>NC_138077.1:211670348-213116598 GCF_964212035.1 Myotis nattereri | reverse complement strand
CATGGGCGGCAGGTGGATGCCTGCCCGGCTAAGGCATGAACAGCCTTAGAAGATGTCTGCCCTGACCCGTGTGGCTCAGAGTTAGAGCATCGCCCGCACGCTGAAAGGTCGTGGGTCACTTCCCAGTCAAGGGCAAGTACCTGGGTTGCAGGTTTGATCCCCGGTCCTGGTCAGGGTGTGTGCAGGAGGCAGCCAGTTGATGTGTCTCTCTCACATGGATGTTTCTCTCTCTCTGTCTACCTCCCTTCCTCCCTCCCTCCCTCTCTCAATGGAAAAAAATGCCCTTGGGTGAGGATTAACAACAACAACAACAAAAAAAGACTGTGTCTGCCTCAGCGTGGCGCCTCAGGGTCTCTGGTAGGACCCTGTGCCCGTGTCGCCTGCAGGCTTTTTTTTTTTTAAATATATTTTATTGATTTTTTACAGAGAGGAAAGAAGAGGGACAGAGAGCTAGAAACATCGATGAGAGAGAAACATCGATCAGCTGCCTCTTGCACACCCTCTACTGGGGATGTGCCCGCAACCAAGGTACATGCCCTTGACTAGAATCGAACCTGGGACCCCTCAGTCCACAGGCCGTCACTTTATCCACTGAGCCAAACCGGTTAGGGCATCCCCTTGCAGGCTTTTCTCACTGACTTCTGAGGTCTGATTTTTCCCTGGAGACATTATCCCTTTAACTGGATGTTCCAGTCTCTGTTAACATACAGACCACTGAGGGGCAGGTGGCTACTCCATCGTTAACTCCTCGATTGTCCAAGACCATAAGGACAGTGGGCATCGGTGGCCGGGAACGGCCGTTGGGGAGAGGCCAGGAAACAGAAGCGAGATGTGGAGGCCAGAGCACGCCCGCGCCCCCCCGCCCCCCAAGCTTGGCTGAGCTAAATCACAGCGGTGAACACGGGGTTCCTTTTCAAGTGAGATCAGCCTTAGAAGGTGCCTGCGATAGAACCTGGGATACCAGGCACCAGTCAACACTGGCTGGTATGGAGACTATGAATATTTTATTGCTCTAATTATAATCGGATCCTGCAGGCTAGGAACCTGCCCGTGTGCAGGAGGAAAGGAGCCACGCCATTCCTTAGGGGCCTGGCAAACCTGTTGGCATCAGTCAGGGGCAGGACCTGAGGGGTCACCTCGGTCAGTGCCCCCATGTTTCTGGAACAGAAGGCAGGGCCCTGGCGCGAAGGGACTGGCTCACGCCCAGAGCGAGCCCTGGCGGCTGCTTCCCCTCACCCAGCTCCCTGTGCGCGGGAGCTCCCAGGCTCAGCTGCTGGGGTTGGCTGTACCTGCACCCCCCTTACTGTGTTGGGTTGACTGCCAGGCTGTCCGCTGCCGTCTTAGGGAGCCCTGCCCCTGCCGCCCCTGCCCAGGCTGGAGGCACAATGGCTGGATGTTAGAGAACCTTCGTTGGCAGCAGCCCGTCTGCCTTCTCCCGACCCTCTGGGCACCGGGCACCGTCCACGTGTGGGGGAGGCTTGCTCTGTGGGTCCGACGTGGGGAGAGCTCGGGCGGAGGATTCTGCTTGGGCTCGGCCTGGAGTGGCTCCGGGGACGCAGGAGAACCCAGGTTCCTCCCCAGCCCGTTGATGGGTCTGGGAAACAGCCCACTCCCGGTGGATCTGGGCAGATGGGGCGAGGCATCGTCCAGGCCCAAGGCGGGCAGGTTGTATTGTAGGTGCTTTGAAAGCCGGCGGGCTTCCTGGGGTGGCTCGAGGGAGGGTCCCCTGCCCCCTGCACCCTGCCGGGAGGAGGGGTGTCAGCAGCAGGGAGAGGTCAGATGCGCTCAGGATGAGAGGTGTGGGGGTGGAGTGGGGTTGGTAAGAGCCAAGCCCTTGGACTTCAGGCTGGAGGTCAGACATGACGCCCGGGGTCAGTCCCCTTTCTAATTCTGTGTTTGGAGTATCAGTCACATCCTCGGGTGTTAAGAGAGCAGAAACCTTCCTTGGGTACCTCCGGCTTCCCGGGGTGAGCACTGTTCACCCTTAGATGCGTGAGGCCCAGTTAGGATTCCTCCCCTGACCCACTCCTCAGCGCCCGTTAGCTGGGCGGCTTCTCAGAGCAGCGGAGCTGGGAGGCCAGCCCCGTCACCTGAACAAGTGTAGGCTGTCCTTGTCCCGCCCTGGGAATGACCTTGCCCATTGGTCCATTCACAAATGCAGAACCAGCCGAGGGAGGGCCAGCGACAGCTCAGAGGCACGGCGGGCGGGAACCCGGGCGGGTGCTCTTTCTCCCAGAGTCGGGTCTCCTTTTGCTGCCTGACTGGGCGGGTGGGGTGGGGTGGTCATGGGAGGAAGGAGAGATCTTTGGGCAGAGAGAGAACTTTGTCCCGGCCCCGCTCGCTGCCTCCAAAAATCTACGTTAACCTCACCTCGCTCTGGGCCACCGGCCAGTCAGGGGCTCCTCCCGGCTCGCAGGACTCAGGCTGCTGTTCATCTCGCCTTAAATACGGGTTTTAGTGAGCTGCCAGTTACTCATCTATTGTATTTATGGAAACCACTAAAGATGACAGAAAGGGTTTAATTCAACGCGAGGTTCTATCTTTGAAGAAATGTGTTTAATAGTGCAGGGAGAATCGGGCTTTTATGCAGGAGGCACAGAGCTGCTCGGTAACGTGAAGAAACAGTGGGAATGGAGGTCGGGAGGCACCAGGGAGACCACCGGCTAGGAAGGCGGATGGCTCGGGGACACGGGAGCCCTCAGAGGCCAGCGCGTCTGGAGGCCTGGGTTGGAGGCAGGAGCTGGAGCTGATGACGTGATGAGCAATATGAACCCACCGGTTTGTGAGCTCCTGGGGCCGGGATGGCTCCAGGCACCTGGCCACGCACATAGGCAGCCGTGTAATGAGGGCTCGGGGGTGTGTGAGGCCTCTGACCGAGTCTGAGGGTCAGGTGGACTTCAAGGGATGCACTGGGTTGGAGGTTTGTGTGATGAAGAGGGAAGAGCTTTGGGGAAGCGTGTCCTGGGTTCAAATCCTCTTCTGCTTAGGAGCTGTGTGACCTTGGGCCAGTTCCAGCCTGCCTGGCCTTCGGCCTCCTGGTCCGTGTAGCAGAGGTGGGGCCTTCACTCGCTCTAGGAGGCTGTGACCATGCATCATTGCTTCTGTTTATTGAGTCCTTACTATGTGCTTGGCGCTAGGCCAGTGCTTGAGCGGGGTCATCCTCTTTAAATGACCCAGCCGGCATCTTACTCTGGAGGACACTCGGTCATGGCAGGTCCTGCTTCTCGCCCTTAGACCGGGGCAGCCGGTTCCTCCAGATGCGGCCATGGGCCTGAGATCCTGCCCGCCGCGCTGGGCAGGCCCCTCTGCCCCATCCTGCTCCCCAGCACCTGCCCGCTGGCCCGTGGTTCCCCCAGTCGTGGGGTGTAGGGTGATGCTTTCACAGGGGAAACGCATGCGCGAAAGGAGTGGAGAGAGAAGAACTTTAGGACGCTTGTCTTCCAATGAAGAAAGGCAGGAATTCTTCCGTCAGGAGCCTTGTCAAGAATACCCACTCATTGGTTTGATGAGATGGAAATCGGTGGGAAATCCGGGGTATTTCGTGGTGTGTTTACCCGCAGAGCAGGGCGCCACCTCTGAGGCCTGTTTCCCGCCACACGGGAAGCCCACGACAGCCTGAAGGCCCCACTGGGCTCAGAGCAGGGCCCCAGATGGCTCTCGCCAGGTGCAGACCTGTCCCAGGGCCCGGGGCTGGGTCCTCACTGGGACAGCTGGGGGAGGGGCAGCTTGGGTGTCAGCTGGGGGTGGGAAGGGCGTGGCACAGCGGGGTCTCTTTTTGTAGTGGGCAAGTGTAAGTGCACCTGCTTGTGCTTCCTCTCCCAGCCTTGCTGACTTCTAACGAGGACTTAGAGGACTTCTTAGCTCCAAATCTCAGTCCTGTGTCTTTCCCTGCCTTTTAAAAATAATCACGACTTTACTTTTTTAGAGCAGTTTTAGGTTCACAGCGGAAGTTGCAGGACACCCAGTGACCAATCACTTGGAACCTAGGGGGCCTGACCCTGAACAGGCTCCTGGGGCCGCCTGGTCAGGGAGGGAGGAGGTCGACCCCAGGCTGCCCGCCCAAGGAATTGTTCATTTCCTGCCTCTCTCCTGTGCTCAGATGTCGCAGGAGGGATGCGTTTCCCTCTATGGCAGTGGTTCTCAACCTGTGGGTCGCAACCCCTTTGGCGGTCGAACGACCCTTTCACAGGGGTCACCCAAGACCATCCTGCATATCAGATATTTACATTCGATTCATAACAGTGGCAAAATTGCAGTTATGAAGTAGCAACGAAAATAATTTTATGGTGGGGGTCACAACATGAGGAACTGTATTTAAAGGGCCAGAAGGCTGAGAACCACTGCTCTATGGCCTTTTGTAGAAATACAGCTTCACTCGGGTACGTGTTAGTTATTTACTGCTGTGTGATCTTGGGTCAGTTGCGTAACCTCTCTGAGACTGGGATAGCAACACCCATCTCCCAGGGCTGTTTGGAGGATCAAATGCGTTAATGTCCATGAAGGCAGTGCCAGTGATGTAGTCACTTTTGGCGGGGGGGCGGGGGGAGGGTCTGAACACTGGTGCTTAGTCCTCTAAGGGGGCAGAACCACTGCTCTGGCCGATGCTGAGATAAAGATTCTGGGCATCGGGGGATGGGATATTGGTTTGCGCCAAAGGGCAGGACGAGAAGCCTAGGGCATGGTCCTTCCTTCTGGATGCTCCGGGGGACAGGAGCTGGCCTCTGGTCGGGCATGAAGTGGGAAGTTCGTTTCTCTTCCGACGTTGCCCCTGGGGCTGGCACTGGGTGCCGGCCTCGCTGGCACCATCCGTTTTGCCCAAGCAAGGAAAGCTGCTTGCCCGTTGACTCATCACAGGGTCTGCCTTGGCCGCCTCCATTGCTTACAGGGTGAGACCAGGCCACCCGTGTTGACTGTGTAACAGGGTTTGAAGTCTGTTGGGGGAGTGACCGTGGGACGCCTGGGCCAAGAAAGAGAAAAACACTTTGGCACGAAGGAGGGTTTGGTTCGCTAAGGGGCGCGCGGTGCTCGCTGTCGAACGCTAATGAGGAACAGGGCCTCTCCCCTTGGGCCTGCGCTGGCTTGCCCGTCTCTGTGGCTGTCCTCCTCCTGGGGGCCCGTGGCTGCCCTCTGACCTGCGTCTGAAAGGGTGCACCCGCCTCATCAGGCATCACTAGCTGGGGCACAGGCCTGGCCCCCCCCCCCCGCATTGCGCACGGGCACCCCAAATGCTTAGCAAGCCGGTCTGGACCTTGGATGTGTGTGGGTCGCCCTGGCGACTCCCCTAGGCTCAGGCAGGTCCCCACCACCGCTGCTTGGAGCCAGGCCCCTGGCCGCTGTCAGCCTGTGTGATGTGAGCGCCCCTTTCTTAGAGCATCTGAGCCGCGCAAGAGAGCGCCACGGCGGCGAAGCCCATTCCTGCCGTGGGCAAGGCTTTTCTCGGGGGTCAAGGCAGACCGGGACCCCCATGCTTCCCTGGTCGAGTCCCTCCCTCTCCCTCCTCCGGCTTTGGGGAGGGTCCGCCATAGGGAAGGTCACAGGCTGCAGGTGCAGTGCCCGGTGACCACCTGGAGCCCTGGCGGGAGCCTCCTTTCTAGAAGCTTCCTTCCCGGGGGCTCGTGTGCACACACCCTTCCTTTGTGTTCTCCCTCTCCCCAGCTCCTCTGATTGGATTCACCGCAGATTAACATTTTCCATTATGCGTTATAATGTGGTTTTTTTTTTAAACCAAATCTCCCTTCACAGATTGCTGTCTTTATAATATAGGAATTATTTCTCAGTCACTTTAAATGTCCTGCTTCATTAGCTTGGTGACTGTTTGGTAATTTGCAAAGTCACTTTCACAAGTTTTAATGCTGCCCGGCCGAGACGCACAGCCGTAAACGTATTAGGACTTAATAGTGTTATGATTCTGTCTGAAGTTCCCAAATCGAGGCTCCGTAATTAGCTCTGACCTCAACACGAGCCGACCCTGCGCACAAGCCGCTGCCGACGCGGCGAGCAAAGCGCCTGCCATTTAAAGACTCTTCCAGAAAGGCTGGAGCCCTTGGTCTCAGCACCCACAAAGCCTTGCATCTCGCCAGCACCTGGGTTTCCCTTCCTCCTGATAACGGCTTATCGTGCGGCCTTCCTGGGGGTCTCCGTCCAGGCTGCTCCCTCCGGGGGAAGCAGGGCCGGGGGGGGCTCTGCCCGTGCGCACACGGGCACGTGGAAGCCCCGAGGTCGGGCTGCCGCTCCGGTTAGATTTTAATAAAAACCTATTTTTATTGATTTCAGAGAGGAAGGGAGAGGGAGAAAGAGAGAGAAACATCAGTGATGAGAATTACTGATCAGCTGCCTCCTGCACACCCCTCACGGGGGACTGAGCTGGCAACCTGGGCATGTGCCCTGACCAGGAATCGAACCTTGACCTCCTGGTTCCTAGGTCAACGCTCAACCACTGAGCCACGCAATCGGGCCCATGGGATTTTTTTTTAACCCTCACCTGAGGATATTTTTCTGTTGATTTTTAGAGTGAGGGAAAGACAGAAATAGCGATGTGAGAGAAATACATCATTTGATTGCCTCCTGCACGCCCCAACCAGGGCCAGGACTGGGAGGAGCCTGCAACCAAGGTACATACCCTTGACTGGAATCAAACCCGAGACCTTTTGGTCTGTCCACTGAGCCACACCGCGAGGGCCCCGCTGGATTTGACAGGGGATGCAGCCCCTGGAGAATGTGCGCAGAGGCTTCTGGTTTTATTTGTTTTTTGTTGTTGTTGTTTGCAGTCTTACTTTCCTCCTCTTCCTGTGTTGAGGCCCCTCTAGGTCATGCAGGGGAAGGGGCTGTTGTTGAGGGCAGGGATGTTGGTCCCACTCTGAGGTTGCAGGCCCCTCTGGAACGGACGGGGCTGCAGGTCTGGCCACCCCTGGCCGCGCAGGTCCCAGCAGCTGCTTGGCCTCCTGGGGCCTCTCAGGGGCCCTTCCAGGGGCCAAGGAGAGCCCAGGACTGGCTCCCTCTTGGGAGGCGGGTTGTGGGGCATAGAGGAGCCTCAGTGGCCTGGTCCTGCTTCCTTTGCCCCGATTGATTGGGCGTCTGTGTGAGCCGGAGGGAGGGGCTCTCCCCTCACCTTCCACAGATGTTTCAGGCCGAGGTTTCTTGACATTTTGATAAGAGCCCATTAGCCATGCCCTGTGTCTTGAATCTTTGGCTCTAAGCCAGTGGTTCTCCACCTTGGCTGCACATTAGAATCACCTGGGGATCTTTTTAAAATCCTGATTTCTGGGCCTCATATTCCGGAAATTCTGTTTCTTTGTTGCTAATGTTGTGGCCCCACCCCTTTGGGGGTGGAACGACCCTTTCACAGGGGTTGCCTAAGACCATCGGAAAACACATATATAATTACATATTGTGTACAGTAGCAACATTACAGTTATGAAGTAGCAACGAAAATAATTTTATGGTTGGGGTCACCACAACATGAGGAACTGTATTAAAGGGTCGTGGCATTAGGAAGGTTGAGAACCACTGCATTAGAAGGTGGGAGTTAAGACGTAGCCGTAAGGAGGTGTGTGTGCCGTGGGGCCAGGAGCCACTCATCCTGGGCGCCTGCCGTGGTCCCAGGCACAGCAGATCCCACCCGGCACCAGGTGTCCCCATGCACTTGGAGGTGCTGGCTGGGAGACCGCCCCCCGCCCCCGCTAGGAGCCCTGGCCTCCTCTCTGGCGGCTGCTCAGAGCTGCGGGTGGGGCTGTGGGAAGTCCTTGCAGGAGAGAGCAGGGAAAGGGGCGGGAGATGTGGGGTTCACCCCCTTGTGCAGGTCGGGGTGCCCCCTCCTGGGGTGCCCCCTCCTAGAGTCAGAAGATGACTAGATTCAACCTGGAGAGTTACCCCCACTCAAGACTCCCCTTTGTAGGTATTGGGGTTCTACCCCCGGGGTACCCCAGCTCCAGCCCTCACATCTCCCAGGTCCCATTTGCCCCGCATGGGCCTGGGAGGGGGTGACACACATTTCCCCGCATTTCTTCATCCATTCAGTCCTGCGTGTACTGGGCACCTCTCCCAGGCCCAGCTCTGAGCCAGAAAGGAGACAGAAAGAAAAGTAGGAGACTGAGTGGCCCTGGCTGCTGTGCTCAGTGATCGGAGCGTCAGCCTGTGGACCAAAGGGTCTCGGGTTCCAATCCCGGTCAAGGGCGGCATGTACCTCGGCTTGATCCCCGGCCCTGGCAGGGGTGAATGTGGGAGGCAACCAATCGATGTGGCTCTCTCACATCAATGTTTCTTTCTCTCCCCCCCCTTCTCCCTCCCCTACACTCTCTCTAAAAAAATAAAATTAAAATACAAAAGAGATTGTCTCTGTCCCAGGGAACTCCCATGAAGGGCGTTGTGCTGTTGGGGGGCGGGGAGGGGACACAGGTGGGAATTCACACGTGGGAGCTGAGGGAAAGGCGCCTGGTTGGCTGGCGAGGTCGCAGAGGCGCTCACCTTACCTGCATGAGGCTGACCTCAGCCCGCAGGGACCACAGGCCAGTGTAAGGTGTTTCCCTGCCGCCTGCAGCTTCGCTAAGCCCGACCGGCTCTCTCGTGCCAAGATGGCAACGACTTCAGAAGTGCAGGCGCCAAGCGTCCTTGGCCACGTCTTGGCCAATGTCTAGTCTCATGGCAGACAGTTTCCTCACCGCAGGTGCTGGGCCACGCCTCACCTTCATTGCTGGGTGGACAGCGTTGCCTTGATGGCCCCGCCGTCCCGTTACTCGTGCAGGGGTGGGAGCCTTTTCTCCGCCAAGGGCCACGGGTCGCTTATCACAGCATGGGAGGGCCACACAGAGTTACCAGCTTAAAGCTCAGCCTGGCCCGCCGGGCGTGGCTCAGTGGTTGAGTGTCGGCCTAGAAACCAGGTGGTCACAGTTTAATTCCTGGTCAGGGCACATGCCTGGGTTGTGGGCTTGATCCCCAGTAGGGGGCGTGTAGGAGGCAGCCAATCAATGATTCTCTCTCATCATTGATGTTTCTCTCACTCTCCCCCTCTCCCTTCCTCTCTGAAATCAATAAAATATGTATTTTTTAAAATATGAGCCTGCTCTATTTGATCAGACGTTTAATAAACTCACCCCTATTACCACACGATTCCGTGGACCTTAGAGGGCCCGCGGGCCAGGCGTCCCCCACCCCTGCTGTACGAGAAGCCACTGCCACCCACGCGCTTCTCCTGCCATCACCAGTGGCTTTGGGCCAGCAGCACTGTCAGGGGGAGGCTTTGCAAGCCCACCCCCTTGCCCCTGAGAAAATCATGCGCCAGAAAGAATTCACGTGCAGAAACAAATACTAGATAAAAATTCTCGCAATGAGGGATAAAACTTGGAGTAATTTGGGCAGAGGAGAGCCCTTTCTTGTCCGGTGAGAGGGAAGAATATTCTCAAATAGCCACAGCTCAGGGCAACGCAAAGGAAAGCCACAGTGAGATACAGCGCGCGCTCTAATGCGCTTAAAGGGGAAGGGGACCGCAGACACCGATGCTGGCAAGTGTGTGGACGAGCAGGAAGTGCCCGGCGTTATCAAGCGATGGACACCGGTGTGGCCACTTGGGGAAAATATCAGGAGGGCTCTTATTAACAAAACTAAAGCTGCATCTACGTGTGACTCAGCAGTTCCTCTCTTGAACATCTACCCAGAAAAAGGAAGATATACAGGGGGGCGGGGGGGGGGGAGCAGGCTCACAGTTGTTTGTGTGGGAAATGACTTTCATGGGTCACAACAGGGTCCCGCACCTGGACAGATGTTTGGGCCGCACAGATAGGTCCATTCACAAAAAGTCACCTTCGATGCATTGGAGATTGTGCGCCTCCTTTACTCTAAATTCTACCTAAAACCTGGAAACACAGCTTGAACTCAAGTTCATGGGCTGCTTCAGAAGTAGTAATGACTGCCATTTACCTCAAAAATGCATCGGAAAATGAAAAGGATTGATGTCTGCGTAGAAGGATGGACAGTTAGAAGACCCAGCAAATAGAGCAAAACGTTAGTTATAGGACGAGGCATTGGGAACAAGGGTTTTCTCTGCAAAATTTTTTCAGCTTTTCTGTATGTTTGATAGTTTTCACAATAAAATGACACAGGGAGCCCTGGCTGGGCGCTCAGTGGAGCATCGGCCTGTGGACTGAGGGTCTCGGATTTTATTCCTGTCAAGGGCACATACCTTAGGTGCAGGTGCCTCAGCCACGACCCAGGACGGGTGCAGGAGTCAGTCAATCGAGGTGTCTCTCTCACATTGATATGTGTTTTTTTTCTCTCTCTCTCCCCCGCCCCCCTCCCTTCCTTTCACTCTCTCTAAAAATCAATGGAAAAAAATATCCTCGGGTAAGGATTGAAAAAACAAAACAAAATGTTGGAGGGAAACTCAGCAATGTCTCTTACGGGTTCACACCTACCTGGGAAACTAGGTTTTAGAAATTAGGGGAATTATAAACCCAAAGATCAGGGAGTTATGTTTCTGGGCGAGGTCTTCGGTGGGGGCCCCGAGAAATGCCCCAGTGGCTTTGTGTGCAATTTTCCGGTTTCTAAGTTGGGGTTGGGGTGTGGTGTGTTAATGGGGAGGCCACAGAGACAGGGCCCTTGGGGCACCGCAGGCTGCATCCAGGGCCACCTGAGGACAGGTGGGCGACGCTGGCGTGGTGTCCTCCCTGTGGACTGTGATTGCGGTTTTGGAGGGAGCACTCCTGCTCTGTCTCCATTCTAACCCAGGACTTCACGCCTAGGGGGGCTCCATGCTGCTTGTTGAATGAGTGGGAGTTTGGTTGATGGGGTCGCAGGGCGAGTGCAGCCATGAGCTGAGGATCCCGGAAGAAGGGAACCTGAAATCACAGGCAACCCACTTCCCCCGACCCCGGTGGAGAAGGCCAGTCTGCCTGCATTTTGTCGCAGCGGTTTTGGCAGATAACAAGGCAGAAGATACTGACTTCACGCTCCGAGGGTCCCCCGGGCGCCCGCTGGCCCCATTACTGGCTTTGGAAGTCAAGGCAGACAGATTGGATTGGGTTGTCGAAGGGGTTTTCCAGTTTGTGGTGGGAATTGAGTTGAATTGATGATCATTTTTGCCAGGGCTCCTTTGCCAAATATTTATTTAATCTGAGGATTTGAGAGGAGTGCTGGGGCTTGATGGGCAGGCGGCCGGCTGCCAGCAGGGCCTGTGTTTGCACTGGCATCGCTCTGCCTGGCACGTTATTAATCCAAAGTGTGGAGCCGGCATCACGCGGCAGCCAGTCCCGGGACCTTGCCCAGGCCTGGCCCCGTCCCACCGGGGGGCGAGTGGGGCTCGAAGACAGACCATGGGAAGAGCTGAGTTCACGTACCTTCAGACTCGGGGGGCGGGAGGGGTGGGAGGGCGGGGCAGGGAACTGAAGTTGTGCCTTGTTTTTGCAGGGCCTCACCTGGTCGGTGTATTTCACCTTTCTAAGGATGAATGCACGATGCGGAGGGCACCAGCTCATGGTGTGAGAGTCTGAGGGCAGCAGGCCCAGCCATGCCTGTGGCTGTGTGGGATGCCAGGAGAAACGGGGCTGACGGGGATTCTGCCTCCTGTCGGATCTCTGGTGGGAACACATCTGTATCGGGGCACCTGCCTTAACACAGTGGTCCCTTGGTCCCTTTCTGGAACTGGCACTTTTTGTTATGAAAAGGTATTTTGGAAAGCGGCTTAGATGCCATATAATTGAAAGTGTTGGAAGTGACGATAATAAAGTTGACACCACTGGCTGAAAACAGAAAGCTCCTTCGGAGCGGTCACTCACTTACCGCTGGCTAAGATCGCCAAGTCACCCCGCGGTGGACAGCAGCCGCGAAGATTGTCAGCTGGTGGCGGGAGAGCTTTACTTAAAGTGCGCGCTGAACTGCTGCAGAATCTATTCTGCGGATGAGTACGGAGAACATGTGACTAAACCTGTTTGCATCCCACCCAGCTTTATCCAGTCTTACCCTTCGCCCAGCTCACCGGCTCTTTCTGAAACTAAAATCACCACATGCACGTCTTGATCGATTCCCTCTCTCCTGCCCCAGGGCCAGTGTTGCTCATCCTCACACGTAGCTTTCATTCCAGGGTGTTTTATGCGTGTATACATGTACGCAGTCGTTAGCGATACACGGCGCTGTTTTGCATAGTTTCAAACTTTAGGAAAACGAGTTTTCTCCTTGCTGATGCGCACACACAGGGCTGGAGTTCACGCACTTAACTGCTGTGTGGAATGTCATCGCACTGACGTGTCAGCGCTGGTGTTTCTGTCTGGGGTGTGTGTGCGTGTGCGTGTGTGCATGTGTATGTGTGTGCGTGTGTGTGCGTGTGTGTGTGCGTGTGTGTGTATGTACACATGCGTGCGTGTGGAGATACTCCCGTGTTCCTAGAAGTGGAGCTGCCTGGCTGCCTGGCGGTAGGGTGCACGCAGCTGCAGCTTCAGCAGCGTCAGGCTTCTCTCCAGACCCTGTGTGATTCATGCCCGACGACCAGCGTGGGAGAGCCTGCATCCCTTCGCAGTCCCTCTAGACTTGGAAGTTGCTGCCGACCTAACACTGTGACCGTCTCGTCAGGGCCGACTGTCCGTTTCCCTTGCTGCCATGAGGGGCCTCTTCACAGACATTGTTGGCCATCTCAGCTTCTTCTGTGAACTGCTCCTTCATTTCTTGGTTGTCTATTTTTTGTTGTCTATTGTTTGTCTTTCAGTTATTATTGATTAGTAGAGTTGCTTTGTATCTTCTAGATCAGGGGTGGGCAAACTTTTTGATTTGAGGGCCACAATGGGTTCTTAAACTGGACCGGAGGGCCGGAACAAAAGCATGGATGGAGTGTTTGTGTGAACTAATATAAAGTCAAAGTAAACATCATTACATAAAAGGGTACAGTCTTTTTTTTTCTTTTAGTTTTATTCATTTCAAACGGGCCGTAGTTTGCCCACGGCTGTTCTAGATACTGACCTTGAGCTACACGTATTACAAATGTCTCCATTTTGAGCCTTAAAAAAGTTTTGTTCATGTTGTCTTTTGATGGGTAGGAATTCTTAATTCCAATGTAGTTTAACTGTATGAATTTTATTTTTTATTATTTTAATGGTTAGTGCTATTTGTTCTTGTTTAATAAATCTTTTTCTGTCCCACACCACAAATGCTGTCTTCTAAAAGAGTCAGGGTTTTACTTTCACATTTAAGTTTTAATCCATCCGGAATTCGTTTTGTGTAGGAAAATTCTTTTTTTTTTTTCCATGTGGAAAACCAATTGTCGCCATACCACTTATCTAATCTCCATCTTTCTCAGATCTGCATATGTTACGTTTCTGTGTCTGACTTCTGTCTTATGTTACGTGGTCATATGTGGGTGGGTCTGCTTCGAGGCTCTGTATTCCATCCCTGTGGTCAGCCTGTCAGTTCCTCCCCAGGACTCATTGCCTTAATCGCTAGAGTTTGCTGTGGCTTTGACTTGTCTTGCTAAGAGGTAGGTCAATTCTCCCCACCTCTTATGTTGTTTGCGTTCCTCAGATGTGTCTTGACTTTTCTTGGCCTTTGCTGTTTTATAAACATCCTGGGAGATAATCTCATCAAGATCAGCACATTTCTGTGGAGATTTTGATTGGAATCCCATGGATTCTGCTTATCAGTTTGGTGAGAATTGGCTTTTTCATGATACTGAGTCTTCTACCTTTGAACACAGTAGACTTCTCCACATATTTGGGCCTTCCTTAATGTATTTTCATAAAATTTTATACTTTATGAATCAGCTTATTCTTAGAAACTTCATATTTTTAACGGCAATGGTATCTTTTACATTATATTTTCTTCTTGTTGCTGCTGCATAAAAATGTATCTTATTTTTGTATGTTGATCTTATATTCAGCCACTTTGGTAAAATCTTTTACTAATTTAATACTTATCTGTAGATTCTTTTGGATTCAATGTAGATAATTACAGGTGGATATTGAGGATGTTATTCCTTATTTTCCAAAACTTATAGCTTTTCTTTCTTGTTCCTACCTTACTGGGGGGATTGGGACCTCTAGAACAATGTTGGGGAGATGTGAGAATAGCAGGTACTCCTGTTTCATGTCTGGTATTAAAGGAGAGTCTTCTAATATTTCATGGTTAGCAGTGATGTTTGCTGGAGTGTCTGTTATTGGTATAATATAAACTCTTAAAAAACATTCAAGAAAGTTTTCTTCTATTTCTAGTTTTCTAAGAGTTTTGGTCACAAATGGATGTTGAATATTATTGAATGCTTTTAATGTAGCTATTAAGAATGATCACATACATTTTTCCTATAATCTGCCCATGTAGTGAATTGTATTTATTTATTTTATAACTAGAGGCCTGATGTATGAAATTCGTGCAAGGGGCTTGGCCCTCGCAGCCCTGGCTTCAGGAAGGTCGTCCGGACGGTCGTTCTGCTGTTCGGTCTAATTAGCATATTAGCTCTTTATTATATAGGATGTTAAGCCAAGTCTGTAATCCTAGAATAAACGCAACTGGGTCGTGATGTGTCACCATTTTTCACACATTGCTGGTTGGTTTCTCAACTGTGTTTAGGGTCTGCATCTGGGCTCATGAGCGATGTTGACGTCTGCCTCTCTTTTCTTCTCATGTTCCCATCAGGCTTGTTGTGAAACTGTTCGTTTGAGCCGATGGAGTAATTTGTGTGAGATTGGAATTATTTGTTGCCTGAATATTTACCAGAACTATTTAAATGGTACAACCATCTGGGCCTGGTACTTTTAGCTGCTGCTTTTGTTTGTGTGTGTGTGTGTTTACAAGAATATGCAGGTCTATATCTTCTTGAGGCAGTTTTAATAATTTTTTTCTTGGAATTTGTCCGCTTCATTTAAGCTTCCAATTTATTGTCATATAGCTTCTTTGGTTATGCTCTTTTCACTCCCTATATCATTCCCTTTTATCATCAGAATTTTGTGACTGTATTGTTCTTTTCAAAGAACCAACTTTTGGCTCTGTTGTTCATATCCATTTCACATTTGTTTTCTACTTCATTGATTTTTCTTTTATATTTATTTCCTACCTACTACATGCTCTGAGTTTATTCTACTTTCCCTTTTCTGATGTATTAAGTTGGAAACTTGGCTCATTAATTTTAAACTTCTCACTTTTATATATGAACATTTAAATTTATCCATTCCTTTCTATATATGTTTTAACTGTATCCCACACATCTTCATGTGTAGTATCTTGTTTATCACTCAGTTCTAAATATTTTATAATTTCCATTACAGTTTATTTTTCTTGTTTAAAACGAAGATCTTAATTTCCAAACATAAAGGGATTTTTATAGAATCTTCTTGCTACTGACTTGTACTTTAATTTTTGATGTCTAGTTTAATTCATTGTCATTTGAACATGGACTCCATGATGCGAGTCCTTTTGAATTTTTGAGACCCAGTACTATTCCCGTGACTGTGGACCGTGGACGGTGCGTTCTCCACCTGGTGGGGGCCGTGTTCTAACTGTCCCTTGGTTCAGGCTTGCTCATGGCGTCATTCACACTTTATTTATCCTCACTGACGCGAGTGTTTATTTGATCTGCAAATCGGAGAAAGCTGTGCTGCAAACCCTCCCATTCGCCGTGGCAGGTCTGTCAGGCTCCCGAGTCTTTCTGTCAGCGCCTTCCTTTATCGACCACTTTGCTTCTTGATGAATTTGTCTTCAGCCCGTTCTCCTGGAACCGGAGGAAAACACAACTCATTCCTTGTTCATTTGTCCAGTGGCCAGTCCTCGGGAGGTCGGCACCACATCTGTCAGTCCAGCAGCGGTGAGCTGTGACCAGTGTGTGCGGTCATGTTAACGTGGGAACGGGCCACAGCCCAACGCAGCTCAGGATGCTCCCTCACTCAGCGCCCTCCCCTGCATCTGTCCCCCCAGAGGCCTCAGCGCCCTCCCCTCCACCCTGTCCCCCCAGAGGCCTCAGCACCCTGTCCCCCCAGAGGCCTCAGCGCCCTCCCCTCCCCTCCACCCTGTCCCCCCAGAAACCTCAGCGCCCTCCCCTCCACCCTGTCCCCCCAGAGGCCTCAGCGCCCTCCCCTCCACCCTGTTCACCCGGGAACCTTGATCTTCCGAGCTCTGTGCAGCCCCTGCCGCTGGTTGCGGTGGCTGGTCTCACTGCTGTGTCCGCCGTCACCGCGGGGAGCACAGGGCCAGCGTGGAGTCGGTGGTCAGCGAGTATTGTTGGGCTGAGACTGTCTGCCCTCAAGGACCTCCTCCCTGTGAGTTATTTTCCCCAAATCAAATCCATCCCTAAGAGTTTTCTGTTTACTGAGGTGGAATTCACCAGACATGAAACAAACCATTTTAAAGTATATAATTAAGTGACATTTCGTGCAGCCACAGTGTTAGCAGCCACCTCCATCTTGTCCCAGATCATCCCCCCACCCCAGGGAAAACCCGAGCCTCTTCTGCAGCAGCTCCCTGTCTCCCTGCCCCCACCCCCGCTGGGCCCTGAGGACACTCGTCTGCCTCTGTCTGTGTGGGTGGCCAAGGGGACACTTCGTGCCGGGGGGATGGTGCCGTGTGGGACTTGGGTCTGGCTTCTCTTCCTGGGCCAGTGTTTTCAGGTCATCGTGTGGTAG
Source organism: Myotis nattereri (assembly GCF_964212035.1). Classification (NCBI taxonomy): domain Eukaryota; kingdom Metazoa; phylum Chordata; class Mammalia; order Chiroptera; family Vespertilionidae; genus Myotis; species Myotis nattereri. The sequence goes on along the minus strand of NC_138077.1, from coordinate 213,100,015 downwards.
CTGAGCGCGCTCCCGCCTTTTCATGGCCGAGTGGCGTTCCGCAGTGGGATAGACCACCGCCTGTCCCTCATCCACGACGGACATGGGGTTGTTTTCCACCCGTTTTTCCTCTCCTGTCACTGTGCCCCTCACTCAGCATTTGTTTTCTGCTGTCACAGGGGAGGCAGGTTGAAGCTGACGGAAGTGGACATCTCCTCCCACTGCTGCTACATCCAGGGGAGCTTCTGGGAGGGGGGGGGAGGTCACCAGCAGCACGCAGGACCGGTGGCAGGAGGAGCCACCGACTGAATTATCAGGGTCTCAGCAAAGAGGCAAGGGCAGTGAGGAGTTAATAAACCACGAGAGCCTGAATGTCTGGTGCCTGGAGAGGGGCCCAGCCCCGGGACCCCTGGTGGGGGGGTTCCAGCCCCGGGACCCCTGGTGGGGGGGTTCCAGCCCCGGGACCTCTTATTGATCTTTAAACTGTCTCAGGAGGCTGCTGCATCTCCGCCAGCCCCCCTCTTCCTCACCAGGCCTCCCGAGGAGGCGGGAGGGCATGGGATGGGAAGGACTTTGGATTCTGGGACCCCTGGGCAGTGGGTGTGAGGGACGGTGACAGCACACAGCTGCTCGCACTGAGGGTCCTGCAGACGCGCCTGCCGTCCCCTGGCTGGGAGCAGCCGATGTGCAATGATCTGCACCAGCAGTTTTAGACTCTGCGGCTGAAATTAGATTCCCGCCGGGGCTGGGGAGCACGGACGCCCTGTCCGCCCATCCTGCTCCCGATCGCCGGCTGCTGGACGTTGCCCCCTGCCGCCCCCTCCGCCCCTGCGGTCCTCAGGCTGCACAACCGGCGTTCCCCTGCTCCCTGTGCTCTCGAGGGTCGGCGTGTCTGCACTCTAATCAGTTTCACCACTTCCCAGGCCTGGGACCCGGGCACCGTGGCCCAGACTGGGGGCAGCAGGGGCAGCATCACGCCGTTCCTGGGGAAGCACCGCTGGAGGGGCTCAGCTCATGTTGGGTCTCTTCTTCTCTCTCTCTCTCTCTCTCTCTAAATATATATATATATATATATATATATATATATATATATACACATATATAATTTATTTCAGAGAGGAAGGGAGAGGGAGAGGGAGAGAGAGAAACATCAATGGTGAGAGAATCGATTGGCTGCCTTCTGCACGTCCGCACCGGAAACTGAGCCTGCAACCCAGGCATGTGCCCTGACCTGGGTCATAGGTCAATGCTCAACCGCTGAGCCACGCTGGCCCGGCTGCTGGGTCCCTTCTTAGATCTTTGTGCCAGTGCAGGGAAACAGAATAATTTTTATAAAACTTATTTGTCTCTAGATGTTGTGTGACCCTTTGCTGGGGGGAAGGGTGTAGGGAGGAAGATGACACGAGACTGTCCTTCCCACAGACGCCTCCGGATCCCAGCGGGACCAGGTAGCACCCTCTAGGAGCCAGCGGAGCCCATGGGCACCCAGCCTCCATTGTGGGTCACCTTGGCCCCTGAGATTCCTCACCCCCACCCTCTGAGGTGTCTTTGGGAACCCTCGCCTGCCCCCTTGGTCCCTTTCCTTGTTGTCCTGACCGTCAAACTCTCTGGTCAGTTGGTCTGGGAGCCACTCGGTCCCCCCTCCCACCCCCAACCCCCCCAACCCCCCCACCCCGCTCCCTTCCCGGGGGAGGAATAGCCCAGCGCCCACGGGAGGAAGGCGCTCTAGGCCCCGTCCCCACGGGCGGCTCTGTCAGCCCGAAACGCTGGCATTATTCTTCTGAGAACTGATTAGATTAGAAACTTGGTAAAAACAGCCCCAGCTGCAACCGCTATGCAGTCAATATCAACAGGGAAAATTTATGCGGCAGAAATAGAAAGAAGCCGGTGCATCCGTCAGCGTGAGGAAGTGTTCGCCAGGAAGGTTTGTTCTCCGAGTAAACAGCCACAATGGAATTGTAATCAAATTTCTTAATTATTTTCATAAATCTTGGCTACATAAAAACACACAGGCCCTTTTTCAAAAAGGCCGTGTTTATAGGGGCCCTGAGCAGGGAAGAGGTAACCCAGGCAGCCCTGTGTGACTGGAAGGTTCCAGAAGGGAGAAGCCGGGGCTGGGAGCCCAGACCTGGAGCCCGAGGGGCATGTGCTGCCCACCGGAGCCTGCCAGCGACTCCTGGCCAGAGGCTCGGTGACCACTGTGAGGGGCACCAGTGGGGACCCAGCCTGGACCCAGGTGATGACAGCAGCTGCCGGGAAGAGCAGGACGTGGCCGGTTCCCTGTGGCTCGCGTTTCTACGAGGCTCGCGGCGCCCCGGACATGGGCCAGTGTGGAGCCAGGAGGGCCGAGGTGCCCGTGGTTCTCCCCCAGCGGCTGTGGTCTCAGGGGTGGCTTCTCCTGGTGGGGGAGGGGCCTGCAGGACACGGAGCCACACAAAGACGGACCCACAGGTGTGAGGGGCATCGCCCGCAGGCCTCTGCTGCCAGGCTCCAGCATCCAGTTTGCCTTCCCCAGGGTTAGCCTGTGGTTTATTATTATTATTAATATTATTATATTTTGATTTGTTTAAGAGAGAAAGGGAGAGGGAGAGAGAGGTAGAATCATCAACGATGAGAGCGACTCATTGATCAGCTGCCTCCTGCACGCCCCCTACTGGGGATTGAGCCCACAAGCCGGGCCTGTGCCCTGACTGGAAATTGAACCGTGACCTCCTGGCTTATAGGTCGACACTCAACCACTGAGCCCTGTCGGCTGGGCTAGAGTGTGGGTTTTTTAAAGAAATAATTTAGGAAATTAGAAATTTAGAAAAATGTATGTGTGTGTGTGTGTGTGTGTGTGTGTGTGTGTAAGAGAGACAGACACTGGCCTGGTGACCACGCACAAGCCTCGCTGGTGGCACCTCCCAGTGGTCCCTGGGGATGATGCTGGTGGCGGTTTTGATGCCATGGAATGTGTGATGGGGACGTTAGGTGCGTGTGGATGGAACGAAGGGGAACGTTTTCAGTGAGGGGCTCGCCGTCCCTCCGTCTTCTCCTGCCCCTGCTTAGCTCCTCAGGGAGCCGGGCAGCGTTTCTTGCTTGAACAGTGGGCCGCATGTGCGGTGCAAACCCAGGTCTCTGCACACTCCTCTGTTCAGCACACAGGCGCTGCACCAGACGGTCTGTGTGGTGTGGAGCCATCATCGGAATGAAAATGCGGAACCCCAACCTTTCCTCCACGAGGCTGAGCGGGTGCATCAGGCGGCGGCTGGGGGACCTACCCCTGTGGGTGCCCACATTTGGTCTGGCCGTGAGGGGTGCCCTGGAGGCTGCCCTGCTCTTCTCTCAGGGCCCACGATGCTGGGGCCGAGCCCTGCTGCCCGCCCAGGGGACCCCACCTGGAGGGCACCCCTTCCCGGCTGCAGTTTCTCTTTATCCCCAGCTCAGACCTGTGAGGGGGGGTCCCTGTCTGCTCTAGTTCAGGGCTGAAGCCCCTCAGCTGGGATCCAGCTCTGGGCTGAGTGTGCCTCTGTGTGTGTGTGTGTGTGTGTGTGTGTGTGTGTATGCGCGCGCGCACGCGTGTCTATACATCTGTGTGGGTGCACATGCGCGTGTCAGTGTCTCTCTGTTTGTGCATGTGTATGTCTGTGCATCTCTGTGTGCCTGTGTGTGTCTGCATGTCTGTATATGTGTCAGTGAGTGCATCTGTGTGTGCGGTTGCACATGCGTGTGTACACGTGCCTCAGAATCCCCCTCCTTTGCCCACATCTTCCCTCAGTGGCCCCTGCTGCTCCTTGGTCCTTGGTGTCCCCTCCTTCCTGGGTCCCAAGTGGCCTTTGCCTGCACGTAGTGACATCTGCCTCCCTGAGTTGTACTCATCTCGGTACTTTGGGGGTCGTCACGTAGTAGGTGCTTAATAAATGGATGCAGCACCGTGTCGGGCATAGGCCCATTTTACAAGTGGAAACTGAGGCTGGCCAAGGTGAAGTCAGCTTCTCAAGCTCATGCTGCTGCGTGAGAGGCTGGGCCTAGACCTGCATTCCCCGATCAGAGGTGTCCTTGACACGATCTGTGGATTTTAGTGGGGTCTGAGGAGCCCTGGGCTCCATGCAACACACAAGTGCTACTGGTGTTGCACCAAGCAAGGAGGGGTCGAGGGGACCCTGGACCCACCCCTGTGCCACCCAAGGGAGCTCCTGTCTGTCTGGGGAGGGTGCATCTGCAAAAGCCACTCCCCTGTAAACAAACGTGCAAGCCCTGCAGCGTGGCCTGCAGCCTCCTCCTGCCGCGGGGTGGCGTGTCCTGGAGTCGGTGGCATGCCGCCTGTGCCAGCCCTGTCCCTGCCAGGTGTCACCCATCTTCTGGGCAGTAGCCAATGCAGGGAAGGCAGGGGCCCCCGAGTCTCCGCCCATCTGCAGGTCCTGCACTGACAGGCCCTCCTGAACACCACGTGGTTTCAGAAAATGGGGGTCAGGGGAAGCTCCCTCCGACCGCAAACGATGCTTTCACACCTTATTTTCGTTGTTACTGAGCTTGTGTTAGTTCTCTGCTCTCACCCTTATCACATTAATGGTCTGTGGGCAAAGCCTGGGATGGCCCAGGAAGAGCACTCCTGGGGTGCACTTGGCCTGAGGGGACCTCAACACCCCCTCCGGGCCGTGGCTCCTGCCAGCTGCCTGGGGCACACACTCTCCGGTGCCCGTTCTGACCCAGATCCCTCCTCTCTGGACACAGGGTGCAGGGGGCGCAGCTCGACTCTGATGAAATGTAGGGAGCTTTTGGAAATGGCACACGGCTGCCTGTGTAAGATGAGACTTTGCAGCAGGACTCTGAGAGTCGGATGCCCTTGGCCCTGTGGTGGAGTGTCTGCCCGGCCAGAGGGTGGGTGTGGAGGCAGAGCTGAGGGGAGAAGATCCCAGACACAGGGCATTTGGAGCTCTGTGAGAACTGAGGGCGCATGCTCCTGGGGCCACCCGGGGCCACCCGGGGCCTGCTCACTCCTGCCACCTGCGTGGAGCCTGGGAGAGGGACCTCTTCCGAGGGAGCAGAGCTCTCCTGTTCTGGAAGCACCCAGGTGGCTTCCAGAGATGGGGTGTTGTTCTAGGGCCCCTCAGATTCCCGGCACAGGCTCAGAGGCTGTCCTGGGCCTCAGGCTGGGCGCACAGGCTGCAGTGCAGGGGCCTCTGAGAGCAGCCCCCTGGGCACCGGCGCTGGCTGCTCTGACGGGATCACCGCCTGCACTTTTCCTCATCAGCCCGGGTCAGGGATGGGGACAAACAGGTCGCCGGCTGACTGCCCAGGACCCCCTGTCTGGTGTCTGCTCTGGGGCATGGGGAGTAGTTGGGATTTCTAGACCAGATCTTGGCCTGTCATGTTCAGTGGAGAAGTCTTTGGAAGGCTGGGTGGACTGGGGCAGGGCAGGGCAGGGCAGGGCAGCGATGGCGTGGGCACTGTAGCAGGGCCAGGCCACGCGAGTCTCCCAATCTCAGCTTCCTTGCCTTGAGCATGGAGGTTATGAACATACCCATCTAAAGTTAACAGTGGGAAGCCAATGGACACAATCAGGGGAATAAAAAATTGTGTTTTGGTTTTTTAAAAAAAGATCAATAAAGTTGATATACCTCTAGCTAGGCTAAGGAAAAAGCAAAGAAGACACAAATAACTAACATCACAAAAAAAGAGGGAGCCTGGCTGGCATAGCTCAGTGCTTGAGCATGAATCTATGACCCAGGAGGTCAGGGTTCGATTCCCAGTCAGGGCACATGCCTGGGTTTTGGGCTTAGTCCCTAGTAGGAGACATGCAGGAGGCAGCCGATGTTTCTCTCTCATCACTGATGTTTCTACCTCTCTCTCCCTCTCCCTTCCTCTCTGAAATCAATAAAAATATATTTTAAAAAAGAAGAAGAAGAAAGAAAGGCCACCTCTACTGAGTTCGTGGACATTCAGAGCATGATGAAGGACTATTATGAACAATTCTATGACCAAACATTTGAGAACCTAGATGAAATGGACCCATTCTTTGAAAGACTCGAGCTGCTGAAACTCACACAGGAAGAAATTAGGTGCTCTGAATAGACCTATAGATATGGAGGAAATTGAATAAAAAATTAATAACCTCCAAAAACAGAAAAGCAGACCCAGATAGGTTCAGTAGTGAATTCTATCAAACATTTAAGTAAGAAACGATAGCAATTCCCTGTGGTTTCTGTGAAAATACTGACACAGAGAGAGTATTCCTAACTCATTCCATAAAAATACTCACCTCACAGGGTTGATGCGGGATTGAGCCATGTGTCAAACATCTAGCATGACCCGGATGGCTTTATTTTTTAGACCAGTTTCAGATGTACAGAAAAGTTGTGAAGATCATACAGGGTCCGCATATACCCGCCTCTGTTTCTCCTGTTAGCATCTTACTAGAATGGCGCACTTGTTACAACTGATGAACTCACACTGATGCGCGATCACTAACTAAAGTCCCTCCTTTATTCGGATTTCCTTAGTAAAAACTAGAACAACACCGTTTACTGTTCCAGATTCCACCCCGGGCATCTCATAACCTTCCGTGGTCGTGTCCCCTCGGGTCCTTCTCATCTGTGGCAGTTTCTGATTTCCCTTGGTTTTGACCTTGACAGTTTCGAGGAGTCCTGTTCAGATATTTTGTTGAATGTCCCTCAGTTGGGATCCGCCTGATGTTTTCCTCATGGTCAGACTGGGCTCATGGGTTTGGGGAGGAAGTCCACAGGGGCACAGTGCTCTCCTCATCCCATCCCATCAAGGCTGCCTGCTGTTACCATGACTTACCTCTGTTGCCATTGACCTTGGCCGCCTGGTCAGGTGGTGTGTGCCAGGTGTCTCCAGTGTGAAGTTCCTCTTCATCACCCCACCCGCTCCCACACCTCCTCTTGGAAGGAAGCCACCACTCAGGCCCTGATTCCTGTGTTGGGAGGACTGTGGGCCCACCCGCTCAGGGCAGAGCATCTACATAAATTGTTTGGGATTCTTTGCACGGAGATGGTCTCCTCTCCCCAGTGTATTTGTTTAGTCATTGATCTGTATCGACATGGACTCATGCTTTGGACATTTAGCATGCAAAGCTATCCGTCGTCTCCTGTCCCCACATTCACATATCTATGTCACTGTGGATTTTTTTAGACTTCCTTATTTTCTAGCAGATTCCAGCTTTTCTTGTGGACTTCCTGTACCAGCCCTAGAGTCAGTCATCTCTTCGTGGAACCCCAATTCCTTCTATTGGGAGGGTTTTAGGGATCCAGACCTGGAGCACTGAGTCACCTGGAATTATCACCACAGCCCCTCTCGGGTGCACATGGGTACCTGGTCCAGGGGCTCCCTCTCCGTTCGAACCTTTTCATAAAGGAAGCTTCTGCTGATGAGTGATAGCCACCCCCGATCTCAGGGGCTTCACGTAAGAATACATTGTTTGCTCTTTGGTCCAGAGGCTCACGGCATCTTTCTTAAAGGGCCAGGTAGAGAAACTGTTGGCTCTGTGGGCCATAAATCCTCTGCCCCGGAGTGTGACAGCAGCCATGGACAGTAGGCATTGAGTGGGCGTGGCCGTGGACCAATAAAATGTTATTTACAAAATCAGGTGGTACGCCCACTTTGGCCTGTGGGCCGTGGTGTCCAGACCTCGGTCCTGGTCCAGTGCAGTTGTTGGGGGCGGGAGGGTCCCTCAACACAGTCATGCAGGGGCCTAGGCACCTTCTCTACCTTATGGTGCCAGGATATTCAAGGCTGGACTCTACCTCCCTGCAGAAGGACAAATGAAGGTAGACCGTCGCATGGGAGAAATTGTTACGGACCAGGCCTGGAAGTGGCATGCATCATTTATGCTACATTCCATTGGCCACAAGTCAGTCACATGACCCCAGAGGACAAAGGGCTGGGAGATACAGTTTTGTGGTGTGCCCAGAAGAGGAGGAGAGAAGCACATTGCTGAGCACCTGCACAGGGAGCACCTGGACAGACCAGCCTGTAGGTTAGCCTCCACCCAGGCACTAAGGCCCTCCCACACATGAAGCTTCTCCCCTGCATAGAGGCCCCTCCCCCATAACAAAGCCCTTCTCCCACACAGAGGCCCCTCCATGCTGAGGCCCTACCCATGCACTGAGGCCCCTCCCACACAGAAGCTCCTGGCTCACACTGAGGCCCCTCCCACACACCAAGGCCCCTCCCACACTGAGGCCCCTCTCTTGCTGAGGCCCCTCCCATGCACCAAGGCCCCTCCCACACACAGGTTCCTCCCGTACATTGACAGGCCTCTCTTCTGCAAAGTCCAGTCTGAGGAAAAGGCTTGAACACTTAAAAAGAACAAGAATTTCCCAGTCACTGTTGCTTCTCTCTGTGCTCCGCTGTAGAGCAGGTGCCTTGTGGATTGGTAGGCGAGATCCCCCTCTCCACCCTGCCCCAGGCCAACCTGCATCTCTGCTGATGCTTTCAAAAAGGCACTTTTAAAAGGCTTGTGAACATTTATCGGGTTGGTGTCTCTGCCGGATTTAGATTTCTAGTGACTATTAATTGCCTACCAATGAAAGCTCAGCATTTGTAGTTAGGTTGGCAAATTCTACGTGGCATTTTTGACTGCATGGAAGGGGTGAACTAAGCCACACCCGTCCCCAGCCTGCTGCTTAACCCCAGGTTCACTTGAGGCCGCCAGGTACCTGCTACTCAGGGAAATCTAGCTGCCCTTCTGTATTCACATCCTGGCTTGACTCTTAGCCGAGGGCTGCCGGCTTTGGTCCAAAGTGCTCTCGGTGCCCAAAAGGGGTGCCTCTCTGCTTGCCACTTCTCCATGGGAGCTGGCTCCCTGGGTGGGCAGGGGGGGTGTACTGTAAAGGGGCAGAGGGCAGGGTGGTGCAGCTGGTGCTCGGGGCTCCCTGCAGCTCTTCTGGAGCAGTGGGGTGAAGCCCTCCTCCGTCTCCCCAGGGGACGCAGGCCACAATCCAGCTGAACGGGACATGGTGTCATGTCAAGAATTCATAACTTCGGCTTTTGCTTGGTTTGTACTGTGATCTGTTAAAACCGCGATTGGACTGGGATTAGCCATTCTCCGCCGCGGTAGGTTGCTGGGCTGGGCTATGGGAGTGCTCGCCAGGATGCTGGCTCAGTGGTCAGTGGGCCTAGCCCAGGAATCACGAGTTCTTTCTAGAACAATTGGCACCCTAAGGGAGGAGGGTCTGTTCTGGGCTGTGGGGTGTCCATGACCAAAGCAAGGCATCTCTGTGTCCCCGTGGCCACTGCTCTCAGAACCCGGATGGGTAAATGACGGTGTGGATCGTGCCTTCCCACAGCAGCTGCCCAATGATGCATTCCGGAAAGCGAGTTCACAACAATTCACAATAATTGCACAACAGTTTAAGTAGCTTTGCATTAAACAACACAGGAACCACCTTTATAAAGCAGAAACTACAAACTAGGAGATTAGATAGAGACACACTGATAATGGGAGAGTTTAACATACCACATTCAGCAAAGGACGGATTGAGTTGGCAAAAATGTACATAATCAGGCGAGATATATGTATAAATTTATACCCAATAATATAAAATATACCTTCTTTTCAAGTACCCCTGGAACATTTACAAAAATTTGTTATATATTAGGTCACAAAAAGTCTAGTAAGTTCTACAAAGTAGAAATATTACAAACAATACCCTGACCACAATGCACTTAACTGGACATTTGTTAACAAAAGCAAAGAGGAAATTTAATCTGGAAATTTAGAAAAACTCTCTCTTAGACAACACTTAGATGAAAGGGGTGAAATTAACAAATTAAAAATAAGTAATGATAATTAAAACACTACCTATCAGAATTTATGGAAAACAAAGTAGTGATAAGAGGAAAATTCACACCCCTAAACACTTTTATCAATAAAAACCCAAAAAATGAAAATAAATGAACTAAATTTTTAGCTCAAAAAGCTAAGAAAAGAACCACAAAGTAAACTGAAAGAAAGCACAAGAAAACAGTAATAGGATAAAGCAGAAAATAATAGGGTAGAGAATAAAGGAATAATAGAGCTAATTAGTCACTCAAATTTTTAATTTTTAAAAACATTAATAAAATGGTCAAAACACCTTCTAACAATGAAAATGTAGAAAAGACACAAATATATAAAATAAATGACAAGGGGGACATAACCATTGAAATAGAAGAGATTGAATAAGTCAGACTATTTTCCAGACCTCTATAAAAATAAATATGAAAACCAGGATAAAATACAGTTCCAAAATTGGCTCCATGTGATTTAGGAAGCTTAAAGAAACCAGTTTCCACAAAAGATGTAGAGAAAAATTATTAAAGAGCTAAGCCACAAAACAGCACTGGGATTAGATGGTTTCATGGGGCAGTTCTACCAAGCTTTTAGCAAACTGCTAGCCTCCACTCTTTATGAGTTGCTCAGAGTATTGGAAATAAAGAAGTACATTCGAATTTTTTTTTGAAAGCAGGCATAATATGGATCCCTGAATCTGAGAAAGCAAGTAGAAAATTAAATTACAGAACAATATCACTTCTAAATATTGAAGCAAAAGTACTAAACAAATTATTTGTAAACAAAATTTAACACAACATTAAGAAGTCAATGCACTATGACCAAATGATATTTTTCCAGGAATGCAAGGTTGGTTCAACAAGAGGCAGTGTATTGATGTAATAGGATACTTGAGAAAAAAAATCATGTGGTTATCTCCATAGATGCTGAAAAGCCTTTTATAGCATTTGACATCCATGTTGGATATATCCCTCAAGAAAATAGGAATGGAGGGAAAAGATAAAATAACATGATAAAATATTTTACGTGCCTGAATCCTAAGGTCAGCATCATATTTGATGGGAAAACACTAGAGGCATTTTCACAAAGATCAGGACCAAGGCAAAGGTGCCCATTGTCTCCACTATGATCCCGTAATTGTACTGGAGGCTTTAGCAATTAGGCCACAGAAATCAGTTAGAGGCATGAGTACTAGAAAAGGAGATTCAAAACTATCTCAATCTGTAGATGTGAGAATATATTGGGGGAAACCTAGAGGTCAGTGTTAAAAGCAAATCAAATAGTAAAAGAAATCATGGCGGTAGGAGGACTAAACAATTAGCATACAGAATCAATAGCTTTCTTGTATGTTAGTAAGACCGGTTAGAGGATACAATAGCAGCAAAGAAAATACTTCGGCATAAGCTTAGCAAGAAACAGGCAGAGCCTAAATGAGGAAAACTTCGAATCACTTCTGAAGACATAGAAGTAGTCTCGAGCAAATACAGTGACATCCCTTGGTCTTGGATGGGATGGCTTAAGATCACACAAAAAAAGCCAGTTTTTTCCTCTCATTTAATTAATGACTTTAACACAATCCCAGTGAAAATACCCATAAGCTTTTTTATGGAGCCAGACAATTGATGCTTCAGTTCATATATAAAAGCAAACTTGTAATAACCATGAAAACCCTGAAAAATAAAAGCTACTAGGGGGACTAGCTCTCCCAGACATTAAAATGAAGTGTAAAGCCACTATAATGAAAGCAGGGAGCGTGGGTGCAGGCATAGACAACGTAGTGGAATGGAACCCAGCGTCCAGGCGCAGACCTGATTCCATATGGGAAATCAGAATGTCATAAAGGTGGCATCTCACACCACGGGAGCAGAGATTAACTTTCCATTCGTTGTGCTGGGATAACTGCGTGGCCCTCTGGAAAAGATTTTATTCGATGTATATCTTACATTACATGCAACAATAAACTCCAGTGGCTCTGAGAGCTAAATATTTAAAACAATGAAATTAGTAAGTTACTCTAGGAAAACACGAGTGAATTTTCCTGTAGCATGGGTATAGCGAAAGGTTTTCTAACTATGATTCAAAATCCTGATGTAGTAAAAGGTTGACAAATTTCAGTTCATAATATACTTTCGCCAGGGCAAAACAAACAAGCAAATGACTCCCAAACCCCGCCACAGGCACAGTCACAGTGCACATGTCAAAGTAGAGAAAACATTTGCGGCACACAGCAGCTCTAAAGGGTGAATATCCTTAATATAGAAAGAAGAGTTAAAATTGGGGGGAAGGGGAAGCCGGTAAAAAAGTGGGCAGAAAACATAAAAATATAATTTGCATAAAAGATGCAAATGGCCTTTAAACATATGAAAACATGTTCAGCATCACTCATAACTAGAGAAATGCAAATTAAAATGACTGGGATACCATTTTCACCTTCCGATTGGCAGACATTAAAAAGACCGGCAGCTCCTCTGCTGGCCAGGTTGAGAGGAACCCAGTGCTCACTCACTGCTGGTGGGACCGCAAATGGGGACAGCCCTTGGGAAGGGAAAGTTGGCGGCATTTGTCACAACCACCTGTGCGTTCACATTTGGACCCAAAAATCCCAATTCTAACAGCTAATCCTGAAGACGTACTTAAAAAGCTTGGAAGTACTCATGGACAAGGTTATTCATTCCAGAATTACTTACAATTGCAATATATTGGAAGCAACCTAATGTCCGAACATGGTGGAGTGGTTGACTATCCACGGTATATCCAACGATGGAGTACTATGCAGCCATGAAAAAGAGAACAATTGGTAGGAACTGACATGGGGTGACTTCTAGGATATGCTGGGGAGTCACAAAGCAGAGTGCGGAAGGGTAGCTTTATGAGGAGAGGGAGGAGGGATTGAATGAAGAACATGAGGGTTCTTTTGTAGAGTGCTCTGAAATTGGATGGTGGTAATAGTTGCATACTATATACTTTTATTAAAATTTATCAGACTGTATTTTTATGATTTTTATGATATAAAATATTACCTAAACAAAGCTGCAAAAACAAAAGAAATATTTAGTGTGCTACTGAAGGTAAAATAGAAATAAATATACACATACCTGTGTATTTTAGCAAAAAAGGAAATATAGGATATTTCCTATATTTCCTAGGAAGGGTAAACTAGAATCTAAGGAGACTGCTTACCTATGGGGGTGGTTGGGACCATAGTTGTGAGGATGAAGGAAGGCGATGGGACAGAAGGGACTAGTGAAATTTCTCTGAGATGCCTTTTTGTGTATGTCTGACATTTATAATCATGCCAATGTTTCACAACTCAAAACAAAAAAAGAAAAAAGAAAGCATCAAGGGCGAGAGGCAAAACCCGGGGAAGAATAAAAGTGGAGCCGCAGTGGGTCCCGCTGTGTTCTGAATGGACAGTAAACCCCACCGAGGGAGGACAGCTCCCCACGTGACCTTTGGACTCAGTATTGTGACCACACCCCCGAAGCTAATTACAAAGAACAGCTGTCAGTAAATACATTGCTGCTCTGGTTGTAGGCTTGTTTCTCAAAGCCATGTGGATCTGTGGTTCTGGAGTTGCTTTTTGTATATTCAAGGTTGAGGAGATCGGGAAACGTATTGTGAGGAATGGGAGCCGGTTTTCTCCAAATCCGGGAAGGAAGTTGCCCGTGGAGGAAGGAGGAGGCTGGAATTAGACTGTGGTTCTGGATGGGAATTTAGGGTGTCATTATGGGCACACACACCCAGACCTGGAAATATGCGTGTGTATTGGGGTTGCTTGTTAGCTGAGCGAGCCTAATAGCAATGGCACCTCAGGAGGCAGTTTGGACCAGAACCTAAGGAGGTGCTCAAGGGGCCATGGGGACATGGTCAGCGACCCCAGAGCCAGGCCCCAGGGTCAGATCTGGGGTCACTGAGCATCAAATTAGCATAAGCAATAAGTGGAGAGAAAGGTGTTTCCTTCTAGCAGATGGCCCATGGAGAAGGAATTTATAAAGCCCCAGCCTGTCGCCCACAATTTCTTACTCACTTCAGAGGGGAAATTGCAATTGTGCAGGGGAGGAACGTGGCAGACCCTACCCCGAACAAGTGACCGACCTTAATGTCACTAATAACGGGACGGCAGCCTTCCCGCCTCCAGACACGACGATGCTCTGAGGGCACGCATCATTCCTGTAGTCTTCCTGCCAAAAACACAGCGCCTGGATTTCATTGTGAGGAAATGGCAGGCAGACCAAACGGAGGGCCTTCTGCAACAGAACTGGCCTGCGCTCGACGGGAAATGTCAAGGTCATGAGAGAAAAACCCAAGGCTCTGGTCGCGATGCCAGAGACTACGAGACGTGAGAAGGAGATGTCGGCGATGCTGGGTTGGATCCTGGACCGGACACGGTGTTGTGCTTTTCTTTTGCTCCGGAGGACATTCTAGGACAACGGGTCAAATTTCAGGCTCTGGAGAGGAGAGACTAGTTTTATGTCAGTGCCAATGCTCGGATTCTTAGGAAATAAAAAATAAAGCATTCAGCGGTAAAGGGCATTGGGGCTTCATCTTCCTCTCACACAGTTCAAAAACAGTGTGTGCGTGTGTGTATGTGCATGTGTGTGTGTGTGTGTGTCAGAGAGCGAGCAAGCAAATGAGTTCTGTGTTAACATTTGGTGAATGTGGGTGAAGCATATACAAGAATGTACTGTTTTTGCAAAGTCTGCAGGTCTTAAAGTGTCTCAAGATAAACATCTGTCAACAGGCCTTAGTGACATGCCCCGCAGTCCTGTGGAGGATTAAGTGAGATAACATGCGTGCGTGCGCAGTGCTGGGTCTCCGGGTCTCCGACACAGACTTCGCCAGGGACTCTGAGCCCTTCCTGTCTGTGCGGCGATGCTGCCCTGAGGCCCCCTGGACATGTTTTGTTGTTGGAGATGAAGGATGGAGCCTCGTATCTGGCTCTGCGCTGAGCCCCACCTGCTCTGTGACTGCAAGTGGGCAGTCCCCCATCACGTCGTCATTTCTGGTAGGCGATCTCTCTGATAGAAGCACATTAGAATGAGGTCCAGGCATTGATCATTTCATATATTCACTCATCACACGCTGCTTATGGTGCTGAGGGAGCAGGCACTGCTCCTTGCTTTCGCCAGCCCCTGAGGGACTGAACACTGCATCTGAGGGCAAGACTGTGCAAGCGATGCAGTGCAGAGCGACAGCCCGTCGGCTTCCTGGTGGGTGTGACTCAGGGGTTTCCCTGAGGGTGTAAGTCAGGGGCCTCCCTGGTGGGCGTGGCTCAGGGGTCTCCGTGGGGAGTTAGTGGAGCGAGTCTGGGAGGAGAGATGGGGTGCTCCCTGTTGGAGAGGAACACAGGATGGCGGTGAACCTCTGCCTGTGACAGTTGGGGAGAATGTCTGGGGCTCAGGGTAGGGGAGCGCTCAGGGCATTTGTGCTGAGATTGGAAGTGACCTGGGTGTGCAAGTGAGGAGTGTGGGCTCCTGTGGGGTCCCAGGTCCAGGGTCCCCAACGAGTCCAGCCTCCGTGGCAAAGCATAGGAATCCAGGGCAGCGTGGCATCAGAAAGCTGTGCCCACAGGGTTGCCAACTTCTCTTTCTTGGGAAGGACAATCTGTTATGTCCAAGCTCATTTTTTTTAACATTAAAAAAACCCCTTTGTGAATAATACTGAAAGCAGATGGCAATGTTTTAAAATGTCCTTACTTAGTAAAATAAAAGTTGTCAATCCTGGGTTTGTCTCTCCATCACGTTTTTAAAAATAGGATCATAAAACAGGCCCCGGGCATCCCCCCTCTTCAGCTTAAAGGTGCCCTTATCCTGTCACTAGAAACCTGCCGACCGCCCAGGAGATTGGGGAGGCCTGACAGCAGCATGTGTCACCTGCCCTCTGGGTTCCGGAAAAGCCAGCCTTGTCCCCGCCGTCACTGTCACCGGCATCGGTGACGCCTTACCTGCTCCTCCCCCGCCCACCCGCCGGCTGCCCCTGCAGGCAGCCCAGGCCCTGGTCCTGCATGTCCCTCCAGCACGTGGCCCTTGGTGACTTCTCCGCCAAGTTCTCTGCTGAGTGCTCTGGGCTTCGGCTTTGACATGCTGTTTGGATGCAGGGACGTTGGACAGAGCCTAAAACCGACTGTGACATCTTTTCAAAAATTGTGATAAAACATATACACAAGTCCTAGCCGGTTTGGCTCAGTGGTTGAGCATCGACCTATGAACCAGGAGATCATGGTTTGATTCCTGGTCAGGGCACATGCCTGGGTTGTGGGCTCGATCCCCAGTGTGGGGCGTGCAGGAGGCAGCCGGTCCATGATTCTCTGTGCATCTCTCTTCTTCTCTGAAATCAATAAAAATATATTTTTAAAAAATACACATAACATTTGCTTTTTTAACCACTTTCAGGTTGTGCTTCACTGGCATAAAGTGCGTTCACGTGGCTGCACAACCATCACCACCATCATCTCCAGAACTTTCTTATCTTCCCCAAATGACCTCTGTCATCATTAAACCCTAATGGGTCATTGCTCCTCCCCCAACCCTAAGTGGGATCATACAGCATTTTTCCTTTCGTGTCGGACTTATTTCACTTCAAAGCTCATCCATTTGTTGGCGTGTTGGAGTGTCCTTCTTTTTTAAGGCTGATTAACAGCCCGTTAGCTGTAAATACCACGTTTTGTTTATCTGCTCACCTGTCTGGATGCCTGTTGTCCCTCCCTCCTGGTGACCGTGAATGAAGCTGCTGTGAACAGGGGCGCACACAAGTTGCCAGGGCGCCGCCCTCAGTTCTCTGGCGCGTCTGTACCCAGAAGTGGAATGCCCGGGTCACATGGAAATTTCACATTTGATTCTCGGAGGACCCGCCACAGCTGTTTCCTCAGCGGCTGCATGAGGTTGGCGACTGCGGTTATTCCTGAGACAGAATGAGGTTAGTCGGGGAAGGAAGTGTTAGTTTTTACTTGTTATGTTCCAATCACTTGAGGGTTTTTTGTTTGTTTTTTGAAAAAATGTATTACTTTTGTAATTTAAAATACATAAAGGGAAAAACCCAAATTCAGTAAACCCCATGTGCGGTCACGAGCACAGACCTCACTCGCGTACCTGTCACCTCTGTGTTAGGTCCATGTGGTCGTTACCGTCACTCTGATGCTCACTGCCACCCGGCTCCGTGCTGGGCTCGTCAGACGCGCGCACTCTCGCCCGGCCCTCCGCCCAGCGAGGGGCTCCGTGTTTGCACAATAAGCTCAGAGGTGACGTCCCTCACCGAGCCCCTCGGCCGTGAGTGGCGCATATTGAGTTCTTCAATGACAAGACCACTTTCTTCTAGACGGGGGCACAGGCGCCTCTTTAAAATATGCCTTTAACTTCTGATTTGCCTTTTAAAGTAATGTGATGCTGCGGCCGTGTTTGCGAGATTCCAGGACCATCCGGGCCTTTTCTCTGTTTCTTTTGCTTTGGTTTGTCCTCGTTTGAACACAGCTCCATTGAGGAGACCCTCGGTCGCGGGAGGGGTGCAGGGACTTGTCAGCAGGCTCATCGGACATGAAAGGGGCTGTGTTTCCGCTTTACATAGGAAGAGTGACGAGGCGGGGCCCCTCGCGGCTTCCTTCCGAGCCGTGGCTATGATGGAGACTGGACGGATTGTTTTAAAGTTGCCATTGACGCCTCTAATTCTAGATGGAGCCTCTTATTAATATACCAGAGGCCCAGCGTGCGAAATCGTGCAAGACCCCGAGTCCCGCCGCTGCTGTGGGACCCATCAATGCACCTCCCGGTGACCGGTCGTTTGGTCGTTCCAACGTTCTGGCGTTACAGCCACTGGCTTTTTATAATATAGATTGTCCAATAGCCTCGGGGTGGGCACAGCGCTGTGACACAGTACCGTGTGCCTTGAGGAGCCCCTTTCGTCATGTGCAGGGATTCTTGGGGGCGCCGTGCCTTCTGCACCTAACCGAGCAGCTTCCACAGCAAAGACTGCCAAGTGCCTCATTTTGTTAAACTCTTAAAACTGTTAAATTAATAAAATCAGCTCCACAGAACCTGATTAGCTCGAAATTGCTTTAAATTTGGTCATTAAGTTTCAGGGAACATGCAATTTTCTCCACATCTGGTGCAGCTGCGGGCGTGAGGGGTGAGGACGGGGTGGCAGTGACAAATGTGAGGAGGCGAGGGAGTGCTCTGTCACTGCCGGTTTCTGCCCCTCTGGCTTCCGCCCCCGGGAGCCGGCATCCTGGCGAGACCCTGGGCCCTGCGTATTTCCGCAAGACTGTCCTCTTCCCAGGTGGCAGGACTCTGCAGACCAGCTGGCTCTCCTCCTGAGCACCCAAGGAGCCTGCCCTGTCACCCTGGGCCCTGGGCACACATTCCTCCTCCTCTGGGCCTCGACACCCCCATCTGTGAAATGGGCTGTGGCTCAGGCTGGGGGAGAGCGCCACCTTCTGTTGGGGACGGTTGGAGGCAGCGCTGGCTAAGCCCATCCGCATGCATTGGCTGCCTGTCTGCCTTGCTGCTGGCTCCGGCTCTTCGCTCCTCTGGTCAGGTCGCAGGGTGGGACCTGTAAGACCCTGACAGGGAAGTGGGACTCCGTCTGCACGTTTCTGCTCTGGAGGCTGAGGTGTGACCCTCACTCTGTGCTGTGGGGGCGCCTGAACCGGCCTGGGGCCTCAGCACGTGGCCTTGCGCTGGGACAGCACCACGTTCCTCACCGCAGGCGGGTGCACCTCCAGGGCCTTCTCGGGGTGGGAAGGGGCGGGAGCCAGTGAGCCCAGCCGTGGAAATGCGGTCACTGGAAGGAGCGCCTGGGATCTCGTGTGGGGATTCCTGAGTCAGAGCTAGAACCCGGCTGGAGGCAACTCAGTGGACCATGTGTGCTTGCGCCCTCGCTCACCACGGAGGGCAGTGCCAATGGTGGGGAAGGCCGGGCCCGGGTGCCCCTCCCTCCAAGGCCTGGTGCTGGGGCTCCTGGGATTATGGCCTCCAGACAACGCTTCAGGTGGGGCACACAACTCCCAGCCTGCTGAGGAGGCCAGGCGTCGGGGTCATGTGACTCGCTGACAGCCGCACGGTGAGTCCGTGGCAGGTTAGGATCTGCCCCCGGAGGTGGATGGTGAACGGGGACTCCCCAGAGGAGCGGGAGCTGAGAACGTGCGGGCGTCTCTGTGGGCGGACGTTGGCCTGAGGTCCCACACGCTGGTCTCGGGGCTCCCTGCGAGTCCCACTCAGGGCCGCATCATCAGTGCACCCTCAGGTCCAGCCGCACTCGGGGGGAGGGGGCTCCATCCCAGGCCACAGCCCCCGCAGGCGCCAGAGCTCCTCTGCTGGTCCTTTAAAACCAGCCGCTCTCCCGAGAGTGTCATTTTTCAAGTGACACGCCTCCCAGGAGAGCCAGGCTCCTTCTGGAGTTGATGGCGCTTAAGTGGCGACTGCCGCCCATTGCATCTGCTTCTCAGGCTGTTGGTGCTGAGAACTGCAGCTCCGGCCCGGGAACTGCAGCTGCTGGAGCTTCAGCTGCCGGGGCCGGGAGGGTTTAGTGGCAGGAATATGGGGGGCGGGCTGCAGGACACAGTCCCCCACGCACAGAATTGCACCTGAGGGAGAGTGGGGGGCAGAAGCCGGGTGTGCAGAGCTCCGGCAGGGCTCCCTGAACTTGACGGCTGGCCGAGTGTGGCAGAGCCCCAGGTCCCCCCTAGGCCGTGGGAAAGAAGGGGCTGCAAGCACTGTCCCGGGTGCTCCCTCGGGTTCCCGGGAGACTGCAGAAGAGGCTCATGCTCTGAAGTTGTCACCAGCGGTCAGATCGCCCGCGGCGTCCACCGTCACTGATGCTGACACGCGGGGCCCTCAAATATGGCCACAGAGCCAGCGGGACCTGTATTTTACAGGCTTCCCTGCTCTTGGCTCCATCGCTCGTTGCTACGTGGATGGGCACATGTGAAGGGGAGGTGTGGGGACACGTACACGTGCCTGTGTGTGGCCTACATGGAAAGCACACGCTTTAAGCCCAGAATTAGACCCAATCATGTGACGGATTTGTAGCTCCTGAAATGTGGTCTTTAGAAGCTCGACATGGAAACAGTTAAAAGCACTTTTACTGAATTCCTTCCCTCTGCAGCCCCCTCCTGTCCTCAGTCTCTGGTCAGAATACAAAAGTTGGTTTTGTAAAACAGCCCTGTCTTCCAGAATTGAGGCAAAGTTTCTTGGTTGATGGTTCTTAGAGTGCCCTGGCTGTCATTGCGGCTGTGTGGACAGGTACTGAAGATAATAAACTGCGTGTAAATATTTACCTGGGGAATTGGTGTTTCACGGTGCTGTTCTTGAAGTCGTGGAAGAAGGCCCTGTCGCTCCTCTGAATGACATGGTCACTGTCCTTCCGCATTAGCCCGTTTGGGCCTTGGAACGACATCTGAACTTAAAAACGGTTTCTACAAAATCGCTTGCACGCCTGTCGCCGGGGCGTGCGTCCCATCCTGCTGTGGCACCCGGTGCTGGGGCTTCCTCTGAAAACAGCTGTTTGCGGGGACCTGCAGGGGGAGGGTAGGGAGAGGCTTGCGCTTCGTGGGCCTGGTGCCCCCGGGGGACTGAGGTCCACGAGGTCCCCTGTCCGCCCGCTCCCGGAGCCCCTGCGAAGCTCGGTGCTGTGGGAGACCCGGCTCTTCTCTTCTCCCGAGAGCCTCAGGATTCTGTGGCTTTATTTTCCGCTTCGCCTCCAAGGCTTCCGTCCTCCGCCTCCTCCGTCAGCGTGAAGCGCTCTCTTCCTGGTCCTGGTAGTTACCTAGATGACAGCCATTTGTTTTTAAGATTGATTCCTCAAGAGAGTGCATTAGGCATCGCAGCCTAGAAGCGCCAAACTGCCAGGCTTTACAGGGTAGGAAGATGCTGGTTGGCCAGGCAGGGTGTCCCTGGTTTTATGTTGACAACAAAGAAACAAACAAACCCCAGAAATGGCTGAGGGTCCCTGGCTGGCACTCAGAGAGAAGGCTGGGTGGTTTGATGGCCATTCGGAGTGAGTGGGGTGTGTGGTGCGAGTGGTGTGTGTGGTGTGAGTGGTGTGTGTGGTATGAGTGGTGTGTGTGGTATGAGTGGTGTGAGTGGTGTGTGTGGTATGAGTGGTGTGAGTGGTGTGGTGTGTGTGGTGTGAGTGGTGTGTGTGGTATGAGTGGTGTGAGTGGTGTGTGTGGTGTGAGTGGTGTGTGTGGTGTGAGTGGTGTGTGTGGTGTGTGGTGCGTGTAGTGTGTGTATTTGATTGTCTTCTCCCATAGGTGGTGGGCTCCCCCTCCTGGGGGCCTTCGATGTTTGGAGGGAGCCTGTCACGGTGAAACGTGAGTGGCCATGATGTGTCATTTGAGGCAGCAGTCGCCAACCGGTGGTCCGCGGACCCCTGGTGGTCTGTGAGGTCTGAAAGGTTGGCGACCGCGGGTTTAAGGCACACGGTTGAAGAGGCCCGGGGTCGCTCCCCACGCCTGTTACTTTGCATGGTGATTGTGGGAGCCCAGGTAGAGACAAGCTTCCATCCGTGGGGTTCCCTGAGTGAGGGCGGGGTACAGCCCAGCCCCCACCGCTGAGCTGATGGGCTTGTGTGGGAGCACGAAGCAAGCCTTGGCTGTGACTGCGGAGAGCCTGGCCCACCCTGCCCGACGCGGCCGTGAAGCAGCAGTGCTGGTGGGTGCTCCTGGGCCAGGAGGGTCCCACACTCACGTGTGCTGTCGCTGTTCCCACGGGGAAGCTGGCTGCCCACATGCTAACACAGCCAGTCCTGACCACAGCCGAGGCAAGGGCAGTCTGATTAAGGGTGTGTGTGTGTGTGTGCATGCATGAGTGTCCTGTGTATGTCTGTGTGTAGTGTGTGTGTGTGCATGTCAGTGGTGTGTGTGTGTGGTGTATGCCTGTGTATGTGATGTGTGCATCTGCATGCACATGTGTGCATGCATGTAATGTGTATGCATGGAAGAGTGCCACGTGTATATGGGTGCATGTGCATGATGTGTGGCATGTGTGCAATGCATGAGTGTCACATGTGAGTGTACTGTTTGCATGCTTGTGGCATGTGAGCATCCATGTGATGTGTGTGGCATATGTTTGTGTGGTGTGTATAGTGTGTGTGTGGTCTGTGTGCTTGTGTGTGTGTGTGAAGAAAACATTGGTTCTTCGGAGACCAGGCGGCCTGCTGCACAGAGCTCCCCGCCTGTGCCGGGTCCTGGGGTCCCCGCGGCGGGCAGGGCTGGTGGCCTGAGCATTGCACCGGAAGTCGCTCTGACCGGGCTCCGTGCACCAGCAGACTTCGGAGTGATTTATATGAAAACAGTTTAGAGCATTTACTGGCTGTAAGAACTAATTTCCAATAAATCAGACAGGATTCCCTGGGGAACTGGAAATAAATGAGGGCAGAAGAAATTGCTAAGGGTTGTTGAGCAATAAAGAGATGGGTTCTAGATATCTTAAAATGATATTTAAATGGACAAAGTTGATTTAACTGTCTTTCCTCGTGTCCAGGAGTAAGATTTAAGTCCACAGCCTGTCATTACAACCAGGAATTTTTCACCAGGAGACTTTCGGCATTTCAGACACATCCCACTGAACGGCAATGCTAATATTCCATCCCAGCCCTAAATTACAATGAAAAGGCATTAATTGCTTGGTTCCCTGCAAAGTCCATAAAAAAAGTGTTTCCAGAAAAAGTCCAAATTCAGTACATGAGGCAGAACTTTCATTATCTAATGTTAGTCATTTTTTCTAATTAAAAAATGTAAATGAATATATATTTTATTACCCCGAGTCCACAAGCACCCATTATACGGGCACTGGAAGCCTGGCACTGTGCCCGAGCCGGGGAAGGCGGGCACGTGGAATGGCATGTGGTTCTTGACCTCCAGAGCGTGACTTTCCGGGGAAGAGGAGGCTGTGGAACTGCCGAGAATGACGTGGCCAAAACAGGCCAGGAGGGTGGTGGCTGGTGGAAGCTGAGTAGCTTCCGGGGGAGGGGAGGGGAGGCCTGGGGTCCGGAGCACTGGTAGCTTCGGGGGGAGGGGAGGCGTGGGGTCCGGAGCACAGGCTGGCGTGGCCGGGCAAGGAGAGGGTCCGCTCCCTGGGACGGGGAGCCACAGTGGTTGGGACTGGATGCAGGAAGGGATTTTTGGAATTCCCAAAACGAGAGAGAGGCTCTCCCAGCGGGCATTCATCACCTGCGGGCCTTACTCATGGCCATCATTTCCTGGTCTTTGTGGTACCTCGATGGTGGGCTGCTCTTGGAAGAGGCGAGGACGGAGAAAGAGATGGGGGGCGGAGAAGAAGAGGGGGAACAGAAGGGGGGCGGAGAAGGTGAGGGGGAACAGAGGGGGGGCAGAGAAGGAGAGGGGGAACAGAGGGGGGCGGAGAAGGTGAGGGAGACAGAAGGGGGCGGAGAAGGAGAGGGGGACAGAAGGGGGAAGGAGAAGGAGAGGGGGGACAGAAGGGGGGGCGGAGAAGGAGAGGGGGACAGAAGGGGGAAGGAGAAGGAGAGGGGGACAGAAGGGGGGGGCGGAGAAGGAGAGGGGGACAGAAGGGGGCGGAGAAGGAGAGGGGGGACAGAAGGGGGAAGGAGAAGGAGAGGGGGGACAGAAGGGGGGGCAGAGAAGGAGAGGGGGACAGAAGGGGGGGCGGAGGAGAGGGGGGACAGAAGGGGGGGCGGAGAAGGAGAGGGAGACAGAAGGGGGGGGCGGAGAAGGAGAGGGGGGACAGAAGGGGGGGCGGAGAAGGAGAGGGGGACAAAAGGGGGAAGGAGAAGGAGAGGGGGGACAGAAGGGGGCGGAGAAGGAGAGGGGGACAGAAGGGGGCGTAGAAGGAGAGGGGGACAGAAGGGGGAAGGAGAAGGAGAGGGGGGACAGAAGGGGGGGCGGAGAAGGAGAGGGGGACAGAAGGGGGAAGGAGAAGGAGAGGGGGACAGAAGGGGGGGGCGGAGAAGGAGAGGGGGGACAGAAGGGGGAAGGAGAAGGAGAGGGGGACAGAAGGGGGGGCGGAGAAGGAGAGGGGGACAGAAGGGGGAAGGAGAAGGAGAGGGGGACAGAAGGGGGGGCGGAGAAGGAGAGGGGGACAGAAGGGGGAAGGAGAAGGAGAGGGGGACAGAAGGGGGGGCGGAGAAGGAGAGGGGGGACAGAAGGGGGAAGGAGAAGGAGAGGGGGACAGAAGGGGGCGGAGAAGGAGAGGGGGGACAGAAGGGGGAAGGAGAAGGAGAGGGGGGACAGAAGGGGGAAGGAGAAGGAGAGCGGGGACAGAAGGGGGCGGAGAAGGAGAGGGGGACAGAAGGGGGCAGAGAAGGAGAGGGGGGACAGAAGGGGGCGGAGAAGGAGAGGGGGACAGAAGGGGGAAGGAGAAGGAGAGGGGGACAGAAGGGGGCGGAGAAGGAGAGGGGGGACAGAAGGGGGAAGGAGAAGGAGAGGGGGGACAGAAGGGGGAAGGAGAAGGATAGGGGGGACAGAAGGGGGGGCAGAGAAGGTGAGGGGGGACAGAAGGGGGAACGAGAAGGAGAGGGGGGACAGAAGGGGGAAGGAGAAGGAGAGGGGGGACAGAAGGGGGGGGCGGAGAAGGAGAGGGGGACAGAAGGGGGAAGGAGAAGGAGAGGGGGGACAGAAGGGGGAAGGAGAAGGAGAGGGGGGACAGAAGGGGGAAGGAGAAGGAGAGGGGGGACAGAAGGGGGAAGGAGAAGGAGAGGGGGGACAGAAGGGGGAAGGAGAAGGAGAGGGGGACAGAAGGGGGAAGGAGAAGGAGAGGGGGACAGAAGGGGGAAGGAGAAGGAGAGGGGGGACAGAAGGGGGCGGAGAAGGAGGGGGGACAGAAGGGGGGGCGGAGAAGGAGAGGGGGGACAGAAAGGGGAAGGAGAAGGAGAGGGGGGACAGAAGGGGGAAGGAGAAGGAGAGGTGGACAGAAGGGGGCGGAGAAGGAGAGGGGGGACAGAAGGGGGAAGGAGAAGGAGAGGGGGGACAGAAGGGGGGGCGGAGAAGGAGAGGGGGGACAGAAGGGGGAAGGAGAAGGAGAGGGGGACAGAAGGGGGCGGAGAAGGAGAGGGGGGACAGAAGGGGGTGGAGAAGGAGAGGGGGACAGAAGGGGGCGGAGAAGGAGAGGGGGGACAGAAGGGGGAAGGAGAAGGAGAGGGGGGACTGAAGGGGGCGGCAGAGAAGGTGAGGGGGGACAGAAGGGGGAAGGAGAAGGAGAGGGGGGACAGAAGGGGGAAGGAGAAGGAGAGGGGGGACAGAAGGGGGGGCGGAGAAGGAGAGGGGGACAGAAGGGGGAAGGAGAAGGAGAGGGGGGACAGAAGGGGGAAGGAGAAGGAGAGGGGGGACAGAAGGGGGGGCGGAGAAGGAGAGGGGGACAGAAGGGGGAAGGAGAAGGAGAGGGGGGACAGAAGGGGGAAGGAGAAGGAGAGGGGGGACAGAAGGGGGGGCGGAGAAGGAGAGGGGGACAGAAGGGGGAAGGAGAAGGAGAGGGGGGACAGAAGGGGGGGCGGAGAAGGAGAGGGGGACAGAAGGGGGGCGGAGAAGGAGAGGGGGACAGAAGGGGGGGCGGAGAAGGATAGGGGGGACAGAAGGGGGAAGGAGAAGGAGAGGGGGACAGAAGGGGGCGGAGAAGGAGAGGGTGGACAGAAGGGGGAAGGAGAAGGAGAGGGGGGACAGAAGGGGGAAGGAGAAGGAGAGGGGGGACAGAAGGGGGAAGGAGAAGGAGAGGGGGACAGAAGGGGGCGGAGAAGGAGAGGGGGGACATAAGGGGGAAGGAGAAGGAGAGGGGGACAGAAGGGGGGCAGAGAAGGAGAGGGGGACAGAAGGCGGAAGGAGAAGGAGAGGGGGACAGAAGGGGGAAGGAGAAGGAGAGGGGGGACAGAAGGGGGAAGGAGAAGGAGAGGGGGACAGAAGGGGGGCGGAGAAGGTGAGGGGGGACATAAGGGGGAAGGAGAAGGAGAGGGGGACAGAAGGGGGGCAGAGAAGGAGAGGGGGACAGAAGGCGGAAGGAGAAGGAGAGGGGGACAGAAGGGGGAAGGAGAAGGAGAGGGGGGACAGAAGGGGGAAGGAGAAGGAGAGGGGGACAGAAGGGGGGCGGAGAAGGTGAGGGGGGACATAAGGGGGAAGGAGAAGGAGAGGGGGGACAGAAGGGGGAAGGAGAAGGAGAGGGGGACAGAAGGGGGCGGAGAAGGTGAGGGGGGACATAAGGGGGAAGGAGAAGGAGAGGGGGACAGAAGGGGGGCAGAGAAGGAGAGGGGGACAGAAGGCGGAAGGAGAAGGAGAGGGGGACAGAAGGGGGAAGGAGAAGGAGAGGGGGGACAGAAGGGGGAAGGAGAAGGAGAGGGGGGACAGAAGGGGGAAGGAGAAGGAGAGGGGGACAGAAGGGGGAAGGAGAAGGAGAGGGGGGACAGAAGGGGGGCGGAGAAGGTGAGGGGGGACAGAAGGGGGAAGGAGAAGGTGAGGGGGGACAGAAGGGGGCGGAGAAGGAGAGGGGGGACAGAAGGGGGCGGAGAAGGAGAGGGGGGACAGAAGGGGGAAGGAGAAGGAGAGGGGGGACAGAAGGGGGGCGGAGAAGGTGAGGGGGGACAGAAGGGGGAAGGAGAAGGTGAGGGGGGACAGAAGGGGGAAGGAGAAGGAGAGGGGGGACAGTAGGGTGGGCGGAGAAGGAGAGGGGGGACAGAAGGGGGGCGGAGAAGGAGAGGGGGGACAGAAGGGGGGAAGGAGAAGGAGGGGGGACAGAGAAGGGGGGACGGAGAAGGAGGGAGGGACAGAAGGGGGGACGGAGAAGGAAAGGGAGCAGAGGGATGGCAGTGTCGTCTCTGCGGGCTGAGGGCACCGTTGTGACCTCCCTGAACCTGCGCAGCCGGTGGGTGTCCCTGCCTCGCCTCTGGAAGTGGAGACTTCAGCGGTGGGACATCTTGTCCTGGTCACTCACTCAGGGGCTGCGGGTCAGCAGTCTCCCAGCCCCGGCCACGCCCTTCTCAGGAGACAGAACTCCTTTCAAAGACCCGCAGGCCAGGGCCTCTCCTTGCAGTGTGTTCCAGGATATGGGGTGCCCCCGCCCCCAAGTCTAACGTCTGTACCCCCCACCATGGCGCGAAGGTGGCATTGTTCCTCCATGTGCCTCCCCATGGCCCCTGCTCAGCACTCAGTGGCTAGCTAGACTCTCAGGGGCTGACCCTGCATCTGGGCCCTGAGAGGAGCACCTCCCACAGTCGGCACCCAGGCACCCACTTCCCCCATCCTCGCCCTGACTCTCAAGGGAAGCAGCACGGCCAGATGTAAGGGAGGCGCCCGTTGCAAAGTGAGGCACGGACCCAGCGTTGCCCCAGTGTCCCCTTGGATGGTGGTGGCTGTGGGCGTTCAAGAGCCTTCAGGACCTGTCACTCCAAGTCATTGCTGGGCTCTGAGGCATCCAGTCCCCTCCCCCACCCCCCCAGCAAGACACTCGGCCCTAGGGACCCAGCATCTCCGTGTCAGACTCACTCACCACCACCCCCCATCCTCTGAGGCAGGAGGCGGCCTCCCTTCCTGTGGCCACAGCTGGAGCCGCTGTCCCCCTTAAGCACAGCTCCCTCCCTGGTCACCCCTCTCCAGGCTCCTCCTGAGGCGGGGGTACCCCAGTCTCTGCAGCCCAGACACCCCTGTTCCCGTGCAGAGCCTTCCCCTCCCCGTCCTTTACAAGAGCATCTGCGCCTCTGGGGAGGATGGCTTCCTTCCCACTCCGGGAGCCGTGTGTGTGAGGCTCTCTCCCTGGCCCTTCCCCAGGGAGCCCATCCCCTGTGAGCAGGAGAATTTCTCATCCTTCTCATAGCTGCGGAGGCAGGGCCGAGGGCGGGAGGGAGCGGCCGCGTTGTCCGGGAAGGAGGGTAGTGGTCGGCAGGGGAGGGGAGCGTGCTTAAAGGAAGGGGGTGCTTTTTAAATAAACATGGTGATGCCTCAGTATTGGAGGTAAACGAAACTATGAATAATGGGCGGCATGGCCCCTGCGTGAGCCTGAGAACTGAAGCAGAGCCGTGTGCTTGCCCCCTGCCCCCCACCCCCCGCTGAACACCGGGAGGCACCTGCTCTCTGCACAAGCCGTGTGCTTTAAACTGTGAGTAACTCCCTGCCAATCTTTTTAAACTTTACATGTAAATCATTCATGTGCTGCAGACACTTTCTTAATTAAACTTTTTCTTTCAAAATGTTAAAAAGCAGCAAAAGTAGTGCAAATACCACTTGTATATCATTCACAGATCCCACAGCTGTTAACATTTTACTGTATATGCTTAATCATTCTCTCTCTGTACATACACGCACAGTATATACACACATACACACATTACATACAAACACATTATACACACAGTACATACAGTAGATACAAATACAGTATACACACACATACACACAGTATAGTCACAAATAGTATATACAAACAGTATATATACACACATAGTATATACACACACACTCACAGTATATACAAACACAGTATGTACACACATACAGTATATACAAACAGTATATACACACACATGCACACAGTATATACAAACACAGTATATACATGCACACATACACGCACAGTATATACACACACAGTATATACACACATATACACACAGTATATATACACATAGCATACACACACACAACACATACAAACAGTATATACACACACAGTACATACAAACACAGTATACACACACATACACACAGTACATACAATCAGTATATACACACATACACACAGTCTACACACACATACAGACAGTACATACAAATACAGTATACACACACATACACATAGTATACTCACAAATAGTATAAACAAACAGTATGTATACACACACAGTATATACACACACATATTCACAGTATATACACACATATACTCACAGAATATACAAACACAGTATATACACACACATACTCATAGTATATACAAACACAGTATATACATGCATACATACAAGCACAATATGTACACACAGTATACACACATATACACACAGTATATACAAACACAGTATACACACATATATACACACAATATAGTCACAAACAGAATATACGAATAGTATATATACACACACACAATATATACACACATATACTCACAGTATATACAAACACAGTATATGTACACATATACACACAGTATATACAAACACAGTATACACACATATATACAGTATATACAAACAGTATACACAAACATACACACAGTATATTCAAACACAGTACACACACATATACACACAGTATACACACAAATGCATGCACAGTATGTACACACAGTATATACACACACTAGAGGCCCGGTGCACAAAAATTTGTGCACTGGGGGGGGGGGGTCCCTCAGCCTGACCTGTGCCCTCTCGCAGTCTGGGACCCCTCGGGAGATAACGACCTGCTGGCTTAGGCCTGCTCCCGGGTGGCAGAGGGCAGGCCTAATCCCTAGGTGCAGCCCCTGGTTGGGCTCAGAGCAGGGCCAATTGGGGAGTTGGGGCGCCTTCCCCTGTCATGCACAGAGCAGGGTGGATCGGGAGGTTGCGATGCCACCCTCAGTCACGCTCAGGGTAGGGCCGATTGGGGGGTTGGGGCACTGCCCCCTGTCACACTCAAGGCAGGGTCGATGGGGAGGTTGCGGCGCCACCCCGTCACACATAGAGCAGGGCCCATCAGGGGGGTTGGGGCTCTGTACCCTGTCATGCACAGAGCCGGGCCAATCAGGGGGTTGGGGCGCTGCCCCCTGTCACGCACAGAGCAGGGCCCATCAAGGGGGTTGGGGCTCCGTACCCTGTCACACACAGAGCAGGGTCTATCAGGGGGTTGGGGAGCTCCCCCCTGTCATGCACAGAGCAGGGCCGATAGGGGAGTTGGGGCACCGCTCCCTGTCACACTCAGGGCAGGGCGGATCAGGGGGTTGGGGCGCCGCCCTCTATCACTCACAGAGCAGGGCCAATCAAGTGGTTGGGGCGCCGCCACTGTCACACTCAGGGCAGGGCCAATGGGGAGGTTGTGGCTCTACCCCGTCACACACAGAGCAGGGCCCGTGGGGGGCGGGGGGGTTGGGGCACCGCACCCTGTCACACACAGAGCCTCAGGGCGATCAGGGGGTTTGGGCGCTGCCCCCTGTCACACTGATCCCGGTGCCGGGAGGCCTCTCAGCTCCGCTGATCCCAGTGCTGGGAGGAATATTACCCTTTTACTATATAGAATAGAGGCCTGGTGCATGGGTGGGGGCTGGCTGGTTTGCCCTGAAGGGTGTCCTGGATCAGGGTGGGGGTCCCCACTGGGGTGCCTGGCCAGCCTGGATGAGGGGATGATGGCTGTTTGCAGCTGGTCACACACCCTTCAGGGTGGGGGTCCCCACTGGGGTGCCTGGCCAGTCTGGGTGAGGGGCTGAGGGCTGTTTTCAGGCTGGGACTGAAGCTCCCAACTGCTTCTTTTTTTCTTTTTTTTTTCTTTTTATTCTGGGCCAGCTTTAGCTCTGAGGCTCCAGCTCTTAGGCCTCCGCTCCTGAAAGCAGGTATCTGGTTTGTTTCGGTTCTATAATTGAAACTCTGTATCAACTCCAGCTCTGAGATCCCAGCGGCTGAAAGCTGATTTCTGGGGTTTTGTTTAGCGTCTATATTTGTTACAATGTTTGAAACTGCAGGCCCAGAGGCCGGCAAGGCAGGCGGGGAACGTTGGAGTCCTCTGTCACTGAAGCAAGGAAGCCTCATGTTAGTTTCAAGCTGCCTGGCTGCCGGCCGCCATCTTGGCTGGCAGTTAATTTGCATGTCTCGCTGATTAGCCAATGGGAAGGGTAGCGGTCGTACGCCAATTACCATGTTTCTCTTTTATTAGATAGGAGGATATACACACAGTATATACATAGCATATAAACCCATATACATGCATAGTATATATAAAGACAGCATAAACACACATATACACAGCATATATGCACACAGTATACACTCATATATATACACACAGTATATACACATCCTATATTATAAAAGGCTAATATACAAATCGACTGAACTGCAGAACCACTGGTCACTATAATGTGCACTGACCACCAGGGGGCAGACGCTCAGCACAGGAGGAGCGAGGCTCAGCCAGAAGCTGGGCTCACAGCTGGTGAGCGTAGCAGCAGTGGCAGGAGCCTCTCCTACCTCTATGGCAGTGCTAAGGATGTCCAACTGCCAGCTTAGGCCCACAGCTAATGGGCCTAAGCCGTCAGTTGAACATCACCCAAGAGCTCCCAGACTGCAAGAGGGCGCAGGCCAGGCTGAGGGACCCCCCCAACTGTATGAATTTCATGCACCGGGCCTCTAGTAATATATAAACACTATATACACACAATATATATACACACACATACACAGACATATACACACAGTATATACACATATGGTTTATACACAGTATATACACACAATACATACATACATATACACAGTATATACAAACATGCAAACATATACACACAGTGTATACAAACAATATATATACACAGATATACACAGTATATATACAAACTATATACATAGTATATACAGTATTTATATACACACACACACACATACAACAGTCTACATATATAACATTTTAATTTTCTTCTGAAACATTTGAGATAACTGTCAACAGGAAGCTCCTTTACTTCAAACTACTTCAGAGTATGACTTTCAGATGCTGAGCCAACCTTGAATTTCTGGTATAAATTTCACTTGGTAATGGTGTGTACTTCTTTTTACATGTTTCTGGATTCAGTTTGACAGTGTTTTGTTGAGGATTTTTGCATGTATAGTCATAAGAGGTATTGGTGTAATTTTCTTGTGATGTGTTTGGTTTGGCACCGGGGTAAAATTGGTTTCATAAAATGAGTTGGGAAGTGTTTGCTCCTTTTATAATTTTTGGAAGAGTTTTCGAAGACTTGTAAAGGATTAATTACTCTTTAGAGTTTTGGTAGAATTCATAGGTGAAGCCATCTGGGCCTGAGAATTTCTTTGGGTTAATTTTTTATTAGTAACTCAATCTCTTCACTTGTTATAGATATATAGAGATTGTCTGGTTCTTTTAAAAAACATATTTTTATTGATTTTAGAGAGGAAGGGAGAGGGAGAGAGAGACAGAAACATCAGTGATGAGAGAGAATCATGGATCGGCTGTCTGCTGCACGCCCCACACTGGGGATCAAGCCTGCAACCTGGGCATGTGCTCTGACGGGGAATCGAACCCTGACCTCCTGGTTTATAGGTCAGTGCTCAACCACTGAGCCATGCCATCCGGGCATATTTCTTCTTGAGTCAGTTTTAGTAGTTCTTTCTAGAAATTTAGTAGTTTCATCTAAGTTATCTAATTTGCTGGTTTACAATTGTTCATAGTATTCCTTTATAATCCTTTTCATTCCTCTAGTGTCATAGAGTTCCCTCTTTCATTTATGACTCCAGGAATTTGAATCTTCTCTCCTTTTCCTTGGTCAGTGTAGCTAAAGATTTGTCAATTTTGTTGACCTTTTAAAAGAACCAGCTTTTTGTTTCATTGATTTTCTTAGTTTTTCTGTTCTCTCATTCATTAATTTCTACTGCAGTGTTCATTATTTCCTTCCTTCTCCTTCCTTCAGGGTTTCTTTGTTCTTCTGCTTCTAGTTTTAAGGTGGAAGATTAGGTTATTGATTATAGATTTTTTTCTTCTATATCTTTCCCTCTACATATTTTCCACTAAATACTGTTTTTGTGGTTTCCAATAAGTTTTATACCTCGTATTTTCCTTTTCATTCATTTCAATATATTTTCTGACTTCCCATTAGTTATTTAGGCATATCTCATTTAAGTTACACATATTTGTAAGTTTTTATTAGCTACTCACGAAGGTTTATTTTTCCATATAAATTCTAGTATCAATTTGTCTAGCTCCATAAAATTACATTAACCTTTTTTTGCTTTTGATTTCTTTTTTAAAAAATGTTTAAAAACTTAAAAAATATATTTTTATTGATTTCAGAGAGGAAGGGAGAGGGAGGAAGAGATAGAAACATCCATGATGAGAGAGAATCATTGATCAGCTGCCTCCTGCACGCTCCACATTGGGGATCGAGCCTGCAACCCAGGCATATGCCCTGACCAGGAATCGAACCGTGACCTCCTGGTTCATAGGTCAACTTTCAACCCCTGAGCCATGCTGGCTGGGCTGCTTTTAATTTCTAATTTCATTTCATGTGGTTGGAGAACATACTTTGTGTTATTTCTAACCGTTCATATTTACTGAGGCTTATTTTGTGGCGCAGCAGAGGGTCTGTCCTAGAGCATGCTCCATGTGGCCTTGAGAAGAACGTATATTCTGCTGCTGTTGGGTGAAGTATTTATTCTAAAGATGTCTGTTTAGGTTAGTTGGTTATAGTGTTAGTCAGGTCTCCCATTTTCTTGTTGATATTCTATCTAGTTGTTTTGTCCTTTTTTGAAGGTAGGATTTTGAAGTCTCCAAGTACTTTGTAGAATTATCTATTTCTACTTTCTTTTCTGTCAGTTTTTTTCATGCATTTTGGTGCTCTGTTATTAGGAGCATGTGTGTGTTTATAATCGTTATATTTCCCGATGCACTGACTCTTTTATCCTTATCTTTGGGAACGTTCTTTGTTTAAAGTCTGTCTTGTCTGATGTTGGTAAAGTTGGTTGCTGTTTGTAGGATGTATTTTGTCCATCCTTTTATTTTCAACCTATTTGTATTTTTTACTCTAAAGTGTGTTTCATTTGTGAAATGTTTTTCTTTTATGTAGTCGTGTTTATCACTCTTCTTTTCACTGCATCTTTATTTTGGAGTCATAGTAATAAAACCTCCCCCTCCCCTCAGGTTGTAAAGGAATTCACCCACATTTTCTTCTAGTACATCTATGGTTTCATTTTCTACATTTATGTCTTTGATCCATTTGGAACTTCTTCTGGTGTCTGGCATGAAGTATGGATATTATTTTATCTTTTTTCCAAATTGTTAACCCGTTGTCCCAGCAACATTTATCAGAAAGCCCCTGTTTTCCTCAGTGATTTTAGAGGCTACCTTTATCATATACAAAATTTCCACATTAGCTGCACCTACTTCCTCTTTTACTCCACTTCTCTATCTATTCCTAACCATGCCATACTGTTTTTAAAAAATCTTTATTGTTGAAAGTATTACGATGTCCCCATTTCCCCCCCATTCCTCCATCTACCCAGTTCCTGCCTCACCACTGTTTTAATTATGGAGGCTTTGTAGTATTTTTAATGTCTGGTAGGACTTATTCTCCATTCTTTTTTTTTATAATATAATTGTTAACAACTTAATTTGATTTTATTTTTTAAAACTTTTAATTATTGGATTGGGATGATACTGGTTAATAAAAGTATGTCGTTTTCAAGTATATAGTTCTGTGATGCATCATCTGTATATTGCATTGTGTGCTTACCACCCACAGTCAATCTCCCGTCATCATATATTTGACCCCCTTCAGCCTTTACTACCTCCGCCCCCTTCTCCCTGGTAACCATCACACTGTTTTCTGTGTCTGTGAGTTTTTGCTTGTTTGTTCATTTGCTACTTTCAGTCTTATATCCCACATGGGAGGGAAATCGTATGGTGACTTTTCCACCTGACTTAATTCGCGTGGCATGATGTTCTCCAGGTCCAGCCAGGTGGTCGGAGCTTTTCTTTCTCAATATTCTCCCAGCTCTTTGTTGAAGGTTTATTTTTTTCTACATAAATTCTGGTGCCCATTCATCTAGCTCCATAAAATTGCTTTGAACTTACAAATTAGCTTATGATGTTGAATTGTCCATCCAAGAACAACTTCTGTCTTCTCATTTACTCAAGAATATTCGTGTGTTCTTTGTTAGTTTAGAAAAGTTTCCTTATGATGGTTTTATACATCGATTGCTGAGTTTGTTCCTACAGACTTTCTCGTTTGTTGCTGTTGTAAATGGTATTTTCTCTCCGGTATTGATGTCTGATTGTCAGTTTTACATTCTGCTCCTTTCCTGGTTCCTTTTTCTGGTTTGGGTTATAAATATGTGTTTTTTCTAGCAGATGTTCATAGGATTCATCTGTGCGGCTACCTCTAGCTCTAGTTTATTAATCATCACTGTTGTTGCTGCTCCGTTGTGTGACTATCCCACAGTGTGTATCTGTTGGTATGTGGATGGACATTTAGATGCTTCCTGTTGGTCGAAATCTCTACGTAGCTTCCCAGAGTCATTTTAGAGTGTGACTCCCTGTGCTTTATGGCTTTGCCAGCAAGAACCGTCCGTCCTTCCCACGGGACACAGACCCTCTGGGTCGCACACTCCGCGCCACAACCCCCCAGGGTCCTCCCCCCTCTCGGAAACGCTTGGCTGCACAGGAATCGAGCTCCTGGGCCTCTCACTGCTGCCGGGGAGGGAAAGGAGCTTCTACAAAACCTGAATGTACCCTCAGCCGCGAGGAGCGCTCAGCCTCACGCCAGGGCTCCTAGTGGAATTTTTCGCTGAGTTATTTGCAGTTGTAACGGTTACATAACTACCAACAATGAGCATTTACCGGAGGAACAACTTGTACCTGGCGCCTTCCTAGACTCTGTGCAGGGTGAGTGACGAATCAGACCCGGTCCCCACCTCAAAGGGCTTATAACCCAGTGACCAGCATGAGCGAGGCCGTGAGGACGCCGAGGGCCGGGTGGTCCCGCAGACAGGAGGGCTCACCTGAAACGAATGTGAAGAGAGAGGATGTCTCTTCCTTCGCGGGCGGTGACAAAGCCAGGAGGAACCGCTGTCCTGGACTTTTCCTTCTGTTCACACAGGCCAGCGCCTCCCCAGTATGAACTGTCTCCTCTGTCCTCCCAGCCCGCACGCCACTGGCACCTCGCCTTTCACTCGGGGCTCAGCTCTGTCTCCAGTGGGTGGGCCTGGGAGCAGCCTCAGTCCCGAGGGGCGGATCTCAGCATCCTGGGCCCTGAGCCCGTGGCTGGTCCCGCGGGGACCGAGGGCCAGGCTCCTAGATTAGTCACATGTCCCATCTGCCATGTCCTCGGAACCTCCTGCTCCACTTGTTTCCCAGGACCGTGGCCGGTGCCGTGGCTGTTCCATGGGGTCATTTCTGCTGAGTTCCCGGTGCCTCCAGGACGGGCCTGGCCACCGTGACCCCACCTGCCTCCCTGAGTGCAGCCCTCTTTCCTCCCTCCTGGCATCTGGGGCCTGACGCCACCCCCCCCCCCCGGCTTCTCAGGGCCCAGAGCCCACCCCCACCCCCCAGGTGCTTCCTCAGTGAGCAGTTTCTTCCTCCTGCCCCAGCCCAAGCTGGCGTCTGCCAAGGCCTCTTCACCCCCTCACAGAGGGTGACATGTCCCTTCCCAGATGGAAGCCGAGGTCTCCATCGCTTGGGTCTCCAGTGGCCAACAGCCCGCTCTCCAGGCAGCTGGGTAGCGCTGAGGGCATGACCTGTTTATGCCAGTGGTTCTCGGGGTGGGGGGGTGCGAGCTGGTTGTGCGGACCTCTGGACTGTACCCCCCTCCTCACTAGGTCCACTTCCTGGCCTGCCAGCCAACTGGCGTGTCTTTCCTTCGTTCACCTGCTCGTTCGTTCATGTGTCAGACACGGATCGTGGGCTTCCCTGAGCCCAGTGCACATGCCTCCCTCCCTTCGCTGCCCAGAGCACCGGGTGGGGGAGTCTGACCGTCTCTGAGCTTGTGGAGGTGTTGCCACCACTTCTCCTGGTGTCGGTCCTGTGCTGGGGGATGGGGAGGTGTCCTCCCCCTGGTGTCAGCCCTGCGCTGGGGGGTGGGGAGGTGCCCTCTCCCTGGTGTCGGCCCTGTGCTAGATGATGGGGAGGCTGCCCGGGACAGGCTCTTGACTCTTGAAAACCTTGTGGTTCTGCTGAGGGTGCAGATCAAGCCAGTCCACGTGGAACATGAGATAACACGGGCCTCCGTGTGTTTGCTGTCCCGGTTTGGGTGAGAAAGGCTTGAATGGCGCAGTGTTCCCGAGGGTTGGAGAGGTTTAGAGTTGCTTCCCGACACTTGAGCGGAGGCCTGGAGGGCGGTGGACATTAGAGAGTCTGGGGGTTGGCATCATATTGGGGGCGGCCACTTGCCTGCGTGTGCCCAGGGGGGCACATGGCCTCCAGAGACCTGGAGAGACCGGTGAGGTCACCGCGGCCGGGCTCCATCCGGAGGCGCCGGGCGCTCAGCGGAGGGAGTGTGCCGGGTGTTTCACATCCTGGGAGCCTCCCAGCGACTAGGTTAGCACTCAGGGCCCTTGTAGAAGAAGCCCTGTCTGGACGGGCCGCTGCTGGGCAGAACTGGCTGGCTGGGGCCGTGCGTGGCCCTCCGCCCCGGCTAGGCCGTGGAGGAAGCACTGCGAAACCTGGTGTGGCCACGACTCAGACATGGCCCCGGCCCTGCGCCAGGCCTCCGCCCCTCCCGTGGGCTGTGAGCCCGTTCCGTTCCGTGGTGGGACTGGAGGGCAGTCACCCTTGTCCTTCATAACCGCTTCCTCTCCTTGACGAGCAGAGGCCGAGTCGGGGTGCTGAGGGGGGTGGGGGTGAAGGTTTCCGCCTGCGGCTGCTGTGAGAGGGGGACCTCCACGCCAGTTCCGGCTCCTTGATGGGATTAGACACTGTGTTAATTGCTGCTCGGAAAAACTGCCAAGTTTGTTGTTTTAGATGTTGGCGTATAAAATATTGCAGATGTCATCCTAAATGCAAATCGTGTCTGGCCGGCGAGATCGCTGTTGATCCGTGAGCACGCGGGGCTGGTTTGTATCCCAGGCGGGAGGAGGGAGAGGAGCCTTGCCCTTGGGTGGTAATTGCAACTTTGATGGTGATTCCAGACCTGGGGGGGGGGGGGGGCGTGTGGAGGGTAGGGCTGGGCCGGGCGGGGGCTGTCAGGCTTGTTCCCTGGCGCTCTCTCTGAGAGAACTCGGGGCTCTGTCAGCAACACGTGGTTGGACTTGGCCGGAGTCATGCAGAAAACAACCTGCTCCCCCCCCCCCCCCCCGCCGAGAGCTTGCCCAGCGGCTCTGCGGGCGCCCGGGCTGGTAGCTTCTGGTCGCTGCCTCGAATGCTGCCTCTCTACAGTGAGCGTCCGATGGCCCCAGTGACTCTCAGGCCTTTAGGGGCTTCTGAGTCTGTGGCCTCTTGCCATTTAGGACCAGGAGAGACTGGTCAGAATTAGAGAATACCCTATAGTTTATTTATTTTTATTGTTTAATTTGTTGTTAATCCTCACCCAAGGATATTTTTCCATTGATTTTTGGAGAGAGTGGAAAGGACGGGGAGAAACAGAGAGACACATCGATTGGTTGCCTCCGGCAGGTGCCCCTATCAGGGCTGGGGATCGAACCTGCAACCCAGGTACATGCCCATGGCCAGAATCGAACCCAGGACCCTTTAACCCATCGGCTGATGCCCTATCCACTGAGCCAAACCAGCTAGAGCAGAATACACTACAGTGTGTAGCATTTTTATTTCATATCTTAAAAACTTTGGATTTTGAAATGATTTTAAAATGTCAGAGAATCTGTAGGAACAGGACAAAGAAATCCCCTCTCCCCTTCACCCGGATTCCCCAGTTGTTCGCGTTTTATCCTCTTTACTTTGCCATTCTCTGTGTGTGCATGTTTCTGAACCATTTGCAAGTGAGTTTCAGACATGATGCCCTAATGTCTATTCCTGAAAACTGGGACACTCCCTTGCATAACTTAGTACAATGATAAAAACCAGGAAAAAATCATTGATGCATATTATCATCCAGTCTGCAGGTTTATTCCTGTAGCCAGTTATGTCCCAATAATTTCTTTAAAGCAAAACGTAATTATCACCACCACCGCCGCCGCCACCACCATCATCATCATCGTCACCTGGACTAAGACCCAATCTAAAGCTCCCACGCTACACGTTCCCATTGTACCTGTCTCTTCCATCCCATCAACGAGGTGCCGTTCCCTCCCCTTCCCTGGTCTTCCGTGCTTTGAAGAACACAGGCCAGTATTTTGCAGGCTGCCCTTTACGTTGGTGTGTCTGGTTCCCTCATGACTAGATTCAGGATGTGCAGTGGTGGCGGGAACGCCACAGGAGGCACACCGGGCCCCTTCCAGGCATCGGCATGAAGGATGCGTGGAACCAGCTGTCCCGTGGCTGGAGTGGCGAACTCTGATCACCAGTCAGGACGGAGTCTGCTGGGCTGCCCCAATGCCAACTCGTTGCTTTCCCTTGTAATTAATTAGCATTTTGTGAGGAGACGTTCAGGTTTGTGGAAGTACTTGTTTCATTCAACGTGCTTTAGCATCCAGTGATAATTCTCGTCGGAGTCAATTATTACTGTAATGTTTGCCAGATGGTGTTTCTTTATAAGTTTATCTATTGTTTAGTACTATCTACTCAGTGTTTTTGAAGAGCTTTTGCTTTCTTACATTTTTAATTTACTCATTTATTTATTGATACCCAAATGGGCCCGTATGTTTCGATTTCAGTCAGTGGGTTACATGGTCTAAGTTACATTCAGTGGGTGGCATACTTGCCCACTGGTGTATAAACTAGTTATTTTGGTGGAGAAGTTGTCACTGATTTAGCTGTCAGGAACCCTCTCAGTCTAATGGCTGGGTCCTTTTGCGAACCCCCTACAATATTTTTCACAGCATTTTATTATGAAAAGTTTCTGAGATACAGAAAGTTAACAGATTTTTTTCCCCAGTGAACACCCATATACCGACGGCCTGGATCCTTAGTTGCCATTTGCCACACTTGCTTTATTGCACATCTGCCATCTGGCCATCCGGCAAGCCCTCTTAGTTTTGAATTGCTTTTCAAAGGAGATATCGGGACACTCCATCTGTAATCACCTCAGCAGACATAGTATTATGCGGAGTCCAGGGCTTGTCTATAGTTCCTTTATTAGGTGAAATGTATGTACAGTGCGATGTGCAGATATCAAGTGCGCATTTGACGAGGGCTGACAGTGCGCTCAGCTGTGTGAGCTCAGACCCCTCTGGAGATGTGGAGCACAGCCTTCCCCCCACAGTTCCTTCATGTCCCTTCCAGTCGGTCCTGACATCTCCCTCAGCGTAACCACTGTTCTGGTTTTGTTCCTCCCACAGCTTAGTGGGCCTGTTCTGGAACTTCCCAGACAAGGAGCATCAGTCTGTGTTCCTTTATGTACAGCTGGTGTCATCAGAGGGTCTGAGGCTCACCCACGCTGGTGATCATATCAGTCCTATCCAACCCTCATCATATACAACCTACACATTGTATACAGTTTCCTGTGGACCATCATCATATATAACCTACACATTGTATACAGTTTCCTATGGACCCTCATCATATACAACCTACACATTGTATGCAGTTTCCTATGGACCATCATCATATACAACCTACACATTGTATACAGTTCCCTATGGACCATCATCATATACAACCTACACATTGTATACAGTTTCCTATGGACCATCATCATATACAACCTACACATTGTATCCAGCTTCCTATGCAACCATCATTGAGCTTATTCTGTTTTTTTTCTTTCTTTTGTTGTCTACCATTTTGTAGTTGTGTATTTTTGCTTTGACAAAACATATAATATCTATATATTGTTCTACTCTTACTTCACACTTAATTCAGAGCCATCATTTAACTACATTAACTGCTTCCCCTAAGTCCATTTGCCAGAGTCCTCTCCTGGTGGGATGAAGTTCATTCCCCGGGAGACTCTGTAAGAAGGGCTCATGGGCCGCTTAGTCCCTCAAGCCTTACAGCTTAAAGCTCCTTCGCTGTAGCTTTGATTGTGAAGATCTGCTTTGCTGGATGCAAACGCTTTGAGCCCCACCTTCATTCTCTGAGTTTCACGCAATCGGCTCCGTCCCTGCCCGGCTCTGTGGGCTGCTTGGCGAAGTCTAATGACGGTCTGTGTCTCTTGCCCTTGGAAGGGATTTGATCTTTCTGTCTGCAGACTGTGAGGCCGTTTTCTCGAATGTTTCTGAGGAGTTTAATTCCATTTGCCGTGCTACGTTTCAGTTTTCCTCCCGCCGAATGGGTGTATTTTTGGAGTGGTTTTCATCAGCCGAAGTATTTGGAGTCTCATGTTTGTTTTCCTCTCTTAGTGGCCTTTCGGCAGATGGAGCCGCTGACACCCCTGCATTTCGCAGGCCAGCTGGCTGGAGTGGTTTCTGTGATTTTTAGCTCAAGAGCTCCCTCTGCTGTCAGTGTAGCACAGTGCAGCTTCTCTAATGGCTGGCTTCTGTGGCAGAGGTGCGGGGGGGCGGGGGGGGGGCGGCGTGTGTCCTTGGATTTACTTTATTATTGTTGTTTCGCGGGCTCCTGAATGTCCATCTCTTCCTTTCTCTCATTCACTGCACGCTTTCTGGGCGACGGCCCCCCTCCCGTCTCCCCTCCCCTCCCGTCTCCCCTCCCCTCCCGTCTCCCCCACGCTGCCTGCGGAGCCAGGCCCCCCTTGAAGGCCCTTGCCTCCAGGGGATGTTCTGGTCCCTGTGCTTCCTTCACTGTTATTTTACTTTTTACTCAGGGTGCGCTTTCTCTTCCTTCTGGCGGTTTCAGTTCCCTCCCAAGTCCTCTTCATGCGGCCCTGGGACCCTTCCCACCCGCCTCG
Organism: Myotis nattereri; assembly: GCF_964212035.1. NCBI lineage: Eukaryota > Metazoa > Chordata > Mammalia > Chiroptera > Vespertilionidae > Myotis > Myotis nattereri. Next base: position 213,058,726 of record NC_138077.1, on the reverse strand, counting down.
CTCTTTGCAAAGGTTTGGGGTGAGGACTCAAGAAAGAGCTTCACTGGAAATGGTGTTTATTTTTCTGCTCCCAGGCGATGTTCTGTTTATGGTGTGCTTGCTCCTGGCCGTGCTGAGTGGTGGCTGCGTGTGGTTTTACCGGTTCTTCCCTCTGGCCTGTGACGGGAGACACGGTTACCGTGGCCATCGTCGCCGCGGGTCCTGGGAGGACGCCGAGTGGCGTTTTAAGAGTTGGGGCAGTTACACCGGTTTCGAGTCTGAGAGTAAACGCACTTTCATAGTCACGTACGCGCGTGCGCCTTGAGGCTTGGACAGGTATGTTCTCTCAGGAGAGCGGCGCATCTCCCTGGGAGCGAATTCACGCCCTCCAGCTGCTGAGCCAGCCCTCCTCCCGGGCCCTGGCGGCGAACGCTGGGGAGGGGGTGCTTCTGCATTTAGGGGGCGGACTCGCCTGGACTTCCACTGCTGGGGGGCACGCGGAGGGGGGCTGGCCCTTCCGGCCACAGGCGAGTGTGGTCGGTCCATGATGTGCACACACGTGGGTCTCGGGGGCCGGGGCCCTGAAGCCCACGGCTGCACCAGACTAATGAATGGACAGTTCCCTCCGAATCCCTTACATGGGACGGTCGAGGCAGCTGGACGCTGAGCGAGCCGCCACGGGGGAGGGGAGAGACTGCGGTGGCTGGCGGACAGGCGGGCCGTTCTCGCAGAGCCTTATTTAAAAAAACCTTCCGCGAGAACTGCCCTTCATGGCATTGGCTTGCTTGTTCATTCATTCACTCCCTCACACATTCAGTGACTATTGCCCCAAACCGCTGGCCCAGGGATCAAAGCGCGGCCCGGGGCTGGGCCTTTAGGCTCCGGAGCGCCGTTCCCGCGGCTGCTGGAGATTCTCAGTGTGTGTTCGCCTTTGAAGGAGGAAGTCCGTCCAGAACCAACCCGTTCAGTGTTGTTAAACTGAAAACTGTGCAGATGTCTTTGCCTGTGGACTCTCCTCCCCCCGGACACTGTGGCGGGCAGAGCCGGGTCTGTGCAGCGGGGCCGCCCCGGGCCCAGTGGAGAGCGTGAGCTGGGATCGAGGCCGGTCTGTGCTTGGTCCCAGCCCCGCTGCTCGTAGCTAAGGGACCCGGGCCACACGCCACGCTAGGCTTTGGCCTTCTCATGTCACGGTAACAATTCCCGTGCTCGTGGGAGGGGGATCAGGTAAAGAACTGGCAGTTTCACCCCGTGGTCAGGAAGGGTGGTGATCGCTTTGCATCAGGTGGTAGTCCCTGCCTCCCCTCAAAGCATGTGTACACGCATGTGCACTGCACACACGTAGGTGCACACATGCACACAGCACAGGCTCTCCATCTCCCAGCCCGGAGGCGGCAGTGACCTGCCTTCCAGCCGTGGTCAGAACTGCCGGGGTCCAGGTGGGGGTGGGGTGCCGACTCGTGGCTGGTTATCGAGCTGCTGTGCCGCCGCCAGACACACTGCGCTGGGTTCCTGTCATGGCAGCTAGATCTGGGAAATGGACCAAGCGTGGCTTCCAGCTGCATGAACACTTCAGGGCCATCGGCGAGCAGAGGATGCTCTGGGGAATCCCTTGCCCGTGATGTCAGACAGGCAGGGGGCCCGGGGAGGCTGTCCTCCTCCGCCCTCATCCGGGTGACAGAGCATCGCCTGGCAGTTCCTGGGGCGCCTCTGGGTGTGAGGGCCTGCACTCGGGTCTTTGGGGGCTTGGGGGGAGCAGAGATCTGATTCGCATGGACTCTCTGCACTCCGCTCTCGTCCTCGCCCTCCCTTCCTCTTGTCCTTCGTGCTGCCTGGCTCTGGTACCTGCAGAATGTGTTAGGAGTCACACTGCCCCCGCGCCCACTCCTCCCCCATGAAGCAGTGTCTGTGCCTGGGCCAGGAGCTTGTGTTTTGTGGGCTAGAAGGTCGGGCATCCTGGGCCTCCCTGGAGAGCCCCGCCCCTTGCTCTTTGCCCCGAGGGCTGTGCCCTCTGCAGAGATTCCTTACAGATACCTCTTCCTTCAGGCACCGTCCCCTGCTGGGCCAGGAAACGCCTGTTGGTCTTCCAGCCCCCATGGAGGGAGCTGTGTGGGGTGACTACATCGCCCGTTCCTGGCCCACCGCACGCCGGCCCTGCAGCTGGGCAGGCTTCTCCTGCAGGTCCCACTTCCTCCCCCGCGTGGGTGAAATGCCAGCCTCAGACGTGGTGTGAAAATGTGAGCATGCAAGGCCATGCTCATGAGATGCCGGGGCACTGCCTCGCACAGAGGAAGGGATCGGGGAATATCACCTTGCTCCTCAGGCCAAGTCTTTCGCTTTCCTTCAGTTCCTGGACAGTTTCCTTCCGGGTCTGCTTCCCCCGCTGGCTCACGGCCTGTCCTCCCTGCCTCCCTGACCGCCCCAGAGACACTCTGTCATGGCCCAGCTTGGGTGTTTGCCTTACCTTTTCTTTTTTTAAAATATATTTTTATTCATTTCAGAGAGGAAAGGAGAGGGAGAGAGAGATAGAAGCATCAATGATGAGAATCATTGATTGGTTGCCTCCGCACGCCCCCTACTGGGGATCGAGTCTGCAACCCAGGCATGTGCCCTTGACCAGAATCAAACCCAGGACCCTTCAGTCCGCAGGCCAACGCTCTATCCATTGAGCCAAACCAGCTAGGGTTACCTTGCCTTTTCTTACCTCTCATCCAGCTACTCATATATCCTTCCAACCATCCATCCATCCTTGCACCCATTTATCATCCATCCATCCATTATTCACTCATCCATCTACTCATCCACCCATCTACTACTCCACTCATCCATCATCCATCCATCCATCCATCCATCCATCCATCCATCATCCATCCATTATCCACCCATTCACTACCCATCCACCCATCTACCCATTCACTCATCCGTTATCCATCCATCCACCCATCTATCCACCCATCCATCCATCATCCATCCATCCATCCATTCATCTTTCTATCTATTCATCCATCTATCCATCCATCCATCTACTATCCATCCACCCATCTACCCATCCACTCATCCATTATCTATCCATCTGTCCATCCATTCATCCTTTGCTTTGTTTATCTAATGATTTATTAGGTGTTTCCTCCATGTATATATCAGGCTGTCAGAAGCAAAGCAGATTCACCCTCTACCCTCACTAAGTTTACAGTCCAATAGAGAGAATAAAGATATGAAACAGTTGTGTGTGTGTGTGTGTGTGTGTTAGAGGTGGGTGCTGGGCAGGGAGAGGACTGCTGGGAAATGAATAAATAGCAAGGTCACCAAACCTAGCTCAGTGGGTCAGGAAGGCTTCCTGGAGGAAGTGACTCATGCCTCCTTGAAATCCAGCCGGCAATCAACTGAGTGCCTACTCTTTGTAAGAGGTACCAGGGTTACAGAGGGAGAGGAAGATGACAACTAAGGAGAATGCGAAGGAATGGTTAACAGAGGCCTGTTCAGTACATTCATGGATGGATGTGCCTTTTCCAGGCTTATATTTGCTACGAAATCCTCCCAGCATGTGTTAAATCTCCAACTCCCCACGAATAAGGAGCTTAGAAGAGCTCATGGGGCTTTTCACTTGGCTCATGAATATGCAAGCAGGCTTCCTGTAAGCTCACATTTGATTTTATTAGATGTGTTTTAATTTATTTATTAGCTCTCAGGTTTTTGTTTGGATCTGGGAGAAATTTTACGGAGGCATCGTCCTGTCTTCAGTGTGGTGGGGAGAAGGCAGCCACGGCAGCCAATCAGGAGGAAGACTCCAGAGCCCCTAGATCAGCCCCAGAGGCCAGGCTGCTGCCGGGCTCATTGTGACCACAGACCAGTCACACTCACCCTCAGCACCACAAACCCTCAGGCGTGTACAGGTACAGACGCAGTGCAGGCCTTTACGTGAAGGCAGCCATTCGCATACGTCCCCTGGTGGGAGGCAGGCAGCTCCCTGCGAGGTGCGGCCATAGGTCTTGCTGGCCTCACTTTACAGCCAGAGAGACTGTGGCTTAGTTGGGAATGTGATAGCTGCTCAAGGTCAGGCTGCTCAAGGTCAGGCTATAAGCCAGGGGCCGGGGCACTCGGTGAGCTTTCTGCTGGATGGCGTGGATTAGCACCATTGCAGTCCCCATCATTGGCAGGGGCACCACGTGGGGGCTCCGCTTCACCCAGTGGCCAGAGGAGGACCAGAACCGCCCAATCCCACGCATGTGTTCATGATGGAAAGGTTTTCTAAAATGATTTCCACATGCTACAATGATTTTTAAAGGAAATCTGCTCTATATTGTTTTGTTTTTTAATATATTTTTTTTTACTGATTTCAGAGAGGAAGGGAGAGGGAGAGATAGAAACATCAATGATGAGAGAGAATCATTGATCGGCTGCCTACTGGGGATTGAGTCCACAACCCGGGCATGTGCCCTGCCCAGGAATCAAACCATGACCTCCTGGTTCATAGGTTGACACTCAACCACTGAGCCACTCTGGCTGGCTGCTGTGCACTGGTTTCATCTTTAAACTTCGTCCTCATTTGAAACTCTCAGCTTTTCGGTGCCACTGCTCTCTGCCACGAGGGTGGGCCCTGCTGCTGGGAGCAGGCTGCGGCCTGGAGGGAAGGTGCCTGTCTCCTGGGGTCGGGCCGTTGTCCAGGGCCAGACTCTTGGGCCTGAGAGGCATTGGTGTGTGTGTTGGTGGAAGCAGCTGTCCCGTGGCACCTGCCTGCGCATTGTAACCATTTCACACGAGGCGTCTCCATCAGCCCGTGGCGGCAGCATGATGGAAAGAAAGGGCCTGGCCCTCCCCTGTCCTCGTGGAGGTTGGAGAAGAGTCGAGAAGTGTCAGGAAGGGCTAAAGGCTGCCTGCTGGACAGGGTGCCTCAGCTGGTGCAAATTCTCAGTAATGACGGAATCTTTTATTCCCCACAAAGCCCTCCTCCTCTCATGCCTCCCCCTCTCCCTCTTCCTCTCCCTACTCCTCCTTCCCCTCCCCAGCAATGTCCTGGGCATGCCTCTGACCCGCAGTGGGAATTCGTTTCCTGAGGCATTGGATTTCTGGAGCTCGGGACATCTCTTTCCCAAGGGGATGGGAACCCCTGGGAGATCAAGTCGCACACAGGAGTTGCGAGGCTGGCACCGCAGTGCCAGGTGCCGGGCGGTGACAACTGCCCGGGAGAAATGCGGAGAGGACCGGGATGTTGCTGGGTTCCTGGCCCTGCCTTGGCCTCCTCTCCGGAGAAGGTGACAGTCACAGGCGCACAGGTTTCCTTAGGCTCTGTGTCCTGCCCAGGGCGCAGTCGTGGTCCCCTGTCCCCAGGGAAGGCCCTGCTCCCTGCTGGGAGGTGGCGACACTGGACACTCGCGCCCTCACCCGCTGCTCAGGCTCACCCACCGCCTGGCCCTGCTTCCTCGCCTCCCAGGTCGGGATCCCCACGCCCGCGGGTCCATCTGGGATCGAGCACAGTGTATAGGAATCTAAGGGACATGCGGTGTGCAGCCCGAGCCCGGCCCACCGCTGCTCTCAGTGAACGCCTGCTCCTCTCCTTCTCCGCTTCAGGTTCATTGTCCCCACATCCCGCAAGGACCCAGTGGGCATCTTGCTCTGCGGGGACGAAGGGCCCAGGCTGGGGGCCCAGCTAGAGCGCTCGGAGCCCTAAGGTCGCCGCAGGGCTCCCGCCTCCCTCTCAGCCACCCGGCTCCTGCAGTAAAACATCGTTTCCTACTAAATGATGTGTCTGACATTTACCAAAATTTTATGTGACAATTTAGAAGGAAGCGGGTGCATTAAGCAGCCTTATTAATATTGCGGGACGTGATTAGGGAGCATCACGGCCGTTCGACCGCAGGCTCTGATTTACGGGCTCCGGCGAGAGGCGGGGAGCGGACTCTATTGAGCCAAACACCTTCCGTGCCGATCACGCTATAATCGTGAGAATCGGAGACGGTCCCTGTGATGGCGCAGCCCTGCCCCGGGGGTGGTGCTGGGCACCTGGAGAAGCCTGGAGGGTGCCTCTCCATCCGGGGGTACACGGCTGGGCGCAGGGGCATTTAACCAGTAGAGTGCCTCTCTATCCAGGGGGTGCATGGCTGGGCATGGGGGCGTTTAACCAGTAGAGTGCCTCTCTATCCGGGGGGTGCACGGCTGGGCATGGGGGCGTTTAACCAGTAGAGTGCCTCTCTATCCAGGGGTACACAGCTGGGCGTGGGGGCATTTAACCAGTAGAGTGCCTCTCTATCCGGGGGTGCATGGCTGGGCATGGGGGCGTTTAACCAGGAGGGTGCCTCTCTATCCAGGGGTACACAGCTGGGCGTGGGGGCATTTAACCGGGAGGGTGCCTCTCTATCCAGGGGTACACAGCTGGGCGTGGGAGCGTTTAACCAGGAGAGTGCCTCTCTATCCAGGGGTACACAGCTGGGCGTGGGGGCATTTAACCAGGAGGGTGCCTCTCTATCCAGGGGTACACAGCTGGGCGTGGGGACGTTTAACCAGGAGAGTGCCTCTCCATCCGGGGGTACACAGCTGGGCGCAGGGGCATTTAACCAGGAGGGTGCCTCTCTTTCCAGGGGGGCATGGCTGGGCGTGGGGGCGTGAGACCTCTCTAGGAGCCAAGGGCTGTGGCCACCGAGGCCTGACCTGCTGGGGGAAGATAGCGCCCTTCCTTCCCGGAGGTCCCTCCCTGAGCTCAGCAGCCAGAGGGAGGGCCTTTCGGTGCTGGGACAGGGCAGCTGGCATAGGAGTGAAGGGCCCTTCAGTGCTGAGATAGGGCAGCTGGCACAGGAGTGATGGGCTCTTGGGTGCTGGGACGGGGCAGCTGGCACAGGAGTGATGGGCCCTTGGGTGCTGGGACGGGGAAGCTGGCACAGGAGTGATGGGCCCTTGGGTGCTGGGACGGGGAAGCTGGCACAGGAGTGATGGGCCCTTGGGTGCTGGGACGGGGAAGCTGGCATAGGGGTGACCCCTGTGTCCCAGGCACCTGCGTTCGAGGTGAGGAGGCAGATTTGCTCACACAGCAGGGGGGCCCCATCCAGGGTACACTTGAGTCTGCACATGGATTGAGAGCCCGTGGGTCCCCCCTCTCTGGGTGGGGCAGGCAGCCTTGGCTCCAGGCTGTTGGGGATCTGCCCAGGCAGCATCCTCACCCTGGTCGGTGGGTGTGAAGTTGGGAAGCAGCCAACAGCCCCCTAGGCCAGGTCTGGAGCCGAGAGGGCGAGCAGAAGGGAGGGGGTGGGACGAGCAGGCATCCAGGGTCCCAGTGCTCGCCATGTGTGTGGCATGAGGGGTTCGGTCTAGGCCAGCGTGTGCCTCCAGGGTCAAGAGCCGGGTGGGGAGGCAGTGGCGACCAGACTGAATTCAGGCTCCAGTTGGCAGCTCCCCTGGGATTCCCAGGCCCCGGCCAGGAGACACCCACGCCTTTGTCCCGACAGCCTGTTTGCTTTGGAGCCAGAAGTCAGATTCACTCCAGAATGCCTTGTGAAGCTTTGCACTAAAGATTAAAAACACAAGTTACCAGACAACGTGCAGAATTCCTATCGGGTTATTTCCTTTGTAGCATGTAACTGTTATTTATGTATTTGTTGGCGGATTTCCGGATTTCCTCGCTGGAGAAGCCCCCTGAGGGCTGGGGTGTGCCTGCCCGTGTCCGTATGGCGCTGGTCTGAGCCTGTGGCGGTGCCTGGCAGGCAGGAGCCACAGGACGCTCGTGGTGAGGGGCGGAGACCGATGCCCGCAGTGACCTCGGTCCATCTTCCCAGAAGGTGGCCCTGCCTGGTGTGTACCCAGCTCCCCTTGGTGGCGTCTTTTCTCCACCGTCTTTCTCTTAATAGTTATGGATTATGGAAAAGAAGAACAAAGCCCATTAAGAGGTTCCCCTACATTTGATTTGAGGAAGTTTTCATCAGAACGGCTCCATTTATTGGCCTTTAGTGTGTAGCTTTATTCCCTTCTCACAAAATGAATATTGCCTTGTCTCCTTGAGAGAAATTGATCTCCTCCGGGAAGGAGAGCAGCAGACTCCTTCCTCGCTTTCCTCCTCCTTCTCTTCCTCCCACGGAGACAGGACTCGTCCCCCAGGTGGTGGGTGGGGGAAACAGGGATCATTGGCCCCGAGCTAATTCCCAGAGATTCATGGTCTCGGGCGCTCCCACCGGGTGTGGGACGCTCGCCCCGAGTCGCGTGCTGATGATAAATGGCGCCTCTAACCGGCCGTCACATTGAGATGTTTAGTCCTTCCTGCTCGGAGGTGACACATTCATTTTCTCTCGGATTTACACGGGATTATTAATAAAAGATCAGCGTTGGGTATGACAAGTGAGGGTTTGCAGAAGTGCCGGGCTCCGCGGGGGGACACAGTGTTGGCCAAATGAGATGTCAGTGGGGGCGAGTGACCCAGACGCCGGGGCACGTGAGTGATGCCCGCGAAACGCAGGAATAGAGTTCCGTCTTTCCAGTGGTATTGAGTCCAAAGAAAGGGGGGGTCCCCTTCTCTCACCGTGTTTTCTCTGCTTTGTCACAGGCCAATCACTGTAAATGCAAGTGATGTTTTCCGTTTTGTTTTCAAGAAACCCAAGAGGATTTCAGCCACTGAGTGCTTGATCGTCTCACCCATTTGATGAGCATTTATGAAGTGCTTACTGTTTACAAGTTGTTATGACGGGTTAGGGGGGAGGCATAAGAACTGGGTGAGCCAGACAATGCAGTTCTAAAGGATCACCCCATTTCTCTGCTGCAAAACCCTCAGTTGCTTCCCATCCCTGTGAGGGTGAAGTTCAGGATTCTCAGAGCGGGTGGGGGGCTGGGAGCCAGGTGGGGGGGCGACACTCCTGCCCCAACCTAGACACAGCCTCTCATGTTCCCTGTGTTTTTTCTTCACAGCATTTATGGTGACACTTACTTTTATTTTATTTTATTTATTTTTTCACTGTTACATTTAAAGCCAGACTCCTCACTTCTCCTTCACTGCAGTGAATACATTCGTGTTGCCTGGCTAATGTGTGTCTTCAGCACATTTAGAACAAAGTCCACTCTTGTTCAGCACTCCCCCCCAAACCCAGGCCTGCCTGTTCCCTGGCCTCATCGCCCGCCTCCCCCACTCCTCTGCCCGCAGCAACGCCACAGGCCTACCTACCAGGCTGCTGACCTAGCTGCTGTCAGAGAGCTCTCCAGAAAGCTCTGCTGGGAGCCTTTGGGACTGGGCCTCGCCTTCATCCAGGCTTCTGTTCAGATGCTGTGGCCTGGGAGAGCTCTCCCCGGCCGCCTGCCCCACGGTGCTGCCGGTTGTTAGAGGACATGCCTGCTGGAGGCCCGTCCCCGTCCTTCCTCCCCCCAGTTCCAGGCCTGCACGTGGCCGGCCTCTCCCTCCTCAGCTGGACACTGAGCGTCACAAATGCAGGGCTCCAGCCCTGGCCGGTGTGGCTCAGTGGATAGAGCGTTGGCCTGCAGACTAAAGGGTCCTGGCTTCGATTCTGGTCAAGGGCACATACCTTGGTTGTAAGCTCCTCCCCGCCTGGGCCCCTGGTCAGGGCTTGTGCAGGAGGCAACCAACCGATGTGTTTCTCTCACACTGATGTTTCTCTCTGTCTTTACCCCTCCCTTCTACTCTCTCTAAAAATCAATTGAAAAATATCCTCGGGTGAGGATTAACAAACAACAAAAAAAGCAGGGCTTGGGGCCCTCTGTCCACACAGCACCCGGAGCACCTCCCACAGAGGCCTGGCCCACAGTAGCTGCTCAGTAAACAGTAACTGAATACATCACTGCAGCCGTAGAGGAGCTTCCGGCCTCCATCCGTACTCCCGGGAGCTCGGGGCAGGGCATGATTGCGTCCTGCAGACAGGCCCCGGGCCATTCTGGTCGCGACTGCCTCCTTCCACGCGGCCTTTGCTTCCGGTGACCTCCAGCCACAATGTGAATGAAGAAGCTGAGGTCAGCAGCCCGCGTTTAATGATCCCCGGGAAATACACACTGGTTTCTTCCTCTGCGTCTGGAAGCTCGAGCTGCCCCTCATTCTGTTTCCAGTCCCCCATTGAGATGTCCTGGCCATGTGGGGGGTTCAGGTGCAGGAAAATTCAGGTTCGTGCCCACTGGGGTTCCTGCGGGGCTGGGCCTGCGGCCTGGGGGAGACCGCCCACATTCAGCACCGGGTGCTGGACAGCGCCCGCGGAGGCTCCGGTGGCCACAGTGGAGCAGGCGCAGGCAGCCAGAGGTCTCAGATTTCTGGGGCTTTTAGGCGCATGAATTCACCCAGTAGCCTCGTTCCCGGATAAGAAAGCCTCTTTTACGATTTTCAATTTGCCCTTATTTTAATGAAAAGGAGCCGGGGTTGCACCGCCCAACAAGGAGCTAATCAAATAAGGCAAATTGGTGTTACCTTCTCCTCGTCCTTATTATTCCGAAGGCTCCAGCTGGGCTGTATTATGCAAAGCAATTGGTTTTCATATCTGGCAGATTGCAGCCCGGCCCGGCCTGACAGCCCTTCCCTATCAGTCCATAAACAGCTCTGACTGGCTGGACGGGGTGGGGGAGGGGACGTGCTCCCCACCAGCCTTCTTGCTCCTTGTCCCCCCCAATCCTGAGGCCCCTATAAACAAGTCAGAAGGAAAAGGCCAAAGTTACTAAACCAGCCCCTCCCTCTCAGATTGGGGCTGTCCTGGTGGCTTCTCTGGTTTCCCTTTGGCGTTCTCCCCACCTCGCCGTGCTCTTGCAATCAATTTCTGCCTCGCTGGGTGTGTGTGTGTGAGGGAGATAAGCGAGGAGACATCCCCTTCCCAGATGTCTCCCCCCTCCCCGCCTGCAACAAAGGGAGGGGCTATGGGAACAATTTAAATCAGGCTCTCATGGTCCTTCCTTTATAAGACGTGGTGGGCCCTGAGAGGCTCTGTGGGCTCTGAAAGTGCCCTCGGAGGTGGCTTCCAGAGGAGGGAGAGGGCACCTTGGATGTGCCTGGGACTGGTACCAAGACGCCAGGAAGCGCTGCAGTGGGTGGTTCGCTGGTTCTGTGCTTCCCAGCTCTGTGACCTTGGGAAAGCGACCTCCTGTCTGTGCCCCAAACCTTCTCATCTGTGAAACGGATCACGGGACTCACCCACTGCAGTGGCTGCGGGCTGAGAATGAGAAACGGGGGTCTCGGGTTTGACCCTGTGTCTGACATCACACTTGGTACAAGGCTGCTCTTGTTGTCGTAGTAATCATTGTCATTCTTATTAGTGACATTTTAGACCCGGCTCTGAGCTTCGAATGGTGCATTCGAACCAGGTTGGTCTGTATGGTCTGTGCTGGAAGATTGGAGAGAAAGGCGTGGGTCTATAAAACGCATATGCTGCAATGAAGGGCGGCGTTTCTCGTTTTCTAACTGCCCCCTGGGAGGGAGGTTTCACGCTGGCTCAGGGACACACCGCGCTCTATGACACAGCGTTCCCTGCCTGGCCACTGGGGCTGCTTCACACTGGGGTCAGGGCTGGAGGCTGCGGGACCTTCCTGACAGCCAGGCTCTGCTATGTGCCTTGAAGCGGGACGGATGGAACCAGGGCAAGGAGAAGACACCGAGCGGCTGCCCAGGGTCTGGGTTCTGGCGGGAACGCAGGGGAAGTCTTTGCAGGTGTTCACGGTGTAGAAGCCACCCACATGTTATGCACGGAGTCCTGCCGGGACCGAGGACATCACCTGTTCTCAGAGGGAAGCTGCAAGGACAGATCTGAGGAATTCACCGGAGCAAGAGCTGGTCAACCAGAACGGAGCTCACAGCTCAGAATCTGCCACCTCTAGGCCAGGCCCGGGGGGTGGGGGGGAGCAGGCGGGCTGACAAGAGACTAGCACCCTAGCTCTGAGGAAGTCCGCAGTCGCTGGAGGAGCAAGTGGAGTCCCAGGTGTCTGCATGGAAGTGTAGCTAGTTGGTTAGTGACGGGGAAAGTGGGTGGGAGGTCTAGGGGAAGAGCCATGAACCTGAGCTGTGTGGGTTCACTGATTTCTAAATTTGGACTTAGGCCCTAGCTGGTTTGGCTCAGTGGATAGCGCATTGGCCTGCGGACTGAAGGGTCCCAGGTTCGATTCCGGTCAAGGGCACATACCTTGATTGTGTTGCAGGCTCCTCCCCGGCCCGGGCCCTGGTCAGGGTGCATACAGGAGGCAACCAATCGATGTCTTTCTCTCACATTGATATTTCTCTCTGTCTTGTCCTCTCTCTTACACTTTCCTGAAAAACATCCTTGGGTGAGGATTAAAAAAACAACACAAAATAAACTTGGACATAGGCACTGGAAAGAGTACCCAGACTGTTCCTTTTGTAGGATTAACCTAGTCTTGGATACAGCCCCCCATTGCTCCATAAACTCCTATTTACTATCCACACATAAACCCTCTCAAGAACACATCACTCCTGTTTCTTCCGTTATTCATCATCTTCTCGCCCCTAATGTGAAAGATACATCATGTCCTAAAGTGGCGGAGGAGTGCGCCTCAAGTGTTCAGGGACAGCCTCTCCCCTGGGTGCACTGTCCGGCCGTTCCCAGCAACGTGCCATTTCATTACTTACCTGGTCCTCCCATCATGTTCCCTGTGGGGGACCCTACGAAGGGGCCCAGGCTGTCCTTATTAGTCATGAGGAACTTTATTCTGTGGCAGGTGGCATGCTGGGCACCTTGTGTCCCTCACACCGTCTACAACTGAGAGGTCAAGTAGTTTGTTCAAGGTCACATAGCTCATAAGGAGCTGAGCCAAGATTTAAGATGTAACCTGAAGCTCACTCTAAGTCCCATGATCATCTTTTTTTAAAAAACTTATTATGGGCCCGGCCGGCATGGCTCAGTGGTTGAACGTCAACCTATGAACCAGGAGGTCATGGTTCGATTCCCCGTCAAGGCACATGCCCCAGTTACAGGCTTGATCCCCAGTGCAGCGTGTGTAGGAAGCAGCTGTTCAATAATTCTCTCTTATCGTTGATGTTTCTATCGCTTTCCCTCTCCCTTCCTCTCTGAAATCAATAAAAAAATATTTTAAAAAAATTATTATGGAAAATTTCAGCGATGTACAAATATAGATAAACTAGTCTCGTGAACTCCCCCATACTTATCATCCACTTTCAACTATGGCCAACACGCGACCTGTCGTGTTCACCCCTCCTCCCACCACCACACATGTTATTGTGAGGCACATCTCAGACACTCTGTAATTTCATTGGCACATGTTTCAGTCTATATCTCTAAAATGTAAGGTCTCTTTTTAGAAATACTTCTGCACCACCATTAGTACTCTTTAAAATTAATAACAATCTATATTAATAAAAGCATAATAAAAGCATATGCTAATTAGACCAGACAGCCAAATGACCTTCCGGACATCATTCTGGACATCCTTCCAGACAAAGCCGTGGTGGCGGAGGCCAAGGCAGAGACAGTTAGGGGTGATCAGGCTGGCAGTGGAGCAGTTAGGGGGTGATCAGATTGGCAGGGGAGGAGTTAGGGGGTGATCAGGCCAGCAAGGGAGCAGTTAGGGGGCAATCAGGCTGACAGGCAGAGGGGTTAGGGGCAATCAGGCAGGCAGGGGAACAGTTAGGGGCGATCAGACAGCCAGGCAGGTGAGCAGTTAGGAGCCAGCGGTCCTGGATTGCAAGAGGGATGTCCGGCAGTCGGATATCCCCCGAGGGGTCCCAGATTTAAGAGGGTTCAGGACGGGCTGAGGGACCCCCCATGTGCATGAACTTCATGCACCAGGCCTCTAGTTCTAAATAACATTAAATATCCAGTCCTGTTCAAAGTTCCAATTGTTTCACAAATGCCATCTATTTTTTTAAAGTTTGGCTTGTGTTTTTTTGGCTCAGTATTCAGGTGAGGGCTACACATTGTGACTGTTGATGTGTCTCTTTCTTTATCTCTTTTAACCTACATGTTCCCATTTCAGATGGTTCCTACCTCTTTCTCACTGAGTTTGTTGAGGAATCGGGGACGTTTGTCTTGTGCAGTTTCCCACAGTCTGGATTTGCTGACGATAGCCCCGTAGGCCCTTCACTGTGTTCTGCTTTCTGTGCATCTTATAACGCGGGAGTTAGATCAAGAGGCCTGATTGATTTCAAGCTCCTTTTCTTTCCTTTTTTCCACAGAAAAATGTTCTTCCATCAGGGACACATACTAACCACCTGGTTGTTTCTCTTCTGTGACGTCAGTCACTGTTGATGATCCATTCCTTCATTAGGGGTTACAAAACATTCTCTCACATCTTCATTTATTGGCTGGAATACTTTTGTAGACAGAGTTCTCTCTCTGTCTATTTGCTATCTCAAAGGAACAGTTTGTACAGGAAGTAGGATAAATGCCTGATTCTTTATTTTCTCTCTCTCTCTCTCTCTCCCTCCCTCTCTCCCTCCCTCCCTCGTTTTTTTTGTTTGTTTAGTTTTTTGTTCTTTGTTTTTTTTAGTTTTCAAAACATTGCATTAGGTCACTAGCATCCTCCAATAGTAATCAATTGGTGTTGTGCTTGTGTGTTTCAGGATCATTATGAACTTATGGATTTAGACATATTCAATGTGTTTTAATTCACAGCACTTACTATTTTATTGATGCTCTAATTGTCCTGTCTTTGATCAGTCGGAGCCTCTTTGAGTTAGTTCCTAAATCTTTTTCGCATGATTTTAAGTCTTTGATACTGCTCACATCATATTTAATGGTGAAACTGAATGTTTTTCCTCTAAGATGAGGAACAAGACAAGAGTGTTTATTCTCACTACTTCTGTTCAACGTTGCACCAGAGCTTCTAGCTAGTGTGATAAGGCAAGAAAAAAAAAAGGCATCTAGTATGGAAAGAAAGAGGTGAAACTATATTTATTCAAGGTAGAGGATTCTAAATCAAATGCAAAAAAATCATTAAAATTAATAAATAAGTTTAGCAAGGTATCAGGATCAAGGCTACAGTATCAATACACAGATATTAACTGTATTTCTATATAGTGGGAAAACACTAAAAATTCCAATGAAATTGGATAAACAACTTAATTCACAATAGCATCCAAAGACTAGAGTACCTAGATAAATTTAATTTACAAAATGTAAAGCCCGTGCTACAAAGTCTTACTGAGAGAAACTAAAGATTTACATAAATGGAGAGACATTCCATGTTCTGTGATTGGAAGTGATTTGAAGATTCAACAATTCAGTATAGTTAAATAGCAATTATTTCCAAATTGATTTCTAGTGTCAATACAACCCCTATCAAAATTTTAGCAGGTCTTGTGGTTGTTGCAGAGATTGTCGAACAAATCTTAAAATTTATATGGAAATACAAAGGACCTAGAATACCCAAAATAATTTTGAAAAATATGGGTAAAGTTGGAGGACTTATACTCCCTGATTTCAAAACTTATTATAAAGCTGCAGTAATCAGGGCAGGTAGTATTGTCACCGGAAGGGAAGGGAACAGATTGTGAAGTCCAGAAATAGAGCTTTATGTTTATGGTCAGTCAGTTTATTTTCAACGAAGGTGCAAGAGCAAGTCAATGGGGCAGAGAACGGCCTTGTAAAAAAAATAGAATCAAAACCCAAACCAAGCCGTCCTGGAACCATTAGATACAATGTACCAAAAATCAGCCTGGAGCCTTAGCTCATGCTGCACAAAATTTAACTCAAAATGCATCATAGACTTAAATGTAAGAGCTAAACCTATGAAACTCTTAGAAAAAAAACACATAACTGACCATGGGGTTAGACATAAAATTCTTAGGACACTAAAAGCATGGTTCATAAAAGAAAGAAAAAGATAAATTAGACTTCTCCAAAATTAAAAACGTTTGCTCTTTAAAAGAAACCATTAAGCCCAGCTGGTGTGGCTCAGTGGCTGAGCATCAACCTATGAACTAGGAGGTCATGATTCGATTCCTGGTCAGGGCACATGCCTGTGTTGCAGGCTGCCTCCAGTAGAGGAGGCAGCCTATCCATGATTCTCTCTCATCATTGATGGTTCTATCTTTCTATCCCTTTCCTTTCCTCTCTCTGAAATAAAAAGTGTATGTACAAATATATATATATATATATATATATATATATATATATATATATATATATAATAAAAACAAAAAGAAACCATTAAGAAAAAGAAAAGTCTCCCTAGCTGGTTTGGCTCAGTGGATAGAGCATTGGCCTGCGGACTGAAGGGTCCCAGGTTCAATTCCTGCCAAAGGCACATGCCTGGGTTGCAGGCTCGATCCCCAATAGGGGGCGTACAGGAGGCAGCCAATCAATGATTCTCATCATTGATGTTTCTATCTCTCTCTCCCTCACCCTTCCTCTCTGAAATCAAGAAAGAAATATATTAAGGAAAACACACACACACACACACACACACACACACACACAAAACAAACAAACAAAAAACGAAAAGAAAAGTTGCTCTTCCCATCCCAGGCGCTTCAGGAGTGGCGGGCTTCGGTATAGAGATGGCCAAGTCCAAGAACCACAACTAGTCCTGAAAATGGCACAGAAATGGCATCAAGAAACCCTGGGCACAAAGATAGGAATCTCTTAAGGGGGTAGACCCCAAGTTCCTAAGGAACATGTGCTTTGCCAAGAAGCACAACAAGAAGGGCCTGAAGAAGATATAGACCAACAACGCCAAGGCCATGAGTGCATGTGCCGAGGTCACCAAGGCCCTCGTCAAGCCCAAGGTCAGGCCCAAGATCCCAAAGGGCAGCAGCTGCGAGCTCAGTCAGCTTGCCTACATGGCTCACCCCAAGCTTGGGAAGCGTGTTCGTGCCCACATCGCCAAGGGGCTCAGGCTCCGCCGGCCCAAGGCCAAGGCCGAAACCAAGGCCCAGGTTGTGGGTACGGCTGCAGCTCAGGCTCCCAAAGGGGCCCAGGCCCCCACGAAGGCTCCACAGTAGAGGCCTCTGTCTGCCAATGTGAGGACAGAAGGACTGGTGGGACCCCTGGTTGCTGTCCGCCTGGAGCTGGCGTCCTCCTGTGCTATTTGTACAAATAAACCTGTGGCAGGATCTGTCAAAAAGAAAAAGAAAAAGAAAAGTCATGGATTGGGAAGAAAATATTTGCAAATCATGCATCTGATAAAGGACCTGTATCCCGATTTTATGTAACTCTTACAACTCAGAGAGAAGGTGACAAAGAACTCACTTAAAAATGGGCAAAAGATTCAAGTAGACATTTCACCAAAGAAATCATATGAATGGCTAATAAGCACATGAAAAGATGCTCGCCACCATTAGTCATTAGGGAAATGCAAATTAAAATGCTACCCCACCCCCACAAGAACGGCTGTAATCCAGGACACAGACAACGCCACGTGTCGGGGAGCATGTGGGATGTGGGAACCCTGGTGCAGCCCCAGTAGGAGTATAAAATGCAGCGGGGTTATTTGTATTCAATCAGACCTACCTTGTATGGACCTGTCTTTCACACATTGTTGCTACATTTTTAATCAGGGTTAGGGAAGTTTCCTCCACTTTCAGGTTGCAGTGGTTCTCAACCTTCCTAAGGCCGCGACCCTTTCATACAGTTCCTCATGTTGTGGTGACCCCCAACCATAAAATTATTTTCGTTGCTACTTCATAACTGTAATGCTGCTACTGTTATGAATCGTCATGTAAATGTCTGATATGCAGGATGTATTTTCATTGTTCACGACCCACAGGTTGAGAGCCGCTGTTAGAGAAATGTAGCTACACTTGCTTTTAGAGTACGTGTGGTTTTATTTAGTACATTTAAATCTCTGTTCTGTTGGAATTTATGCTGCTGTGTGATGCGAGGGGTAGACCCAGTTTTACCTTCTTCCGCATGCCTGTCGTTATTCTAATGCCGTGTATTGAAAATCAGTCCCGTGCCCCCACTGACTTGCCTTACCTCCTGTAGTGAACACTAACATTGTGTGTGTAAGTGGGAATATTTCTGGGTTTTCTGCTCTGTTCCGTTAGTCTGTTAATAATTCCATACTTTTTAAAATGCAGAGGCGTTATAGACTGTGTTAGTAGCTGATAGGGCTAGCCACACCTTGGTAGTTTTCATTGGAGTTTTTCTGGCTATTCTTGGCGTTTTTTTCCTTCCTAATACATTTTATAATACATTTTTCTATATAATATCCTCAGGGGTTCTCATTGTCATTACGTTATATTTACAAATTAAATATTTTTAAAAATTAACCTTTCATGATCTTTATGTTTCCTAACCAAGAACATTATGTTTTTGCATTTATTGAAAACTACCTTTGTGTCTTAGATTTTTATAGTTTGGGGAATTCCTTATTAAATTTATGCCTAGGTATTTAGTAATCTTCATTTTCTATATTGCAAACGGAGACTTCCATCATTCCTTCTGTGGGCACATGTGTATATGACACACACATTTATATAAACTATTATATGCATGAACTATTTATTATGTATCTTAATTTTACTCCTGCTTCTTTACTTTGAAAACTTGCAGTAGTCTTCCCAGTGACCCCATGATCTTTTGACCGTATTACACTGAGCGTTACTGGTTTTGCCAGCTCTCAGTTTCTTAGATTAAAAGACACTTGACTAGAAGCTTCCCTGGTGAGAACAGAGCTCCCGTTGCTCGCCTTTCTTCTTCCTCGATATTCCTCTTGCTGCCGCAGTCCAGTAGTAGTCTCGGACTCGACTCTCCCTGAGGCGCCCGGAGACTGTCAGCCTTGGTTCAGCTTCTCCCCAAAGGAGACCCTGAGATGAGGGTTTGAGTTCAGCATTTCATTTGGGAGGTGGCCCCAGGGAACTCTAGTAGGGGAGTGTGAGGTGTGAAAGGAACGGGAGGAATACAATAAAGGGCATTTTCCCCCCAACAAGTCACCACCATGGGCAACTGGAGCTTATGCCCTGCTAGCCGGTGTGGAGCACCCAGAGGAATTCTAACCACAGGGCGAGGGGCCTGGGATGGCCTCGGAGCCGTCCCAACCACAGGCAAGGAAGGGAGCAATTCATCCACCAAACCCCTGTCCACTGGATGAGGGATGCTTCCAGGACGTTAGTGATCACCCAGGTAGTAGAGCAGAACTGGGATTCGAACCTGGGTTGGCCCCGCAGTCTTTGCTAATCGGACACCTTAGAGGTGGATCTGGAGTCAGAGTGACTCTTTCTGGCTAGAAAGGCTTGATGTGTAGAGAATGATAGCAATACCTACCTCATAGGGTTGTGAGAGTGCAAAAATGTAGATGCAGATCATATAGACACAGATGTAGATGTAGACATAGACATAGATGTAGAGTAGATGTGGGTGTAGACACAGACGTAGATAAAGATGTAGATATGTAGATGTACACATAGAGTAGACAGATGTAGACGTAAATGTAGAGGTAGGCGCAAATAAAGGTGGAGACATGGACGCAAACACAGATGTAGATGTAGGCATTGATGTAGATGCACATGTAGACGTAGAATAGACATGGACGTAGATGAAGATGTAGACGTATATGTAGAGATAGAGTAGACGTAGACCTAAAGTAGACGTAGACCTAAAGTAGACATAGACATACAGTAGACGCAGACATGGATGTAGATGTAGAGTAGACATAGATATAGAGTAGACATAGATGTACACGAAGACATGCATGAGGTGTGCCCTGCCAGCATGAGGCACTGACTGGGAGCTGGTGGCCTTGCTGAGTGGCAGGGCTTCCATGCCTCCATGCAGTTGCTGTTACCCTCTGCCCTCGATTCCATTTCTGTCTCCCTGCTCTTCTCATGTGGGTGCTACCTTAAAGGCCTTCCTGAGTGGCCCCCCTCCCCCTTGTGGGACCTGGCTCACCTCTTTCCTCCAGGGCAGCACTGGGCCCTCCCTCCCCGCTCAGATCCCTTCCCACCAGCTTCAACTTGTTCTTTATTATGTTTTGGGAGGGCAGTCCAGCCTCCTTTCCTTGGCACTGAGGGGCCTGTGGGGCCCGTGCAGCTGGCCTGGTCTTCCCTGTGCTGTTCCCAGGGCCTGTGAACTATGGAGGGGGCACTGCCCCACCAGGAAGAGCCGGGTAGGTTCTCATGGCATCGGAGTGCTGGACTGGACACTGTTAGGTTGCTCATTACTGCAAGTTAAAATGACAGGTCCATTGATTAAGGCCGTTTAACTGGACACCCTGGTTCCCTGGGGGATTACATTCTGCTGAAAATGGCGGAGGACAAGGCCCTTCCCACGTTCCCGAAATGCCCTGGGAGGGAACTTGTCCTTCTCCCTTCCAGGCTCTTCCGCTGCTCTAATAATTAAGTTCACACAAAACAGACTAAACAACACCTTTAATTTTGTACGTGCTGGACCCCAAAGGTACGTGACCCTCAGACAGTAAGGAAACTGAGGCGCCTATGCCATCCTGAGCAAAGGAGAAGGGGCGGGGGCCTGGGGCCACAGGGAGGTGGCAGAGCCAGTGTTGGCGACAGGTTTCTGTGTCAACAGTCACCCCTGCTGATGGCTCGCTCCGGTCCAGGCTCCCCATCTCAGGTCTCAGGTCTTCTAAGTACATCAGGGAGAGGTTAGGAAAGACTCTTCCTGGGCCAGTTAGGCCTGATTGCCTTCGACTCGAACAATCTGCACGCTGACGTGGCGTGCTGTGGAGTCACGGATTCTGTCCCCGCTCAGCCCTGCCTCTGGAACTTCCCCGGGAATTTCCCGTGTGCAAGCTGAGTGGGTAGATTCCTCCGTCTCCTGGAACCAGGCTCAGTCCTGAGAATAGTGGGCTCAGTTAACCGCATTGCAAGTGAACAATCAGAGGTTCCCTAAGAGGCACGTCTGTGGAAACAGAAAAACAATGGTTCGGGCCTGGACAGACTGTAATGCCAGTTTCTGAGGCCGGGGGTGGCCTGTGGGAGGACTTCCGTGCCAGGCGGGAGCGCCCTCAGGTGGAGGGGACCGGCAGCTGGTGGGTTTTCCTGGGGTGCAGTCTGTGTCTCTCCGGGGATCTTTCTGGGGGGCCTGCACAAGACTGTGTAGACTGGGGTTGTCGCGGTGGTTGCCCGGAGCCGTCTACCTTTAGCTTGCTTTGGGAAAGGGCAGCTTTAGCTCTAACGATTCCAGGTCGGAGGGTGGGAGGAACTTGGGAGCATTCGATTGGAGGGTGGTAGCTCACTGTTGGCAGGAACCAGAAGAATCCAGGGTCTAGTCCATTTCCAGGGAGAAAACAAAACCTCGATGACGATTAACAGCACCAGGAGGTGGCGCCCACAAAGGCGTGTTGCTGAAACGTTACTTTTCTTTCTGTCGTTGCCTCCTTTCTTATCAAGCAGAACCACAGCAAGACTAAGCTGTCAGCAAATCAAGTCCTGGAACTTCTCAGACTTCCCTGCAATACCTTCGATTTGGGTAAAACCCTCTCTTCTCAAGGTCCCCCAGATACCCACGGGTTCCTGGGCTGTGAGGAGGTGGCCATCCTTACGCACCCGTACGGCCGCTGGGAACCCTGTGAGCAGGTGTCAGGCTGGGTTTCCCGGGGGCTCTGTTGGCTCCATGAATTCTCCCCTAGTTCCTCAGAGCTGTCTGGTCGCATCTGCGTCTGTGCACATCCCTCTTGAATGTGACATTCCAGTCACAGCCGCGGTGGCATGACCAGTGTTTACAGCTGTGTCCTGTTGGAAGGAGGACGGGTTCTTACGGAACTACATCGCTATGAAAATAGGAATACTCACTGAGAGTGTCCGAACCCTAGAGGGACCAGGGAGGGAGAAAAAGATAAATGTTTCATCTTTGTTCACAAAACTCTATTTTACGAAATTGCCGTAAGTCATGGAGGGCTTCTAACTGGAAAACAAAAGATGAAAGAAGCAGCAATCTTTTAAACAGAAAGTCATAAAAATTATAATCATTCTCATTAGTCCATTCAGGCCCATGTACTGAATTCCTGTTGATTTTGTTGTTCGCAGTTTTATGCAGCCATCAGTTTTTGTTCGTTGGAGTTCTGTGGTGTCTTACCCCGTTCAGTGGTCGATCTGAAAGTTATTGGAAGCCTGTATCTGAGAGGACTGGCCAGAGTTCTTTCCACAAATTTCTTTGAAGATGAACTACTTCTGTAGAAACATGTTTTTCAAAAAGCATGACAGTAAAATAATCTGTATATAAAAGCCAAGCAACTGGAACAACCAGAACAACTGGAATAACCAGTCGCTATGAAATGCACTGCAGCCTGGCAACCGACCCAATCGGGGGCGGGGCCGGCCAGTCAACCTCCGGCAGCCCCTCCTCCAGGTCAGCCCTGCCCCCAATTGGCTCCCCCCACCCTGATCGGGGTGGGGCTGACTGGCCAACCTCCTGCGGCCTCTCCCCCTTGCCAGCCTGCCCACCCCACCCCAATCAGGGCAGGACCAGGCAGCCAACCTCCCGCAGCCCCTTCCCCAGCCAGCCCGGCCCCAATCGGCCCCAATCAGGGCCGGCTGGCCAACCCCACCCATGCATGAATTCGTGCACCAGGCCTCTAGTAACTTTCTATAAATGACAAAAAACCAACAACTTTAAAACGGCCATGGGTACAGATCTGATGAGAGCCCCTTACAATGTCATTGACATGAAATTTGGTTATTTCTGTGGCATACCACATTTTAAGATAATAACTAGAATTAAAGCCCTTACATTGTACTAGGACATCTGATTTCTAAGCGTGTCACACACCTGCTGGGATACTTACATGTACCTGAATGAATATAACATACAGCAGCCTTAGGATGACCTCTCCTCTAGCAACACCACCTATGGAATTTGACACAGCGACTGCGTATTATTAGTTGAACCTCTCCCTTCTCATAAGGCGAGAGGACAAATCTTTTGAGATGCTCCAGGGACCCTCCAAAAAAAAATCCCTTCAAGGTCAAAAGGACTTCATTTAGAATTTGATTTGGGGGGACGGAGTCAGAAATATCACAGGTTTGGTCACTTGATTAAGTACTGCCCCAGGTCATGATGAAACAATAATTACCCCTTTCACCAAAGCGACAATGAAAGATTTCAAAGTCAAGTGCAGATGGCTACATGGTTCTGAGCAAAACGCAGCTCTTAGCATCGAGAAGACAAGGTTTACTTACGTAACCAGCAACTGATGATAAGATGACACAGCACAGGGAGTTATTCTGATGAAACATAAAATCTTTGCTTTCTAGGCAGCCTGCCCAAAAGGTAAAAAACCTTTCACCATCTCTTATCATGAGCAGACCAATAATCCAAGACAACTTTGTCCTTTTCACAGAGAGAAAACCCAATTCTAATTTTGCACCAGTGTATTTCTGCTATAAATTTTCATTTGTTCCTTTTAAAACACTTAATCGTATCCATTCCAATCTCAGCCAGTTAAACCACATATAAAATTCCTTTCCCATGACTTCTATTCCCACAAACCTTTCTGTAACTTTTTTACATTCAGATTTCGTCCTGTGTTTTCCTTTTCCCCCATTCTGAAATAGCCAGTTCGAGATGAGGACAGAATGACTGTCTTTTCTCTCAACAAAAATGCATCTCTGCGCTTCAGACCTCCTCTTACCAAAACACATTTTCTACTTTCCTGGCGCAGGGAGATGCTTCCCTTGTTTTTATGACTTTCTGTTTGTGGAAGTGTTAATTACAAATGTTCACTAGAATTCTTAACCCTTAGAAACCTTAGTTTCTAGTGAAAACTAAGCCGTTGTGAGCTGCCTGTTTTGGCCGCATTCTTTATTTTATTTATTTTTAAACTATATTTTTATTAATTATAGAGAGGAAGGGAGAGGGAGAGAGAGATAGAAACATCAATGATGAGAGAGAATCATTGATCAGCTGCCTCCTGCACGCCCCACACTGGGGATGGAGCCCACAACCCGGGCCTGTGCCCTGACTGGGAATCGAACCATGACCTCCTGGTTCATAGGTCAACGCTCAACCACTGAGCCATGCTGGCCAGGCATACCAGCATTTTTTAGCTGGGTAAGGCTATGAATGAATTTATTTCATAGTCTCTGGAAGCATCTGCTTTCTTACTGTACATATTTTTATGTGTCATGAGACATGTTTCTGCGAATCCAAATATGTTTAGTTTCTCTGTGATAAGAAGCCAAAAGTGGAAAAGCTTATGTTCAATAATCAAGTGTTTTTGTATTTTATCTTATTTGGAAGTGAGCTAGATAGTTAATAAATTCCCATCCATTAATTAAATTTAGTAAAACTCTGAGGTTTCAAGTTACCAAAAAGACTTGGGAAATGATTTAAGTAGACATAAACCATAATTACTGTTGAAAAGTTCTCTTACACACTCTTATCCCACGTATATATCTACCTAATTCAGTTGTTCTTAACAGATGATTACTCATGAAAATTTCCTGAGACATGAAAGCAGTTCGCCATCATCTTCAATCACTTTTCTTGCTGACAGATTTTGTAGGAGAGAGAACAGGCGCGCCTCTGATTTTAGGAAATCCAGGTAGAGTGAACGTTTATACTAACGCTATTAACTTTCACGACACGCCTGTACTAACGAAACTGACAAACCGAAACTCTCTTTCATTTACTGAAAATTGTGTTCGATCGTGTCTATTTCTGAGTTTTAGGAATACTTAATTCATAAGTGCTTCTTTTTAAGATAATGAAATAGAGAGCTCTTTTCCAAATCAATCTTGGCAAGACCACCCAGAGACAGAAAACTATCACATGTATGTACCATACATTCACAGACACACATAAATACACAGACACACACAGAAACCCTGTACAGCAAGCATGTCAAGCTCGCAGGCCACGAGTTTGACATGCTTGCTACAGCTTCCATTAGGAAATGTTGCCAGGAAGCAGGTACCACAAACTCACTAGTGTCTAAATGATAGCTGACTCCACACTGGCAGCTGGAACACAGTAAGATCACCTGCTCCAGTGGCTGAATGAAGCCTCCTGCTGATATCTGTGGGGAGGACTTCGAGGGTTTGTGTTGAACTTGGGGGGCACCTGAAGGCGGCTGTGGGGCAGATTTGGGGCAAGAGAGGCAGTTTGTATTCTGAGGCCCCGCCTTTTCCCTCTGTCTCAGGCGTTGCCTTCTTTCTGCCCAGGGTGTCTGCGCCCCAGAGCTGTCCTAAGATATATGTCTTGGAGGGACAGAGCAAGGGTGCAAGTTTCCTCCTCGGGGTTTGGGGGTATATTTGTCTGTCCTCAGAGTCTAGGTCAGCCGTGGGCAAACTACGGCCCGCGGGCCGGATCCGGCCTGTTTGAAATGAATAAAACTATTGAAATAAAAGACCGTACCCTTTTATGTAATGATGTTTACTTTGAATTTATATTAGTTCACACAAACACTCCATCCATGCTTTTGTTCCGGCCCTCCGGTCCAGTTTAAGAACCCATTGTGGCCCTCGAGTCAAAAAGTTTGCCCACCCCTGGTCTAGGTTGATTATGATTTAAAGTTATCCGTGTTTTGCATAAGTGCAGACCAACTGTCCTCCCCGCTTCATGGTGTTTAGTGTCGGCAGTGTCTGCGCCAGATACGGAGGGGTCTGAGGGGACTTGGGCTGCTCTCAGTTATGCTTCTGGAACCGGACAGCCAAGGAGTCCGGGCTGCCTGTCAGTACCTGAGCCAATTCAGCAGAGACGGTGTGGAATCATATGAGCGTTTATTCCAGTCCTGCCGGCAGCGTGGGGAGCAGCAGGTCACCCACAACAGTCCGCTCTGCCCCCACCACGAGCGCTGCTTCTAGTGAGGAGGACAGACCACATGGGAAGTGGGCCAAAGGGACGCCAAATGGGCAGTCCACAGGTAAGCAGGCTGGAGACTGCAAAGGCCTGCGGGGACGCAAAGGGCTAGGGGGATGCAAAGGGCTGGCAACTCTGGTTTCATCAACAAGGTTGCCGATGTTTCCATGATGATAGGCAGCTCCCAGATGGGGAGGGCGGGCCTATTTCCAGGTGAGCGCCCAGGTCCCACGTGCAACTCCCAGCCAGGTGAGCCTGTGATTCTTTCATCAGAACAACAATCACGGCTAACAGGGCAGGATGAATACTTCTTACAATTCTCGCTGGTCCCCAACATCCTATTTCTGCCCCTATAACCTCTGCACCTTTGAAGACTCCAGCTGTAAGTCAGGAATTGTTGATTCTCGCCCCTTTTCGTCTCTGTTCCTCAAGCTCTCTTCAAAGAATCGAGCGCCTTTTCCGAGATAATGCTCTGGGGATGACCAGCCCACCCCACCGCACTATTTTGAATTTGCCGTTTTGTGTAGTGGGGAGAAAGTGTTCTAAGGTGGAAAGGAAAGATGTCTCCGGTCTGGAACCTCAGGGTTCAGGGCAGGGCGCCCTTGAAAAGTCTGCACCAAGCATTCCACAGAGGCCTCCGGGCCTCTCCTTTCTGAGGCTGTTTCACTTCAGACCAGTTCACCTTCGGGGCAAGCCTCCATCCCTGTTCCTATCAGCTCCGAGTGTCAGCTGCAGCTCAGCCGCTTCCTGGTCATTTGCGGGCGGCCTGGAGGGTTCCTGGCCATCGGTCTCCTCGGTGAGGGGGTGAGGGGCATTCTCCAGGGCCTCGGGCTTGTTCATAATTACAAAATTATCACGGGTGGGAGTGCCTCCCTTACAAGGCCCCTGTGAGGGGGCTGTGAAGGGCCTTTCATTTTTAAGTGCCTCTTTAAATTTGGTGGGATCGTTTGAGAGTGAAGCTAAAAGGCTTTGTAATTTAAAAGATCTGCTGCTGCCCAGGGGATATGAGCTCGCTGGTGGGGGTCCCAGACGTATCTGCAAAGGACACTGCCTGGAAAGGCCAGAAGCTGAAAAAGCCTGCAGAGTGGGCCTCGCTGTCCGACCGGGGCTTCTGGATCCACTTCCTGCTCTCAGCACCCATGTGAGCAGCCTGCCTGTCCTGGGCCAAAGGGTTGGGCCGGAGTGCCCTCTAACGCTCACAGGGGAGGGGGTTAGGACAGCGGGGGCTGTAAGCTGTAGATCAGGGGTCCTCAAACTTCTTAAAGAGGGGGCCAGTTCACTGTCCCTCAGACATTCCACACATGCGCACTGCGGGCCCGGGACAAGTTGGCTGCTAAGCAGGACAGGCAGCGGAGGCAAAAACACCTGGTGGGCCGGATAAACGTTTTTGGCGGGCCGCATGTGGCCCGCGGGCCGTAGTTTGAGGACGCCTGCTATAGATGATGGTGGAACCCAGGCTGTCGCAGGGGATGGTGAGAAAAGCGTTGCCCGGGTCCGCGCACGGGAGGAGAAGGTGGTGCAGTGAGGTCTATTCGTGACGCAAAGTCAAAGGAGTGCCTCTCCCCAGCTTCCATTGTCCCATCTCTGTCCGCCCACCATAGAAAGCCCAGCCCTGTCCTCAGCGAGGCCCAGACAAAGGCCAATAGCCAGGGATTCTGCTTCCTATTAAAGCTTAGTCTTTTTGGAGCTCACATGGTCTGCAGGCCCAGGCTGCTGAGAGAGAGAGAGAGAGAGAGAGAGAGAGAGAAAGAGAGAGAGAGATTGATTCTTTGTTCTCCTGGGATTTTAACCAGGAACTCTCTCGACGTAACCAATCATCTTCCCAAGCTCTCGGAAACTTCCCACTCTCTGGCCAATGATTTCTTCCCCAGGTGAGACTGACCGGCCTCTGTGGTCAGGCACCTCCCTGAGCCATTCACCTCCCTGGACCATGTGCTCCCTCCCCCTGTGCTGTGTCCCCTCCCCTGTGACCTGCGGAGGGACCTGTGGCTCCCGGGAGGGGTGTGGAGCACACAGGCCGTGCCCCCAGCCGCCTTGCCCCACATGCCTGGCTCCCTCGCTCTGTCACTAACGGTTCACGAGCTGCAGTAACAGAGGTGCTGGGAGCTCAGATGTGCGGGGAGGTGGGGCCGGATTTCCGCAAGGGGCGTGGATGTTGGATGTGGACTTTAGTTCCGAGTCTGACTCCTGTTCTTTCATCTTCCTGAAGGCGCTCCCCAAGGCCACGTTCCTTTGAATCCGCTTTTCGCCTCGGTCTTTCCACGGGCACCAGTAAGACAGTTGTCTAGGATGAGAGCTCTCTAGAAAAAACGGGTTTTCTTTTAAATGTAGTGAATCCAAAGGGCCACTGTCTGACCACTGATGAGCAGGGTCTTATATGAACCTCAGTAAGGACTCAGACCAACACGCCTTTTCATGGCTTAACTATGGACACTAGAGGCGACCGGAAAGGAGACACAAAGAGGCAGCCCTTTCACAGGATCCAGAAGTTCCCCCTTGTAGCCCAAGAAAGAGGAGACCTTCATCGTCACAGTGAGGAGAATGGTGGCCCGCCTGCTGTGGCTCCACAGTTGAGCATCGGCCTCTGAATCAGGAGGTCACGGTTCGACTCCCGGGCAGGGCACAGGCCCGGGTTGCAGGCTCAGTGCCCAGTGTGGGACGTGCCGGAGGCAGCCGATCAGTGATTCTCTCTCATCATTGATGTTTCTCTCTCTCCCTCTCCCTTCCTCTCTGAAATCAATAAAACATATATTTCTAAAAGACTCTTCCTGGGCGCGCTAGGCCTGACTGCCTCCGGCTCGGACGATCTGCACGCTGAAGTGGCGCCTCCTGGGGTCCCGGGTTCTGTCCCCTCGAGCACAAAGGTCAGGTCAGAGGAAGGCGGTTTCCGTCGCGCTGCAGCTGCGCTGCTGGCTGTGGACGGGACAGTGTTGGGGGAGTCACTCTCTCTGGGTCAGAGCAGTTCCCATGGGGGGACAGGCGCCTGAAGACGCTGCCGAGGCTCTGAGCCTGGCAGGAGGGCACAGGGACGGAGCCCTGTCCTAGTTCCCAGGAAGCTGGGTGTCACTAACACCCCGTCTCCTGCCGCCAGGGGGCGGGGGTGGGGGGGGGCGCTGGGGCCCAGGCGTCCTTGCCCCCTTTCAGGAGTGTCTTCCTTCCTGTTTGGAGGGGGAGCGACAAGCGCAGAGCATCTAGAGGGTCAGATGTGTTCCTTTGCTTAGCCCTTAGGCCAGGAGTGGGGAACGTCCACGGCCATGTAAGATCTGAGAAATCACTTGCTCTGGCCCCCTGAAGGCGTTAGGGGTGAGTCAGTTAAATGTTTGACCAAATATAGCAGGCTCATTTTTTTGTTTTTTCTGTTTAGCAGGCTTTTTTTTGGGGGGGGGGGGTGTCAATCCTCACCAGAGGGTATTTTTCTATTGATTTTTTTTTTTTTTAGAGAGAGAGAAAGGGAGAAGGAGGAGAGAGAGAGAGAGAGAAATATCGACGTGAGAGAGACACATCGATTGGTTGCCTCCTACATGTGCCCTGACCAGGGCCCAGGATCGAGCCTGCAACTGAGGTACATGCCCTTCACTGGAAACGAACCTGGGACCTTCAGTCCGCAGGCCGATGCTCTATCCACAGAGCCAAACTGGCCAGGGCTGGAAGGTTAATTTTTAAGCTGGTAATTTTGTGTGGCCCTTGAATAATATCATAAACTAGAGGCCCGGTGCACGACATTGTGCACTGGGGCGGGGGCGGGGGAGGTCCCTCAGCCTGGCCTGCGCCCTCTTGCAGTCCGGAAGCCCTCAGGGGATGTCTGCCTGCTCACCTGGGATCAGGCCTAAGCTGGCAGTCAGATATCGCTCTCACAGTCTGGGACCCCTTGCTCCTTACCACCTGCCTGCAGCGGAGAGGCTTCTGCCACTGCCGCTGTGCTCGCCAGCTGAAAGCCCAGCTCAGGGCTTCTGGTTGAGCAGCGTGCCCCCTGTGGGAGCGCACTGACCACCAGGGGGCAGCTCCTGTGTTGAGTGTCTGCCCCCTGGTGGTCAGATACATCATAGCAACCAGTCATTCTGCTGTTCAGTTGAATTGCATATTGGCCTTTTATTATACAGGATTATTATGTAGGATACCCACATGGCAGAAAACAGGCTCGCACCCCTGCCTTAGGCAGTGGCTGTAGCACAGCAGTTGCACTTGGGGCCCCTCTCCTGAGTCTTGGTGGGGCAGGAGCTCACAGGGCTCTGGAGCTGGGCAGGGACTGAGGGCAGGGCTGACGCTGTGGACGCGGCACTGTGGGCCCAATAGTCCAGCTCACCTGCCACCTGGACGAGGAAGGGAACCGGGAGGTTTCCAGGCGCCCTGTGGGCGTGACACTGAGCCGTCAGGTGACAGCCTGTGACAACACGGAGGTCTTCCCAGTCATTTTAGTCCTGCAGACTTAGGGAGGAAACCCGAACCGACCCGAACCCACTGCGCAGGGATCGGGGACTGAAGTGTTGGGGCCTGTGATTCCCCAGGGACCCGTGCTTAGCCCTCACCTCGCTGAGGGACACAGCGGCTGGGCGGGAACCAGTTAGCTGCGGTCGCCCCGGCCTGGGTGTTTTCCCCTACAGACCATGGGATGGTGAGCCCTCGATAGCCGGTGTTCTGTGCCTGGTGGTGAGATGGCCCCAGAGCAGAACGGGGTGGAGGCTGCTGACCCGGGGCGGGAAGGAGGGCTGGTGGCTCTCTCCCTCCACCGCTGGTGCTGACCGCGCTGGCCTCATGCGTGCTGGGAATCACTCACACTGTGCTGACTTTTCGGTGCAGAGTGACACGGAGATGGCCACACGGGGTGGAGAGGGAGGGGTGGCGGTGAGGTGGGGTGGGGTGTGATGTGCTGTTAGTGTCAGGGGCGTCTTCCTGAGGGCCTGGCCCACCCCCACCCTCTATCCTGCTGCCTCCGGAGAAGGTTAGCTCCTCCAGTGGGTGTTTCCAAACCAGAATCTGCAGCAGCTGCCCCTGTGGGGTCCTAGGTAAGCCTCCCCCGCGCCCTGTGGTGGATGAGTGGCTTCTTTTAGAGAAATTCAAGGTTCTTTTTATTTGTGCTTTTTATTTATTTATTCATTTATTTATTTATAATATTTTTATTGATTTCAAAGAGGAAGGGAGAGAGAGAGAGAGACATCAATGAGAATCATTGATCGGCTGCCTCCTGTACGCCCCCCACTGGGGATCAAGCCCACAACCTGGGCATGTGCCCTGACCAGGAATGGAACTCTGGCCTCCTGGTCCATAGGTGGACTCTCAACCACTGAGCCGTGCCAGCTGGGCCCTTTGTACTTGTTAACGGCATCAGAACGGTCATCCCACTCTTAGCCCTGAGCGAAGGGACAACTCTTTCCCTCAGATTCGGTGGTTGTGGACCCGATAGGCAGTTTCCCGGGAGGTTGCTGGGTCCCCTGAGAGCTGGAGCCCAGATGGGGAAGGGTCGGCACTCAGCTCGCCAGGGAGAAGGGATGGCTCCTCGCACCAGCCGGGCTGATGCAGCCGTGAATCAAGGGCACTTGGCGCAGGCGCCGAGCCTCCCGTTGTCCTCTTCCTAACACAGTCCTCCAGCCTCCGCGTCGCCTTATCCATCTCCTGATGCGGGCGATGCAGGACAGAGGAGAAAGTCTTCCCACAGGAGGTAGGATGTAGCAGCCGCCTCGACGGCCCGGCTCTCGCTGCTCTCTCTCCGTTTCTCCCACTTGTCGGGCAGAGCGCAGGCCCCAGCACCGCGTATCCGATGAGCTGGGGACGATGACTGGGGGGTGTTTTCTAAGGCGATCGTTGACACACTGCACCCATTAGGCACCAAATCCACAGCAGAAGGGGCTGGCCGTAAGCACGGCAGTCCGGGAGCCGCGGTAAACGGTGAACTGGACGCCCCAGCAGGCGCGGGGTGTGGCTTCTCGGTGGAGACGTTCGCTGGCTGACCATGTCTCTCCGTAGATTTGTCAGGCTCGGCTCTCTCAGTAACGTGCCCTTTGTCGTTTGCAGACCGCAGAATGGCTCCATGATCCTCTACAACAGGAAGAAGGTGAAGTACAGGAAAGACGGGTACTGCTGGAAGAAGAGGAAAGATGGGAAAACGACCCGCGAGGACCACATGAAGCTGAAGGTCCAGGGAGTGGAGGTAAAGAGCCAAGGGCCCTCCTGGGCCTCTTACGTCCTGGCCCCGGGCCGCAAGGCCAGGCACCTCTGTCGAAAGTACTTTTGTTTGTTTCCTCTTCTCCTCCCTTCTTACCCTCCGGTCTCTGTTCACTGTTTACACAAAACTGGATTTAGCTAAAGCTCCTGCGTCCCGGAGCCATTGGTGTGCGGGTTGGGAGTGGCGAGGGGTGCAGAGTGGGGTGTGGGGCTGAGGGCGGAGCTGCCTCTGGGTGCACTGAGCAATGCAGGGGCTGGGGGAGGAGCTACATCAGGAATCTCCCACGGGGTGGGGGGGGCTTCACTCCCTCTACTGACACTCCCTCTGCTTCCCTCTGGCTGTCGCGGGGAGCTCCCTCAGATAACTCGAGGGGCTAAGGTGCTCGGGTTGTGGCAGGGCAGGGGGGCGGGGCTGGGGCCGGGAGCCCTGCAGAAAGCATCCGGGTCTCCTGCAAACTTCCTCTGGGTCCTGGCGAGATGGGGGCCGTCTGGCTTCCTTGCTATTGTTTTTGTCCACACTTGCTCACCTGGGCAGCCGTGGGCACATCCCTGGCCCCTCTTGCCCGGGTGTGAGGGCCGAGCCAGGGCCACAGCGCCAGAGGAAAGGACATGGACCAGACGCACCGTGGCCACTCGGCAGCAAGCGCCACCTCTCTGCGCCTTGTGGGCCCTTGTGAAGGGTCTTCCCTGGGAGGTGGCAGGGCTGTCTCGGGCCAGGAGCTGGGGAGCTGCCTGGGACCCACCTGGTGTTCAGAGTGGCCAGGGAGAGGGCCCCGTGGGGTCCCTGGCACATGGGGTTGCCAGAGTGTGGGGTCTGCTGGTGTGTGAGGTCCGCCGGCATGTGGGGTCCGCTGGCATGTGAGGTCCGCTGGCGTGTGAGGTCCGCTGGCATGTAGGGTCCGCCGGCGTGTGGGGTCCGCTGGCATGTAGGGTCCGCCGGCGTGTGGGGTCCGCTGGCACGTAGGGTCCGCCGGCGTGTGGGGTCCGCTGGCACGTAGGGTCCGCCGGCGTGTGGGGTCCGCTGGCACGTGGGGTCCGCCGGCGTGTGGGGTCCGCTGGCACGTGGGGTCCGCCGGCGTGTGGGGTCCGCTGGCACGTGGGGTCCGCCGGCGTGTGGGGTCCGCTGGCGTGTGAGGTCCGCCGGCGTGTGGGGTCCACTGGCACATGGGGTTGCCAGCGTGTGGGGTCCGCTGGCACGTGAGGTCTGCCAGCGTGTGGGGTCCGCGAGGTGCCAGGATTGACCGGCAGGACCATCGGCCCTGCGAGCTCAGCGGCCCCTCCATGCTGACGCTCATGGTGACGCACGTGTCATTACGCCTTTTCTATATGAATTGTGTACTTTTCGGGATGTTAAAAGTAGCACCCGCTGGCTTTTATTAATTAGCCCACAGAGAGAGGGAACATCGTTGTGTGTTTTTTTAAACACCTGATAACAATGCTCTATGGTGATGACAAAGAAAAGGTCTGAGATGAGAAATGCAGGTCTGGACCGGCTCAGGGACACGCCTGGCGATTGTACACACAACTTAGCCTTTGCTGCCCTCGTCCCCCCCCCCCCCCCCCCGTGAGCGATAGGGAGAGGAGAGGCTGGGGGTACCGGGTCCCAGGGAATTTGCACTGAAACCCGAGCAAACGGCCCCCGTGCCGGAGGTCTCTGGTTGTTTTGCCCTCAGTGGCACTAATGCAGGCGCCCCTGGTGGCAGGTGACAAGGTGGGGTGTTCCTTGAGACACGACAGTGAGAGGCTGAGGGAGCAAAGCCCAGCGTTCATTCTCTCCCCTCGGCTGGACGTTAGAATCCCCGCTGATGGAAGCAGAATGGTGGTTTTTAGGCCATAGTTACGTACGGAGTCATTGTGACTCCCGCACCGGAGATCTAACGTGTACATACATGTGGCGTGTGGACCCTCAGGACACGGAGGAAGGACGCAGAGGGCCGCGAGGGGTTGCCCGGACTCTCGGTGCGGTGTGAGCGGGCGGGAGGACCGGCAGGGGAGCGTCCTTCCCACGGGGAACCGCACTGTGCGTGGACTTGAGCTTTCTGTCTCCCGGGAGGAGGGGCTTCCCGGTTGGGACCCTGCTTTCTCCTGTGGGTTCAGTCAGGCGGTTCCCATCGACTCAGCGCCCCTGTCCTGCCAGGCGCCGTGCCAGCCGCTACCCAACGGCTGGGGAGGCAGCGGCCTGGGGGGCCTGGCGGCTGTGATTTTCCGCCACCGGAGCTGGCCTCTTCGGTTCAAGGGCGCGATAAAGACGTTAGGGTGAACCTTTCATCGCAGCCCGTGCTGTAAGCCTCCCCGCAGCCAGGTGGGCAGTCCACTCCTTGTGTGCTCGGAGGCTGCCAGGTCCTCCCAGCTCCGCTCCGAGGCGCATCGATTTCCCGGGGAGGCCCAGGAGGGGCTGCCTCTGAAGCCAATGCGCTGTTAGGTCCCTGATGAGTTGTCTTGTCTGTGAGCCAAGGAGAAGCCGGCTCGATAAGGTTCCGGGATGACAAAGGTTGGCAGGAGGAGAAAGGTGGGTGTGCTGGCGCCGTCTCCTGAGATGAAATCGCAGCGTGCCTGAAGGCGGTCCTGCCCACATGCAGATCTGTGCTGCCTGTCAGGCCGGGGGGAGGGGGGTCGGGTCCCCAGGGAGCAGAGGGCGCCTCTAGGTGCCCTCTGCCTCCTGGTGGCCGTTTCTGGTCCGAGGAGCGGAGGTGCTCGCTGCTCCTGGGCCGAGCAGGAAGAGGAAGTTTCGAGCTCACGGTGCTTTTCTCTGCCCCAGACGCTTGCGGCTTCCTCACCCCTCTCCCCAGAGGGTGAGTGTCAGGCCTGGGCCAGCTCTGGGCCGCCCGCCTCCCGGCTGCTCGGCTGTGGGCTCCCGCTACAGAGCAGAGCCACGTGCTTACATCAGTGACAACCACAGGCTAACGGTTCTCCCAGGTGCACCATCTCCTTCAACCCTCCGTAGCCCTAGCTGCTCTGGCTCAGTGGATAGAGCATTGGCCTGAGGACTGAAGGGTCCCGGGTTCGATTCATGATCAAGGGCATGCACCTGGGTTGTAAGGCTCGATCCCCAACACCCCAGCCGCAGTCCAGGTGATTGTGGGAGGCAACCAATGGATGTGCCTCTCTCACATTGATGTTTCTCTCTCTCCCTCCCTCCCTTCCACTCTCTCTAAAATTCAATGGAAAAATATCATGAGTGAGGATAAGCGCTTGTTATACCCATTTCACAGAGGAAGAGACTGAGCCTCAGAGAGGGTTTCTCTTGCCCCACATCCCACCACAAACCTGCGTGGCGCTGGGACTGAGCCGGGCGCCTGGTACTCAGCTGCGAACGCTGGCCAGACATCAGCTGCCCCGGGCCTCACTCGGGCGGGACTGTGGTCCTTCCAGACCAGTCAGCACCTGCCCTCATTCGTGAGCAGCTGTCCACAGGTGTGGTGGGTGTTGAGGACGCAGTGACGTCCCCAACCCTCAGATCGCATGGGGGACAAAGTGCCCAGCATGCAGCTCTGACGCAGGCGATGAGGCCTGTGAAGGAGAAGCACAGGCCCCGAGCGGGGCACTAGGAGGGGTACCCGGGCTGACGTGGGCTGAGGAAGTGGCATAAGCATAGGGAACGAGGAGTGTTTGGGTCGGGCAGTAATGGGCTGGGTGGGAAGTGGCTGGGCACTGACTGAGGCTGCGGTACAGTCGTGACGTGATTTAAAGCGGCAGGTGCCTGCCTGGCGCCGTGTCAGTCCCTCTCCAGCCCCATCAGACACGCATCCGCCTCCTGCGTCAGAGCTGCTGCTGCTCCCACCGCACGGCCAGCTCCGCCCACATCCTGCCTTTGGAGCCACGAGGTGGTCATTGTGGTGAGCTGACAGCCTTCCCCACCGAGAGGCTCTGTGGTGGACGGAACCCCGGCCTGGCCATCTGCGGGCAGAAGTGCCAGCCACCCTGTCCGATTGGAGTTCTCAGCCGTGAAGAGTTGAGTTTTGCTGAGCTGATGCCTGTGAGCTCCAAGCCCACGGCGAGCGGCAGAAGCGAGGCTATGTTTTTGGAGTCAGCCTCATTAGGGCTGGTGTTCTTTATTTGGACACTTAGGCCACACATTACAAAGGAAAAAAACACCTCTTTTAAAAGTAGGAGTGATATTGTAGTTACGGCTTTAGGAATTAACAGGGCATGAAATAACTGGCTGCTTGTGGCGATGTCGGACCACTTCTGCTCTGCTGGCAGCCACGAGATAAATAGGCACCGTGCTTCAGCTGATGGGAGAATATTTAAAGCAGGGGTCCTCAAACTACGGCCCGCGGGCCACATGCGGCCCACTGAAAACATTTATTTTTTTACTTCAAAGTAAGATATGTGCAGTGTGCGTAGGAATTTGTTCATAGTTTTTTTTTAAACTATAGTCCGGCCCTCCAACGGTCTGAGGAACAGTGAACTGGCCCCGTTTAAAAAGTTTGAGGACCCCTGATTTAAAGCATCCAGCCACACGCACCCTCCACACACACCAGCCACACGCACCCTCCACACACACCAGCCACACACACCCTCCACATGCACCAGCCACACACACCAGCCACACACACCAGCCACACACACCAGCCACATGCACCAGCCACACACACCCACCACACGCACCAGCCACACGCACCCTCCACACACACCCTCCACACGCACCAGCCACACACACCAGCCACACGCACCAGCCACACGCACCCTCCACACACACCAGCCACACACACCCTCCACACACACCCTCCACACACACCAGCCACATGCACCCTCCACACGCACCGGCCACATGCACCCTCCACACACACCAGCCACATGCACCAGCCACATGCACCCTCCACACGCACCAGCCACACACACCCTCCACACACACCAGCCACACGCACCCTCCACACACACCCTCCACACACACCAGCCACATGCACCCTCCACACGCACCGGCCACATGCACCCTCCACACACACCAGCCACATGCACCCTCCACACGCACCAGCCACACACACCCTCCACACGGCACCAGCCACATGGCACCAGCCACATGCACCCTCCACACGGCTCCAGCCACACGCACCCACCACACGGACCCACCACACGCACCAGCCACCTGTACGCGTGGTGCCCACATCAAAGTGGGAAAGAGCAGTGAGCACATGAGGAGGAAGGTGGCGGGTGGAAGAGCCGAGCCTGAGGCTCACGGGGGCAGATGAGGCTGCAGGCCGCACGGTGTGCTTTTAAACAGAATACGTGGTTCTGCTTGTCCTAAGCCGCGTGGATGCGTTTCTTCACGTCGCTCCCCTGCAGACTCGCCAGCCTGTGGTACGCACAGCAGTCCTTGCTCAGCGTCTGCACGGAGACCGTGTGAGCCTGGTCACTCCGCACCTCCCAGGGCGTCTTCCCTGGTCTCCTCCAGCCAGAGTAACCTCCGCTCCCCTTCCCCGCCCGTGAGCACCCCCCACTCCATCTGCACTTTTATTTCTTTTGTAAAAAAATATGTTTTTATTGATTTTTAGATCAGAGAGGAAGGGAGAGGGATAGAGAGATAGAAACATCGATGAGAGAGAATTGATTCTGCACGTCCCACACTGGGATCGAGCCCGCCATGTGCCCTGACCAGGAATTGAACTGTGACCTCCTGGTCGACCTCAGCCCCTGAGCCCCACCGGCCGGACCCTCTGTACCTTCCTTAAGGAAGTGTCCTCCGCCACCCGCTCAGCTCCATCAGCCCGTGAGCGCACATTGGGGCCGGAGGCCTGGGCGGGGAGCCTAGCTGCCTGTCAGGTGCAGGACTGAGAGGCAAGTGAAGCACAGCGTCGAGCTCGAAAACGGACAGAAACGTAAGCTGGTGTTTCAGTAGATGCTGACGCCACACGCGACAGAGCCTTGGAGTTGAGAAAAAGCGTGTTTCCCCCGAGGACAGGCCTGGGTAGGTCGCCATGGGAACTTGCTCTGAGCAGCGACTGGCTGAGCCTTCACCGGCTCCCTGTCCTCTGAGCCTGCCCGGCCCCGCGGTTAGTCCTGGCCGCGTGTGTATCCCCACTGGCTGCACATCCGGGACGTGGACCAGGTCTTTGATCTCTAGTCCCCGCCTGGTGTCGAGCCTGGGGACCCAGTGTGGGGTCCTGTGGCGGTGCAGGGGGAGCAGCCATCCTGGGGTGGCACCGCGGAGGAACCCCCGGGTGCCCCCTGACTTACTCTCCCCCATTATTGTGCCGCATTCTGCTGGTACGCTGCCATAGTAAACTAATCTCCTGTTACCCGGATGTGCTTGGGAAGAATCAGTTCAGGAACTCAAATCCATGGTCTTTCTGTAATTTCTCATTACTTGGCTTCCCCGGTGACATGTCCCTGCCACTTCGTGTAATTACAATGTTAATCAATAGCATCAGCGGCCACATTCTGCAGCGGCGTAGCAGCCTCTGTTAGCGGCATAGCAGCCTCTCTGCTCCTGCCGCTGAGCCCACGGAGGCCTGGTGTGTGGGCGGGGGGTGCTTCTCCTGTTCAAGGTCCCCCTTCTCTGACCACCCTTTATTGAGCACCCATGAATACCTGGCCTGTGCCCACACTCTCCCTGCATGGTCTCATTCAGTGACTGGCAGCATCTTTGCTGGGGAGGGACCGTCGCATCCTCACTTTTGCAGAAGACATAACTCATTCCGGGAAGTTATGAAGTGTGTCCAACGACACTCGCCGGTTAGTAGTGGAGCCGAGAGGCCACCCAGATGCCCAGTGTCCTCATCCCGAACACCCAGCCCCCAGGAGACGTGTCCTGAGGCCGCGGCGTGCTGGGAGTAAAAGGGCGAAGGCAGCTCTGTGTCCCAGGTGCGGGTCCGGGTAAGGTCCAGGACAGGCTAGGAAGGTCTTTAGTGGGAGGATCGGCCCCCTTCTGGTCACCAGGCCGCCCTTCCTTATAACCCAGCCAGTCAAGGGGAAGAGTCCCACCACATGCTCCCCCAGCCCGGGAGCCTGCTCCCCTGCCACCAGGGGCTGCAAGGAGAAGATGGGGAGCCCCTGGCTGCCCCTCAGTGGGTGCGAGCATGATCCCCTGCACCTGCCACCTGCCCACCTTCAGGCCCGCCCCCTCGGCTCTGATGCGCCCAGGCCCTCCAGAGCCTCTGATATTCCCACTTGGGCAAGGGCGGGGGACCCCTTGTCCGCCAGGGGCCGTGTGGGTATTTATGACATCATTTGCTTAATGGACACTTACGTCGCTGTGGGAACGCTCCTGGTGTGTTGAATTTCAAGTCCCGCCTGCAGTTGCCTTGGCAGGGCCAGGCCAAGTGATTTTGGGGCCTTACATGGTGGGCCTTACACGCGTGGGTCTTACACAGCAGGGGCCTCACACGCGTGGGCCTTACACAGCAGGGGCCTTACACGCGTGGGCCTTACACAGCAGGGCCTAACATGGCGGGCCTCACACGCGTGGGTCTTACACAGCAGGGGCCTCACACGCGTGGGTCTTACACAGCAGGGCCTTAACACGCGTGGGCCTCACACAGCAGGGGCCTTACACTGTGCGGGCCTTACACAGCAGGGCCTTAACACACGTGGGCCTCACACAGCAGGGCCTAACATGGCAGGGGCCTTACATGCACGGGCCTTACACATGTGGGCCAGTCATTCCCGCCCTGACCAAGGGGAATGGGTTGCATTCATCTGCTGCTGCCATGAGTTGTGCTGAGGCTGTAGCTCCCAGCTCCCACGACCCGCCCCGGGGGTGAGGACTGTGTGCTCACTCTCCCTGCAGAGATTTCAGGTTTAGTGTGTGCACACAGGTATGCACACAGGCGTGCACACAGGCACCCACGCACACGTGGGACAAGGTGCCAGGTGCACTTGAATTTCAGGTGGACAGTAGCTGTTGTTCAGGACCGAGTGTCCCTGTGGTGTGGAGACACTGGCACTCAGGCAGCGTCTGAAGCCCCCTCCCTGGCTGCCCGCTTCCCGCCGCAGCCTCGGTCGGCAGAGCAGGCTCCGTGGACTCTTTGCTGACCGTCCAGCCGCCCCCTGAGCACAGGGGCTGCCAGGTGGCATTTAGTAAGGATGACAAGTCCGAACGCCTTAGGGGGACGTTTCGAAGGTATCGGCGTCTGATAGCTCAAGTGCGAAAGTGCTCGATGCGTCTTTCTCTTTCCACCCGAGTAGACAGCTGGTTAAGTGCTGGGATCTCCTCTCCGTGGGACTATGGGAAGCAAACTCGGGAAACCCCAAGATGCCCCGTTTCCCCTGAGGTTCCTTCCTCGCCCGCAGCCGGAACGCACGCGGAACCCCTTTCCACCGAGTGGCGACCCGAAACTGATATTTTGCTTAAACCCCTCATTTCCTTGTGAGCTTTTCTACACGGCATTAGACCAAACTGTCAGTATAACATCCTGTTCAGTTCCGTTTCCCCAGAGAATGCACACGGGGCCTCACAGCAGTTATTTCTTGCAAACAGAATGTGCTTGGCGCTTGCGGACCCATCAGCCCTGAGGAAGTGCGTTTGCTGCTGACCTTTAACTCTTTAATGGCTGTGAAACCGCTGACAGAGTCTAACCAAGGGTGGGCAGCGTGGCTCCCTCTGTCTCTACAGTGGGCTGGGTAGGGGTGCTGTTCTCACAGATTCATTTCCCCTGACCCCCTGAAGTCTCTGGGCTCCCTGCGGAGGGTGGTCCTGGGAGGGTGCTCCCACCTGAAGGGGGCGGATGCTCCCCCCTGGAGGGCTTGGCACCGGGAAGGCACTCCCAGGTCCTAGTTGGCCTTCTCAGCTTCTGTCTCAGGAGCACGGAGCTCAGGACGACTCAGTTTCCCTTCCCTGCATGCCTGAATGAATGTGGGGACAGCAGGCCCATCGGAGTCCCGGTGCCTGAGTGGGACTGTGTGGCTGGGGCCCCGGGAGTGACACAGGGGACCCGTCCCAGCGCCTTGTCCAAGGACGGTTCAAGGACCCTCATTGGAGTCGCCTCCCTCCCAGATCAGTGAACACCCAGTGTCATTTCTGCTCCCTAACATTCCACACGACATGTTTGGAAACGAGACGCGCACCGTGTCTTGGCCGCATTTCTTTTCCTTTCACAACACCTGGCAGTGAAACTCGCAGGCTAAATAGCAGATGAGTGCGCCTCATTATGTCTCGTCACTTGTCTATGACTTTTTTGGGCCTCCAGATGGACGCGCAGGATAAATGGGGAGCTGGAGGAGGGGAGACGGAAATAAATGCGCCGGGAATAAAGAATCTGCTTTTTCTACTTTCTTTTGCACATAGTGTTTGCAATGACATATTGTGAATGGACTGAATTATAACAACAGAAACACCGCAGAGCTGGGGGCAGGAGGGGCCATTGTCACACGGACTTTAACGGAGACCATGCAGCACCTCGCTTTTTACACTCAATTAGTTGGCACGTCATGTTGGACACGAACCGGAATGTAGAACACTCGGGGTTTTGTTTTTACATGATTAAGGGAGATGCGATGAAATAAATTCAGTAAATTACCTTCCGTTCCTTTTGTTCCTTTCATCTGAGATGCTTTTGCTTTGTTTCTCCTCACCTGAGAGTGAGTGATGAGCCTGCTCCTCCCGCGGTGGGGGGAGCGAGGGCCCCCTTGGCTCACAACATGGTGGTCCCCCAAGGATGAGGGCGCCTCCACCCAGTCCCCGCCACTGCCTCAGGCCCAGCTTGCACTGCATAGACAGGTTACGAATCGGCGCTGTGTACACGTGTTCTTTGACCAGATTCTGTGCTCTGAGTACCAGAGACGGAGAGCAAGCGCGGTCCTGGCTACAGATGTGAGCACAGAGGCAGCGGAATGTTTCCAGTCTGTGCCTTTCAAGACCCTTGTTTAATTTGCTCTGCTTAACTCTCTTTTCTTGCCAGTTTAATACTCTTAATAGGATGACATTAAGAATTAGGACGTGTGGTGATGCGTGGCTCATTTTAACATGTGCAGGACGTGAGGGGAAACACGGGTGGGTGCTGTGAACGGGGGGCAGCAGACTTGGGGCCCCAGCCCTGTGCCCTCCGGTGTGCAGCTCTGTCTGCTGCAGGAGGGTCCGGAGGGACTGGTCCTCACCGTCAGTGATGCAGAAGGTGTTTCTCTAACTTCCACATGCGTGCATCCTCCGGGGATTCCGACTCCATTGGGCGGGGCCTGGGTGCAGCAGGAGGCAAGTTCCAGGTGCGGGAGGCTGCTGGCCGTGGACCACTCTGAGCAGTGAAAATGGGAAGACAGGGGGAGTGGAAATGACATTGGGTGTCGCCCACTGGCCATACTAGTTGGAAATAGCAAACACCTGCTGACTAAGCCAAGCCCACGGCTGTGGTCAGGACCCTGGCCCAACTCCCATCCTCTGAAAGGTCATTGTCACCTCCCCGGGTGCAAAAGGAAAGCCACACCTGCATGCGTTCAGCGAGTCTGTTTTATATTCAAAACCACACACACTAATACGAACACAATGGGAGAAACCTGTTAGGTACAATATCCAATTATAATTATTTTTATTCCAAAAGGTACGTCAAATAAATAATGCAGTTTATGTTACTTCTAGAAAATGCAGCAGCATTAGTTAATTTGCATAAATTATACAACTCATTATCTTTGTTTATAAAAAGCCTTAGCAATATTTTGGCTCCTGGATCTAAAAGGGGAAAAACAGATCCCAGGTTTCAGCTTAGTGTCATTTCCTTTCCTGCGCGGCCATGGACCCCTTCCATTCACTCGCAGAAAGAGGGGCTGCTGGACGGGTCCTGCAGGGGTCAGACTGTTGGTTCTGGATGCATGGGACATGCGGTCTGGCTTTTGTTTATAGCAAACCAATTCGGCCCAGCCAGCATGGCTCAGTGATTGAGCATTGACCTATGAACCAGGAGGTCACAGTTTGATTCCCTATCAGGACACAAGCCAGTATTGTGGGCTCGATCCCCAGTATGGGGCATGCAGGAGACAGCCAATCAATGATTCTCTCTCATAACTTATGTTTCTATCTCTCTCTCCCTCTCCCTTTCTCTGAATTCAATAAAAATATATTTTAAAAAATAAATAACAATCCTACATAATAAAAAGCTAACATTCAAATTGTCCCCTTGACCCAGAGTTCGGGAGTCCGACCAGGGGCCAGGGCCGGCCAACTGCCTGAGGCCCCTCCCCCTGGCCAGCCCGGCCTGATTGGCCCCAATTGGGGCGGGCTGGCTGGACCCCACCTGTACACAAATTTATGCACCAGGCCTCTAGTAATAAAATGTAAAGCTGAAATGTACACGCGAATTAATCCAAGTCTCCAGCAATAACTCTGAGCAGCAGTCCTGGCTTCTTAGGCAGCTCTGCCAGCTCCCAGAACCAGCACCGGGACAGGGAGCAGGGCCTTTGAGTCCTCAGGCTGCTGGGGTGTGGTGGGGATGGGACGCCTCTGAGCAGCTGGACTCCTGCGCTGTCCATGCAATCGTCACGCGTCCCTGCGGAGTGCCTGGAACGTGTGGGCTGGGAGTGTGAGCTCTGCACCGCATGTCAGAGGCTCGGTGTGAAGGGGGCTGTGAGGCAGGGCTCAGGGCTGATCCTCTTCCCACGAGCATCCCTGAAAATGCCCCGAGACCTCTAATGGCCACGACAGAGTAGCTGGTCGCAAATTGACCATCCCGCTAAAACACCAACTAGATCCTGGACGAAATATGTGACCCAACTGTTGTCAGACACTGGGCAGCAGACACGCAGGACTGTAATATCTCAGAGGATAAACAAGGTGAGCTCTGGCTTCTGCTGGGGGCTTTGTCCAGTAGCGTGAGGATGGGGTAACCGTGCAGTCTAGCTGAGCTGAGAGATGGAGATTGGAGTTTGGGGAGGCCACGGCCACTGGATCTTAGAGGGCAGAGAACTCGAGAGAAGGGAGAGGGCAGAGAAAGAGGTGCGAAGATCTGTGTGGTAGGTCCCCTGAGTCTTCGGCTACACACGAAGCGGAGTGTGTGTGCGGTGAAACTCCATGAGGTCGGCTGAAAAATTCTCAGAACTTACACAGAAATGGGAGGTGGTCAGGTTTGGTGAAGAGATGCTATTTCACACCCGAGGCAGTTAGAAGGCTCACACCTTCATAACAGGGCCAACCTCTCCCTGGAGGAAAGAATGCTCTAGACCCCTTGACCCCCTAGCAAAGCATAAAGACAAATCTAAAAGTGAGCAAGCTGATCTGCAAGAGGCTGATGAACAAAATGCAATATTCTTAGAGCAACGCAGCAAAATCCACACTCCCAGTGCCCTGCATTCAGTAAAACATTATTAAACAGCTAAAGAAATGGGAAAACATGACCCATATCCAGGATAACAATCAGGCAGTAGAAATGGAACCTAACCTAACATAGATATGGAACTAGAAGATAAGGACTTTTTAAACAGCTATTGTAAATATCCTCAGTGATTTAAAGGAAAAGATGAACAGTGTGAGGAGAGAACCACAAGATGGAAAAAGAACCAAATAGAACTTTTATAATTGG
The DNA here is from genome assembly GCF_964212035.1 of Myotis nattereri. Classification (NCBI taxonomy): domain Eukaryota; kingdom Metazoa; phylum Chordata; class Mammalia; order Chiroptera; family Vespertilionidae; genus Myotis; species Myotis nattereri. Next base: position 213,014,523 of record NC_138077.1, on the reverse strand, counting down.
AAAATACAATATCTAAAGTGAAAATTTCACCAGATAAAGTTATTAGTTATCGATTGATATCTTAAAAATTACCACAGATTTAGCAGCTTAAAACAACACACATTTATTCTCTCACAGTTCCTGTGCGTCGGGAGTCCAGAAGTGGTTTAGCTGAGTCCTCTCTTTCAGGGTCTTTCCCGAGGCTGCAGTCAGCATGCCAGTCAGGGCTGAGGGCTCATCTGAAAGCTCAGCTGAGGGGGATCTGCGCCTGAGCATTCTTGGTGGTTGTAAGCATTTGGTTTTTTGAAAGGTCTTGGACTGAGGGCTTCAGCTCCTAGCTGGCTTTTAGCCATAGGTCACCTTCAGTTCCTTGCCATATGGATCTTTCCAATGCGGCAGTGTGTTTCACCAAAGCGTGCAAACCAGAAATACAACAAAGAGAGTTTGCTAGCAAGACAGAAGTCACAGTCTCTTGTGAGCTAATCGCAGGAGTGATATTCCATCACCTGTGGTGTACCCTACTGAAGCAAGCCACCAGTATGCTCACAGAAAAGACATGGAGGTTGCACAGGTTGTGAATAACAGGAGGTTCAGGTCATTGGGGCCATCGTAGAGTCCATGTATCGCAGTGGGCTTGATAGCAGATTAAACCCTGGAAAAACGATGAGCGAACTTAAAGATGTAGCAATAGAAACTGTTCAAACTAAAGCACCCAGAGAAGAAAGGGTAGGATAAACGTAACGGAGACTGGGGGGGGGGGGTAGCGGGGGCCAGCGGGGGCCAGGGCATCAGAGAAGTTCTTGAAGAAATAATGGCCAAGACTTTTGCAAATGTATAAAAGTATAAAACCACAGATCCAAGCTCAGTGAACCTGAACATGAAGCAGGATAAATACAAATAAAAGGATACCAAGAACTATCATAATCAAATTACTGAAAGCCAGCAACAAAGATGAAATCTTTTAATTTGGCAGGGGGAAAAAAGACACAGTATAAAGGTAGGAACTCCAGCTGATTTCTCATCATAAACACTGCAGATTAGAAGACACTGGGACATCTTAAATTGCAAAGAGAAAAAAACTCAATCTAAAATTCTATGTTGAGTAAACAGATTCTTCAAAAATGAAGTTGAAATAAAAGACATTTTTGACAAAAATGCTGAGAGAGCCCTAACCAGTTTGACTCAGTGGATAGAGCATCAGCCTGCGGACCGAGAGGTCCCAGGTTCGATTCCGGTCAAGGGCATGTACCTTGGTTGCGGGCCCATCCCCAGTAGGAGATGTGCAGGAGGCAGCTGATCGATGTTTCTCTCTCATCGATGTTTCTAACTCTCTATCCCTCTCCCTTCCTCTGTGTAAAAAAATCAGTAAAATATATTTTTTTAAAAAATGCTGAGAGAACTGACTGCTAGCAGATCTGTACTGAATATGAAAAAGGGTTCCCTGGGCTGAAGGAAAATGTGACTAGTTGAAAGCTCAAACTTACACAAAGGAATAAGGAGCAAAATGGTGAAAATGTGGAACTACCCTCCTTGTTTTAAATTTCTCTTTAAAAGATAATTGACCAAAATGTACAGAGTTATAGCTCTTAATGCCCATATCAAAACAGAAATAAGCGCTCAAACTATAACTAAACCTCGTACCTCTGGAAACTAGCAAGGAAAAAAGCAAACTAAACCCAAAATGTGCTGAAGGAAGGAAATAATAAAGACCAACTTAACTCCCTCCCTCCCTCCCTGATCTGACCTGAGGATGAGAGAAGGCAGCTCTGAAGAAGTGATGTTTCATTGAGAAGTGAGTGGGGTGGGGAGTGCAATGAGGGGAGGAGGAAGCATTCCACCAGAGGGAGAGCATGTGCAAAGGCCCTGGGGCACGAGGAAGGGAAGGAAGGAAAGCCAGTCAGTGTGCTTGGAGGGAGCATAGTGACAGGGCAGTGAGGAGAAGAGAAGCCGGTAAGGAGGGGAGGAGCTGAGCCTTGCAGGCTGCCTGGGCTGTATCATGGCATTTAAAAGAGCAGAGGGGCCATGGGAAGGCTTTAAGCAGGAGGGTGGCATCATGCTGTTATTTTAAAAACACAGATCAGGCTGCTGCCTGGAAGACAGACAGGGGGTGGGGTGCAGATTCAAAGCAGTGGTCTGGCTTCTTTCTTTCTTTATAAAAAAAATCTCTTCTTTTCCTTTTTTGCTTAGTTTCCTTCCCATTTCTGCTTTACATTCCGGGCCCCAGGCTTTGGAAGTGAGAGGCTACAGATGGCTCGGGTCTTAGAGCAGCGGAGCCAGGGGACCGGCGGCCCCGAAAGCTGTCATGTGTCACACAAGTCATCCTTCCAGAGCCGAGCTCCCTCCCCGGCAGAATGTCACGCAGCTCGGTTCCAGGAGCAGCTGCTCCGGGCAGCGCTGAGCATTGTCAGAACACCGCGCGCTAAACGGTCAGGCTTCCGCAGAGATAACCCCTGGCCTCCGCCCCGCTCCACGGCGCCGCGGCCAGGCTTCCTCCCCCAGCATCTGTTTCTGGTGCTTCCAGAGCCCTCCGCGGGGCTCAGGACGCGGGTCTGCATGCTAAACTGCCTGCTGGGCAGGAGCAGGGCCCTAGAGTCATGCTTTGGGCCACCTTCCATGGAAGGAGAGGGAGGCCGAGCTGACGGGAGGCCCTGGAACAGAGATGGAGGCCCCAGGGGGGAAGAGAGAGCAGGGGGCGCCCCCAATGCCATGCCCGGCGGGCCCAGGGCGGTGCACTGCATCTTAGGAGCGCTTGGTTGCTGTAGAAACCTCGCGGCATCCGTAAAGGCCATCCGGCCCTCCTTGAACGCCTTGGTTCCTGTAAATGTCAGCAATTGCTTGGCCTTAAAACACAACAAAAAACAAAACCCAGCCCCGTGATCCTCCCAGTCTGACGCCTGGCCATGCCTCTTGCCCACCTGGCGCCTGGCCTCACACTGACTCCCTCTGCCCCACCTGCTAGCCGGCACCAGCCCCCCTCCTGGTTTTCCATGTGCCCCCCAGGAAAGAGCACTGTAGAGGCATCCAGAGAGCTTCCTCTGGCTCACGGAGGGAGGGCTGGAAAGGTTCCCAGCCCCTGCCTACATGGCAGGACCCTCCTGTTCCAAGGACGAAGGCACGGGGGTCTGCGGGGGTCTGCGGCGGTCCGGAGGGGTCCTGCCAGATAGCCTTGCCCTGGGCTCTGGGTGGCAGCACCCTGACCAACGAGGCGGGCTCCTGGCGCCACGCGGAGTCCACTGGAGCCGTCAAGGGCAGCCCTTCCTGGGGAGGCCGCGTTCTAATTGCCGCCCGGCCAGGTTTGCGGTGACTGTGCAGGTAATTGCTTCGTTACTGATGCATTGCTTCTTCCTGTTGAATAAACAGGATGAATACAGCCAGCCCGCAGGTGGTGGGGCTGTAACTCAGACGCCCCTGACAGGGCTGCACAGGTTCCGTTTTGCATGCAGAGGCCGTTTCCAGGTCAGTCCTCTGGAGGCTCTGCGTCGACTAATGACATCCATGGCCAATGGTGGGAACTGCCTGAGTAACGGGTGCCCCAGTGCTGCCGTGTGTCTTGGACACAGACATTGGCACCGCGGTTTGGACACCATCTTTTTTATGATTATGAAAACCAAATTAGGAGAGAACCGCTGAGAAGCGAAAACAAATATTTCATAAACAGGAATCCAAATTGTGACACATTTGTTTTGACTCAAAGAGCCAAATTCTTTACAAACACAGAATTAATGATTCCCTGAATAAACTTGCCATGGAATGAAATGATCGTGGCTGGCACCCACGGAGACACTGTCTTCCACTCCCGCCCCCTGTTCTGCGCGGGGTGCTGGTCCCTTCCTGGCAGCAGGAATTATGTTAAAGACATTCGTTCAGTTTTTAAAACACAAGCTCGTAGCTTTTTTATTTATAACCAAGCAAAGTATTAATCTAGGAGCCCTTTAACCAATGGCCGGTGGGCGGCAGGGGTGCAGACATAGATTAATATAGGGTGTCCCAAAATTCACGCAAGAAGTAATTTTGATAGAAAACATAGGTTTATAATTAAAAATTGTAAATTTTTTATTGATTCATAAATTATACAGTATAGGGATATGTATGGAATAGCACATCGGGTAAATGGCCTCCACGGCTTTGCTGGCACATAATGCAAAGCCATGGTCTTCATTGGTCTTCATTGTCCCTGCTCCTGGGCCATAATTGGTACTTGGTAATGCTTATCAAATTGAGGGATTGAAATCAAAGGGCAACAGATATTAGAATCTGATTCAATAAACCAGGTAAAATTAGGCTTTTATTTTTTGTTGGTGTTGTTAATACTCACGCAAAATTCAAATCTTGCGTGAATTTTGGGACCCCCTGTACATCAGAGTGCTTGCCAGCTAACGTGGCAGAGACCTTGTCCGCCACACGGAGAACGCAATAGTTGTGGAAGTAAAAGTAAAACCTTGTTCCCAGGGCGGTGAACGTCCTGAAATGTCGGATTCCATCCCTTTGAGAACGAATCCCTCGCGGAGGAAACATTCCGGCAAAAAGAAGTCACGGCCACCAGCAGACAAGGGAGACAATCAAAAATTTGAAAGCCAGTGTGTTCTTAAATGAAAGAATTAATCACGCTAAGTTGGAAAAAAGTATTAAAACAGTTTTAGATGAATGCTGACCGTGAATATCAATATAATTGCAGCAGCTTAATTTGGCATAAAAAGCATCTAATGAAATATTTTAATATCACTGTCCATTCAATTTACCGGCTTGTATTTCATGAGGTATTAAGTGGTTTTTAAATTATCATTGCAGTATCTTCCAAGTCCGTGTGTGTGTGTGTGTGTGTGTGTGTGTGTGTATTGTTGTTGTTGTTGATGGGAGGAGTAACAAAGAAATACGTTTGTGTGTGTGTTTAATGAGCCTAACTCCAAACTCCTCCTCAGTAGACCACATTAGAACCAGTCCCTCATCCGTGCCAGCTGTGGCAGGAATCAGCATTTCTCCACATCTGGCGCCTCTGCTCCGGGCGCCCTGTGTCACACCGACAAATGCTCGGTTTAACGGGAGGTGCGGCGGCTGCAGAGGAGAGTCCAAGAGCAGGGGGGCTGGTCCAGGTCACCCCGTCATGGTGCAGGCGGGGCAGATGATCGCCCCATTGTTACAGGAAGGAGGTTTAAGGAGGCTGCCGTCTGTGGACCCTCTGGCTCACAGCGCAGTGGCAGCACGGGCACCCGGCGAGGACCTGCCGCAGTCACGGGCCCAGCTGCTCCTCCGAGGGCCTGCTCCCCAGTGTGTGTCTCTCGAGACAGCATCTCCTGGTTCTCCAGCGGCTCTGGAGCCTCCTGCACCACATCCCAGGGCCCTGGGCCTTCCCTCTCCCCACGCCCCTCCTTCCCGCTTGTCCCCCGCCGCTCTGGCCCATTGGATAACTGCCCCCCCCCCCCGACCTGGAAGAGCAGTGACCTCCACTCCACTTCGCTGACGGGCATTCGTTTCTGACCCCAGATAATTCCCGGGAGCATTGGAGAACGGTTCGTCTCACCCTCCTTGAAACTCCTTTTTCTCTGTGTCCTCAGCCCAGACATCTGGGCTGGGTGACCTCCCTCACCCTCCCTGTCAGCCAGGCTGTGTTCTGGGGCTTGTGAGCGGCGTTACTGAAGGGCGACAAAGAAGGGTCCTCAGGACAGGAAGGCGGGCGGCGTTGAGATGCGTCTGGGGACGTGGTGGCTGTGTTGCCTTGGGCCACGGGAACCAGTGGGAAAATATGACGCATGTCCACAGGATTCCCATATGACGACGCTCCTTACAGCGCTACCAATAGCAGCGGGGACTTGGAATGAATGAACTCTCCAACGATAAGGAACTAGTTCAGTGGTCGGCAAACTGCGGCTCCTTGAGTGTGGCTCTTCCACAAAATACCACGTGCGGGCACACACATACAGTGCGATTGAAACTTCGTGGCCACACCCAAGGGGCCAAAGAGCCGCATGTGGCTCGCAAGCCGCAGTTTGCCAACCATTGAACTGGTTAAATAAATCTCGGTCCTCTATAGATATTTGTTGAATAAATGATTTTGTAGAAGAGCATGAAGAACAAGGAAGACCATCTCGCATCCTATCGCTCGATATCACCTCTTTTTCGGGTTTGTGTGTGCCCTCCCCCCAGTGCCCGGGACCCCCCAGCATGATCAGAGCCTGAGGGTGAGGAGCAGCAGGACAAGCAGAGGCCACGTGGGGACAGATGTGCCGGTGCCCGCGTGCTTTAAACCTGCTAGAGCAGCGCCTCCGGGCCTGGGCGCTCAGGTGGACCCTGAGGATGGGCACTGGGCCACAGCTATTTACAGCGTTTCATTGAGACCGCTCGTCAGGTGTGTCTGCGGCCACAGTGCCCAGGCTCCTCCCCGGCTGAATCACATCTGTTCCTGTCGCCCCAAGCAGCAGGTGATGAAGGGACCAGCACAGCACATCAGTCAACGGTTGGCCACCAGTGCTCTGCAGGCAAAGGCCTTTGGGGCCATCGGCCTAGCGCACTGGCTCTCAGGTCTCAAAGAATGTCAGGCTCAAATTGTGAAGGGTCTTAAATGACCCGAAGGTTCCTGGGTGACAGCCAACCAGTCAGAGACCCTGGGGGGGAGGAGGTGACTAGTGAGGCTGAGGGACAGGGACTAGGCCTGGGTGGAAATGCCAGCTCCCGGTTAAGAGCAGCTAGCATTCCTGAGCCTCCGCGTCCTCTGAAGCGCGGACAGAGGGCTCTGACAGCGGGTGGCGTGGGTAGGTCAGCCCCGTCCTTCCATCGCGTTGGCCCTCAGTGCCTGGAAGCTGGAGCCGCGACTCCCACCCTTCCTACTGCGTGTCAGCGATTGTGCTCATCCCCCCGGGACTCACTCCATCGCATACATTAACTTCATGGATTCTCTCTAGAAACCTGCCCTGAGAGGCTGCAGCGCTGGGGGAGTTGGGGAAGGAGGGAAAGCCACGTTATTTTTACCATGAACACTCGGCGGGGAGAGCAGGCGGCGGGTGGTGAGGGAGGGAGATGCTACAGAGAGGGTTTCAGCAGACGGGAGCAGCTTGAGCTGAGTGAGCAACCCCGTGGGAGAGAGCAGGCGCCTGCCTGTGGGGGGTCCGAGCGCCCAGCCAAGGGCGCTCAGGTGTCTGCAGAATGTAGGTTAGTGTGGATGAGGCTCTTCATGGGTTTTCAGATTCAAACTGGGTCTGATCACATTGTCATCGGAGGGAAAAGACCTCTGCAGAGGCCAGGTCTCGGGAGTTTGCTAACACGTATGCACAGAACTGCTCTGGAGGCTGAATTGGGCTATTATGACCAAGGTCCTCCTTCTTCCTCCTCCTCCTTCATCACCATCATCGCTAATACGTATGCTTTTTGCATGGGTCAGGATAGCCCGCTAACATATGAACCCTGTAATACCAGTGGCTTCCCATGACCCAAGTGTCCGTCTCATTCCTATTCCCACCCAGGCAGAACTGGATGCCGCTCCAGAAATGCTCTCCTCCAGGCAGTGACTCGGGGATCCCAGCCCCCTCCATTGCATCGTTCCAGCATCATAGAGTCTTCATAGCCCTGAGGACAAAGAGGAGAGAGGTGTTGTAAGAGCTAGGTGTGGAAGTGGCATCCATCACTTTTATCCTCATTTCATTGGCCAGAACTCAGTCACATGGGCAATCTAAGAGCAAGGGAGGCTGGGAAATGTAGTCTTCCTTTGCCTGGGAAGAAGAACTGACATTGATGAACATCTGGCCGGTCTCTACCAGTGTGTATTACCTCCGTTAATTTCCTAGAGAACCCCATGGACTTGGTGCCATTATTATTCCTATTTACATATGAGGACCCTGAAGTTCAGAGAGGCAACCTGACTTACTGGGGGGAGTGGAGGGAGTCGGGATCCAGGAGTAGGAACGTGTGACCCTGAGTCCACCCTCTTATAGGAACGCTCAACACTCGAGTTAGACGAAGACACTGAGGTTCAGAAATGCTCTCCCAACAGGAAGGGTTGCTTTATGTCCTTCCCCCCAGGGCACCTGACCTCTATTTTGCCTTGCCCTGCAGTTGCTCACTTGATCTTCTCTACTAGACGTAACATTTCAGAATCAATGTCGGATGTGCGTCTCCATTGCGCTTCGCTAATACTTAGCGAGCACTGTTTGAATGGAGTAACTCTGATGTGGGTCAGTAAGTCAGTTGAGTGTGAAGTCACGGGTGTGGAGGGGAGAGGCAGGGAGAGAAGAGGGAGGGCCGAGTGCTGGATGTAGGAAGGCCAAGGGTGAGCCAGGGGTTGAGAGCAAGGAGGGGTTGGCTCAGTGTGTGACTGTAAGCCATCGAGGTGACGGCACTGTGGTTTCTTCCTCACTGTTGCCGCATCCTCGGCAGGAGCGGTATTATGAAGTCGTGGGTGGGGCGCACGCTCCTGCATGTCCCCTGGTCACCTGCCACCTTCTGCGAGGGGACCTGGGGGCCATGACGTTTGCGAGGAAGCACCCCGTGGCTGGGGCTCTGTCAGGCCCTGTCGGATTCCCAGACTGCACCAGGGCACATGTTGCCTTAATCTTTCAGCTTGTATTGAGACAAATTTTAAATGTTTTCTCCACGTTGAAACGCACTGCTGTCATCAGTGTTAAATCAGTGTGAGCCCTCCTCATCCGCGTCATTGCCATCGTCACGTCATCACGCCAGGAAGTGAGGGTGTGGCTCTCACCCACCTGGATGGAGGACAGCAGGAGAATCAAGCTTCCGTCACGGGAAACCCCAACACTTTTCTACCCAGTGTCCTCTCGGGTTCCCTCGGGCTTGACGGCTCTGCGGTTTCCCTGACTTGGAGGATGAGGAACTCACCCCTGCAGGACAGCAACTCACCCCCGGCTCTCGGGTGCTGAGGGCAACACACAGGCCCCACATCCGTGTTCACGTCCCCTGAGTCTGCAGAACCTCAGCCCTTGCTGGGCCCTGGAAGGCGCCGAGCCACACAGTGACATGTGGGGAAGGCAACGGTCCAATTTCTTCCAGATGCGCCTGCCGACAGCCCGGAGGTGAGGGATTGGGGGTGTGGAGGGTTGGGGGGGCTTCCCTGCAGGAGCAGACGCAGTGCAGAGCCCGCAGCTGGGAGAGGCGGAGATGAGGCGGGCAGAGATGCAGGGGCAGCGGCACCCTGGCAGGACCACCCCTCATGCTGGAATCACAGGATGGCTGTGTCCGACAGCGGATGCCACACTTGCTGGTGGAGGGAACCTGGGCTGGGAGGCCAGCCTGACCCGGTTCTGCCAGGAGCAGTTGTGAAACCGCAGTGGGCCTCTCTGAACCTCAGTGTCCTCGTCTAACTGGATACGATCATGCCTAATCCCCGATGCTGAGGCAAGGTCTGCGCTGAGCGCCTGTCCCAGGGGCTCCTCGCAGTGCAGCCTCCTCGCCACACTTGGCACATGGCTGCTTGTCTCGTGGGCGCAAGTTATTTCCTCCCGGGGATGCTCGCTGGGGTCACCTCAGCTGCCTGTTGGGGCTTTAGGCTTCATTCCTTGGGGCTGGCAGGAGTCGGGGAGCAGAGAACAGAGTCCGGGCCCAGGTGACGCGCAGGACAGGGCGGCCGGCCTGGTTCCATTCTACTGGCCGTGTTACCCGCAGACGTTTTTGGCTGCCACCCAAATTTGGCTTTTTAGTTGGAACTCTAGAGGCATGTTCCTCTTTCCAGCAACTGCTAGAAACGGAAAGTGGTGCCGGGAAGAAACCCAGATGGCGCTTCCCCCGCTGTTTTGCCCGGGCCTGTAAATGGGAACATGGAGTCATGGCCAAGGGCGCGCAGGCCACCCCCACGCAGGCACACACAGCGCGGGGACAGTGGGTGGCGAAAACACACTCTGACGTTTATATTGAATATTTTAGTTTGCAGGAATTTGAAATTGAATATACTTTCCACCTACACTATGAAAAATCCACTTAGAGAAGCCAAATCCAATTGGAGATCTGAGGACGGGTGGCCAGAGATGAAATATTTTAAAAATGAAATATATGGAGATTGGATTGCTGGAGCGGTGGCCTGTTCCGGCTCCTGGGCCTGAGCAAGAGGAGGCGGATTGGACGGGCCTTCTCCGGGGATCGATCCTGAGCTGCTTGCGTGCTGGCTGTTGGCCAAGAGGAAAAAGTTCTCTGAGGGAACTCACTTGGCAGGCAGAGCCCGCGTTCTGTTCTCTGGGAGCCGCCTGCACCTCAGCCCTGGGGAGTGCGTGTGTCTTGGAGCTCCTTCGGGAATCACTGGAGGCCTGGGGGGGGGGGGAGGGGAGGGGGGCGAGGGGGCGCCTGAGCGCCTTCCCACCCCTGAGCCTGTGCCCAGCTCGCGGCGCATCCGGAGACTGTTCTCTGCAAGCCGGTCCCCACGGGCACTGCTCTTTCTAAGGCATCAGCGGTGGCCGCGTCCCCTCTCGGTTCTCAGGAGGGAGCTCAGACTCGGGCTGGCCTGCATTGCCAATGGGTCCCGATTGAGCTCCTTCTGAAGAGACCTCCCCCAGCTCTGCGACAGTCACCGGGGGCTGCAGTTGCTCCCTGCCATCAGGGGCTCCTGTGACCTGGCGTTTGAGTGCCACGCTGCACCCATGGGCAACAGAAAACTCACCACTCCGCCCGCCTTACTGCCCTCCCGCTCCTGCTCCGTGGAGAGGGCTCCTAATTCACAGCCCATGTTTTCTGCAGCCTCACTTCCCCATCAGGAACTAGGCCCAGGGCTTCTGCAGAGCCCGCACCCGCGCCGCCCCTCCCAGCAGAGGGCTCAGGAGTGAGCGCAGGAAGCATCCTGGGCCCACTCTCCTGGGGTCCCGGGGAGGAACCACCCCAAGAACAGCAAGCACTGGCCCTGTGGCCATCTCCCTGCTGGTTTGGGGGTGCTGAAGCCCCACTCTTTTTTTTAATATGTTTTCATTAGTTTCAGAGAGAGAGAAACATTAGTGATGAGAGAGACTCATGGGTTGGCTGCCTCCTGCACGCCCCACACTGGGGGTCGAGCCAGCATCCCCGGCATGTGCCCTTGAGCGGAATGGAACCTTGACCTCCTGGTTCATAGGTTGATGCTCAACCACTGAGCCATACAGGCCAGGGAAGCCTGCTCACTTCTTTGGCAATTCTGCTGCTTCTCAGGAGAGAGGGCAGGGCCAGGGCGCTGGGGCCAGTGGAGTGAGGAACCACGAGCACCGCTGTCCAAGCACCAGACTCCGCCGTCTCCGGAAGTGGAAGCAGCAGAGCCCCCTGTGGCGGGGATGACGCGCGCTGGCAGGCAGCCCGGGCACCATCCTACACACCTGGAGGCCATTCCGGGCTGGCGCTGCTCGGGCACTCAGTGAGCAAGGCCCAGCTGGTCATGTGTCAGCCAAGACAAGTCACGATGAGCCGATTTATGGAGCACGGAGCGCTATGGGGCGAAGGCCGGGTGTCTGTGATCCACGTGGCGCCCCTGCTTCCGTCTGTCTTGCTTTCTCACCATCTGCGGGGAAGTGGCTTTCATAACGCGGTGGCCCTTTCTGTCTGTTAGCACACAGTGCTCTACCCCGGCAGTCGGACATGAGCTGCCAGCAGCGGGGCCGGATCCCTCTGAGCCTTCTCCGGAGGCCTAGTCCCCAGGGCAGCCCCCTCTCCCTGACATCAAAGATGCTTTTCTGCTCTAGAAACTTCACGGCAGGTCCTGTCTGGCCCCTGGGGCCGCCAGGAGCGTGCTTTCTGCTGGGGGCCCAGCGGCTGCCTTCTCCATGGCTGGGAATTGACGGGGGACTCAGCCCTCTCTCTCCTGGGAGTGTGTGCACAGGCAGTTCCCGGGGGGCAGGCTCAGAATCTCAGCGCTGGTTACGGGGGAAATTCTAGAGTTTGGTGCCCAAAGGGCCATGGATCACTGAAGTCTGTTGTATAAGTCACGTCCTTCTGGGGCTTGTGTATGCATTTGTCAGGACATCATATAGCAGATACTTATTAAGCTATTTATCAGCAAACTGTCAATATGCAGTGACGATGCCTCCAGGCCTGTGCTGGGCCCTGGAGCCCCCAGCTCTCTGGCCCGGGCCTTAGGCATGCATTCAGGAAGCCATGCAGAGTCGGGTCTCATGCTGAGATGCGGTCACCAAACTCTCAAGGCAGGGCACCCCGGGCAGCCAGCACCCTGGCCCCCTGCCGCTCCTCCACGCCAGCCTGGCCTGGGTTCCGAGTGCACAGCTGGCCTAGTCCTTCCACAGCACAGAACTCAGGAGGTCACTGCTTTAACGAAGGGGCACATGTCATCCAGTCAGGTGTCTAGGGTTCATACCTGACCTCTGCACTGACTTGCTTCCTCTCTCTGGGCCTGACACCTCATCTTCAAAATAGTGTCTGAAAATTCTGATTCAAGCTCTGAGCTGGGGGTGCAGAGACCCCGGGCAGCTCCACGTGCCCACGGGTTGGCCGTTACGAGGACCCATAGGAGAGCTGTTCTTCACGCGGAACAGTATGTGAAACAATGACTCGGTTTCTTGAAAGTAAAGGCCCTTTTGCATCTAGAAATTTTACTAAAATCCTCCCAGCCTCCAAGCAGGAGCTTCAGTGTTGGCCCCGTGACAGCGTCGCCAGCTGTCTCCCCTCACGGCATCCCTGTGTGCGACTCAGGATGGACCGCGGCAGAGGAGAGGGGACGGGCTGGCCCTCCCGCTGCTCCACCTCCCCTGGAATTCTCCCACTTGCCTACAGTCGGGTACTTCGCCTGCTGCTGCTGCATGACTCAGACTCGACAGCTTCCAGCCTCACCCTGTGCCAGCAGCTCCCCGAGTCAGAGCATGTCTCAGTCTGCTGGAGCCTCAGCTAAAGCCTGCACCCCACCTGCTCCCTGGTCCCCTCCAGGCAGCACCCCCACCCCCCGCACATCACACAGGGAGAGCACTGTGCCAGGACCTCCAGGGGTCCCGCCCACCCTGGGGCAGGACACCCAGGCCCTCTTATGGGATTGTTTGGTTTTGCTTTGAAATATAAGTTTACTTCTGATCAGGGCCAGACCCCAATTGTATGTACAATAGCAAACACGAGAGTGGGTTTAGCATCCTAGACTGGGTCCATGGGGCGCGAGGGGTCCTGAACTGAAATCCATTAGCTTCACGGTAAACCCAACTGTGGTTCTGATTCCCTGAGCATCCGGGCCAATTGCTCCCTGCCTTACGTCCTAACTTACAGTGAAGTAAAAATTCTTGCTGTGTATTTATTTTATTTTTTATTATTTTTAAATATATTTTTATTGATTTCAGAGAGGAAGGGAGAGGGAGAAAGAGATGGAAACAGTGATGAGAGAGAATCATTGATCAGCTGCCTCCTGCACGCCCCCTACTGGAGATTGACCCCGCAATCCAGGCATGTGCCCTTGACCAGAACGGAACCCGGGACCCTTCCGTCCGCAGGCTGACACTCTATCCCAGGGGTGGGCAAACTTTTTGACTCGAAGGCCACAATGGGTTCTTAAACTGGACCGGAGGGCTGGAACAAAAGCATGGATGGAGTGTTTGTGTGAACTAATTAATACATGTTAACACTGCTGCTGGTGAAGGAGCGGAGGGGAGAGCAAGAGAACCCTCCGCTCTTTCGGCTCCGCGGGCCGGATAGAACAGCTGAACGGGCTGGATCTGGCCGGCGGGCCATAGTTTGCCCACAGCTGCTATATCCACTGAGCCACACCAGCTAGGGCTGTATATTATATTTGTTTTAGAATCAAGCAGCCACTGCATATTTTTGATTTGAAATACATTATTTTCTTAAAAAATTCCCTTCCCATGAAGCATCGGATTGAATGTGGGGTGAGTCCCAGGTGCCCTGTGGAGGCAGCTGCCTTGGAGGGACCCAGTGAGAAAGCATTTCCTTCTCCCCAGCTGCCCACAGCCCCCACGCCGCCTCGGACCCGTGCAGAACCCTCCCTCCTCTCTGCTCCCCCCTCCGCCCGACCCCCGCACGCCGCCCGCTCAGCCCCACCCTCCACACGCACTGCCTCGCATCTAACACCACGTTTTTAACTGCAGTGATGGTTTAGAAAATTGTACAGAAATGGACTGAACCAGAAAACTGAAAGATTGGAAGTAATTGGCGGGCAATACGGGAAGCGAATTCAAGTCCGGATGTCAGGCGGCCACGTGTGCAAACTCCCCTGGTTTGAAGCGAGGCCGGGGCAACTTTATTTGAATAGTCTGTGTTGCAGTCAGAGTAAATGTTAATTCCATTATGCCATAAACTTTTATTTATCACGATGGCGAGTCATAAAGTTCTCTTACTAGAATATAGCTTCTAAATTGCACATCACAGATGAGCTATGGCGCGCGCACTGGCTGCTCACGGCAGCACCCCCTCCTGTATGCCCATCGGCGGGGATGCAGATGCGCCCCCTAAGTACAGCCGCAGCCCGAGCTCCTGCGGGAAACCTCCCAGGCTGTCACCCCGGGGCCCAGGGACACGAGCTGCGGGTGACGGAGCAGTGACAGCGGGCAGACCCGGCCGGGGGTCAGAGGGCAGCAAGTCACCGCAGTCACTCACTGGAGGCGCCCTTTGCATATCACGGCGCTGACTTTTTAAATCACATAAATTGCTCATTAGAAGCGCCTTGTAATTGCCTTCTCTGTGGTGTCAGGAGAAGTGCGGGTTTTAATTATTCCTTTCTGATTTGTGGTGCAGTTTTGAGTTGTTCTGGTGACGGTTTGGAAAGATGGGTGAGCTGTCATGGCTGTGCTGGATAGGGGACGGCTGTCCATCACACTTCCTGACTCTGTTTGGGGAGCCGGAGGTCTGTAGTTTCTCGTCTTGCTGGTAACTGTGGGGGTTCACCCTCTGACCTTGAACAGACGGTGGCCTGAGCGGAGCTGGCCGTGGATAGATTTCATGACAACTGCCCAGAAGCCCCCTCGCCTCTTCCCCACAGTGTGGGCAGGACGGGGAAGGCCAGGGCTCCCGCAGGATCTTTGGGGAGAGGGGCCGGGAGGAGGGGAGTGAGGGACGGCGGAGAGTGCTCCCAGGGCACTGCTGCGGAGCCACCAGCCCTCTTGGCCCCTTTTCAAGGGCAGCGGCCAGCCCTGCCCCCAGCCAGCTCTCATCCCTGCAGCACGGAGGCCCTGCCTTCGGGCCCCACCGGAGCCACGCTGCCCTGAGCTCCCTAAGGGGCTGGGTTTGCCTGGCCTGGGGGCGCCCCATAGCCCCAGGCCATCCAGCTCCTGGAACTGACGAGCTGTGAGACCAGACCCGTGGCTTTGGGGTGCACTTCCAGGTCCTGCTCTGGCTCAGCCACAGCCACCGGTGAATAAAAACTCTGGCGCTGGTCTTTGGAGGCAGCTATTCCAGGACTCACATTTGGGAAGCCAGGATTGGTTACTGAGGTAAAATCATGCATTTGTTGCCCTGGCCGGTGAGCTTAGTGGTTAGAACCCCGGCCTGTGGACCAAGGGTCTGGGGTTTGATCCTCGGTCAAGGTATGTACATGCGTTGCAGGTTCAATTTCTGCCCCCAGCAAGGGTGGCAACCAATCAATGTGTGTCTCTCACATCGATGTTTCTCTGTCTCTCTCCTCCCTCCCTCCCTTCCACTCTCCCTAAAAATCAATGGAAAAATATCCTCGGGGGAGGATTAACAACAACAACAAAATCATGCATTTGTCAAGGCTACAGCTTCCTCGGCTTTCTCTCCCCTTAACCGTTCTCCAGGAGCGAGCTTTCTCTCTGAAGCCTGGCAGGCAATGAGCTTCTGTGCACCTGGCTCGTTGAGAGATGCTCCTCACCCCTCCCGACTGCCCTCACCCCTCACCCCTCACCCCTCACCCCTCACCCCTCACCTCTCACTGACAGCAGAGGGCAGCCTGTGTGGGACCAGGAGCGTTTTGTCATAAAGCCCGCACCCATTCCCCTCTTCCCATCGCCTGTTTTATGCACGTGGCGCTCTGTCCCAGGCCAGACTCCTGGGACAGGGGAAATACCTGAGTGTGGGCTGCCGCGGGAACTGTCACTGACCGGCCACTCGTGGCGCTTTATGAAGTTTGCACGCGCTGACTTACAAACACGCAGCGCGAGCGTGATGAAATAGGCATCATCGTGTCTGCGGCGCGGAGGTTTGTCATTCCGCACGCACGTGCTGTCCATGGGAGGACTTGGGACTTCTTCTCTTTCCCAGTTAGAGCCCATTTGGGCTTCTCCCATGGGAGTCTTTCCTCTGGAGGGAGTCCGGCAGGGGGCGCCGCTCGGGCTGGGCTTCTCCGCTGGGCGCCCTTCCTTTGTTGACCATGTGGATTCAGTGAACAGGTCCCATGCCCTCTGCCAGGTTTCAGGACTGTGTCAGGCTGTAACCTCACCATTGAATTCATCTGAAAATGTGCATCGTCCATTTGGGGAGATGGACAGGTCACCAGTAATGACAGGGAGGCCAGAATGATTTGGGACCAGCTCTGCCTCAGTGTCCTCACCGGTGGGGGAGCGTGCCCCTGCCTCCCGTTTGGCGCTGATGGGACATATGGACATGTAAGTTCCTGCATGTAAAAGCATTCGTTTAGAGCGGTGCCGGGCGCACATTTAGCGTGCAGTCAGTGTTAACTGCTACAGCCACCCCTCTCGTTACTTGATTTCTTGCTGTCTGGTGACCAAAATTAGCGGCTGAGATCAGGGGGAGCACACGTTCCCCCTTGTAAAGGCGCCTGGGCCTCAGCGTTGCCAGGTTTGAATGAAAGAAACATTGTCTTTTCTCCAACACGGGGATATTTAATTGCCTTCGTTTTGATATCAAAAATAATGTATTGCCAAAATGCAAACAGTATAAAAAATATAGAGAGTAAAAGTCCCCCCTAAATTCAGTGTACACACACACGTTTTCACACATAAAAGGGGTATCGTTTTTTAATCAGCATCCTACTGTGAATTTTATTTAAATGGATGCAGATGAATACGTTTTAATAGCTGTGTGGTAGTCCATTGTGGGCCTGTTGTTGGATAGTTACATTGTTTCCAGGTTGTTTCCATTCATACTTCTGTGAATACCCTTGAACATGCTTTTGTGTACCTGTCAGATTATTTTCTCAGAATACATTTCTCGAAGTGGCATAGTACGCTAAAGAACTTTCATATTTTTACAATTTAGCATTTTAAAATGGTACATTGTGCAAACTTTGAAGGAATAATGCATGATCATTCAAAAGGTAGGAAAGGTCTCCCCCCCCCCTGCCCCCATTACCAGTTGTCTTCCCAGAGGCCGCCACACTATCGTTTCTCATTTACCCTTCCAGAGATGGACACTTGCTCTTCTTTTCCTTCTGCACACATGTAGCATGCCACACACGTGTTGCGCCTTGCCTTGCCATGTAACACCGTAGCTTATGGATGGGTTTCTGCTAGTCCGTGGATGCCTCATTCTCAGTGAGAGGTATTACTGAGCAGCTGCAGCGTGTCTAGCGTTGTTCTCAGGGTCGCGGGTGTAGTAGCCCTTGGTGATCCACATTCTAGAGAGGGAGATGGACAGTAAACAACAAAAATACGTGTACACGGTAGCGTGTGGGCGTCATTAAGAAAATAAAGCAGCTGAAAGGCACAGGAAGTGGGTGCAGTTGTAAATTGGGGGGTCAGGGAAGACCCCATTACCTTGATAACAAAACTGGACCCCCCGCCCAAAAAAAATACAACAAAAGAAAACAACAGGTCAATATCCTTCAGGAACATAGAGGCAACAATCCTCAATCGAATCGTAACAAGTGAAGTTCAGCAATATGTAAAAAGAAATGCTATGCCATGACCAAATGGATTTCATCATGGGAATGTAATAATATCCATATATCAATGTAAACCACCATATTAACATTTTATAGAAGAAAACCACATGGTTCTGTCCACTGATGCAGAAAAAGCATTTGGTAAATTTCAGCATCCATGCATGAAAAAAAGTGTCAGCAAAATAGGAATGGAAGGGAATTTCCTCTCCTTGACGAAGAAAATGCACAACTAACATCATACTTAATAGTGAAAGACTGAAAGCTTTCCCTCTAAGACTGGGAGCAGGGCAAGGATGGTCAGAGCTCACACTTAGCATTATATGGAAGTCCTAGGACCTAGCCAATGCAATAAGGCAAGAAAAAGAAACAAATTTTCGTTTTGTTCTTCTTTATACTTTCTATTTAATTTCTGACTTTCTATGTTGCCATTTTTTAAAAGAGTGTTTACCCTTACTTCTTGGAATATTTTTACAATAACAGCTTGTAAATCTTGGCCAGGTAATTCTACCAGCCTGGCATCTTTCCCCGTGAAAGTTGAGGTATTTCTGGTTGTCATTATACCAGTCAATTCAGATGATATTCTGTACACTTTGAGTATTGCGTTAAGAGACTTCAGTGTTGTTACTTGTTTCTCTCCCTTTCCCTGACTCACTGTGGCCCCTGACATGGCAGCCATCAGATCTGCACAACAGAGCAAGGTCTGAAAGGAGAAGCCCAGGCTGATTGTGCAGAGAGTCCGTCACGCTCCTGGGCTCACCCTTGATGTGCGTACACGCAGATCTGACCCCAAAAAGAACCAGGCTGCGAGGTAGGCTGTCCCCGACTGGCCAGTGGGCAGTGCATTCACAGGACCGCTGCCTCACCCTCTCGGGACCCCAGGTCTTCCTGCTGGTGATAAAGGTTTCTTCCCCTCATGGGCCCTTCAGCACCACAGGATTGCCTGGGGCTGGGGTGCAACAGAACAGGCAAAACAATGGGGGACTTCTCTGCTCGCTCTGAATATTGGAGCCCCCTTTCTTGCCTCTGTAGCTACAGTGAGAGGGCACTTCCTGGGGCTCTTTCTCACCTGGTCCCCCGCCCTAGTTCCAGGCTGCCTTGAGCCCAAGTTCAGGGATGGCGGGAAGATGGGGACTCGCGGTGCTTCAGGAGTGTTTCTGCCGTGGGCTTCACCCCAGGCCGCCTGCTGCTGCTTCCTGTCCAGGGTCCTCAAATCAGCGTTGGGGTTTCATAGCTTCATCCAATGCGCTCACTCCATCTCTCCCAGAACCGGAACCACAGCAGTCCCTCCTCATCTGCGGTTCTGCTCTTTGTGGTTTCAATGACCGGCAGTCAACTGTGGTCCAAATCATTAAATAGAAAATGCTGGAAATAAACAGTTCCTTGGTTTTAAATTGTGTGCCCTTCTGAGTAGCGTGATGAAATCGTACAGTGTCCTGCTCTGTCCTACCGGGGGTCACGCATCATCCCTTTGTCCGGCATATTCACGCTGTACACGCTACCTGCCCACTAGTCACAGAGTAGCCATCCTGGTTGTCAGATCTACTGTCATAGCATAACGGGGCTTGTGTTACTAATGGCCCCAGAGTACAAGCGTGTGATGCTGGCAATTCGGATGTGCCACGGAGAAGCCATAAGGTGGGGGCAGTTCATTCAAGTATTTTGAGAGAGACCACAGTCATAGAACTTTTGTTACAATATATTGTTATAATTATTCTGTTTTATTATTAGTTACTGTTGTTTATCTCTTACTGTGCCTAATACATAAGTTAACTTTATCATAGGTATGTACATACAGGAAAAACAACATGGTATCCATAGGATTTGGGGCTATCCGTGGTTTCAGGCATCCACGGAGGGGTGTTGGAATGTCCCCCACGGATCTGCGGGGGGCGGGGGGGCGGCTGCATTTCCATTTACTTTTGCTCATTCTCCCGGTGCTGCCCTCTCTGACCCTCCTGCCTCTCCAGCCAGTTTGCTCTCCTTGGGCTGCTTCCAGTACAGCTTCATTTTGTCTTTCTGCTTCTTTCCTGAGCTCTGCCAGCTCGTGTTGATGCCATTCTGTCCCTTTCCTGAGCTTTTTGTAGCTCTGCTTTGAGTTTTCTTTTAAAGAGGCATTTGTTTAAATTTTTTTATTTCGAGAGTATGTTTATTAAAGCTGGGGAAGCGAAACAAGGAAGGGATAGAAGAAGCAACAGCAGAGGGACTAGGCAGGGCTGCGGTGGCTCACTGGGACGTCAGCGAGGAGGGGCCGTGGAGACAGGTTCAGGGGGTGAGCCCGGGACTAGCTGCCACTGTTCATTGCTCCCCTAAATGCAAGTCTCATGGGGACCCTTAGAGCTTAGGAGACGCGTGCCTGTGGGGGAGGGAGAGGGGAAGTCCTTCCATGAAGTGCACCCCTCCCCCCTGGATTTGTTATTTGAAGGACTTTTCTAAAGCAGATGGTCCAGGGCAGTGTTTCTGTCAGCAAGATTTCCCCCTGAATCCCAGGGAAGGTCCCGTCGCACAGAGTTGTGCCTGTGGCCTGGAGCCTTCCTGATCCCCGGCCAGCAGACGTCCTCAGTCCCTGTGGCTGCTCTCTCTCTGAGCTCCTCCAAAACCCAGTTCTCTGGACCTGTCTATGGAGCTCGGTTTCATTGTTTCAAACACAGGTATGTTGTTGGTGTTGACCCGGGGCACATGCCCTCACTGTGATGAGCTGTGCCCTGTGGAGTCCTCCGCAGGCCTCGCCCCGTAGCCCTGGGCAGCCCTTCTTCAGGTGCAGTTCTGTGAGACAGATATTTTCTAGATATAAAACCTCTTTCTCTCTCTTGTGTTCTCCTTATTGCTTGGGAGCAACCTCCTAGAAGAGAAGGGGTGACATCATAATGTGACACCTATTATCAAGATACCTTAAAAAATTTAAATTTTTCTTTACATATTTAACATGATGTACTAGGGAAGAAGCATGTGGGGAGACAGGAAGTGTGAGAAAGCAAGGAGACAGGCTGGGGAGGTGGGCTCCCATCCTCCTCAGGTGGGCAGGTAGGAAGCAGGCCAGAGGGTCGCATGAGGGCAGGGAGCTGCCAGGACACAGCAGGGCCGTTTAGTGAAAGGGTTCTCTCTTCAGAGGGCATTTTTGTGTCAGGAACCTGAGTTCTCACTCAGGGCAGTGTGGGCAACCAGGGCCCGTATTCCCACGGGGTGGTTATTGGTAAGGGCAGGGGCCGTGTTCCCCTGGGAGGGGCCCCTCCCTGGGCCGGAAGGCTCGGTGACGAGCAGGCTCTCGCGCTGCTTCCATTACATGCAGCCCTGGGGCTGTTGTTTATCGTCGGGAGCCTGCGAATCGGTTCCTCACCTTGCGTGTGCCCGCTGCTCTGGCGCTACAAGGCAGAGCCCTTCAACCGAAGGCGTTCCCACAGCCGCCTGGAGAGGACGGCAGTCCCTGGTGCTGCATGAGCACCACCCTGTCCGGCTCCAAGACTGCATCTCTCCGCACCAGACAGGGAAGGGTTCCCAGGGGTGTGGGCTGTCTGTGCACAGGGGAAGTGTGTGTTCACAGAGCTGTCCATGGTCCCCAACTGAAACCCCATGATGCTGTCCATGGGCCTCAACCACAACCACATGGTGCTGTCCGTGGCTCTGTCCATGGTCCCCAACTGCACCCCCATGGTGCTGTCCATGGGCCTCAACCACCACCTCGCAACGTTGTCCATAGTCTTCCACAACAAATCCCATGGCGCTGTCCAGGGCCCTCAACCCCAGCCTCGCAGCGCTGTCCATGGTTCTTAATCACAGTTTCCAAATAGGACAACGTTGCTTCTTTTAAGTGCTGACTCCTGATAATTCTCAACTGGATGAGTGACTAGGCCAGGGGTGGGCAAACTTTTTGACTCGAGGGCCACAATGGGTTCTTAAACTGGACCGGAGGGCCGGAACAAAAGCATGGATGGAGTGTTTGTGTGAACTAATATAAATTCAAAGTAAACATCATTACATAAAAGGCGTCGGTCTTTTTTTTTTTTTAGTTTTATTCATTTCAAACGGGCCGGATCCGGCCCGCGGGCCGTAGTTTGCCCACAGCTGGACTAGGCTGTAATGGGAAGGCAAAGGGTAACAGTGAGACGGAAAGAGAGAGCTGTGTTTAAATCACAATTTAGGTTGCTGGTTCCATGTGCTAGTGGCAAATCTTTCACATCTCCGACAGTTACAGATTTCCCCTCTGGGATATAACGCTTCTGCTCTTGATGCTACATTTATGGGGCTGAGCTTCCAGTGTACCCCCCGAAGGCCTCAAGTACTTAACTGTACATCTGAGATTTGATAGGAACAGCCTCTGACCCCCAGGGAACCTAGCCCTTCTTCCAAGGCTCAGAGAGAATAACCGCGTTTTAATCCTCACACGACTCTCTGGCTGAAGAGCAGACACAGCCCCAAGACATCCACTAGAGGAATGATTAGATTCGGAGAGAGAGGCCAGGGGTGAGGGTGTTGGAGGGGTTTGGGGACATGGGGGTCAGTGATGGGTGTCAGCGAGTACAGAGAGTGACTGAGAACATGCCAGAAGGTTCAATTTCATTGTTCCGTCTTCCGGAAGGCAGTTGGCAGCCCTTGACTTTCAGAGCAGCCTGGGCTGAGGCTCGTGTTGGATCTGCCCACCCACCGCAGGACTCTGGCTGCCACGGAGGGGCGCTCGGGGCTGGAGCTGCGGCCACGTTTTCTCTGCTTTCCACTGTGGTCCCTTGTTGGGTGGGAAGCATAGGGTGTGGCCTGGGCACATGAATGGGTGGGGCATAATTTTGTTCCATTTTTCCTTTTTTTGTGGAAGGGATTTGAGACATAGAGATGAGGAAGGAAGGCGGTGGCCTTCTCCACTTCTCTCCCCCAGCCTGGGCTGGTTTTGCAGCTCTGAGCAAGGCTTGGGAAGCAGCCAGGCCTGGCATTGGTCTTGGTTTATTGCTTAGTAGCTGGGGCAACATGGACAACTCTCTAACCCAGTGACGGCGAACCTATGACACGCGTGTCAGAGGTGACACGCGAACTCGTTTTTTGGTTGATTTTTCTTTGTTAAATGGCATTTAAATATGTAAAATAAATATCAAAAATACAAGTCTTTGTTTTACTATGGTTGCAAATATCAAAAAGTTTCTGTATGTGACACGCACCAGAGTGAAGTTAGGGTTTTTCAGAATGCTGGCACGCCGCGCTCAAAAGGTTCGCCATCACTGCTCTAAGCTTTCCTGGGCCTTCCATTTCTCACCTGCCGGGCGTGGGCATTCTGCCTCTTAGGATGCTGTGTTCATCTCCTGGGGCCACCGTAAATTAGAACAAATGGGGTGCAGGCTTAGAATAACGGGAACTTACTCTCGCACAGTTCTGGAGGTCGGAAGTCTAAATCAGGGTCCAGCAGGCTCTTCCTCGCCGTTCCCGGGTTCTGGGGGCTGTACACGCACCCCGCAGTCTCTGCCTCTGCCCCCACATGGCATTGCCCTGTGTGGTTCTGTCTCCGTGTCGTCTCCTCCTCTGTGTCTTCACATGGCCATCTCGTATGACCCCAGCCATTGGGTCTAAGGCCCACCCCAAGCTAACAGGAACCCCATCTTGACTAATTACATCAGCAAGAACCCTTTTTCTCCATATATGCTCACATTTGAGGGCCCAGTGGACATGAATTTTGGGAAGACTCCATTCAGCCAAGCGTAGGCACTTTAAACATTAAATGAGACCATACATGTGAAGTATTTACACAATGTCTGGCACATGGTGAGTACTGTCAGTGGTATCTATTCGTGTCACGTATGTTATGATGACGTGTACTGTGGATACAGCACTTGCCACCCCTTTTAGTATTGATCACACTTCTGTTCACTCACTGTGTTGCAGAGCTGTCTATGCCAGGCTTCTGCTGGGCTGGGGGTGCAGAAATGAGGAGCTGCTGGTTGGGAGGAGGCAGGCACACCTCTTCGCAGGATGACTGCATGGAGGAAGGATGTGTCTGGAGAGCAAGGAGGGAGCTGCTTGCGGCTTCCTGGGGACATCAGGAAAGTTCTCAGAGGGGTTGGCTTTTGAGAAGGGACTCAGGCTGAGTTGGGTTGCCCCAGACAGTGGAGGAGCAGCAGTCGGGGGGGGGGGGGCAGCTGGGAGCAGCAGAAGTGCTTCATTTGTTCATTTGGCTGCTGCCTGGGGCCCTGACACTGGGGCATGGGAACTCGGTAGGGACGCTTGGCCGGCGCCTCTCCTGGGTGCTCATTGGTACATCCCGAATGGAACACACATCGGGGAGGCGTGGGCAGCGAGGGGGAATATTGATGAGAGACACTGACCTTGGATACAGAAAAATGTATTGTGACCAGAGCTAAGCATTATTATTGATTTTACCCTTCTCTTTTGGTATTAAATGGATCATAGCTGGCCCAAGCTCTGACTGCATTAATGGGGTTTCCCTTCGATACCTGCTCAGCTGAGAGAACTAGCAAGCTGCAATTCCACAGGAGAGGATGACAAGACGTGACCAATAGGAAAGGGATATTCGTCCTCAGCTATTCTGGGGATTAAATAACATGCTGTGGAAAGGGAGAACTCTTCTCTTCTGCAGCAGACAAGATCTTTCTCGTTGCTGTGAGGTGGCCTCGCCCACTGCCAATCAAAGCCAACCCTCAGCTGCAGTGTCATTCACGACTGCATCCCCAGAGCCCAGCACAGCGCCTGGCACACGCTAGCCTAAGGACAGATTTGTTGAATGAATGGTGACTGGGGAAGGGACACCTGGTGGGGAAAACTAGGGAAAGACGAGGCAGCATGAAGTCCCGGGTGCTGGCTGGGTGGACATGGACGGCTGAAGAGCCTCAAAGACCTTATTGAATTGCAGGCAGTGTGTTGCTTTGCGTTATTGAGGCAAACCTAGGCAGCTTACAAAATGAGGGAGGGCGTCCTCTTTTTTCCCCGAACACCAGGGTCAGCCCAGAGAGCCTCATCAGGGAAAGACGAGACCCAGGAAAGCAGGTGGAGAAGACACCACCTGTCATGTTCCAGGGGCGTGAGAATTACCCCTGGACTCGGATATGGGGAGGGCAGTCCTCACTCTAGGACTTGCCCCAGCTCTAAATTTTACCCCAATTCTAACCCTAAGCATAACCATAACCCTAGCCCTAAGCATGGCCTTAGCTCAGACTTTAACGCTAACTTTATACCTAAACCTAATCATAGCCCCAGGCTGAAATCCTAGCCCTTGCCCCAGCTCTAAACTTCGGTGCACCGGTTGGGGTGAAAGTCTGTTTGGAGTTGGTTTAAGAGAGACGAGGAGGGGAGAAGTGGGATCAGATAGTAAAGATGGCCGTTTTTAGGGGTAACTGCAGAGGAAAGGAAAGGAAGGCTGCTGTCAGAGACACAGAACAAGATTCTTTTTAAGATGGAAGACCTAACAGCTTGTCTGCGCACAAGTGGGAATGCTGTGGAAGAGCTGTAAATATTGGTCATGTAGGAGACAGAAGGGGGACTGATACAGAATGTCCTATATTAGCTAAGAAGAAACAGAACTGCTCATATCCACTTTCAATTTACCACTTCTTTTCACCTCATCTGTTCTCACATCTGAGACCTTCCATCTGGGATCATTTTCCGTGTTCCTGACGTGTATCCCTGAGATGCAACTGTAATTAATAGGGTCTTGTTGGTGGTGAACCCTCAGGTTTTGTATTGTTTTGTTGCTAAAAATAACTTCATTTCATCCTCCTTCTTGGAAGATTGTTTTGCTGGAGATATGATTTTAGGTTGGCAGTTATTCTCTCCTACTTGAAAATAGGAGTCCAGTGTCTCCTGGGACTCATGGTTGCAGTTGAGAAATCGGCTGTCGGTCTCATGGTCATTTCTCTTTCTCCGACTGCTGTTGAGACCGTCTCTTCATCTTTGTATTCTGTATTTCCTCTACCATGTGCCCAGTGCGGACTTGTTTTTGCTTTTCCTGATTGGGGTCCATTGGGCTTCTTGAATCTGTGGATGGTTTGAGTTCTAAAACAATTCTTAGACAAGCTCAGTTATTGCCACTGGCCTTCTCTCTCTCTTGAACTCAGACCAGGCGTATGGCATTCTCCTTTCCACATCTTTACCTCTGTTTCATCTTTTCCAGTATTTCCCTCTGTATTGGCCTTCTTAGCTAATATCTTTTGATTTACCTCCTGTTCAATAATTCTAATTTTGATTAATGTTTTCTCTACCTCATTGAGTTTTTATTTTAACTTATTGTACAGGCATGCACTGTTTTATTACACTTCAATTTACTGCACTTCACAGGTACTGTGTTTTGAGGCAAGACCCTCCACCAGCAAAAAGATTATGACTTGCTGAAGGCTCAAATGGTGGTGAGAATTTTTCAGCAATAAAGCATTTTTAATTAAGGTATATACATTATTTTCTAGACATACTGACACTGTGCACTTAATAGACTATGATATAGTGTAAACATAATTTCATATGCGCTGAGAAGCCAAACGTTTTGTGCGACTCATCTTATTGCTGTGGTCTGGAATCAAGCCTGCAATATCTCCGAGATATTTTTGTTTCTGGAAGTGTTATTTCTGTTCAAATCAGCCTAGCCACTTTTGAGATTCTCTTCTTTTCTCATCATACTTTCAGTTCTCCTCTTTTCTTTCTTTGAACAGAATAAACAAACTAAGTTCATATAATATATTTATAAAGCATCTCTGATAACTCCAACGTCTGCGTCGTTGCAGTTCTGCTTCGTAGCTCTTTCGCTGGCGCTGGGCTTGCCGACGGGGGATGGTTTCCTCTGCGCTCCTGGTTTTTTCCTGATGCCTTCATGCTCCTAAAGCTGCACCAGAGATAAAACCAAAAGCTTTAGTTCCGCGCAGTGCACTCCGTCCTTCCTGAACGCGCCTTTGAAACCCGAGGAGGGTGATCATCCTTACACACGAGGCCACACAGGTGTGAAGTCAAAGAAGTTAAAGTAACACCCTGAAGAGTAACCCCGGAGTCTTAACTAAATAACAGTGTAATTTCTAATGATGGGGTTTTAAAATTCCCTTCCCCAGATAAACAGACCCTGTAACAAAATGACTTTTAAATAATTCGTGTTTTTGTTAATAACTAGGAGACTGTAGTGTGTTCATAGTGCCTCACTTCCCCTCATTGGAAGGCCTTTTTCATTTTGAGAAAGGAGATCCCAACGTTTTAACCCAAACTTAGCACCACGAGATGCTCAGGTTGCTTTTTGAAATGTCACGTGGATGCCAAACCATCCCTCCCACCCTGACCCGCAACGCTTTGCCCATCTCTTCCCTGTGGGCCTCAGACTCACTGCTGCTGAGGCTCCGGGGGGCAAGGCTGGCAAAAATGCCCCTTTAGTGGGCAGTGGAGTGAGGTCCCGTTTAATGATGAAACCCCGCTACAAAAACAGCCTTTCCTTTCCCATTATTATGAAAACACACGTATACCTGGTGAAATACAGTGCAGTGCAGAAGGACGAGCAAGAGGAAGTGCCTCTCCACGGCCTCCAGACCCGGCTCGGAGGGGACAGCGGTCAAGGGGAGTCAGCTGCTGTGGGCGTGTCCGCCCTCTACTCCCTCTTCCTACACTTCTCTCCGGGCTTCCGGCAGGGAGACTCGGAGACACGGGGTCTGGAGGTCCCGCTTTGGGCCTTCGCTGCCAGGAAGGGAAGGAGAGGACCTTGCAGGGACTGAGCGCCTGCCGTTTGCCTGGTGCAGAGCTGCGGATCTGCTCGAGGGACCTCTGCTCCCTGAGGGGCTCCCGGAGGCAGGCATATCATCTCTGTGACACCAAGACACCACATGGCCACGCACAGCCGCGTGGCTAGTGGTGGACTGAAGCCCAGCGCTCTCTCGTCTGGACCACACTGACACAGACATGGGGGGAGAGGTGGGCCCCTCCCTGACGTCACGCTCCCTCGGTCCCCCAGCACCCCCACCTCGGCTGGGGGGTGAAACGGTCCCCCAGCACCCCACCTCGGCTGGGGGGTGAAACGGTCCCCCAGCACCCTCACCTCGGCTGGGGGGTGAAACGGTCCCCCAGCACCCCCACCTCGGCTGGGGGGTGAAACGGTCCCCCAGCACCCCACCTCGCTGGGGGGTGAAACGGTTCCCCAGCCCCCCCTCCTCGCTGGGGGGTGAAACGGTCCCCCAGCCCCCCCTCCTCGCTGGGGGGTGAAACGGTCCCCCAGCACCCCCACCTCGGCTGGGGGGGTGAAACGGTCCCCCAGCACCCCACCTCGCTGGGGGGTGAAACATGGCCTCTACTCTGAGCTCCTCCAGACCCAGACATGCGTTGAGACCAGGGGTGAAACCAGTGGTCCCGGCATGAGCCACCAGTGACCCCCACAGGATGTGGGCGTTTTGCCTCACGGATTCAGACCTTTCAGTGTAGATTTAAGGTGACCGCACTCTCACACGCCTGAATCCTAAACGAAACGAGTGACTGCGTCGTAGGAAGTGGAAAACCATGGTCCTGTCACATTTATATGCTAACCGGCTGCCAGGCTCTGAAGGTGGGAAGGCCAAAGGCTTCCCTGTGTCTCTCCTTAACGCAGGGACTGCTGTGCTGACCAGCCGGCCGGCAGGAGCGGGTCCGTCCCCTCAGCCAGATGCTGGGGAGCAGGCCAAGCCTGACCCTGTGATGTCCCAGGACCCAGCAGAGGCAGCCTGAGGCCTTGTCACAGTGTGGCTCATGAGGTTAGAGCTCAGACGCAGTGAGTCCCCATGTCAGTGTCAGGAGAGGGGGACGTGGAACAGGCCCCGTGGCCAGTCCAGCTGGCGGCCCCGAAGGCGTGCAGTCCTCAGCGGCCTCCGGCTCCTCACGCCCTGAACGTTCTGCGAGGGTCCGAGGCCCCCGAGCGCCTGAGACTGGGCTCCACCTGCCAGTGTTCCCCGCACTGCCCAACGGAAGAGGTTTGAAAGCACAAGGACACTGAGCCCTGCACATGCGGGAGCCACGGAGCAGCCACAGTGCGTGCCACACAGCCTCTGGGACTCGCCACGGCCCCGCCAGGCAGTCCCGTCTCAGCGCCACCACAGGACAGTGTGGTGCCCAGACCCACTTCCAGAACCTCCCCGCGGGCACGCCCTGGACAGCTGACCAGGGGGCTCTGATAGAACCACATGCCGGGCAACCAGAGGTGACCGACCTCACACCGCTGCCACCGTCAGCGGTCTCTCATCTCTCCGGCCCCCTCACTAGCATGGACGGGCACGGGGCGAGGTTGGCATGAAGAGCTCCCCACTTTACTTGAGCAGCTCACCTGTCCCTAACCCTCCTGCCTTTCCCGTTCGGTGGGTCCCTGAGCTCCTTGGAGACCCCCATATTCTGAGGGTCATGACAGTTGCTCTCCCCACACTGTCCATGTCCCACCGAAACCCCTCACTCCTTCCTGTGACACAGTGCAAGGAAGATTCAGGGTGGGTGTTGCGTTTCCTGCTCGGGCAGCCAATGGCAGTGCAGCAAGTGGACAGCGGGCCTGGGCGGGGACAGCGGACCTGGGCGGGGACAGCAGGCCTGGGCGGGGGACAGCGGGCCTGGGCGGGGACAGCGGACCTGGGCGGGGACAGCGGGCCTGGGCGGGGACAGCGGGCCTGGGCGGGGACAGCGGTCCGGAGCAGGAGCTGCTGGCTAGGGCCTCAGGCCTCCCAGCTGCCCTTCCTAGTCCACTATCCAGAGACTCTCACAAAGAAGTCCTGCAAGGACTGGAGCACATGTTTATGTAATGAATGACTTCAGGGAGAGAGGGGAGAAATCCAGGAGGCTGCGTGCTTTTATTATGTTTTGTCGGTAAACAAAAAAAATGGCCACATTGAATACTTACACTCGTCCCCTGGGGTGCCCCTGACGAATGTAAAATGACAGTTGTCGCAGCATTGTGTATAAATACACGTCTGTTTTCCGGAGCCCGTTCTATTTTTAATGTGAACCACACCTAACCCGCTCTGAAGAATTGCACCTTGGAATGGAGGGCCCCGCGTGTTGCCCGTGCGTGGGGCGGCGGCACCCTCTCGGGAGCAGCCAGGGGGGAACCAGAGGCACCCCAAACTTTGCCGTCTGATGGGAGAATTATTCACCTAATTTCCCCACAGCTATTGTGCTGCTTAATTTATGTCTGTGCTGCGCTGCGAGATGATGTGGCTAATGAGCGACACGGGGACCGGGGAGGCGATCTATAATTTAGGAGGCCGCTGATGGTCTTCCTGTCTGCAGGCTGCGCAAAGCAGGCAGTAAAAATAAAGAATCTACTCACTGATTATATAAATATGTCCACATCTGCGCAGATCCATAGATCCGTGCGCACGATGCCTATCACCGGCTGGCAGCCCGCTCAGTTGCACGAAACACGAGCTTCCTGTCCATGGGGAACGGGCCAGGCTGACGCTGTGCTTTGTACGTGGACAGTGGACTCTGGCAAGTGCTTTCGAGGGGTGTGGGCTCAGGAGGCGATGGAAGGAACAGGACTCCACAGAGGGCACGGTGACCTTGACACTCCACCCTCTCATTTCTCAGCCACTTCTCCCTGCACCCATTCGAAATGGCACTAGACACAGGACGCCCCTACATCCGGCAGTGGGGGACCCAGCGACTAGTCAGCGTTCAGGGGCTGAACAATGAGAGGAGAAGAAGGCACCCTTTGGGGACTCAGACAAGATGGGAACGTGTCTGGAGCCCCCACTATCCTCCTCTCTCGGTGCGATGAGCCTGGGCTCCGGCAGGCGTTACGGAGCCTGGAAATGGGCGCCAGTCCTACTGGTCACTCCGCCCTTGAGGGGAGGACCCTCGGCCAGCTCTCTGACCCAAGACTGGGCTCCCATGGAAGAAGAGGGATTGCCCAGGTGCCCCTCCATCCAAGGGCACACGGCGGGGAAGTGTCCTGAGTGGGCGCAGACAGAACACGCGTTCTTTCTGCTCTGAAATCTCCTTTCCGTCGGGACATTTCCAGGCGGAGGTCATATTTTGTCAGTGAGCTCTGTGGTGTCAGTGAGCCTGCCCACGTGCAGCATTGGGGGCGGAGGGGTGGGGGTGGACGCGCAGCCGCATCTTCATGTTCTGTTCGGTTCAGGCGGCGGCTGCAAAGGGAAAAGGCCGAGCCCATCTCTCTGCAGGGCTCCTGACAGCCCCTGACACTGTGTTGCAGATTTCCCATCAATAGAGGCGTCTCCACCTGGCACCTCTGCGGCACAGAGAACCCGGCTGCTTTCCATCCTGCGCACCAGGCTGCGCATCACCTGCAGGTCCGCTCCGCCTCTGGCAGCCCTGGAATAAAGCATTTTTGCAGCCCACTCAAAATCCTCTCCTCGTGTTTACATTTTAATGGGCATCCCGGGGAAATGGAGGGTCTTTTTATTGCGTGCATTCATCAGGAGAGGAGGTGGGAAGGAAGCAGCCGACCGCCCGGGCCCGCCTCTCCAGACCACCAGCTCCCCTCCGCGCAGGGGTGCCGGGGACGGGCAGGGCGAAGGCAGTCCATTGTTATTCTCGGGGTTTTAAAATAGAGCCTTAGCCGAAACCGGTTTGGCTCAGTGGATAGAGCGTCGGCCTGCGGACTGAGAGGTCCCAGGTTCGATTCCGGTCAAGGGCATGTACCTGGGTTGCGGGCGCGTCCCCGGTGGGAGATGTGCAGGAGGCAGCTGGTCGATGTTTCTCTCTCATTGATGTTTCTGGCTCTCTATCTCTCTCCCTTCCTCTCTGTAATAAATCAATAAAATATATATTTAAAAAAATAAAATAAAATAGCGCCTTAGCTCTCAGATGTCGCGGAAAGAAACGGGCCCGTGTGAGGAGACACACAATGTCACGGGCCTGTGTGGAGAGTAGAATGTTTTTTTTCATGAAGCAGAATCGTCCTTATGGGAAGAGAGGGGCCGGGAACCCACCTTCCCGAAAGGACGGGCAAGCCTGGTTCCTTGTCGCAGCTGCTCTGGCAGGAGAGTCCCATGGTGACTTCGCCTCCTTGGGGGCACTTGAGGGTCGGATTTGGCTTCTGTGTTCCTTAAGGGGAAACCCCACTTGGGTCTGGCACACAGAGCCCCTTTCTGAAGCCGTAGTTTCTTTGGGTGGAAACAGAATTCCCGCGTCTCCAGCGTGTTGTCGGTTTTAAGCGTTTCTGTGCAGCGATAGTTCAGCAAAATCACATTGGCCGAGGCAGCTCCGGGCTTCGCATCCCTGGCACTAACCGCCGAGGTTTTCATCTTCCCGGGGGATGTCTCTCTGTTTCCTCCCCTGACATTCCCGGGAGCTCCCTAATCAAAGCTCCGGATGCGGTTTCAAAGCTCACCCACCAGACACTACTTTAAAATGACCTGGAACTGGCAGCGGAGAGGAGAGGCTAGTTGTCTGAGGCCCCCTTGGCCTTGCCCTGCACTGTCATTCCGGATGCAAATGCAGCCCGTGGAACCTCTGGGCCGGCCCCAGCCCCAGCCGCCATAAAACCAAGCCCTGTGAAAGCCACGCCGCAGCCTCGGTGACCCCCCCACCTGCACCTGCACCTGCGTGCGGGGCGGGACTTAGAGAAGCTCCGAGCCTGCGCTCCACGCAGCTCAGACGCACGAACAGACGGGCCTGCTGGAGCTCCGGCCGCTCTCTTCAGGACAAACCATTTTGTAAAAACTGAATCCCGGCTCGGAGACAGGCCTGCCGTGACTGGACCGGACACTGTGGGGTAGAGGGGTCGTCGGGCACCCGCAACCCCAGAGAGCAAGCCGCGGCCTGAGCAAGCCAGACCCCGCGGCCTCCCTGCCTGGTTCGGTATTGATGTTTCGTGAAAGTTCCATTGAGTTTGAAGTTAGTGGGATCGCAGGCCCTTAGGG
Source organism: Myotis nattereri (assembly GCF_964212035.1). Lineage (NCBI taxonomy): Eukaryota > Metazoa > Chordata > Mammalia > Chiroptera > Vespertilionidae > Myotis > Myotis nattereri. The sequence continues at coordinate 212,982,051 of NC_138077.1, read as the reverse complement.
TCGTCCTGGCGTGGCCTGTGAAGCAGAGAGACGAGGGATGCGGTGCCAAGAACCCAGTGTCGGAACCAAAGGACTTTCTTCTCCCCAGGACCCAAGGGTGCGGGCAGCGCATTCCTATCAGGGCCTTTATCAAAGTGATTTCGGAGGTGAAATCCCGGTTTGCTGGGATCCATTGCCCGGTCCCCGGGAACCACCGAGAGCTTTGGGCCCTGTCCTCATGCCCTCGCCAGCTCCCCCGCCTGATGCCTTGGAGCTCCCGGCTTCCCGGTGCCTCGGATAAAAGACGCTCTGCACCTGTGAGTCACAGCCGCCTCACTCGGGGAGAAAACTCGGGCCAGGCTTTCCCGGGGAGGCCGAGCCAGGCCAGGGCTGGGACGCGGGAGGAGGCAGGGTCACATTCGCCGCCTCCGGGGAGCCTGCCGGGTGATGTGGCGACTCGGTGTGGAATGCTGCCTCCTAGCAGAGGCAGCTATGCTGCTAGACAGCCTTGGAACAGACTCTTGCCGCCTCCATAGTTCCCGCGCAGACAGGTGTGTGCAGTGAGTCACTGTGGGGGCGAGAGGAATCTGGGGGCGGGTGAGAGGCTGTAAGGCAGGTGGGGGTCTCCGAGGTGTAATGATGGTCAGGTTAATGAAAAGTGACCACTGGCTCTCCCACTCCAGGAGGCGGGCTTTCCTCCCCCAGAAGCAGCTCTGGTGAGCACCTGGGTTTTGTCCATTCATTATCCCCCAGAACACACAGCAACCAAGGCCGGGGTGGTCGTCTGGGGTGCCACCCCCACCATCGGCCTGGCGTTGCCTCCCTGGACTGGGTTGGGCTGCGGTACCTGTGATGGTGTTGGCTGCAAGGAGGGGGTGAGGGGGTGAGGGTTGAGCCCCGCTGGCCCAGCAAAGCCAGGCCACTCTGCTGGCTGGAGCCTGGGCTGTGCACGGTCCAGTGCATGTGTGTTGCTCGGGGTCCCGAGGCCTGGGCCGCCCACGTGCCCACAGCTGCCTGTGGGCTCAGCCTGCATGCCTGGCTTGGCGGAGGCGGCCCTGTTAGAATGAGCACGTGCACACAGAGGCAGGCTGTCTGGTGACAGGAAGGTGCTGGCAGGCGGAGGGGTGCACTGTGGCCACCCTCGCCTCCTGAGAGTCTGTGTGTGAGTATGTGTGTGTTGGGGGGGGTGGGGCGGTTAGCAGGGAGAAGACAGGGGCACAAGGCTGGTTGCAGGGACCACGTGGGAAAGCTGAGAGGTTCAAGTTCTGTCAAAACATAAATGGCGGAGAGACTGAGCGCAACAGGGCCAGGCGAGGCCCCGGCTGGGTGGCCTTGGTTCATCGCGTTTCCACGTTTCACACCCTGAGGCAGGCAGACTGCGGGGCTCCGTGCTGGCCTCGTCCATGACGCTCCGGAGCCAGCTGCAGGCCCATGCTGCGACCTCCCCTCTGCCTCCCCTCGTCCCTCCCGCATCCTCCTGCCCTCCCCGCAAGCCCCCCGTGGGTCCCCAGGAACCAAGGCCCTTTTACATCCTCCTCGGTGAGAGCTCCCAGGCCCACGTGGCAGGGACCGGAGCCTTTTCTTCTTGTTGGTTTATGTTCCCAAGGCCTCGAAGCAACACCCAGTAGCTGCCTGGATGTGATCCTGAGGGTGTGACCCCTCTGGGCAGTCACATGCAGATGGTGACAGTTACTGAGCCAACAGGTAGGGAGTTCCGTCACCCAGCAGTCCCAGGAGCCTGGCCTGGAGCTGGCCGAGCCACGCCTTGGCCTCGTGACAGGGACGGGCACTGAGGGCTGCTGTCCCCTCTGCAGCCTTCACCAGGAGGCCACCCAGCCCGCCACATTGCCCCCCTCCTCTGCAGGGGTAAGAAGGACTTGGAGGTGGGGACGGGTTGTGCAGTTGGGGACTGTGGTGGTCACTTTTGGTGACAGCTCGGCTGGGCTGGGGAGCCCGGTTTTTGGTGAAACAACAGTGGCTGTGCAGGTACCTTGTCGGTGGGATTACCATCTAACCAGGGACTTGGAGTAAAGCAGGTCACCTTCCCTCCTGAGGGTGGGCCTCACCCAACCCGGTGAAGGCCTTAAGAGTGAAGACTGGAATCCTGAGAAGCAGGAGTTCCGCTTCCGACTGTGACGTACAAACCGGGCCTGTCCCCAGGCGGCTGCCCTTGGAGGTCCGACTCCAGGCGGCAGCCTCAGCTCCCTCAGCGCCCAGCTGCCCAGCCGCCCTCGGTTGCAAACTTTCAGCCCCCACAGCCGTGAGCCCTAAGAGAACCCTCTCTCTATAACTCCTCCGGCTTCTGTGTCTCTGGAGAGCCCTGACTCACACGGGTGGTGGTGCCATTCCTCCACCAGTTTGGGGGTTCTGCCCTCGATACTGCTCACTCACCCTTCTGCTTAGCTGCACCCCAGCCCCCAGCCCTCTGAAAGGTCCCACAAGGGAGAACTCAGACAAAGTACAAGAGTACCCCCCCCACACACACTCCCCTGAAACACCTGTATGCAAATGGCAGCGCTTACAGGGATGAAGGCTGCTGATGGGGCAGGGGTGCCGCACCAAGGCCTCGGGCGATTGTGGGGGGAGGTGGTTGGAACCCTTGCCTTTATGTGAGTGTGGCCTGTGCCCCAGGCACTTCATGGAGCCTTCACATAACCCGAGCTTCGCATAGGAATGGACTGAGTACATCGGCTCATCATTCACTAATTTGCATATTTACTGAGCACTTGCCACGCCCCTAACACCCTCCCAAGTGCAGGGACAAGCAGTGAATAAGACCACATCCCATCCCCAGGGAGTTCACCAGGAAGGACATTTGGTGAACAATTATCCAGAAACAGTGCCATGTTCTCAGGGAGAAAAAATAAATACAGCAGGACAGGAGGACAGAGCGGTGGCGTGGGGGTTGCAAACTGAGCTGCACAGATAAGAATGATAGGAGGGTGCATTTTATCTTACCACACGTAGCTTACCACAGTTTTGTTTTTTTGTTTTTTTGCCACAGTTTTAGAAACAAGTTTAAAGGCTCTGAAACGTATTGTGCTGATGGTTGCACAAGTATTATTGAATAAGCTGAAAACCACTGAATTGTGTGCTTTAAAGGGGTGAACTGTCTGGGATGTGCACTACATCTCAACAAAGCCGCTCTTTACAAAAGCAAGAGCCGGTGAGGGCGGGCCGCTGCAGGCTGGGCAGTCAGGGAGACACCTCCGGGAAGGTGACCTTGGCGGGATTATTGCCCTCATCGTCAGAGGGCCCCAAAGGGGTTGAGGGACTTGTCCCACAGCCCACGCAAGGACCCAAGCAGTACTGTCCTGGGCGTCCGCAGACTTACCCTGTAAAGGGCCAGTTCGGAAATATTTTAGACTTTGCGGACCATGCGGTCTCTGTTGCAGCTCCTCAGCTCTGTTGTTATGACACAAAAGCAGCCGTGACTATGTGAACAAATGGGTGTGGCCGTGTGCCAAGGAAACAGTATTGACCAAAGCGGGCAGCAGGCAGGATTGGGCTCAGGGACCACTGTTTGCCAACACTGGCTCTGGCTTCTTGTTTTTCTTCTCTGGAAAGACTTCCTGAGGAGGATGATTGGAGGGTGGCCTACCGTTCTCCGGTTCCCCCTAAACTGTGCCCAGGAGGAGACAGGGGACATGCTTTCTCCCGTGGGTTCCCCAGAGCAATAGAGGAGTCAGGATGCCGGTCAGACACATGGACACGTCCCTGTGAGACGCAGGCTCGGGAGGCCCAGGAAGCCCTTTCTGGGCTGTTGCTTCCTCCCAGGGGCAGCTAATGAGCTGACATCTCGCTGCCTGACCCCCCCATCTATCCATCCATCCATCCACCTACACACCTACCTACCCCCTCATTCACCCACCCATCGACTCATCCATCCATCCATTTATCTACCCACCCACCCACCTATCCACCCACCAACCACCCATCACTCATCCACACATATATACATACATGCATGCATTCATCCATCCATCAGCTCACCCACACATATATACATACATGCGTGCAGGCATTCATCCATCCATGCACAGCCTAATTCAAAAGCATGTCCTCAGGTCCCCACTCTGCACCCACCGTGATTAGGCCTCAGGGCTTCAATGGGGATAGGACAGTTCCTGCTTTCCAGGAGCTCACGACATGAGCACACCCACACATGGTCCATAAACCACGGGAGTGAATGCTGAGAAAAAGGCAGGCGAGGGAGTGCTGAGCAGCTGGCTAGGGTGCTGGTCACCCCGGAAGCCCTTCCTAGCTCAGACTCACTCTTGTGAGCAGCCTCTCTCTCTCTCAGGACACCTGCTCCTTGACCCCAAAGGGGTCTCTGAGGTAGAACTCTCCCTGGAGGGCACTGGCCAGCTGCACCCTGAGCTCGGGGTTGTGGTCTTGGTGCAGAGGGCTTCCCTTCAGCTGCCAGGGCCCTCGGCTGCGGGGTGTCGGCATGGGAGGGAGAGCTGGTTCCTAAGGACACACGGACTATGCTGACGGGCAACTGGGGGTAGAGGGGTCATGAGGAAGAGAAGCAAGGTCACCTCTCTCCCTCCCTCCCTGGGAAACAGGTGCCCGTCCAGGTGTGCTCAGCAGACTGGGGCACCCCCACCCCCGCACGTGGGGAGCGGCGACCCTTGGTCAGTGAAATGAAAACATCTCCTTTCTCTGTTGTCTGCGAGCAAACAGAGCGGGTCGGGAATGTGTTGGGAGATGAAGAGCAGGCTGCCTCTCTTGTTCGGGAGCCCCCACCCCACCCCCCGAATTGAGCTGTTGTCGGCGTGGAGCTGACTCCCTGCAAATGCCGGTGAAAGCAGCCTGCTGGCATTTGCCAGCCCGGGTTCTGCGGCTGCCACTGCCTAACGTCTTCGGGATTGTTCTCCGTAAACATCATCTGTGTGTGCGCTATTGCAGGCAGGCCGGCCCGGCGGCTGGCCAGCGTCCAGCGCTCCGACAGAACCCCAAGCCGTGACTCTGTCTCCTCGGAGAAAACACAGGCGGGGGTCTTGCCCGGGGCAGGAACGGAATCACAGTTTGGAAGGAGCGCGGGCTGGCCTGGGGAGCTGTGAGGGCCAGCGGGCAGGGCAGGCTGGCCTGTGTGCCTTTGCTTCCTCCGGCCACGGGTGGCCATCACTCGGAGAGCAGGTGACAGGAGCAGCAACACTCACTTCACAGCTTGCCCTGTCCCGGAGCTATTTTCCAAGGTTGTCATCCTCACACTCACCCCACATCAACCCCATTTAGCAAATGGGGAAACTGAGGCACACAGCGGTTCCTGCAGGAAAACGGGCCTGGAATCTCTTAAGTCAGCCCCCAGGTGCCGTCGAAGCCACGGGGTAGTGGCCACAGGTCCTGGATGGTCTAGCGTGGAGAGGTACTGCAGCCAGGTGACCTTCGACGCCCTCCATGTGCCAAATCCCATATGGAGCCGAGGGGGTCCTCTGGGCTTCCTGGGGTGGGCGGCAGGCCCTCTCCAGCCTCCCAGCACTGACCCACGTGGCTACTACTCCTGCAAGCTCTGGCATTGCCTTGCTGAGCCATCTGGGGACTGGGCAGCAGAACTGGAATTCTTTCCCTTCTCAACTGTCATCTGCATAGGAATTGACTTGCAACCTACTCAGCTTGTGCCAGGAGGAGAGGGGTGGGGCTGTGGGGGAAATGGGCGGGGCTAGGGGCACTGTGGGAAGGAATGACTCCCCATGCTCCTGGCAGGTGCCAATCTGACCCTAGAAGAGTGCTCTCATTCCTTAAATTTCGGCAACACTTAGATCCTAGAGCCCTCGGCTAAAGCCACTGTAGGAAATAGCAGTTCGACCCTATGATGGAAATAGGTCAGGGAAGAGGACGGGAAAGGGCAGGGCTGTGGCTAGAAACCGGGGTGGCTGCTGATGGAGCCTGCGGGGGGCCGGACCCTGGCCCTGGTTGGCCGCGGGCAGACAGTCCACCTGCCGACTGTTTCCACAAGCCCAGGCCTGCCCTTGGAGAGCACTTCCGCAGTTAGTCCCGGCAACCATCCATCAGACTCAGGCCTTCTGCCCCCGCGAAGGCTGAGACCGTGACCTGGGCCTCCGCATGGCGCCGCCCGCTCTCGGCTCCTTCTCCCTGACCCTGCGCACGGCTAAACCGTCGCCTTGTGGACAGGAAATGAAAAGGGTACAACCTCATTTCTTCAAAGATCGCCCAGTGTCGCCCAGAGGTGTAATAAAAGCCCAAACTTCCCTTTCAGGAGTCATCTTTCATGAGTAACCTCTCTCCGTGCTAAGTGGTAGACACAGGACTGTGAAATAAAAGGGCGCAGGGACTCCGGTGGGAGGCCTGCCTCCTGGCGGGGAGGTTCCTAGGGCCAGTCTTCCTGGGTGGGGTGCGTGGCGCCCGGGGTGGTCACTGCCATGCTCCTCACTCAAAGCCAGAGGCTGCCGCCCAGTCCTCCTGGCCATGCCCTGTGTCGGGCAGAAGTGGACCCTGCCTCTCTGCCCAGTGAGGGGGCTGGTTTTCAAATAGAGAGAATGGGAGGGATTGGATTGGTTGTCGTCTTTAGTTCATGACACTGTCATTGTTTACTTTCGAGGGTCTTTTCACCATTACGACTAACGTACCTCCCTTTGTGCCCCACGGGGGTGCCCTGCCCCTCCCCCCTGCTGTTTCAGGGAGAATCCCGATCCTGAATGTATGCTTCATTTGGGTACCTGTTGCTTCGGTCTCATCACCTATAGGTGCCTCTCTAAATAGCACCGTGTAGTTTTCCTGTTCTTAAACTTTATAAAACAGTCTCACACTCTGTGTGGTGTTCTGGGCTTAGATTCTGTGCCTCGGTGTTACGTCGCTGAGACCCATTCATCTTGGTGCGCAGCTATAGTGCGTTCATGGTCGTGGCTGTATAATATTCCACAGAGTCTCTGCCACAACTCTCCTCTCCTCCTGCTCGGGACGTGGTTTTCGCTCGTTATGGTCGTTTCTGGTTTTTGCTGTTATGGACAGTGCTGCCCACAGTCGCCGTGTGAGCCTGTGTCTCCTGGGACAGGGGTTTCTCCAGGGAGCCCTGTCATCTGCAGTGACACCCCCCACCCCCGCCATGGGATGGGTGCTGCCCCCAGGGCTCAGGGGTGGCGCGAGTGGTGGGCGGGGCACTGGTGCTGGCTGGCACCTGTCCCCCGTGGAGCCCAGGGCTTCTCCACGTGGTCTCTTCACCTCGCTTCTCCCGACACAGCCGTGAGAAGTTTCATGCAGCTGCCCAGGGCTCCCGAGCGAGTTCTCCCAGAGGCCCTGTGGAAACACGAGGCTTCTATGGCTGACCCCTACGTCAGCATGGCACTCCCACCTCGTTCTGCTGGTGAAGTGAGTCCCTAGGACCAGCCTGATTTGAGGACAGAGGAGGTGTCCCCACCGGAAACCAGCTCTCTCCCCTGGGTCCCGGAGGGCGTGCGAGCATTCATCTCACACCGTAACCGCAGTGTTTTCCAGAGAGCGCGCATCTGACAGCCCCAGCGGAGGGGCGCCTGCACCGAGGAGACTCCAGCAGCCCCTGTGGGGTGCATCAGAGTTACCCTCCTCATCTCCCGACTTCCGGGTCTTCCTGGGGTCCCCTGGCTCCCGGGTCATCTCTGTGTCTGCAACTTGGCGGCAGTGAGCCGTGCCTCTCACCTGTCATGAGATCGCGTCGTCTCCTGTAAACGATCCGTCCAGGGAACACCACGTCCCGTGCGGCGGCTCAGGATGGCAACTGTGTGCGAGCCGAGACATGGAAGTCATTGCCATTCTCCTCAAGTAGATGCTAACGACGCCGCGGAACAGTGCTAATTAGATGAAGCATCATTTCCCACCATCTCCAGCGTGCTTTCCCCTTATTTATCGCCGCTCTTGGCTCCAAAGTCAGCAGAATGGAGGCTGGGGCCGCCTCCCAAGGCGTCCATGGAGAGGAATATCCTGCGACTGGTACTTACTGCCCGGGAGCCGGCCACTCCGCGTTCACCCCGCCTCTTCCTGGGGCCCAGGAGGGGACACGGCCTCCTGCTGTCCTCCCTGTCCCCGCCCTCCAAGGAGCCGCTGTGCGGCCACCGAAGGGGCTCCCCTGTCAGAGCACCACCGACGGCGGCTTAACCGCCAGAAGCGGACTGCCCCCCAGTGCTGGGCCGGGAGCGGAGGGTGGTGTGGGCAGGGCTGTCCCTCCGAGCCCGGGAGACGGTCCTGCCTCGCCGTGTCCTCCGTGGTGTGTGTGTTTCCTCTTCTTGGAAGGAGCTGGACACCAGAGGGGTTGACCACTTAGCTCAAGGTCACAGAGAAGTCCCTAAGCCCACGCCATTCATTACTGACTCGTGAGTAAGTCGGGACAAAGGCCTTATCTTCTCTGGGGCTACCTCAGTTTCCCTTCCTGCAAACTAAACATCGGCGACAGAATCGGGCCGGGTGCCTGCGACGCAGGTTCCTGTGTTAGTTCCTGGGGCTGTCTTACCGAAGCGTCCCGGCCTGGGCGGCTCACACAGGGGTTCATTGTCCCACTGTTTCGGAAACCAGAAGTCTCAAATCAGGGTGTGTGCAGGGCTGGTTCCTTGGAGGACCTCGAGGAAGAATGTTCCAGGCCTCTCCCCCGCCTCTGGTGCCTCGGGCATCCCTGGCTTGTAGACAGTGCCCTCGGGGGTCTTCACATCACCTGCTCTCCATGACAGTGGATTAGGGCCCCTAATGGCCTCAGCATAACCCATATTCTTCCAACACCCTCTTTCCAAATATGGTCACATTCCTGGCTGTGGGTTAGGGCCTCAACATATTTTGGGAGGGGCACAATTTAACCCATGAGAGTGCCAAAGCCAGAGCACAGACAAAGATGCACCGACGGACTGGCTCCCCTCTGAGGGGTCGCCGGCTCCTGGGGACAGGCAGGGGGAGGACAGAGGAGAGTAGGCCCAGGGAAGGAGGAAACGCGGGAGCTGGAGCGGGAGGAGGGCGGAGAACAGAAGAGGGAGCACCAGGGAGGGAGGGGAGGAAAGGGTGTCGCGGGGGCACGGCAGGCAGCATGCATTTTTCTCCAGGGCTGCCAACCTGGCTTGTTAGTTCCTTCAGGGGCGGGGCCTCACTCTGCCAAGTCAGTCCTAATGAGCCACATGTTCGCTGGGCCTCAGTCCCACAGGCCCTGTGCATGGGGGTGACCTTCCTGGTTGGGGGCAGTGGTGTGGGGTCTTGGGCTTGCCCTGGGCTGGGGGCACCTTTGCAAATGTCTCACCTGTGGGTCCTTGAGAAGTGGCACCTACTCCCTGGCTGGCCTCCTGACCTTTTATTATTATTATTTATTTTCATTGATGTCAGAAAAGAAGGGAGAGGGGAGAGATAGAAACATCAATGATGCGAGAGAATCATTGATCAGCTGCCTCCAGCACACCCCACACTGGGGAACAAGCCTGAAACCCTGGCATGTGCCCTGACCGGGAATTGAACCCCGTGACCTCCTGGTTCATAGGTCAACGCTCAACCACTGAGCCACGCTGGCCAGGCCAGAGTCACCTTTTAGAAACACAAATGGGCAATACTCACCTATTTAAGCGGAACGAAGACAATCACACAAACTCCGACCCCTCCTAGGTTGCCCAGAGCCCGCTGGAGAGAGAGGAGTCTTAGGACAGCAGACAGGGCCTGCTCAGCCTGGGGCTCGGAAAATGGAGTCCGCTCTCTGCACCTTCATTGAATTTAGATCCAGCAAGTTGATGTCTATCAGTTTCACATCATCCACCCTAGAGCGTTTTGACTCAAAGGAAAGGAATTCGGATTTTGTTTTATTAATAGAGGCCTGGTGCATGAAATTCGTGCATTCGGGGGTGGGGAGAGTCACTCAGCCCAGCCTGTGCCCTCTCACAGTCTGGGAGCCCTCGGGGGATGTTTGACTGCCGCGGAGGCTCCTGCCACTGCCACTGTGCTCGCCAGCTGTGAGCCCGGCTCAGGGCTTCTGGCCCAGCGGCCCTCCTCCTGTGGGAGTGCACTGACCACCGGGGGGCAGCTCCTGCATTGAGCATCTGCCCCCTGGTGGTCAGTGTGCATCATAGCAACCGGTGGTTCTGCCCTTGGGTCAATTTGCATATTAGCTTTTTTTTTTATTGTTTTATTGCTTAAAGTATTACAAAGGGTATTACATATGTCTCCTTTTTTTCCCTGCCCTTGACAATCCCCTGGCCTCCCCTGCCCCCCAGTGTCTTATGTCCATTGGTCATGCTTATATGCTTAGCTTTTTATTATATAGGATTTCTTAGCTCATTGTTTCTGAACTTCCTAAAAAGTTCAGACATCATTCTTCTCCCATGTCTATTACAGACGATCCCTGACCTGTGATGCTTCAACTTAAGGGCTTGTTGATGTTTCAGTGTGCAGAGGCGATGCATGTTCCGTAGAGACTGTACCTTGGATGGGAATTTTGATTTCCCCCCGGCTAGCAGTGCTCCCCAGAAGGCCGTCCTCACGTCAGCGACTCTGGGTGTCTACACACAGGGCCAGTCTCTTCCAGGCTTGTGAGGTGTTTATGTGCTGGGGACACGGGGTTATGGGCTCCTTTTCAAAATGAGGGTCCATGCCCAGATATTTGGAGGCTCATGGACACAGCAAGCTCCCCCCTTTTCCTGTCCCTCTCAGTTTTTCTCTGTCGTAAAGGGGTGCATGGGAAGGAAGGCTGTGGCCGGTGTTCCCAGGGGGCAAGACCCCCCTTCTCCGTCCTGGGCCCCTCTGTTCTCTGGGGGGAGGTGGGGTCTCGGCTGCTCCTCGGAATCCGTAGCTAAAAGCCTTGACCTGCTAAATGAGCTGTGACCTTGGTATAAATTTGCCTGCTCTCCAGGAGTCACGGAAGCAGGTATTAAAAATGGACTTCATTTATTTTACGAGGAGTCAGAGCATGTCAAGCTTCTCGTAATTAGTAATAAACCCATCTCTGCTTGATGGCTTTTACACTGTTTGTATTTCTTGTGCAGGTGGCCACGCTCAGGGAGCCGCCACTGAAGGCGGGCTGGGAGGGGCTGCTCAGGTACCCAGGTTTATTTTTCCTCCAGGGGTCCCTCCACACCCCGAAACCCCGGGGTCCCTCTGTGCCCCTGAGGCCCTGTGCTGCCCCTTCTGCATTTGTGCCCCCTCTGCCCCCCTCACCGAACTGACTTGCCTCCCCTGGGGGCTGGGAGCTGCAGAGTTAGATCCGGTGCTAAACACAAGGCTGTTTCCTTCCCCTCCTTCAGGGGCGGTGGCTTGCAGCCTCCTCCATGTCGATGTGGGCAGCATCCTCCTGGGCCGCGGTGGGCGCAGGGCCTGGAGCAGTGCTGTCTCCAGGCTGAAGGGGGCCTCAGGGTCTTGCTAATGGGCTCCTCGCCACGACACGCGGTGTTTATGGGCAGCAGGTCGCCCGCACTGTCCCCTCAGCCTGTGGTGGGAGCACACGTCTGATTGGCTCAGAAAAAGGTGGGGAAGCTGCCTGTCCAGAGACCTCACCCTTTAGCAGCCCAGAGGGACTCGGTGAAGTGAGGACCTCCCGTCTAGAAAGTTCTGGGAGGCTTGCCCTGCCCACAGACCTGGGGAGGTGTGGGCTCACCTGTGTGCACAAGGGGGGCTCCCCAAGGGCTCTTTGCTCCGGCTCCATCTGTACAGCCCTGAGCTCAGTGGTGGGACCAGGCGACCCCTCCCCAGGGAGACGCTGGGGGCTGCGGGGTCAGGAGGTGGCCAGCCCTTGCCTGTCCATGTGCAGAGGCCCTGGAGGGTCCAAGAAAGGCGCACCCAGGAGGGCCACAGGGGCCAGGCTTCGGGGAGCAGCCGGCGGCAGCGTGGCCCTCCCGGGACGGGAAGTGATCGCTGCCTCACCAACTTGTGCCCTGGAAGAGGCTGGCGCCTCGGTTCTCCCGTGGGGGCCCAGGCAGCCCCTTCCTCCCGCCTTTGCTTCTCATCTCTCTCCCCCCTGCTCACCTTTTGCAGTTGGTTTTAGCTCTTCTGTGGCAAGAAACATCCCTGACCGCGCTCATGTGCAGAGCTTGGCCGTCTGCACGGGGTGGGGGGCAGTGGGCATGCTCAGAGGGAGCGGTTTCTCTGGAGCTGCGGGGGGGGGGGGCCTGGGGGCTCCCCACTATGTCCGTGGATTGTGAGCTCTGAGGGGCAGAGTGACAGCAGAGAAGGGGGAGCACCCGACCTCTAATGAACCAGGCTGGGGATGTTCAGAGCTAGGGTGTTCGCCTGTCAGGGCCACCGTGGCAGGGACCGCAGGCTGGCGCCCGAACAGAGGCATCTACCCTCTCGTGGGCCTCAGGCTGGAGGCCCGGGGCCAGGGTGTGGCAGGCGTGGTGTCCTCCAAGGTCCTGTGGGAGGATCTGTTCCCTGCCCGCCGCCCAGCCTCTGGCGGTTTGCTGGCGTGTTCGCATTCCTCGGCTTGTCAAAGCATCGCCCATCTTGCTTCTTCCTCGCGGAACGCCCCCCGTGTCTTTGTCCAGCCCCCCTTTCAAAAGGACAACGGTCCTATTGGGTAAGGGCCTCCCCGATGACCTCACTTTAACTTGGTGACCTTGGGGGACACAGTTCAGTGTGTAACAGCGAGGAAGGGGGGATGCACCCTGTTGCCATGGCAGCTGGAATGCACCAAAGGGGCGGGTTCAGGAGGCGGTTCCCATGGAGGGCACATCCCCAGGATCCGATCTCAGGTGTCCCACTGCCCAGCCCGTGGCCTCAGTCAGGTGACTTCCTCAAAGCTCAGTGTTTTCTCTAGAGCGATGGCCACCCACATCGAGGACTGAGCCGGGGCCAGGGAGAGAGCAGCAAAAAGCCTCGGGCCACCCCGTGCCGGGGACACCCCTGTGCCAGGGGCACCGCGGTTGCTCACAGAGTTGGTGCGTTTCCCCCGGGACCTTCCGATCCTTGTGGCTGTTTCAGTCCCGTCCCCCTTGGCCTCCTCCCCACCTGGCCCGGGCGTGTGGCCAGTCCCTGTTGGCCGACGCAGGTGAAGGATCCCCAGCAAGGGAAGAACCTGTGAGTGAGAGCAAGAGGCCACCCCACCTGCCATGCCTGCCCCCTCTCCCCACCGACCCCTGGGCAGCCACCTGGCAGGCAGGCGCAGCATGGCGAGGAGAAGGGAGTTTACTGCTGGGCGTATAGGGTCGCTTCTGCAGCACGTGAATCTGTCCTTCGGCTGAGGCCCCGGTGGCCGGTACCCGGCCCTGTTAGTGGGACTCACCCCTGGAAAACGGCTTGGGCATCAGAGCCTCGCTCAGTGGTTCTCCGTCGGGAAGGGCCACAGCTCATGGGAAGTGTAGCCATAGGCGCTGGGTTTGGCGCTTCGGCTGCTGCCCACCAGCTGGCCACGCGGGTGCCTCCACAGAAAGTAGGAGGGACACTGTGTGTGGAACTGGCGATCCCTCATCGTAACAGCCTGCCGCCCGTGGGTCCCCTGGTTCCCTCTGAACATGCACATCCCTTGTTAACCGGTGTCTCTGAGCTCCTGGCCTGGGCCAGGCCGTCGCTAGGACTGGGGATGCAAAGGTGACCGGGACAGGTTGGTCCCCAGCCTCCTGGGGCTTAGAGTCAAGCAGAGAAACGTCAGGGGGAGGGGTGGTGGCCACCCCCAGGGGAGGAGGCCCTTGTGGGCGAGAGAAGCAGCCTGGGAGCCCTGAGCAGCTGCGTCCCCTCCGTCAAGGACTTCCCTGGGTCTGTTTTCTGTGCAGGAAGAACCGAAATGTGCGGGTTGGACGCATCCCATCGCCTGAGTGACTTCTCCGCAGCCTGACTTTTTAGAAAGTCAAGGTGGATCTCATGTCGTGCAATAAATATTAGCCTGGAGGGTGGGGGTGCATTAAGCTTGTATCTGTCACGGTCAATGTCTCAGGCAAGAGAAGACTCTCTGCCAGTTGGAGAGCGGGGTGGGACCCTGTCAGGGGAGTGGTCCCTCATCCTCCGGGCAGGTCCCTGCGTGTGAACCATCTCTGAGTCGCGGTCCCGTCCTTGCTTTCTGCCTCCCAGGGCCCTGGCTGCCCTCTGCCCCGGCTCCTCTCTGAGGCGGGGCCCCTAAGACCCACCCTCGGAGAGTAACATCCTAAAGCCCGCAGGCCGCTCTCCCGTCTGTCTTCGGGAACCAGCCACGCAACTGTCCTCTCCTTCTGGGCAGGGCCAGGTCCCCACCTGCAAATACACCTGTTCCCCAATGGCCAGGTGTCCTTACGTGGCTATAACACACGCCCCCCCCCACCCCCCGCTTCCCATCCTCGTCACGTGATTTTATAGCTTATACTTCCTGTCTTCCTAGTCTTTCTCCTGTGCCTGGTGGGGGTGGGCAGCGGGGGTGGGGGGGGCGCGTCCTTGAGACAAAGACAGTCGCTGGAGCATGACGGACTATCTCTGCCCGCCCACCCGCTGCGGGAGGCTGTCCACAGAGGGGGAGGATGTGGCGGACGTTTTGATGCAGACATATGCCGCGCGGGAGGCCGTGGGCCGCGGGGAGTGTAGACGGCGCCCTTGGCTGACCCGAGCACTAAATCAGCGCGGCCGCGGCGCTCACTCACTGTACTGCTCACGGGCATGGGCCGGGCTGTTTGTCTTACATCCATTTCACGTGGTGATTAATATCGTCTTTAATGTTCAGCTGCAGTGAATTCTTAATAAATTATGGTGTAGCGCATGGAAATCACTTGGTAAGCTTTTTGTTAACACCTTCAAGAGGCCTCGGGTTATAAAGTGACACTTCATCACGTCCCCAATGTGGACGCGTGCTGCAGTGCACACGTGTCAGAGGCTGTCAATCAATAATGAAGGGGGGAATGACCTGGGGCCGGGGGTGACCTCGTGTGGAGCGTCGCCTGTCGGGACTTCACTTCATCCCCTCTTATGCGCCTCTCTGGCTTTCAGGGTGTGGCTGTTGGCAGGTCAGGGGCTGGAAATCACTGAAATCTAAGGCTAAACAATGGAAATGTCATCTAGCCCAGCCCCCTCCATTTGCAGAGAAGAACCAGGGTGTGGCCTTCCCAGGCCACAGGGGGTCCCCGGATCCTCCACTTGAAGCTGGCCCTCTGGCCTCCGTGTCCAGCGCTCCCCGTGATGGGATGGCTCGGGTCACTTCACTCCTTGGGAACAAATGCTTATCGAGTGCCGTGGGGACCTGCAGAGAGCAGGGCAGACGTGGTCCCGCCCGGAAGATGCCTGTTCCCCAAGGACTGTGAGGTGCCCCTCAGGCTCCCTGAGCTGTGATGGGGGAGGGCAGTGAGGAAGGCCTTCGGAGGACGGCATGTTGAAGGTGAGACACAAAGACGAGCAGGGTGTTGTTGGGGCCCTGCGAGGAGGGGTGCCCTGTGCCTGCACTGTGGGCTCCGGAGATGCCGTCCCGGCGGTGGCGCTAGGATAAGCCCAGTGGAAACACCGTGCCTGGCACTGGCGGCACCTCTCAGGGTCCCGGGCGCAAGGCAGAGGGTCGGGACGCGTTTGCGGAATGAATGAGCAGGTGGCGAGCCACCTGTCAACCTCAGTTTCCCCAGTGGGGCGGGTGGGGGTGGGCGGTTCTGTGGTGATGACCTTGGATTGTGAGTCACCCCAGAGGGTGACCCGCCACCCCTCCCCCCAGAGTCCAGGCCTGAAGGGGCTGCGGGCCATGGCCCCCGGGGACGAGGCCCACAGTGGACCGGCCTTCGGCCTCCGAGACCCAGGCAGCGTCAGGCACTTGGCTGCCCCTCCCCTCCCCCGCCCCTGTGGGCTTAATGGCCCGAACCGGTAACACCAATTCAGGCATGTCAGGATCACCCTAAAATTATCTCTGGAGTTTTATTTCCTCAAATCCGGAATAGATCACATTTTATTGTGGAATACTGAAACCTCATTACTTAGCAAGTGCTATTACTAGGCCATTACTTGAAAGGAATTCCTCTCTCCTGATTAAACCTCCTGTTCATATTTTAAAAAATAATTTCAGGCCTATTTTTTATGCTTCTCAAAGCCTATGCATGCAGCTTCTCTCCAGCCCGGTGCCCGGGTGTGGCCTCACCTGCGGGGCGGGTGGACCCCGCCCCCTCTGCCCCCTGCTTGGTGAGAAGGGTCCCCTCTCTCCCTCTGGTTGGCTCGCTTCATTCATATTCGAATCCTGAGCTAAGACTGGACCTAAGATTCGCCTCACAGTCTTGGCCCCGAAGGGAAACCCCTGTGGTTGGAGCCAGCTCGGGTCTGGGGTGCAGGCTCGATGATTCCGGGAAGGCTGCCCCAGGCGCCACAAGGGGGCCTTTCCACGGGCTGAGGGGCCCAGGGGTGAGGGGGTGAAGGGGGCTAGCTCGGCCTTCCGAGGGCTGGACCCGGGGCAGGCGGAGTGCCGGACAGGGCGGCTCCCAGGACGCGCCTTCCCCCCCTTAGAGGCTGCCTGGCTCTGGCTCCCCAGCTGGGCACGGGCCCCCAGGACCTCCTTGGCACGGACACACGCTGCCCTCACTGGCCCTCTCTCCTCAGCCTCTGCTTGTCCTCTATCGCCCTTACAGCTGCGGCTCAGGAAGTGTTTGTGGGAGGGACACAGAATCCTCCCAGCACCAGGGAGCAGAGCGGGTGGGGCGGGTTCCCCACCAAGTGCCCAAAGGGCTTCCTACAGCAGAGCTCAGGCTACGGCCCAGCTGGGCCCCCAGGCCAAGCCTGCCCACTGGGCAAATCCAGCATCCTCCCTCCGCCCCCCAGTCCCCCTCCCCCACAGCCTCAGCCCCCCTCCCCCACAGCCCCCCTCCCCCACAGCCCCCTCCCCCACAGCCTCCCTCCTCCACAGCCTCCCTCCCCCACAGCCCCCCTCCTCCACAGCCCCCCTCCCCCACAGCCCCCCTCCCCCACAGCCTCAGCCTCCCTCCCCCACAGCCCCCCTCCCCCACAGCCTCCCTCCTCCACAGCCTCCCTCCCCCACAGCCTCCCTCCCCCACAGCCCCCCTCCTCCACAGCCTCCCTCCTCCACAGCCCCCCTCCTCCACAGCCTCCCTCCCCCACAGCCCCCTCCCCCTCAGCCCCCTCCCCCTCAGCCTCCCTCCTCCACAGCCTCCCTCCCCCACAGCCTCAGCCTCCCTCCCCCTCAGCCTCCCTCCCCCTCAGTCTCCCTCCCCCTCAGCCTCCCTCCCCCTCAGCCTCCCTCCCCCTCAGTCTCCCTCCTCCACAGCCCCCCTCCCCCACAGCCTGCCTCCTCCATAGTCTACCTCCACTGATTTGAAGCCTGGGGCTGTTTGCACCTGGATGCTAAGTCCTAGAGACGCAGCCTGGGGTGAAGTCCCCCACACCGTCAGGTCTGCTTGGCTGCTGGGAGCTGTGTGCGGAGGCCACCCCCCTCTCCAGGGCTACTCCCCGAGGCCACCCTCTGCCCTGGAGAAAGCTCGGGGAGCACTGGGCACCCCAGAGGCACTGGTCAGGGGCCCGTGTGGCTGGAATTCCTCTCTGGGCTCCCAGCACGTGGAATTATTTACAGCCACCAGGGCCAGATGTCCTGCTCTGCAGATACTTGTGGTGAGTGACATCGCTGTTCCCTTCCTGCCAGGGCTCATGGGGACATTCAGCCCCCCCCCCGCCCTCCCCCTCCCCCCCAGTGGGTCCTCATGTGCAGCCACGATGCTTCCATTTCCCATCTAGTCAGCATCTAAGACCCCGCTGCCCAGCGGCTCTGGGAGCCCGGGCCGGGGGCACAGTGCCTGCCTCCGGGGTCACAGGAGGCTGCGATCACCCCTCCCTGGGTCGGACATTTGTGGCCCCGCCCCTCCGTCTGGGTTGCTGGTTCCAGAAGCTGACTTTGGATGGAACCTCACTGTCACCATCATCTGGCTTCTGCTTATGCAAAACCTGACCTTTGACCTCATCTCTGGGCCCCCCCTTCTCCTCACCCCACACCACCTGTTCCCTTCATCGCTGTGCTATTCTTTCCTCTTTAAAAAAAAATCCCGCTGACAGGAGCTTTCTGACTTGTCATTTTGGAGATCATCAACAAATTCTGCGGAGAGGTGACCTCCATTATGAGAAAGAAACCGGGCTTGGCCGGGGCCCAGGCCGGGCGCAGGCGCTCAGCGACGGGCAAGGTGACACTGTGCGTCCCATCAGCATTCACGGCCCGGCCTCTCCTCCGCGGAGAGTAATTACTCCTTCCAGAGCGAAAGGTCCAATTTGCTGTAGGAACAGGGCCCCGGGTAAAGGGGAGGGCCCGCTGGGAACGGAGACCCACACCCACCGGCTCCCGCAGGCTCCACGTCACAGCGACCACCGCAGATCTATCACCCTGTCCTAACACCCTGGTGGCTGCACACCAGTGGGGCTCAGCTGCTGATCCAGCGATCGCCCTGCGGCTGCACCCGCTCCGGGACCGCCTGGCCTGGCTGGGGGGGTAGTGGGGGGAGGAGAGGGAGAGGCAGCACCTTGTCTGTTGCACTCCGCCCTCTCCTGCGATGTCCTGGACCCCAGGATGATACAGGGGAACAGGGACCACGTCTAGGGCCTGGACGCTAACACCAAAGTGGACCCCATTCACACGAGGGTGTGTCTCATTGAGTCCAGAAAGACCGCCCCAAAGCAGCCCTATTTGCCCATTTTAGGGACCAGCAAAGTGAGGCTACAGATGGCAAAGCCCTCCCAGCCCCTGCCCCACACAGGGCTCCTGCTGTGTGCTCGCATACCATCCACCCTAGGTGGCACTTGTCACCTGTGCTGTCTTGGCCTTGGAGCCCAGCACTGGACCTGGTCCATGCAGGTGAGCACACACCACTGGGAAATGGTCGGATGCCAGTGCAAGGAGGTGAGTCCTGCCCATAGCTGCCCTGTTGGTCGCTACAGAGCCGGGACCTGAGCCCCAGGCTGTCCGTCTGCAGCGCCCATGCCACCGCACCCAGCTTCCCAGCTCCTTGTTGCATCAGCACGTCACTCTGCGTTCTGACATGTCACCCCTCCGCCTCCTCTCCTCTGCCTCTGTGTTTGGGGGTTCACTCAGAGCTGACATGTTGCCTGCAGCTGGTGGGGAGAGAGTGTGGAGGTGCAGGTGCCCGAGGGGGCTCAGCCAGCTCCTGGGGTGGGTGAGTTGCTTCCTTCCCCCACCCCCCCTCGTCACAGGGGCCTGGAGGAGGGAGGGAGGTATCCTTGCTGAGAAGGGCACAGGGACTCCCGGTTGTCACGCTGGTCTTGGTGGGAAGCCAGGATGGTGTCAGGTGCGGGCTGATCCAGGTGCTTTCATGAGGCCACCTGGCTGAACAGGGCCAGGCAGAGCTGAGTGCTTTCCCCTGTCCCGTTTCCACGTGTGACAGTCAGAGGACCTCCACAGGCCACGCTCACTCCGACACCAAAGGCAGGGCTCCTTTCTCCACATCTTACCCCTCTCTCTCCAGGGCTCAGGGCAGCACGGGCCCCACCTTCCGGTCCACCAGGCACCTGTGTCTCAGACCCGCCCACCCTCCACAGGGCTGCAGGGTCCATCTCCAGGGAGTGGCACCGGCTCCTCACCCCGGGCTGTGGCAGCAGCTTGATGCGATGTGATGTGTACGGAAGAAATAAAACTCAGAAGCCAATTGACTTAAACGCGAGACAAATGCAGCTTGGTTACACGGCGCATGCTAAATCTTAATGGCATTTAGAAAGCGTTTTGTGGGGTAGCAAATGGAAGCAAACCCATCAGACTTCCACTCCACTCGATGTTTTATAGCCCAGAACATTTTTCTGCCACAAGCCAGAGACTTTAAAGTGTAATAAGGTACATTGGAACCCAAGGGTTTTAAAATAGACGCAAGACGCACGCACACCCAGAAAAGGAGTAAAATAATCCATTAAGGGGCCGGTCTGATCGGGGGAGAAGACACTCTTTACTGGAAACGCTGTCGCGTCGCACGGCCCGCAAACCGTTATTTATCGGCACGTGTCTGTGCAGGGAGCGCGGGGGCCCCGGGGGAAGGGGAGGCGCGCTCCCACTCTGCGTCCTTGGGTTTCTTGGTATTTATTCATGTGTTTACTCATATGCGTTGCAAGTGACACGCTACATGAATTAATATATCAACTGAAAGGCGATGCCAGTGTCTTAGTCTTACGTTTCATCAAGAATCTATGCCGACCATCGCAGGCCCCTCGGCACCCGCCGTCCTCGCCGCCCCGCTTGCGTTCCCTTACCCAGCGTCCTGGTCCAGCGCTTTGTAAGCTCTCTGTTTTCCATGGCCCTGGCCTTGAATGCCAGCTGCTCGGCCATCCTCATCGAGTCTGCTCCGTGCTGCCCGTGGCTGACAACGGCCAGAATTCTCGGGCCCGGGCCCTGCCTCCGCTGGCATAAAGCAGTTAGCGGCAGCATCTGCTCACGTTTCAAGCTCATCTGAAATGCGAATCTTTTCCCGTGATCTTGGAATGCGAGGGCCGAGGAAATTCTTGGGATCTGCTGGTCCAGCAGTTCTGGCTCAGGGGTGATCTTGCCCCCAGGGACATGTGGCACCTGGCAGCGAGGTTGTATTCCTGGCATCTAGTGGCATTTGAGCATGTCATTTTTAAAAATAATTTTTAATAGAGTTCAGAGAGGAAGGGAGAGGGAGAGATAGAAGCATCAATGATGAGAGCGAATCATTGATCGGCTGCCTCCTGCACGCCCCACACTAGGGATCGAGCCCACAACCCGGGCATGTGCCCTGACTGGGAATCAAACCATGCCCTCTTGGTTCATAGGTCAATGCTCAACATCTGAGCCACGCCGGCCAAGCTTTAGTGGCATTTGAGATCCAGGAAGGGTTTGTGCCAGGAGTGGAGATGGGCAGACCCTCTGGGCCCACCCAGGTGTTCCCACAGTCCTGGCCAGACCTGAGCTGCCAGTCTGGGCACATCAAAAGCTAATGGCAAACCTCTCTTCTTTGCTGGGGGCTCCTCCTCTGGCCTGCCCCCGAAGTCTGTGCTGCTGGCGTGGAGAAGAGGCTCATGGCTGCCCGGGGCCAAGGGCGTCTGGTGGCCACTCTCCTGCCTTAAATCTCTCCCAACATCCCTGCCACGTTCGCCACCGCAGGGCCGGTCTTTGCCCCGTGCTGGCCTCTCCCGGCCCCGTGGCTGCTTCCCGATATCAGTGAGGCCTCTGCAGGCTCCTTAGGGGAACATAGACCCACTTCATGCCAATAAACACGAATCCAGGTCAGACACTAACTCATCCTAAGACTGGAAGGGTTCCTGATATCCGTGACCATGCCCACTGGTGTGTTCATGGTATGTTTTTATTGAATGTATTGGGGCGGCATTGGTTAATGAAGTTACATAGGTTTCAGGGGTACAGTTCTATATACATCACCTGTACATTGTACTGTGTATTCACCACCCCAGGTCAAGTCTCCTTCCATCACCACTTATCCCCCTCCCCCTCTCCTACCTCCCCCACCCCTTTCTCTCTGGTCATGGGGGTAGGGGAGACTGTTGTGTGTGTCATGGCATTCTATTTTGTTTTATTTCTCCTGCATTCATTTCTTTTACAAAAGACAACAAGCGCGCAGAGTCTCCACCCAGCCTCCGCCTGGCCCTCGTCTGGCTCTGTGGCGGGTGCGTCACTGAGGAGCTGCAGACGTAGCAGGCGTGTGGTGTGGTGTCTCACTTTCTTCCTTGTCCTTAAACGTGACCCTTCCACGTGTTTCTCCATCCACTGCCCCTGGTCGGTGTTAATGGTTCTAGCAGCCGACAGCTACCGAGCTCACACGTGCCAGTGCCGCTACGTGCTCCGTGTCCCAGCCGCCCCATGTCGTGGACACATGTGCAGCCCCCCTCCCCCCCGCACAGAACCGGAGCTCAGGGAGGCCAGGACCTGAACCCAGAGCAACTGCCCAGAGCCCGTCCTCTGGCTTTCAGTGGCCCCAGCCCTGCGTCCAGGCCCCGTCGCAGTGGCCTGGGCAGTGGAGAGCCTTCTGCGGTGCCCCGATGGCCCCAGAGCCTGGTAACCAGCTGTGTGTCCCAGGTGGACACGCAGGTCCCCGCCGCTCCCGGCCCCGCACACTCCCAGCAGGAGGCATGGACCGAGGACCTCCCACCCTTGGCACGGCGACGTTTGCACTCGGTCACCCTTTGCTGTGGGGGCCCTGGCCTCTACCCCTGGAGAGGCCTGCTGAGCAGCTGCTCCCCATCCCCCCGTCCTCACAGCCAGGACTGCGTGCAGACTTTGCCACATGTCCCCGGGATAAGGTTCTGGGTCAGGAAGGCGTGCGCTCCAGGGCAGGGCTTGTCTTTCTGTGGATTTTGGTTCTCCTGCCCCTCAACCCTGCCCCACTGCACCCTGCCCTGCCCTGCCCTGCGGGCGGGACTGTCCCCAGTGGTCTCCAGTCTCTGCAGAGCCCCGTGAGCCGGCATCCGGGATCTGCAGGAAACCCGGAGCCACGATCGCCTGCTTCCCACCACCTTGCCGTCCGCCTTGCGGGGAAACCTGTGAATTGTTGGACAGCACATCCGTCTCTTTGCTTCTGAAGAGGGTCTGCGTCTTGAGCGGAGCCGGTTCTGAAACATCACTCACAGGCTGTACAAATACCCCGTCAGCAGCGTGAGGCTCATTTCATTGTTCTCGACGCATGGGATCTTCATTATCTGCGCTGTTGGTAAAGGCAGGCTCGCAGCAGCTCTGCACTCTCCATTTAGCGGCGAACGATGATTTATTCCCCTCGCGCTGGACACCCTCGATCCCCCAGGTGATGGAGAGCGCGCCCACACGGATGCGCAGGCCCCGCGGCTGCTCTGGGCTCTGCCCCCTTGGGTGGAGCGGGAGGGGCTTGACCGGGAGCCGCCTCCCTGCACTGGCACCTGCAGCCCAGGGGCGTGGAGTTAGTGCATGTCACTGACAGGTGCCAGGAGGCAGCCGGGCCTGGTGGACAGCCACCCACCCCAGCATGGGCAGCGGGCGTGTGCCCTCCCACCCTGCTCCTCCCGCTGGGAGATGGGATCCCCTTTACCCCACTCCTCACTCGGGAGGGGCGTGTGCGGATGCGTGTGCACGGCCCTGCTGTGTCCACGTCAGAGCATCTCAGACTGAGAGAGGGAGTCAGAGCACAGCCCCTAACGGAGGAGGGCTCTCAGGTGCAGCACGAGGGGGTGGGTGCAGCCTCGGGCACAGGGACCGGCGCTGCAGGGCGCAGGCGTGGGGGGAGGCGCGTGGACGTGACGAAGAGTCCCGCACACGGGAGTGTGGGCTCCACTCGGACTGCACTGAGCAGAGGCAGGGGCAGCAGAAGCCGTGGCGTTTCCCAATCCCAAGGCTCCGGAGCCCCCTGGGAGAGTGGGTGGACACGCGCGGTCCCCCTTCCGTGGGGTGTTCCTCGTAAGCGGAGTGAGGCCCCAACTCAGGCTGCGGCAGCGGTGCGCCTTGGCCTCGGACACTGCGTGAATGAGGCCAGACACAGAAGGTCACGTGTTTCCATGATTCCCTTCCCATGGAGCCCCCAGAACAGGCAAATCCAGAGACGGAAGGCGGACCGTGGCTGCCAGCGGCTGGGGGCGGGGCGCGGGAGCACCCACGTAACAGACAGAGCCCGGTCTCCTTTGGGGTGAGGGAAGGTCCTGGAATAGACAGTGGTGATGGCTTCCCGTCATTGCCGGTGTGCCCGATGCCCCCAAATTGCGCACTTTAAAATGGCGAGTGTTTGCTGTGTTGATTCGATCTCAATTTTTGAAAACATCAGAGCCCGAGTCAGCACTAAACTGCGTGGGAAGGCTCGCGGCTCTGAAGCCGGTCAGCAGAGGGGCCCCGGGGTCGGGCCTGGTTCCCTGGCGAACATTATTCCCGCTTCTCCTGAGCTCAGGTCCCATGCAGGCCGCCACCAGGGCCCCGCAGCCCCGGGTCCCCACACAGAGGTGCTCCGACAGCGGTTCAGAGGCACGGGTGGCCCATGGGCCCCTCCTCCTCGCCGGGCCCTCTAGCACCCGTGGTGAATGGCCACCGTGCCTGACGGGGTCTCTAACTCTGCCCGGGAGTTTGGCCTTTATGCTCGCCACCTTGTAAAATGATTACTTCCCGTCGCTGCCCGGCTTTAGAATGTCAGTGTGCGGGGAGCTGCCTCGCAGCGTTGCAGCTCATACACGCGCCGCTTCCTCTGTGCCCCGGAGCCTGTGCTTCCCTAACGTGGCTTTCAAAACAGTCAGCTTTCAAAGAGACGGGCGGGGGCGGGCTCGCTGTGGGCAGTCAACCAGGCTCTCTTTCCTGGGGTCCGGACCGAATCCGTGATGGGGTCCTTAATTGAAGTCACCTTTCACACGCAGTGATATTTCTATCACCACCTGCCATCCCTCACGAGGGATCGTTATCCGCAGAGATGCAGTCCTTCGGGAACTTTCTTCTTTGGTGATGTAATTCCGATCCCGGGAGCCAGGGACACACACCAGGGCTCATATTTCAAGCTGCTGGCAGGAGAGGCTGCTGTGCCGGTGCCCAGGATACAGGAAAACACGCGCTTTCTCCGTCTGCGGATTTGCCTCCCGTCAGGGCATCCGGGCGCTCTGAGCTCCCAGCCCGCAGAGACCCCTGGGAAGGCAGGGCAGTGGCGGGCTGGGTGGCAGGCGGGGTTGAAAGGACTTGAACTTGACTCTCTTGGTTTCTGACTCCTGATCGCCTCCTCCTCCCAAGGACCGGTTTCCTTGCGTTTCTGGTTTTCAAACTGTGCATGTCGGGAGCCGGCCAAAGCCTATCTGCTCTGCCTGCCTTGCGCTCTCCGGCGGAGACCTGCGGAGCTGCGGCCAGGCTGGACTATAGAGGGAATTTAACTCATCGCCCAGCGCCAGGGCGGAGGGCAGCGTGTGCAGAGCTCCCCCGGAGTCGCGGGAAATGGCTGGATTGTGTGTTCGCTCTCAGCATCAATACCAAGGCCCAGACACCCCAGGCTCCGGCGTGTCTATTATTTATATGCAGACCTGGCTCTTTTGAAGGGACTTCCCCAGAGAACCCGGGTTTCCTTTCCCTGCAAGCTCATAGGTGACTGCTGTCTGCCTGGCACGCCCCTCCCCTTGAACAGCCTCACAAAGGCTGCTCAGCTCCTGCCACCTTCCACGGGGGCTCCTGAGCTAAAACAAATCCTCCCCCTTTAGCCCCATCCCATCAGGCCTAAGTAAGACGCTGGCATATATTCCTGACTGGTGCACATAGCGTGAAGGTTTTCTAGGAACGAAGCCACAGTCCTCCCTTCTGCTGCCAGGCAGGCGCAGGCGCTTTGGGCGCGCCCCCCCCCCATGCCCCCCAGGTCAGGGGGTAGCACACGTTTGCAAAGAGCAGCAGCAGCAGCCACAGAACAAGGAGAACAGTGAGTGGCTGGTGGGCATTTACTGGGCTGTCACTCTGCACCAGACCCTGTGCCGAGGGCTTTGTCATAATACCCCAAGGTCTTGGGGGGTGAAGACAAGCTGCTTCCTAAGAAAGTGGTTAAGAAGCTGTGCTCTGAAGTCAGGAAGACCCTATTAGTTAGAAGTTCAGCTGCAAGTGACCTCAATCCCCAAGCAGCGATGCCTCATCCAGGATAGCCTGCGTTCCTATGGCAGCTGGTGGCCGACGAGGGTCCCAGCTTCCCATACTGTGGCCTCACCATCCTCCTCATGGCACGAGATGGCTGCGAGAGCTCAAGCCATGGCGCCTGCATCCCAGCAGCAAGAAAGGGCCGAACAACATTTCGGCCTAATCCCCTTGGCCACAACTCAGGTACAGCCCCACCTAACTGCAGGAGAGGCCGGGGAGTAGCGTTTCATTCCGGATGGCCACATGCTCAGCTCAGTTTGGGCGGTCTAGTACTAGAGGAAGGAGAAGGGGAGGGCTCGAGGGGTGCAGACAGCTATCTCTGCCATAGAGACCTCGCCAGCTGTTTGCCATGGGGGATTGGGACCTACGTTCTGAGTATCGTGCCTTTATCTGTGAAATCAGGGACATGCGGGCACCTGCCAGGGCTGTTGTGAGTTACACTGAAACCATCGCTCTGTGGTGAGCAGCGCAGAGCCCGGGGGAAGCGAGGCTGGGAGATGGTGAGAGTTCCCAGGGTTCCCAGGACAGGCCCCTCGTTCCGCAGTCTGAGGCCAGGCACCATCACCAGGGGTGGAGAATGGGTAAACCAAGTAATTTATTTTGTGCTTCACAGTTCACACAGCATGTCCACATCCCGGGCCACACTTGAATTCCACAATAGCCCGTGTGCAGGTCTTCCTGCCCCCGCTGCAGAGGTTGGCCCAAGAACGCAACCCCATCACTCTGATGCCCTCTCTCCATACGTTTACGCCCCTTCCTGCACATGGGAAGAATAAAAGGGGAGAGCATTGCACATGAAACATTAAGTACGTGCCATGTGGTTACACTGATTTATCAGCCAAAACACACGCACGCGCGCGCGCGCACACACACGCACACACACACACACACACACACACACAGGAATGCATATCTTTCTGTGGTTTCCAAAGGTTGAGTCTAAGAAACTTGGGGGAATGCCTTCCTCTCTGCTCTTAGCTCTTTTGTTTAGGCAACCGTGTCGATTTACTAAGCAGCTCCGAGGTGCCGGGCACTGTGCTGAGCGCCGAGAATGTAGTGAAGAGCAAGCAGACCCTCTCCACGCCAGCATGGAGCTGGGCGTTCTGTGCGGGTGGAAGCAAGATCATCACATCATCCCAAAACAAGGGCACGCTGACTCGTGAATAGCAGGGCAGAACCAGCCCCGAGAACGGGGGTCCCCAACCCACATCATCGACACACTGAGACCTGTGCCGCAGAACAGGAACGGGGGGCGCAGGTGGACATCGTTGCCGAATGTAAGTAGTGGGAGAATCCTCCTTCACTCCCTACGGCTGCTGGACTCCACTGGGCATTCATCCATGCCCTGGGATGCCTGAATTCATTACTCTTCTCACCCCGCCAGCACAGTGTAGTAATGTGATCCAGAACATGGACATTGGAGACAGAGTCAAACTGGTGAAAATCCTTGTTCTGTCTCTTAGTAGCCCAGGAGCCAATCTTGGACAAGTCGGGCCAGCTTCTATGTGCCTCCGTCTTCTCATCTGTAAAGTGGGGGTAAATAGTAGCACACACAGGGTTGTTGAGAGTACTAAAGTGAGGTACTATGTATAAAGCACTTAGAAAAACAGCATATGGCACAGGGCAAGCCCTATGCCAGGGCTGGCTCAAGAGGGTGAGGATGGGGATGATGATGACGACATTGAGAAGAAGAGGAGGTGGTGATGATGATGGTGATGATGCTCATGGTGATGACATTGATGATGATGAAAGGATGAGGAGGGTGGCGATGAAAATAGTGGTGGTTAATAATGATGATGGCATTGAGGAAGAAGAGGAGGGTAGCAATGGTGGTGGTGGTGATGATAGTGGTGATGATGACGGTGGTGGTGATGATGATGATGATGAGATTGAGGAAGAGGAGGAGAGTGGTGATGAGGGTGAAAGGCAGGTGTGAATCCATTCAGCCGTCTAGAGGCACCACCCGCAACACACTTTGCACTGGTTGTCATGGAGCCTTGAAAGCTCATGGCCTTTGGGGCCGGGCACCTCACCTGGTCTGACCTAGGGCCCGGGTCCGGGTCTTCCCCGCGGGCCCAGCACTGTGTGCGGCGACCCATCCAGGTGAATGTGTAGCCTCGGGAGCCTTCTCTGGAGCTGTTGCTAATATTTTGGCCAACAGGTAGCTCCAGTGTCTGCTATTTCCCTTTATTTTATTCAAAGTTCTAAGGAGTTTGTGCCCATCTAAGCAGCAAGGGCACACGTGAGCTAAATCAGTAAATCTTTGCCACTTTGTCACTCTTAATTTTTTGTTAATTTAATTAGGATAGAGACAGCTGTGCGTCGGTGTGCTACATCACTGGTCGTAAAGCTGTCAATCACTTTAGTGCCGGCCCCGCGAGTGGTGTGGTTATTAATCAGCAGGTTAGGGCTGTGGTTTGGGGAGCAGCTGCCCGCAGGGCCCCTGAGCCTGTCCTCCAGCTCCCCGCTGCCCCCTGCACACCTGCCCCCTCCCCAGGCCCAGCTCCTTTAGAGCAGCTTCTTCTCTCTCCTGCCCAGGCCTGCGGGGAGGTGTGGAGTCCCTACTGTCCTGGGGGGTGCCCCAGTACTGACGACCTAGAGCAGTGGTTCGCAACCTGTGGGTCGCGACCCCTTTGGGGCTCGAACAACCCTTTCACAGGGGTCGCCTAAATACATCCTGCATATCAGGTATTTATATTACGATTCATAACAGTAGCAAAATTACAGTTATGAAGTAGCAATGAAAACAATTTTATGGTTGGGGGTCACCACAACACGAGGACCTGTATGAAAGGGCCGCGGCGTTAGGAAGGTTGAGAGCCACTGGCCTAGAGCGCTCTGAGGCCGAGCAGTCCCTGTGTTGGGAAGTGGGCTTGCTCCCATGGGTCTGCTCTCTAGGACCTTCTCCTCTCTCTCCTCTCTGAGGCTGCTGACGTCATTTCCAACTCCGGGCCCGAGGCCCCACCCCCACCCGTGCTGGCCCTGAGCGCGAGGCAGGCGGGCCAGGGCCCGTTCCGTGGGCAGACAGCACTCGGCAGCCCGTTGGACCTCCGCCAGCTGCCTCCTCCTTTTAGGGAGAAGGCTCGGTCCAAGGAGAAGTGGCCGGTGCTGTGTCACCCCCCACACTGGCAGCCCTGGCATAGAGCTGGGGAGGGCTGCCTGCCAGCCCAGCCTTCTCCACGCCCTCTTCTGAGTCCTGCACCTGCCCACGTGGCTCTAAACAGAGCAGGGTGGGACCTGCCAGGGCTGGAAGGACTCTGGGGACACGTCCAGTCATTGCTCAAGCCACGACGGATCCTGCCTCCGCACTGGTCAGCACCACTGCAGGGTGGGCCCGCCAGGTCTGGGTGGGGCTGGACCCCGACTCCCAACCATGAGCTCTGGCTAAGCAGCTGGGACTCTCGCTGGGGGACACGGGGCCTCCAGCGTCTGCTTCTCTGAACGTGGGGCTCAGCCCTCCACCCCTCTGGCTGTCCCCGTCTCTCTCATGTGTTTGCAGTAACAGGACGCTTGGTTTTAGTTGGACAGCAGCAGCAATATTTCCAGAGCAAATCGAGCTTGTGGACATTTGCTCTAGGCAGTTACATTTCCATGTGAATATGTTGGTTCTGGCCTTGCTGCTTGAGCAGCATCTCTACCAGAGGGGCCACTGCAGGCGGGGGCAAGGGGGGGCACTCCGGGAGGGGGTGGTGGGGGGCTGCGGGAGGGGCCACTGCGGGAGGGGCCACTACAGGGGAGGAGCAGCAGCACCAGCCAGCCCGGCTCCTGGAGGTGTCCCCACAGGGTGCAGGTCTGGGCCTGAGCCTGGAGGTGTCCCTGCAGGGGCCTGGGCGGTGATCTGACACCTACTGAGCTGACAGCACCATCATCCTCCTTTGGGCATGAAGCTCCCCAATTTCTGAAGCAATTTGGGGTGCCCTGTTCACCCCCATACACCCCCCCAAAACTCAGTTCTGGCCTCACCTGCCAGCCACCCCCAGCCACATCCCCCTCCTGGTTCCGGGTGCTTCGGGCTGTCAGATGGGAACCTGGGGCTCAGCTGGCGGTTCTGCACCATCCTCTGTGGTTCTGCGCTGCTCCCACAGGCATGAGGTGCATTCCCTCCGGTCTGGGCTGCACGCGGCTCCGGACGCCCCAGCCTTGCCGGGCCTCCCTGGGGGTCCCCCCGCAGGGCGTGTGTGCACTCAATCCTGAGGCCCCTCCGCTCCCCGTGGGAGGCAAAGGCAACGCCCTTGGGAAATCCGGTTCACAGTGACCACTGTCCGGCAGAGACACGTGCCCGCCGGGATGGGCTGGGGGACGCGGCCACTGGAAGGTGACGTGTGGTCAGAAGGGCCGCATTTGAGCCCTCTCTCCACCCGGAACAAGGCTGCACCGGACTGTCCGCATCCGTGCCAATGGCATGGTTTTGAGTCCACTCCACAGGCCCAAGATGCTCAGTTAACTGTCCTGGGTAGGTGTCCCGTGGATGCCCTTGGCCCCATCACCTTGGCCTCCGCCCCGCCGAGCTGCTCAGCACAGAGAGGGGCACTGTGTCAGGAGGCCAGGCCACGGGCACTGCCCCGGGGGCGCTTCTGCCTCTGAGACACCCTGATGCTGAGGCAGGGGCCGTGGCGATGCCAACCTCGCTGGGGGCCGGGCACAGTGCCTGGCTGTCAGTGTGGCTGGGTCCTCGGCTCCCCGGACACTCTCCTCATCTGCAGCCGCGTCCTCTCCTGCCTCCACCACGGCCTCCTCATCGGAGCAGCCGCCTGCCCTCGGTTTGGTTGAGGAGTCGGTGAGCTGCCCAGTGGGAAATACTGTGCTGCCAGCAGGCCAATCTCCCCCTCCCCCCCTCACAGGCCACTGAAACGGCTCTGAATAGTCCTGCTGCCAAGCCCAGTGGCTTCCCAGTCCTCAGCCCACCTGTCCTTCCCCTGGTGTTCGGTGGTGCAGCCCACTCCTGCTTGGAGACTCGTTGCCATAGTTTCCACGATGCTCTATCTCGGGGCCCACTTAATCTTGCTAACGGTTTGTTTCCCAGCCTCCTTTGCTGGCTTCTCCGGGAAGTCAAAGCCCCCAGCACCCTGCCCTGGCCGCCTTCTCCCAGCCTCTCTGATTCTGCCCCGTGGACCCCACCCACTCCCATGACTGCAGTCCCCGCCCAGACTTCTCTCTCCACACATGCCCTGTGCCCGCTCTCACTGAGCACGCTCAGACCTGCCCTCTCACCTCCCATCCCCGAGCCCCACCCCTCACCCAGGCCAGAAACAACTGGCTTCTCTCTCCCAGTTACAGCAACATCACCATCCACATAATTACCCCAACGGAGACCTCACAATCCTAACTTCTCCCCGTCTCAAGTCCAATCCCTCATTAAACTCTGTTTCTGCCCAGCTGAGACGGCCAGCGGTTGAGCGGCGACCTATGAACCAGGGGGTCATAGTTTGATTCCTGGTCAAGGCACATGCCTGCAACCGGCTCAGTCCGCAATGCGGGGCGTGCAGGAGGCAGCTGATCAATGACTCTCTCATCATTGATATTTCTCTCTCTCTCCCTCTCGCTTCCTCTCTGAAATCAATTTTTTAAAAATTGTTTTTTTCTTTAAAAAGAGCTCTGTTTCTGTCCCAGCCAGGTCATGAGGTCTCTAGCTCCAGGCCTGCAGCCACCCCCGCCAGCAAGCAGGGTCCCAGCTTCCAGGGCCCCCTCACTGTCCCTCCAGGGCTCCAGCCCGGGGCCACCCACTCTCCTGCTTCCTCAGGCCTCTTGCACCTCCCTGCTCGTCCTAATGCTCGAGGCGGCATCCTTCAACTAATGCACATAGAAAGCTGCAGAATAGACTTTAAAATGCGTAAGGTATAAAAATGATTGCGGGAGATTGGACACAGATGGGTAGGAGGTTATGACGGAAAAGAATTTTGCTTAATCTTGGAATGAAAAATACCCCGGTCCCGGCAGAGTCCAGTCAGAAGGAATTTCCAGAGAGATCTGTCTTCCTGCCACCTCGTCTCCAGCACAATTGATCTTCGCTTTTATTGCTTTTCTCCTCCCTCCCCCTCGCTCGGTTGTTCTTGCAGATAATGCACAGAAAGGCCTTTCTGGTGGTTGGGCCGTTTACGGGGAGGCCTTCGGTATGCACACAGCCCCCTTGCCAGGGGCTGCCACCTCTGTCCCCTGCGGCTGGGGGTCCCTGCCTGAGTCCGTGACTTGCTGATCTTGGAGGGGCTCAGGTTCAACTCCCAGCCCTGCCTCCAGCCTTGGGCACGTTGCTGCTCTGGGAAATGGGGCACAGTCCCTTTCTCGTGGCATGGCTGTGAGGAATGACGGGTGGGAAGCGGTTAGCTCTAGTAGGTCTTGCGTTTCTGTCATGTCATTGTCACCTTGAACGTGCGTGAGCTGAAAACACGGGCACTCCTCGTGTTCGTGCCCGCAGCGCTGCCCGTGGCTTACCAGCCCCTCACTATTGGCACCACTAGAGGACAGGCTGGCCTGGGCAGGTGGGCACACATCCGCTCGCGCTCCTCGGGACTCTCCAGCGTTCATGCAGCCAGAGGGGAGGGATTGCCGCCCCTCCTCCTGGGGACACTCTTTCCCGGGTGTGACTGGGAGTCCGCGGGCAGCCTCTGTTTCCCTCCCAGGGAGGCCCGGCCCTTGGCTGGCATGGAGGCCAAAACCCGGCCGGGAGGGCCTTGGGCCTCTGCACCCACCGCCCTCGGTCAGAGCAGGGCCTCTCTCTGGCTGCCCATCAGGGCTGTGGCATGTGCTGCGCGTCCTGGAGGGCACATGTCCCTCTAGATGAGCGTGGCGAGGGCGGGGCCCACGATGCTCCATGGCTGCATCCCCAGGGTCAGGCTCCCGCCCCCCAGCCGGGCAGGTGCCCCTGTCACAGGCTCTGCCCCTCAGAGAGCCACACGGAGTGGCGGGTTCTCAGTGCGGGCTCTGGGGGGGCTGGTTTGCACGAAAGGCGCCTCCTGGGGGAGTCAGCAGCTCTCTGAGACCCAGCCAGCCCTGAGGGCGGGCAGGCCCTCCAGTCAGGTCTGCAGGACCCCAGGCACCCAGGCATCAAGAATACAGAAAACAGGAAATAGATTTAACACAGGTGCCTAGTCTATGACAAGTTCAGGACGGGGCCCCACGCTCCGGGAAGCGCTCGGCACCAAAGAAAGAGCCAGGGTGCCAGGGAATCCCCTCGTCTACAGAGAAAAACCGCATCCCTTCCCCTGACACGTTCCCATGGGAACGAGAAAGCCTACAGCCCAGGGGCATCTGGCCCTGGGCCAGGTGTCTGGGCACCACCCAGTGTGCCAGGCCAGCGTGGCCATTTCTCTCAAGATGGTCAGTGCTGCACTCCCTCTTGGAAAGATGGTCTCCCTCTGTGTGTGTGGAGGGGGGGGGGCAGGAGGGGGGAGGAGGACCTGGGAGGCCTGCCCAGCTGGTTTCCTGGTTCCGGGTCCAGTTTCCTGCCTCCCAGCACCCGCATGTGTCACATGACCTTTTACACAGAGCGTCAGGGACACCTTCAGCTGACCCTGCCCAGTCTGTGAGATTTGTACTAACCCCTTTTGAGAGACCAGGAAGCTGCTGCTCAGAGGGACTTGAGCCACCGGCCCCCCGGTCACATGGCCAGGAAGTGCTCCGTCCCTGCCATTACACGAGGTGCAATTAACAAACAGTAACCGTCCCCTCTTGCCCCTTTCTGAGTCCAGTTCTGAGAACTTGGCAAATGCTTGTAGTCATGTGATCCACCACCACAATCAAAACGCAGAACATTTGGGGGTCAAAGGTACAAACTTCCAGTTATAAAGTAAATAAGTCCACCGGCCAGAGTGGCTCACTGGTTGAGCGTTGACCTATGAACCAGGAGGTCAGGGTTCAATTCCCATTCAGGGCACATGCCTGGGTTTTGGGCTCAATCCCCAGTAGGGGGCGTGAAGGAGGCAGCCGATCAATGATTCTCTCTCATCATTGATGCTTCTCCCTCCCTCCCTCTCCCTCTCTCTCTCTCTCTCTCTCTCTCTCTCTCCTTCTCCCTCTCTCTCTCCCTCTCTCTCTCCCTCTCCCTCTCCCTCTCCCTTCCTCTTTGAAATCAAGGAAATAAGTCCTAGGGCAGAATGGGCAGCGTGGTGCCTATAGTTTATACTGCTGTGTTGCCTACATGAAAGTCGCTAAGAGAGTAGATCTTCAATGTCCTCAACACAAGAGAAATAATTTTTGTAACTATGTGTGGTTGGGGGATGTCAGCTAACTTTTAAAAAGATACAGAACATTTCCATCAGCCCAAAGAATTTCTCTGTACCCCTCTGTAGTCAGGCCCTCTCCACCCCAGCTCCCAGCCGCCGGTCTGTTTCCGTGCTACAGCTTGGCCTTTTCCAGAAGGTCAGAGCAATGGAATCCTTGTGCCCTCCTGAGCAGGATCGGGTTCACCCCAGCTGCTGCGTGGAGCAGTGGTCCGGGCCCTTGTGTGGCGACACTGTTTCTGGTGTGGGCTCACAGAAAGGCTCAGCTAGCATTCACATACTGCCCACCTGGGCAGACATGCTATTATTTCTCCTGTGCACAGTCCTGGGAGTGAGATTGCTGGGTCGTCTGGTAAATTTGTCTAACTTTGTAAGTTAGACATACAGAAAGTAGGAAACATATTTAACACAGACGCCTAGTCTATGAGTAGCCAAACTGCTTTCCAAAGAGTTTACCGTTTGGCATTCCCATCAGCCAAGGAGACCGCACCTTTGCCAGCATGTGGAATTGTCATTTTTCAAGTTGTTCTAATAGGTGTTTAGTGGAATTCCATTGAGGTGTAAAGTTGCATCTCCCTGATATCTAATGATGTTGAGCATCTTTCCCTGTGCGTATTACACCCATCTGTATATATAGTTGTTGTTTGTGGGGGGGGGAGTGTCTGTACAAGTTTTTACTGCCTAGTCCTGTCATTCTTTTCCATAATTGCTTGAGCAATTCTACTTTCTTTGCCTTGCCGTGTAAATTTTAGGATTAGTTTGCTGATTTCTACCAAAAAGAGAAAAATCCTGCTGGGAGTTTGATTGGGATTGCGTGGGATCTGCAGGTCAGTCGGAGGAGAATTAGCCTCGTGCCACCTTGAATCTGACACTTCCTCAGCATGGAGTGTGTCTCTGTTCTGTGCCCCGGGGAGGAGGTGGCCGCCCTGGGCAGCACACTGCCTGGCTGGGGCCCCCCTGGGACACGGCCCCCCGGGCAGCTCTCAGCTTCAGTGATGGGCACAAATGTGGATGCCCAGCCACACCCTTCTGGGCGTTGTGTCTGCAGCAAGTCCTGGCACCAGGCAGCCTTCCTGGCTCCTGGTCCCCCCATTGCCCACCGACCCAGCCCAGCACCAGGGAGGGACCAGTGATCATCACGTCTGTCTGAGTGGACCAGTTAGGAAACTGAGGCCCAGAGAGGGGCACCGCTTTGCCCCTGGGTTCCTGCTCCCACCCATGAGCCTTCCCCACAGCCTCTGCCTGGCTCCGTGCCTCGTGCCTGGTTGTCCAGGGGTCTCTTCCTCCCCGCCTGGCTCCTCCTTAACCCATGGACGCAGCGGACCCACAGGGACCCGGTCACTGCTCTGCTCGGAGCCCCACCGAGGTCCCGCCCACCAGCTGTCTTCAGGCCCCGCATTCTTCTCTCTGACTCTCCAGCACACCCCTCTTCCAGCTTCCGAGCCTGCTGTTCCATCTGTGTGAACACCCTGCCTGTTCGCCCCTCCCCGCCTTCCCTGTCTGTCCTGATACCCTCAGCAGGGAGGCGCCCCCTGCCTCTGCCCCAAACAACCATCCCGCCAACCACCCAGCACATTCCCGCCAGCCCATCTCATTCCCCCTGGGTTGCCACCACCTGGAATGCTGGGTCCACGTGACCCTGTGCCGTCTGCCTTCCCACCGCCCTGGGGCCACGTGGGGCCACGTGGGGCCTGAAGATGTTTCCTGCTCTGTCCCCAGGGCCTGCCACAGCGCCTGGCACTCGGGACATGTTGTCGTGAACGAATGCGTGAGGGAGTGGCCGGGAGGGCTTCCCTCTCATGTGCCCCTGGCATGCGTGTGCCCGGAGCCCTGGCCCAGCCTGCTTCTCTGTGGAGCTGAGATGCAGCGTTAGCTCTGTCAACAAGTCTCCGCTCCAGGCTCAGTCTCCTGGAAGCCAGGCACATAGCCTCCCAGTTCAAATATTAGCAGTGTCCTGGGCCAAGCCGGCGTGTTCTCTGAGCCTCCAGGCGGCTGGTGAAGCCATGGGAACATTCAGTCACAAATCTGCTGTGCAGCTGGGCCTCTGAGGTGGGCGCCCAGCCAGGCGGGCGGAGGGCTCTGCTGGATGCCGAGGGGTGCTTCCCTCCACGGTCTGGGCAAGCGTGGCAGAGTGGGAGCGGCGGGGGTACAGGATGCAGCTGCCAGGACAAACCCACAGACAGAGCGGCTTACACTGGAGACAATTATGTTCTCACTAGAGGCCCGGTGCATGAAATTCGTGCACGGGTGGGGCCCCTAGGTCTGGCCAGCAATCAGGGCCGAGCGGGGCCTTCTAGCTGCCAGCCGGGGCCTTCCTTCGTTCTATGTCACCCCCTGGTGGTCAGCGCACATCATAGCGAGCGATCAAACTCCCTGTCTCCAGGTCAAACTCCCAAGGGGATACTTTGCATATTAGCCTTTTGTATGTATAGATAGTCTGAAGACTAGAAGTCTGAGCTCAGGGCGCCAGCAGGTGAGGGCTCTCTTCCTAACTTTGCAGACAGCTGCCTTTGCCGGTTGGGGGGAATGGGTTATTTGGTGTCTCTTTGTAGAAGGGCACTAATCCCATCCTGGGGCCCCACCCTCACCTAATACAAACCTAATCACCCACCAAAGGCCACACCTCCTAACACCATCACATTAGGGGTTGGGGCTTCAACATTGGAGTTTTGGAGGAACACAGATGTTCAGTCCATGACAGCCTCTCAGGACGGGGGAGGACACCTCAGGTGTGGAGCACTGTGTGCAGAGAGGCTCTCCCATGCAGCCAGCTGACCTCCCCACATGGGCTCTGCTCTTGGCCGCAGCCTGAAGGGCATGGGGTACGTGAGGAAGATGCATCTTTTAGACAAGGGACTAAATTTTAAGATAAGTGCTTTAATGTCCCTCTTTTACAGGCAAGGAAAGCGGGAGCTGGAGAGGGTAGGACCCAGGCCAGGTAGCTCACAACCAGTGGGCCAGGCTGTTGTGCCGCCTGCAGCCCCCACGTCCCCCACGCTGACCCAGGCCCTGAGTCCACAGCGCCCCGCCGGAGACAGACACGCCTGCTGACGCTCAGAGGCCGGCCACAGCCGGGAGGGCCCTCTGCACGCTTTTCACGGATTTATGTCTGAAACTGCAATTAACACTTTTCGCAGGTTGCCCTCCAGGATTAATTTTCAGAACATAGATTAATGGAGGTGCATGCTTAAGTGTTTGGAAAATATTTTTGCTATTAATCTCGATCAGAAGCCGATTGCTACCAACAAGGCTAATGAAAACAGCGGAGGTAGGCAGACTCCGGGAGCCGGAGCCGGGCGGGGCCTGGTGGGGACCTCCTGCCTGAGGATTGGGAGCCAGTGCGGCCAGCGCTGCCGTCCCCACCCTACCCGCAACCTAAGAGCCTGCCAGCAATGCACACTCGCCGCCTGCAGCTCACCTGCCGTGGACACGTGGGCTGTTCCCCTCACTCTGTACCCATCGTTCCCTGAGGGGAGATGGAACTGCACACTCAGTCTCGTAGCCTGAATCCCACAGTGTCAAATGCTTTCATCTCCGGCCTCAGTTTCCCGGCCCATGAAATGGGCCGCTCCCCTCCTCGCTGAGCTCCTAGGGCAGGTGTTTGCATCAGTTGTGATAGCGGGGGTTGGGCTTTACACGGCCAGTGTCACAGGCCACCAGGGTTTTGTGCGGCTCCTTTTTCTTTCTTTTTTTTAACAAGTGTTTTTTATAAATATATTTTTATTTATTTCGGAGAGGAAGGGAGAGGGAGGGAGAGAAACATTAATGATGAGAATCATCGATTGGCTGCCTCCTGCACGCTCCCCACTGGGGTTCAAGCCCGCAACCCGGGCATGTGCCCTGACCAGGAATCAAACCGTGACCTCTTGGTTCATAGGTCGACACTCAACCACTGAGCCACACCGGCCCAGCTGGGCTCCTTTTTCATTTATTTGTTCAGTGGGCAAATCGCTATATATCGTGTCAGGCGGAGAAAGTTCTCTGAAAAAAGCCAGTGTGGGAACGGGTGGGGGAGTATGAGGGGGAGGGAAGGAACTCTGAATGTCTTCACCTTCATTCACCTGGCGACTCCATCGTCCCTACGCACTCAGCGGATCACCTTGCCAGCCTGCCCTTAGGAAGCAGGGACAGGTGGCAGCACCTCCTGCAGGCCTCGCTGTCCAGGTGCTTGGGCACCAGAGCCCGTTGCACAGACCAAAGCTCAGGGCATCCTCAGAGGCAGCTCTGCCCGCTGAGTGTCCCTGGCACCCAGCCCAGTGAGGGCATGGGGCCGGGAAGGGCAGGACGGCTGGGGCAGCGTCCACTCCCATCTCGGCGCTGACATAGACCAGCAGGAGGGGCCGGCCTGGGGTCCAGCTCGCAGCCGCTGTCTGCTGAAGAGCCCATCGATCCGATGGACACTGTTGTTGGATGAAGCGAAGGCCCTGGGCGGATGGGCGGGCGAGGCCTGATCTGCATGGAGTTCACTTCAGAGATTGGCTGTAGTGAGAGCTTCCAGGTTCGGCCGATCCATAGTTACTCGGCTGGTCGGAGCTCCTGTGACGGGGCGGTGGCCACCCTGCTGGCACGCAGCGGAGGGAGAAGCGGTCAGCCCTCCCCTGCCCGTGTGGGGGCAGGACTCCGAGGTTCCGGGAAGCGGGGCTCTGCGTGGGGTCATTTCTGGCTCTGATTCTGCCTGCTTGCCTGCACGGGCTCATGAACAAGGCCTCTCCTGACGCTCACAGCTGAGTCCGAAAGGCCTGGGAGGCAGGAGGAGATGAACTTGGTCCTGAAACCTGGCCTGTGTGTTCGCCGATTTCTCGGGCACCACGAGGGCTTTGTACTCCGCGGTGGCGTCAGAATCGCATTTTCCTTGCTCCACTTCTTAGGTGTCCTCCACGCCCCCCCCCCCACGCTGTCCCAGGTGGCCCTTCCTCTGTGGCCACGAGGGTCAGGGACCACATTCCTGTGGACCCGGAATCCCCGCACCACACACGGCGCCTCAGAGGTCAGTGCACAGCTGCGGGGGTCGGCCCGCGAGCACAGTATTTACAAGTGGATTGTGAGCCACCCGAACTCGGCATGTCCACGCAGTGGGTTCACAAAGGCCTCCCTGCGTCCCCCCACCCCATCCCCACTCGCCTCCGCCCGCCGGGCAAGCCCGGGAGCCCAGCTCCTGGCAGGTCGGCAGAGTGGAAATTGGAAAGTGAAGATTTACTGCCGGGCTACACAATAATTTGCTTTAAGCTGTATAAATAGTATTCTATTTGGGAATTCATCGGAAGGGAGTTTTGAAGGTCACGTCCTCCCCAACGCCGAGTGCATATGTATTTGATGTTCAATCTCGGGGCTCTTTTATAATCCGGAGCGGCTCAGCGTCAGATATATTTTTAGCAATGGGAAGCGGAATGTCAATTTCAGAAAGCCTTCCCCCAGGGCCACCCTCCTGCCCTCGGCACACATCCCTGAGCCTGGGAAGAGGGATGATCCCGGCAGGCCCTCTGGGAGGGAGCCAGTGTCTGCAGCCGGTGGGCCATCTGACACCGCGCCTTCTCCAGGGTCAGCCCGGAGGTTCAATTAGCTCAAGGTTCTAGAATATTCTTTAGGCCCCTTGAGGCTTGTCCCTCCTCGGCATCATGGAGATGAGCTAGGAACTAGAGAAAGGACCCAAAGCAGATGGAGGTGGCCTGGCTGCAGCCCAACCCCCTCTCACCACGCACCCGCCCCTTCCACTCACCTTGGACCCGAAGCCATCAACATCAGAGTGGGTGTCTGCAGACAATATTGTGTCTCTGGAAGGTTCTGGCCAGCTCATGGATGTGCTATGTAGGGGAGGATGGGAGCACGGAGGCCATTGGCACCCTCAGAGCCTGGGGGTTGGGGGCATTGCCGCTGCTGAGAGGGGCCCTGGCCTGGAGGGCAGGGCGCTCTGGGAATGTGGGCTCTGTGCTTGGGAGGTGGACCCTTCCAACCCCAGCCTGCTGAACTCTGCCCAGATGGAACAGGCACACACTGCGGACTTGCTGTGTGAAGGGTCTTGGGTGGGGACTCAGAACGGGGAGAAGACAGTGTTGGGGTCTCCAGCACTTTGCCAGGGGCCGTCCCCTGAATCAGGGACTGGGAGGTTCTCAGTCGCCTCAGTGGTTCCCCAAGGCACACAGAGTCCAGGCCAAGCCTCTCCCCACAAGCACAGGCCCAGCCTCGCGTCCCCCCGGGCCTCCCCAGCACCCCCAGGAACCTGGGCTCCTCCGCTGCTTTCCCACAGCACCCTCCCCACCGGGTGGCTCCCCTTCCCCAGCACCTGCTGAAATCACTCCGTCCTTCAAAGCCATGTCAGGCGCCTCCTTTTCCATAAGGGCTCCCACCACTCCGCCCCGTGCCGAATCAGCGCGACTCCCTTCATCCCCCGTCTCCCTGGCGTGGTCCATACATGAGTTAGAGCTGGATGTCTGTGTATGATTCCTCGCCAGCCCGGTGCCTGGCACACTGCGGGCCTCGGTGGGTGTTACCCAGTGCACTGTCCTCTGGCCCACTGACTGGTGGCATGAGACGGCAGTTCATGTGCAGCGGCTACATGCCTCACCCTCTGGAGCTGGGCCAAGCGCTTTCAGGCCCCATGAGAGGCTCTTCCTCCATTTGAGACAAGTGTTGTCAGGACTTTGGAACCAGAGTGGGTTCCAGTTTGAGCCCCACCTCCTGGGCGGGGGGGTGGGGGGGGTGTTCTTGAGTAATTTCTAAACCAACTTGAAGATCGGCTGTCACATTTGATAAACATAGTTCACATGGTTATCGTGAGGTTGAAATGTCATAATTTATGTAAAGCTTTTAGCATAGTATACAGGACATCGTAAGTGTTCAGTGAATGGAAACTATTCTCATGGTGATGATGATGATGATGGAGAGGATGATGAGGATGGGGTGATGATGATGGGGATGGAGATGACGATGGGGTGCCCGGAATCCCTACCCCGTGGCACTAAGGCTGGAGTGTTGTGATGATGGGGATGATGGAGGTGATGATGAGGATGATGGAGGTCATAATGGGGATGATGATGGGGGTGGGGATGATGGAGGTGATAATGGGGATGATGGGGTGATGATGGAGGTGATGATGGGGATGATGGGGATGATGATGGGGATGATGATGGGGTGGGGATGATGGAGGTGATAATGGGGTGATGATGGGGTGGTGATGTGGATGATGGAGGGGATGATGGGGATGGTGGAGGTGATAATGGGGATGGTGATGATGGAGGCGATGATGGGGATGATGGAGGGGATGATGGGGATGATGATGGGGTGGTGATGGGGATGATGGAGGTGATGATGGGGATGATGATGGGGATGGGGATGATGGAGGTGATAATGGGGTGATGATGGGGTGGTGATGGGGATGATGGAGGGGATGATGGAGGTGATGATGGGGATGATGATGGGGTGGTGATGGGGATGATGGAGGTGATAATGGGGTGATGATGGCGTGTTGATGGGGATGATGGAGGTGATGATGGGGATGATGGAGGTGATGATGGGGTGGGGATGGGGATGATTGTGGGGTGGGGATGAGGATGAGGATAGGGATGGTGGTGATGTTTCTGCCATTTTTAGGCTCAGGGAGGCTCCATGCCTTCAGGACTTTGCAAGCCTGTCTGGTATCTGGCCAGTGCCAGCCCTGATCAGGCTCACAGACCCCCCTGCCCTCCCCCTCCCATCCTCTGAGCCATTACCCATAGGAAAGCTGCTCTGTTTGCCTCTGTTTCTGCCTTGGCACCAAGTAAAACCATTGCTTGCACTTGCAGGGCCCATCGACTGCTTCCTATTAGAGTTTCACGCATCCCTGTGACATATTTTTATTGTCAGGTTAGAGGAAAATATTCTGCTCGTTTGCAGCATTCTCATTATATTCCCTTTATAACAATTTCTAAAAGAGAATAAATGTAAAATATTTCTCTGTCTTGTGGCCATATTTCAGCCTGACTTTAATATGCTGCATGGTTTCCCCACTCACAATTCTCCCAGCCTCGCGATGACAGTGAAGAGATCTTCAGGCCTGAGAACACAGGGATCGATGAGTGAGCGGAGGCGCAGGACACTTTATGGGGGTTCGGGGAGAGCAGCTTCCTGCCGACTCAGAGGCCCGCCCAGCCTCGCAGGAGCCCGTTCAGCTACTGTGTCTCCTTCCCTGGCCAGTCTGAGAACTCAGGGGCGCCTCGTCCAGGCTGCTCAGCAGCTGCGTTCCGAGGAGCCCGCTCTAGGCACTTGGTCCAGCGGGGGAGGTGGGGAGCCTGTGGCCATGGCTGAGCCCGGCTGCCTCCAGGTGACCGCCACAGCCTACCCCAGAGGACGCGGGCACTCGGGCATCCAGATTTCCAGGTCTCACCTGGGGTGCAGCTCCCATGGTGCCCTCAGCCCCGGGCACAGGGCAGCCCAGCTCCCTGTCTGGCCCTGCAGTGGACTGGGCATTGTGCTGGGCAGCCCCATGGGATGGAGGTTGGAGCGAGCGTGCACCTCTCTCCCTGGACAGACAGGACCCTGGGGTGGACGCCTTTACTGCCCCCTGCCTGCGAATCAGGGCCCCTGGGCGAATCCTGCCCCTGTACCCTTGCTGAGGGCACCCCCTGCCCAGAATGCACTTCCCTCCCTTGTAGATGGCCAGGCCCCTCCTGGTCTTTGAGAGCTAACTCCGTCACCCTGCCTGCCATCTGAGCCCCTGGCAACATCCTCTCCTCCTCCCCCACCAACACCCGACCCTCAAAAGCCCTGAGTTTTCTGCCCGGGGCCTCAGCACGTGTGGTTTGGGCTATTTTATGCTGCCAGACTCAGGCCGCAGACAGCAGTGACTATGTGGTCACTGACTCCCCTCTGATGTGGGGCCGTGGGCAGTGCCCAGCACGTCGTGGGCACACAGGCATTTCGCAGTGGTGGTGCCCAGGAGACCCCTGAGCCCAGGCTCTCCAGCGCCTGCAGCCATTCCCAGAGAGTAAGACCTAAACCTGGGGATGATGGACTAGTCCCGACTGAGCGGCCAGTGGGGAGCTGAGGGCACCAGCGCCAGTGGGACACGGGAACTGTTGTTGGACGTGTGCTGGGCGCCAGCCTCGCTCCTCTCCTGTTTAACCCCGGCCTCGGGAGCGAGGCAGGACATGCCCGTTCGGAGAGAGGAGAAATAGCCCAGAGGTTCCGGGATGTGAACACCCCAAGGTCGCACAGCCGGGAAGTAGGAACACCAGGATGCGGGCGCTATGGGATCAGCAGGGGTGGGGGCGTGTCCCAGAGCCGTGGGAGATGAGCTCACAGATACCTCTCTCGGGAATGATGAACAGGGCTCCCTGGTGAGGAAGCCTCGGGGCCCCTGAGGCTCGGAGGTGGGGCGGGGCCTGGCTCTGCCTCATCCTGGCCTCAGCAGAGGGGCCCAGGGCAGCACTAGCCCCTCCTGAGCGCGGCCCTGGGCCAGGCAGGGGCTCCTGGGCATGAAGAGCAGCTTCCTCTGCCTGAGTTCCGTGCCCTCGAGCCTAACCTGCGGTCTCCCCGCGGCCCCCATCTCCGGGGGTCTGTCCGGGGCCTGACTTCCGGCTTCCCTGGGAGAGTTGTTTGTGTCCTCTGTTGGCTGAGCCCCGTGGGGAGGCAGGTAGCAGTCGGGCTGCGTCCACGTCAGCCTGTGGCTGTGATGGAAAGGGAGGTGCAATGGTCCCAGGACCCAGGGTGGCCAGGCTCTCAGCTCCCAAGACAGAGGTGCTACCCACCCTCCTCAGGAGGGCAGGGCGGCCCAGGTGGCAGGGGCCGTGACGCCTGTGGGCCGGCCTTGGGCCCCTCTCCTATATTCAGCCCTTTCTGGGAACTCCCCTCCCCCCAGTGTTCCTGTCCTCAGCCCTCTTGCTCTCCTTTCCTTCCAAACTTGCTCCCGAAAAGAAAAGGCCGCCCTGGCAGCCCTGAGCATCTGCCGAGTTCGGTGCCCTTTCCCCAGGGACCCGCTCCCAGTGGCAGCCAGGACCTGTCCCTTCCCAGGACTGCGGCTGGGACATCTGCCTGCTCGTGCACAGCGCTCCCAGTGGGCAGCTGGGAGGAATGCACCAGTCATTCATTCATTCATCCATCAGATGCCCGTGGACCGCTGTGTACCAGGGCCCTCTCCAGGCACCGCGTGTTCTAACATGAGTCTGACACCAGCTTGCCTGCCCCTGATAAGCCTAGAGGCCCCACATCCCCTCCCTGTCAGGCACTAGCTCAGGCCAGATCCCAAAAACCTGAGGCCTAGAATTCCACATTCCAGAGTCCTCTCGGGCCCCCAGGCCTCTACCCACGGATCCTGCCCTGGCTCCTGGCTGGGCCGGTGCCCCGCTGCCCCTCTGTGTGAACAGAACCTGTGGTTTTCCGAGAGCGGAGTCCTCAGCACCGGGGAAGCGGCCTG
Organism: Myotis nattereri; assembly: GCF_964212035.1. NCBI lineage: Eukaryota > Metazoa > Chordata > Mammalia > Chiroptera > Vespertilionidae > Myotis > Myotis nattereri. Next base: position 212,938,076 of record NC_138077.1, on the reverse strand, counting down.
TAGTGAGAGCTACCTGCAGGGCGCCCGCGCGGCGGAAGGTGCAGGCCGCCAGACGCAGTCCCTGCCCCGGGGGTGCCCGTCAGATTGGCCTGGGGCTGGCTGGGCTGGGGTGGTCCATGCAGAGGCCGCCCCGATGACCGCCCTCAGGGGTGCTCCCTCCCCTGCACCTTTGGCTTCAGGTGGGCCCCGTAGCACTGAGCTCCCAGCATTGAACCCAAGCCCCTGGCTGTGCTGGGCTCGGGGAAGGTGCTTCCTCAGGCAGCAGAGGCATCACGGGAGGGAAGGAGGGGCTGGGAACGCCCGCCACCTGCACCCACATCCGAGTTGCGAGCAGGAGAGGGAGGCTCCCGGCCCCTCAGCCCAGTATTTATCCAGGAGGTGCTCGGCTTCATGGCAGCCCGGCCATGGCCTGGTGGGAATGCCAGCAGAGAAGTGCCCGCCCCTCGTCCCCGAGGCCCAGGGCCTCTCTGAGCCACGCGGGGGGCAAAAGGACCAGGAGGGAGAAGGTGCCACAGGAGGAGAGGCGGCTGGAGGCGGGGGGAGCCAGGCAGTGCTGTACCCCCATCTCGGGACCGATGGAGCGCTGGCTGAAGGCTGGTTTTCAGAAGCCCAGTGTGTGGGACCCTCCCGGGCCCCTGGGGATCCTGCAGGACCCACAGCGGGTGAGTTCTGTCTCCCGGCCCAGGAAGGTTGGGCTGCGGACACATCCTGTCCGTGGGCTGCCTCGTGCCCCTCAGGAGCCTGGGGTGAGGGCCAGGGTAAGGATGATTCCCAAGACGTGCCCCCTCTGTCCACAGCCTGTGCGCCATGAAGAGTTAACTCGCCACCATGGCGGTTGACGCAGTTTTGATGCTGTTGCTTATTCACTGGGGCTGGGTCCCTGTGAGCAGACGGGGTGGGGGTGATGTGGCAGCGAGCTGAGGGCCCTGCAGTCCCCCAGGGGGCACGAGGAGGCCCGGGGGCCGAGCCCTCACGTGGAGACCTGCATGGGAGACCTGCCTCCTGGCTGGGAAGTGGCAGGGCAGACCTCATGTTAGAACCGTCGCTCCAGACCCCCAACCTCAGGAAATCTGGGGCACAGGGGCAGCCCAGAGCAGAGGGGGACAGACGTGGGCAAGCAGGGAAGCTGCCCAGGCAGAAGGGAGCCAGCAGAGGCCCCTCCAGACCCGTCCTCACAGCCACTGGTCTGAGGCCACTCTGGAGGCCCACCTGCCGCCTGGCCCCTCCCTTGGCCTGCAGCCTCTGGATACTGTCTCGTCCACGTAAGGGCGTTCATCAGTCAGCCAGGCTGCCTAACCAAGCACCCCAGACGGGCAGCTGAAACAACAGACATGTACTGTCTTGGTCTGGAAGCTGGAAGCCCAAGGCCAGGGTGTGGGCAGGGCTGGTTCCACTGAGGCCGCGAGGGAGGGCTCTATCCCAGGCGTCTCCAGCCTCCGGGGTGACACTGGCAGTGCTTGGGTCCCAGCATCTGCTGCATCTCCACCCGGCAGCGTCCCTGGTGCGTGTCTGTGTCCAAATAGCCTCCGGAATCAGATGTCCACTCCTGGACCGGGCTCCGGAGTCCAGGCCCTCACACAAGACGCCTGGCCTGGCTGTGCCCAGTAGTAATTGTGGGCAGGAACATGCATGGGGAGGCCTCCAGGGTAAAGGGCCTTGGTCCCTGCTGTGGGCGAGATGGGGAAGGAAGGGAGGGAGCTGAGCATCCAGCTCAGGGAGCAAAGCCTGGGGCCCGGGGCCCCCCCAGCGGGCAGAGCACCTGGCCCACGCACGTTGCGTGATGCATGTGGGTAAGCAGCTTGGCCTTTGGCCGGCGTTTTTCCACCTGTGGAGTGAGGAACGCTGAGGTCCTTTCTCGGAAGCATCTCTGGAACCCGTGAGGCTCTGTGGGTCCCGCAGGCTGGGCTCAGTGGCGAGGGAGGGAGGCAGCTCCCGGGAAAGCGGGCGGCGGGTGGAGACGGCACCTGCACCCATGCCCACACGGCCGTGCACCTGGTACCTCATCACTGTTCCCATGGCACCGGCGAGAACGGGTCCCGGACCCTCCCGCAGGCTCTCGGCACCCCTCCCCGCCCCCCCCCCGGGGGAGAGAGGCTTTTAATTCATGGTCAGGAAACTGCATCCCCTGGTTGTCAGGGGTCGGGAGCAGGGAGCTAATGTGGCTACGATCCTGACAGTGAGCAGCCACTCCAGCCCAGGGCGCAAACGGAGCCCTGGCCTGCTCTCCATCCTCACTGCGGCCGGGAGAGGCTGGTGGCCAAGGTCCCCCTGGGGCGTGTCCATGTGTCCCCAGCAGGAAGGAGCCTGGCCAAGGCCGGCTGCGGCCCAGCAAGGAGCCACGCGCTGCCCGGAAGGCCCGGAGCGCTTTGAGTCTGCATCTAGCGTGCCTGATTGATCGTACCGTTCCGAGTGCATGTATTTTTTTAATAATCTGTTTCTAAAACTAGCATTTCTCTAACCGCAAGCAGCATGAGACACGCGTACGCTTTTAACTTGTCTGTGGAAGATGTTTGTTTTCTTTCAGGAGAGCGGCAGTGGGAGGTGCTGGCCCTGGGTCCCGGCACCCTGGCCGGCGGTGTCTGGCCCCCACCCTCCTGGAGCTCCAAGCCCGCCTGACTGGGGCCTCCCTGCTCCCCTTCCCCATGGCTTGGGGGCAGGTGACGTCACCTCTCGGCACCAGTTCCCTCACGCACACAGGGCAGGGTTACAGGTACGAGGGAAGCACATAGTAGGGACCCACAAGCGTCCGTGTGGCAGCTTCGCCCTCTCCCTGCTCTCCCGATGGCTTCGGAAAGCGGATTCCGTCTCGTTTCACTGGTCCTGTTGGGGCCGGGTTCCTAATCCGTACCTTTAACCCACATCCCCTTTGGGTGGACATAATGGACCTCCCATGGGCCCAGCCCACCCACAGGTGCCCGTCTCCTGTGGGCGCCTCAGTTTCTCTACCAGCCAGGACCGTCTGTTGTTGAGTGTTTTATTGCTGCTGTTTGTCATTCAAATCAATAGGCTCCTTCTGCATTTCCAAAATAGCACACGGCGCAATGTGGAATGTGTCCATTCAGACCCCTCCCCACGCCCAGCGCCCTGATCTGCTCCCCCAGGGGCACGTGCCCCTGACTCCCCTGGAAACACTGCCGGTGGACTCCCCTACCCGGTCGGTTTGAGAGTGGAAAAGCTACTGGTGCCACGTGAAGTGCTCGCAGGGTGCCCTGCCCCAGGCCCTGCCTGCGCTCGGCCTGGCGGCCCGGCCATGCCTGCGTCTCCCGCTCCTAGACCATGGTGGGCACTGCCCCCTATTCCCATCAGCCGACCGAAAGGGAGACCCTGGGGACGCCTGGATTCCAGAAATCCCGGAGGCTGTTCCACACCTGTGTCAGCCAGCAGTCCTCTCTCAGGGGCCCCGCCTGCGGCCTGTGGGGACCCCGGGACTTCCCCCGGGGCTGCCCCCTCCCCCGTGTTGCCATGGAGAAATGCTGACGGTCGGTTTCTCCTCTGCCATTTCTTTCTGGAATTCGTCCACATCAAGGCGAGATCCCTTATGTTCAGGGCTCCGCGAGGCTGTGGTGATTAAGCACTTAAATTGATTAATGAAATTTCCTGTGATGAGAACCACTGTCATTCATTAATCTGAGCGGGATTATAAATAAGAGGTGGCAGATACAGGAGACAAGCGTGTTGACAGGTCGATGCTGCGGCCGGAATCACAAGCAGGCTCCGGCTTCCCGGGGTTCCGGCGGCAGGCAGCCCGGGGACCGCTCCCCCGGAGGCAAAATCAGACGGAGAGGGAAGTGTTTTAACAAGAGGAGTGTGTCCTGAGTGGGCAGCCCGGGAGCAGAGGCTGCAGGTGTGCGTGAGCTCACAGGGATGGTGGCAGCGGCCCCCCGAGGAAAGCAGACACCCAAGTCCCTGGACGTCGGAACTGAAAGGCAGCTGAGGAGTCTGGGCGTCAGCCCAGCCCTGGGTGCTGGTCCTTTCTCCGTGGCTCACTCGCTGGGTGACCGAGGTGCCCAACCTCGAGCCTCCATCCCCGCGGGTGAAATGTGGATGTTGATGGCACCTCCCTTGTGAGGTGTCGTTCAGAACAGTGAGGTGACGTCTGTGCGGCGTTTTTAATCCATTCTGCAAGTATTTGAGCGCCTACTGTATGCCTGGACGGCGCTGGAATTCGGGGTTTGCAAGGGATGAGGCTCGTGGCCGCTGCCCCCTGAGAGCTGGTGCCCCTGTAGAGAGCAGGCATCCAACACAGCCCAGCTTTGCCACGCGGCACGGGCTGGTGAGGGCTGTGAAGCACAGTCTGGGAGAGTGTCGCCGGGAGCCTGGCCTCGCGGGGACACGGAGACTGTCTGGGCTGGGCTCTTAGGAAAGCCTGGGCCCCCTGTGTGAGGAGGGGCGGGGAGGCCGAGAGACGGTTCCAGAAGGGGGCAAGGGCGCGGACCAGCCCAGGAGAAGCAGGGCATGGAGGGGCTGTCGGAGGCCAGGGTGGCCGGACACAGTGGGCAAGGATGGCAGCCCGGAGAGGCTGGGAGGGGGCAGCAGCACAGTCCTCGGGGCCTCTGGGCTCCCCGAATCAGCACTTCCTGAGGGGGTTCACAGTGAGCCGTGCTAAGAAGGGACCTCCTCGCCAAGGCCTGAGGGCCGCCCACCTCCCCGGCTTCCCAGGCACCACGCTCTCTGTTGGCCTCTGGACCCGGGTGCCTGTGGTCCTTTCTGGCCCTGGCCCTGGCCCACCTCTTCCCTGGCCCCTGGGGCGCTCTCCCAGGCTCTGGCTCATTGCAGCCCAAGCGCACTGCTCCCCCGCCCAGGCCAAAGCCCTAAGATAGCCCCGCAGAGCGCTGTGCCTCCTGTGCAGCCGCTCAGATGCACCTCCCATATGTGTGCGATGGCCTGCCTGACACCTGTCCCCGCTCACAAGGGTGTGCCCTCAGGAGGCACGGACCGGCGCTGCTCCCATCCCCACGCATCCTCGGACCCGTGTGGGGCCCGGCACGTGGCAGGCCTCGGCAAGTACTTGTCAAGTTCTTGGGTGCTGGGTCAGGTGACCTTGGGAGCATCATGGAGGTGGGACGCCCAGCCCCGGCATCCAGGCCCATGTCTCCCCGGTAGCAGGCCCTGGGCCACCTCAGCGCTGCTCTGAGAAGAGGTTGCTGAAGTTCCTGCAGACGTGGCAGAGTTGGGAGCTGTGATTTGAGCCGCGACGGAAGGATGGTCAGCAGATGAGCCCAGTGCCCGCAGGGGGGCTGTGAGGTGGGGCTGGGGGCGCTGCAGGGGTGAGCATCCAACCCGAGCAAAACTGCTGAGGGCGCCCTTGGCCGGGAGAGGCCCCACCAGGAGTGAGCAGGGTTGTCCTAAGGCCCCTCATAGGGTGGAAGTTTATTTGTCCCCTGGGGGTGGGGGGAAGGAAGGCACAGGTGCCCGATGCCAGAGGAGCCAGGCGTCAGGACAGAGCCAGGACTTGGCTGTCAGCAGGCCCCCACCTTCAGGCACCTCTTCCCGCGAGTTAACAGTCTTGCCCTGGGTTTGGATGTTTGAAGTCTCCTAAGAAGGTCTGAGGTCGCCTCCTAAGTGAGGAAAATCTCCATGTGCCGCTGCTGCAGGAGGCCGGAGGGACCGAGGCCTGAGGTGTTCCCTGCTGTCAGCCCTGCTGGGTGGGGGCGGCCTAGGTGTGAGCAAGCATCCGCAGTGAGGATGGTGTCCAGAATGGAGGTCTTGGTGCCCGGGGGCTCAGGGACCTGGGTTCCGCCTGGTGGGGCCACGCCAGGCCTTTCCCTCGCCTGGGACATGAACGGGCTGGGCCAGGGGGCAGTCCCAGCTGCCTCTTCAGCTCCAGACTTTGTCCAACTCAATGCGCCGTCCACCCCATCACCTTGCTGGCGGCAAGAGTTAAGCTTTAATGAGAAAAGACTTTCTCAGAATGTTGAGTATAATTAAAACTCGGCCACGGGAGGAAGGACACGAGAACTAGAGCAAGTGCGAATGTAAAACACAGCCCCGCTCTCCTCTCCCCACGACGTGGATTATTAAGTCGGGTTTGAGAAAAGTTCCTATTAAATATTTAAATATTGCATTAAATATTCATCATCTCAGAAATTGCTTCCTAACAGATCCTTAGGTAAATACCACAATATCTGATCACACAGGCTGCCCAGAGACCTGGAAAGGGTGTGAGCCTGCGGGGGGCTTGAGCTGTGGGCTCAGGGAATCCCATTCACGGGGTGGGGAGGGGACACCTCAGGGAGGGGCCCGGGTGACTGCGGGTTTGCTGGTGGCGACCGAGCCTCAGAGGGACAAAGTAACACAAGGTCACAGCCAGCAGCAGGGTTTTCCGCCCTCCCGAGCGGTTTGGCGCCAAACCTTTTTTTTTTTTTTTTTTAGCACATTTTCATTGGTTTCAGAGAGGAAGGGAGAGGGAGAGAGAGATAGAAACATCAATGATGAGAGAGAATCATTGACTGGCTGCCTCTTGCACCCTCCACACTGGAGATGGAGCCCACAACCCAGGCATGTGCCCTGACCAGGAATTGAACCCTGACCTGTTTCACTGGTCGACACTCAACCACTGGGCTAAGTTAACCACTTTAAAGAGCATAGTTTGGAGGCATCTAGTCCAGTCAGAAGGCTGTGTAGCCACCACCTCTAGTTCCGAAACAGCCCCCCAGGGAGCTGCACAGACGCGGACAGGAGACGGGTGGGATGGGGTCACCCAGGTGCCCGGCTGCCTGCCCACCGCTGCCCCTGCCTGCAGATCCCGCGCCACCCGTGCAGGTGAGCGGCGTACTGGATTCCTACGAGCCGCATTTTAACGCTGCCGCAGATTTGCAGGTGACAGGAAACCAGTTTCTTTCCCGCCCAGGAAATGGGTACCGCGTGCAGCCTGCATGTCAGTGCACACGTGAAAATACTGCGTGCTCTCTTCCCAGCGCCCGCGGATCTATCACCAGGCAGAGACGACGCAGAGCCGAGAACCAGAGCCCCTTTCCCGGGGCCCAGGGAGGGCAGCTAAATGTGGGGTGCCTGCATCTCCCCGTTAAGGGTGCAGCCCTTGGAGGCTCGTCCCCTGGAGGCTGTAGGACCATCTGCTCTTCCCCAGGGAGGCTGGGGAGGCACCTGCTCCCTGGGGAGCAGCCGGTGTAATGGCTGAGGCCCAGGCGGGCACTGCTTTAATGGGACTTAAGCACGCGTTGCCCCCGCCCCCCTGCCCCCCACACACACACACTGCGCTTGGGCCCCTGGTCCAGGGGGCTCACCCCTCCTGCCTGTCCCTGCTGCGCGTCCAGCCAGCCCGGCCGTCCCTCCCTGCCCCTGTTCCAGGTACATGCCCTGTGCCTTCCCTTCTCATCTGGGTTCTACCTCTCAAAACTGACAGGGGCGGGTCTGAGAGGCGGGTTTTTGAGCAGCTGCGGCGGCCTGGGCACAGTTTTGTTTTGTTTTGTTTTTTAACTGAGGTGAGGTTCCCATAACCTAAGTTCACCATTTTATTTTTATTTCTTTATTTTTATTGATTTCAGAGAGGAAGGGAGAGACAGTTGGAAACATCATTAGTGCGACGATTATTCCGTCCTACAGACGAGGAAACGCAGGCTCAGGGAGCAGGAGGGACTCAGCCGAGGCCCACACCCCTCATGAATGGCGGGGGCAGGGAGCGCAGAGGACGTCCCCAGGTGTTTTCAGCCCATTTGTTTGTTTTGGGGGGCAGGCGCGTGGCTGGGTGTGTCCCTGCAGCTCCCAAGGCAGCCAAGCTGGTGTCTCTTGGGCCAGCGTCGTCGGCCCTGTGGCGGGATCCGTGGTTCCCTTTGTGCGTGTTTCTGACACGGGCCCGGATTGGTCATCTGATGCCACGTGCTTCCCTCCCAGGCGGGCTCTGCCCTGCCGCCCTGTCTCTCTCTTAGGCATGTTTCTGTGAACTTGAGAAAAAATGGGGAAAAGGCCAACTCCCTGTGTCCAGCCCATTAATTCTGCATGCGCGGGCAGAATTAACCTTGGCAAGGCTTCGCGAGGAGAGGGTAATTCTAACCTTAGAAATCTGCTGATTAAAGCTGGTTTCAGGAATTCGATTCCACTTAATGTCTTGGCAGGGCGCCCAGCTTCGCATTAACACAGCCCCAGACTCGGCCTGGCTCCCCTCCTTCCTAATAAACAAAGCCCCTTCGCCTGCTTGAAGCAAGGATCCTTTTTCTGGGCCCCAGGCTGCACACAGCTGCGTGCGTTGTGCGCCCTGGGTCCCTGGCCAGTGCTGAGGGCCGGAGGGCGGTGCCGGGAGCGGGATCCCCGCAGGCTCTGGAGGGAAGCAGCAGTTACAGCCGGAAATGCCGGCCACGTGCCAAGCAGAGTGGCTGCTTTCTGGTTTCTGGTTTCTGGGCAGCCACCCTCCCCCCCCCCCCCATGAGAATGCCTCTGGGGGCTTTGGGAGCAGCTCCTGGGTTATCCGTGTCTCCCAAGGCCCTGGTCCTTCTGGGAACAGGGGACCGAGGCACAGAGGATGCATGAGGACAGGGGCCAGCCGCCTGGAAGGCACACCAAAGCCTCCCAGCGCCAAAGGACACACCCCTGGCCTCCCCGTTATAGTTCCCTTCCGCTGAGAGGTGCTGGGGCCAGGGGAGGGGCGCCAGACCAAGAGTTACTGGGGGTTGGCATCCTCTTCCTCACAGTCCTCAGTGCTATGGGGGGCTCGATCTTGCCAGGGGAGATGGCAGGGGCGGGGGGGGGGGGCGGTGTTGGTGAGTCCCTGACAGGCACAAACCACTCGGAGAGCAGGCCCAGCCACTTGGCGAGGCCCCAGGAGATCGGTCTCAGCAAATACACGTTGATGAGAGAAAGGCAGTGGCCCTTTGTTTATTTGTTGTTTATGCCGGCACCTTTAGGGAGGGCTGGGGACAGACACAAGCCCAGACAGTGAACGGCTGGAGGGACCAGCACCTGAGGTGGAAGCTACACCCACCTGGCAGGGCCTGGGGGCACCCGGTGCCAGGAGGGCGTTCTGAGACATGGAAGTGACCCGGGCGGCCCATCCCCCAAGCAGCCTAGCGCCTGCGGGGGAGGGGCATGGAGGGCAGCCCACACAGACCGGCTGGGGGTCCGGGGGAGGGGGGAGCACCTGGACTGGACCCCCACAGAGAGGGAGCCCGCCGCCCCTCCCTCCTGCCCCATCTTCTGGGCCTGGATGGCGTCTCTCTAAATCTAAATTTACCTTATTATCAAGTTTTAGCCTCCCTTCCATTTTATGCCCCTAATTTATTAATCCTGGGTCCCCAAAACACAATAAAGCTGAAGCTCCAGGGAGTTTATTTATATCCCTGAACATGATTTTTATGCCTTTTTATCTAAAACTTCATTTGATTTTTATCGCCCTCCTCACTCACAAGGGTCGAGCTGCAGCCACTTTAACAGATGAGCTTCCGCAGGCCCGGCCTGGCCCCGGAGGCGGCCCAGGTGAGGGGCTGCGGGCCTGGGGCACGCGCCTCTCAGAGCCCATTCTGTCCCCTCACCCCTGCTCCTCCCTTCCTGTCTAGGTCCCTTTCCAGCCCATGCTGTAAAGATAGTCTAGAACTTTCTGTAAAGATGGGGGAGCCTCTAGGGCAGCGGTTCTCAACCTGTGGGTCGCGACCCCTTTGGCGGTCGAACGACCCTTTCACAGGGGTCGCCTAAGACCATCCTGCATATCAGATATTGACATGACGATTCATAACAGTAGCAACATGACAGTTATGAAGTAGCAACGAAAATAATTTTATGGTTGGGTCACAACCTGAGGAACTGTATTTAAAGGGCCAGAAGGTTGAGAACCACTGCCCTAGGGTGAGAACTGAGAGTGTCTTTCCATGGTGCACCTCACAGTGTTTCTCTGGGTTTCTCCCCACTCCTCACCCAGACCCAGGGCCCCTGGAGGGTGCCTCCTTCTTCCCTTCCTTCCCCCCCACTAGAGCCCACCTGTCCCTCTGCTCAGCAACCCCCATCTGGAGGGTCTCCTTGGCCGCCTCTGCTCGCCAAGGGTGCTTCACCCCTGTGAACCCCTCCTCTGAGCTCCCACAGATGTAGGTGTCCAGGGCTCTCTTGTCTGCAGGGCCCAAGGTGGGTGCACACGTGTCCTGGGCTGCCAGGTGCTGCCCTGGTCTCTTGGCACTCTCCCTGGCACAGTGCTCGCCTGGGAGGGGGGAGAGTTGCCAACCTTGTGAAGTTTGTTGTTCCCCCCCCCCATGGGTTTCTCTCTGCCCCTCAAGTCCTCCACTCTGAGGACCCCACCTCCACAGCCCACTGGGCCACCTGACCCGGCTGTCCCTCCACTGTGTGCACCAGACCTTCTGCCCAGGAGGCAGGGTGGATGCCTGCGGGTCAGACTCCACGCTAACAGATGGCACCTTGGGCCTCTGAGCCCCTGCTCCCACACCTGCAGAGAGGGGCTCATGCCACCTCCTCCAGGATTGCAGGGGTCCAGCCTCCCACCCCACCTCCCGGGTCATCTGCAGCACCCAGCACAGGGGACAGTTGATTACTTGGCCAAAAGCCCAACTTAATGTCACAGAGGATCAGGCCACCAGGGTGTCAGGCCAGGGGGAGCCCATCTCCCAGGGAGGAAGTCCCCGAGGTCCTAGAGAATGAATCTTCGGGAGCCTGCCCACCCCGGCCCAGGGGAACCTCCCACGAAAGTGCAGTGTTCAGGGACTGTTTCCAGGGGAGGGTCTGGCCTCACTGGGGCAGCCTGAGCTGGGCCCGGGCTGGCATCTGCCGGCGTGACCCATGGGTCTCGGGGCGGGGCCCTGGCCGCCCCCCTTGCTGTCTGGCACGGTGCCCTGGTGCCGCAGGGCCTAGCTACTCTGGGAGATGCCACCACAGATTGCCTGTGAGAGAGGCCGGTGGACACCCGGTCAATGACGATCTAATATGCCGGATCTCCCCTGTCACCCAGCCCCGGAGGCTGGATCAGGCTGTAATCCATTTAGCTCAAACTAATTTTAAAGCAATTCAGTATTTAACAAGTTCTGAGGCCCAGTCTTTGCAGGCGGCGTGTGAATGGAATCATTTGGTCTAATCTTAGATTAATGTGGACCAGGTCCTTCAGTGAGGCCAGTCCCAGGAGCAGCCCAGGACTCATCCATCCCTCATCAACAAAGGCAGGCCTGAGCTCAGCCATCGCAAGGAGCCAGGGCTTTGGGCCCGACAGGGGTGGGCTGCAGTCTCCTCACCTCTTCCCAACCATGTGACCTGGGGCAGACTGCTCGCCCGTTCGCCTTGGTCTTCCCCGAGGGTGCCTCTGTGCGGGGTGGATGTAGAGTAGAGAAGAGAGGCAAGAAAATCTGCACACCATCCCCATTGTCCCAGCGCCCGCAGACCTGTGTCGGCATTCTGGGTGCCTGCTTGGACCTACTTCCGCACCGAGTAGCAGCTGATAGGGGGAGATGGGGAAGGTGCTGGAGGGTTCTCTCTCCCACCTGCTTCCCCTGAGGATGTCAGAACTGTGGCACCAGAGGAACTGTTCACATTTCACCCCAACCGGGGGAGCCCTGCAGCTCTGCCCGCTCAGGTGCCTCCCTGCCCCACCAAGCGTCCTGGGGCTCACGGCCAGGCAGGGGAGAGTCCCGCCCGGCGCTGTCATCTCAAATCTGGAAGGACAAGTCCTCTCAGGTCACACTGGATTGATGGGCTCTTGCTCCCCACCACCTACAGACAGCCCAGCTGGGTGGGGGACATACAGCGAGGGCAGAAGGACAAGGGGAGCTGTGGGGCCAGACCCGCAGTTCTAGCCCTGTGCCTGCCTTTGTCCTTGAACTGTACAAGCTTCCCGTCCTCCTTCCAGGAAATCCCCCTCCGTGTGCAGACTCGGGCTGTTTGGATCTGTTTTGTATGTTGTCTGGGGAGACCGGAGACCACTGGACCAGTGGACAAGGACAGAGCCATAAAACTCACAAGGCCGTTGCTTCAAATGCAAGGCCATCTGCCAGCTGCTCGTCATGGGTCCCATGGGGGGGGCCCTGCAGAGCAGTCTGCAGATTCTCGGACTCAGCCCCCCCATGTCGTCCGCACGGAGGACTTGGATGGGAAAGCTGGGAAGAGGCTGGCAGCCGTGCCCAGACCATGCTCTATGCTCAAGTTGCCCTTCTTGTCCACCTGGCCTGGTCTTACCCTCCCCTTGCCCACCTCATCACAAACATCACTTCCCCTTGGGTGACTTTGTTGACCTTCAACATGGAAAAGGGAACTCTTCCCTCCTTGGGCTCCCTCACACCCTCCAGGGCCCCTTGGGCTTGGCGTCGGGCCGTTTGGGTCTGTTTTGTGTGTTGCCTGGGGAGACCGGAGACTGTGGGGGCCAGGCCCTGAGGCTGGCACAGAGCAGCCCGCAGTCAAAGCTCGTTTACGGGAAACCCACTTCCAGGGCCTCTGCCCGGGGTGGTCCTTTCAGAGGGCATGGCTCTCGCTGCCTCCACTCATGCTGGGATATCCTGAATGAACAGCCGCTGCCCCTCCCACCGCTTCAGAGCAGCCTTCCATCATCATCTTCTCGGTGGATTTTTCTCTCTCCTCTGTTATCTCCTTTTCCTCCGTCACCTTTATGCCAGAACACATTTTTTGAAACTATTCATCTTTGTCACGCATACATCAGATTTAAGTGTGAGCTAAGCCGGGCACCTAAAAATCTATTTGCACGCTGATTGCCTTTGTGCCGACGGCCTCCTCCCCAGTGGGGAGAGGGGAGAGCCGTGGAGGGCGGGAGGCGCTGGGAGCCGCGGGGGACTGGGGGACTGAGGGAGCCAGAGGGCCGAGGGGGGAGCTACCCCCACAAGCTTCCTGGTGCTGTCAGCCCCCGGCGATGGCTGTTTGCGGAGGAGGTAGCAGTGGGACTCTCATAAGAGGATTATGGGTGGGGATTTGATGTAAGCACCCCGTCTGAGGACACAGCAGGCATTATCCCTGCATTAGAGGAGGCTTTTCGGGGAGCGGGGGGCTGAGAAGTGAGCTTTCACTCAGGAGACTCAGGGAGACACTCACTGACTGACTCAGGCTGGCCCGGCCTTCAAACTCCCAACTCCCCAGAGTGCAGCCCCTCCCAGAGTCCCCACCTCCAAAAGCTGTCTCCCCACAACCCTGGCTTCCCCAGATCTCAGCCTCTGGGGTCCAGGCTCCACAGGTCTCAGCCACATAGCTCTGAACTGTACCTCTCCCCTGCTCTTGCTCTCCAGGGCCTCCACATCAGTAGTACCTCCCATGATGAGGGGGTGTCCCGTGGTGAGGGGGTGTCCCGTGGTGATGGATTTTCCCATGGTGATGAGGTGTCCCATGGTGATGGGTGTCCCATGATGAGGGGGTGTCCCATGGTGAGGGGGTATCCCATGGTGATGGGGTGTCCCATGGTGATGGATTTTCCCATGGTGATGGGGTGTCCCATGGTGATGGGGTGTCCCATGGTGATGGGGTGTCCCATGGTGATGGGTGTCCCATGGTAATGAGGTGTCCCATGGTGATGAGGTGTCCCATGGTGATGGGTGTCCCATGGTGATGGGGTGTCCCATGGTGATGGGGTGTCCCATGGTGATGAGGTGTCCCATGGTGATGGGGTGTCCCATGCCATCCAGCACAGGAGCCACTCACTGCACATGGCCATTGAGCACTCAGAATGTGCTAGTGTGACGGAGGGGCTGAAGTTTCTGTTTTATTTCATTCTATCTGACTGGAATTATTTGAGCAGCCACACTGTCTCATGGCTTCCATGTTGGATGCCGTCTTTCTAGAAAGACCCACCAAGCAATACTGGGGATGTTTGTTCCGGAAACCCGAAATCCATGGAGTAAGGCGCTGGGCTCACACTCTCCCAGACACGGAAGGCGGTAGCAAGCCCTGACTCCGGGAGTCCCTGCCTCCTGTGGGAGGGGCCCAGACACCAGCGGGAGCTCTCCCAGAGGAGAAGGCCTGCAGGGTCGGAGCATCGGGGGGCATCCCAGCCCTGCCCGCGCCCCCAGCTGCTGGACCCGCTCACTGGGCTGTTAGTCGTGAAGTGAAGGCGCTCGTCAATAGAGGAGGCCGCGCTCGGGTCCGTGCACTGCCGACTGCTGGTGACTTCACACAAGGCGTCAGGGTGATGGAGCGGGGGGCACGTGATCTGCTCGGAACCACGTGTGCTTGTTAAATGTGGTCTTGCTGTCCGCGTGCTTGGCTCCCGCCACTCCTTGCGGGCCATTCAGGACTCACCCCTGTGGGAATCAAGCAGTTTACTGAGCACCTGCTACGTGGGAACCGCGTGGGGAAGTTCACACAGGACCGTGCAGTTCTCACTCCCTGATCTGAGGGGCAGGGGCCGGCCAACCCAGGGATCAGATCGCATCACCTACCTGTGTAGAGCCTGTGAGCCAAGAATGGCTCTTAGAGTTTTTAATGGTTGTGGGGGAAAGTCATAAGAATATTCATGACAAGTGAAAATGATGCACAATTCAAATTGCAGTGCCCACGAGTGAAGGTTTGTTGGGACGAAGCCAAGCCCATTCCTTACCCGCCTTCTCAGGCGGCTTTTACAACCTGGGACTCACAGGAGTCTCTGCCACCTGGCCCGCCCCAGACAGTCGGCAACACCTAGGACAGGTGAGACAGGACTGGGGCCGAGACAGAACCCACATCCCCATGGCTGCCCCTGAGCCCTCCCACTGGCTGGTCAGGGCAGGCTCCCTGGAGGAGGAGGATCTGAGATGGACTCAGGCTGCGTGGCTCCCCAGGGTGTGCTCCCCCCAGTGGTGGGCCGTGCGAGGAGAAATGTGGGAGAAGCAGCACAGGTCTGCCCAGGACAGGAAGTCAGCTGTTCCCTGGAGCCAAAGCCCAGAGTGGAGGGGTCGGCAGGAGGGCTGAGCTTGTACCTGAGAGAGAGGGAGAAGCAGGGGGCACCGGACAGACGGAAAGATAATGGAGAATCAGCCACGTCACATGGAGCCATTGAGAGCTGTGTCCCAGTGTCCCGGCAATGAAGCTACGCCGAGGTGTGCCCTTCCTCAGCCCACGGAGGCGGGCGGCTGGCGGGCCCTGGCGGACCCTCTGGCACACACGGGATCCTGGCAGCTGAGTCTGTTGGGCGATGCGTGGCCCCTGCCCCCTTTGGGGACAAGACGCCCCTTTCGCTGTGGGAGTGTGGATTTGGAGTGAAGGGAGCTCCTGTTTGCTGTTGGTTTCCCCTGTAATTCTCTTTCCTTTTTATTTAAGAAGAGAAAAACGCCCCATAGTGTCATAAAAGCAATTGTGAGTATTTAAGAAGAACTACAATCCTTCCTCGCTCAACTGCCATGTGAGAGGGAAGCTGTCAGGCCTCACTTCCCCAGCTGAGCGAAGCTGGCACGGCCTCCTCCTGCAGGCGCAGGCCCCCTGGGCTGCCTATAAATAGCCAGCTGCTTTCTTGGGTTCTGTGTGCACACACACACACACACGGGATGCACGGCAGGCTTCCCCGTACACCCCACCACACGTGTGCAAACGCACGCGCGCACACACACACACACACACACACACACATACAGCTGTATCCAGCAGCCCCAGGCTGCGACTCCCCCTCCAACCACAGCCTTGCCCCCAAATGGAAAGCTCAGCCCAGGGAGCCCCCAGGGGACCCCGGAGCCTGATCAGAAAGCCCCGGGAGTTTGTACAACACAGATTGCTACAGACAAACTTGATTGCTTTTTTGATTAGTGGGTAAAGGGAATGGATTTGATACGCTGCCGTGAGAAATAGTGCGCAATTAATCCCCAGTTGGCGCGGCGATGACATTGTCATACGGGCTGGGAACGGCCGAAAGGCAGCCAAGTGAGGACGATGCTGACAAAAGGCGCCTGGGATCAGGGCAGGTCCTGGCTGTGGCTGGGGGTGGCGTGGTGAACGAGGGGGGAGAGGGCCAGGGGTGGGGGCACCCAGCAAGGCCGTGCCCTCCAAGCATTGCCAAGTCCATGCCCCCTGCTCTGTCCACTGGAAAGGCTGGACGCCCACTGCCCACGATACCCAGATGGTTCCAGCCCAGACCGAGCCCAGGTCTCTGCCGCTTCCTGCATTCTGTGTCTCCCCTTGGGTATCTCCCGAGCTCCTCAAAGTCACCAGGTGAATATCTGGTCAGCCCCTCCCCTCCAGCCTGCTGCATCCGCCCCACCCACCCGGCTTCCTGCCCCAGTGAATGGCACCTCCGTGTGCCCATCCAGCAGCCAGAAAGCTGGATTGTCCTGTCCTGACGCCGGGCGGACATGGCTGGGTCCCTGCACCCTGGTCATGGGCCCCACAGCCTCCGCCCCACAGGCCTGGCCCTGCACCCAGCCTCCCTGGCCCTGCCCCCACCACCACCACCCCCCTGGCCACACGGCTGCCACAGGAGCTCTGAATCCCACATCAGATCCTGGCATCTTTCACTCCCCGCTGCCCCAGGTGAGGCCCAGCTCCTTGCTGTGGCTCCCTGGCCTTTTGTGATCTGGCAGCCTTGACCCCTGCCTGGCCCTCCCCCCTCCCCCTCCCCTTGTCCCTCCCCCATTCACTTCCCACTCCAGTCCACCCAGTGTCCTTGTCCTCATGGTAGCTCCTCTGGCCCAGTCTGCAGTCTCACCTCCGGCTCCACCTGCTTTCGTGCCATCTGCCCTTGGTCAACCCTGCTCCTCCCACAGCCCCCCAGCTCCTCTGACCCCCGTCCCAGCTGCTCTCCACCCTCAGCCACCCAGGGGACAGGAGGGGACGGTGCCCATTTTACAGCCTGGACCGAGGACCCCTGCTGGCGAGCAGAGGTCTCCCACCCCAGACAGGCCCCGCCTCTCCGCACCCCCTCCCTGCTGCCTGCGCTCACCCACAGATTCCCCGCAAGGACAGTCCCAGCCACGAAACCCTTAGAGCAGCGAAGGCAGAGCCACTTCCCAGGATGCTTTCCGAGTGCGCGACTTCATGGCACCACGAGCAGAACCTATTCCCTGCCTCTTCCCTGTCTCCGGTCCTTCCCTGTGCCAGGCTGTGGAGCCGGGTGTCCTGGGTGAGCCACTGGGGAGAGCTCCCAGCCACCTCCCTCCAGGCCCACAGCCCACACATGTGCTGAGCAGGGAATAGGGGGGCGGAGTCCCTCGGGGGCTCTGGGGAGCTTTCCCTTCCTCCCTGGATGCCTGTGACAGGGCTGGGGTTCCTTGGGGGTCCCCTGTTAGCCCAGCTCCCCTCTCCTGTCTTCCCAACATTGTGCTTCTCGGCTGTACAGGCCAGAGACGTGGTGGGAGCAACATCTAAAAATAGAGCAGCCGGTTCTGCGCCAGGCCCGAGGGTGCCTCTGGTTAAAATGCATGAGCCTTGATGTAGAAACAGCAATCTTTCTTTTCAACATCATCTGCCTATTGGATGGTTCTGGGCAGTTCTGGGGCGGGAGGTGCCCGCGAGAGGGGGCAGGAGTGATTGGGGGTGGGGAAGGGGAGGGCAGTGTGTGCCCTTCTGGTGCCCTGCACAGAGGGACACACAGTAGATACTTGGAAAATTCTGGAGGTTCTTTCACTCGAGGTTCAAGGATGCTGCAGTGCAGTGGAAGGCAGCAAGTCTCGGGGGAAATGGTGCTGCAGATCAGCCAGGTTCTTCCCAAGTTCAGGACAGAGCAGTGGGAAGGGAAGGGCGGGGGGGACACTGCGAACCCTCCAGAGGAACGAACAGTGGGAAGGAAGGGGGACCCTTTATTGCCAGGGCACGGGAGAGGCTGCCCTCAGCCATCGATGTCTCCCATTCAGCTCGTTGCATGAGGACAAGACCTGGAACTGCCCCCGAGACCAGGCAGATTCGGGAGGAGAAGGGCCGGTTCACAGTGAGGTGGCTGCTGGTTCGGTGCAACCAAAGGCTCGCAGAAACAGATCCAAACGCGGACCTCCGTGGGCAGGAAGGAGTGTGTTATCAAAAATTAAAACTCAAAAAAACAAAAGGCAGGGGAAAAAGTGTACTGAGAAGTCGGGAAAGAATATTGCCTTTTTAATAATAAATACATTCCGTGGGCAAGAATTGCAAGGGAATCGTTTAAATTAATTTCCGCTGTGTTTGTTTGGTGTGTACGGGGCGTACGTCCCAGCTGACAGCGATCTGTGGAAGTGCTAACATATTGGAAATCTGATTTCTTGCAGCCAGAATCCCTTAGTCTAAAGTGATTTCTCTTTCAGCCCTGCTAACCAGACAGGCAGGGCTCAGGCGGCACCTCGGGGATCAGCTCCCGCCTGGGGCTTTGGGGTGTAAAGGTGTCTGGTGGGGGCTCAGCAGACCTGGTGTGGGGTGAAGGGACGAGAGTGAGGCGAAGATGAGCAGTGGGAGGGAGGGCAGCGCTTGCCATCCTTCCCCAGGCGCTGCAGGCGCTGCCTTCTCTTTCTGCACCCCCCATCTGGACCATGTGTCAGGGGAACCCCCACCACAATGGGAGGGGAGCATTCCAGTTGGAACTGGAGGCTGAAGGCGAAGGCAGAATCCCTCCCACTCCCACTCTCAGGGTTCGGTGGTGAGAGGGCCTTGGCTGATGTGTCGTTCCCCACCCCTCTCCCACCTCTGCCAGCGAGCCAGCCCCACGGTGCGCAGTGCCGTGTGCCATGTGCGGGCATCGCCCCTGAGCACAGCGTGTCAGCCTCGTTGTTTCAGCAATCACTCCACCCCCTGGGTCTGTGTCCCTCCTCACAGCCACAGCACACACCGCCCCTGAACTTGAGTTCCCACCCACCTTATTCCTATATCCCACCTTATATCCAACCTGCCTGTGGCTGTTTCCTAAAACCAAATCCATCTGCAAAAGATGCTGGTTTATGCTTAGAACAAACGAACCTGTGAATAAGCAAACTGTAAGTCAGAACCAGAAATCCAGGGTGTGACAGGGGCCTCTCGGGTCTGGAGGTGAGACCTAGGGATGCGGCCTCCCTGCCCCACACCCCTGGGGCTCCTACCAGCCAGGGCAGCCCCGTCCTTTCTGACGCTCCTTGGCCAGGAAAGGTGTGGAGTGTGTGTGTTTGAATCGACTTTGTCACCTTTAACCCCTCCCTGTCCACCAAGGGGCCTTGACCGAGGCTCTATGAATGAACTCCAGGGTAACCCAAGCACCTAAAATCATAGGCATAACTCCAAGCCCCTAAAATTATAGGCAAAATGTATCCATATGTGCCCTCCCCTGGCCCCTGGCTTTTCTGGGTTCTCACATGCCTCCATGGCCCGCGAAAGGGTGAGCAGCCCAGCTGCGCGTCAGGTCTGCTGGCTGGCACTCCCAGCTGTGCCGCTCAGACCTCCCACCCCTGGCTCTTGGTCCGGGACCCAGACGCAGAGGCGCCTGCCCTCGGTCCCCCGGGCGCTGGCCCTGTCTGTGGCCCTTTCTCGCTCCTTCTCTGTCGCGCGTCTTCCTCTCTTCCTTTCCTCTTTCCAACTGAATTCTCGTTTTTCCTCTCTCCCTAGTGCTTGTACGGCTGCTATGTCCATTCTTCCATCATCCCCACCTTCCACCGGAGGTGCTACTGGCTCCTTCAGGTAGGTGGCCGGGACTCGGTGCTGCTTCCGTCTCCGGTGCTGGGAAGGGTCGGCGGAGGGACCGAGTGGGGGGCTCCTGCGTGCAGCGGCCCTGGCCAGCTTTCCCAGGGACGTTGGTGTGAGTGCTGAGGCCAGCTGTGCGGCTGGCCTGGTGCCGTGTAGGGTGCCAGGAAACGGAGAGAGCCCGGAGGGGGTAG
The DNA here is from genome assembly GCF_964212035.1 of Myotis nattereri. Classification (NCBI taxonomy): domain Eukaryota; kingdom Metazoa; phylum Chordata; class Mammalia; order Chiroptera; family Vespertilionidae; genus Myotis; species Myotis nattereri. The sequence continues at coordinate 212,918,433 of NC_138077.1, read as the reverse complement.
TCCTCACCTGCCCCCTGGGAGTAAAGCCTCTGCTGGTGTTTCCGGGTGCCTTGGCTTCCTCTGGATGAGGACAGAAGGGCAGAAGGACGACTGAGCGTCCTGCCCCTGACCAGGGAATGCCCGCCGGCTGCGAGCTGCACCTTCCTTTTATCTTGCGGGTCAGTGGTTGGCATGTGTGGAAAATCAGCTTCTGGGGGCACAGCAGTTGCAGTTGGATTGACTCGGATCGATTGGGAGGTTTGTTGGGAGAGGAGGTGCTCCTGGCTGGGAGTGTGGGGAAGGGGAAGGAGTTCTGTAATCCATTTGTGATGTCTGCCGTGTAGCAGGATGAGAGAAGGTGTCCTTGCTGCATAGGGTGGCCTGGCTGCCAGATCGCTGTCCATGGTGCTGGTGCACAGCCTGGCTGAGTCTGGCCTGGGTGCCCGCCTCTTCCAATTGGTGGTCACAGCTGGTCCTCCTACCTGCTCGAAGTGGCCGCTATGTGTGGGGGGAGGCCGGAGGGATGCCTCCAGTCAGGCTGGGTCTGGGTCCTCAAAGCTTGGCCTCTGATTTGCAGCTGCTGTCAGAACCCACCGTGGGTGGGCCTGGCACCATCACCCAAGTTCTTGCTCCAGGAGTTGCTGGCTCTAATCTTTCCCGCTGTGAGTCCACTGTCTATATCCGCTGTGGTTCAAGTTCACCAACCCCCAGGCCCCAGCGCTCTGGGGGGTCTGCCAGTCTTGGGGTGTGGCATGTGTTCAGAGAGGACAGCCTCGGAGTGCAGTGGGGGGGCCCTGGTCCCAGGGCAGGTGGCCTGGAAGGTGTCCCAGGCCCAGAGGCGTCTTGGTGTGGACACCGAGGCTGTCCCGCCTCCAAGCCCTTTCGCCCTCCCCGCAGTTCCCGGAAACAATGGTCTGTGGTGGGACAAGTTCATTAGCGGGTGACGCCGAGGCTGTCCAGGGACAGGCTGATCTGCAGACACGGTTTCCCAACAACCCGCCCTCCGCCAGTCTCCCAGGTCTGTCTCCCTTGGCAGTGGCCTGGGAGCACCTGGCTTTCCAACTGCTCGTACCCGAGTTCCTGTGAGAGGGACCTTCAGTGGTCGTGGGATGATAGTTCCCGGTCTGGTTCGTAGGAATGGGCTCCACCATTTAGCATGTGGCTTTCTCCTGTGTCAGGGGTGGGGGGGACTGAGTTAGAGCCTGCCCCGCCTCCAGGCCACACTCCGGCTGCACACCCCTTCCCGGGCCTCCAGCCCCTGGTGGGTCCTGTGTGGGCTCTTTCCCTTTTCGGTTCCCATGCCCCCATCAGCACCTCCCAGCGCTCCCTTTCTGCCGGCCGCCTCCCTCCCACCAGCCAGCCTCCCAGGGTGCTCCCCTCCTCCGGGCCCCTCTCCCAGCCCCGGGCCTCCACCCGCCGCCTCTCATTCCATCACACTCCTGTGATGATTTAATTCCACTACATTTACTTTCCCGGAATCAGACACCACCCGGCAGCCACAGGGTCTCATCACTCCCCAAACTGGATCCCACTCAGCCGGGCGCCTCGGGCCAGGTTCTCCTTAGATGCGGGTGCCCCTGCCCTGTTTGTGGGGCCAGGTGGGAAGTAGGAGGGGTCCTGCTCCTCTGCCCCAGCTGCTCCCTGGGGCAAGACTCCCGCCCACCGTGTGCTGGAGACACACCTGGGCACGCCTGCCTGTCCGGGTCAGTTACCTTCCGGCTGGTGGGGAGCCTGCGTCTCCCCAGAGGCCAGCGTCCTGGGTCCAATTTCTTCAGAGCTAATCCGGGCCTGTCTCCTCTCCCACCCCTTCTTCGGCCTCGAGGGTCACTCCCGATTCGGTGAGCAGGGGACAGGAGGGAGTGTTCACAGCCGGGGCTCCTCTCCCCGCTCATCCTGGGCAGCAGGAGGCTGGGGATCCAAGGCCAAAGCAGGTAGCGTGGCTCACATCTGCGCGGAGCTGGGAGCCCACGCAACAGCCAGCCGCTTGGGGCAATTTGTTCGGTGCTAATTACACCAGGACAAGGACGGCGGGGCCAGGTTTCACATCTGATAGGAAACAGGAAGGGAGCCGTGAGACACGGCCCCGATGGAAATTGGCCCAAGTTTGTCTCTGACAGCAATTACCCAGGGCAAGAGTGGGCGGGTGGAGGTGTCAGCACAGTGACGGCGAGAGCTGAGGAGGCGGCGGCTCAGGTGCCAGCTCGGCTCCGAGGAGGCCGGCCCGGTGCCCGGAACAGCACAGCTGCCAGGAAAGGGGCAGTGGCCTGGCACCCACCTCACGCCCCACTGCCCAGGGCACGCGGACCGCTAGGGCAGGGGAGCCTTCAGAAAGGAGGGGGCTGGGAGGAGGGAGGCAGGAAGGGTGGGGTAAGAAGGGTTAGTTCTCCAAGGAGCAGCCCCTTCTCTCGCCGCTGCTGTCCCAGCGCAGGCCGGGGACTCACTGCTGCCTCTGAGATCCTCAAACTGGTTCCGCCTCCCCCAAGGCACTGGCCCAGCGAGACATCTACACCCAGGCCAGGACTCCAGCCAGGCTGTGAGCTCGCTGCGGGGGACCTGCCACCTACTGTCCCCCAGGGGCCCGCACAGCCTCAGCCAGACAGGGAAGGGCCAGGGCCTGCTGCAGACAGCCTGCACCCCCCACAGGGAATGGGAGGGCTTGTCAGACCCACACAGAGGTCAGCTAGCCTGCCAGAGCAGAGGGTCACAGAGGTGACAGGAGCTGAGCGGCACTCAGAGTGCCCGAGTGACCTGGCTTTCAGAGAAGAGCCCCCCCCCTTGCCCCTCCCCCCATCTCTCTCTCTCCGTCTCCCTCCTTCCCTCCCTCCCTCCCTTCCTTGCTAATAAATACTTTATCAGGATGTGAGCAGGGCCTCCCGGAGTGAAGGTGCATGAGGTCGTCGCTGTGACTGGTGGGCACCCCAGGAGGTCACCTGCCCAGGTAGCATCTCAAGACCCCAGGCCACTCTGAGCCCAGATCACCTGAGCTCAGGCCACTCCTCAGCCAGAGCCAGGCCTTTGGCAGATTCGCCTGCGACCTCGAGATGCCCCCGGGCGGGCGGGCACACCCTTCCACCTGTCCCGTCATCAGCATCACTGGGGGGCCGTGTGTCACAGCTGGCAGGCCCCCGGCTCCCCGGGACTCGCGGCTGCTGCCTGGGTACATGCTGAGACCCGGAGAGGGCAGGGCAGGGCCGGCCAGGTCACCCAGCGGCGGGAGGTGGCTCCAGGCTGGGAGAGGCCGCCCCCTCCTCACCTCTGCCTCCCGGGCCTGACCGTGGTCATCTCTGCAGCTGTGGGTCCCTGAGCTCTGCTGGGCCGCTCGGGGCTGGGCCGCACAGCAAGGCCTGCATCCCTGCCCTGTGGCCTCTCCTGTTGGGATTTTCCTGTGCCTTGGCTCAGGGCCTCCTGCTCTTCCCTCTGTGCCCTCCCCCCTGCCTGCTCCCAGGAGGCCTGGCCTCAGGGGGCCTATCTCCCAGGGCCTCTGGCTCATGTGGAAGCACTTTCTGCTTCTGATGAGTGTCCTCCTCTTTGCCTTGTTCTCCAAATGCTTAATGAATGTTTTCTGTGCTCCATGAAGCAGGGGGGAGGGGAGGGGAGGGTCCTGTGTATCTGCCCCCAGCGTTTGCGGCCGTGGGGATGCCAGGACCAGCTCACTGGGTGGGGGCTCCTTCCCGGCCCCCCCGGCTGCACCCCGGGCCTGAGGACGGGGCTCTCGGGTCACTGGAGGGTGGCGGCCGTGCAGGGTCCGAGTTTCAGGGCATTTCAGTTATGGGGAGCTGGGCTTGAGCCCTGACACCCCTGGACATTGGAAGTTGGGACCACGCAGCCACTGGGGCCCAGGTGTGGGCCCTGAAGGAGAAGTGAGTGGAGGTGCCAGGTGAGGCAGGGCACAGGGGAGGCGGGGTGGGTGGGGGTAGGAGATGGCGGCATTCCAGGTGGAAGGAGAGCCAGGCAGGGAGACGGCTGAACTAGAGGAGGCCGCAGCACAGGGTGCCTGCCCCAGCCCAGCTCATCTGCCCCAAGACTGTCAGCTGGGAACAGACAGCGGGGAGTGTGTGGAGGAGCTGAGAAGAATTGTGCAGCCAGAGGGACATTCTTGTGCTGCCTTCCCGTCCGGCTCTATTCTAGCCAGCAGCTTCCATTTCTTTCTGCATTTAATGCGCCTGAATAATGTGACAAGGTGGACACTGGGAATTTACTGCGCTCTGCAAAGCCGCTCAGTTCCATTAAGATCTCGGGATCTCCGCCAAGGCGCGACGACTTCCCCCTCAGGCATCTTCGCCTGATTGCAATTTACGATGCCGAGGCCTCTGTGGGGCCCCCCTAAGCCTCCAGAAAAACGCGCTGTTCCCCAAAAGTGGCCGTTATTCTCTCTAAGGAAAGTGACTGGGCATCTTCCAGAAGATTCCCTCATCCGGATCCCCCTCCTCTGGGGACCGGGACACAGCCAGGGAGAGGCTGCAGTTGGCTTTTCCAGTGGCCACCGACCCAGAGGGTCCGCTGGGAGCAAGTGGCAGCTGCCTGACCTTCACCTTGCACTTTGCGGCTGCCTGTGCAGCTGTAGCCCTGGGCTCGGGGGTGGGCACTGAGTGTGGGGGAGACAGTGAAGAAGTGGGGAGACTCCCTCTGGCTACCTGCTGGGAGCCCCCGGCCCTGTGGTCCTCCAGGCCCATAGTTTGGATGCAGCCCCACCTTTTGCTGCCACGTGACTCGGGCCAGATGAGTTCACCTCTCTGAATCGCATTGTTTTTCTGTAACACAGGCATCACATCCCTCCCTCCTGCGGTCACTGGGAGGATGGGTTGATCTGAAACCCGTCATGGCCTCAGTGTCATGCTTGGCACACGGAAGCCCCCAGGCAGTGGGGCTGTGGCCATCCTTTGCCCCAGGGGATGGCCGGGTGGGCATCGCTGGGAAGGGGAGCCCCTGAGACGGCCCGTCCAGACCACCTCTCAAACGGCGAATCCCTCGGCCTACCCCATGCGGCTGTGTGATAGCCCCGTTTGCTAATTTACTCTGTAGCCTCGGGCAGGAACTTGGTCCATGGCCAGTGAAACGGAACCTCCACATTCTAGTCATCGCCCCGGCGCCCCGCTGTGACGGACCACCACCGGTGCAGCCGTCCTGCAAACCCCCTTGTCCTTCAGCCTTAAGAGGACAGGCTGCCAAGGACAGGCTGGCAGACAGGAGGAGAATGGAGCTGCCAGAGCGGCTGTCCCTTAGAGATGGGAATTATTAATTAGTCTTATTATCCAGAACATGTCAGCCTCCTAATCCTTCCGTTGGCGGAGGGTTTATGCGGCCATGGGGCGTGCTGTCAGCTTGGCTAAGCCATTGCTTTCAATATGAAGGCAGAACAATGGGGATACCGTTTGGTTACTATCTTTACTCATCAAGCCAAACAGTTCCGGCCCCCCTTCGACAGAGCATCCCTCAAAGAGGGGAGAAAGCAAAGCTGCGTAATTCCCCTTCTGACGGCTCCTCATGTGGGCTTTGGTTTAATTACCCTTTTCATGTGATCTTCCGCTGACATTCTGTCCTTAATATCCTGATCCTCTTTGGAGCACAGGGGGAGGTGTGAGTTCCAAAGCCAAAGACAAAAGTTTGCCTCAAGGAAACACTTTCTATTTTGCCTCTGAAAGAACTCAAAGGGCCACGAGTGAAATTCAGATGTGATTTGAGAGTGTGAGATGGAGAAGCTGCGTGGGTGGGTGTCAGGTGCAGGCTCAGCCCCTGGCGACACCCAGTGTTCGACAGTAGTCATCCTGGGCCTGTCATAGACTCTGGTCCGTGATACGGCATCACCACTGCTTTTACTGCCCTTGACTTCCTAGTGGCCCTCAGGCTGCAGGTATTCCCAGGCACTCCAGACTCACAGCAAAAGATGTCAGCTAGACAGGTGTGCACAGATGTGCACAGGTGAGCAAGGTGTGCACAGGTGAGCACAGGTGTGCACAGGTGAGCAAGGTGTGCACAGGTGAGCACAGATGTGCACAGGTGAGCAAGGTGTGCACAGGTGAGCAAGGTGTGCACAGGTGAGCACAGGTGTGCACAGGTGAGCAAGGTGTGCACAGGTGAGCAAGGTGTGCACAGGTGAGCACAGGTGTGCACAGGTGAGCACAGATGTGCACAGGTGAGCAAGGTATGCACAGGTGAGCACAGGTGTGCACAGGTGAGCAAGGTGTGCACAGGTGAGCACAGGTGTGCACAGGTGAGCAAGGTGTGCACAGGTGAGCACAGATGTGCACAGATAAGCACAGGCATCACTCTCAGTTCTCCTGCTCCCCTCCCAGTAAAGCGCTCTGGGAGGACCCAAGGAGACTTCTCACCATCCCACCACCAGTCTCCAAAAGTGGACAGGACTTCTTGGGGGCTTTCCCCTCTCCTTTTCCAAACCCACCCAGGTCCCGTTAGTGCCCGGAGTATTAGTAGGGACCGTGCCTCCCTTTCCACCTGGTTCCTGGGAGCAGGTAGCTGGGAGCCAACTTTTACCTTCCGAGGGCTTCAATGGGCCCTAAGTGAGAGGTGCACTGAGGCTTCCCGCCCACAGAGCAGCCCTCACAGAAGTCCCTCCTTTCCCCCTCCCTCCTCTCCCTCCTCCCTCCTCTCCCCACCTGCCTCTCTCCTCTCCCTTCCCTCTTCTCCCCACCCACCTCCCCCCTCTCCCTTCCCTCCTCCCTCCTCCCTCCTCTCTCCTGAAGAGGGAGAAGGTTCACTCCTTAGAGACACAGCTGAAAGTGGCCTTAGTCTGGGGAGAAGGCATCGAGTCTCCACATGCCAGGAAGGGTAACCCTGGGGACATGAGGCCCGAGAATTCTTCGCGAGGTGAGCTTGGAGGATTGAGGAGGAAATTTAGTGCAGACAGGTTTGTTGACCCTGAACTGAGGGAGATTTCTTAATTTAGAGAGGAGTTCTCAGAAAACACTGTCAGTTCCAAGGAAAAGGGCTCCCATGGGGCTCATTCTACCCTCTGGGCTCCTTGCTTCTCCACTGGTAGAAGGAGGGGCTCAGGGGGCTCCTGTGGGGAGTCCCCAGCCAGGTCCCTGGTGCGGGTGACAGTCGGAGGGCGGTGGCAGCACACGGGTGCTGCGGGGCCCACATCCTCCCTCATGTGAGCATCTGCCCCGTGGATGTGCCTGGCCCCTTGGGGTTATCCTGGGGGAACTACGGCCACGCGCCCCTGCTGGCCTCCGAGGGGCCCCCTGGCAGCCCGAGTGGGCAGGAGAGGGAGCCATCCCATGGCAGCTACTGGAGCCACCGCACCAGCCAGAGGAGGCCCTGCCCAGGGGGGTCCCAGCTCCCTCACCTCCCAGGAGGCCTCCTCCACCCCGGGAGCCCTGGCACAGGCTCTGCCAGTTGCTTGGCTCGGAAGCAGCTGTGAAGGCCTAGGCTGGGCTGACCCGGGTCAGAATCCTGTTGCTCTAGCCCACGGAGCCGTCACTCAGGGCTAATGAACCCCGAACCTGGGCTCAGGGTCTCCCCTGTGAAATGGCGCGGAGCTGTCCTAGGGACTCAGTCTGCAGCTCTTTTCGTCAGGGCGCACACAGGCGAGCCCTCCGCCAGCTGTGGCGATTGTCACCATGACTGTTAGGCTGTTGCAAACCCAGGCCAACCCAGACCCACCAGGACCGCCCACACCTGCCAGGCCTCCCGAGCCTGGTCTGAGCCCTTCCCTCCCTGACCAGCGCCTCTGCCTCAGCCAAGCCCCTGGCTGAGCTGGGCCCATGCTCACCGTGGGCGGGCCTGACCCAGCTGATTCCCGCCCCGTCTCCAGAGCTGCCCAGACCTGGCCCAGCTCCTCCTACGGCCTCCAAGAAGGGAGGACTGAGAACCCTGCCCTGAGACCTCCTGCCTGGCCCTGCCTCCCCCACCCCCTCTCCTGGCCACTGCTCCTCACCCCCCACCTTCCCTGACCTCTCAGATGGAAACCATCGGCCCATGTGTCCCAGCGCCAGGCAGCTGCCATCTGTGGGTATCACCTGAGGCCTCATCACACTTCTTCTCTCTAGGGTGTGCCCAGTAGTCAGCTCCCATGCCCCAGGGAGAGGGGGCAGGAGCTGTCCCTGTCACCCCCAACCCCCTGACGTCATCAGGGTGCCAACAGCCATTGTGATCTCCCTGACACACCAGGCTCTCTGCTTCCTGCGAGCAGCTGCCTTTGGTGGCAGCTGGGGTGTGAGACCTCTGAGCCAGGCCAGGACTGCGTGGCGCTGCCGCGGCCCAGCCCTATCCTGACACGTTAAGCCATTCGAGCAGCGTTGGGCCGGCAGCTGCAGCAGAAGGGGGCTGACCCCCTGGAGGCTGGGGCTCCACATTGGCACTCTGCCTTCACTGGCAGGCTTCTGGGGTGCTGGGAGGCTCTGGGGTGGTGGAGGGGGGCCAGGGGAGCCCCTCCCACTGAGCCAGGTTTAGTCCCCCTGCCAGCCAGGCCCCCTGGGTTTGGGAGGTTTCAGCTTCATTGGAGGCTGAGCCCGAAGCACCTCAGGACCCCCTGGCTCAACCTCCTGTTTGCATGGAAAGGCTGTTGCCTGGGGAGTTTGGGTGACTAACCTCGGGGTGGATTGCAGGAAGCACTGGGCTGAACCCCGCTTCTCAGGGCCAGGCCTCTTTCCGGGACACCCCTTTCCAGGGAGACTGTGGGCGATCCAGGCACTTTAACACCCGAAGCCAGTACCCCAGGCCATGCCAGCTCACAGCTCCGCCGCCCGCCGCTGGTGTCTGATGGGAGAATGCCGGCTCACGTTAGCCAGGTCAGCCCTCATGATGTCAAAGACCATCCTCCGCCAGAAACAGATGGTGCCTTCCGCTCCAGAAATGGCGTTGGATGATCACCGGCCTGGCCTGGTGTGCGCTCTGGGGAAGAGACACCGCCGCCCTCAGTTAGTGTGGCTGACAGAGGTGGCCAGGGCTTCGTGGGTGTTGGGAGTGTGTCCTGTAAGGCAGGGGTGTGGGGAAATGTTTAACATCGGCTCTCCGGGAAGAAACCAACGCCGGATCACCTGATGGGTGCGCCTGCCGATTTCCATGGTGTAAACACTCCCACCACAGCCAATTCCAAGATTCCAGTTTGGTGTCCATCGGCTTTGACACTGTTGAGAGGTGGACTAGCAGCTCGCACAAGCCAGCACGAGCTGGCTCCAGCGCTCCGCCGCTTTCTCATCTCCTCGTGGCAGACATGGAGGCGAAGCCCACGGCCAGGGCCTCTTGGGGCCTCTCCATTCCTTGCCCAAGACTGAGGCTCAGGCTGTGGGGAATGAAAAGCAGGGACTCCCACTCAGACCTCCCCCAGGACGAGTAAGTGGTCACCATGGAGATTTTTGAGGCTAAACAGGACCTGCTTTGGTCATCCACCCTGGCCTCTAGGGCGGTCGCTTAACCATCCTGCAGCAGCTGGTGGGCTCCCCAGCCTCCAAGTGTGATGCTGACCCCGCTGCAGCCCACCCCTCCTGCCCCTCTTGTCCAGCTGGGACGAGTCAGGCAGACGGAGCATCGGGTCCTGGCAGGGCTGCCCTTGGGTTCCGCTTTGCTGGTCGAAGTCCCACTCTGCATGGGCCCACCTCTTCCTTCCTGGGACGCCCTGCCCCATGGAGCGATCAGCAATGCTGAGCCCGTCCTTATATAAAACTAGTGTCCTGGTGCATGGATTCATGCACATCAAAAGGAAATTAATTAGAATAAATATTTTAATATCGCTATTCGCCCTTTCTTTATAGAAGTGTCAACCAAATTCATGATTGACAATGACAGATCAAAACATATGCGTGCGATTTTGAGAGCTTTATATGTATCATGCATGCGCAAGTCAACGTTTATTTTTAAATTGCCAGTGTGCATCATATGTACTGGCCGGTTGGATGGTCGGATGGATGGATGGTTGGTCGCTTAGCCTTTCATATATATATATAGATATGGCATTTGATTCATCGTGGATGTTTGCATTCAGTTTTATTTTTTTAAAGGCTGCACTAAAATAGCATTTGTCTTGATGGCTAAGCATTTGGGCAGCCCCTTACATTTCCACTCAAGGCCAATGCCCCACCCAGTGCCTCGCCTTGTCCCGGCCTGTCCGGGATGCCCAGTGAGGACCAGTCTGCGCCTGAGAGCATTCCTAATGATCCAGGAGAACTCTGGAGAAGGAACCACGTCCAGATGGCAGACCCAGCGCAGCCTGGACGGTGGCCCAAGGCCAAGTGCCTTCTCTATGGTAAAAGGTCCCGCAGGACGTGTGCCTGAGGAGTAGAGGGACGAGGACTGCAGTGAAGGTCCCCAAGGCCGCGCCTTCCGAGCATCATCACCGGCCCCAGAGGACGGGACTCGGGCCCTGGCCTGTCCTTGGCCGTTGCCCACCCCCGGTGCCTCCCATCTGGGCTCTTGGCCGTGTCACACTGAGGCTCTCAGCTGCCCACACATCGCAGTTCTGCCCCCAGACCCACCGGGTGGCCTCGGCGCTGTTTTCCAGGAGGTGGTCTCTCTGTCACCTCCCCGCACGCCCTCTGGGGAGTGAGCCACGGCCGCCTATGGGAAGCGAGCGCTCCCTTCTCCTCTGGTACGACTCTCTAGACCAGTGATGGCAAACCTATGACACACATGTCAGAGGTGACACGCGAACTCATTTTTTTGGTTGATTTTTCTTTGTGAAATGGCATTTAAATATATAAACTAAATATCAAAAATATAAATCTTTGTTTTACTATGGTTGCAAATATAAAAAAAATTTCTATATGTGATACGGCACCAGAGTTAAGTTAGGGTTTTTCAAAATGCTGACACGCCGAGCTCAAAAGGTTCACCATCACTGCTCTAGACTCCCCTCGTCCCACAGGGGACCGGCAGGGAGAAGGACACAGGGGCACGTCCCCACCTCCCCTGGGTCAGGGATGCTGGCTGAGGGCCCTCAGTGTGGAAGCCGCCCTGTCTACCAGGGACCCCCTGAGACATTCCGGGGGACGCCATGAATAGCACTGAACCCCAGACACTGTTCTTCCCTATACAGACGTACCCAGGGTGGAGATTATGGCTTCTCTGGACACATCCGAGTCGCCAGCACCACCACCCTGCACTTTGGGGCCGTTAGTAAGCACAGTCGGGGACCTGAACCAAGCCCTGAGGTACTGCGGCGGCCGTTCTGATCACCAGGGGCTACCAGGTGCCTGGCGGGCGGGGGCCTGCAGGGCAGCTCCAGAGGCCACTCTTCCCACAGCTGCCAGCCTCGCCCGCCGGGGCTGCCAGGGCCGGGCCCCCCATGCCCGCCGTCTGCTGGAAACACCAGACCTTCTGTCTGATCTCAGAAAGCCGGCCGCACCTTCCACCTTCTCGAAGGTCTGTTCTACATCAGGAAGGCTGTCCAGGGCATTTGTGGATTTGCGGACGGTCTGCGCTATAGAGCGTGTGGGGAGAGTCAGGTTCAGTCTGCACAGACGCCCATCTTCCTCAGGCGCTGGCTGTGCGCTGTCAGTTTGAACAAAGAAACCAGGACATGACAGGGCATCGGCAGAGTGCAGCCAGGAGGTGAGCGCTGAGGACTCCGGGCTCTCGTGGAACCATTCCCCATCCTCCCCTCACAGCCGGCCACTCCCCCGGGGCTGCTCAGGGGACCAGAGTCACTCTGCCGTCCGTGTACGTGGCTCCTCCCCAGACCCAGCATCGGTGTGTTCTCACCGTAAACCTGACGCCGAGCCCACGCGTGGGGCAGCTTTCAGAGCTTAGTTTGGAAGGAGATGTGGTTAGAAGTGGGCAGTGGCTGTTTCTGGTGTCATTCTTCGGAAAGTGCTGCAGTGAGCCCTTAAGGAAGCGGTTCTCAACCTGTGGGTCGCGACCCCTTTGGGGGTCGAATGACCCTTTCACAGGGGTCACCTAAGACCATTGGAAAACACATATATAATTACATGTTGTTTTTGTGATGAATCACTATGCTTTAATTATGTTCAATTTGTAACAATGATATTGGGGGTCACCACAACATGAGGAACTGTATGAAAGGGTCGCAGCATTAGGAAGGTTGAGAACCACTACCTTAAGGGAACCAGTGCCACAAAGACCAAGCGCAGCATTAAACACCCGCCCCTCTGCCTGCTGAGGGGGCCAGCCGGCGGGGCCAGAGGGTCCGGTGCTGGTCTGTGCCAGGAGGTGCTGTGCTCACAGGGGACCTCCCGTCCAGGTGTGAGGACCCAGGCCCGGGTGCCCAAGTCAGGTGTCCACGTGGAGGTGGACGTGGCCTCCTTGCGCCGGACGTGCTGCCGTCTCCCAGGTGGGACACTCCCCGGGGAAACCTTGAGCCCACGGGCCAAGGGTTTGGACCCAGAGCAGGTCAGGCTTCTGGTTTTAGCAGCAAAACCCTTCCCTGTGCAAACTCGACTGAGAGCGAGCCAGCGCCCCGCTCCGTCCGCCGCTCAGCGTGTCTCTGAACGCCGTCTCCTCTGCACAGGTGCAGTTTGGGTTTGTCTGTCTGCAGGTGACCTAATGAAACTCCTTCTCTTCTTTCCCAAACAATAAGGAGACTGTAGCAGGACTCACCTGCGCATCTCCAGTCCTCCAAGTCTTTTTAGCGTTCGCCTCTTGCACCTCCGATTACCCTGCCCGCCCTGCCTCTGCCCGAGTGGTTCCCAGCCTGACCCCCTCTGGGCAGAGACAGAGGGGCTCCATCCGCCACCCTCCACCCTCCCCGCTCATAAAGACCTCAGGAGGAGATTGCCCCTGCCCTTCCTCTTCGGGGCGAAGGTGAGCTCCTGCTCTAACCAGGTGCTTTCGGGAGCACAGGTCCGGGGGGGAGGGGAGAGGCCGGGGGGGAGGGGAGGGGGGGGGGAACCAGCACTTTCTGGGAATGGCAGGAAATAGCCCTGCCCCCCACGTTGGGTTTCGAGTGGACTCCGAGGAACGTAGTCTCCGATCTGTTGGGCGTGCGCGCTGACTGTGCAGTCCTTTAAAGTCTGGCCGGGGCGGGCATTGTTTTGGTCATTAGTTAACATATCTGGGTGGGGAGGAAGGGAGGGAGCTAAATAGTTACAAGCACTTCAGTGGGTTTTTTTCCTACTGACTAAGGGTAAAATGAATAGCGCTGATCCGTTGCCCAGGCAATAGGCTTGTTAAAGGAAATGGTATTTAAAATGATTTTTTGAGCCAAAGCAATTTGGCTGCTCTGAGGCGTCCTTTATCTTTTGCTTTCAAGAGGATAATAATGTTTAAAAAGGAAGTCACTCATACCGCTTCCTGACGGGAAGCCAGCTCCGTGACGGGCAGCTCTTCCCCGGGGTGTGTGGTCCAACTCCGGGATGCACAATGCCGCCGTGACGGCTCCCTTCTGCGGAGCCCTGGGTGCCCACAAAACAGACACGATGCTCCCGTTGAACCTGTGACGGCTAAAGGCCCGTCATACGTTCACCTCGGGCTCCCACCCAGTGGCTGAGCTTCTACCTAGAGACTCGTGCCAGCCGCCCGTCCCGGGGCCTGAGCAGAGCCGGTGTCATGGGCTGTTCTCCCACGTGGCCCAGGGGCGCCCTCCCCACAGAGAACGTGATGGTAGCCCAGGTGGACAGGTGCTATCTGTTCCTGGTGGAAGGCCTATTTCCTGTTGGCCCACGTGAGCCGGACTGGAGCAACTGGCTCCCCTTTTACTTTATTTTTTTAATATATTTTTATTGATTTCAGAGAGGAAGGAAGAGGGAGAGAGAGATCGAAACACCAATGATGAAAGAGAATCATTGATTGGCTGCCTCCTGCACGCCCCCTACCAGGGATGGATCCCACAACCTGAGCATGTGCCCTGACTGGGAATCAATCGATGACTTTCTGGTTCATAAGTCGATGCTCAACCACGGAGCCACGCCGGCCACGCCGGCCGGGCCCAACTCCCCTTTTAGAGTGAAAGAGGCAGAGAAGCCAACTTCCCAGTGAATGGGCGTGAGGGTGGGTGCTGTTCCAGAAGGTTCTGCCCTGCTCCGGTTTGGGGCGGGCAGGGCCTTTGTGGATAAGGTGTGTGGAGGCCAGAAGAGCTGGTTCGGCGACTTGGGGGTCCTCAGCTCAGAAGTGCCTATGAGCAGGGGTGGTCCGCCCCCTGCCTCCCGCTCACAGAAGCCCCGGGTAGCTCTGGGCAGCAACCAGATGGGGGAGATCTTTCAGCGGCAGGAAAATAACCTCAACTCCTGCGCCTGGTGGCTCAGGGCCGGGCACACATCAGTGGACCCGGACGCTCAGGTCCTCCTGTGACCTTCCCTTGATGACTTGAAAGCAGGACGCTTCGGGGAGCCCGTGGTCTTGCTGCGTGTGCTCTTCGCTCAGCTTTGGGGTCCCGTGGCACCTAGAGGGGGCTGAGGGCAGCCGAGGCCTCGGCAGTGACAGGCGGGCCAGTGGGACCCGCGGCTTTGCTCCCCGTGCCCGCTTCCCAGGCTGCACAGGACCCGCTGGCCTCTCCCGTCCCCCCTCACAGGGGCCGTCAGCCGCCCCCGCCAGCCGCGGCCCAGCGGCCTTGTTTGGGATGGCCGCTGCTCCCTGGGTGCGTTTTAAACACACTTCCGAACCCTGTTCATTTTGCCTTTGATGGGGAGGCGGCCTTCTGGGCTTTTCCTTCAAGAGATGCAGATTTAATGGACTGTGATTTTTCTCCAGGTCTGCTGTTTGGGGGAAAAAAAAAAAAAAAAAAAAGGCAGCATTAAAAAAGCAACTCAATTTCTATTTGCTCAGGGAAAGAAAAAAATCTGCTTGCTATTCAGGCCCTAGATTTTCCTGGGAGATTGGTGTACTTGCCTGCCAAGATGTTAGCTAAAGGAAAACACATTTGCTATAGATCAGAAATATTTATCCTTTTCTGGGCAGGAGACCCAGAGAGCTTCATCTGAATGTACAGCACCTGGAAATCCGAGTGCGTTCCATCGCTGGCGCTGCGGGCACCCGCGCAGGCAGTTTCGGGGAGCTGCAGGCCCAGGGGAGGAGTTGAGTGAGGCTGCTGGGGTGGGAGGGGTGTATAGGTCAAGGGTCAAGAAGACTGAATCCCAGACAGGAAGCAAGGGGTCAGCCAAAAGGACAGCAGAGAGGGTCCCCTGGTGGCCTTACCTGCAAGCTAGCTTTGTCTCGGGACAGCACGATGACCTTGCCCTGCATGTATGCCCTTGGAGCAGGATCAGGACTGAGGACAGTGGGTGACTTGGGCCAACCCCACGCCTGCTTCTTGTCCATTCAGAAGGCACCCCAGCTTCTGCTAAGCTCCATACCATCACCCAAAAGAGGACAGCCCCCATCTTTTAGAACCTTCTTGCAATCTTACCAGGTTTGTCTTCGGTTGCTGCCGACGAGTGAGAGATGCGGCTCATACATAATTAAGCATCTAATCATTGCTTCTTCCAGAGGGCAGGCTGCATCCCGGACCAGCGATGCT
The DNA here is from genome assembly GCF_964212035.1 of Myotis nattereri. Taxonomy (NCBI): domain Eukaryota; kingdom Metazoa; phylum Chordata; class Mammalia; order Chiroptera; family Vespertilionidae; genus Myotis; species Myotis nattereri. The sequence goes on along the minus strand of NC_138077.1, from coordinate 212,903,087 downwards.
CAACCGGGTGCCCCGAGAATGTCTAACACATGCAGTACCTGACTGTGCAGTCAGGGGCACGCACCTCCTTCTCCTTAGATTGTTGAATGAAAAAATGACAGTGGCCAGCACAACATTAGCTGTCCGGGGTGAATAGGTGTGAATGAACCAGAAGTATACTGGTTTTTGTCAGATCAGCAAAAAAACACGTTTTTGGTGTGTCGCAGAGCATTAGTGACTGGTCTGTGCCAGGGGATGGAAGAGGTTGGAAATCGCCGCACTGGTGAGAGACGGGGCCAGGAGTGCGCTCACAAGCTGTAATTAGCAGGTTTACTCATTGGCTCGTCATTCCTCGCTCATTATTTTTAGGTTCACTTGATTCCTGCCGTTGCACTCGGGGTTCTGTGGGGAGAGGATCCAGTTCAGGACGCAGGTGGGGAGCAGGGGGGAGCGGGAATTCCTTGCAACGCCAGAGCCCCTTCTAAGATCTTTGGGACCCCAATCTCCATTCATAGGAGTGGTTTGCACTGACCACCGGCCAGCGTCCACCCTGCATGAAACTGGCAGGGCCTGAGTCCAAGCTGACATCTGGCCTCTCGTCCTGGGGCCGTGGGCACCCCGGGGTGGGAGCAGTCTCCTGCTCCTCCCACGCTGGGGTCTCCGGGGGCCCTGCCAGGAGTGGCATGATGATGGCGTGTCTGTCAGGGAGGTTTGCTGACAAGGACTTCGTTAGGCAGCGGCCACTCCTGTCACAGGGGCCCTGGATGGCGTTCAAACAGAATTCTTCCGGAGCTCCGGGAAAGGCTGCAGGTCCCGGGATTGATGGCGGCTGGTGTCTCCCGCGTCTATTTTGGTCTTGTTTGGAAGCGCCTTCGCTATCATTTAATCTCGGGTGGATGAAAGCTCCTTTGCTGTCCCTGGGAGCTGAGCACTTCGCCATGTCCCCTGGGCCAAGGCCAGCTCTCAACGCCACCTCCCCCCTCCCCCAGGGGCCAGCGGGCAGTGGCTGCGCCTGCAGGGACAACTCCTAGCCACTTGGCTGGCCCCTCTTTGCTTGAGGGCAGCCTCAGATGGTTGCCTGCGTAAGCTGGGGCTTCTTTGTACTTGAAAAGCAGCCCACAGGTGGGAAGGCACAAAGGAGAGAGAGAGAGAGAGAGAGAGAGAGAGAGAGAGAGAGAGAGGAAGAAAGGAGAAGGCGTTAGTGTCAGGCTCTCGGTGGGACGGGCCATGACTTCCGGGTGCTGTGGCCGCAGGCAGGGTCTCCGTGGTGAGCGTAGCTTAGCAGCAAACCTGGGGATGCTGCAGCCCAGCCAGCACCTGTGGTCTCGGTGGACCCCAGTGTCAGGGCTTCGTACTCAGCTGGCCAGCCCAGCCTACAAAGGAGTCCCAGGCAGAGACCAGGGTCATCGCCAGGGGTCCAGGCAGGAGCTCAGGGCTGGGCTGCCTCCCAGGACAGCGGTTACGACCCACCGGTGACTTGCCATTGTTTGCACTGATACAGGCTACGCTGGAGAGCCAGGAACTGTCGCCAAGAGAGAAGCAGCTGAGTAAGCCCATTCTAGAACATTCTCCCAAGACCCTCTAGAGGGGACCTTCCTGGAGCTGCTTCGTACCCGCCCTTCACAGTCAGCCGTCACCCAGAGTCTGGCACGGGTCTGGGAAAGGGCTGTCGGAGGCCTGGGGGTGCTGACGGGATGCATTACAGGCGTGGGCCATGGGCCTGGTGCCCAGGGTGAAGGGAGAGGCCTGAGAACCAGGATTTGTTATCCGAGACCCCCACCCCCACCCTGGGCCATAGGTGCCCGCCCAGCTGCGGGCCTTCTGGCTCTGCCATAGCCGCTGCCGGGGAGAGGGCTGGCTGAGACAGCGCTGGTGGCCCTGTGCTCTGTGCGCGTGGGTTTGGTGGGACAAGGAGACAGGCTGCGCAGCAAACCCTGGAGGCTGGTGTGCGGGAGGCCAGATTTAGCCATGAAGGTGGCACACACCTCATTACATTTGTATTTCAGATAAGCAACAAATTATTTTTAAAAATTAGTGTAGGCCCGGCCGGCCTGGCTCAGTGGTTGAGCATCAATCTACAAACCAGGAGGTCATTGTTCGATTCCCCGTCAGGGCACAGGCCCCAGGTGCGGGCTCGATCCCCAGTGCGGGGCGTGCAGGAGGCAGCCAATCCATGATTCTCTCTCATCACTGATGTTTCTCTCTCTCCCTCTCCCTTTCTCTCTGACATCAATAAAAATATATATTTTTTAAAAGTTAGTGTAGGTATGTCCCACACAGTATCTGGGATATGCTTACACTGCAAAGGTATTCACTTCTGTCAAGTTCAGATGGAACTGGCGGCCCGTCTCACTGGCTAACCCCGCCTCACTGGCTAACCCCGCCTCACTGGCTGCCCCTGACTCACTGGCAGCCTCCGACTCACTGGCCGCCCCCGACTCACTGGCTGCCCCCGACTCACTGGCTGCCCCTGACTCACTGGCAGCCCCCGTCTCACTGGCTGCCCCCGTCTCACTGGCAGCCCCTGATTCACTGGCTGCCCCTGACTCACTGGCTGCCCCCGACTCACTGGCTGCACCTGACTCACTGGCAGCCCCCGACTCACTGGCCACCCCCACCCCCCAGGCTGTGATGTTCTCCCTGCCCTCCTGGCTTTCCCACCGGCTCAGCACTGGTACGAGTTTAGTGATTATATGATGGATGGGCACCCCCCCCCCCGAACCGAAATTCCACAGGCACCTGCAGCTCCGTGGGGGTCCCTGTGTCCAGCTGAGGCTGTGGAGGGGCCAGGAGCAAGCCAAGGGGCCCTTTGTCTCAGCTGTGACCCCAGATGCCTGGGAGGAGAAGGAGGCATGGCCGGCATGGTGGCAGGCACAGCGGCCCGGGATTTCACTCTGGGTTGGGCACGTGGTGCAGCAGTGAGGAGACTGCAGGCAGGCAGGACAGGTCCAAGGTCAGCAGAGCTGTGCACGGGCCCGTGGGATTCACCCTCGTCAGGTGGGAGGAGAGCCAGCCCTTGGAGCCCATTTCTCAGCTTCCCTCGGCCCCCTGCCCCGGCCCCGGCCCCCAGCCAGGGATGAGCCCAACCAGCCTCTGTGCAGAGACTGGCCCCTGAGAAAGCGCAGGGCTCTGGGCGGGAGCCTGCAGGGAGTCCGTGCTAGGGATCTCTGTCCCCCTAATGCAGCCCCGGGACTCAGTGCGCAGTTCTCAGAGGAGATGCACTCATAACAGCCAGGTGGGCCCCGCAACTCGCAGAGCTCCAGTGTGTGTTGGGGAGGGAGGGGGGGCGGCTTGGAGCCCGGACCCGCCCAGCCCCCACTTCCTGGGGAGGGGCAGGGGTGCTTCCCTGGTTTGGGGTTCAGGGGCCTCTCAGAGAAGGAGCTGAGCCCCAGGGCCCGGGAGAGCTCAGGGAGTGAGGACACGGCACTCGCTCCACGGGGACCAGAGCGCATGGCGATCTGAGCTCAGCTAGGAATGGAAGTGACTGAGTGGGATCTGCTGGGAAGTGTCGTGCGTTTTCATGCGTGGTCTTCACCATTTCTCGCTGCTCACACTCAGGAAAGACTGTCAGAGCTGAAGAGAGGTGTGTGGCCCCCTCAGGCCCCCCCCCACCCCCACCCCGGGCCGCTGGGCACAGATGAGCGTGGAGGGAAGCGCTTCGCCGGCCGCAGGGTTTGCCTCACCAGTCCATGCTGGGCTCAGGCCGGTTGGCACAGAGGGCGAGGCCAGTGACTGGTAGTTGGAGGAGGGAGGGGGAGGGGGCCTGCTGGCTGCCCTCTGGCTGTTAGGACACCCCAGGCGCAACCCCAATACCCAGGCCTAGTCCTGGTGAAACACTGCCCTGCGGGGAGGCGGGGGGCAGTGGGGGGACCAGGCGCAAACGCCTGTGCAGAGGGCCCTCCTGCCTGGGCCTCGCAGCAGAAAATGCAGGGGTGCAGGGGTGTCCCCCGAGGGGCTCTCAGTTCTGAGTCCATAATAGTCTCCTTACAGTGCCAGCTTGTGTCCTGGGGAAATGCCACCGGCCAGGGAGAGGCCGGCCCCGGCCTGGGTCCCCCTCTGGAGGCTGCAGGAGGGAATGCTTGCCACCCCCACCCTTCACTTCCTGAGGGCAGACCCTGGGGCATCTGGTGGTGAGGACCTGGGAGTGGGTTCCTGTCTCAGGTCCCGCACTTCCTGCTGGGCAGCCCCCAGCCAGGACCTGGACTTTCCTCCAGACCATTTACACACTGAGTGTCCCCGGCCCATCTCCTAACGCGGCGCTCCTTCCAGCTGCCTTCCTACTGGTTCTCTGCGCTGAGCTGGGGGGCAGGTGGTTGTCTGAGCTGAGCTGGGGGGCAGGTGGTTGTCTGAGCTGTTCTGGGGGCAGGTGGTTGTCTGAGCTGTTCTGGGGGGCAGGTGGTTGTCTGAGCTGTTCTGGGGGGCAGGTGGTTGAGCTGTCTGGGGGCACGGGTGGTAGTCTGAGTGGTGCTGAGCGGGAAGCAAAGCCCCAGGCTGCAGGCCATCCCGAGGCCTCCTGGGCTCTGAGAAAACATCCCTGCTGCTCGCTCAGTGGCTCTCCGTCTAACAGGGCCCGCTGGCTCCCCGTCTTTTAGCTGTGCAGCCAGCAGCAGGTCGGGGAGGCCCACCTGTCTGCGTTTGCCCTCCTTAGCCCACAGGGTGGGCATCACGAGGCGCTCCCTCCCGACTTCTTGGCCACACCACCCGCCCATGTCCCCACACTGTGACCCGCCTCGCTCTCTCCACGCCCCCTCCCTTGAGCCTGGCCCCCCGTGTGCTCCGTGGCCCCCTGGCTCCACTGGGCTCAGTGTCAGGATGTGGGATAGGAATGGAATGAATGTTCCCGAAACCAAAGGAAATATTGCAAGTGCCCCGAGGGAGAGTGGGGTTGGGAGTTGAGTCCCAGGTGAGCGAGGGTCCTGATCAGCCTCCCTCAGGAGGACAGGCGAGCAGCCCGCCCTGGGGGCTCCCAGCCAGGCTGGTGCAGGTGATGGGGGAGGTCTGGGCCTCCTAACACACACCCACACTCACACTCACCCTCCACATGCACACGCCTCACACTCATACACACCCACTCTCACACCCTCCACATGCACACGCCTCACACTCATACACACCCACTCTCACACCCTCCACATGCACATGCCTCACACTCATACACACCCACTCTCACACCCTCCACATGCACACGCCTTACACTCATACACACCCACTCTCACACCCTCCACATACACACGCCTCACACTCATACACACCCACTCTCACACTCACCCTCCACATGCACACGCCTCACACTCATACACACCCACTCTCACACCCTCCACATACACACGCCTCACACTCATACACACCCACTCTCACACTCACCCTCCACATGCACACGCCTCACACTCATACACACCCACTCTCACACCCTCCACATGCACACGCCTCACACTCATACACACCCACTCTCACACCCTCCATATGCACACCCTCACACTCACATTCACTCACACACACACATGCTCTCACATTCACCCTCCACACTCACATGCCTCACACTCACCTTCCTCATGCACACAGCCTCACATTCACTCACAGACACACACACTCTCACGTTCATATGCTGACTTGTACACACCCTATGACACTCACACATACACACTCATTGCCTCTCACCCTCATACACCCACGCACCCTCTCCATTCACACACACACACTCTCACGTTTACATGCTGACTTGTACACACACTATGACACTCACACATACACACTTACTGCCTCTCACCCTCACACACCACGCACCCTCTCCATTCACACCCACACACTCACATCCTCGTGTCCCGAGCTCTCTTGCGCCCGGAGAGGCACAGCCCAGCCCAGCCCAGCTGTGAGGCCATGGCTCCTCCAGGCAGCACTTAGCTCCACTTCCTCTTTCTCTCTCCTTTGCGCCTGGAAACCCCCAAACATTCCCAGGAGGGAGCACGGCCCTCTATTACCTCCTGGGCTCAGAACACTGCGCGCAGTAATTGAAAGTGGCTTGACTCAAATTGCATTTTCCTGGAGCCGTGAGTGGGATGTGGGAGGAGGGAGGGAGCGGGTGGAGGGAGCTGCGGTGCCGCTGAGCAGGCAGAGCTCAGGCCCAGAGGCAGGGGCCTGTCCCAGCTCCCTGGGCTGCGCACCCAGGGAAGGGCCACCCAGGGAAGGGCGCACCCAGGGAAGGGCGCACCCTGGGAAGGGCGCACCCAGGGAAGGGCAGCGCTCTGATGCTCCCCCTCAGAGTGCACACACACCCCCACCCCCACCCCACACCACCCCCCTCCCCCGCCCCCACGCCAGCCTCCTCCTGAGTTTCACCCAGGAGGGGCCTTTATTGCCCCCAGCTGGCCACACGCAGGCGGTCAGTACTGTTTGTGGACTGAATGCTGGGTCCTGCCTCAGGGCCTCGGCTCCACCGGTTCCCTCTCACTTGCTCCTTCAGCACAGCGTCAGGGCACCTGGGGGCTATGGGCCCTCCCTGGTGCTCACAGGGAGCTAAGCGCTCCACCATTTATCTCAGAAAACCTGCCCGGCACCCCGAGGTGGGACTTAGTGTGCCGGCCACGGGACTGGTGGGGAGGTCAAGGCCCTGCGCCCAAGAGGAAGTGAGGCTGGGCTCTGACCCGGATTGGACTCGGCCAGACCCCTTGCTCCCCCAGACCCCTGTGCTGGCCGTGGCAGCGGGAGAGGGCGCCACGTCTCCCTCAGAAAAGGCTTTTAAGAATTCTCTGGAACCCGGGCTGCGGGCTCCGGTGGTCTGAAGCTCCTCCCCACAGTGGCTGTGATTTCGGTTCATTGTGAGTCATGGCAGTTGTTTGCAATTCCACGTTAAAGGAGAGGAGCAGGGGGAGTGGCTGCAGGGGGGTGGGGGGGGCATTCCCGCCTCTGTTCGTTTACCACCAGACTCCCCAAAAGCAGGTTCGGGTCATCTGTGTGTCCCACATCCGGAGCGTGGCTAATGCTCCACAGATACCTGTTGAATGGAATGAATGAATGAATGAATGAATGCAGAGGGAGGGAGGGAGGGAGGGAGGGAGGGGACTGGAAGGAGGCTCAGGACCAAGAGTGGGGGATGTCCCAGGGCACCCAGCTCCAGCCCCAGGGAAGAGGAGGAAAGTACTACATTCGGGGACCCCAGGGCCCTTGTCTCCATCCTGGTTTCTGTGACACGGTCAGCTGGTGAGTAAGCAGCGAGGCCCCACGAAGGGTCAGCAGAGAGCGAGGTGGGACCGAGCCTGGCCTTTGTCCCCACCCGGGCCTGTTGCAGGCTCCCATCCTGGCCTGCAGCTCTGAGCGAGGGTGGCCGGGCCTTCTGCCCCAAGCCCACCGCAGGGCCTCCCAGGCTGGGGGGCAGAGGAGCGTCCCGTGTGAATGAGGAGTGTCCCTAGGCTGGAGGCGCCAGCCCAGCGGGCCCAGGGCCTCCACCACCATTTAGTGCCAGGCTGTGTCCCTGGGGAGGAAGCTCCTGCTTCCCTCACCACGTTCTCCATTCATTTATTTTTAATATCTTTATTGATTTCAGAGAGGAAGGGAGAGGAAGAGAGAGAAACATCAACAATGAGAGAGAATCATGGATCGGCTGCCTCCTGCACGCCCCCTACTGGGGATCCAGCCCACAACCTGAGCACATGCCCTTGACTGGAATCGAACCCGGGACCCTTCAGTCCGCAGGTCGACACTCTATCCACTGAGCCAAACCGGCCAGGGCATCACGTTTTCCATTTAAATCAGAGCCCATGGGACCTCTGATGAGCTCCTGTCCTCACCACATGGGGGTGTGGTTCCCTCTCCCAATCCTCGTGCTAGAGATGTGGCTGGAAGGTGGGCAGTGTGGCCTCGGCCGGGTGCCATGCCTCCCGCCTCCACCAGGAGGTGTCACTGGGGAGGGAGGCCAGGATTCAGGGCAGAGACCGGACATCGGGCACCGGGTTGATTTCTGGACTATTGGCCGCGGCAGACTTAATGGCCCACGGACACTGGACCATTTTTCTCCTCTGGCTACTCTGTCTCTGGATTATGGCCCATCAGCTTCAGAAATGCCCAGGTCCCTGAGTGCTTTATAAACGAGGGCCGCATCCGGGGAGCAGCCAGCGGAGCCGGTAGATTGTAGGTGGTGTCAGAGTTCCCATTACAAACCCCATTTCTCCGGGGTTTACAACTTGGTCATAAAAATGCTCCAAGGCCTGAGGCTTGGACGGTGCGGGGCAGCCGCCTGGGACCCTTTCCTGTCATAGGCGGGGACACCAGATCGCATGGCACAGCACAAAAGATTGGGGTGCGAGGGCCGCCTCTGCGTGTGAGGGGGTGAAAGCGGGGCCTCCCTCCGCAGCTGCGGGCACCAGGCGCACATCCTGCCACAGAGCGTCGGGGGCGTCGCAGGCTGTTTCACGGGGACCACAGGGCACCGGCTGAGATGCGTGGCTGGCGTTCCAGCCATCTTCAGTTTTCTGCTGAGAGCACATGGGGTCCTTGCAGGCTCCCCCCTTGCAGGCTCCCTTCACCCCGATCACCTCCCCCTCCACCCGGATCACCTCCCCCTCCAGCATCACTCATGGGCGGGCCCCTGGCCTGGCAGCTCCTTGCTCCTGTGAACTTTGTGCCTCTTGCTAGCTGTGTGACTTTGGGGAAGTCCCGTAACCTTTCTGTGTCCTCCATGGTCACATGTGTGGGTACTGAGTGGAGCTGGGCACCTATCTTGGGGTTCAGCCAGGGTTGGACCCCTGGTTTAAACCTGTCCAACCTCTTACTGGGGGGTCAGTCTGTCCCTGAGCAAGAGTGACTTCTCCCCAGGGCCCTGCGCCACCCCAGCCCAGCGCATCTTGAATGAGAGGCCCCAGAGGACAGAAGGGCCGTCCAGTCTCACCTGTCTCCCAGGTAACCCTGCCTCTGCCCCTCCGCTGACCTCATGTGAGCCTCACGCAGGCCTGAACTCGCTTCTGCCAGGAATCACAGGGCTGCAGAGTGACGGACTCTTGTCTCTTCCTGAGCTTTAACGGCAACGGGCCAGAGGGGCTCAGGTCCCAAGCGAGACCCTCCCTGACCCTGGCCTCTGAGCGGGCACAGCCCTGCAGGGAGATTACGGAGCCCAGTGGCTCAGACCCAGGGCCCAGGGCGCCGATGGCCCCCAGGTCTTCACCTTGACCCCCACCCTGCATCAGGTCTTCCCCAGGGCAGCGTCCCAAGCAGAGGGGCCCCTCTGCAGCAGCCCCCCGCCACCAGCCGTCTCCCCGTGGGCGGGAAAGGCATGTTGCTTTTGTAAGTCTCTGTCACACACAACAGACTTGCAGGCTCCACACAGAGGGTTTTGTTTGGAACTTAAAACACTTGCTCAAATTAATGAACAAAAATGTCAGATGTGTCCACAGCTAATTATTCATTAGATGCTTAATTAGTGTGGGATGATCATGACATTTTAATGTTATTAATTTTTAGGCCGTAATGGGAATTAAATTTCTGCTGTCCTGACGCCTCCAGTTGGAGTCACGCCGTGGCCCTGGGGGCTGGGAGGAGGCAGGACGTGGGGCAGCCAGGGGAGCCCGCAGCTCGCTGTCCAGGGTCAGCCCCACAGGCTCCTCCTCTGACCTGGGCGGAGCTCCCTCCAGGCCGCAGTGCAGCCTCTGCAGAGCCGGACCCTTTGCCTGGCCCGGCTGGTGGGGGGCACAGCTGGAGTGGGGGACAGGGTAGACCAGATGGCTCCCTGAGGCTCCTTCCTGCTCTGATGTTTCAGGATTTCATGCTCCTTGTTCCCACACCCCGAGTGACAGCCCAGTGCCCGGTGACAAGGTAAAAGGTAGAGGGTCCATGCAGGTGAGGCCCACACTGTGTGAGTCAGCAAAGGCACGAAGCTGGGGCTGGGCAGCCTGGTGGGCAGAGCTGGGGCCTCTCATCTGCCCTCGGGGAGATGGGCCTTGGCCCCCCAGAGCGGCCTGGAGAATGGGCTGGGCCACCCCGCTTAGTGAGGAGGATGTCTCACAGCTTTGTTTACTGCCTCTTCCTCAAATAGAAAGTGCCCTCCCTCACAGCCGCTGCCTGTCTAGAAGCTCCATGTCATAACAAAAATTCATGAGACCCGCACATCCCGTGGGCAGAGGGAGCCTGCTGAATGCTAATCGCCCTGAGGTCAAATCTCCCCTGAGGTCAAGGTCCACAACACCCCCACCGGGCTCCGGAAAAGCAGCCTGAGCTGCCTGCCAGCAGGGGGCACAGGGATGGCCAGGTGCTGCGGGGCGGGGTCCTAGACAGGTGCCAGGGGCGGAGCCCTGCCGGCAAGAGGAAGGCTGTCCCCCAGGAAATCTCTGGCCTCTTCCCCCACCTGCCAGGCAGAGCCTCCTCCAGATGAAGGAGAAGGAAGAAAAGGTGTGAATGTGCAGTTGACGCTGAGATAATGAACAGATGCTCTAATTAGAAGTCTCCTCCAATCATCCCGAGCTCATTTACGCGATGAGGCGCCAGAGGTGTCCTGGTGCCTGCCTGGAGCTCCATGCTGGTGAGGAGTTTGGGGAGGACCCTCACCTGTCGCCTTGTGGCGCTGGCAGATGGGCAGGGGCTAGGAGAGGTGGGAGGGATGGACAAGGTCTTCAGCCAGGACTCAGGAGGGAGAGATGGAAAAGGTGGAAGAGGAGGAGGTACAGACATGGGGCAGCTCCTAACCACTCCGATGAATCCCCTCCCAGTGCCCAGGATGTAGCATATGATGGATGGATGGATGGATGGATGGATGGATGGATGGATGGATGAGTGGGTGGATGGATGGATGGATGAATGGATAAATGGATGAATGGATGGATGGATGGATGGATGGATGGATGGATGGATGGATGAATGGATAAATGGATGGATGGATGGATGAATGGATAAATGGATGGATGGATGGATGGATGGATGGATGGATGGATGGATGGATAGATGAGTGGGTGGATGGATGGATGGATGGATGGGCAGGCTATTTGCCTGGATGAAGGAATGCATGTTTGTGGCCTGGAGTAGAGGACCTGGTGGGGATGGGGAAGCTGGTTTGATGGCTCCAGGTCACATTTGCACGGGTCAGAGGATGAGGGGGAAATGTAGGCAGTCCCCTGGAAGCACTATGACCTGAAACAGCCCATCCTGAGTTCCCCTCCCAGGAACCACCCTGTGGGAACTAGATCCCACCTTTCTCCCTATCGCTCCTCTCCCCTGCACTCCAAACCTGCAGGAGGGAGTGGTCCCAAGCCCTGAAATTCAGGCTGTGGCCCTTGTCCCAGCAGGAGCCTGTCCTGAATCAGACGGGCCTGCTTAGGGCTCCCATCCTAGCTTTTCTTGGGGAAGAATGAAGAGCAGCGTAGTTGAAGGAGGTGAGGCTGTCCTAGAGGGGCCCATGCTTGGAATAGGAACGTATCCAGAAAAGGGGGCAGGCACCACCCACCCCCGAGTGCGCCCCTCCTGCCATCTGAGCTGAATCGGGCCTCTTTTGACTCCGGACGGGTGGACTCCCGAGCCAAATGGGCTCGGCAGCTCCACCCAGCCCATGCCCAGCTGCTGCCGCTGCTGCGGGAGAATCGGGCATATGATCTCAGCAGGAATCAGCCACCCAGGCCTCAGGCTGCCTTTCCCCAACCTAAACCTGGGCTTCGTGAAAGGAGCCAAGGCTGATTTCAGGAGTAGTTTGTTATTAGTGTGGCACTGATGCGTCGAGCTGACCAAGTGCCCTTCAGCGGATTGTTATTAAATACTAGAGGTTCGTGCACCGGTGGGGTCCCTCGGTGTAGCCTGCTCATCCTGGCCTCGCTGTGCCGCTGCTCAGTAGGCCTGCTGCCACTCCACTGCAGTCTCCAGGCTGCGGCAGCCAGCTCTGAGCCCCCTGTCTGGCACCCATCAGTCAGCTGAGCAGTGCTCCTGACTGAGCATCTGCCCCCTGGTGGTCAGTGCACATCATAGCGACCGGTCGACCAGGCGTTCAGTTGGTCGGTCGCTTAGGTTTTCATATAGATAGGTAGATTAGGCCTACTGATTCTACTCACAGTGGCGCCCAGGTCAGTCCCCAGCAGCGAGGGCTGCACTTTTTCTCCCATGACTTACAGAAACCGAGCCCACCCCCACGGAGCTCTGTGGCCTCACACATGTCACCCCAACACCAGCAGGGCACCCGCCCGGCAGCACATTTCACGTGAGGATCTGAGGGTTTGAGAAGTTAAGGACGTTGTCTGGGCCACACAGCTGGTAAGGGGCAAAACCAGGACTCAGACCAGGTCTGCCCGAGTCAAGGCTCTGCCACTTTGAGGCTGGGTGCTGGGCACACAGAGGGACTCATTAAACATGCATGATTTCTCCCCTGAGAATAGAACATGGATCTTTTCATTCACTAACGTATCCCAGCAGGGCCTGGACCACTAACTAGAGAATGAATGAGGAGTGGATGGACATGCACTAGACGTGGGAGAAGAACAGGATGGAGGGAGAGAATGTCCCGGCAGGTGGCGTCCTCAGGGCCAGGCCAGGGGGACCTTCAGGAAGGAGGGGTGTGTCTGGACCCAAGTGTCTGAGTCAGAGGAGATGTTGAGGGTAATGAACACCATGGTCTCCCCACCGAGTTCTGAACCGAAGGAGAGAAACGGAAGTGTAGGCAGATGGAGATGAACACTGGCTTATTCCTGCCAGTGCTGTTGTGCCCAGGTGGGTGGTGATAATGGGACATGCCAGGTGTGTGGCAGGAGTGGGACGTGCCCAGGTGTGTGGCAGGAATGGGACATGCCTGTGGGGAAACATAGGTTTTGGGCCCCAGAATCAGTCAGGACCTCCCTGGCCGCCCCTGGATATCCCAAGCCTCCGTCCAGCAGGCCCTTTGCTGGGCCCCTCGCATGGTGAGAGCGGGCCGTGCCCTCTGCAGTGGGAGGTGGTGCGCTGCATGCACCCGCACCGCCGGGGACTCCCTCTGGGGCATGAGTGGGGGACCTGGAGGGAGCCCAAGCCTCACTCTCATCCTCTACAGCTTCCTCCCAGGAAAGGAGCATCAGGAAGGGAGTGAGGCCCCCCAGCGGCCCACAACCTTGTCAGGAACAGCCCGGCACAGCCCCCTCCCTGTGGGGAGGCCCCGCTGGGGAGGGTGCGAGCAGGTGGGAACCGCTGGGGCGCCCAGACTTTTCGGGCTGGAGAAGTGAGAAAACAGCAACTCAGCCTGAAGCCACGTGGCCCAGCTAAAGGGGCACTGAGGGGCCTGCGCCTGTAGCCCTGGGCGGCCCTGTCCCCGCCCCCCACCCCTCAGCCACACTGCTGGCCCTGCGGACCCCTGGCCATCCATCACCCCGCCCCCACCCCTCCCGCTGCCTCCTATCTGCCAGAGCCAAGCCATGCATCTCGGTGTGTGACAAATCACTTTTTAATTGCCTCAAGGAAGAATCCCATTAGTCTTTCCTGTACGTGAGAATCATCAGGATATTCCGCAGCCGCGCTGGCTGGAGGCCGGGCTGGGGGCCGCGCGGCTATTTTTAGTTCGCACCGAGATCCCACACAGAACATCCATCTTAGAGAGGGAGGGATTAAATCTTCCTGCCCGGCCTCCTCCGGCCTCCTCCGCCCACATCAGGAGAGCCTGCCGCAGCCCCGGAGGGGGGCCGCCAGGGAGGAGAAGCGGCTTAAAATGGTGTATTAATTGTCCAAATAAATTTGTGTCACGTTTCCTGCAAAATCCATTTCCCGTTAAACAAGTTCCAGTCACCAGCCTCCTAAACAGCTAAGAAAGATGTCCTGAGGCAGGGCCCTGTGGGGTGCCACTGCCTGCTCCCCACCTCTGTATGCCCTGCCCACTTGCTGAGGGCACCCGCAGCCCCTCCACCTTCATTCTGCCCCGTCCTGTCCCCTCTTTCCCTCTGTAGCAGTGGCTCTGCGGCAAAATCTCTGCCGGTCCCAGCAGAGAAGAGCTGAATCCCCATCGGAGCCTCCTCCTCCCTCCTCCCTGACACCCCAAAACACCACAGGTGGCCGAGCTTGGCGTCAGGGGGCCTGCCTGGGGCCCCAGCTGCCCTCAGCTTTAGAAAGAGGTCAGCACGAGGCCTTAATCTGTGCTCGCCCAGGACACTGCCTCCGGGACCTGGGAAGCAGGCTGGCCTTTGCCTCCGCTTTGGAGAAGATGGAGCAAGAGAGGGAGGGAGACAGAGAGAATGAAAGAAAGAGGGCGGTGACCAGAGGAGATTCTACCCAGGGGGCCAGGACCCCAGGCCAGACCCCCACTCAGGCCTTGGAGACCCCAAAACTGCCAGTCCCTGCAGGAGTGAGGGCGGGGTCCAAAGGAGGTGCTCCGTGAATTCCAATGAATGAGTGAATGAATGAATGACTCCGGAGACACTGGGCTCTGATTGGCCGGCACCCCTGGCAGAGAGCCCCCCTCAGAAGGAGGGTCACTGGGGTGTCACTGGTTGCCAAGGGCAGGCTGACTTACCTCAGTGCCACAGTGCCTCTGGGACATCAACCCAGGCAAGGGCCTGAGGGGCTCCGGAGGGGCTGGCACCCACTAGAGGGGGGAACGCTGCTGTGTCCCAGCTCTTTCTCAGGCGTGGGACCAGGGACCAAGTGCGTGGAGAAACGCTGGGCTGTGTTGCTGATGCAAACACGCCGGCTTGGCTGGGGCCAGGGCCTGGCGGAGCCGGCCGTGCAGGTTAGACAGACGGCCACCTGGTGCCCACCCCTCCCACGGCCACAGCTCAGGGCCCCAGGAGGTGACACCCAGCCAGCCCCTGGCTCTCTGAGACCCGCAGGCATCACGGGACTCGGGCCCTGCCTGTCGGGAGGTGTGGAAACGCGGCGACTCCCGCGCTCCAGTCATTCTTTTAAAATCAGAACAGAAACGCACACTCTGGGTATTTGTGCTCGCGCAATGCATGGTTACCAAGTTTAGGTTTCGCCTGATGCTCGTAACCTTAATTGTAAATCCTTTATTTCTAGTCTTGTCCCGTAACGACCTCTGCCTGGTATTAAACTAACCGCTGAGGAAGCAGAGGCCGGCTGGGCATCCCTCCCGCCAGGTCCCAGCTCCCAGGAAGTCCCTGAATGAAGTGACAGGGCGAATGGCCCCTCCCCCTGGAGGAGGCCGACTCCCAGGGGGCAGATCGCGGGAGATTCTCATGCAAAATTAATTGCACTGCGTTTTCATTAAAAAGTGACTGCATCTGACTCAGCACTTACGTGGGATGTGGGGAGGGGCTCCGTGGCCAATCCAAGGACTGGGAGTCAAGGCCCTGAGTTCGCTGGATCTGCCCGCTCGTGGCCTTGGCTCAGGTCCTGCTTCACCCGCGTAGGTGCCCTCAGGTGTCCTGGGAAAGACAGATGGAGGTCCCAGCATCAGCGTTGGGTTTTACTGAGGCCGGGCAGGCCCTGAGAGGGCTCTAGCCACCATTCCGAGAGGACAGGGCTGCTGGGGCAGGGGCTGGGGCAGGGGCAGGGCGGGGACCCAGGCTCCTGGTTCCTCCAGCCAGTTGTGAAGGGCGGACTCCGTGGGGAGCCAGAGCAGGTGTGGGGGTATCTGGGCCAGGTGCGCACACAGGTGCAGACTTCTGAGCATCACAAAAGTTCTTTCTAAACAGCAGGTCCCCCCCAAGGCCTTCGACCCCTATCCAGGCCTGCAGTGTGAAACCCCAATTACCTGAAGGTCCCTGAGCTGGTCCCAGTGAACCCACGCATCAGGGTCTCCTTCATTTCAGGCCTCGCTCCCCCACACCCCCCTCTGCCTTCTCAGCCCCTTGGTCAGGGTCAGTCTCAGACACCGCCCCCTCCAGGGAGCTTTCCTGGATCACCTCTTGCTCTCTGGTTGTTGGGCCAGGTGGTGCTAGCCCTGACCTCCCTCCCTGCAGCCTCGCCCTTGGGAGGAGGCCCCTTGTCTGCCAGGCAGAGGTTGCTTGGCAGGTGCCCAGGGACAGGCAGGGGTGATGTGGAGCGGTAGCTGCAGTAGCCACCCCCTCCCCAGCTGATAAGCCCAGCAGGTGGAGAGTGGGAGGCCTGTGGGCTAACCATTAGGGGTGCATTGCCCTGGGGTCATGGGTGATTAAGCAGGTGGGTTAGTGGGGCTCCCTGTAACAAGGACACAGCCTCTTCCTGTGACCCCTTGTCCAAGCCAGCAGACGCCCACTCCAGCGTCAGCCAAGTGTCCCCCACCCCGCCCAGTGAAGGATGCTCTGAGCTCCAACCCCCTCTGGGCTCCTCCACCCTCAGCCCCTCAGAGAGTGGCCTGCTGACACCGGACCCTCCACTTCTGAGAAGCCAGATGGGGTCAGAGAGGCCTGTCCCTGGCCGCGCACAGCACAGCCCTGGTGCAGAAATCCTGACAGCCTTTTCCTAAAGTGTCCATGCTGGGCTGCCACCAGCTGGACCAGGCGGGAGGCCAAGCCTCAGGGGATGGAGGGCCGAGCCCCAAGAGCCAGGCCTGGGACACAGCTGTGGTGCCGGCCTCCAGCCCTGCTTCCCAGGAGCGGCCTCTCTCAGCTGAAGGGCGCCAGACAGGAGATACTCGGCCCATCCCTGCCAATGAATCGCTTCCCTTAAAAGGATTTTAAATCCTTTAGTCCCAGACAAATAGACACATTCTCCAGCCCCTTGAAAGAAATGAGATTTTAATTTGGGATATTTTATTCCGCAAATGCCCCCGAACCATGCACTCGTTTCAAAGGGGAGCTCCGGGTTCGGCAGAGCCTTTGGGGATTTGAAGAAAGACTTTCTCTCTCTCAATCTTTATCCCCAGCTCAGACTGAGAAGGGAAAACCTCTGCCTCTCAGAAAGATCTTTTCCTATTTTCTTCTATTTTACAAGGAAATCCTCCCTCTTCTTTCGGTATCGCTGCTCTGCCTTTTTTCCCTCTGTCCCTCGAGGGCCTGCCTGGCATGTGGAATTGGATTCCAGATTTACACGAAGCGAATGAAGCTCAGGCGTCAGGGCCGTGTTGGCGGATGGTTCACACCCGGCTCTCGGACAGGGGGTGTGGGAGGCTGATTTGTATCTTTTCCCAATTCCCACGGTGTAAATACTCGCACCCTGGCCACTGTGACGTCGCTGAAAGCAAAGTTGGGAAGAAATAAGTATAATTGGCTCCCGTGCAAGTGGACCCGGCACCTGATTTTGTGTTCTGAATTATGTTCTTCTTCCTGACAAATTGTATAAACCCCAGGCCCCGGCAAGCTGGGCTGCCTCTGATTATGTCATAGGGGTGGGGTTTCTCAAAGGACGTGGGTGTTAGGCCCCCTGGCCCCCCCACGATGCCACTCACCAGGCTGTGCTCAGGCCAGGCAGCATGGGGCTGGTGCAGGTGAGCCCAACTCTCCTTGGGGAGGATGGGGGTCCCAGACCTCCAGTGTTTTGAAACCCCCCAAAATGCACCGGGGCTCTAAACTGCTCTGAGGCCCCAGGTAGGGGGGTCTGAATGCTGGGCCCCAGAGCCTGCACCTGCCAGGGCCAGGGTTGCCAGCACAAAGCCCTCGGGCCGTCCAGTGTGTTTGGTTTAAATGGTGTTTCGTAAAGATGTGAGCCAGCGCATAAAAACCGGTGAATGGCCCACAGAAACAGAGCGCTGACTTTTCTTGAAAAACCAGCAGGCCTAGCCTTGTGGGCCCAAATGCCCATCTGGAAGCAACGGGCAGCAGTTGCTGGACCCTCCACCCTCAGCCCGCAGCCCTCAGGCACCCTGGCCAGGGGCACTTGCCCGCCCTCCTGGCGCCTGCACTGTGGCTCTTCTTAGAGAAGTATTTCCCCGCCCAGGTTTCTTTCAAACATGGGAAATGAAAGGTAGAGCAGGCGGCCGTGTGTTGGTGTGAAGAATGTTCCCCTGGGGCCGTTGCTCCGGCCACTCCGGGGCACACGCGCACATAGCGGTCTGTGGGAATGGCGCCTCCTGGCGTGGGGACTGCTGTGTGCTTCGTGTGCAGAACAGCTCCATTAAGATGCCATGTCCTTGCAGGTCGATGCCTGCTTTGCTCATGTGTCTGCAGGGCTGAGCCTCCCCTCAAGGTCTCACGGGATTGTGGTCAGGCGTGATGAGGGCAGACAGGGAGGGCAGGGCCTGGGGGGTGGGGGGTGGGGGAAGGGCCCGGCAGAGCAGGCCTGTGTCAGAGGGTGCTGGACAGCTGGGAGGGAACTCACGGACCAGAGGGGCATGCAAACTGCAGAAAGTTACTTAGTCAAAAAAAAAGGCGAAGAAAACTATTGCTGAGATCTAAACACCAGGTAGACTCTGGTCCTGATTAATTGACGGAGGCCTCGAGGGTTTGACCTGCCTCTCCGAAGTTTAATGAATGAGTTGATTAGTTGCATTAAGTTGCTCGACCGCCACCAGGAGGGAGTAGGTCATCGGTCTTCAGCTAATGGCATGGCCAGTGAGCTGCGTCCACCGCCCTGGAGCATCGACCCGGAGACCGGCCGGGGGAGGGTCCCCTCAAATTGGCTCTGACCCAGAAAGGAAGGACAAGGTGACCTTCCCTGCTGCCCTGGGGTACCTGGCTCAGTTTCCGCCCTTCCATCTTCTCCCAGCCTTCCTCCCTTCTCGCTCTCACTCCCCCTTCCTCCCTCGCTTCCTTTCTCGCCCCTTCCTTCCATGTCTGCACATTTTGAGGGGTGGCCTCGCGTGGGCAAACCCCTCTGTTTCCCCCCTGCGTCTCCCCCTCAGCTCAGAGAAGGGGGCCCAGGTAGGGATCCCTGTAGATCAGGGATGGGGAACCTTTTTTCTGCCACGGGCCATGTGAATATTTATAACATCTCAAGGGTCATACAAAATGATCAACTTAAAAGTGAGCCGGCTAGATTCGGTCAAACATTTAATTAACTCACCCCTAATGCCTGGACAGGCAAATGCTTTCGCCCGAGCGCCGGACATTCCCCACCCAGCGCTGCCGGGACTGGACCGCTATCGTAATTGTTGCTGTAAACAGGGTTCGCTGAGTTCGAGGATGGGAGAAAGGTTGATGTGATGGGCACCGGACTTGATTGGGTCAATAAGGCAAATTGGTTTAAGCGAAAATAAAGCAGCGCTCGCAAGTATATTAGAAGAATAAAGTAATCGCTGTCCAAAGTGCACGGGATATAAATCTCTGTTTGCTTGAAATGATTACAATGTGGTATTGATTACTTAGAACCTGCCATTGCTTTTTAAGTTATAGTTTATAAAGGGCGATACGTCTAACAAATATCTTCTCCGACACGCACTATTGATACACACAGGAGTTACACGGCCTGTTGCCCCCCTCACCACACCCCCCATGTCATGTGGCTGCCCCCACGTATCGTGCCTGACAGAGGAGGTGTTCCATGAATATTGGTTGAATGGGAATGAATGGCTTTATTTTTCACTTTTGTCTTTATTAAAATTTTTTAATTACAAAAGCAAACAGACTCATTATAACAAATGAATACATTATTTTTAAATATTTAAAAACGTTTTTTCTAATTATAAAAATTAGTTATGTTCATGGTAGAACATTTATAAGATGCAGAAATGTATTAAAAAGATAATAAAACCCGCCTATAAGCCCATCACCCAGAGATAACCGACTTACGTGCCGATATATTCCTGCCATCCTGTACTCACAGATGGGATTTTTTTTTACAAAATTGGTAACAGGACACAATGCAGTTTGATGTTTGGAGTTTTTCACTTGCCATTGTGTCAACATTTCCCCCTGTCATCCAGTTTCCTCAAAACGTGGGGTGTTTTTGTTTTGTTTTAAATATGTTTTTATTGATTTTTTTAGAGAGAGAAGAAGGGAGAAAGAGAGAAACATCGATCAGTTGCCTCCCAGCGGGGATCGAACCCTCCTGTCACTGTCCCCAAACTGCTTGTATCTGGCCCTTTTCTCACACAAACGCCACGCATGCCCCTCCCAACCTCTCCTGGGCAGCCCCCTTGACCAGCGTTGGGGGCTCCTCCTTCCCCTGGACTTAAGTTTCCCCAACCTCCGGAAGCTTCTAGAAGCTTTCCGTGACCTGGGACCGCTTTCTAAGCTTGCTCCATCTCCTAAAACGGGGACCAAACCCCTTTTAGGACAAATCAAAACCCAGCTGCCTTCCCAAGCCAGATGGTGGCCCACGTCTGAGAGCTGAATTTTTCAGATTTTTTTCAAGCAGTCTGCTAATGGAGGCGAGAAGGCTCCTTGGCTGCCTCTGTCAACAGTGGGTAATGATGTGAGGAAGCTGGTACCTCGCAGTCAACCAGTCAACCGTGAACCTCCCCACCTCCCCAAGGGCCAGGCTGCAGCCGGGTCACCCTCCAGCACCTGCTGTGGCCCGAGGCTGGGAGCAGGGCCTATCAGGGGCAGGGCTGTCTGGGGCGGGGCCTTCTGGGGGCAGGGCCTGTCTGGGGGTGGGGCTGTTTGGGGCGGGGCCTTCTGGGGCGGGGCCTGTCTGGGGGTGGGGCTGTTTGGGCAGGGCTGTCTGGAAGCTGGACTGGCCAGCAGCCTTAGGATCTATGTATGGGCCCACAGAGCTCTCCCTGACTTAGAACCAGCGGGAATCCACAGCCTCGGTGGACAGAAGCTCCACAATAAACAAGGGAGCATTTGTTTCCATTCTAAAACAGGGCCGCTTTTGGGGGTGCACATGAGCAGGACCTAGGAGGGCAGCTGGATGCCACCTCTCCCTACCTCCGCAGAGTCCCCCCAAACCAGTCCTGACCCCCCAAAATGATTTGTCCCATCCCCTTTCACTTTCAATCTTGTCGACTAGTCTCTTAAACGACGCCCATCAAACCACTTCCTCCAGCCACTGCCCGTCCCACGGCCTCTGCTTTCACGCGTGGGTTTTATGACTATTCGGGGTGGTGAGGCCAACAGGTCAGGAGGTGATTCCCACTGAAAAGATAGCTTGTCACTCACAGCTCCACCCCCACGCCACTCAGGGCCACGGGGGAGGCACCAGGGTCAGCCCGGAGGCAGAGGGAGCAGGGGAAGGCGGACAAAAGCCTGCATTGTGGTTTCTGTGGGAAGACAGGTGAGCAGGCTCAGGCCCGGCCCCTGTGAGCAGTTTCAGGGGTTCTGGGACGCAGGGGCTGCCCGGTTGCCTGGTATCTCCCTGGGAGATCAGGGCAGGGGAACAGCAGCCCTGGGTGTGAGCGCCCCCTGGAGGACAAGGGGATGTGCTCTGCGTGACTGGTTTGCTTCTGAGAGATGTGCTCACTGGCTGGTCATTCACTGTCTCTAGGATCTGCCTCGTCCTGGGAGGGTGTCCCTCCAGAGTCAGTGAGGCCCAGGGTCAGAGCTTCAGAGAAACAGAACCAATAGGCGTGATGGGTACACCTCCCGGGACCCCTGCCAGGGTTGCCTCAGACCCTTGCCACGCTCTGACCTTCCACACTCTTGTCCATACAACAACCAATGGTGGCAACACTCACCTGATCATTCATGCACATCGCACACCCCCTGTTGAAGCCAGCGGAGGCCCTTCCCCCTCTCCAGCCTCATCTCAACCATGCGCCCCTCCCTGTCCTCCTGACAGCCGCCTCTTGCAGGCTCTCACTGTGCTCCACCCAACTGCCTGGCCACCCACCACCCCTCACCCTGCTCACCCTGCTCACCCCTGCTCACCCCTGCTAATGCTTGCTCACCCACCCCTGCTCACACTTGCTCACCCCTGCTCATGCCTACCCTGTCTAGACTCAGGCCTAAACAGGGATGGTGGCAAGAGCCTGGGGTGGATAGAGGACTGTTCCTGCCCTCGGGGAGCTGGCAGCCCCCCATCCGGAGACTGCTATGGCAGGAAGAGTTAGGAGAGGCATTTCCAGGGCCTGGGGGGCCAGTGGGGGCCTTTCGTGAGCATGTGGGAGGAGGAGATAGAATCGTGGGGGAGCCAGGTGGGGCTGCCGCAGAGGAGGGGGTGATGGGCCTAATCAGCCCCCAGGAACGTTCCTCCCCGAGGAGCTGAGCATGTGTGGGGCCTTCAGCTCTCAGACTCTGCCTCTCCCTCTGGAAGTCCTGAGGGGAAGTGATAGCCGCTGCCTCCTTGCTGGGCCCTGGGTTCCCCGCCGCCCCACCTCCTGGGACTCAGCCCCTCCTGACCTCCAGCTCCAGCAGCCTCTTACCTCGGGCTTTCCACCTGGGGCCAACGCTGGACCAGGTCCCCACCCCTCCCTGCCTATTGTCGCTGCTCCGGGAGGGGCTGGATTTGCCACCAGGATGGCCAGCATTTCCCGTGGACGTGACAGGAAGGGAGGGTTCCAGGCCCAGCAGTTACAGTGCTGGGAAGGGAGGCCCCGCCCAGTGCCTGCCAGGGCTGCAGCCCTCTGCCAGGTGAAGAGGGAACGGGGCCTCCGTTAAGGGGCCTCATGTGTGCAGGCCCGACGCCTCCCGCAGAAGCCCCTCCCTGGCGCGGTGGCAGGAAGGCCACCGGAATTAGAGGAGGATTCGGCAGCTGGAGTCATTAAGATAAAAGTTGCACTAACGACTCGAGCGTTACTTAGTTCTGATATCTTCATTTAATTGGATTTTTTTAATTAAGAAAAAGACCCATAATCCTGTGAGCATGGCCTGGTGCTGCCTTTTCATAAGTTACTCTTTAGGGCTGGGCCCCGGAACCCCGGCCCTCCTGCCTGAGGCCATGGTCACCCTGGGAAGAGGGACAGCGAGGCCGCGGTCTGAGCCAGGAAGGAAGCTCAGAGAGAAAGGCCGAGGTTCCCCCAATGGCTGCAGCTCAGGACCGGGTGGCAGCCGGTGCTGACGGTGCTGCCTGCGCCCTGAGGACATGGGCACTGCCACCGCCCACGGAGAGGGGCCTGAGCAGCCGATCCCAGGGCCACGGCCCGCCTCTGCCCGCAGGCCTGCGCTGCCGCCTGCCGCCTGCCGCCTGCCGCCTGCCGCCTGCGTGTCCCCAGCAGCCTGCCCTCCTCAAGGTCACACAGCTCTTCCAAGCCTGGGCTCTGCCAGGGGAGGGACTGGTGGGGCTCCCTCCTGCCTCCTGCCCTCCAAGGCTGTGGCCTCCCGCTCCCTGGCGCCCGCCCCTGCTGGGCTCTGCAAGCCACAGGCTGCTTGGTGACGGTGATTGATGGTTTACCAATAGGAGTGGAATGAAGTTTTAATAGTCTCAGATTAAAGGATCAGGGAGCAGAGGGAAGCGGGGAGCTGGCAGCAGCACTTGTATTTTCGCACTACGCGGGGACAGGAGGGGACAGGAGGGGAGGCCAGGACCAGGCTGGGGAGGTGGGGGCTGGGTGGTGGAGGCTTCCTGAGATGCCAGGTGGGCACGCAAGGCTCGGAGCCTGCCCTGTCACAGCCCCTGGGGTCACAGCCCCGGCGGCCACAGCCGAGCAGCAGGAACACCCAGCCTGAGTTTGAGCTAATCCTCCAGCCTCTGGGAGGTGAGGCACAGATGGGGGCTCAGGCCTGGCTGGGAGAGCGTTCTAGAAGGAAGCACAAGTCAGACTCCCAGCCAGTTTGGAAACATGTTGGGGTTCTTGGTGAGAGATTGGTTTTCTGCTCTTCATAGAAAAATGTGATTTTTATTTTTTTATTTTTTTGTCATTTGAGATTCTTTGTAAAATACATGCACACTGCTTTGTGGATCTGAATGGGGTGTGACCTCGCCGCAGAGGGTAACTCCCCCCCCCCCCCCGCCCTCCTGTTATCGCCAGGCCCTGGCGGGAGGGCAAAGGGCTCCCTCCCTGCTGCCCACCCGAGGCGGAGGGCCCAGCCTGTCTCAGCAGCAAAGCTGGTTATTGATCACCTCAGGCCCCTCTGCGCCTGCTCAGCCACAGGGCAGAGGCCAGCACTCCCCCAGGAGCCTCCGGGGCCCAGGTGGGTGAGGGGCACAGCAGGCGCGATGGGCAGGAGGAGCCTCTTTGGAGTCACTTGGTACCTGAGGGCACCAGGTTCCCAGCCCTGCAGGGCCCACACACCTCAGGGCCACACACCTCAGGGCCCACACACCTGTGGGCCCTGCCACTGCCCAAAGAGACCACCCACCCCCTTCGAAGGCCCCCAGGCCACAGTCCTAGGGTATCTCCCGTCACCCCAGAGTCAGACACAGCTTGCGGACCACAGGGAAGAGCCCTCAGCCCTGCCTGCGCTGGGCCTGGAGGGGGACACCATGGTCAGTGCAGTGTCCACAGCATGTGTCACCCACACTCAGTGCCCCGGGCTCCCCGCTGCTCTGCCTGCCCCAGCCAGGTCCTGCTCCCGACGAGCCCACAGGCCAGGGCTTTCAGCCCCTCCCAAACCTGCCATCGTAACCCCCCACCCCCCCGCCAACCGTAAGGGCTGTGCTGCAGACGGCTGTTAGCGGCATGTTTTACTGTGTGTTGCTCGGCTGGAATATGTAGCGTCTCTAAGCTGTTTAATTCAGCACTTTCCTGCGTGGCTGGGAGGCATAACTCAGGTTGATACCAGCGGCGGTGGCAGCAGCCGGGGAGGGCCGCGCCGTTCGGGTAATTTAAGCTCCGTTTGCCTCGACGCTGAGACTTCTGCTGCCTCTCTGTATCCCTCGGAGCCGCTGGGCCTCCGCGCCAAGCCCTCTGCTCCGAGCCCTCCTGCCCCCTCACAGCTGCCTGGACCCGACGGGTGGTTCTGACTCCGCCATCTGCTACCTGCGCGGCCCAGAATGTCATCTCCTCGGTTTCAATGCTGTCACCCGCTGCCCTTTGCAGAGACACCCGAGGATTTTGTTCAGATGGCTTCTCTGGCACCGAGGCTGCGCTCGCACGTGGGAAGGTCTGGGGGGTGTGCAGCTGCCTGTTTTCTGTTCCCGGGGACAGAGGCGGCAGCCGCCCCTTCATCCTAAGACCATGCACCACAGGCCGTACAAATGTCCCCTCCCCGAATCCCCAGCCTCCTGGTGTGTGTTTAGCCTGAGCTCAGGTTTCACCCTCTGGGCCCCCGAATCCTGATTTGATCAGGTCTGGGTGCCCCCTCCGCCCCTTCAGGGAGAGCCCTCAGCAGCCCTCTCCTGCTGTGGACTTATATGTCCTGTCCCTCCCCCCACACACACACTCCAGCGACCTCCGCCCAGAGCCATCTGTCCACCCAGCATCCCCGCCCCTTTGCCCCTGGGCTGTCCTCACATCTGGAAGCCAGTGAGCCAATGGCCAGGGTTCACGCCGATCCTCAGCCCAGCCAAACCCAGTGAGACACTGAGTCCACGCGAAGGTCTGTCACGGGGTTCCCACTCTTTCCCAGGCGCCTGGGCGGGGGGCTGGTTCTCAGAGCCAGGCTGCACCTGCAGAGGCCTGTTTGGGGTGATGGTCAGGCAGGACGGGAGGTCAGCGAGGCTGGGTGGGGCCTGACCCCCCTTCTGTCCACTCAGGCCCAGCCAGAGCTGCTGTCCTGGCCCCAGGCCAGACTCACGAGGAGCCCAGTCCTGTGGCGACAGCTGTTTTGTCTTCACCAAAGAGGATGAGGGGGTCGGGAGCCCTTGCGCTGGGTTCAGACGGCCATCCCAAGACTGGACGGCAGCCGGTGCGCGGCCCGCAGCTCTGTTGTCTGGTGTCCGGTGGACTGCCTGAGGCCATGTGATCTGAGTTTAAGGACAACTGTGATACTCAGACATATGGAGAGGCCACAGCGCCCTGGGACTGCCCATCTCATGCCCACTGGGGAAACTGAGGCCTGGAGAGACTCGTGGACTTGCCGAATGCTACGCGGCTGTGGAAAATGGGGGCGTGATCATCCACTCAACACGTTTACTGAGGAGCCTCTAGGTACCGGCTCCGAGGCAAAGCCGAACCCACCGCACCCGGGAGGAGACTGAGCAAAGGAAAGGAGTGGCCAGGTGCCGGTGCCCGACCTGGTGTTGCCACGGAGAGAGCGGAGGAGGGTGGGCAGAGTGAGGGCGAGTGGCTTGGACGGAGGTGTGGGGACGTGGCTGATCGTCAAGGTCCCTTTCAGTTTTCAGAGTCAAATGAGGAGAATCAAACAGGAACTAAGTCCTCTTCTGAGAGATGTCAGCTACCTGAGGGGCCACGTGGGCCGCTGGCAGAGGCTTCCCAGGCTGACCCTGGCTCCATCTCCCTTCCGGTCCTCCCAGGCCCTTGGGGAGGGGCAGCCTGGCTGCAGGACAGGTCAGCTTCACCACTGCCCTGTGGGCCAGCCCTCCCCCATGCCCCCCCCCCGGGGCAGGAGGCCCACCTCCGAGGGAGCCACTAGCTCAGTTCTCAGCAGCCCTTCCTGGGCGTGGCACTCGGCGGGATAGCACCCCGATGGGCTTTGTCAGGGCACCCAGGGGCCAGGGAGGGGCAGCTGCCACGGGCTTGGGTCTACAGAGTGTGGTTTACAGTGACCTCAGGAATTAATTAGGGCGATGGCATCTCGGGGCAGGTGGTGGAGAGCTCGTGTAGTCAGAAGCCCTTTAAACTCCCGCCCCATTTCCTTCTGTTTCCCGAGATGCCCCATGCACCAGTACGAGCTGGACCGTGAGTCACAGGTGTGTGCATGTGTGTGTATGTGTGAAATGCATCTGTGCATACACGTGTGTGCACACATGTCTGCATATGTGCATCTGTGAATACAGCTGTGCATGCATGTGTGTGGTGTATATCTGTGAATACATGTGTACGTGCATCTATGTGTACATGCATCTGTGTGTGCATATGTATGTGTGTGTGTGCATGTGTGCCTGTGGTCTCCACCCATGACCATCATCCAGAAAGCTCCCCAGATCTCTGCCCTCCATGTCTCATGTGGAGAGAACTCAGGGACAGGGGGTAGGACAGAGGAGTATGGGATCTTGGAAGATCTGGGAGCAGAGGGAGGGGCGGGGGAGGAGGGGAGAATAAGGAAGGAACTGGAGACCAAGGCAGTAAGAAGGAGAATGACAATGAACAGTGGTGTGAACCAAAGACAGGGGGAAGGAGAAAAAGGGAATGAGAAAATGGAAGAGGAGAGAAAAGGAAAGAAAATGGAGAGTCAGAGAGGGACGCTGAAGAGAGAGTGATGATCAGAAAGACCCGGGTGGGCAGAGAGAGGGAGGGACAGGGCTCTGGGCAAGCGGGCTGGGCCCTGTGTGGCCTCCAGGACTCACTGTCCCTCTGCGCCTCGCCTTCCACTCCTCAACCACAAAGAGGCAGCCTGTCCCTGAGAACGCTGGAGGGTAATTAAGGTTACTCTGCGGGTAGAGTGGTCTTTGGAGACAGGCCTCGTATAAATAATGTTGGTTTCATTATTAATAGTAAACATTTCGTAAGCACCCACTGAGTCCCAGGCACTGCACGAACACCAGAGAGACCCCGGCTCCACTCCTGCCAAACCTCCTGCCAGCCGCTGTCTTACCTCCTCCCGCCGTGGTTGAGAACAGGGTGGGAACAATGGGCAGACACGCTCCAAGATCCCCTGGTCACAGCGCCTCACACCTGATCCCAGCCCCTCACACCTGGTCACAGCTCCTCACACCTGGTCATAGCTCCTCACACCTGGTCACACCTCCTCACACCTGGTCCCAGCGCCTCACACCTGGTCACACCTCCTCACACCTGGTCACAGCTCCTCACACCTGGTCACACCTCCTCACACCTGGTCACAGCTCCACACACCTGGTCACAGCTCCTCACACCTGGTCACACCTCCTCACACCTGGTCACAGCGCCTCACACCTGGTCACACCTCCTCACATCTGGTCACAGCACCTCACACCTGGTCACACCTCCTCACACCTGGTCACAGCTCCACACACCTGGTCACAGCTCCTCACACCTGGTCACAGCTCCTCACATCTGGTCACAGCTCCTCACACCTGGTCACAGCGCCTCACACCTGGTCACACCTCCTCACAATTGGTCACAGCTCCTCACACCTGGTCACAGCGCCTCACAGCTGGTCACAGCTCCACACACCTGGTCATAGCTCCTCACACCTGGTCACACCTCCTCACAATTGGTCACAGCTCCTCATACCTGGTCACAGCACCTCACACCTGGTCACAGCTCCTCACATCTGGTCACAGCTCCTCACACCTGGTCGCACCTCCTCACACTTGGTCACAGCGCCTCACACCTGGCCACACCTCCTCACACCTGGTCACACCTCCTCACAATTGGTCACAGCTCCTCACACCTGGTCACAGCGCCTCACACCTGGTCACAGCTCCTCACACCTGGTCACAGCTCCTCACACCTGGTCACACCTCCTCACATCTGGTCACAGCTCTTCACACCTGGTCACAGCTCCTCACACCTGGTCACACCTCCTCACATCTGGTCACAGCTCCTCACACCTGGTCACACCTCCTCACAATTGGTCACAGCTCCTCACACCTGGTCACACCTCCTCACACCTGGTCACACCTCCTCACATCTGGTCACAGCTCTTCACACCTGGTCACAGCTCCTCACGCCTGGTCACACCTCCTCACACCTGGTCACAGCTCCTCACACCTGGTCACACCTGGTCACACCTCCTCACACCTGGTCACAGCTCCTCACACCTGGTCCAAGCTGATGCGACCCCCAGGCCTCGGCCTCAGCAGGCACGGAGCCCTCCTGGGGACTGGGTCACCCTTAGTAAGTCTCTTTCCCCCTCAGCTCCATGAAGGGAGGGCTGAGACACCGGAAGTGCTCTTCCATTTCCAGTGGGCTCTGTTCTGGGTTGGGGGAGGGGACAGGTGAGACTCGGGGCTCCTCCAGGTGGGTCCAAAGTATGGGGAGCACGTCACACGCTCAGTCACCTCCCAGACAGACTCCCCGACACTGGCTGGCACTGAGGGTATAAGCATGTCCGTCTTCAGGATCGTATTTGCCCGTGGGAAGACGGAAAGAAGACAAGGGATGTCAGGTCCGTGACAACAGGGACTCCACGTGGTCCCCTGCGTGTCCCAGTGCCGGGGACAAGGTCTGGGACAGAGGAGGCGCTGAGCGAGCAGAAATTATTTGTGGCCACAGATAACTTCACCGTGTCTGTTTTCACATCAGCAAAATGGGGAGCCTATTACCTACCCCATAGGGTTGTTGCAAGGATTGAATTAATATGTAGAAAATTCTTAGAATATTGCCTGAAAGATATAAGGTGGTCAATAAATGTTTATCGTTACCCTCATCACCACCACCATCATCATCACCACCATCATCACCACCATCATCACCCCATCATTACTAGCATCATCACCATCGTCATTACCATCATTATCATCATCACCACCATCATCACCTCCATCATCTCATCACCATCATTATCATCATCACTACCATCATCATCATCATGACCACCATCATCACCCCATCATTACTAGCATCATCATCATCACCATCATCACCCCATCATTACTAGCATCATCACCAGCATCATCACCAGCATCATCACCATCACCGCCATTGCACCAGCCAGACAATGTTCCCTGGATCCCAGTCCCTGCAGGCACCATGACCAGGTCCCCTGAGTCAGGAAACACTCAGTGAGTTCTCCCACTCAGCTAACTGCCCTGCCTAATCCTTTTAACTCTTAATGGAAACATTTCAAAAATCATGTATCCGTTTCTCTACCTTATAAAAGGCAGGATATTCATTAAAAATGACTTTTGCTTTGATAAGTAGGGATCCTATGGTCCCTAATCGGAGGGGGAACAGGGACCCCCTGGTTGACACTGTGTGGATTCCGAGACTCCCTGCAGGACCAGCCGCACCTCCCTCTGCCGCCTTCCTCAGACTCGATCCTCAAGTTCATCCAGGAGAGCTGCTTTTCCCAGCTTCTGGTTTTGACCTTTGATAAGATGTAACCCTCCCCGACAGGGCTCCCATAGGCCACAGCAAGCCATTTACACTGTAGTATGAATTAGGGCCCTTTGAGAGCGGGTTGGAAAACTCCCTGCTTAGGGGCCAGGAGGGTGGGGAGAGGAAGAAGCCAGGGCGAACTCGGACAGTGTGCACTGTGCTGAGAGTAGCCAGGAGTCAGCAGTCACCAGCAGGAGTGGGCGCCTGGCTGCAGGTGGCCTCAGCGAGGGCCTGGACACTGCTCTGATACTGATTTATAATTGAGGAGTCCTTGCAGAGCCAGGCCGGTAAGCACTCAGCGGCAATCCACCCTTCCCCACCCCGCGCCGCCGGCTCAAAAGGCAAGGAAGTTGGACAAAGAAGAGAAATGAAAGACTAAAATAAAGGCCAAGGGTGGCCAAGGGCTCGGTGTGATGAGACACCAAGTGTGAGCTCCCGCGACTAGTGCAGGTGCTTCCCTGCCTCCCTCCGTCCCTGCCTCCCTGCCTCTCTGCTTTCCTCCCTCCCTGCCTCCCTCCCTAACTTCCCTCCCTCCCTGCCTCCCTGCCTCTTTGCTTTCCTCCCTGCCTCCCTCCTGCCCTCCCTACCTGCCTGCCTGCCTGCCTTCCTCCCCAGGGTCTTCATGGGTGAGCAGTGGCTCCACTGCTGTGGTCTCCACACCCATCCCTGCCGTCTGAAGCCTGAGAGCCCAGCCAGGCCAGAGGCCAGGTCTGACCACTGCAGGTGCCCACCCAAGAGACAGCAGCGCTTCCACCCAGGAAATGACAGAAGGGGACGCAGTGTCCCTTGGCCCCTGAGCTGAGCGCTGAGCCTCAGCTGGGCTGCGAGCTGGTCCCCTCAAATGTGGAACAGGCCTTCAAAGCGACACTTCCAGATGCTGTTCGTTACTGGGGAGCAGGCGCAGCTCTGAACAGGTTCGGGGAGGACAGGCAGCCCCTCCTCCCCGCGTCCATCCAGGGGCCCGGTGACTGGTGTTGGGGGACACGCGGGCCTCGCTGGCACAGCCAGGATGTGCGGGGGACACTCCCAGGACAGCTGAGTGGAAAAATAAATGACCTGAGTGGCTGACTCAAGGCAGTCATTTTGCCAATGAAACACTGATAGCTCGCGCTGGGCACGGCCCCAATCGATATTCCTCTATTTTTAACTCCAGGACCAGCGGGGTCTTTTTCCCGAGGGGGGGGGCTGTTCACTCAGCTCCCTCTCCATGCAGATGAGTCCACTCCCTGGGGAAGGTCGCAGGGCTCTCAGGGGCACAGGGAGAGGCCAGGGGTGAGGCCGGCTGAGGTGAGACTGAGCTGCAACCCACTCGGTGCCCAGCGGCCGCTGGCATTTCTCAGGCCCAGGCCCGCCCGCTCCGGCTCACTCAGGCCTGGGCATGGGGCCGGGGCGGACCCAGCTCACTGCTGCTCCCACAGCACCGGCGCGCCCTCTGCGCCTCCCGCCTCCCACAGCCCAGCAGCACCTGCCGTGTCCGTGTGTCCGTGTGTCCGTGTGTCCGTGTGTCCGTGTGTCCGGGAGCGGGAGGGGAGAGCTCAGGGCTCGCCCAGCTCTCGGCTCCCAGCTCTCCGAGGCAGCAGAGCCAGGGTCTCCGTCTGGCCGGTCTTACAACAAAGGCTCCTCTCATCATTCCTGAACAGAACTCTAAGGGACATGGCCTCCTCCTCGCTGGCTTTGGTCAGTTCTCGGGGTCTGGGACAGTGGCGTTTGCTGTGAGGTGGCGGCACCGTGAGCTTCGGGCTGCTGAGCCAAGTCGCAGCCAGGCCCAGCAGCTCCCAGGCCATTTCCTGGGCTGGCACCAGGCACAGGCTGGGGGCTGGGGGCTGGGCTTCCCGGGCCAGGGACTGCCCTGCCCTCGGGGCTCACAGTCCAGGAGCGGAGACACAGATGTAAACTGAGGCAGCAGAAGTTCCTGCGAAAGTCTGTCTGCTCCGCCCGATGGGGACGGCTCCACAGGGGCTGCCTGTGGCGTTTCCACAGGGGAGTGACCTTGGCAGGACCTTGGGAGCTTTCAAGGGGGCAACTGGAGGGAAGGAGGGACCTTCCAGACAGAGAGTCCTGTGGCTATGGGGGCGCCCGGGGGAGGCAGGGATTGTAGGGGTGGATGGGGTGAGCTCCGCGCTTGGGGGGGGGGTCACGATGGGGCCACGTGGGCAGCATGCCCTGTCTTGGCAGGCCGGACACCATGGAGCCACAGAGATGCATGGCCATTTTCCCATCGGCCAGGTGCAGCCCTACCACGCACGGAGCAGCTGCTGACAAGTCAGCCCCACCCACGAGGGTGACGCAGGCTGGCCAGCCTTTGGGGATTGTGCCAGCTCCCACTGGTCCCCCTGGTGGGGGCTGTGTGGGCAGGGGACAGTGTGAGCAGGGATGGGGATGAGGAGAGCAGGGGTTGGGGGCGGGGAGGGAGGGAGGAGATGAGGAGGGGCCCAGGCCCAGGAGGTTGGGTTTTGTCTCAATCTCTCATCATGGA
Organism: Myotis nattereri; assembly: GCF_964212035.1. Taxonomy (NCBI): domain Eukaryota; kingdom Metazoa; phylum Chordata; class Mammalia; order Chiroptera; family Vespertilionidae; genus Myotis; species Myotis nattereri. The sequence continues at coordinate 212,870,991 of NC_138077.1, read as the reverse complement.
CCCAGAGTCTCCACAGGCCTGAGCATAGCGCGGATATGGGGCCTGGGCAGGGGGCACGGCTCACCTGGGCGTTAGGACACTTGTGTCCGGGGCTGATACGTCACTCATCCTCGGTAATGCCAGTGACTGCCGTGGCCTGCAGGGCAAAGGTCCGGCACTGGGCCTGAGGACTGACCTGGCCAAGCCTGTGCTAAACGCCTCCTGGGCTTCGTCTCCCTGGATCAGGCTGCTGGTCGAAGGCAAATCTGGGATTTGACTTGGCCTTGGGAGCGTCTGGGTATCCCGCCCCAACCACGATCTCCCCAACCTTGTGCCCATCACAAGCCCCGTACATGGCGGGAGTATATAGTGGGAAATGCCACATCCTGACCTTGTGACCTTGGGAAAGCCACAGGCCCTCGCTGAGCCTCAGTCTCCTCATCTCTGAAATGGGAAAGTAACAGAAGCCGCCTTGAAAGGTTATTGAGAGAATGAGATGCTGAACACTGTCTATCAAATGCGCCCACTCGAGATGCCGTTCTTGGTGCCTCAGTGTCCAGGGAGCTGGGAGCCATGGGAGGTGTGGGAGCAGAAACCAGGGGCCTGGGGGAGGCGGTCTGTGTGTCTCCAGGGGCAGGACTGAGGGTGGAGGTGCCCTGGCAGCTCAGAAGGTCAGAGGGTCCTCCCCGGGGTGTTGTTGGTGCCAGCTGGGGGCAGGGGATGGGGGGCTGCCGCCTGCACCCCGCTGGGCGCTGCAAGGAGAGGATGGGCTGGAAGGGATTTCTCCTTGGCTCCAGCTGGCTGTGGCCCTGAGGATGTGCGTGTGGTTGTCATTCTAACGTAGCTCAGACCCCAGCACCTTTCTCGGCGTCCCGGCCACCTCGCAGAGCAGCAGTGATGTTCTTTGAATTGCTAAGCAACCAGCCCTTCTCTCACGTGGAGAAAATTGAAACATTGATTTATCTATTTGTTTGCAACTAGCAGTAGCGGCTTCATTACTCTGCTCCCCGGGGACCCCCTCCCACACACTTGAATTGACAATTCACTCTTTTTACCGAGGAGGGGGCAGCGATGGGTTTTTAATTCGGAGGAAGTACAGAAACAATGGCCGGCCCAGGGAGGCCGGTGTCTGGGAGAGCCTCCTGGGGCCATGCGCCAGCCCCCCAGCTCAGCGACCGCAGGCCGAGCTGGCCGTGCCCTTAGGGACGAGCCTCCCACCGCCCTCCTAGGACCCCCACCTCCCTCTCGGCTCTGAGAGTTTTCTGGAACGAAAGGAGCACTGTTTCTGGAGTTCACATCACTTGGCTCTAGTTTCCGACCCTATCCTGGGGCTTTGAGCAGCTCCTTTAGTTTGTACCTCAGTTTCCCATCTGTCACAAGAGGCAGGGATGTGTCTCACAGGGATGCTGGAGGGTTGGGCGCAGCCACCTGGCCGTGACGGTGGTGGACAGGTGCAGCGCAGTTGCAGACTTCTGTTTTATTATTTTTAAATAGAGCCTGGTGCACGAAATTCACGCACGGGTAGGGTCCCTAGGCCTGGCCGGCAATCGGGGCAATCTGGGGCTTCCAGCTGCTGGCCAGGGCCTTCCTTTGTTCCGTGCCGCCCCTGGTTGCACGTTATAGCAAGTGATCGAACTCCCGGTCGAACTCCCGAGGGGACACTTTGCATATTAGCCTTTTATATATTTTTAATTAGCTGTTATTGCGAGCTTTCGGGAATGTACTCTCCTGGAGGACGGGAGGCAGCCTTTGTCGCATCTGAAACTCTCAGCAGTGGGAGCAGCCGGCTCTGATTCCCGAAAGCTGCAGTGGCTGCCTGGGAGCCCGTGTCCCGGGGAGCCCAGACCTCCTTTCCCAGGAACAGGCATCTCCCAGGAATGGGAGCCCGCGGCGGCCACTCAGCCGAAGAAGGGGCTGGAAGAAGGGTTTGCCCGGAGCTCTCTGACCTTCTGATAACACAGTGCTTTACCTGGCCTCCTGATTTCTTAGTTCCCCTCCCACCCCCAACTCTGAGGGCCTCACCTCCCTGACCTCACCAGCCCCTGCCCTGTGCCCTGGGTGTGGCCATGAAGGAGCCAAATGTGACTCTCTCCAGCAGAAAGACCAGCGTGGGCGCTGGGTGGTTTGGGTGGATTCAGCTGCAAGGGGCAGGAAAGCCACACTAGCAGAGGCTAAGGGGCTAGTGTGGGAGCTGCTCAGGTCCCAAGGGACCCAGATTCCTATTGTCTTGTTGCTCTGCCACCCACTCCGGCAGCTCTGGTCCAGCGTGGCTGCTCTGACTCCGGCCGTCATGTCTGCATCCCAGCCACCAGGCAGGCGAGAGGCACGGACCCTCCTTTTAAAAGCACTTCCTGGAAGTTGCACCCGCCCCTCTCACATCCGTTAGCTGGAGCTTAGTCACAGGGTCATACATAGCTGCAAAGGAAGCTGGGAAATGTCATTTTTGTCCAGGTGGCTGTGGGCCCAGAGTTTGAGCACCGAGGAAGAAGAAGGAAGTGGACCCTGGGGACAACCGCAGCCTCTGCCAGGGGTCCATGGCCATGTCCCAGCCAGAGCCACCCTCCCCCCGCCCCCAGCTCCTCTGTACTCGGCTTCCCCTGCTTGTCGCCCCCCAGCTGCTGGGTATGCCAGGTGTACCGGTTAATAATGGCGGATTTTGTAATCAAAGAAAACACGCTAATTTCAAGAGAAACATCAAAAGTGCTTTATTCAAAGTAATGTCCATGGCTAGCTACACATTTCCCCCATCTTTCAGGTAACTTGTGGGTACCGTCCCAATAGAACTTTTCTTGTTTTGAGGCAGACCATTCAGAGACCCAATTTTCCACTTCTTTGCACGTTTTGAAGTGCTGCTCAGAAAGCGCGTGTGCCATCGATCGGAACAAGTGGTCATCTGAAGGAGCCAGGCCTGGTGAATATAGCGGGTGGGTTAATACTTCCCAGGCAGGATCTTTTCACGTGTCTCTAACTGGTTTTGAAGTGTGTGATGGTGGGTCATCATGAAGCAAAATTACTTTGCCGTGTCTTCCGGCTCATTCTGGTCATTTCACGATCAAAGTGTGGTTCAAACTGATTCTTTGTTGTCGGTAGCGATCAGTATTAACGGTTTCATCTGGTTTTAGAAGCTCATAGTACACCACACCTTCCTGATCCCACCAAACACAGAGTACTGTCTTCTCTCTGAAGCGATTGGCCTTGCAGTCGATGTTGATGGTTGACCTGGATCAACCCATGATTTTGTGCATTTGGGATTCGCAAAATAAATCCACTTTTCACCGCCAGTCACAATTCGATGCAAAAAAGACTTTTGTGCCGTTGAAGCAACATTTTACTGATGACTTTTCGGTTTTCCATTTGTCTTTCGTTCAGTTGATGTGGCACCCATTTTCCTTCCTTTAAAATCTTACCCATTGCTTGTAAACAATCGGAAATTGTTTGCTGAGCAACGTTTAATCTTTCTGCAGTTGTTTTTGAGTTTGACACGCATCTTCATCCAATAATGCTTGTCATTGTTGGTCTTCAAACTTTTTCAGTTGACCTGGACGTTCTTTGTCTTTCCCATCGAAATCATCACTTTTAATCATTTAAACCAGCGCTCACAAGTATCTTGAGATGGAGCACGTTCACCATAAGCTTCCCGAAGTATATAACTTTCAGCAGCACTTTTCCTCAAAATAAAGTAGTGAATTAAAACTTCCCGTGAATGATCTTTTTTTGTCACAAAATTCAACATTTTTAAGCGTAAAAATATGAGGTTAGCACCTTCTGCAAATTTGACATATTAAGTTTTGAAACTTGCTGTCAATACAACAAAACAGCATACATAGCAAATCGCATATATATCAACATATGCATAACTCCATCTATTAAAAAAAATCCGCATTATTAACTGGTACACCTAGTAAAAGAGCTCCCCCCAGGCCTTGGGCATACACTTTCCAGAACCTTCCAGTGGAAACAGGGAAAGAAGGAACCTGAAGGCGAGGCTGGGGCCTGGGCAGGTGTGACCTTGGTGTAGAGGGCTGGCTTTGTCTTCAGCAGGAAGCCTTCTCTGGCCTCTTTAGCAGGAAGTTGGTCTCTTCGGCGGACCCTGACCCGCCCGGCGCCCTGGGAGCAGGGAACTCACCCCCACATCGTGAGGGCGTACGAGGGAGGGGGCAGAGCTACATAGAAGCCCCAGATGAAAGGTGACCTCCCAGGGAGAGTGAATGAAAGGCAGAGCCTAAAACTGGGACTCCCCTGGGAAAACCAAGAAGGTTGGGGTCCGTGTGTGGAGGTCAAATAGGGCGTCTGAGGAGGCACTGTGTTGTGCCGGGCACTGCCTGGTGCTCTGAGCCTGGGAAACAGGCAGGACCAGCAGGGAGGGCTGCTGGGTTTCAGCTCCGAAAAGGAAGGTCTTTTTAACCGTTTGAGCTTCCTCTGGTGGACGAGGCTGCCCCGGGAGGGAGGAGATCCCCGTCACTAGGGGTAAGCAAGCAGAGGTTGAACTATCACTAGACAGAGATGTGACTGCGACCAGTACCTTCTCCACCTCCTGTGATCTGCTCTGAGCACTTTTTACCAGGGCAAAAGCAGGGGACCAAGGCTCACCAAGGACCCTCATCCCTGACCCTCCCCCCCTCTGAGGGTCATCTAGAGGCTCCGGCCTTTAACACGTCAGCCCTGGTCCACAAGGCCCTTCTGTGCACCCAGAGGATAAAGGGAAGTTCAACTCCATAAGTAAATGACCCAAGCCCCGGAAAAGGCACGGTCTCCCAGGCTGTGGGCGGGAGCCATTGCCCGACTTGGGATCTGCTGCTGAGGTCAGCAGTGTCCACACCCCCTAGTGGCAGGAGTGGCAGATGCAGGAGCGGGCGCAGCCCAGGGCCCCGCACCTTGGGGGGACTATTGCCTTGTGAAGAGCAGCCAGGATAGACGGTGGGTGTCCCCTGCACTCTGCTGGGGGCGGGTAGGTGAAGGGCATGCTGTAAACCCATGGGGTGAGGACCCCAGGAACCTGCGGGGGGAGCCACGGGATCCTGGATTCTTTATGCAACAATTCTTTATGAAGGGCCGGCTCTGCCATAACACCCCTCTAGGTGCTGGGGATGCAGCCGAGAACAGAACAGATACAGCCCCCAGGGGTTCACATTGCACATAAGCCCACAGGTCAGCAGGGACAGGCCCACAAACCCTCGTGAACAGCCCAGGCCAGGTGGGCTTCAGCCCGTGGTCCGCACGGGGGCGAGGGGGCGAGTGGCCGTGTCTAGAGACATTGGCTTCTAGGAGGCCAGGGATGGTGCTCAACATCCCACACCACGCAGGACAGCCCCGACCTCGCCTCGAGGAATGGTCGAGCCCGTGGGCCAGGATCGCCGAGGCTAAGAAGCCAGCTTTGGGCATCCTGACTGCATTTTAGAAACGGGACATGGTGCAGAGACCATATATTATGTAACATCCCCCGCGGGGTGTGGAGTAACACTCCGTAATCAGACGCGTTAATATTTCTGCAGCAAAATGTATGAATATTCACACTAAGAGGGCTGAGCCACGGCTATAAATAGCCCCGCGTCAGCTCCGAGCGCGTTGTGCCACCCAGTGAGTTATGAACAGGCTGTGGTTTGCAGAGCTTTGTGGATCTGGGAATTGGATCGTGGGCCTGCGCTGTAATTTCAGTGGTAAATGCGGTGACAAAAACACCGGCGGGGGAAGACGTCACGCGGGTTTCAGACAGAGTGGCTGAGAAGGGGCCTCTGTGGAGGGGACCCTGAGCAGAGGCCTCAGGGAAGGGAGGAGATGGGCCGTGAGGCACCTGGGGGAAAGCAGTCCTGGCAGGGAGAACACGTGCAAAGGCCCTGGGGTGGGGGTGAGCATGGAGTGTTTGAGGAGCAGCCAGGAGGCGAGTGCCCCTCAGTGGACATGCGAGGAGGAGACAGGTGGGTGATGAGGCTGCAGAGGCGACCCTCACACCCTCAGGAGTGGGGGCGTCACAGCCCTGTTGCCACCTCTGCTGGCACAGCAGGGATCAGGCTGGGCGTGACAGGCTCAGCCCGCACGCAGCTGCAGGCTCTGAGTGTCCCCGAGGCAGGGGTGCCAGCAGAGACCGAACAGAGAAGGCGGCGTGGGTTCAGAGGGGCTCAGCGCCGTGGCTGGCAGGTGGCTGAGCGGGAATCTGTGTTCTGGGGCCCGGCCGTCTGGTGAGGGGTCAGTGCCACAGTGACCCCGACAGGCCCCCTCCTGCTGTGGGGGAGAGGGTTGCATCTCCCCAGAGATGCTTGTTGACCCCAGCCCTGAAATGTCTGGGCCGTGGTGTCCCTGAAGTCCCCCCGTTGTGGCGCACTTTGCATACCTCCTGCCCACACCCGGCTCCCTAACGACCCCACACCCACCACCAGCTCCAGGGGCATTAATGCCAGTACTTGTTCCTGTCCTCAGGCCATTCGGTCTGTCAGCAAGCCCTCCCCACCCCCAGGCACCCAAGGTCCAGGCTGCGGAGGCAACTATGGAAGTGGCAAGACAGGGGAGCCTGCGTGGGGGGCGCTCAGAGCCTGCAGCTGCGGGCTGAGCCTGCCCACGCCCTGCCAAGTCCTGCAGGCATCCCTGCTGTGCCAGCAGAGGCCCCAGGGACTCTGGCCAGGAGGGTGCCCCCCAGCGCCCCTCCGGGAACGGGGACCTCTCCTCCGCCCGGGACCCATCTTCATCCAGTCCCCGAGTGCGGGCTGTGCGCCTGCCTGCCGGGCGGCCCCTGCATACCCTCAACCCTAACCGCGTGATCCGAGCTGAGTATCTTTCAGTTATTTAAGAGGTTCTTCCCTTTTTTCTCATTTTGATGATATGTTTCTAAATTATTCATTAAACTTATCAGGGTGAGTAATACCTCCCAGCTTCCCCGTGTCAGACCTAATGTTACTTACTCGTCTGCCGCTCCGTGTTTACATGGTTGAGGGGGAAACGCTCCTTTCACATCCATTTGTCTGCACATTAAGTGCTTAGAGACGAGATCACAGAAAGCAGCTCCAGACACGGGCTCCCAGACACCGGGGCTCCGGCCTGGCTGCCCTCCCAGAACCTCTCCTCCGTCACCTGTGCCGGCAGGTCACCTTCCCAGGCTGGGTGTGGCCTGGAGGCGCCCCCTCCCCAGGGACAGGGGTGCACAGAAACCCTCAGAGGGAGCAGAGCTGAGAGGTCAGGTTCCGATAGGAAATGTTTTTTCCTGGAAAAGTGCCACCAGGGGACATAGAAGGCCCCAGCACCTCCTCCAGGCTCCTCCCCCGGCCCAGGGAGTGCCAGCTTCGGGGGGCACCCGTGCCTGCCTCTGGTGTCCATCATGCATGCATTCACACAGTGTGGCAGCGAGCTGTGGTGGGTAGGACTGAGCCAGCTCATCCTCCCAGCCAGGGGGAACCCCATGCCTGGGACAAGCTCCGAATCAGCCCAGGGTCAGGAGGCCAGCAGGGAGGGACTGGCCTGGTGCCCCTGAGTCCAGCTGTTCTGCAGCACCCACAGCTGCATGGTCCTGCTGGGTTTGGGGGAAGGGGCTCTCCACAGGAGGCCTGGGCTGAGGCCTGGGCAGGGTATGGCCCAGGGGCCAAGGCGGCTGAAGGCCTCCGGATGGGACTCGCCGCGTCTGGGTGTTAAGCTGCGCTCACGGCTCTGCGTTTGTTCATGGGACCCTCACCGCTGCCTTCGCCACCGCGTTGTACAGCTGAGGACATCTCGGGGGTCTGCCCAAGGTCACATTCGGACTCAGGCGTAGGGCGGGGCTTGATCCCAGATCTGGCAGACCCAGTATTTGGCCTTTCAACCCCACCACCGCCACCACCACCACCCTGCACAGCATGGCCAGGGAGATCTGAGCACCCCCAGGCCAACTGACCATGTGGTTCACTCCCTCGAAGGGGAACCCCAAGGCCCTTAGCGGGCTTGGCCAGATGGGCCAGCGCCCCTGCTGGCGTGACCTTGGCACCCCAGCCTGGCCACTGTGTGCCCTCCGGGACAGGGCCAACAGCGCAGGCAGGAGATTCACCCGGAGCGAAGAGATGGGGTGACTCTGCATATGGATAAACCTGCTTGGGGCGCACTCTGTCTGTCCTCCGTGATGAAGGGGACGGACCCGCCGTGGTATTGGGTCGGGACAGCCCGAAGCAGGTGCTGGCGTTCTCCCCCGCTAACGGGGAAGACAGATCGCGCTTGGATAAGTGCGGCTTAAAATTGAAAACCAAGCCATTTACCGTCAATCGCTTCTCAGAATCTTGTGCAGCCAGAGACAGTTAAGGAGAAATAGACTCCCTTTCCATGTTAAGTGCTTCCCATTAACATTTGTTTCCTCCCTGAGACTGGGGTTTGGCGGGGGGAGGGTCTGCGGGGACGCATCCCGCTCCCACCTCCGTGGCCAAGGAGATGCCTTCGCGCCTCTGCGTGGGGGCCCATAGGGCTAAGGGTGTGGGGTCGCCTCCCCTCCTCCCGGCAAAGCTGTCCCCCGCCTTACTGCTGCCTGTGCCTGTGGAGGTGGAGACCTGGCCCCGCCCTCAGGTATAGCAGGTGCCCCAACAGTGGCTCTGCACCCCCAGCCCCGCCGGGCAGGGCTCCCCGCATCCCTCCCACCTGTTCAGGCTTCAGAGGGCAGATGTTCTCCAGCCAGTCTCCAAGGACACGTCTGCGTCATTTCCGGTTAAGAGACAGAAGTGACTGGGGGTGCTTGGGGAATGGAGAAGGCACAGACCCTGGGCGAGCCTGCCAGGCCTGCGGGTTTCTGGGTGGAAATCTGTCTGTGACCCGCTTTGTCTGTGCTGAGGCCGGGCCCTGACTCGGCTGCTGATGGGTCTCCCCAGCTCCCAGGTCCCAGCCTCTGCCTCACACCAGCAGGGGGTCCTGAGGAGTCAGCTCCCTGCTGTAGGAAAGGAATGTTCTCGCTGTGTTGACAGTGGGGCGCAGGCAAGGGCTCTGAGCAGACCCCCAAATCCCCCGCTTCCTCTTTTATTCCAGGGATAAGAGGCATTTGCTGAGAACTGAATGGTTCTCTTGGGGTGTAACCTCGTCAAGGTGGCAGGATGAACTGCTGTGATAGTGACCCCGCTGTGATAGTGACCCCCCTGTGATAGTGACCCCCCTGTGATAGTGACCCCGCTGTGATAGTGACCCCCCTGTGATAGTGACCCCCCTGTGATAGTGACCCCGCTGTGATAGTGACCCCGCTGTGATAGTGACCCCCCTGTGATAGTGACCCCCCTGTGATAGTGACCCCGCTGTGATAGTGACCCCGCTGTGATAGTGACCCCCCTGTGATAGTGACCCCCCTGTGATAGTGACCCCGCTGTGATAGTGACCCCCCTGTGATAGTGACCCCCCTGTGATAGTGACCCCGCTGTGATAGTGACCCCGCTGTGATAGTGACCCCCCTGTGATAGTGACCCCCCTGTGATAGTGACCCTCCGCTGCCCTCCCAGCTGTGTGGCCGCAGCTCGGGCCCATGGCATTTGATCACAGGACTGTGTGCGGCCGATCTGCCGCCCTCGGGGCACCTGGCTCAGGATCTGTGCAGAGCAGGCTCTGCAAACGGGAACTGAGGTCCCCATGGGCCTGTGCAGACCATCCCGGGGCACCCACCTCCCTGGGGTTGGGGCAAGGGGGTCTCTGGAACAGAAGCCTCAGCCATTGCTTGACAACCAAGGCACCCCTAGGAGGATTCCCCCACAGCGGGGGCATTCACCTGCTCCCTGGGGGTGCTTGGGGATGCGGGGTGCCTGGGGGTGCCAGGCCAGGCCCATCCTGAGCCTCTTATATGGGAGCAGTGGGTTAAGAGGAAAGAATGTTCCAGGTAGAAAGGCAGCAGATTCCAAAGGGACAGAGTAGGGGTCGGACACAGGCTGAGCAGTCTGCATGGGCGCTGGGACACCCCTCTCCACCCCCCAATATAGCCCTGGTTTTCGAGAGCTAAAGACCAGGCAGCCCAGGGACCCCGAGGCAGCCCCGAGCTGGTGTCTGTGCACGCAGGACTGTGATTTGGGACAGTCTGACCTTGAGGCTCACAGCCTGCAGGTGGCTCACGAGGGTCCCTGTGCAGGTGCCTCCCACTAACCACAGCCCCCGAGCACCCCTGTCCCTCCCTGTCACCGTCAGGGCTAATTTTGGAGAGGACCCGAGGAGCCCCAAGCAAGGCCCCGGTCCCTCTACAGCCCTGTGTTCAGGGCGGCCGGCACCTGCACCCCCAGGCCACCGGGCACTGGACATCCAGCTCTGAATGTCAAGAGGAGACCTGAGGGCCTCTTCCAGTCTGACTGCTTGCACCCTCCCACGGCTCTCCAAGGGGCAGTGTGGAGTCAAGGTCACTGGACAGACTCTCTGAGCTTTTTAAATGTTTTCACCTCTGCATTTCCTCTTGTTATGGCCACGCATGTTGTGCACACAGAAAAGTGAGTGAGCCCTATGCGAAGAACTGGACTATACCAAGCACGTGACTCCCACCCAGGACATGGCAAAGGGCACGGACAGGGTGGTTCTCTGAGGGGTGCCTCCTCCCCCAATGGACGGTAACCAGGACTAGACCCTCCCTCCCCAAACTGAAGAATTTCTGGACGGTCTGGGGCCAGGCGCAGGGCTGTCTCCACGCCTCCTCCCTCCTGGCCTCTGAGAGAGGGCCAGGGCAGAGGTGGCAGGACCCGCGGAGACCCGTCTGTTATTTCAGACCCTCCGCGAGGGCCTAGCCGGAACCGAGTCCCTGGGTCGGAAGGAAGCGCAGATCAATTAAAACAATTTGCTTTGCTGCTAATGGTTTCAGACCATTGTAATTTATTGGCGAGTAGATGACTTCCAAGGCGCATTTCTTCCTGGCCGCGTGGAGGGAATTTTAACAGGTTCTTGGACAAATTAAGCCTGGAATTCGCCAGAAGACCGTTATTGTGAGACATGAGCGTGGGCCTTTCGCATCGCTGCAAGGCCTGGAAGCTTCCAGAAACAATGAAAACTTCTAATCAGTTCTTCGTTGTTTCCGCAAATCAAATGGCAAGAGAGGTCTCCCGTTCACAGGAGAGAAACCCAGGCCGTGCTGCCCGTCCGAGGGGCAGTGGCCACTGGGCTCCCTGCCGTGCCTCCTGCTCTCGGGGGCGGGGGGGGGCGGGGGGCAGAACCCAGCTTCCTCCTCGGGCCACACTCCTCCTCCCCTGCCCCTCGGCACAGGTCCTGCTTCTCGCCTTCAGCCAGCTGAGCCCAGGCACGCAGGGCTGGCACAGTGGTCTGCCTCAGTTTACCTCTCTTAGCCATGGACTCCCGCCACCCCCAGAGGACATCCGGGGCTCAGGTGTGTTGCACCCAGCACCTTGCAGTAGACGCCCCACTTCAGAACAGGAACAGGAGGAATCGGGAGTGAGTGGTGCCTCTCTGGGCATGAGTCAGGGTTGTGCCCACTGGAATGGGCCAGCACCCCAGGGAGAGTCCCCTCGTGCCACAGCAGGGACTCTTAAGGACACAGGGCCCTGTGAGCGGCCTGGCCGTCCTGCAAGTGCCCCACCCCTACCCCCCATGGGCGGCCTTCGGGACTTGGGATCAGGTCAGAAGCTCGCTTATCTCTGCCTTTTATGAGGGGCCCAGAGGGCCTCCCTGGGGCCAGCCGCGGTCTCCCGGCCTTCTTCTTGGAAAAAGGGGGTCCGCCGTGAGTTCTCTCCAACCCCAGACCCCTCAGGCCCCTGTCAGTATTAACAGCAAGGATGTAGCTGCTGTCATTTGGGCGACATTTGGGCAGGACTGAGAACCTTGAACCTCAAGAAATGTGTCACCTTTGAACCTCAGTAAGGCTGTGAGGTAGGGACTCCCGTGCCGAGGAGCAGACTGGCGCTCAGAGGTTAGGGAACGTGTCCTAAGCGCTTGAGTGTGGGGCTGGGCTTGCTTCAGAGACCCGCGCTCTGAAACCCACCGGGCCATCTGCTGGCCAGGCCTCTCTACGCTCCCGAGTGCCACTTCCTGTCGCCGCTGGGGCCACTGCTTCAGGGGCACTCACAAAGGCCTGGTCCCGCCCACAGGTGGCAGGTGAGGGGCAGCTCGGGCAGGTCCCGGCCCTGGTTTGTTCCTTCATCCGGACGTGTTTATTGAAGAGCATGTGCTGGGCACAATCCCGGGTCCATGGGCGTCCCCTAGGGTCCCTGCGCTCACATACGGGCCCTCGTGGGAGGAGGCGGAGGAAATGAGCAAGTGAGCGAGTCAGTGTGGCGTGTGTAAGGTCTGTGTCCCACTGATCTGGGGTCAGGAAATGGCCGTCTGCGGCGGGACCAGGCCCCGCAAAGGCACCTGGGCTGGAAGGAAAAAAAAGACGGGGACCTGGGGGCACAGGCTGGGAGGGCAGGGCAGCAGGCAGCCAGGGGTGACCTCCGGGCCCTGGGGGAAGGGCAGAGGTGCAGATTGTACCTGAAGTGCGGGGAGCCTTTGGGCGGTGACTCGATCTGATTGTGTGTTTTAAAAACGCCACCCCCTTTCCCCCCACCTCCCATCCCCCCCACTCCACCCCCACCCCCACCCCCCTGGTGAGAGCAAGACGGGTGTTTGTAAGGAGGCCAGAGAGAAGGCGTGTAGACCAGCTGGAGGCCCTGGCGGGGCCCCTGAGCGAGGATGGGGATGAACCGGGCAGACATGTGAGGGAGGGGCATGCAGTCTGCGGTCTACTTGGAGGTGAGCTTGACAAACTGTGTTAATGGTTTACACGTGAGGTTAAGGTAAAGCGAGGAATCAGGGCCAGAAGACCTGGGCGGTGGGAGTGCCATGGCCACAGAGGAGAAGACGGGGTCCCAGGGGCTGCGCTGGCCACATTGTGATCAAGGTTGTGGCATCAGGAGACATATTGTCTCAATCAGTGTGGCTGCCACACAAAGTGCCACAGACGGGGGCTCGCACCACAGACACGTGTTTCTCACAGCCCTGGAGGCTGAAGTCCAGGACCTCAGGAGGCTGAAGGTGCTGGAACGTTTGGTGTCTGGTGAGGACCCGCTTCCTTGTTCCTAGGCAGCCATCTGCTTGCTGTGTCCTCACATGGAGGAGAGAGGAGCTCTGGTCTCTCTTCCTCTTCTTACAAGGGCACTAATCCCATCCTGGGGCCCCACCCTCATGACCTCATCTAACCCTACTCACCACCCAAAGGCCCACCTCCAAGTACCATCACATCTCAGGTTAGGGCCTCAACACATGGATTTCAGGGGACTCTCCGTCTGTAGGACGCATCACATGGGCCCTGAAGGCTCAGGTTTGCAGTTGGATGGAGAAGTCAGGACCTGAGTCAGGAGTTAGAGAGTCAAGGGTCCAGCTGTGGGGGGTCACCCAGGAGGAAAAAACAGGGGTCAAAGCCTGAGCCCAGAGACACCCAACATTTAGAGGGCATGAGAGGGAGGAGGAGGAGGAGGAAGAGGAACAGGAGGGAGAGGAAGAGGAGGAGGAGGTGGAGGAGAAGGAGGAGCAGGGGATACTGGGATGCCAGGAGAGAGTTGACTGGCGTGGGTTTCATGAACTAAGGAGGGAGAGTCTTTGGGAAGGAGGGGGTGGCCCAGGACAGATCTCTGAACAAGGGCGCATGCGCCCGGCACTGAGGGAAGTGCGCGCCTGTGTTTCAGCTGCGATAGGATCAGTTTTTAGATTGCGTGAAGCAAGTTGGCAAACCGTTTTAGAGCCAACGTGGCTGCACTTTAGTAATTGTCATAGCATTCCCGTAGCTGCAGACACCAGGCGGGGCAGACAGCCTTTTCATCCAGCATTGACAGGCAGTTTTTAAAAATACCTTTGGAAAGCTATTTAAATGCTCCCGTCTGTAGCAAAATTAATGCATAAAGTTAGTGCCTTAATTTGGCTCTCCTTTAAACAAGGAAGGTGGGAAGCTGTTTTCTCCCGAGGTTCTTGAAGGCGGGGCTGTTCGCAGCAGCGCCCGGAGCCCATTGTTCCCAGGGCGCCCCGTGCAGGCAGGCCCGGATCCAGCACCTGGCCCTGCCAGGCCATTTCCTCTTCACAGAATCCCACGAGGGAAACCAGTGATGTGCACGCCCCCATTTTAAAGATGGGGAAACGGAGGCCGGGACTGATTAACAAGAAGCTAAGTAGGGTTAGCCTCGTTGTAGAGATGGGGAAGGAAGGGACTTTGCCCAAGATGACAGAGCTTAACCTGTTGTATCTAAATTATTGGGCTTAGTCCCCCCAAAGCTGCCCCTGCTTGGGCACCCGGACCGGGCACCCGGACCTGGCACCTCTCTGGGCCCGGGTCTGGGTGGGCCCTGCAGTGTCCCGGGGTGGGACCCACCACAGGAACGTGGCTGCAGAGATTCTCAGAGGGGTTCGGCCCCCACAGTAGCACCCCCAGTGCCTGTTAAGCTTGCAGCTTCCCCAGGTTCACAGGGGCTCAGGGGAGCAGATTCTTGGGGTGCTCCCAGGATGACTCAGACACTCAGCAAAGTTTGACTACCCTGCCCCCTAATAAGTGCCATCGCTGTGGTTTCAGATCCAAAGTATCTGGAGGAAGGGGGTGCAGCACGGCTCCCCCCACAGCTGAAGAGATAGAAGCCCAGGGAGGGGAGTCCCCCAGAATCCAGGCCCTGAGCTCCCTGCAGGGTCTTCTCCCCACAAACACCCCCTCCCTGGCCCTGGCCCAGCCTCCAGTCAGCCACCCAGGGAGGCAAGGTGTCTGCCCCAAAACGGTGTCCTTTTCAGAGAAAAGGACAGGTCGGTGTTCAGGGACCCCAGCTGAAGGCCTGGCCACCCTTTGGTGCCGGCCTCCTGGCTTCCTGGGCTCTCGTCCCAGCAGCAGTGAGCTAGCCAGGCCTCTGCCCGCTGTCCTTGGAAACGAGCCAGAGCCCGAAGAGGCCGCGGCACTGAGTGACAAGGCTGAGGGCCTGCCGATGGGGACGGAGGGCAGCGCTGAGCAGCTGGTGCAGGTGGGCCCAGGGCACCAGGAGCCACCTGGGCAGGGAAGCAGGAGGGCTCCTGCACCCATGGGGGCTGGTGGCCCGTCTGTCCTGCCCACTGCTCTCAGCGATGGGGCCTGGAGCACCTGGAGGGCCGCCTGGCGTGCGGCACCGAGCTGGCGACCGGAGCCTGGGTGGGAATGGCAGAGGTCCTGGGAGGGCGGTTCCATGCCAGGTGCCAGCTAGAGCTTGGGCACCAGGGACCCTCTCTTGGGAGCTATAGTTGGACTTGAAATAAACATTGTCAGAGCTCTAGAGTCCTTGACCCAGAATTTACCCAGCATCCCTCAGTCCCTGTTACCTGCTCATTCCCACAGGTGTCATGTGCTGGCCACACCCACCCACCTCCCCATCCACAGGACGCACGTGCACTTGGAGCTCCGTGCCGTGGCCGCCCTCACCCTGGGGCCCTGCATGGCCCACTCCACGCAGCCGCCAGGCGCCCACTCTGCAGATGAGCCGCGGGGCAGTTGCTCAGGGTCCCCCTCCCAGGAATGGCTGATTCCTGCTTTCATGTTCCTCCGTGGTTGAACTGGCCGTCCCCGGCTGGGGGCAGCCAGATCCGTCAAGCCCCACGCCACACGCTGTTATAGGTTCTCTGGCTTTATTGCCTTTCTTGGAGCTATGAGGGAACGCTTCAAGCTGACATGGCTTTCTAGACTTCATTCCCCTGTCGCCCCCACCCTCGTCTCTATCTGTGAGAGTCACAGGTGACAGCACTCAGTAACTCCCACGCGAGCAGGACTCCTGCCCCTGGTGGGCTGCATTCCCACCCCCGTGACTCCAGCAGCCTGAGGACATGGAGGCCTGGCCTGGTCCCAGGTATGGGTCTCTCCACCTTTAGCCCCAGGCATTCATCTTTGCTGGCATCTTCTCCCTCCTTGTGACCCCAAGACCCTGGCCTGCTTGCTCATAACACCCAGGCTTCCCAGGAAAAGTACCAGCACCAGAACCCATTGCACAGGCATAGCTGGACTCCTATGTGGCTCCACCAGCTACCACCTGCACTTGACCTTGAGCGAGACGCTGACCTCTCTGAGCTGCATTGTCCTCTGCCTCTAATGGGATCGATGGCGGCATCCGCCTCCTGGGGTCTGGTGTGCGGGGATGAGACGGTGCATGTGACAGGTTCGCGCGGAGGCTGGCACGGCAGGAATGCTCAATGAGTAGCAGGAAGCCCGGGGTTTTCTCTTCTTATTGACCCGTTGATTGATGGCTAACCCTGCACAAGAAGGGAGAGAGGGCCTGGCCTGAGCCGGGCAGCCTCTGAGGTTTTATGGGGTCAGTGGAGAGGGCATAGGTTACCTGGGGGTGGGGGTGGGGGGGCAATATTGGTCAGGATTCTCCAGAGAAACAGAACCAAGAGGATGTGTGTGTATCTATCTATCTATCATCTATCTATCATCTATCCAGCTACATATCCATATTTAAATCTATCTGTACATCTATGTCTCTATATATCTCTATCTTTATCTCTATATCTATACCTATATCTAACTATAGAGAGATCAGTTGATTGATTTAGGGAGTTGGCCCACAGTTTTGGGGCTGGGAAGTCTAAATTCTGCAGCGCAGACTGGCCAGCTGGAGGCCAGGGAAGGGTTGGCGTTGCAGTCTTGAGTCTGAAGGCCAGTCCGGAGGCAGAATTCCTTCTCTTTTCTTCCTTGGGGCGCCTCAGTCTTTCTTAGGCCTCCCGACCATTTAGAGGAGGCCCACCCACGTCATGGAGGGTAACCTGCCTACCCGACGCCTATGATGCAAACGTCAGTCTCCTCTTAAAACACCTCCCCCGCGGCATCTAGGCTGGTATTTCACCCAATACCTCATGCTGTGGCGTAGCCAAGTTGACACATGAAATTCACCATCCCAGGGAGGCGTGGCCGTCCTCTGTCAATAGCAGGGTCTCTCAGGCGTGCGGCCCTACCCCTGACCCCTGCCCTTGGGGGTGGCTGGTGGGAGGGCTTCGGCAAAGGGCAGACACATCTAAAGCCTGCTGCCCGCTGCCCTCTGAGTCATGTGACCCAGGCAAGGCCCTGAGCAGAGAATAGGGAGGTGGCCCTGGTTGGTCTGGGAGGAGAGGGGCCAGGTGTCAGTGGAGCAGAGCCTAAGCCCCCCAGCCAGCCCTGGTCCCAAAGCAAGATTCCCCCAGGCCCAGCCCCCGGCCCTGCAGCCAGGCTCAGCTGACAGGGACCCCGTGGGGCCCCTACAGGAAGCAGCAGAAGGGATGACAGAGGTCAGAGGCCACCAGCGCCTCTAGAGGAGCGGTGGGAAGGGCCTGGACCCATCGGCTGCCACCAGGACATGACACCGGCCAGGAAATGGTTCCTTCAGGATGGACTCAGAAGAGACTCAGATCAATTCTCTTGCGTTTATGTTTTCCCGAAGCTCAGCATGATGAAAAGTGGCCTCTATCGAGGCTGATAAATAACCAGAAACTTGCTGCATCTGCTCCCATCTGATTTTCTTGGAACAATTACCGCCAGCAAGCCTCACACTCGGAGGCTGCGCCTTTAGCCAAAAGAGCTTCCCAGCTGAGCCTGCCCGGGGCGTGTTTGCATGTTCTCGGTGCAGCGACAAACCACCAGATGTGGTCTACGGAGGAGCTCGGAGGAGCACTGCGCATTGATGGCACCACATTCTCTCCTCTGCCGGGGATGGGAAAGTGGGGGGATGGTTCCCCCGCTGCCTCAGACCCCAGGAGAGACTGTCCTGCCAGCCGCTCTGAGCGGAAGAACCCCAGCCTGGCTTTGGGCCAGTGGGAGAGGATTGTCCAGACCACAGTGCCCAGCGCAGTCTAGGCATTGAGCTCGGAAAGAACACTGTCTAGACCAGGAGCCGCCCAGAGGAGGCTGATCAGGATGAGGAGGGAGGTTTTTGGGGTGACTGGGGGGAGAATTGGGGGCCGAGCTGCAGAAGCCCTAGATGTTGTTTCATTCCTCTAGTCCAGCCCTCAGGTACCTGGAGGCAGGGGCTGCATTGTTCAATACTTAGAGTGGCATTGGCATTTAATAGGTCCTCCATACATGTTCACTGGAAGGAAGGAAGGAAGGAAGGAAGGAAGGAAGGAAGGAAGGAAGGAGTCAATGGATGGATGGACGGAGGGGTGGGTGGATGGATGGATGGATGGGAGGATGGATAAATGGATGGATGGACGGATGAATGGATGGATGGGAGGATGGATCAATGGATGGATGGGAGGATGGATCAATGGATGGATGGGTGAGTGGATGGATGGATGGATGGGTGGATGGGAGGATGGATAAATGGATGGATGGACGGATGAATGGATGGATGGGAGGATGGATCAATGGATGGATGGGAGGATGGATCAATGGATGGATGGGTGAGTGGATGGATGGATGGATGGGTGGATGGGAGGATGGATAAATGGATGGATGGACGGATGAATGGATGGATGGGTGAGTGGATAGATGGATGGATGGGTGGGTGGGTGGATGGGAGGATGGATAAATGAATGGATGGACGGATGGATGTGTGGATGACATAAATCTGTCTTCCGATACTTAAAGGACTAACACATCCTGAAGAGGAGAGCCCTGCTCTCTGTGGGCCCAGAAGAGAAAATCGGGTAGCAGATCGGCCTCGGGTTGGAGAAGATCTTTGCAGAGACTCAGGTTGCGCCTGCTGGGACAGACGGGCGGGAGGGAGCAGCCCGCCGGGCAGTGTTACGAACGGGCTGAAGTGCCGCGTCCCCGTGCGGGCGGCGGCGGGGCGGGCGCCCTCCGGGTGCTGTCAGCTCTGAGCCGCGTGACTCCTCTTGAGCCCGTGTCCTCAGTGGGTCAGGCCTCGGACCTGGCAGGGGACCCAGGCTCTGCCTTCGCTGCCGCTGGCCTGTGGCTGGGCACTGCCCTGGCTGCAGCCCTGTGCTCCTGTCCCTCTGCTCTCACGCCCGGTGTCCCCTCTGCACGCCTGGTGGAAGGGGACCTGCCGGGAGAACAGAAGCATGTGACAGGCGGGCAGTCCGGGCCCTGAGGGAGGCGAGGGGTGTGGAGGCAGAGGGGAGGCAGGAAGGGGCACAGCGCCTGCAGGGCTCGGGGCGCAGACCAGGCAGAGCCCTGCACCTGCCTCCTGGGGGTGCTCGGGCCCCGCCTCTTCCGGGGCGGAATGTGTCTTTGGCGCCTTCTTCCCCTTCTAAGAGCCAGGCATGGAGGGTCAGGAGAGGGCCTGGGAGAGAAGCTGGGCTCACGCCGGGTGACAGGAGGGCTTGTCCCCGAGAGGCTGGGGAGGGGGGCTCCTAGGGAGGCTGGTGGCAGGAGAGGAGCCGGCCCGCCCCCCAGCAGGACCAAGTTTGGCCTGTGCCGTCCCCTCCACATCTCTTCCTCTTTAGAAACTCTAGTTGCTTGTAGCTTCCTCTCTACCCATCAATTCGATCTGAGCTCAAGGGTACGGCCAAGGTCCACCTTGTTCTGCTTAAATAATGCAGGTGGTGAGGCTATCGACAAGCTGTCGCCTCCTAGAAAGTGGCTTCGACAGAGCCAGCCACCGGGAGGGCCCCCGGGGGCTCTGCGGCCACAGGTGCAGCCAGGTGGACGGGCTCCGGGAAGCGGCCAGGCCCCGGGCCTCCTCCGGGGGGCGGAGGGGAGCTGGGCGCCACCGTGGCTCTGCCAGGACATGCTGTTGGGGAATTCTAAGGGACAGCAGGGCGGGGCGCTGGACCAGAAGGCCTGTCCCGTGTTGCGAAGGAGGCGTGTGGGCAGCCTGGGCCCCGAAGCTGAGTCTCTCCCTGTCAGGGGGGTCCTCGCCCTCCCCAGCCCCTGGGAGCGGGTTTGTCCTGAGTCTGCGGCTCGTCCCTGAGCCAGGCTGCATGTTTTTTTAATGGATAAATATTCCCAGCAGCGTGCAGGTGCCCGGTGCCGGTCACCCCATCGCTGTTCTGTCATCAGACATCATGTTTCCTCGTCAGACACTGTTTTCCTGACACTCAGCGCTCCAAATAATGATCTCCCGAGCTCCCTCATGAATTATTCACGAGGCTCCACTCAGCTTGGGGTGTTAACAGCAAATCAAAGCCCCTGGCAGCAAGGAGCAGAGTCAGGCGGCAGTTGGGGGGTGCCTTGGCCCTGGCCTCCTGGCCCCTCAGGGATGCTCAGGGCCTGGGGCCCCCCCAGGGCTCCTCTCCCCAAGCCCCACCCGATACTGGGAGCAGGGCCTGGGGTCCAGCACTGTTGCCCTATGTCCCAGTGACCTTGCTGAGAAGAACAGAGCTCAGCCTCAAGTCCCTGCTGATCTCCACCACTGACAGGCTGTGACCTTGACCTGGACCTCCAGGGACAGGCTTGTGACCTTGGCCTGGACCTCCACTGACAGGCTGTGTGACCTTGGCCTGGACCTCCACTGACAGGCTGTGTGACCTTGGCCTGGACCTCCACTGACAGGCTGTGTGACCTTGGCCTGGACCTCCACGGACAAGCTGTGTGACCTTGGCCTGGACCTCCACTGACAAGCTGTGTGACCTTGAGCGGATCACTGGGCTTTTCTGAGCTTTCCCTTCCTGTCAGTGCAGCTGGGGGCGGAGTGGGGGGTGGGCTGGTGCTCCTGGGGGTGCAGTTCCTGGCAGGTGGGAACAGTCCACACGCGGGCACTATTGTCATTCACTATTGTGACTGTGACCTCACCTCCCGGCCTCCCTGTTCTCGCCTATACAATGAGAGGGTGGCACGAGGTGGCCGCAGCTGGGGGACGTTTCTTAACAAAAGCTCAGCCCAGTGAGGGATCGTCTGTGCAGACTCACACACGTGCAGACTCACACATGTACACACACACACACACACACAGCAGCGACAGACAAACACGGGACGTCTCAAAACCCATGTAGCTTGTTCCTCGCACAGAGACCTTGAAGTCAGGGCTGCAGGGCGGGGATGCTAGTCCAGGTCTCCCTCTCTCCCTGGCCTGTCCCCGTCCCTGTCCCCGTCCCCGTCCCCTTCCCTGTCCCCTTGCCTTCCCCCCACCTGCTCCCACAGCTGAGGCGGGTCTTCCTTGGCCCTCCTGCGTGCCCAGCTATGTGCACAGATACTGGCCAGATGAAAGGGGTTGGCAGATGTGTCCTGAGTTCTGGGGACACATGGTGAACCAGCAGCCATGAGCCCACCAAGCCTCCCTTCTCCTGTGGCCTCAGGCAGACCAAGGGGAGACCCCAGCACCTCACACGGCCTGTTTTCTGCCCTTCAGAGTGATGGGGTGTGGCCCCTCCCAAAGAGCCTGGAGGGGAGTAGGGAGACAGAGAGCTCATACACAGCCCTGACCCCAAGGAGGGGAGGCACGACCCCCAGCCCGCGCACCCAGCATCTGCCTTCCCCTGGAGCAGGATTCCACCCCACGCTGCGAAGCTCAGTTTCCATCTTCTCCCTAAATGACCTGCGCACAGGATGCCACAGATCTTGTGAGCCTGGTCCGAGTGCTGACCCAGATCCCAGGGGACGGGGAGGTTCCCCCCGCCTGGGGCCTGAGCCCGGCCAGGGTGTGAGGGAGCTGGGGCCTGACCTGCGAACGTGACAGGTGGCCCAGCTTGCTAACGAGAGTGTGACAGGCTGAGCGCTCCTGCCTGGCCTCACCTGCCAGGTGCCTGGGCGGACGGAGGGAGGACTGCTGTTGCCTCTGGCTGCCCCTCCCCCCCACCCCCGAGGCCAGCCATGGCAGGGCCATTGGGGGTCCTCACTGCTCTGGGCCTGTGACGGGCTGGCCCCACCTGCTCAGAGGTCACTGCGGGCGAGTGGAGGGCAGCCATTGTGACATTTCGGGAGGCTCAGGAAAGCCAGCACCTGGAGGGCAGGAGCCGCCCGCTGGGCCCTGGTCGGCGTGACTGCCCTTTGCATCTCAGACAACAGGTTCAGGTGGCGTGGGAGGCAGTGGGAGTGATTCTGGGGCCTCGAAAGCAAAGCGCCACCGTCCGGCACCCCTTCCCCCAGGAGCACTCGCTCGCAGGACACCATCCTGGGCTGCTCCCTCCGCCCGAAGGCTGTGTTCTTTGTTAATCATTCCACGTGCGCCAGTCTTGTCTCCCGCTCCACGTGTGTTTCCTGAAGACAGGAACCTGGCTTAGACATCTTTCCTCCCACCCTCCACCCATGGCATCAGCAGGTACCCAGCCAGACCCGTGGCCCACAGGTTAGTGGACCCGGGAGAGGGAGCATGAACACATGGGCTGTTGTGTGTAACCCCCAGGCGGCCCGGGGCTGGTGTGAGCCTCCGGGGTCTGGCCACGAAGAAGAACGCGGAGCCAATCCACCGGGTCCGCGCTGCAGCCCTGCTCTTGGATTCTGGACCCGCCGCCGTGCGCCTGGGCTGTGCTGGGAAGGACAGGCAGGGAGGGAGAAGGTCCTGAGCCCTGGGGGCAGGTTGGATGGATGGGCCCAAAGCACACGGAGGAGCCCCAGCCCCGCCAGGGTGACTCCTGGGGGCGGCAAAGTCAGAGCTGAGGTCTGGAGAGCTGGTGGGGGTCTGGCCAGGCCACGAGGGAGGGGCGCACGAGGCCCCGAAGCAGCAGCCCTTCCCTTCTGGGCCTGAGGAAGCACAGATGACATGGTCCTTTGCCCACAAGGAGGTGATGACAAATTGGGGACAAGTTAAATAGAACAAGATTTAAGCCCCATTGCCAAGCAGGGAATGGGAGCTCAGCACAGAAAGCCCGTGATTAAGGGCCAGATGAATCACACCCACCGCCGGGCGCCGGGCGGAGGAGCGCGTCGGTGGCGGGGGCAGGCGGGGCTCTCAGGGGCGGCGGGCAGAGTGGGGACTTGAGCAGGAGAAATGACCACGTGAACAGAAGCCAGAGGCGGTACGGGGCGCATCCAGGAACCGTTTGGCCGGAGTGGATGAGTTGGGGTCAGAGCTGTGTGAGGGGCTTCATTCGCCACCTCCCCTCCACCCCACCACCCAGAGGGCCTTGGGGGCCATCCCACATCCCCTGACACCCTCTCGTTCCCAGCTGTGATGTGGCACATCCCGTGGCAGCCTGAGCCATCTCTTTGTGCCCATCGTCTGCTCACTCCAGACCCCAAAGACAAACGGAGACATAAAGAGGAGAAAGGGTGAAGATTCATTGGCGCCAGGACCAGCTCTATTCTGGAAAATTGAAATATTTTGTGCGTAGTGGCAATTGAGTCACCGCACGACCTTCCCAGAATAACTTCCCAGATATATGACAGCGACGGCAGCCGCCCCAACGGCGCTGACGTGCTGAGAGCTCCCCAAAGCCGCCGCTAAAAAATGCCTCCCGTGTTATTAACATTCCTCACTCGGAGATGTTTATGGCTCGCCACCACTATCAACAGTAACAAATTTCAAGAACCTATAAATGACACCCTCCCCCCCCCCAGACAGAGCCTGGAACATTCCACCATCAGCCCGGCCAGACCACGAGCATCAAATCAAAACTATCGGATGAGCTGCCATGCCACCCGAGTCTCATCCTCCTCACTCACCTTGAACCTGGGAGGCCCTGGGCCCAGCTGCAGCCGCTCCACCTTGGCACCAGGAGCTGCGGACTGTGCTGGGGAGACTGGGGGTGCTCCGCCATCCAGGATCAGGGCTCTGGGCCAGGGCAGGGGTTGCAGGTCCTGACTGTGCTGTCTTTCTGCTGCATAGCCCACTCTGCACACCTGCAGTCAGACCCTCTTCCTCATTCACTCATTCACTCACTCATTCACTCACTCATTCATTCATTCACTCACTCACCCATGCACTCACCCATTCACTCATTCATTCACTCACTCATTCACTCACTCATTCATTCACTCACTCACTCATCCATGCACTCATCCATTCACTCATTCATTCACTCACTCATTCACTCACTCATTCATCTGCTCACTTTTCATTTACTCACTCACTTATCCATTCACTCATTTGCTCATTCGTTTGTTCACTCATTTGTTCATTCATTCACTCACATTCATCATTTCACTGATTCACTCATTTATTCAGTCATTCATTCATTCATCCACTCAGCAACATGTTTGCTGAAGGGATTGCCACGTTGCATGAATGACTGAGCCATGCATAGGATGTGGTCCAGTGGCTTCCCATCAGAACAGCCTGAGCAATGCCAAGCTTCCCATCCGAACAGTGTGAGCAATGCCAGGCAGAGGGATTGGAGATGCAGGGTGTCAGAGCCAGAAGTGCTCTGCTTCCTACTCCAGCAACAGCCCTCGGGAGGCAAAGAGCCTGGCTGATCACAGGAAGGGCCATGCAGGCCTCCTGCCCTCCCAGGTCCTCCCAATGGCTGCTGCTAAAAGCTGCCCTCAGAGACAGACAGCAGTGATGGCTGGTGATGGGGGCTCAGGCTTTGAAGCAGACCACCTGAGTATGGATATAACCATAGCACCAACCAGCTGTAATCTTCTGAACATCCGTTTTCTCAGCTGAACAATGGAACTCAAAACAGTCTCCGGACTGTTAAGAAGACCGATAGCCCTAGCCAGTTTGGCTCAGTGGATAGAGCATCGGGTTCGATTCTGATCAAGGGCACTTACCTCGGTTGCAGGCTCCTCCCCGGCCTGGGCCCTGGTCAGGGCTTGTGCAGGAGGCAACCAATCAATGTGTTTCTCTCACATTGATGTTTCTCTCTGTCTTTTCCTCTCTCTTCCACTCTCTCTAAAATCAGTAGAGAAATATCCTTGGGTGAGGGTTCAAACAAACAAACAAACAATAACAGAAGACGGGAAGAAGTAACGCATGTTGGGGACACAGCACACTTCTTGGCGCGAAGGGAATGCTCAGTGGGTGGAGACTGTTGCTGACTTCAGGGAGTTTCCCCTCCTGCTTTGGGGCTTTCATGTTCCCAGAAAAGCCAGAAGTCCCAGTCGGGGGTTCACGTGGCACCTCAGTTTGGAGAGCCTGTGTTTGCTGGGAGAAGAGGTGAAAGGTCACTTCGGGAGCGTGGGAGGCACGGGGAGGAGACAGCCTGCTCAGGGCACGGCGTTGACCCTTCCTGGCCGTGGCCAGCCCTGCCCACCTTGGCCACCATGGTGTGACCTTGAGCCAGTCACATGACCTTGGCCTCAGTTTCCCCCCTTTCCAAGCAGGCCGCCTCAGGTGTGCCATTCCCACCCGGCACCGATCTGTGGACTGTTTTGAACAGGATTGCTGTGAACATCACGTGAGATCATGCAGGTGAGAGGGCTTTGAAAACACCCAGTGTTCTGTGAATGTAGGGTATTATTATTCCCATTTATCAGGATGTTCTCCCTCAATTCAGCCAGATTTCACTCGGATGATGCAGAACCACGCCCGGGCGTCCCCAGCTATAATTTTCCCGCTTCCCTGTGCCGCTGAATGTTTAAGCACAAAGGCCCCGCTGCCAGGGGAAAGCAAAACAGCAGCGCGTTAGAGGCGCCCCTGCACACGCGGGATTCAAAGCGGGGCGTTCTGTTTATATAAACCTCAAGAGCACGCGCGTGTCAGCAGAGCTCTGAGATTAAAGCGCGCCTTTCTTTCCTACGCCTCTCTGTTATTGCGCCTGTGTCTTGAGGCGGTAGAAAGGAGAACCTCTTGGCTTCTGCTTTGCAGTGTTAGGAAAGCAAAGGCAGAGACAGGCAGGGAGGCCTTGTAAATGACTCTGCCCAGGACAAGGACAAGGCCCAGTCCCTCCAAGCAACAGCCACTGGGAGCGCTGTCCGTGGTGCTGAAATGCAAGCCAGGCCCCCGGCTGTGACTGGAGGGTATTTGGGTGACAGGCCCCTCTCTAGTGACACATTCCTGATGCTCCCTAGAGTCCTGGAGGAAAGGAGGGGGCCCTGGGGAGGCCGAGTCCCCAAAGCTGGTGGGGAGGGGGCACTAGCAGGCAAAGAAGCACGAAGAGGAGGGGGAACAGGCCTCCAGAGTGGCAGCTGCTGTGGAAATGAGGAGAGAGGTGAGAGCAGAAGCCAGAGGAACGAGAAGATAAAGTAATAAAGCAGAGAGATATACCCGGTGACAACAGAGAGATAAATGGAGCAAGTTATACGCAGGGCTCATTTTTGTGCAAATATTTGGGGCGCTATCAAAGAAGGCTGTTTATTGTAAATCTGTCTTCTGGGTGCGCCGCCCCAGCCCACAGGTGTCACCTGCAGTGAAGGTTTCCTCCTAAGACATGGAGGGCAGAGCTCTCGGGTGGAGCTAGCCCACAGCTGCTTTCTGTCTTATAAATAGCCCTTCCCACGGGGAGGTGTGGCCGCCGGAGCCAAGAGGGGGGGCCTCCTCTGGGTTTGGCTATGGGCTGCCTTGCTGGCCTTGATCTCCATTCCCAGCCAGGGCGCAGCTGGGGCCTTGCCGTGACCTAGAATCCAGGGACTGAGATGCATGTGTCCTGAAAGGCCTGTCCAGCTGAGGAGTCTCTCAGCCTGCCCATACCTATTGGGAGGTGCATCTGCCAGACCCCTCCCACCCCCAATGCGGGGAGAAGCCACAGAGCTCAAAAGTGCAGGTGCGAAGAGCCAGGTGAGGCAGGAGAAAGCTACAGGGGTCCTCAGCCCCTCTTTGCAGACTTCTGACCATGTAGACATCCCCCTGCCTACAGGGGCTCAAGACACTCCTTCCTGGAACTCGGGGAAGGACAGGAAGACCTCAGGAGCGCGGGGAAATTTCCAGAAGGTCCTGGGTCCTCTCTCCCCCGTTCGTGGGTCAGCATATGAACAGAGCAAATAAGGCCTCAAGGCTGAGCAGCACTCATATCCTGGAGGGACACCCAGGAGAGGCCACACCCACTCCAGAGCGTGTCAGCCGTGTCACTCATGGAAAGAGGGCATCTCAGCCCAGATTGCCAGCCAGAGCAGATCCCTACGGAGAGGACCACTGTCCAGGAGGGGAGCCCCTCACCCCAGATCTGGGGCCCCCATCCTCCTGCCTTGGGTGCAGCTCAACTTGCAACTCTGCACCTTCAGAAGTGACACCTGCCTCCTGCCTGGCCGGGGGCCCAGCCCTGAGGGCCAGTTCATGTGGACAGTTTATGTCTCCCTCACTTTCCAGGCTTTGGTTGGAAACTCAGCTCCTCGTGGTTGAGCCCAGTCAGTTCCAATGATATTTCCTGGCGCCTTCCTGGCTAACTGCCATTTTATGACGACAGCAAAAGGCCACACGTCAGGGGATGCCATCAGACGGGAAGCTCAAGTCGAGCATTGTAATTTACAGGGAAACCTGGTGGCTCTGGGTGTTTACCTCCCGCGGAACCCGTTTCTGCTCCCATCATGAGAATGAGATCATTAAAACCCTTCCCTGCGCCCGGGAGATGGAATTAGGTTCACTCAGCCCAACTGCAAATGCCAGTGTGAAAGCTGTTGTGTTACTTGGGTTTCAATTTAGAGCCGTTTCTTCCAGGAAGGTTTTTTTTTTTTTTTTTTCCACCTGATCCTAGATTAGACATCAGGAAGAGCAGTAGGAATTTATTCAAATGTGGTTAGGAAATGTACATCTCAAACCAAGGCAGGGAGTGGCTGCTGGTTTTAAGGAGCCCCCCCCCCCCCGAGGGAGCAGCTGGATCTGGAATCTATGAGGTCACCACCAGGAGAGTCCCAGGGAGGGAGTGCAGATGGGTGAGTCTGCGCAGAAGCCCAGGTTCTCGCCAGCTCTTCGCTCAGCCGTCTTCATTGGAGGCTTCATGCTCCAGCTGGGAGCGTGGTGACTGCAGCCCTTCCAGACTCAGCTGCACTGAGAGGAAAGGAGAGGAGCGATCCCGCAGCCCTCACACTTCTCCTGCCTCAGCCAGAACTGGGTCCTACACCCATCCCTGATGTCCCCACAGAGGGTGATGGGAGAGCCTTGCTAGTCGGGTTCTCTCTCTCTCTCTCTCTCTCTCTCTCTCTCTCTCTCTCTCATTCTCTCTCTTCCCTCCCCCAGGCAGGGCTCTGTGGGGAAGATGGTTTTGGATGGGGAATTAATGGGTGCGTGACCCGGCTGCATCCACCATGAAGCCATGAAGTGCTCTTATTATTATTGTTGTTGTTAATCCTCACTCGAGGATATTTTTGCACTGATTTTTAGAGAGAGTGGAAAGGAGGGGGGAGATAGAGAGAAACATTGATGTGAGAGAAAGACATCAATCAGTTGTCTCCCATATGCACTCCGACCAGGCCTGGGGATCAAGCCGGCAACCAGTACGTGCCCTTGACTGGAAATGAACCGGGGACCTTTCGGTCGTAGGCTGGTGCTCCATCCGCTGAGCCAAACCAGCTAGGGCTGAAGTGCGCTTGTTAAATGTCGAGCACAAAGGAGTGTGTGTGTAAAAAAACAACGGTGGCAATAAAGCGAACCCCAGGACAGACCGGCACTAGACCCTGCACGGCTAAGCTTCCTCTGCGGACAGTCTGACTCCCTGTCCCCTCTGGACCCACGCGGAAGCTGGGGTCCGTGTGGCCTGGGGTCCCTGTGGAGCCCAGTGGTTCCCAGCGGGGCTGGGTTCGCTCCCTCGGGGACATCTGGCCAAGTCTGGAGACACCTTTGGTGGTCACCGTTCTGAGAAGCTCCTGGCATGTAGTATCGGAGCCAGGGGTGCTTCTAACAACCCCACAATGCACAGCGGCCCTGCAGAACCAGGAGCAGCAGTGGCCTGGCCGGGCGAGGCGGGGAGGAGGGCGGGACACTGTGAGCCTGCCAGGGCCGTGCAGCCCGGAAGGCGGTTTGTAGGCTTTCAGTGGCTTTTGCTTTTCTCTGGGTCCAAATGGAGTCTTCTGCCTCCTTGAGGGTAACAGGCCCCCGTCCCAGCCAGGGGGCTTCTCCGTGGCCGATGGTCGGTAGAGGGAGCCAGAGCTCAGCACACACAGACCCCGCTCCCTCTCCCTGGAAGCTGACGTGTGGGGTTGCGGGCTAGACGGGGGACATTTGACAAACTCTTGACAAACTGGTGATGTTACCTGACTACAAGGGCCCGTTGGCCTGCGGGCCTCAGGCCCAATTAGACACGGACAGAGCTTGCTGCAAAGAAAGGGCTTGTTGGGTGAGGAAGGGGCCCGCGCCGGACGCAAGGTGAGCGAGTGCTGAGACCTGGCTCCCGGTGCTTCCGGGGACGGGCATTAATCGCGGTGACTAAGGGCGTGTGGGTCGTGGTCTGTGTCGATTGGTCGGGGTGGTTGGCCACGGCATCTCAGCCCGCGTCAGCCACGGCGGCGTTCTGTCTGGTTTCACAAGGATTCGCTCGGTGGGATGCTCCGTTTTCCTGGGTCCGGAGCTGGAACACAACTGCGGCCTAGATGTGCCCTTCCTCTGTGGTCACTAGGCCCCAGCTTTGTTCCTAAGGTCGTTTGATGTCGGCCCAAACCTCCTTGTCCTGAGGACTCAGTGATTAAGGGATGGTCATGCAGGGGAGAGGGAGCTGGGGGGGTCAGGGAGCAGGATGGGGCAGTGTGATCAAAAGGCGGGGGAGGAGAAAAGATGCGATGAAAGAAAATGGGGTTTCTGCCCGGTTACCGGAGAGTTAAGGGCACCCAGACTGCAAAACAACGTCGTCTGTTGGAATAAATACTCAATGTTCAGCCAAAATATAGCTCAAGTTTTTAAACCTTAGTGTCTGTTAGTAGCTGAAGGACCCGTGTTTTTCCTCTTAGAAGGCACCCATTCATATTGATTAGTATTTCCTAACTTGCCCCAAATGCAAGGACCTGCTGTTGGCAAGTTGGCAAGTTGGGAAGTTGAAATGGAGATGGGAATAGGGATGCTTCATATTTCCAACCTCGCTGTGGGGCAGGGTGATACCTCTCTTTTTTGAAAACCTATTAGAACGTGTAATATGCATTAAGACCTGGGTTTTACTTGAGTTCTGTGATTTTTAGGGAAAACTGAAGTGTCCGAAATATTTGGTGTGGTGTGATCACCAAAGACAGCGTCCATGGGCAAATTATGATAAATAGAAATGGTCAGAAGTGGTGGCTATGTTATAATTACTATTTAAAACTAAGACCCAGTCCCCACCCCACGTATGATTCATAATTGCATGCATTTGAGAGGGGTGAGGCCTTCCTCAACGATTTGATACGGGTTGATTCTTTTGAATGTAGAACAATAAAAAGATGAATTCTTGGTCTTCCTTTTAAGATAAGAATTATGCAGCCCCAAATGTCTACAGTTGAGAGATTGAGAAACTGGATTAAGCCTGGCTTCTATCCAGGATAGTCCCATGATGCTTTGCTCCCCGGGGAGGGGAGAGAGGAGGGTGGCTTCCCAACCATCGGTGCTGGAAGCTGGAGGATGCAGAACCAGTCATGACCCCTCCTTCCCCTCTCCCACAGAAATTCCTCTTGCCTCTGGCAGGTAATAATAATAATTAATAATAACACACTTTACGCTGCCTCGGTCCACATGAAACTATAAGCCTAGGAAACTATAATCCCGTAGAGAGCAGAGCCCATTGAGCCATCCCTGTGTCCGTGCCAGCACGCACATGGTGGGTGCTGCGTGCATGTGGATTGGAAGGAGGGAGGGAGCAGGAAGGGGGTAGAGAGGGAGGGACGCAAGGGCCGGGGCTGAGCAGAGAAGGGGCGATGCAGAGGCCAAGCCCTGGAGCAGACTTGGCTGGGCTGAGGTCAGCTGACCCTTCGCTGGGGAACAAAGACCATCCAAGTGGGTCAGAGAGACTCAGAGGTTTTGCTTGAGAAATTGAACCTGACCGCTCCGACTGGGCCGCAGGGTGTCCTGGCAAGAGGAGCTGGGAGGAGAGATGAGAAGGTGCAAGGTCAGGGGGAGCCCTGAGGACAGTGCACAATGAATGGGGCCTGGGAAGGTGCGGCACGGAGAGAGCGAGCCGGAGAGAGAGAGCGTGGAAAGGTCACCGAGTCAGGAATCGGCCCCGGCAGAGGTGCAGCTCACGGGCGGGACGAGCAGCGCCAGGAGGGGGGAGAGGCAGCATCGGAGAGGAGAGGCAACGGGTCCCTGGTGGAGCCTGTGGACGGAGGGCAGGTGGGGGCTAACCAGGGAAAGGGGGGTGGCCAGAGGGAGGCGGCCATGAGGGGGGGAGTGAACAGCAGCGAGGGCCCTGGGGGGACCACCAGGCAGGCACCGAGGAGCCGCAGCCCTTGCATCTCAGCGACGGGCCACCGCTGGCATATCTCATCGCTGTCACCTGTCAGCGTCAGCAGAGCTTTCACCGGTGGCTGCAGCCTCTATTTCTGGGAATTTTCCATCTGCCCCTGCTACGCCAAGTGCCAGCTTGAGAGGGTGGCAGGAGAGGCCGTGCCTCGAGCGTGGGTGCCAGTCTCCAATATTGAACTTGCGGGGAGCCCAGGCCCCCCTCGTCCTGGCGCGCCACCCCAAGTTCAAAAGGAACTAAGACATGACTCTCCTGTCAGGGCCTCGCCTGCAGTGGCAGCTTCGTGAGCGCCATCGTGGGGAGTGTGTTTAAATATCGAGGAAGGGGAGAGGGAAGGGTGCCATGTGCTGTGCTGGCCCTTCTGGAAGGTTCCTGGAGAGGTTGGAAAGGTCCGTCCGTCCGGAGCAGGGCAGGGGTGCCAGGCCCTCGGCCATCGCCCTTTCTGGGGTCACTTTGATGTCCGGTGGCCGGCGTGTGTTGCAGGGTTCCAGGCACCCACTCAGCTCTGCGCGTCGGCTCCCCTGCGCCTCCGGAGAGAAGACACTGCAGACAAAGCCAGGTGTCTCCTCCGGGGTGACTTCAGGGGACATTGAAGTCCCTGCAAACCTTTGGGTTTTGCAGGGAGAAAAAAAAAAACCTGCCAAACGGGGGCTCATTCTCCTCCAGAGGCACAGGAAATGGACCTGCTGGTTTGGCTCATCGTGGTTGGTTTGTGAATTCCTTAGTCAGTGACTGAGCGGCTACCCGGCTGGGGACCGTGTTGGGGGCCCTGTCATGCGCTCTCTTGACCTTCACGACGACCCTATCGGGTCAGCATGAAGCTCCCCCTTTTGCAGACGAAGGTATGAGGCTGAGAGCGTTCCGTGACTTGCCCAGGTCACACGGCGCTTAAAGTGGCCCCGGGTGGCGTTTGAGCCAAATTCGGAGCCCCAGTCCAAGTTCTCCCCCTCGCCTGGCCGCGGGTGGGCACGGTGACAGGGCTGCCCTCGTCCTCTCCTGCTTTACCTCCGAAATCAGCGCCGCTGCTGCAGACAGCTGGCTGCATCGAGAGCGTCCTTCACGCCTGCAAATACAGCCATTGTGGTTCTTCACACGAGCCTTACACAGTCAAGCTCTCCCACTAAAGGTAAATGGTGCGTTTCATCGCGTGCGCTCTCCTGACGACCGGTATAAGCCTGGCCCCGTGATTCCACCTCAGAATGTGGTTTCCCTCCCAGAGCGAACCTTCAGTTCTGGGCAGAGGCCTGCACAACGTCACTGTGCTCCTGGGCTGTCTCGCTTGTTCAGCAACAAGCCCAGCGGTGGGCCAGGCCCCAGGCTCGATGCTGGGCGAGCAGAGGACGCTGTTGCGGGTCTGCCTTGGAAGGGGGCCCTGGGCAGCCACCGCGGTCTGTGCTCGGGCTGGAACTGCCTCTTCTCTTCACGGCTTTTTCCTGGATGTTCCCTGTGCCGAACCTCTG
Organism: Myotis nattereri; assembly: GCF_964212035.1. Classification (NCBI taxonomy): domain Eukaryota; kingdom Metazoa; phylum Chordata; class Mammalia; order Chiroptera; family Vespertilionidae; genus Myotis; species Myotis nattereri. The sequence goes on along the minus strand of NC_138077.1, from coordinate 212,838,631 downwards.
CTTCCCCGGATCTGCCCATGGCTGGATTCTTATCACTTCAGACTCAGGCCAGGGTCACCTCCTCCGAGGCCTTCCCTGAGCTCCCTGCCTAAGCCCACTCCCCGCTCCCTCCAGCACCCAGTCCTTTTATGCTTGTAGCAGGGCACCACCCAAAATTACCTTCTTTCTTCAAGTATTTCTAGGTTGTCTTTTCCGTGCTTTTTGAGAGCAAGATGTGTACTCTGAACCTAGACCAGCCCCTGGCACATCATGGCTGTTGATAGTTTATCTGTAGAATGAATGAATGAGGAGTGAATGAATGAACCAATGAATGAGTTAGTGAGTGAATGAAGGAGTGAGTGAATAAATGAATGAGTGAATGAATGAATGAAGGAGTGAATGAGTTAATGAATGAGTGATTGAACAAGTGAGTGAAGGAAGGAATGAGTGAGTGAGTGAGTGAGTGAATGAATGAAGAAGTGAGTGAATGACTGAGTGAATGAGTTAATGAATGAGTGATTGAACAAGTGAGTGAAGGAAGGAATGAGTGAGTGAGTGAATGAGTTAATGAATGAGTGAATGAATGAATAAGTACCCTGTGAAGTGAGTACTGTGCTATCCCCACTCCATACAGAAGGACACTTCCTCACCCAGCTGATGAGAGGAGTAGCTGTGAGGGGGCAGCTGGGACCCCTTCTCTCAAGGTCACTAACGTGAACGCCTTGCCTGCTTGGGCTCCACACACTTGCACCCTTTCCCCCAGGCAGCAAGGGGGTCGCAGAGACAGCGAAGACAGGCTCCTGGCTCCTCGAGTCTGAGCCCCGAGTCAGAAGAGGTGCTTTTTTAACTTTTTCCTGTTGGCTCCTCCCCCTCCCCACCAGCTTTCTCCTCACCAAGGACCCTGCGGACCAACCGCCAGAATTAATTACGGTCCCGGGTCCCTAACTTGTCCTCACATCTCCATAGCAACAGTGGTTCGCAAATGCCAGCAAGTGCTTTCCTACAGGGGCTGTATCCCTTACACAAAGTAGAACGTTCTGGGCAAGATTGGAACACAGTTTTTGAACGGCGCTGCTCTGATTTCTTCACACTTCACAGCCGCTTTCTTTGCAAACATGCGTGTCCCAGTTACCCTGGGCGGGTGCCAAGGCCCTCGGCCCAGCGTCTGTCTTCTCAGCTTCATGGCAGCCCTGGTCCGACCCGAAACAAACAAGGAGAGAGCCCTGGGCCTCACAACTGAGGGGCGCGCGCGTGTGTGTGTGCACATGCACATATGTGCATACATGTGTGTACATGTGTGTTTGTGCATATATGTATATGTGTGAGTGTGTGCACATGTGCACTGTGTTTTTGAGTGTGTGCATGTGTACGTGTGTGAGTGTGTGCACGTGTGTGCATATGCGCAGGTGTGCGTGCGTATGCAGGTGTGTGAGTGTGCACGCACACACAAAGACACTGGCCATGTCTTATGGATTGGCAATGGCCCCGGAACTCTGATTCCTGGGACCCCATCTGAGTGTAGAGGGAAGGGGTGCTATCCATGGTTTCGTGTGAATTTCCAAGGCCAAGACGGGGAGGGGATGTGTGTGTGAGAGGTTAGCTCACGTCATCCACGGGTGAGACAGGTGAGCTCGGGTGAAAATGAGGAGTCAGAGGCAGGCCTTCCCTCCGCCTCAGCAATGGCAGGAGAGCTGAAGGGAGGGGTGCTGGGTGGACAGTGGGTGTAGGAGCCACCAACTGGCTGACAGACTTGCTGTCCTTCAGAGCATAGCCCCGCCCACTGCACCGTCCAGACTGCACACCCCTCTGCCCTGCCCCAGGCGCTCTGGTCGGCCAGACTCTCCGGCCACCTCCCGGGGAATGAATTTCCCTCTGACGTGGGCTCAGCCTCAGGAAGCCTGGGGGCCGGGGAGGGATGCAGACCTGAGCCCAGAGATCAGAGGCAGGAGGCAGGATGGGCAATGGGGCAAGAGGGGGCAGCAGGCTGCGCTGGGGGTCAAGGAGAATGCGGCCCTTTGGGTTGGGAGGAAGAGGGAAGCTGCAAGGCCAGCGTGGCACTGGAGCTGGGCCTTGACGAGCAGGGGGATGGGGACTTGTTGAGAGAGAGAGAGAGAGAAAGAGAGAGAGAGAGAGAGAGAGAGAGAGAAATTCCCGGCCCTGGAGACGGAGCGGACAGAGCAGCCAAGGGTCCCGAGGACTGAGCCAGGGATGCGGGGAGGGGACACGGGACGCACAGACGCAGGTGGACTGGCCAGTCGCCGAGGCCTTTGCTATCGGGAGTGGGCACACTCACGGGAAGTGGGAGCCACTGAAGGTTGGCAGGGGGCAGGGAGGCGCCCTCGTAGCTGGTACTGGGGAAAACGGCTTCGACAGTCGGATGGGCGGGGCTGGAAGGCCCGTGCCAGGTTGCTGGGTCAGGCAATGAGGACCAGACGGGGCAGTGGCCTGTGACCAGGAGAGAGGCCCCGCCCTTCCTACTGTTCCGCTGCAAGCCAGCGTCTTGGACTAGAGCCCCTGGAGCCCTCTCTCTTGGTGTCTCCCAGCTCTGTGGCTCAGCGCTGTCCCCACGGGCAGACGTGGGTCTTGTCTCTGAGCGCCATGCTTAGAGGTGCCCAGAGGAAGCTGGAGGAGGCCTGGTCTGTCCGTCACACCATCTGAAGAGGCCTGGGTCCCCCTGGGCCGCAGCCCGCTCCCCTGCTGCCTTCAACATCTGTCAGGGAAGGGGACGTTGAAGGAGGTGTTGGGGTTGTAAGCTCCCCTTCCACCGCCGTTTGCAAGGGGCTGGCGTCCACAGTGCAGCCGCGTGGCCCCAGCCGTGGTCTCAGGGTGGGAAGGCAGGATCGGGCCCTGGGCGGGCTGGTGCTCGGGAGGCCGAGCCCCGCTGGTTGGGGGGATGAGGCAGGTTGCCAGGGTTGCCGGCACGGCACGGGCACAGGCCCGGGAAGGGGCGGGCTGCCGCAGCAGCTCTGCAGAGGGCGCCCCGATTCGCCCGAGTCGTTAGAACAGCACGTTTCGTGGTTGCCAAGGCGGCTCACGGGTTATCAGCGAGCCGCAGGAGCCGCTGGAGAGAGGAGGGAGATAAAGGGGATTTAAAAGGGAAGTAACAAAGAGCTGTCATTTCTAATCCAAACCTGGCCCCGCAGTCACTTTTTACCCCCAGTCACGCTTCGAAGACGTACCGTCGAGTGCTACCTTCCTTCGTGGTTACACTTATCTCGTCCTGCTGAGGCGCTGAAGGGGAGCTGGGGAGCACATTCGCAAAGCACACAGCCCGGTGTCATCACGGTTCCCTCCAACACAAGCGTGGGGTCGCACCGTGCCAGTCACCAGAGCATAAAACCGTACAGATGTGCGATGGGCCGGCAGCTCACCCTCTGCTGCCCCAGTCGGCTCCTGCGTCAGTCCAGGGGGAGCTTTGGGGTTTGTGTCTCTAATGGGATTTAGCAGAGGGGCTCCCTGATGCGCCCACAGAGGGAGGGCGGCCCAGCTCCCAGCATCCCCGCCTCCCCGCTCAAAGCACCTTCCCCATCATGACCACCGGGAAGGGGGGTACAGGAAGCACCAGCTCTGTGAGCGAAGCCAGGGCCCCGCTCCAGCCACCGCAGATCTCACGGCCTATTCCTGGTCAAGCTCAGACAGGAGGACGCCGGCCAGGAAGCAGCCTCGCTGTGCACCACGCGGGGTGGGCAGCACCAGCTCTGCCTCCTGCACAGTCTCTCTGCACAGCAAGGAAGTGCAGCCCTTTCTTGGGGTGGTTCTGACCCCAGGAAGGGGCACAGCTCAGATGACCTTGGGCTCAGGCGGGTCCCACACACAGACGCTGAGGCAGGGTATGGGGAACAGTCCATTTTATATATATACTAGAGGCCCGGTGCACAAAAATTTGTGCACTCCGGGGGGAGGGAGGTCCCTCAGCCCAGCCTGTGCCCTCTCACAGTCTGGGACCCCTCAGGGGATGACCACCTGCTGGCTTAGGCCCACTCCCCAGGGATTGGGCCTAAGATGACAATCAGACATCCCTCTGGCAGCCTGGCAGCCCTCGGGGGATGTCCACCTGCCAGCAGGGAGCAGGCCTAAGCTACAGTCGAATATCCTTAGCGCTGCTGAGGAGGCAGTAGAGGCTCCCACCACCACCGCTGTACTGGCAGCCATCAGCCTGGCTTGTGGCTGAGCAGAGCTCCTCCCATGTGGGAGCGCACTGACCACCAGAGGGCAGCTCCTGCATTGAGCATCTGCCCCCTGGTGGTCAGTGTGTGTCATAGTGACCAGTCATTCCCAGTCCTTCTGCTGTTAGGGTCAGTTTTCATATTACCCTTTTACTATATAGGATAGAGGCCTGGTGCACGGGTGGGGGCCGGCTGGTTTGCCCTGAAGGGTGTCCCAGATCAGGGTGGGGGTCCCGCTTGGGTGCCTGGACAGCCTGGATGAGGGGATGATGGCTGTTTGCAGCTGGTCACACCCCCTTCAGGGTGGGGGTCCCTACTGGCGTGCCTGGCCAGTCTGGGTGAGGGGCTGAGGGCTGTTTTCAGGCTGACGGGTGACTGAAGCTCCCAACCTCTCCTTTTTTTCTTTTTTTTTTTTTTTATTCTGGGATTTATTTACCTTCTATGGCTGTCACTGGAACTGAGAGCCGGCTTTAGCTCTGAGGCTCGGCTCCAGCTCTGAGACCTCGGCTGCTAAAAGCAGGTATCTGGGTTTGTTTGGCTTCTATAATTGAAACACTGTTGCAGCTCTAGCTCTGAGGCCTGGCTGTCTGAAAGCAGGTTTCTGGGGTTTGTTTAGCGTCTATAATTGCAACATTGTTTCTTAGACTGCAGCTCAGAGGCCGGCAGCGACAGGCGGGGAACCTTGGCTTCCTCCATCACTGGAGCAAGCAAGCCTCCTATTCGCTTCAGCTGCCTGGCTGCCGGCCGCCATCTTGGTTGGCAGTTAATTTGCATATCTCCCTGATTAGCCCATGGGAAGCGTGTCGGAGGTACGGTTAATTACCATGTTTGTCTATTATTAGATAGGATATGTTTTTATTGATTTCAGAGGGGAAGAGAGAGAGAAACATCAATGATGAGAGAGAATCATCGATCAGTTGCCTTCTGCATGCTCCCAACTGGGGATCGAGCACACAACCCGGGCATGTTCCCTGACTGGGAGTCAAACGGAGACCTCCTGGTTCAAACCACTGAGCCACACCGCCTGGGCCAGTGCTTTGAATTGGTGCACACTTAAATACAGAATGTTTTTCTGAGAAACGTAGTTTTGTTTTCTCCCAGCACTTAGAAGTTAGCTAAGGAGTGTCTCATGGATCCTGTTTCCATGGGTGGATGGGAGTGATGCTGTGCCCCTCCCCCTCCCCGCTATCCCCCTACCCCCTGCACTGGCTTGAGTGCCCGTGGAGCTAACGCTGGGCCCTCGATGTCCGCAAAGCCAAGAGGGGCTCCTGTGTAAGGAATTGCACCTCCCTAACAAGCCGTGCCTGAATCCACTTGGTTTCGTCCCACCTACAAGCTCTGTAAGATCTAAGGGAAACCTGGATTGAGGAGTCAGTATGATAACTGGCCATTTTGAAGACGTAGTGCGCGTCGGTGCGAATGCTTTATCTCACGGAGTCTTCACAGCGACCTCATGGGGCAGGTCCTATCAGTCTGTCCGTGTCACAGCTGAGAAAACAGGCACAGAGGGGAGCTGGCCGAGGGCCCAGCTGGGACACGGCAGACCAGACTCACCCCCGGCAGCCGTCTCCAGAGCACAACCTGCACCACCCGCAGCACCGTCACCCTCAGCTTCAGGCAGACCTGGGGGCAGGGTGGGGCTTCGGTGGCTTTTCTCTTCATGTCCCTTGTGTGTAAAGTGGAGATAACCATTCCTGCCTCCTGTTGTGAGGATTAACCGAGCTAAGTCCTGCGGACACTTAGCACCCAGCATGGAACAACAGGTGCTGAACAAAAGGCAGCTCTCCATAATCATTGTGACTGTTGTTGTCATGGTAACCAGAGGAGTGTGCATGGCACGGGTGGAGAGAGACTGGCTTAGCAAAAGGAACACCTAGGGCCTGTTGATGAGTTAGGGCTCCTGGTTGATGCAACAGAAAATCCAACTTGAACTGGCTTCAGGATAAGAGGAAATTGGACGGTTCGAGTTAACTGGAGAGTTGAGGTTTTGGCTTCAGGCATGGCTGGATCCAGGTGCGCAGTTAGTAGCGTGGAGGCTGAGTGTCTTGTTCCCTGGGTTCTGTCTTTTCCGGGCTGGTGTCCTTCTTGGACTCCACATGCTGGTGAGAGGCGGCTTCCAGGAGCGCCGGGCTCCATCATCCCAGGCTCAAGTCCAGCAGGAAGTCATCCCTGCCTCGCTGGGGCTCAGGCCACGCCCAGGGATTAGCTCTGATTGCCTGTGGTTGGAACTCAGGGCCAGTCCTCTGTCCAGGTCTCAGTTTGTTAAGAAGAGCCTTCGCCGAAGGTTCTCAGCTCCCGGTGGGCCCAGCTGTCAAGCCCGGGCCTTCCTAGGCCCAGCACCCGCTCTGCACAGTGGCTTCCGGGAGCCCCGGCGTATTCCTGAGCTTGCCGGTGGCACTCGGGCCCTCCAGCCCCTGGGACAGGCTGCTTCTTTCTTCCCCGGGACACAGCCTTGCACTTCACCCACACGGGGTCCAGCTGTCCCTCGCCACCCACAACCTCCCAAGACCCTCTCGTGACCGATCACAAGGGACCTGGCACTTCATCGCCCATAGCAGTTCCGTGTCATCTGCAAACACGGAGGTTCTATCGGCATTTCTTCCCCCAGGTCAATGAGACAAGGCTGGCCCTGTGCCAGCGTGAAATCACGTGGCTTCCGTTTGCCCATCCAGGGAGGGGGCGGGTGGCAGGCGTGGCCCCAGCGGCATGCATCCAGGGGACTTGCCCCCCGGGGCCTGGGAGAGTCTGGGCGGATGGCTCCTCTTTCAGCACAAGCGTCTCTATCTGCTCAGGGCAGCTGGTCACCTTCCTTCATTCCCCCGGCCCCGCGTGCCCAGGTGTGGCCAGGACTGTGCCAGGCAGGTTCCCAGTTCATGTGATTTCCCGCCTCCCCGTGGGCAGAAGAGGGCAGAGCCCGCCAGCCCCAACGCCGGCGTGGTCCCCGACCCCCACTCCAGGTGGAAATTGTTTAACTCCATTGCCAGGACTGGAAATTCTGGTAATTGTGTAATAACAGCGGCAGCGGCAATAACACTCAGCAATTACCCGGGGTTTTCCACTTCAGACCACGGTACCTGCATTAACTAGTTAAGTCTCCCAGCCTCCTCCCAAGCAGGGAGGGGCTGTGGCCGACTCCCTCCTGCGCCTGCACCCACCAGCTAAAGGGACCTTAGGGCTTCCCCAGAGCAGCGGCCCTGGCCCCACCCCCCGGAGCAGGGCGGAGGCCCCATGCGGCATTCCCTGTCCCTCACAGGTGTCCCCAAGCTCCCCCCGCTGCTGAGCCCTGCAAGGACGGGAGGTTGTCTGTGTGCCCTGGGACTGCAGCAGGGAGCCCGGTGCCCGGCGGGTAAATGGGGGCCTGGCACCCAGGGGCACACAGCTGACGGCTGGCTTTGCCTATATGGGGGGCACCTTTGGTTTCTACTCTTTTTTCATTTTCTCCTTTTGCTTCTTTCACTGTCCCCAGCTTTGGGGACCTGGGTTTGCCTCTGCCATCACCAGGTGCTCAACTCCTAGCTGTCCTGCCCACCCCATCCCACACCCCTGCCTGCCCACAGGGTGCCCTGTAGTCCCTTGCTGTGGAGACGGTACTCCCCCTCCATCATGGCCCCGCCCTGAGCAGCTCACAGACCGGCGTGGAGGTCAGGGTTCCAGCCCCACCCCTGCTCCCATCAGCTCCCCGCGCCCCACATGTCCCGCAAGCTCCCCGGCCCTGTGCTTGCCCAGGCACAGAGGCCACCTGGGCTGCGGCTGCCCAGGGCACTGAGGCTGGCACACGGCCCTCCACCCACCACCCAGCGAGCTCCCTCAGAGCCCAGGGCTGGTGGAGAGGCTGGCAGCTGGGGCTTAGGGCTCAGGGCTGGGGCTCAGGACAGGCTCGGTCGAGGGTTGAATCGTGGAGTTCTGAATGCTGGGTCTGCAAGGGACTAAACGAGGAAATGGAAGTGGGGCTAAAATGGGGACCTGGGACCCGGTTGACACTCAGAAAGTCATCTTTGCAAATAGAGACACCGCTGAGAGGTGCATGCTGGGGGTCTGGGCCCCGCCCTGCTCCCTGAGGACGTGGTGGTGAAATGTGGCCTTCCGTGCATAGGGGCCCAGGAGGCTCCCTGCCCGTCTGGGGAAGAGGGAGGAGGAGGAAGGGGCAGCCTGCAGGGCAGCCTACCCTCAGAGACCTGAGCCGCCAGGCCACCCGCCTGGCCCTTGGGTGAGGGAAGGGGTGGGCACAGTCTTGCATTTCCCTGTCCCTGGGCCTGCGTGCCCTCCCCCTGCCCGCTGGCAGCCATCAGCGGGGACAGTGGGGATAGAACTGAGCCACATGACAGGCCTATCCGCCGACGGGGACATCGATCCGCCTCATGCCTTTGTCTGGAGCAGAGGAGAGCTGCCAGGCTGCCAGGGCAGCTGGAGGCGGGCAGAGGGTTGTCTGTGCCCGCAGTGCAGTGCCCCGCGCCCTGAGCCTGGTCTCAGCATCGCTCCTTCCCTAACACGTCCTCCCTCCTTTGCGCCGGCGTCGCCTCCCGGTCCATGGCACCTGCCCCGTTTGTGCGGCACCGGGTACAGGGAGGCTCGGCCCTGCAGATGGGGCGCGCGGGGCTTCCGGAACCGGCAGGGAGGGCGCTCCCAGGACAGATGCGGTCCCAGAGCGGCCTGTGTGCGAACCGCGCTGGTTTCCGCCGGCTCCCGCCTCCGCTGGCGGTGCGCGGCCCCCGCGACAAGTGGGGAGGTGTGTGGCGCCATTACATGCTATTATGACTTTCGGGGTAATGTGTACATTCCCGCCATCGCCCAGCCTCTCTCCTTCATTTCTCATGAGAACCGGCACGAGATTAATGACGGCGCCCGGAGAGACGGAGCACCACGCCACTGATTTATTGACCACTTAGCGCTGATGAAGCTGCAAACAAGAGTCAAACAGATGTTGCAGCTGCATTTTTCTTTATCAAAACCAACCGCTTTTTGCATGTTTAACCACTTCCTGCACGGCTGTCCTGCTCACTCCACGGAAAGCGGTGCTGCCTCCGGGCCTCGCCCCTCCCCGCAGAGCCCACCCCTGGCCGCCGCCAAGAGGAGGACGCGAGGCCCCCAGACTCTCGCTCGGGGTGACAGGTCCCCACGTGGGTCTCCGGTGAGGAGCACAGGGCTGCCTCACCCAGTTCCGGGGCCCGTCGTGCACACCCAGGGGTGGGCTCGGCATTCGAGGCCCAGGGCCCAGCTCCCTGCAAACGGGAACGCCTCCCGCTCCGGCTTGTCTAGGAACAGGTAGCTGACACCCATGTAAAGCGCACGTCGGTGGCCTGGCATGAGGGATGGAATTCAAAGCCGAAGGAAACACCTTCAGCAGTTAAGGTCAAGTCCGGGCGTCCGCCTCCCCCTCCTCCAGACAGACACTCAGGCTGGCCGAGCGAGCACGTGCCTGAGTGGAGCACCCAGGCCTCCCTCCCAGAGGCCAGAAGCCACAGGAGCCGGGGTCTCTCTCCACAGGAAGTCGGGGCTGTCTGATGAAAGCGTGGCACCCACCACCCCAGTCTCTGCGCCATCCTACCCCCACCCTCCCTCACGGCTGCCCCCAGCTGGGCTTCCCTACCTCTCCGCTGTGCCTCTTGATCTGTTTCTCTCCTCCCTCCTCCCTCCTCCCCAGCCCCAGCCCTAACCTGAGGTCCCAGGTCTGGGTCCTGCCCTGGGGCTGAGCCCGCTCCTCCTGGCGGGGGTTGTACCAGGAGACCCTGAGGGAGTGGAGCGTTCAGGAGACGGGCACAGGCCTGCCCACCCCTGCTTGCCCAGCCCGCTGGGCCCCTCGCTCTGGCAGGAGGTTCTGAACTCTGTGTTGGTGGCAGGTTTAATCCAGGTCGCTTGGCCATGATTGGCAGCCCGGCCACCCCCTCTGCTGCCCACCCAGCCACCGAGCACCCTCACAATCTCCTTCCTCAATCCCGCCACCTGTCATTAAGGAGATCAAATTGCCAGGCAGCCGCCCGGAGCACCCCCCATGCCCGCCAGCTGCTCATCTCCAGTGTGCCTCTCCCCCCATCAGCACGTGCTCAGCCCTGAGATGGGAGGCTGCCCTGGTCCCCAGGTCTCCCCGCAGGGACCCCGCATCCTGGGGTACCCTAGTCAGGACGGACAAGCCTGCAGTTGAAGGGAGACAGTATCCCCTACCCTGGCCTCTCCCTCAGCCCCAGTCTTTCCAGATGAGTGAGCCTCCTGCCAGGCCAGGACGGGGCCTGGGGCGGGGTAATTCTTGAGCCACTGAAGCCCTACTGCCCAGAGCCCCAGGGCACAGGCAAGGGCTCCCATCTACCAATAACTGCTGATGGTGCTTCCTTTGGCTTTGAATTTTATCTGTGATTCCCAGACTGTGTTCCAGAGAACGCTAAGGTCCCAAGAGGCGCTCAGGTTCGTGGCCAAATAAGCCTGGAGAGCCTTCCTGTGCACATGGAGAGACCCGCCTTCATAGGAGCCATCAAGGCTCTGACAAGTCCTGCAGTGAAGGAGCCGGTGGACTTGGGCTGAGCGTTTGCTCTGCAGAACATGCTTAGCCTTTCCTGTGCGTTTGGGTGTCAGGGTCCTTGGCCAGTTCTCTTGCTGGGCTTTGTCCCCACAGGTCAGGGCGGGTGACAGGCACTCCCTGGAAGCAGTGTGTTAGGACGCGACTGAGTTGGGTTCCTGGAGGTACCTACCCAGCACCTGAAGGTCCCAGCAGCCTGGGCCTCGGTCAGCACATTCAAACCTCACATTTCCAGACAGAAAGCCAAGGTGGCGATGGCTTAAGGGGCCAGCTGAGGGCTCCTGGGCCCCTCAGGTGCTGGATGGCCACCTCCTCCTCCCATGCCCCTCCTCCCCTCTTCTTCCGTCTGTCTGTCCGTCCCCCAGGAAGACACACCTGGAGGGAGCAGGGGCGGGGGGTGAGGGGGGTCCTGAGAGCTGAGTCAGCAGGGAGGAGACGCTGCCTGGCACCACCTCCCCAGCCCAGGTCAGCGCCCCAGGCAGGCTGGTGGCCCGGGCCCTGGAGCAGCTGGCTGTCCCCCACGCTCAGCATTCGGCAGAGTGCCTACTTCGTGCCGGCCCTGCTCTGGGCTCAGGAACGCACCGTGGGCAGAGCCCGGCCGTCAGAGCTCAGGCTCTGGGTGGAAAGGCAAGCAGGAAATGCTCAGACGTGAGACCCGGCAGTGAAGCTGTTGGACAGCCAAGGCTCGGCACAGAGCAGGCCTGGGGGGGGCGGGGGGGGGGGCGCTGTACCTGGGGAACCGCTGAATGAGGAGCCAGGGGAGGTGGCATTGAGACTTATCACGGAGCACCTCAGCCGGAGAGAACAGGGAACAGCAGGTGTGGGGGATGGGGTGGCAGGAGCCTCAGAGCCTTGGGGAGCGCTGGTGGCTGGAGAGAAAACGGGTGGTGGTTCCTGTAACCCTATCAGGGGTGTGGGTGTCACTCGCCATCGCCGGGATTCTGGGGTCACACCTGCTGGGGTTGGAGAACTGACTGGGAGGGGGGAGGGGAGGCCCAGGCGGAGATGGGCTCACACTCAGGCTGTCAAGGCGGACATGGGTGGGGCAGGGAGAATGCCATGATGGTGAGGGGTCAGGAGAGAGAGGGAGGGACAGGCAGAGAGGGTGACTTGGAGGGCCCGACCTGGACGCTTGGGGGAGGCGGTGCCACTCCCCATGGGGTAGGGCCTGGGGCTGGCCATCTGGCTCGGCCTTGAAGCCAGGGGTGTTCACAAGGCCCCAACAGGAGCTGTGAGTGGACAGTGGGATAGGGGGCCGTGAGCCTGGGCGGGGCAGAGGGTGGGCTGTGGAGAGAGCGCCAGGACTCCTGGGAGCAGGGTAGCTATGGCCAGGACGCTGGGCAAGGGCACCAGGGGCAGGGCCCCCGGACCCGGCCGTGAGGGGGCCACATGCAGTGAGGGGAGGATCGGGACACACAGGGCTGTGCAGAGAGCGTCTGCGTTGTGAGTGGGTGAACCGCGGCCAGACACTTAGCTCTGGCCATTCTCTCGGGGAAATCCATTTTGCTTGGTGTGGGGTTAGGCGGCACAAGGGACTCCATGCTCTCCAGGCCCAGCAGCCTGGGGATCAGCACCCAGGACAGGCCATGGGTGGGGGTGGGACAAGAGCATGTCCACAGGCTCCTCCCTGCATACGGGGTTTCCATGAAGATGCCAGAGGTCACCACCTGAAGAGAGCATGACCTTGGAGGATGACACCCCCCGAAAGTCCACGAGGCCTGGCCTGGTGTCAAAGGCCTGGGGGAGGGGTCCTGTGGGCCGGGACCCACTGGGACTCCATGGCTAATATATTTTTCTGCCAAAAACACCCAATAAAATGCACAACTAATGGATGAGATTGCAACGTTGCCAAGAAGCGACATGTGCCCCAAACATCCAAACATACCTCGATCACACTGTCTCCAAACCAGCCCCAAACCGGGAAGTCGGTACTTAAGATTCCACCGGGGACTTGGAGCTGCAGGAACCCAGGCCCTGGGGCAGGATCTGCGGTTACAATGGAGACCGTGAAGCCGGCTTCCCAGCTTCCTAACCCCAACCAGTCCCAGCACCTGCAGGGGCCGCGCTTCCTCCCAACTGTGTCAAGGCCGCTGAGAGGCTCAGCCCAGAGCGGGGCTCCGGGAAGGGCCTGGTGCCTGATTCAAAAGGCTCAGAAGGAGAACTAGACCCCCAAGTCCATAGTTACAGGTGTGGGGCCCGGACCCCCGGTCTGTGAGCTCCTAACAGGTGCCGTCGCTGTGCCTTGGGGCGTTTATCGGGGCTGAGAGATGGAGTAACCGCAGCCTCCATCGAATTCTCAGCGGCCTCAGACCCGGCTGAGGTTAGAGCCAGCCCTGCCTCCCAGCCTCCTAGGAGTGCTGTGCCCCTCATAGGCTAGAAAACTGAAGCCAGATGTCAGCGGCACGCAAGCATGGAAAGGGAAGGGTGGGAAGTCCAACGTCATTCTAGCTCAATTCCGCTGATGGAAGTGAACGGTGGTCATTGCCAATGCCATAACAGCTCCAGGCCTTCCCCCGTGGCTGAGGAGATAAAGGAGGAGTACTGACTAAGATACAAACCCCGTCTCCATCCTGATACAGAGGGCGGGGTATCAGGGAGTACTTCCTGGAGGAGGAGGCGAGCGTGGTTCTTATCCTCAAAGAATAGGTGGAGGCCAGTTATGTAAACACGGAGCTGGACGCTGAAGGGAGGGACAGCGCTTTCTGACATAGGAGAGTTCGGGGTGCTCTAGTGCAGGAATTACTGGTTTGGGGTTTCGGTGTGTGGTGAAGGCAGCCCTGCTTGGCTCCGATGCCTGTCCTACCGCCTTGGTCTCCCACAGCCTTTGCTGGGTGCTCCGTGGGGCTCTGGGGCAGGAGGCTGCAGGTCTTTCATCTCCTGGGTGGCTGACATCCATCCAGTGTCCCCGCAGGACCCAGCTCCTGCTCCAGGGCCAGGATCAGAGGCAGCCCTGGGCGGATGGCCCGCTGGCCCCGCAGCCCTTTGATCCTTCCTCGTCTTGCTCAGCAGCTGGTGCTGCCACCTGCCCAGGCACAGCTCAAGCAGGAGCCCCCAGCCCAGCGCAGCCCGGGAGGCCGTGTGCTGGTCCCAGGAAGAACACAGGGCAGGGACCCAGGTGTACTCCCCCTGGTCCTGGGCCACCTCACCCGTGCAATGAGGAGAGCAGGTCTGCAGCCCCCACTCCCTCTGGGGTACAAGGCAAGGATGCAGGGAAGTTGAGGCGGGAAAGCGCCGAGACCAAGCGAGACAGGCCAGCAGGTGTCTTGGCAGGACCTGAATTGGGAGTCAGAATCCTGGCTTCCGGCCCAGGCTCTGTCCCTGGCCAGACACACAGCTTCAGGCAGGTCACAGCTTCTCTGGGCTCAGTCCCCTCATTGTAGACAGAGGGTACCCTGCCCTGCCCGGCCCTGCCAGCCCCACGCTGGCTAGCGCTGGCACCAAGTGAGATGACACTGACAGTGCTCAGACCACAGCGCGCGTGCGCCGATGTCAGGTCCTCATCACTATTAAGGACCATGAGTGCCGCCGTCCAGAAAAACTGCCATTCGGGCGGCTCCTGGTCGTGCTGATGTGATTTGCTGGGTAACTGAGCATTTGCAAGGAAAAACCCTTATTGAAAAGCTTCTTAAATGGCGCCGGTCAACGTTCTTGCACTGGTCACGTGTCATCTCCAGCCTTTGCTAACGCGTTGATTGAGCCCACAGTCACTCATTGCGTGGCTCTGACCAGATCCGAAAGGGTGACTGCAGACGCAGCCCCCTCAGCAGGGCCCTCGAGCCACAGGCCTCGGGGCAACTCGTGGCGGGGTGTCAGGCAGGAAACGCAGAGGCCGCAGCTCCGGGGAAGAGCGATGGAAGGGGCCTTCCGGCTGGCTTGTCTGTAGCGGCATCTCGATGTTCCCTCACGTTCCCTGACTGGGGAGGTTTTTCAGGGTCTTTCCAGCTGCGTTATAAAGCGACGCGATTGCTTTTTACAAACGAAACCGGCCTGGCCTTCTGGGGGCCACGAGAAGCTGCTGCCCCAAGGGGCCCGGGCACGTCACTGTCAGAGCTGGTGTCTGGGGGGGGGGGGGGGGCGGATCGAAGGCATTTTGAACTGAGACTGGGGGACGAGGCCGACCCATCTGGGGACCAGCGGTGCCTGCAGGGTCCCCACGGGAGCGTTCTTTCCGTTCCGAGCTCCCAGGGGAGTGAGTGGCGGCCGCCTGGGTGTTGCTCGGAAGGGCCGTGCTGACGGGGCTGTTTGCACAGGGAGAGGGACCCACCCTTACACGCGGGGCGCCTTCAACCTGGGGACCCCGTTTCCCCGCGGGAAGAGGTGGCGGAGATTCCTGTGTCGGGAGGTCGTGCTGTGGTGAGGACGGGGGTGGGCACCGGCGTGCCCAGTGCCCCCGGGCAGCTGTTGGCATGAGGCCTAAGGTCCGGGGTGTGGGGTATAGATGGGTCTGACCGTGTGTGTGGCCCTTCGTTGCACTGTGTGTAGAGCGGCGGTTCTCCACTGGGGCAGTTGTGTCCCCGGGGACGCTGGGCGGTGTCTGGCACCGGTTCTAGTAGCTCCTGTAGGCTGGGGGCAAGGCATCAGGCAGGCAGGCGCCAGGGCTGCTGCTGGGTGCAGGGCGTCCCCCCAACAGTGCGTGTCAGCGGCCCCGAGGATGAGGAAGCCGGGCGTGCGGACACTCGGCCGGTCTGTGCCTGCTGGCGGAGGGTGGGGGGGCCTGGATGGACTCCATGCCACCTCATGCTGCCAGTCTCTGTGCTCTCCCCCCAGAACCCCGACATCGTCCTGGTGCACTATCTCAACGTCCCGGCCATCGAGGACTGCGGCAAGCCCTGCGGCCCCATCCTCTGCTCCATCAACACCGACAAGAAGGAGTGGGCGAAATGGACCAAGGAGGAGCTCATCGGGCAGCTGAAGCCGATGTGTGAGTAGCCGCGGCCGCCCGCCCAGGTCCCGCCCCGGGGCCCAGGCCAGTGGCATCCGGGCAGGTCAGGAGGCCCTCCGTGGCCTCGGGGACCAGGTGTGGGAGCCCCTTCCCCTCGGATGGCAGTGACACAGTGACCCCGCTTTCCCTTGATCTTCACGTCACCTGTGCGACAGGCAGGGACAGAATGTCAGGCCCATGTGACAGGTGAGACAGGCGAGGCTCAGAGGCACAAAGCAACACGAAAGAGGAGCAGAGCCCAGAGAGCGGGGACCGCTGCCCCCTGGTGGCAGGCAGGAGTTGGGGGGAGGCCTGGGGATCCGGGAGCGCTGCATGGAGCTTGCCCTCTGCTCCTGGACAGGAGGCCTCGCGCCCTGACTGGGAGGCACAGGGACCATGGGGCCGAGCTGGCTTTCACTGTGCCGGCACGGCGGTGCGTTCCGAAGCATCTGTCGGGTGCGAACCACCGAGTGCAAAGCTCCGGGGAGTCCAGAAAGCTGGGCCTCAGCTGCCACCCCATTTCCATGGGCCGTGGCTCCCGGCGGCCACTAGTGGGGCCCCATGGCCTCTCCTGCCCCCTTGGACACCTGGGCTCAGGAGAACCAGACTCAGAGCGGGTGAGCGGCCCCTCAGAGCCCATGCGCCTCGGGAGGGGGCTGTGGGGAAGAAGCCGCTGGGCGCCATGTACAGGGAGCAGCGGAAATGCCTTCCCGGAGGAGTGAGGGCCCCGTCTCTGGGAGGGTCCAAGCTAAATCCAGGTACACTGCAGTAGCCCGCTAATCCTGAGAGTCCCACAGTGCTCAGATTGGGGGACCCCCTCATCCCAAGGTCGGGGATGGGGATCAGGAGCGACAGAGGGGTCTGTACGGCCTCAGGGGCTCCGACCAGCTTGCCCCTGATGCTGCTGCTGCCACCAGGAACCTTAAGCCAGGTGGCCTGGGGCCTCGGGGCTCAGGCTGCGTCCCCTCCCGATGGACAAGGGGGTTAAGCTCCATGAACTCCAGGGTAGACACCGGACCTCTGGCGTTTACCTGGAGGCACCCAAAGGCCTGCTCGAGTCTGCGGTGCATCAAGCAAATCATGTAAAACTACAGCAAACCCCCATAAAGCTCGTAACCTGGGTTCTCTGGGGTTTGGGGCGGGAGCCCAGCACCGCGCAGACACGTAGAATGCACGTGTGTGCGTGGCTCCGGTCACAGACACGCAGCCTGGGACAGGGCCCGGAAGTGGGGGGATGGGAGCTCTCGGTGCCGACCCGGCCGGGCACAGCAAGAGCACGGCCGGGTGCTCGGGAAGCAGAAGCGCCGCGAGCCAGGAAGGCGCCAGATTCGGTTCCAGAAGCAGGCGTGCCACCCGCGCTGGAGCCAAACACATTAGCTTCATCACATTTCCACATAAATCACATTCCTTCAAAGGCTTCACAGTGTGATTTCCCGATGTTTCCCAATTTCTCTGCCCCACAGCAGAGCTGTCAGTGGTTTCATCAAAACGCTGTCTTCTCGGCGGCGAGGGGAGCTCAGACCTGCAGCCTCTGCCTCGGCCGCTGCGAGACGGGGCTCGTGGTCTTCAGCTCTGGGGTCTCACAAACGCCCGGGGAAGCCAGAGGGACGGAGAGCCCACCCTGATTCCTGCGGCTGTGTCCTTTGGTCCCTGGGGGCTTGCCTTCCACCGGCACCCTGAGGGATGCCTCCTCCAGGTTAAAAGAGGAAACAGGAAAATGTGATGTCTGATAGGAATCCCCCAGGTGCTTCCTAACACTTCCTCTCCGTCCCCCGCAAGCCCTTCCGTGGCAGTTAGGGTGCGGGCCCTGCTGCCGAGGCAAAGGCCAAGAGACTGGCGGCTTCCATCAGCGAGAAGGAGATTTCCACGTAGCAGGTGGATGTTGACGTGGCAGCCCAGTGTCAGGGATCCGCCATCAGGGCTCCCACCAGCTGGTCGCTCCGCTGTTCCTAGGGTGTCGCCTTCTCTCACGTGGCCCAGGATGGCAACTCCAGCTCCCGCCATCACAACTGCATTCCAGCCAGTGGAAGCAGAAATGAGAAAGTGGAGGGCAATCATTTTTCCCCTTAAGAACAGGGCCCAAATGCCCATACTTCTTCTATTCATAGGTCACTGGCCAGGATTTGGTCACATGGTCACCCGTGGTTGCCAGGGAGTCTGGGAAGTGTAGTCTTTTGCTAAGCACTACCATCCTAACATACTTTGGGGACTAGGGTTCTGCGTGTGCGTCGCTCGGGGCTGAGTGGAGCTGAGCTCAAGCCGGGTGCCCCTGTCGGACCTCCACGGAGACCTGCTCAGCTCAGGGCTGAGGGTTAGCTCAGTTCTCGTCCGTGGGTTGGCGCTTGTAGAATCCAAGTGAACGGGACCTAAAGCTTAGCGTGTCTCCTCCTGCAAAACTGGGTCTGTTCCAATGCAACTGCTCTGAGCAAGCACCAGCCTTGGGCCCAGCCAACTGCCAGCGCACGAGAGAGGGCTGGGCAGGTGGGGTCCTCCCCGCCCAGGTCTGACGAGCTCTGTGCCACATCCTGCCCACCTGGTGGGAAACGTGCTCAGTGTGGGAATGGAGGCCGTGTTGAGTGTGGAGGGGGTGGAGGCCGTGTTGAGTGTGGAGGGGGTGGAGGCCGTGTGGAGTGTGGAGGGGGTGGAGGCCGTGTGGAGTGTGGAGGGGGTGGAGGCCGTGTGGAGTGTGGAGGGGGTGGAGGCCGTGTGGAGTGTGGAGGGGGTGGAGGCCGTGTGGAGTGTGGAGGGGGTGGAGGCCGTGTGGAGTGTGGAGGGGGTGGAGGTTGTGTGGAGTGTGGAGGGGGTGGAGGCCGTGTGGAGTGTGGAGGGGATGGAGGCCGTGTGGAGTGTGGAGGGGATGGAGGCCGTGTGGAGTGTGGAGGGGGTGGAGGCCGTGTGGAGTGTGGAGGGGGTGGAGGCCGTGTGGAGTGTGGAGGGGGTGGAGGCCGTGTGGAGTGTGGAGGGGATGGAGGCCGTGTGGAGTGTGGAGGGGGTGGAGGCCGTGTGGAGTGTGGAGGGGGTGGAGGCCGTGTGGAGTGTGGAGGGGGTGGAGGCCGTGTGGAGTGTGGAGGGGATGGAGGCCGTGTGGAGTGTGGAGGGGATGGAGGCCGTGTGGAGTGTGGAGGGGGTGGAGGCCGTGTGGAGTGTGGAGGGGATGGAGGCCGTGTGGAGTGTGGAGGGGGTGGAGGCCGTGTGGAGTGTGCAGGGGGTGGAGGCCGTGTGGAGTGTGGAGGGGGTGGAGGCCGTGTGGAGTGTGGAGGGGGTGGAGGCCGTGTGGAGTGTGGAGGGGATGGAGGTTGTGTGGAGTGTGGAGGGGATGGAGGTTGTGTGGAGTGTGGAGGGGGTGGAGCCCATATTGGGTGTGGGGGTTTGAGGGTGCTGTCCGGGCTCCCAGCCATCCTGAGTCACCGTCACCTGTGGTCCTGGAGCACCTGCAGCCTGCTGGTGTTTGGGGAGCCAGGGTCTCCGCCCTCCCCATGTGCTCTCGGGGAGCACATTCCCAGCCTCTGCAGCTGCCTGGCCAGCACAACAAGCCCCGGGGCCCGGCAAGGCCAGTGCGCTGAGAGGGGACTCCACCTGCTGAGGAATGTCTCCGGTGGCGGCGACCAGAAAGGAGCAGGCTAATTAGCAGGCGCCTGCCTCTCCCAGGAGCTCCTCACCCGCCTGTTAAGCCGCCAGAGCTGGTCTCCAGGCCCCAGGCCCTCCCGGCGACAGCGCCCGTGCCCTGGGCTGTATAGTCAATGCCTCTGTTGTTCCCTCATCCTTTTCCAGACAAAGACCAAAGATGCAGCAAGAGGGGAAGTGTTTATTTGTTTTGCTTTTTTGCTTAGATTGTAATCCTGGTGATTATAGAAATATCAAGAAGTAAAATCAACAAAGGCTTTCCCTTTCCCAACCCTGCACCAAACCCCGTTCCTGGTCGATTCGCGCCACCTGGTGGCCAGTAGCCGCAGAGCGGCTCGGAGAGGCGAACCCTCGGAGGAGCCAGACTCCCCAGCCAGGCTCTGCAGCCTGCAGACTGTCCAGCCCTGCCTGGGACCTGGTGCCTGGGATGTGGTGGGAGGCGTCTTAGACCTGCTCAGCGACTCTGGGGCCGTGGGCTTGGGGTGGGGCTGGAGCGCACCTCCTTTCCTCTCCGCCTCAGTCATCGCCTGGCCGGTGCACGGTGGAGGGGCTGGTGTTCCCCTGACAGAGGGCGTGCTCCCACGTCTCGGCCAGAGTCTGTGGGCGATGGAGGGGCAGTTAGCACAGCAAGTCCCAGAGGTGCTGCCTCAGGAGCAGCAGGCGGGGCGCCTGAGACCGGAGGTGAAAGGGGGGGGGGGGCGTCAGGCTGGGGAGGGGAGGTTGCTGTCAGGAAGGGTTGGAGGGTTTATTTCCAGCCAGAAGTGTTCGCTTGGACGCATTTCCCAGTGTCCCCACCTCTCAAGGAGTGAGGGACCAGGAGTCAGGAATGAGCTGGGCACGTCCAGGCTGCCCACCCCTGGGGCTCAGGGCAGCCAGAGTGGCCAAGGTGCCCCCAGTCCTCCCGGCCCGCACAATCTGGGCAGATGCTGGCTCCATGCCAGGGCAGAGGTCCACGTCACAGACACGCAGGCAGGTTGGTGAAAAGGTGGCCTCCTGCCTCCAAGACGCCCTGTCCCACGGGTCTGAGCGGCCCCAGGCACCTGCTTTTTTAACAAGCAAGACTCTCGTGCTTTTTGAGAGCTCACAGCCTGCAGCAGGCGCAGCCAGACGCCACCCAGGAGCCCCGCGGAGATCAGGCCACAGGCCGGTTATGCATCAGCTGGTTCCCACGTGGCTGGGAAGGAAGCAGACGCGGGATGGGGGGGAGGGGGGGAGGGGGGCGGCAGTGCGGATCTCCAACATGCAGAAGAATGGGGGTGGGAGGCCGTGTGAGGTCTCTCCGTAGACTCTGGGGTAAGACCTGCCACCCTACCACTTTCCTTGGGTTGAAAGCGAGATGTTAGTGCCAGGCACATACGGCTGTGAAGTCCTGAGAAACACCCCGGGGTGCCATAAAGGAAGCACGCCTGTGTCCCTGTGGTGGGCCTGGCCCGGACCCAGTGGATGGAGCCCAGGAGGCCCGGAAGGTTCTCTCCCCGCCTGTGTCTGCAGGAGGTGGAGTCACTGCTGGGGTGAGGACAGGGAGCGGGCCTGGGGGGACTTCCCTGCCCATCGGGTGTCCCCTCGGTTAGAGTTGCTGCTCAGGGAGAGGCGGGTGGGTCTCCACAAGCCCCCAGTCCTAGCAGAATGCCTTCCGGGCGCCTCCCCGCCTGGCCCCCGGGAGAGCAGGCGTGGGCCTCAGGGCAAGGCTCCTCTTAGTGTGGGGCTGCTCCTTTCTATGCAGGGAGGACCCAGGCTTATTTTGCAAATGAGCCTTTTTCCCTCTGGCTAAATTTTATTTAGTGGAATTATCCCCCACGCAGGAGGAAAAGAGAAATACTTTTGAATTCCTGTCTCTCCCGGCTAGTGCCACTCCAGCTGCTTGGGCGCCACCCCCCCACCGACCCCCCACCCCCACTCCCGTCACAAAAGTCCCAGCTCTGCAGTGAGCTTGGTAGGGGCGCCTCTGTGCTGGAGTGGCACGTGCCTGACCGTGACCCAGAGCCACACAGCCCTGCTCATCCTGCCAGTGGTTTCGTTAAAGTGAGAATTTGCTGCCAACATTGAAACCTCCGGGCTTTCAGCTTCTCTCTGAAAATGGGAGGTTCTGGGCCAGTGAGGGGCCCAGGGGCAGCTCCCTCCCCCTCCAGTGGCACCTGGCTCCCTGCAAGGGGGGGGGGGGCGCGTGGAGGAGGCACCTGAGCCCAAGGTCTCCCGAGAAGCAGATGGAAACCGTCTGGGATCCCGCTGGGTCCCTGCCAACACCCCCCCTCCCCCCGCCAGGGGCCCGAGGGGCAGTCACTCCTCTCTCCCCTGACCTGCGCCGGGAGGTTGGGCTGCCGTTAGCCCCGCTGAGATGGTCCCAGGGCCCACATGACTCCTGGGTCAGGGGTGACCCTTCCTCTCTCTCGGCCAAACTGCACCTCTGACATCACTGACAAGCGGAGAGCTGCCAGCGCGCTCACCTTTTACTGCGGCGTGAAGAATGGCGGCCTCCACGACAGCGACACTGACCAGTCGGGGATTCCGAGAGCCTTGGAGTGGCAGGGCCGCGGGTGAGAAACACCGTCAAGGCCTCTCCGTCACCGAGCCCCGAGGACTCGTCTGAGCGGCCACTGCAGAGGCGCAGGGAGCACCAGGCTGAGTGGCCGGGGTCTCCTGACGTCAGAGCTGTCAGGGCTCCTCCTGGGGGAACCCTGTTCCTGCCCCTCCCCCCGAGGTCAGAGGTCCTCCCACCTGGAACAGGACCTGCTGTGCTGAGTCTCAGGCCTCTGCCCTCTGCCCTCTCCTGCACCGCTACCACTGGAGCAAGCCTGTGCCTCAGCCGGAAGACAGGAAGTGGGGTCCTGATACCCTGCGCCCCCAAACACCCAGAGCCAGGCACCGCCAGCTCCTTCAGCAGCCGGCACACACGTCCCCGAGCGCACATGCCACCCGTCCCCAGCCAGCCTCCGAGCCCCTGGAAATGAGATTTCTGAAAACGTCCTCAGGACCCGCGGAGAATGAGAGTTGAGGGCGAGACGGGGAAATTGAATAGTATGTGGGTGTCTGGATATGAGAAGTTAAATCTAATGAAAATGTTATCCAGTTGAACCAAGAAATCAGAAGCAGGGCCTTTATTCCTGTCAACAAGAATACAGTGAAAATTAAACCAACGCCGCTGCCATTTCCCACTGACCTTGTTGCCATGGAGACAGCCTTCCCGTGTCAACAACCCGGAGGAATCCAATTGGGCTCATTCATGCATTGAGAGGCACGCGCGCTCCCCTCCCTCCCGCCTCCGTCTCACAGTCCCTAAATCGGGTGACCACGCGTCCCGGTCGCCGGGGAGCGTCCCAGTTTACACCGTTGTCCAGCCATGACCATGGCGCCCTGTCTGTCTCCAAGGTGACCTGTCTGGGCAGCATGCTGAAAGGGCACCCTTTTCGCCTGGCCAGTTTGGCTCAGTGGACAGAGCATCGGCCTGCGGACCAAAGGGTCCTGGGTTCAGTTCCAGCCAAGGGCACGTACCTCGGTGGCAGGCTCCTCCCCAGCCCGGGCTCTGGCCGGGGCTTGTTCAGGAGGCAACCAATCGATGTGCTTCTCTCACATCGGTGTTTCTCTGTCTTTCCCTCTCTCTTCCACTCTCCCTAAAAATCAATGGAAATATCCTCGGGTGAGAATTAAGGAAAAAAAAAAAAAAAAAGTCACCCTCTCCATGGGCCTCTCCTGCGTGCTGAGTGCATGGCAGGAGAACTGGCTGCGTCCCGGCGGACGGGACGGGAGGAAGGGGCACCCACGGGCCCCTGTTGCGTGGGCGTTTCTTTGTCACCAACGTGCCGCTTGCCACCTGCTCACACAGCACCGAGAACCCTGCCGTCCCCAGAGGCCAAATGTCGTGGCCCAGGCTCCAGCCCTCCCGGTCCTCTGCTAGGAGTGACTGCCCTGGGGTGGGGCCGTGTATGTCCTTGTCCTTGTCCAGTTTCTTCCCAACGTGCTGCCGGCCTGACGTTTCAGAGCAGAAAGGGTCTCTCCCTGGGAGCCCCATCCTGGCGGCCTCAGATCTCCCATGGGCACCACTGAATCCCAGTCCCACTTCTCTGTGTGCCTTTAAAGTCCCTTAGCGAACAGTGACGTGGCCAGGTGAACCACAGAGAGGCACGCACCCATTCGGCAGATGAAGAAACCAAGGCCAAGAGGAATCAAAGGCCCTCCTTACATCTCACCGTGGGGCCAGCCTGACACAGGCTCTCGGCACTTCTGGGGCCCAGCCCCTTCCTCCCGCACCGCGAGCTCAGGCGCTGAGCTGGGGCTCGCTCTGCCCTCAGTCAAGTCCCACCACCGCTTAGGGTCGCCGTGTCAGGGGACAACCAAGAGGAACTGCCTCTGGGTCCCCATCTCTGACGAGGTGAGTCCCCTCCCCACCACAACCCCCAAACGCTGCTCCCCGAAAGCCCCAGCTCCTCTGAGAGGAGTCTTCCTCTGAGTTCTGTCTTTCATAGAAATTCCCCATAAACGCTCCATCTCCGCTATGAACGTGGCCAGGCTCCGGGAACCCAGGGGCCCAGGTTCAGCCCCGAGCCTGGCTCCTGGCCCAGGCCCCCCTCCCTCTCTTGCTGGCTCCAGACCCTCCAGGGGCAGGTCACAGCAGGTCCCACCCTCTCCCCTGCACCCTGGGGGCCCGGCCGGGGTCCTCTCCCTGGTCTGGGTGGCCTGGCCAGCTCAGGGGCCCACGCTCTGGCCCAGCTGTCCAGCTGTCCTGGCCCCGGGAAGGAAGGTCACGAGGGAGGAGACAGGGTTCAGAGCCTGGCCCTTCTGAGATGGTGGCATCCTCTGTAGCCAGAGAGAGCAGGACCCGGCGGGGTGGGCGGCAGGCTGGGGGTCAGCACCTGGCCCAGCCCCAGGTTACTGGGGTTCCTGCACCATCACCAGCAACGCCCCCCCCCCCCCGATAAACTGGACACCCTCTCTCCAGGAAGTGACGTGAGTGTAGCTTTGAGTGGAAGGGATCTCCGCCCCCGGATGGGGCCGCACCCCCTCATCCATCCAGGCGTTCCTGGGTCCCGGAAGGGGTGCGGCGGGAAGAGCCTGGCTCTGCAGCCCCTCCCCGCCCCTTCTCTGCAGTGTCAGTCACGTAACTTCCCGCATCTTGGTTCTCAAATTAATAAATGCGACGATAATTCTTCCTCAGAGGGTGGTTGAGAGATTAGAGATGTAATCTCTATGCCAGGGGGTGGAATACCACAGGCTCTGCAGCTTAAAGGAATTAATTTTCTCACAGTCCTGAGGCGGAAGTCCAGGATCAAGGTGTCGGTCTGCTGGGTAGGTTTCCGGGGAGGCCCCGTTTCCGGGCTTGCAGACAGCCGCCTTCTCGCTGTGTCCTCCCCCGGCCTTGCCCTACGTGTGCACAATCCTGGTGCCTCTTCCTCTTCTGACAGGGCACGAGTCCTGTTGGGTTAGGACCCACCCTTAGGACCTCATTTAACCTTGTTCATCTCTGAAAGGCCCTGTCTCCAAACAGTCACCTTGGGGTCAGGGCTCCAACCTAAGAATGTTGGGGCACACGATTCTGTCCATGCAGGGGTGACAGTGGCGCTAGACCTGGGCTCAGGGCCCGTCTGCCCAGCCACAGCTTTCCACCTCTCCCCTGGGCGGGGATGGAGCAGCCAGCCCCATGTGGGGTCACCCCACCCCCCCGGCCCCGCCTCCACATCTCAATTACTCTCTCCCAGCGGTTGGCCGCCTCTCGGGCAAATTGTTCATGAGAAGATGCTCTCCAAAGCTCGGCCACACGCTGCTGTCATTGATTTCATTTTGATTATTCATATTAGCCGGAGCGCCGCTGTCTAGCCATGGGTGGTAATTAGCACAAGTGTTGGGCACAGGCCAGGTCCGTGCTGGCGTGGGCCTGTGGGTTCCTGCGACAGCCACCCCAGCCCAGCCGCCTCTCGGGGACCAGTCCTCACGCAGGGCAGCTGCAGGCGCCCAGCCAGAGCCTGTTACGGGCCCCGGCACGTGTGGCCCAGGGCAGGGGCAGGACTGCTGGGGGAGCCACAGGAGCCCCCCACTTCCAGGGGCCGGCAGGGCCCCCCTGGCCGCTCCGGTCCTATGCCAGCTCATGGAGGAGCCAGCTTGGCCACGCTCACCCTCTCTGGTACCTTCCCTGGCCTAGCCTTCCTGGGCAAGCAGGTCCCCTCCACCACCTGAGCGCCCAGGGACCCCGCCCAGCCGGAACATTCCGGACGCCCTCCATCCCGTCCTCTGGGCCAGGTGGCCGACTGTGGCCTGCGAATGCAGAGCCGGGTGCCTCCACCGAGACTCCGTGAGAGGGGACTGCTGGGACCAGAGCCCGCAGGGGGCGATTTTCTGGGAATTCCCTTTCCTCCTTTGGTGCCCCCACCCAGGTCGTGGCCTTGCCTTTTGTCAAGTGCACTTTCGCCGCAGTACCCGGCTGCTGAGTTCAGGAGGGGGAGGGGTCAGCGTGCGGTTATTAACCGTCCTCTCTCAAAGCTCTCCTTCCCCGGGGGATCCTCCCTTCCCGCTGATTCATTACCTGGTCGGAAGCAGAGCGTGACACGTTAAAGCCGTCTTGATAGCATTTGATATTCAGCACTAACGACTCCCACACCGAGGAGGGCTTCCCCCAGAGCGGGAGGGAGGCGATCTGCACATTGGATGTTCCGAGACAGTCGGCGATTTGCATTAAGCATCCAGAAACCCTCTGCTTGCAATCTGTCGGCCTCCCTGGTCTCATTTTATAGCCCTCCCAGCAGGACGGGGAGCAGCAGCCACCATGGGGGCCGAGCAGAGCCTGGTCTGAGCACCTTGGTCGGGGTGGCGTGGACCCGGTCAGGGACCTGGTCAGGGAGGACGGGGACATGGTCGGGGACCTGGTCAGGAGTGACGGGGCCCTGGTTAGATGTGACAGGGACCTGGTCGGGGACCTAGTCGAGGAAGACGGGGACCTGGTCAGGCACAGATGCCAGAGGTGTCTGCCACGCGGGGATTGGCAAGCTTACCCTGCCCCTAAGACCTTTGGGTGAGGTGTGGCCACGTGGCTAGAAACCAGACGGGAGCTCATCTCCCCAGACAGCCAAGCTCGGACTCCGTGGCTTCCCTGAGGACACCTGTCTGGTCCTGTGATGAGTTGCCCAAGGTGGACGCCCTGTGATGCCCTGGTGATGAGCCCCAGGCGGTCCTCCTCAGCCTGCAGACCTGAGGAGCTGAGACTCAGGCTGTGTGTGCACCATCCTGCCTGCATCTGAGGTCTCCTAAGAGCTTCTTCAGACAGCTGGGCACTGCCCGGGCCTAGGACCCAGAATCTCCTGCCGGCGCTGGGCGGACGTGGGACAGACCATTTGCGTGTGCAGCAGTGTCAGGGGAGGGCCCTTGGGTCCTGTGCTCTGTCCCCACACCCGGCTCCGTGTCCTCATCTATAAAAGGAGGAGCCTGAGGAGGGTCCTCAGCAGGGGGCCAGGACCTGGGGCAGGCCAGGGCCCTGAGCCTCACCCCTGCCTCAGCCAGGCCCCCTCTGCTCTCACCCGGCTTCCATGTTGCGTTTCGGGGCGAAGGTTTCTTTGAGCAAAGGGCTCCGCAGCTGTGATGAGGGTTACAACCCCAGCCTGGGCCTTCCCTTCAGCTGCCGGGGACAAGGCGGCTGAGCTCCCCAAGGGAGCCCAAGGCCGAGGCTGCCTGCCCGAGAAGAGGGGGGCGGTAAAGCCACCACCACCCCCTGTGTGTGCCCATCCATCGCGCTCTGAACAGGCGCACACAACTGCACCCCAGATCCAGGCAGCTTGGTGAGCCCGGGGCAGAAGCCATCAGCACCGCCCCCCTTCCCCTGACGACCTGCTGGGTGGGATCCAAGAGCCACATGACAGGACCGTGGGCCCCGGTGCTGAAGAAGGTGCTGGAGGCTGAGCCCTAAGGGCGCCAGAAGGGCCTCTTCAGGGTGGCACGGAGGGCAAGGGCTGCGAGCCAGCAGCGCGCAGGCACGGAAGGATCCTGGCAGATCCCAACCCTCACCAGTGGGGTTTCCTTTGCAAAACCACTGACGTTCCACATCCAGGTGCGGACAGGGAGCGGGGGCACGGGGTGCACGCCCTGGAGCGCTCCCTCTGCCCCCGCGCAAAGGCTGAGCATCTGTGATTGCACAGCAAGCACCCCGTGGCCATAGCATCAGCCGGCCGCCACAACTGGCATCTGGGTGTCACCATCATCGCGGTGAATGGCTGTGACAACAGCGGCTCTTTGCTGGGGACACAGGACGTGCGGGGTGGTGGACCAATCGGGTTCCCTCCGCGTCAGCATGCCGGGCAGATGCTGTTAGATTCCCGTTGTACAGATGAGGACACTGGGCTCAGAGAGGCTTATACTCAGATTTACACAGCAAGTAAAGACCGAAATCTGGACTCCAATCCGGGTGTGAATTTGATCGGGCTCCGCCCCTGTGTGGACTGTGTCCTTGTCCATCTGTGTCCCGGAGTCCCTCACAGACAAGGGCAGGAGCCGTGAGCCGTGACCGCTCTTCCCCCAGGTCCCTGTGAGAGAAGCTCAGCCAGAGGAGAAAGGACGTCCTCGCAGCCGCAAAGCCATTGCCTCTCCCTGGCGTGACCTGGGCCCTGCTCCTCCTCCCAGGCCACCTGCACCCAGCGTCCCCCGCTCAGCAGCCTGGTCCCTCCTGGAGCCCGGCTGTGGATTCACGGCCTCCAGAGCTGGCTCCCCAGAGCCTCCCCCACTGGGCTGTGCTGGGCCGACATGCCACCCCGGGCCTGGCCAGCTCTCGGCCTGTGGGGGGCGTGAACCGCAGTCAGTCTGCACACTCAGCGGGCGAGTTGGTTTATTTTCGGGTCCCGGCCCATCCTGCCAGCAGGTGGGGAGACAGCCCTCGGCCTTGTGGGTGCCACTCAGGGTGGCCAGTCACCTTTGGGTACCCACTGCCCTGGCCACATGGGCCCTGCAGGCCTGTCCCCTCAGCCCCTCGCGGCCGAGAAGTCAGGTGGGAAGAAGGCGCGGCCCTGGGGCGGGTCCTCCCCAGCCCGCTGCTGCGACCCCGCCTGACCGCCCCGCTGGGTCCCCGCGGCCTCACTCCGGGAGGTCCTTTGCCTCCCACTCCAGGGCCCCGTGAGGAGCCACCTGGTGCCCTTGCACTTGGGAAGCCAGAGCAGAGCCCTAGGCAGCCCACTGCCGGCTGCATCCGAGGGAAGGAGGGAGGGGGAGCAGGGGAAGAGCAGGGAGCCCCCCGGGGTGGGGGGAGGCTGGCAGGGCAGCCTGGGCTCCCTCCAGCCTCCTCCTGTGTCCCTGGAGCCAGCCTCCCAGCAGGGAGGGGAGGGGCTGAGCTCTGGGGGGGCCTGGTCCCCGCCCTCCCAGCGCCCCGCGGCCTCTGACCCCGCCCCTGTCTCCCCCAGTTCACGGCATCAAGTGGACCTGCAGCAACGGCAACAGCAGCTCGGGCTTCTCCGTGGAGCAGCTGGTGCAGCAGATCCTCGACAGCCACCAGACCAAGCCGCAGCCGCGGACCCACAACTGCCTGTGCGCCGGCGGCCTGGGTGAGCGGGTGGGCACGGCGGGCAGGCGGCCTGGGTGAGCGGGTGGGCATGGCGGGCCAGCGGGCATCATGGGCCCAGGGGCTCTGCCAGCAGCGGCACGGCTCTCCTCCTCAGGGGTCACCGTGATGGCCAGTGAGGGGAGGGGTCAGCCCCGGGTCAGGCGACAGCACGGCCCCCAGGCCAGCCTCACCCTTGTCCTGCCCCCCAGCTGGTGGGGGGCCCACTTGGGGCAGAGACAGCAGTTCCCAAGGAGGCAGCAGAGTTGGGGTGCCTGGGGATGGGGCTCCAGGCCTCTGTCCACCCACCGCAGTGCCCTCCAGGCCTCCAGTGCCCT
This sequence comes from Myotis nattereri, assembly GCF_964212035.1. Taxonomy (NCBI): domain Eukaryota; kingdom Metazoa; phylum Chordata; class Mammalia; order Chiroptera; family Vespertilionidae; genus Myotis; species Myotis nattereri. The sequence goes on along the minus strand of NC_138077.1, from coordinate 212,809,593 downwards.
TGGGCCATGTCAGCAGGGGGCCTTGGTCCCTTGGCTCCCGGGATCAGTCCTGAGTCAATGGGCCACTAAAGCCAAAAGGCTGTCTTTCACCTCCGTCTCCGCCAAGCGTCCAGGGTCCCGTGCTCTCCATCCCAGTGTCTCTTCCTGGTAACAGTTTGCTCTTTGAAGTGTGCGTCCCGCCCCCTGCACGGCCCTACGGAGAAATTCCCGTTAGAGGCCACCTCGCTTCCCCGCCACGTCTGCCTGCATTTAGGGATCATGGTGGCGAGGCTGCGACGGGGTCGGGGGAGGATTTACCCTTTTATAAAAGCAAACTGACCCTTACCAGGCGGGATGGAAATAGGGGGAGTGGGCGAGAAAAGCGGGAGAAGCGTCCTGGGGTCCTGGCGGGCGTGAGCCCTGACCCGCTGGGGCTCGGACGCCGTGCGGCTCTTCCTTCTCTGCCGCTGAGCCGGGCACGGGCTCTGTCCTTGCTGCGTTTTACAAGGAGTTTGCCCCACAAAGAGCTGAGGACAGGTCAGCCAGCTGGACAGAGGGTGGTGGCCCCGAATACCTTGCGGCCCACAGAGCAAAGTCTGGGCCCCCCTTTGGCCTTGGGGCCTGGGAGCGACCCAGAGAGCAGGCCTTGCTCTCGGGTCCCCATCCACCTCTGGCTGCCAGTCCCAGGGGGCTCCCTGCGCCTGGAGGAGAGGGGCTTCCTGCAATGCTGCCCGGCCTGCGGGCCTGGACGCTTCCAGGGAGTGGAGAGGGGCCAGGCCACCCCCCGGCTGAGCCCCACCAGCGAGAGCCCGGCCAGGGAAGGCGGCTGCTCCGAGGGTGGGAGGGTCTCCCCGGAAGGTGGCCTTCTCTCCGTCCTCTCCTCCCCGCCTCCCGTGGTCGGGTTACTGCTGCCACCACTTGCAAAGTGAATGGAGGGAAGGGGCCTGGTGTGGAGGGTGGGGACCAGGGCACAATGAGAGCCTGGGGCCGGGGGTCAGGAGGCCCCAATCCTGAAGGGCTGCTACACGCCAGCCCCAGGGGCTCGGGGGCTCCCGGGAGGGGCTTTGCCAGCTGCCAGCTGCTCAGAGACAGGTCTGCTGCAGCCCAGCTCTGACTCTCTCTTTGTGTGTGTGTGTGTGCGTGTGTGTGTGTGCACACACGTGTGTTTGTGTGTGTGTGTGGCATGCATGTGTGCGTGCTGTGCCTCTGCCCTCTGCAGGAGCGGGCAGCAGCGTGCACCACAAGTGCAACAGTGCCAAACACCGCATCATCTCGCCAAAGGTGGAGCCGCGGACGGGGGGCTACGGGGGCCACGCGGAGGTACAGCACAATGACGTGTCGGAGGGCAAGCAGGAGCACAGCCACGGCAAGGGCTCGAGCCGCGAGAAGAGGAACGGCAAGGTGGCCAAGCCCGTGCTGCTGCACCAGGGCAGCACCGAGGTCTCGTCCACCAACCAGGTGGAGGTGCCCGACACCACCCAGAGCTCCCCCGTGTCCATCAGCAGCGGCCTCAACAGCGACCCCGACATGGCGGACAGCCCCGTGGTCACCGGCGTGTCCAGCATGGCGGTGGCCTCCGTGATGGGGAGCCTGTCCCAGAGCGCCACGGTCTTCATGTCCGAGGTCACCAACGAGGCCGTGTACACCATGTCCCCCACCGCCGGCCCCAACCACCACCTCCTCTCGCCCGACGCCTCGCAGGGCCTGGTCCTGGCCATGAGCTCCGACGGCCACAAGTTCGCCTTCCCCACCCCGGGCGGCTCGGACAGCCTGTCCATGCTGCCCTCCAACGTCTCCGAAGAGCTGGTCCTCTCCACCACCCTGGACGGCGGCCGGAAGATTCCAGAAACCACCATGAACTTTGACCCCGACTGTTTCCTCAACAACCCAAAGCAGGGCCAGACGTACGGGGGCGGGGGCCTGAAGGCCGAGATGGTCAGTGCCGGCGTCCGGCACTCGCCTCCCGTGGAGAGGGCCTTCAGCTTCACCACCGTCCTCGCCAAGGAGATCAAGACGGAGGACACCTCCTTCGAGCAGCAGATGGCCAAAGAAGCGTACTCCTCGTCGGCCGCAGCGGCCGGCTCCCTCAGCCTGAGCGCGGGCCCCGGCCTGCTGCCCTCGGGCGGCGGCCTGAGCCCCAGCACCACCCTGGAGCAGATGGACTTCAGCGCCATCGACTCCAACAAGGACTACGCGTCCAGCTTCAGCCAGACGGGCCACAGCCCCCACATCCACCAGACCCCCTCCCCCAGCTTCTTCCTGCAGGACGCCAGCAAGCCCCTCCCCCTCGAGCAGAGCGCCCACAGCAGCCTGAGCGACTCCGGGGGCACCTTCGTGATGCCCACGGTGAAAACGGAGACCTCCTCGCAGACCAGCTCCTGCAGCGGCCACGTGGAGACACGGATAGAGTCCACCTCCTCCCTCCACCTCATGCAGTTTCAGGCCAATTTCCAGGCCATGGGTGCGGAAGGGGAGGTCACCATGGAGACCTCGCAGGTGGCCGAAGGGGGCGAGGGCCTGATCAAGTCCGGGGAGCTGCAGGCCTGCGGCTCCGAGCACTACCTGCAGCCCGAGACCCCCGGGGTGATCCGCAGCACGGGCGGCGTCCCCCTCCTCCCGGGGAACGTGGTGCAGGGACTGTACCCCGTGGCCCAGCCCGGCCTCGGCAACGCCTCCAACATGGAGCTCAGCCTGGACCACTTTGACATCTCCTTCAGCAACCAGTTCTCCGACCTGATCAACGACTTCATCTCCGTGGAGGGGGGTGGCGGCACCATCTACGGGCACCAGCTGGTGTCGGGGGACGGCGCGGCGCTCTCGCAGTCGGAGGACGGGGCCCGCGCCCCCTTCGCCCAGGCCGAGATGTGCATCCCCTGCTGCAGCCCCCAGCAGGGGAGCCTGCAGCTCAGCGGCGCCGAGGGCGGGGCCGGCACCATGGCCTACATGCACGTCGCCGAGGTGGTCTCGGCCGCCTCGGCCCAGGGCACCCTGGGGATGCTGCAGCAGAGCGGACGGGTGTTCATGGTGACCGACTACTCCCCGGAGTGGTCCTACCCGGAGGTAAGTGGCAGCTGCCATCTCCTCCCTGTCACCCATCATCTCGCCTGCTCACCCCCAGCATGGAGCTGAGGGAGCTCGTTTGCATGTGGCTTTCCAGACCACGAAGGCCCAGCTGGCCCCTCCCAGGTCACCTGAAATACCTCCCCTCCCCAGCCCGGTGCTCAGTCTGCATCACAGCCAGTAGCTTTAGGCCAAGGGTCTCCGCGGAGGCCAGGGGGCCCTCCGGCCAGAGCAGTCCGCTGTCACCTGGCTTACGTGTTAAGATTCCACCTATATTCTGCTTTGCTTTTGGGGAGGGGGCAGGGGAGGCTCCTAGAGCTGGAAAAGACCATTTGAAAGTCAGCACCATAGATCAGCCATGTCCACTGCTCATTCATTGCTAAACAAAAGGATACAAAGCAAAAACCAATTCCCAACAAATGAAGAGGGAGGGCACAGCTTCGGAATAGGCTTCTGTAAGACTTGCTCGGTTAAATCGGACCTTGACACAATCAAAGGCATGTTAAATGACCCCGGGACCCCCCTCCCCCCGCCCCCCAGCCCTCCACCCCCGAGCCCAGAGCTGCAGGAAACCCATGGGCCATGGCAGCACATGCTTCAGGAAGCGACCTTGGCCTTCTCTCCAGCTAGATTAGAATGATGCAGGAAGGGGAGATGCCCAGCCTTCAGCTCGCTGCACCCCGGGGCGCGCTCCTCCACTCCTCCCCGCCCACTGGCCGGTGCTCGGGCCCAGATGGGCCCTTTCTCCCAGTTGGTGGCTGCTCGCGGCTCCCCTGGTGCCACTGCCACGTTCCCTCAATGTCAGGGCGGGGAGGGGGCTGCTGCCTGGACAAGGGAGGGATGCTCTCAAAGACCCTGAGCCTCCTGGGCTCCCTGAGGCCACAGACCCCCTCTGGCCGGACAGTGAGGGATGCTGGCCGCAGCCCAGGCACCTTCCAGGACCAGGCTATGGCAGGGGATCCGGGGACAATGCCCACCCAGTTTGGGACTGGGTGCTGGGGCGCCCTGAGAGGCAACGCACCCCTCAGAGCTGGCAACCGCTGCCGAGTCTCCCGCAGGCTCTGGTGAGGGGACGGTGGTGCGGGGCACGTCTCGGGGGCACGCCTGGGTGTGAAGTCTGGGTCTGCCAGACGTGGCCTCTCTGTGACTCAGTTTCCTCACCTGTAAGATGGGGATGTAACGGCACCTGCCTCGGGCGTGGTGCCAGGCGTGCTCGGTGGAGTCTTTGGCCCGTAGTCCGTCCTCAGTGGGCAGTGGCCACAGTGCTCTCTCCACGCCCTCCTGCCTTGGCCGTGAGAAGAGGCTGCTCATTGGTTGACCGCCTACGACCGTGGCGGGGTCACCTGGACGGTGGGCCTCCGTGTCACAGACTTGGCCAGGAGGCTCACACCTGCTCACCCCCTTCCTTGATGGCAAAGCTGAGATAAAACCTGTGTGCCAGTGCCCCCAGCTCTCAGGGGCCATGTCAGCCACTGGCGGCCCTGCCTCCGGACAGGAGCCTGGAAGTACAGCCGGCGTCCAGTCAGGGCAGCTCCCGCCCGTGCGCTGCGTGTGCGGGGCGTTCACATCCTCAGGCGTCCAGGCGGCCGCCCTGTGTGGTGAGGGGTCTGGATGCCAGGCCTGGCCCACGCTTCCCACAGTGACCGGGGCGGGAGCGGCCTTCCCGTCTCCACCTTGGTGTGGGGTGTGAGGACTCAGTACGGTGCTCAGGCAGCACCCGTGTCTCCTGTCCACCTCCCACACTGCCCCCCCCCCAAGGCTCTAGAAGGTTCCAGCCGGTTTCCCTTGCTGTGGCTCAGGATGCCTCCGTCAGTGGCACTGATCTCAGTGGCACCGTCCCAGCACCTGCCACGTTCCCCAGGACACTCTGAGGCCCCCTGGAGCCTGAGTCCTGCAGGAGCTGAAGGGCGGGAGAGGGAGCTGGGCCAGTCCAGGCCCGCACTCAGGCCTCCTTGGCCCGCGGGCCTTGGCCAGGGGCCTTAGGGAGGGCCCTCAGCAGGCCTGGCCTCCTCTCCCTTCTGCCCCGGAGTCCCAGCCTGCAGCTCCATGCAGTTCAGCCGCTGGCCACCGGAGGGCAGCACGGGAACAGGAACCTCGCGGAGGGAGCACCTGCCCTAGTTTCCCAGCAGCCCTGGGTGATCACAGCTGCTGGGAACAAAAGCAGCTCAGATCCAATGTGATTTGGAAAAAGCACAGAAACCACCGGATGTGGCTGAGTGGAGAGACCGCTGCGGAGGCCCCGGGGGCGCTACCCTCCCGCGGTCCCCAGTGGGCAGCAGCGGGGCCCCCCCTCCTGGGTTCTCCTGGGGGAGACACCGCCTTCTCTACTGACCTCCCCTTTCCTCCCCTCCCTCAAACGCCCTGGCCCGCATGCTTGCCCTCCCCTGCTCCACCAGCCAGAGGCCTGCTTGCTGACAGTCAGGACCCTGGTTCTAGCCAGCCTCTGCCAGGCTCCAGAGGGCTCTGTGCTGGGACACCCAGGCCTGGGACACCCCCAGTCTGTAAATATTGGACAGGCGCACCCACTTTGCAGAAACGCCAAGGCTGGAACCACCTTGCTGTCTCTTCTCAGAGGGTCCCCACTCCCACAGGCAGCTCCCACTTCTGTGTTCTGTTCTCTTAACCTCCAGCTGCAGGCGGCCACACACACATGCATGCATACGCACACACACATGCCTACACACGCACACACATGCAAACTCACAGGAGGTGCCCCTGGGCCCCAGAATCTGCCCCAGGGGCATCAGAAATCTGGGTCTTGGGTCCTTTATCTCAGGACTCCTAGGACAGGGCGACCTCAGTGGCATTTGCTGCTCCCTCCCCTCCCCCAAGCCCTCTATGCCACCTCCCTTCACCCACTCCTGCGGCACCAGGCGGGGGAGGACGCAATTAGGGCCTTCAGGTGCCTGCATCACCGCAGCTCAGCGCAGCAGGGCGAGGGTTGCCATGGAAACCATCCCTTGAACCGAAGGATGCTGAGCCCCTCCTGTGCGGTTGCCATGGAGAAGGCCCTGGTTCACTGTTGCCATGGAGAAGGCCCTGGTTCCGCAGTGATCCCTGCAGCCCGTTGTCCCCCGCAGCGCCTGGCTTCCTGCCAGCAGCTGTGGGCTGTCATTTTCCTCTTCCTTTTTCCGCACATGGTCACCGTGGCCTTTTGAAGCCACTGCTCTTTCACTTCCCAGGAAGCAGCGGGACGGCCCCCTGAGCTGGCCTCGTGCTGCAGGCATCCCAAAGTCGGCTCTGCCTGGGGCATGGGGCACCTGCCCCGCCAGCACCCACTCCCAGCCCCGCCCCTCCCGAGCCCCAACTCTCCCTGTGGAACCCTAGATCTGAGCCAAGGGAAGCAAGGCCAGGGGCCCTGGAGATCAGATCCCATCAGAGAGGCGGGGCCCTGGCCTGAGGACACAGCCACGCGGCCTCCTGCACTGGGCTCCTGTCTCTCTCCACTGCCCTCCAGACTGTGGTTGCCGCGTGGCAAAGTGACATCTCCAAAGCCAGACCTGCCCCTCCGTGGCGATCCCCACCAGACCCGGGGTCCTGGTCCCTTTGCTTTACCCACCAGGCATCAGTCTCCGCAGGACACTGAGGTGCTCAGGCCTCCTCAAACCCAAGCCTCCCGCAGTCTGCCCACAGCCCGAGATAGACCCGGCCCCTGCCCTGTCCTCCCCTTCCTTCCAGGGGTCCACCAGGCCAGCTCCCAGGGCCTTCCGGGGCTGAAAAGATTAGAAAACTCTGCTCCTGCCTGGAACCAAAATGAAGCAGGAGGGGTCAGGGGCCAGTGCTGGATGCCAGCTGAGGGAGCGAGGGGCCCCGGGGCCCCGAGGGACCAGGGCTCCCCCACAGAGGGTGCGTCCCTCGACCCCCGGCAGCTGACGCTGTCCCCGCTGTCTGTCCCCTCCAGGGAGGAGTGAAGGTTCTCATCACAGGCCCGTGGCAAGAAGCCAGCAATAACTACAGCTGCCTGTTCGACCAGATCTCAGTGCCTGCGTCCCTCATCCAGCCCGGCGTGCTGCGCTGCTACTGCCCAGGTGAGAGGCGGGGCCTGGACTGGCCGGCGGGGCACCCTGAGCGAGCTGAGCCATGGCTCTGGGCCTCACCCCCTCAGCTGTGAACAAGTGGGCCCCGTTGGGCTGTTATAACGGTCTCTGTTCCGCTCCTGGGCCCCATAGGGGGCAGGGACAGGCGGGGACTCCGGGCGATGAGGGGCCGGTGCACCCAGGCTGGCCACTGCGGAAGCTCTAACCTCCCAGCCCTGACGGGTTGCTGGAGCTGGTGGGAGGGGGGCAGGTGGGGGCCCCACAGGAGCTGCGTGAGGTCAGAGGCTGCCTCTGCACCACGCGGGCCTCTCTCCTCCTATGCGCTCACGGCCCAAGCCAACCAAGCGCCGTAGGGAAAGGAGAGTCCAGGCCGTGGGCGCACAGGGCCAGTCCCCCTGGGGCGCAGGGCAGTCAGAGGCCTGGTGGGCGGTGGGGGAGGGGTGTCAAACTCAGACTAATCCACACAAGCTCCTTGGAAGTTTGCCGAAGGCCACCACCCACCCAGTGCCCCGAGAAGGTGCCTCCCAGAATTTGCTCCCGGGTTCAGAGGTGGGAGCCCCAAGGGCTGCCCCTCGAGGTTCATCATCCTCTGCTTAGCTGGTGACCCGTCTGCAGCGCATCCTCGCCGCCTCCCCAGGGGCCTGTCAGCCCCACGCGGGCGGGGTCTGTCTTTCTTGGTCACCGAGTCCCCCGCGGCTGGAAAGGGGCCCCCAGCGCGGCACACGGAGGAGCGAGGAGCGCGTGATTTGTGCAGGAACCTGTCTAGAGCCCAGGCTTTCCGTCCCCCGGGCTGGTGCTGGGACCACCCTTGCCCGGCCCCTCCCACACCAGCCGCCCCAGGGATGACCTGTCCCACTTCCCAGGCAGTGAACTGAGACACAGGGAGGCGGGTGGCAAGGGCGGAGGTCCACCCTGTGCCATCTGAAGCCCGGGGCTACAAAGGAGAGAGCGCTCTCTGCGGAGGCTGCAGGTGGGGAAGAGAGGCGGGGGTGGGGTCTGTGGTGCCAGTTTCCACCAGGGGTGCTCCCACCAGAGCCTCGCCCTCCCCCCACCCCCCTCCCCGCTGTCTGCCTCCCCAGCCTTCCCGACCCTCCTGCCTAGGCTCTGAGCTCAGGGCAGAGTCTCCTCTCTCTCCATCTCCCCGGGCAGCTCCCTCGCTGGACTCACAAGCTCAGCCTCCACTGGAACCCAGCACCTCCTCACCAGCCGTCCCAGGGAGCAGGCTCTGCCGGCCCTGCCCCCGCCGGCTGCCTCCCGAGGACCCACTCAGCCCCCTTGGCTCCCCGCAGCCCTGCCCGGCCTGGGCCGGCCTTCACAGCGGGCCTGTGCGGAGTGTCCCAGCCCCGCGGGAGGAGGGTGCAAGGGGCCCAGGGAGAGGGTGGCGTGTTGTTAAACTGCCCACTTATCACCTGCTGCCGGGACAGGACTGGCCTGGCCTATAAATAGCCCCACTTCCTCTACCTGGCCCTGCCTGGCGGGGACCCGGGCCTGCCCGTCCTGAGTTATCTGACCCTCAAAAAACACAACAACTGGCCTCTGCGTGCCCTCTGGACGGTGCCCTAGGCCCGGAGGGGCAGATCCTGGGGCTGGGCTGGGTCAGGCACACTGCAGCGCAGCCCGGACCAGCCGGTCCGTCCGTGTGACCAGCCGGTGGTTGACCTCTCTCAGCCTCCGTTTCCGCATCTTTCAAACCTGCCGGGCGGGTGAGAGTGCCGTGCGAGCGGCCCCGAAGCACCTGGCCACGCTCAGTGCCCGCGCGTCCGCCACGGGGCCTCTGCACTTGCTCACGGGGGCGGCGGGAGAGGGCCGGACCCAGCGGGCAGTCCTCCTGGCCCCCGAGCACGTCCGAGTCCCCGAGCCGGCAGGCAGCCTCTGCCGGCCACCGCCCCCTGGACTTCTAACAGCCTGCAGCTCGGACCAGCGGACACCGAGCGACGAGAGCCACAGCCTCAGAGGCCGACAGAGCGGGCCCTGCGGCTGGAGCCCCGTCCTGCTCAACAGCCGAGCACAGGCAGGGGCCCTGGGACACCTCGCTTTGAGGCCCGCACTGAAGCATGCCAGCCTGTCAGACAGCTCTGCCTGCACTCATTCAGTCCTTCATTCATTTCTTCATTCACCAAATACTTTGCCAGGTACCGGGTAGGCGCCTGAAACGGAGCAAAGCGTAGAGCCAGACGTGAACCTGACCCTGGCCGTGGGGGGCGGTGCTGGCTGCTCAGGGGTCAGCACTGGGGGGCGGGAGCTGAGCTTGAAGAAGGAACAGGTGAAGCCAGAACCCAGGCAGCCGGACTGCAAAGCAGGGCTCCGAGACCTCTGTGCACCCGCCGGTGCCCGAGGGGCTGAGGGTGCCATGGGAAGAGGGCACGGGGGGGGGGGCACCGCCCACAGCCTGGCACACCCGCCCGAGCCAAATGGGGGAGGGGAGTCCACCCTGACCAAGGACACGGTTCTTCCGGCCGCGGGACCCCGCCACTGGGCTCAGCAGACACACAGCGTGGGCTCTGTCTCCCTCACGGTTCCAGGCCCAAGGCCGGGAGGGAGACAGGCAAGCCAGGCCCCGGTGCAGGCACAGCAGCGGTGAGGGGACTGGGACTGGGAAGGGCGGCCGGGCTCGGGAGGAGAGAGGAGCCACGACAAGAAGACTTGGATCTCAGAGCCTGCCAGTCACCAAAAGGCGAAAGATGCCCTGGGGACTCTGTCCAAGCTGGAGCTGAAATTCAAGCCCAGTGCGTGGCTCAGTGGTTGAGCGTCGACCTATGAGCCTACAGGTCACAGTTCGATTCCTGGTCAGGGCACGTGACCGGGTTGTGGGCTCCATCTTCAGAAGGGGGCGTGCAGGAGGCAGCCGATCGATGATTCTCTCTCATCCATGATTCTATCTCTCCCTCTCCCTTCCTCGCACTCTAAAATAATCATAAAAAAACTTTTTTTAAAAATAAGATGAAATTCATAACGAGGTGAGCAAGTGCCCTGCGATTTGAAGCGATGTGCTCAGCAGTTACTGAGTGGCTGCCACATGCCAAGCATGGACCTTGGCCTTGGGCTTTAGAGGAAATGGAGACAGACCCAGTCCCAGCTCTCACAGAACTTGCTGCTTCCTGCAGGAGATAGAGAACAAGGAAACACAGAAATGACCAAGAGGCTGGAGGAAATCATATCAGGGGCCTAAAAACGAGGTGACCGGGTGAAGCACCTCGGGAAGAGGGCAGTTCCTTCGGAAAGACTGACAAGGGCCGGCACCTGAGTGATGAAATGGAGCCAGTCATGGGAGGGATGGGGGAAGCACTCAAGCAGAGGGCAAAGGACGTGCAAAGGCCCTGAGGCAGGAAGAGGCTTGGCAAGTTGGAGAGAGATAAAGTGGGGGGAGCTGAACACAGAAGGTTGGAGAAGAAACTGTGTCCATCCTTCTAAGTCATGGGGAGGAATCTGGTTTGGTCTTACTTGCAGCAGGAAGCCATTAGTTTTAGGTGGGCAGTGACGTGATGTAAATTCTGTCTTAAAATGATGATTCTGAGTGTGTGGGAGAGTGGGTCACAGGGAGGAAGAGCAGAAGCAGGGAAACCACAGGAGGCGGCAGAGGGTGATCTTTCCTGACTCAGGGAGGAGGGCTCCCACTGGTTCAATGGCGCATCGGCTCTGGCCCCGACACCTTCCCAGCAGGCACAGGGCTCAGGTGTGCTGAGGGCCCCAGCAGAGGCCAGTGCAGGGGTCTGAGTGGGAAGTGATGCAGCGTGGACAGTGTGGTGGCCGTGGGACGACAGAAGGGCATGGTCCCAGGACCCACGATGGACTGGCTCAAGGGAGGGAAAGGGAGTCCAGGAAGCATCCCGCGGGATGGGCCTGCGAGAGTGAGCAGCTGGATGGGACCCAGGAGCCCATGCCGGGTTCTCACCATTCATCTCCCTGGAGAAGGGAGGCCGCCTTTGAATCCGCCACCTTCCCGCACACGGCAGGGTGTGCAGGGCCAGGAGACTGTGCGGGGCCAGGAGACAGAGTGCTGGGTTCCCACCCCAGCAGGTCCAGGGGTCCCCAAAGGTGTGGACGGAGTCGGCAAAGAAGGAATGACACAGAGACAGTGTTCAGTTGATCAGCAGCCTAGCCAGGATCTCTAGCCAGGATCTCTAGCCAAGTTCTGGTCAGGATCTCCAGTGAAGTTCTGGTTAGGATCTCCAGCCAGGTTCTGTGTCCATGTTCTCTTGCTAGGTTCTCCAGCCAGGTTCTTCAGGTTCTCCCAAGCCAGGTTCTGTAGCCATGTTCCCTCGCTAGGTTCTCCAGCAAGGTTCTGTCCATGTTCTCCAGCCAAGTTCTGTAGCCAGGTTCTGTCCAGGGTCTTTTGCCATGTTCTCTCCAGCGAAGTTCTTCAGTCTCTAGGTTCTGTGTAGGTTCTGCGTCTAGGTTCTCTGTCCTGTTTTCTTGTTACATCTGTATTTATACCAGTTGATTCCAATCCTATCAATCTCTATTCCAAAGGTTAGGGCGTTTCTTATCTCCATTCCAGGGAGTAAAGATTATGTAGCTTACGCATGATTGTTCATAGTTAAAGTGATTAATTACCCGCCTGGCACTTAGTTAAGGGGTTTTATTCCCTCCCTAACTTCAGGGGAAAATCCCTACCTGGGGAAACAACCTTTCTCAGAGAGGTGACCTTGGTTAAAACACATAGTGCCAAGAAGGTGAGCAAACATATTAAGAACAGTATGCCATATATGCCAGGTCCCTTGAAACAGCAAGGATGGACCGGCTCCCGGCAAATTCCCCCTTTTTTATTTTTTAAAAGCAGGCATTAAAAAGAAAAACCCCAAATGCTCTCTTATATCCATTTTAAGAGTAGGATTGGCGCTTTCCGCTATTACCTGAGTCCTGATCTATCACCCCAGGGAGAGCTTACCAATCCTGCACTTTCCCAGGGTGGAAAGGCTGCAGTGGGGTTAAGGATAAGGCTCCTTGGGCCTACCTCCTCCCATGCCTTTACATTTATTTACCTTTCCTTCCTCAGAAAAGCATGGACATACTTCTTGTATAAAACGTTCTGTCTGGGAGTAACCTTAATTCCTCTGCTAGCAAGCATATGTGTTAAAAGATCAATACAGAGTCTTATTTCTTTAGACTCAGTATGGCACATTCTTAATCTAAAGATCAATACAGAGTCTTCTTTCTTTGGACTCAGTATGGCACATCTTCTCAATCTGAGTTCTGTACTATCCACCTTCTTACCCTACTTATCCTCTATAGGGGGATCTGCAGTACCCTGGTGGAGTCCTATCCGTCCCGAGTGTGGGGTTCTCAATGGGGGGGAAGGGGTCTTATCTAGGGGAATCCTGTTCCAGGGCTTCCCAAAAGTGTGGACGGAGTCGGCGAAGACTATCCACCTTCTACCTGCGGTGGAGTCCTATCTGTCCTGAGTGCGGGGGGGGCTTACCTAAGGGGTCCCTGTTCGGGCGCCATATGCTGGGGTCCAACCCCAGCAGGTCCAGGGGTCCCCAAAGGTGTGGACGGAGTCGGCGAATGACACGGAGAGAGCGTTCAGTTGATCAGCAGCCTAGCCAGGATCTCTAGCCAAGTTCTGGTTAGGATCTCCAGCGAAGTTCTGTGTCCATGTTCTCTTGCTAGGTTCTCCAGCCAGGTTCTCCAGGTTCTCCAGCCAGGTTCTGTAGCCATGTTCCCTCTCTATGTTCTCCAGCCAGGTTCTATCCAGGTTCTCCTGCCAAGTTCTGTTGCCAGGTTCTGTCCAGGTTCTGTTGCCATGTTCTCTCGCTAGGTTTTCCAGCCAGGTTCTGTTGCCAGGTTCTCCTACCAGGTTCTCTCGCTAGGTTCTGTCTCTAGGTTCTGTGGCCAGTTTCTGTCCAGGATCTTTTGCCATGTTCTCTCCAGTGAAGTTCTTCTGTCTCTAGGTTCTGTGTAGGTTCTGTGTCTAGGTTCTGTATCTAGGTTCTGTCTCCTGTTGTCTTGTTACATCTGTATTTATACCAGTTGATTCCTATCCTATCAATCTCTATTCCAAAGGTTAGGGCATTTCTTATCTCCATTCCAGGGAGTAAAGATTATGTAGCTTACGCATGATTGTTTGTAGTTAAAGTGATTAATTACCCGCCTGGCACTTAGTTAAGGGGTTTTATTCCCTCCCTAACTTCAGGGGAAAATCCCTACCTGGGGAAACAACCTTTCTCAGAGAGGTGACCTTGGTTAAAACACATAGTGCCAAGAAGGTGAGCAAACATATTAAGGACAGTAGGCCATATATGCCAGGTCCCTTGAAACAGCAAGCATGGACCGGCTCCCGGCAACAGAGGAAGAGCAGCAGCTGAGGAGGACCCTCCGGCCGGGGTGTCCAGGACAGAGGAGACTTGAGCCCCCCGGGGGCCAGCCGAGGGGCAGGAAGCTCCCCCCAGGAGCAGAGCTGAGCGGGCTCAGATGGTGTGCACTGACCATCCCTTCTTCCTATGGGCAAGTCAGGCTCACCCCCAGGGCAGGCAGGTGATCACAGCACGGAGCCAGCTGGCCCAGCCTGTTTCCTGGAGCTGAGGGACCACATCAAGGTGCAAAGCCCAGGGGACCCCACTGGTCATCCCTGGCAGCGACTTCCTGAAGGGCTGCTCCAGGGACGATGGCATCACGCAGCCCCTGGCTGCTCAGAGGCCGCAGGTCAGACAGCCAGTGTCCCCATGGGAAGTGAGGCCGGGGAGCCACCCGCGGAGGGAAGTGGAGCTTTGTTCTGCCCTGGGGAGCAGCTGGCTTGGACGGCCGCCCCCAGTCTGAGCTCCTGAGACCAGCAGGCCAAACAGTAACACGATCCCCGTGTGCGTCCTCCTGGGAATCTGTCCCGGGAGGCCCCAGGCACTGGCATCGGTGGTTCCAGAAAAGCAGGGCAGAGAGCACAGAGCCCGATGCCTTCGGGGGCGAGGCCTGCGGGCGGGGCCACCCACCTGCACAGCCACCACGGCCTCCAGGCCACAGCCCCCCAAGATCTCAACAGGGACCCACAGCCGCAGCCTCACCCCCAGAACAAAGCGGGTCTCTGCCGGGGCCGGGCTCGCCTCTCGCTGACGATAGAACAGCCCATTCATTCGCTCAAACAGTCGTCTTCACCCCCCTCGGCGGGGCCAGCGCAGCTCAGGAGGCCCTCCCAGAGCTTGCTGGCCAGGCGCTGGAGGGGGCACACGCTTCATGCCAGCACCCTGGGGCCCAGGGCACCGCCGAAGCTCTTGCTCATCAGGGAGGCGGAAGAACTTCTAAAAATACACGCGAGGCCGTGTAAGTGAGTCAGGACGAGCTGGCAGGGGAAGGTGAAACAGAGGAATAAGCACAAAGGACACCGAGCCCTGCCCGGGGGACGGGACAGTAGAGGTCAGCCACAGGGGCACTCACTCACTCACTCACTCACTCATTCACTCATTCATTCACTCACTCACTCATTCATTCACTCACTCATTCACTCACTCATTCATTCACTCACTCATTCATTCACTCACTCACTCACTCACTCATTCATTCACTCACTCACTCATTCACTCACTCATTCATTCACTCATTCACTCACTCACTCACTCATTCACTCATTCACTCACTAATTCACTCATTCACTCACTCATTCACTCATTCATTCACTCACTCATTCACTCACTCACTCATTCATTCACTCATTCACTCATTTACTCATTCACTCATTCACTCACTAATTCACTCATTCACTCACTCATTCACTCACTCATTCACTCACTCATTCACTCACTCATTCACTCACTCACTCACACACACGGAGCCGAGACAATGACACACGGGAGTGGAGTGATCCAGGCACCTGGCTGAGCCGGGGTCCAGGGAAGGCTCCTGGAAGCAGCAGCACAGCCTTGAGGCCTCAGGGAGGAGCAGGACCGGCTGGGATTCTCCGGGAAAGGGTCCTAGAGAGGAAGATGCAGGGCGCCCACCCCCATCCTGACCGCTCTTTGTTTTCTTCCAGCCCATGACACTGGTCTCGTGACCCTACAAGTTGCCTTCAACAACCAGATCATCTCCAACTCCGTGGTGTTTGAGTACAAAGCGCGGGCCCTGCCCACACTCCCCTCCTCACAGCATGACTGGCTGTCACTAGACGGTAAGAGCAGCGCGCGGTCACCGTGCCAGGCGCCGTGGGAGAGGGACACGGGGGGACCAGGTATGGGAAAGGAGGACGTGTCCGGGTGTCCACGGTCCTGACCAGAGTAGGCGTCCACTCCAGGAGGCCGGACTGGGTCTCTGCCCTCAGTGGGTGTCTCCCGGGGACAGAAGGAGCATGTGAGCTTGGCCTGCAGCTGTCACTCCTGGCAGCGGATCCGAGTGGCCAGTGGCCGGACAAGCCCCCTGGTTGCTGCGAGGCCCTTCTCTGACAAACCCCGAGCAGCAGGGTCCTAACACCCTCTGCTGCCCCCAGGGCTGTCCCTTGAAGCGCCTGGAGGCCACCATCCAGCCCCCAGCGCTCAGAGACAGAAGCGTGTGGGAGGCTGGGCGAGGCGTGGGGCTGGGCCGCTCTCAGGTTCCGAGCCTGGACCTCGAGTGAGGCTGTGTGTGAATGCTCCTGCCTCTTAGCGGTAAGGAGCCAAACCTTCTCAGGGACACCCGGAACGCCCGCCCCCCGTGTTCAGGCTGGTTTTACTTTCCCTCTGCCCTGGAGAACCTCTGCAATACCCCAGGATTATGACCGTGGCTGAGGGGGTGGGCCAGGGAGCCCCCAAAGGCTCCACGGGGGCAGCAGGACTTGCTGGCCAAGGACAGGCCCCGAGAGCTGCTGGCCTGTCCCTGGGGCTGGTGACTGTTAGCTGCGCCCCCTGGGGCACCAGGGCCTCTGCACAGAGAAGCTGCCAAAGATGGGCGGGGCCACGAGCTCAGAGGGTGCCTGCCCATCCGGGCATGGATGTGCCGAGAAGCCCGGGGTTGGCCTGGGTGCTGGGTGATAGTCTCTGCACCCGGACGGAGGGGTGGGGCGGGGGAAGATGGCTGCACGCGACCTCAGTCCCAGGACAGCCCGCAGAGTGCCAGTCTGTGGGGTACGGAGCTGGAGCCCTCACCAGCCCGAGACACTGTCCTGGCTAAGCTGACTGGGCCCGCTGCAGGGTCAGTTTCTGAGCACCTCCCTCTCCACAGGCCCTTCGCCTTCTCTCCCCAGACTCCCCTTGCTGCCGGCTGCTGGCGGATGTCTGGGCTCAGCACATGCCTGGCCAGCTTTCCTGAGCCCCCCAGGGTGCAAACCTCAGCCTCGTCCCAGTCCCGGCCCAGCAGTGACAGGGTGCCTGGCAGCCGCCCTGGCCACTGAACCTTCTGAACTGTTCCGGGAGGTGGCTTTTGGTCAGCGGGCATCTGCACCCTGGCAGTGGATGCCTGGGAGCACCAGGCCGGCCTTGGCAGCGACCCTGGCTAAGGCTGAGCCAGCCCGAGCTGCGAGGATGGCCTGCAGGGTGTAACAGAGAAGGGCAGGCTGACCAGGGCTCTGGCTCAGGAAATCCGGTTTCAGTTTTGCAGGACAAGTAGGAAGCGAGCAGGGAACTCCACCGAACCCTGGCTTTCCCTGAGTGAGCAGGTCCCTCGCCAGGTGGCCTGGAGGATGCTGGGACCAGGGAGGCAGGACCTGCCTTGGAGATGGAGTGCTTTAGAGCCAAATCTCAGCCAGGTGGTGCCTGGGAGCGCAGGGAACACCAGCGGCCCGCAGAGCCCCGGAGCCAGCTGCACCGGGCAGTTGCCTGCAGGGGGGAGAGGGGTGCTGGGATGGAGGCCTCAGGGAAGGAAGCCACCCTAACGGCTTCACGACAACACACCCCAGATCCTCGGTCATACCAGCCCGCCCCCGGGCGATGGGCCTGCTGCCACCTGGGCGCCGGCTCTCCAGCAGCCCCCTACCCGGGCCCCGGAGCTCTGGCCTCCAGTTGCAATCAGCATCCCCCAGCCCTGGCAGAATCCACAGGCCAGATGGCAGGAATGGGGAGGGGACGTGCAGGGGGAGAGAGCAGATCAGCCCTGAAGGCCCCGGGCGTCCCTTTCCCTGGGTCTTGGCCAGGTGTCCTTTCTAGTAACAGGAGGGGAAGGGTGGGCAGGACAGAGGGACCTGAGACTCACCCTGCGTGGGAGAGCAGTGACATCCCTCTCTCCTTTTGTTCCCTGAACCAGTGAACACAGTGACTGATCCACCCAAGGATCATTTTCCCAGCCCTTCCCCAGCCTGATAAATAATACGGGATGGGGGGGGGGGGGAGCGGGGGCGGGGGGGCGGTTAGAACAGAACCTCAGCGCCACGACAGGGGCCTAGGGACCACTGGGGAGTGGGGGGAATGGTGCAAGGAGCCTATCAGAAGCCAGCCTCTCCCTGCCTCTCCCCTCCTGCAGCCTTTCCTCAGCCCCTCCTGCCCGCCCCCCCCCCCCCCCCGCGGTTGCTAGGCAGTCTTCCCGAGAGCTGGGAGGTGCTGATGGGAAGGGGTGGGGGCGAGGGACTGCAGCGCCCAGCAAACCCGGACTCTCAGCCCGGAGCTCGGGAGCGCGCAGGGGCACGCGTGCGCACACACGTGCATGGACACGCGCACATACATGCACATGCACACACACATGTAGCCTGTACCCCGCCCGGCACAGCTGCAGTGCAGTGTAATGCAGCGCCCCGGCCAGCAGCTGCGGCGGCGCCGCCGGGAGGGACTGCGGCAGGGCCCGCGGAGGGAGGGCCAGCCTCCCAGCCTGGGGACGGGCAGTGACCGCACAGCTGCGCGCTCTTGCCGGCTCAGCCCTTGTTTCCCTCCATCAGCAGCCCCGCTCTCAATCCTAGGGACGCTCCTTGCCCCCCACGCCCATTTGGGGAAGAAAATGTCTGCCTTCCTTTGATTTCTTTAAGTGGCTTTGTTTGCAGACTAAAGCCTGGGGGAGGGGCAGTGCACAGAGAATCCCCGCAATGGCAGCAGCCAGGGTGCAGCCTTTGACGCTGGACACAGCCTTTGTCTGAGCAGCCAGCCTGGTGGGGGGGCGATCGTCCCCTCTGGAGGGGACGTCCCCCAAGTCTCAGCTGGGTGCAGCCAACCAGGCACCCGGCAGAGACAGAGCAAAGAAATGGGGGAGGAGGGAAGAGGGGGGCGCCAGCGCTGCGGCCATCTAGCTGGTTCCAGGCCGACCTTGGGGGGCTCCGCCCTCTGGGTCACAGGAGCTGCAGCGTGTCCCCAGACCCAGAGGACTTCTGCTTCTCCCACCCCCAGTGTGAGACCTAGAGGACCCGGGCCCTGCCTCGCACAGGCTGGTGCGCACTTGTGGGCCACAGCATGGTGTGTGGGGAATGCTTGTGGGAATGAATGGGTGCGTCCCTAGTGGCACAGAAAAACAGAACTTAATCCAGCCCAGTGGTCAGGTGCTGGGGTCCGACCCCAGCAGGTCCAGGGGTCCCCAAAGGTGTGGACGGAGTCAGCGAAGAAGGAAGGACACGGAGACAGTGTTCAGTTGATCAACAGCCTAGCCAGGATCTCCAGCCAAGTTCTGGTCTCGATCTCCAGCGAAGTTCTGGTTAGGATCTCCAGCCAGGTTCTGTGTCCATGTTCTCTTGCTAGGTTCTCCAGCCAGGTTCTCCAGGTTCTCCAGCCAGGTTCTGTAGCCATGTTCCCTCACTAGGTTCTCCAGCCAGGTTCAGTCACCAGGTTCTAGTCAGGTTCTCTTGCCATGTTCTATCCAGGTTCTGTAGCCAGGTTCTGTCTCTAGGATCTTCAGCCAGGTTCTCTCGCTAGGTTCTGTCTCTAGGTTCTGTGGCCAGTTTCTGTCCAGGATCTTTTGCCATGTTCTCTCCAGCGAAGTTCTTCTGTCTCTAGGTTCTGTGTAGGTTCTGTGTCTAGGTTCTGTCTAGGTTCTGTGTCTAGGTTCTGTGTCTAGGTTCTGTGTCCTATTGTCTTGTTACATCTGTATTTATACCAGTTGATTCCAATCCTATCAATCTCTATTCCAAAGGTTAGGGCGTTTCTTATCTCCATTCCAGGGAGTAAAGATTATGTAGCTTAAGCATGATTGTTCGTAGTTAAAGTGATTAATTACCCGCCTGGCACTTAGTTAAGGGGTTTTATTCCCTCCCTAACTTCAGGGGAAAATCCCTACCTGGGGAAACAACCTTTCTCAGAGAGGTGACCTTGGTTAAAACACATAGTGCCAAGAAGGTGAGCAAACATATTAAGAACAGTATGCCATATATGCCAGGTCCCTTGAAACAGCAAGGATGGACCGGCTCCCGGCAGTCAGGAAGGGTTCTGGAGGCGGTGGCCCTCACTGAGACCGCGGAACCTGTGCAGGCATCAGCCAAGCTATAGGGGACAGGAAGGAGCACCCAGGAAGCAGGGAGGGGGAGCAAGACACCGAGCACTCCAGGAGCTACAGTTTTCACCGTCTCTTCCCCCAGAGGTCCAGATGGGGAACAGACTTCCCCAGGCCGTTTGCACCAGGACCCAGCATGCGTTTGGTGACGTAATGGGGGCCTCTCCCAGGACAGAGGCAGCCAGGCAGCAGGGTGTAACCGGGAGGCGGTTTGGGGAGGGACTCTGGGAAATGTCACTTGTCTGCTCTGGGTCCTGCGGATACAAACCGCCAGGGCAGTGCTGAGCGCAGAGATGTGCTGTCTGTTTAGACGGTCCTGCCTGGGTTTGCAAAGAGAATAAACCAGGCGGCCCACACTGGGCTCTGGAGCGGAGGGGTGGGGCAGGCCCACAGCTGGCCGAGGGCAGCTTTAGGTGACCCCTGTCCCTGGAAGATAGGTGAGTGGAACCTCTGGTGCTCTGTGCCTGCTCTCACAGCCACTGATTCCCTCCAGGGCTGGCCCGGCCCCTACCCCGCGGACCCCCATCTCAGAGCCCCACTAAGCTGCTTACACTTAGACTCTTTCCAATTGCTTGTGGGCAGCTGAGCCTCCTGCCCGGGCGAGAGGCCTGGAGTGAGGTGTGGAGGCAGCTTTCTGGGGTTCAGCCAGTGGCCACCTGGGCAGGCCTCCTGCTGACCCTGGATCCGGGAGGGGCCTTGTCATCCCAGGCAGAGGGGAGATCAGGGACAGGAGCTCACACCTCACCCAGGGGCCTGCCAAGGCCTCAGGGTAGAGCAGCTGCCTGGGCAGTGCCCCTCCAGCTGGGGCCAGAGGAGCTTATCTGGTCAGCTGACCTCAGGGACAGCCTGGCTCCGGTTAGATGTCCCGGAAGACCGGGCCTTGCTCCCATCTGAGGAGGTGAAGAGGAGGAAAAGCACCCTAGCCGGTGTTGCTCAGTGGATAGAGTGTCGGCCTGCAGACCGAAGGGTCCTGGGTTCGATTCTGGTCAAGGGCACGTACCTCGTTGCAGGCTCCTCCCCGGCCTGGGCCTTGGTCCGGGCACATGCAGGAGGTAACCAATCAATGTGTTTCTCTCACATCGATATTTCTCTCTATTTTTCCTTCTCTCTTCCAATCCCTCTAAAAACCAATGGAAAAATATCCTTGGGTGATATTGAGAGAGTGAAGGAAAAGTAAGATTTGGCCTCCCTGCTGGGCCCTCTGGTCAAGCAGATGGAAGACATGCGGCTGGGTGGTTCCCAGCTCCGCCTCCCTCACCCCAAGCTGCCTGTCCCTGGCACGTGGCCGTGGTCCTGCCTGCCTCGCCCCCGAAGGCTGGTGTCTAATAGCAGCTCCCCCGCCAGGCGCAGAGACCACACGCTGACCCAGAGACCAGGGTGCGGCCCAGTGGCATCAGGAGAGGACGGTCCCCCTCCCTTGCTGACACTCGGGGCGTTCCGCTGGGGTGCCCCACGCCGCTCCTCCTGGCTTGGCTCCCTCCCCCCGCGACCTGCCAGCCCCTCCCATCACCCTCTCAGCCCGTGGTGTCCTCAGCGGTCCACAGGGGAGAACGCGCAGGACCCGGAACACCTGCCAGGGCGTCACGTTGACCAGATGATGTGGGGGAGGGACGGAGATTCCGTCATTTGGTTGTAAATCATGTAAATGCCACCGTTTCGCCGAAGCAAAGGCAGCTTGTGTCATGGAGCAGAAGACAGAATTCACCGGCGTTTTTAAGAGAAGGCACCGGCATCCTTGAATAGTCTTGACTTTGAAGAGCTGCCTTGACTTGGACCCTCAGTCAAAGCCGAGGACCCACCCTCTCTTGCATCTGGGAGCACTTTGGAGGTGACGTGGAAGAAGCAGTGACATAGGGCCCCGTCCCCATCCCCATCCGTTAGAAGGGGGCAGCCGCCTGCCGTGGGCCTGGGGCACGCGGAGGCGGTGAGCTCCTGGGTCTCTGTGTGTTTCCCGGCCCCGCGGTGACCCAAGAGGCAGGATGGCGGGGGAGAAGCTGGTTTGACCAGCCTCACACTTGGGCCTGGGAGCCCAAGGGCAGGCCTCACCGCCCTCTGAGCTGCAGCCGCCCAGCCAGGCCCTGTCCCAGCGCAGGCTTCCTCCTCAGAAGCATCCCCTGCTCCGTGGGGCCTGCATCACTGTGGGCTGGGGGAGTCTGTCCTGAGCCATGGACTAGGGGGCCCCGAGGGAGCACTTCACCCTGTAGCTGGGGCCATGCGGCTCTGTCTGGAGCTGCTCTGGGTGGCCGGGAGGGGTCACCTTGGGTTGGCCTCGCCGCCTCCTTGCAGCAGTGACAAATGGCGCTCTGACAGGAGAGGCGCGAGGAGCAGATGCCGAGGTGGCCTTCTTGGGGCGGCTGCGACAAAGGGTTGCGCACTCGCAGCCTTGGGAATGTGTTACCGCGCAGGCCTGGCGGCGGGAGGCCCAGCCCAGCTGCCGCAGGGGCGCCTCTGAGCTCCGGGGAGAGAGGGAGGGTCCCTCTGGCCTCTCTGGCTCCTGGCGGCTCCGCAGCCCTGGCCGCCCTCGGCCGTGGGGACATCACTGCCATGTCTGCCTCCATCATCATAGACATCCTCCCGCTGTGGGTCTCTATTTTCTCTTCTGATAGGGATGCTGGTCACTGGGTGAGGCCCAGTCCAGCAGGAACCCTCTTAGCTAGCTCAGTCTGTAACTCATTCATTAATGGCCCTACTTCCAAATAAGGTTCCATTCTGAGGCTGGGGGAGAAGAGGGTGGCCCAGGAGAGAGCTGACCACATGCGCATTAACAGAACATTCCAGAAGGAGGAGCTGGTGATGAAGGCTGAGAAGGGGCAGCCACAGGAGTCAAAGGGACCCCGGAGAGGGTGGAGTCGCAGAGCCTGGGGTCCGAGGGCATCACAAGGGGCCGAGTGGCCAGGTCAGAGGTGCTAACAGTCCCCAAGTCAAGTGGGTGCCCCGCGGACCCAGTGAGCCTCCCCGGCCCGCTCTCCCCTTGCCCACCCCCCCCTAGGGTTCATCCCTGCCCCCCGACTCTCTACCTTTGAGTGTCCAGGTGAAGGTACCCGATACCCCCTCCCTGTACCTCTCCTCAGACCCAGGGCCGCCTGCCTGCTGCACAGCAATGCGGTTTCCTCCTGGCGAGGCAGAGTGCGGGGGGGGGGGGGGGGGGGGAATCACCGGTCCTTGTCCCCCCACCCCCACCCCGGCATCTGCAGCGTCCCCACCTCCGTGGGCAGCCTCACCCAGAGAACCAGGCTCATCCCCCACCTGCTCACTCCTCCCCACCTCCTGACACCCCCCTGGGTTTCTCTCCCTAACTCCCCGCTTCTCTCCATCCTGTGCCCCTGCATTCAGCCCAACTCACACGTCCCAGCCAGTCTCCTGCCGCCAGGCCATGGGTTCTCCCGTCGTCCGTCTGGGGCACCAGGCGCTGCCCCGGCTCTGAGACCTTTATCCTCTCTATTCTCATGGCAACTCAGGCGCTGAGGAGGGGTGGCCTGGCAGAGGGTGCCAGGTGGCCCCCTGAGATCGGGGGTCAGAGGAAGCCTCTGTGGGAAGATGATGACAGGAAGGAGCTGGCCGCTAAGATCACATTCAGGCAGAGGGAAGAGCAAGAGCAACGTCCCCAGAGAGGGAAGGAGCCAGGTGTGCTGGGGGCGCTGAGGGGGCACTGCAGCCGAGCGAGTCTGGGAGGCACAGCGAAGAAAAAGGGGCCCCTGCCCCGCCCGCCACGGCCTGGAGCTGGGTTTATCCTGAGGATAAAATCGGGGGCCGCGGCAGGTTCTAAGCAGAGAAATGGGCATCCTCAGGTGTGTTCAAGCCCCCGGGCTGCATGGAGAATGGATGCCTTGCTGAGACCCCTGCTCACTCCTCCCACCTCCCAGCACCAATGAATGGCACCACGCAGGCGGGAGGTGATGGCGGCTCCAGGGGGGCTGGTCATGGTGAACCCCAGAGACTGTGGGAGGCATCTGGAGGCCGGGTCACAGTTGGGCTGTTGATGAGTGTGGAGGATGAGGACAGGGGGATGGGCGTGCCCAGGTGCGGGGCTGGAACAGCTGGGGTCCGTGGATGGGCCATGTCCTGAGATGGAGGAGCTGGAGAAGCAAGTTCGGGAGGCAGGGAATCCAGAGTTTGGTTGGGTCCTGTCTCGGTTGGTGGCCTTATCAGCGTCACCAGGTACATGGTTGGGTTTGAAAGTCTGCAGGCCAAGGAGAGGCCCAGAACGGAAATAAAATATGCGAGTCCTGAGCTCAGAGGTGGAATTTGAAGTCTAACTGTGCTTGTTCCGTGAGAGAATCGGGTAAAGGAGGGGAGGGGTGCAGGGAGCCACGGGCTCCCCAGTATTTGCATGTCAAACAGAACGGGGTGGCAAAGGGGCTGAGGAGCAGCAGCCAGCAGCTGGGAGGAAGGAGAGGAGGACCCCGGCCAGGCTAGGGAGGGGCCTTTCGAGGAAAAGGCTGTGGCAGATGCCAGGAGAGGGGGCACAGCAGCCGTGGCAGATGCCAGGAGAGGGGGCACGGCAGCCGTGGCAGACGCCAGGAGAGAGGGCACAGCATTCCCATAAGGAAGGCGCACGTAGGAGGACCGAGGCCAGAGGGAGCAGCGTGAGTTTGGAGAACCCGAGAAGCGGCCGTAAACTCCGGATAAGCTGGTGCCCAGCCTGTCTGTGAGCTCAGAGCCGTGCCAGCCCCCGGCTGGGCCCATAGGAAGGACCAGGAGCCTGGCAGACTCACCCAGCCCAGCAGATCCCGTGTCTCCACCACCTCGGCCCCACCTCCTGCAGCGAAGAGGACCAGACCTGGGCCTGCTTCTCCTGCCCAACCTCAGATAGGCCTGCAGCCCCGGAAGACGGCTCCACCCCCAGGCTCGGACATCCCGCCCTGCTCCAGCACCCGGATAAAACGCTCCCTCTGCTCCCCATTGGCGTGCAGGAGCCAGAGGTGAGCCCTCAAACAGGAACAGACTGGGCCTCGCCCTCCAATGCTGTGTGGATGTCAGCCCCTGGAGACTGCTGTCTGGTTGCCATGGATGCAGGAACCAACCCTGCAGACGGGCTGGGAGACGAGACGGCCAGTTGCCCGCCTGGGCAATGCCACTCGCTCTGGTGTTTGATGCCGGACGCCATCTTCCTGCCGCAGTGTTTGGGCCCAGGTCCGCTGCCTTCAGAAGGAGGGAGCCTCAAAGAAAAGCCTCCGGCAAAACTGAGACCCGGGAGACGGGCAGGGGGGACGCTGCCAGGCCAGGCCCCGTGTTGTTGGTGCCCTGAGCCTCTCCTAGGGCCTGGCTCCCAAAGGGGCCTCCCTGGAAAGAATGGAGGTGCCCATCTGTGTACCCAGCGGGGGGAGGGCAGCAGTGGTCTGAGGCCTCCAGACTCAGAGCCTCGGCAGCAAGGAGGGGGCTGGGGCAGAGCGGGGCTGGGCCTCCTGGAGGAAGCGCCCCGGGTCCCAGACCCCGTGAGGGGAGACACCTCCCGCCCCCCCCCCCCCCAGCTCCACGCTGGCCACTGAGGACTGAGGAGGCAGAGCAGCCCCTGGCGGGGCCACGCAGAGGCCTCTCCTTGTAAAAGCTCCTAAAAACACACATGTTTCTCATCCCTCCCAAGCAGCCTAGCGACCTTGCACGCCTCCCTCGTGACGACAGGACATTGGAAATCGCCCCGCGCAGAGGCCTGCGGGCGCTTTCACTGGACGCAGAGCCCTTTGTCCGGGGAAGAGGCACAGGCAGGTCGTGTCGAAAACTCAGAGCCTGAGAGTTAGGACTCGAGGGAAACTCCGCTGTCTCCTCGTCGCCCTGCTCGTCCTCCCAGAAGGGCCCGCGCCCCGAGAAGAGGGTAGCGTGGTCCCCACCTTCGCCGAATCAGGACAGAAGCCCATCCTGACTTAGTTCGGGATGCTGCCCTCCCTTCTGCCCCCTTCCCCATCCCCAGCACACTCAGCACCACTGACACCCAGAAGCCAGAACACGGGGCTGAGAGGAGCCGGCCTGGCCCCCGGCCGATGGCGGACTGTGGGTCCTTTGCTGGTCGATGTCCGCCTGTCCTGACTGCGGGACTGTTGGCACCGATAGACTGGCTCCCACCCTGCGCTCCACGCCCCTCGTGGCGTCAGCAGGTGGGCGAAGGGGTGTCCTTTCTCCGGAGACGTGAGCAGGGACTCTGCCCCAGACCTCGCCCCATTCAGGGGAGCGCACGTGTAGAAGAGCTGGCGACGTCTTGAGTCATTAACCGCGGCACCAGACTGCACCCATGTGGGAGGTGCGTGTCGGCTCAGCAGCCCACGCGGTCCCCATTCCACAGATGAGCCTCTCAGACAACAGCAAGCAGGTGACACAGACTCTCAGACCCGGGGGCCTGGCCCATCCGCCTGACCTTGACCTCCGCGTGCGTCTTCCTCCGAGCCTGTGCTACCGCTGTGCCGTGTCTGAGCTGGCCTCTGATCTAGAGGCATCCCTTGCCCCTGCCTCTCCCTTCCCCGTGGCCCTGTCCCCGCTTCACAAATTCAGGCCTTCAAACCCCACAGGGCTTCCTCCTGCCGGTCCCTCTGCCATTTTCCTGTCTCGGGCTTCTGTCGTCTCATACCTGGGCTGGGGGGGCCCCAATCCTTTCCCTGCCGTCCGTCACTGATGGGCCAGGAAGGTTTGATGGGCGCCCAGGTGTGCCAGGCGCTGCGCTAGGTGCTATCCACTAGGAGAGACGGGCCAGAGCACCAGCGCCTATAACCCGGGGTACGAGGGCTGTGAGAGGGACACACAGGGCTGCTGGGGGGGCAGGGGCAGGGGCATCTGCTCTGTGGGCAGGTCGGGGTGAACGCTGAGTCTCCGGATGGAATACAGAGCTTTATGAGCTGACCTCGCCCATCTTCCTCAGCCCATCGGTGGTTCTGCCTCCCCCACCTCCCCCTGCACAATGCTCTTCGCTTCACTCCACTAAAGGCCTCAGGGCTTCCCAAACATACCATGCTGCTTTTTTCCTCTGAGCCTTTGCACATGCTGTTCTCTGGCTCCCCGGGTCTTTTCCCTGCGGTAGTTTCAGAGAAGTCCTGCTCTTGAAAATGTCCACTCTGAGGCCCCAGAGGCCACTGTAAAAGCTGACTCCCCCTCACCCCATCCCCCACATGCCGGGCGCCTTCTTTCTCATTGGCCTCCCCATCCACTCTGTCAGTTCCTCCACTAGCAAGGTTCTCTTTGTGAGCACTTAGTCACGCCGTTCATGGAGGTTAGGTGCCAGGCGTTGGGCTCAGAGCTGGACTCAAAACAGATGAATAAGAACAGAGGGGGTTCTTGAGCTCCCCCAGCTCCCCACCCAGGGGAGGGAAAGTCAGACCTGACCCCCAAGCCTTTGCACAGAGAAGCACGTGGGCACCTTGTCCCAAAGCGGGGGAGGGGCAGGTCCTAGGCAGGTCTTGGAGGGAGTCTGAGGACACGAGCCTAAAGCTGCGATCCGAAGGAAGAGCGGAAGTTACCTCCAGGAAGAGGAGAGGCAGAGCATTCCAGGCAGAGGGAGCAGCAAGCGCAGAGAGCTCTGTGGCGGAACGGAGCCCGTGAGGGCCAGGGAGGGGGAGAGGGAGGCCCGGCAGGTTAGGGGGACACTCAGGTACGGACCCGGTGGCCCCGGCTTTATCCCCAAGGAGAGGGCAGGTACTGAGGGTTTGGGAGGCGGTGACGTAGCCAGGTTGGCATTTTGAGAGGTGCCCTTGGCCACCGCATGGAGAATGGATGGACGGGGGCCGGAGCCAGTGGGATAGACCAGTTAGCCCTCCGGGCAGAGATGCTGCTGGATCTGGAGGTTCTGGAGAGAGGGGATAGGCAAGAGGCATTTAGGAGGTGGCGCCAGTAGGCTTGTAGGTGGGTTAGAGACAGAGAGGACCAGCCACGAGTTGGGTGGAGTTTGAAGGACCTTTGGGACCCCACCCCCCCAACCCCCCGTGAAAATCCAATGGCAGCTGTGTGGACCTAGGCTCCAGAGCTTGGAGAAGCACAGGGGCAGGAGAGAGAAGTCTGTGGCGTGCCTGCAGGGAGGTGGCATCAGATGAAATGGGTCAAGGGGTGTGGATGAAATTGACAAAGGAGGGACTATGCAGAGTCCTGAGGCTGAGCACTTTAGTCTTAATTATCAATGTGTCCCAAGAGGCCAGGAGCACAATAGGTGCTCAATAAATGCTTCTCAAGGGATAGACGGGTGGGTGGATGGATGGATGCATGGGTGGATGGACAGCCAGTGGTGTCTTTGTGACCATTGTCCTCACTGCTAACTGATTGCAGCTTTAAAGGGCTGGGGCATCCCTGATGTCAGAACCAGACTGGGGAGGGTGTCCAAATTGGACCCGGCACCATCGCCTCCTTCTGGTATCCCCGTCACTGGACAGGTTTCAGGCAAATGACCCCAGACAAGAAAGCAGAAGCGTGGCCCCAACCTCCTTTATTCGAGGTGCCCAGGGCGGGCTGCCGTCAGCGCTTGTAAGGGGCCACCTGCTGGGAACAGAGAGCTCCCCTGGAGCTGGGAAGGGAGGGAAAAGCCAGCGGGGTGGGTGAATGCTTTGTCTTCTGCAGAGAGCACTGTGCAAAGTCCCAGAGTTCCTGGGCGGAGATGTGAAATTAACTGAATTGCGGATCAGTCTGCCCAAATGTGAAATCAGATGAGAAATTCCAGGCGGCTCTGACGGCTACGGTTATGCTCCTAACAAACTGTTGCAATTACCTCTCTGAATTGCTCACCTGCGCCACAGCGCCTGGCGCTCACTCGGTAAACCAACTCCATCCTCAGACGGCCCCCCTGGCTCCGGCCTGTTCCTCCTCCCCGGGGGCTCTCCTTTGGGTCCGTTTCCGGCTGCAGGTTCATGCGCAGCTCCGCTCGGCCTCTCCTCCCTCTGTCCCGTCTCCCCTCCCTCTCCCATGCTGGGGCCTGGGAGCCTGGAGGAAGCCCCAGAACCAGTGCCCCCTCTTCCAACAGTGCTGCCCTTCCCATCCCCCAACACCCGTGGGAAGAGGGCTCACCTTGCAATGCGACCAGCTGGGCGCACACGGGGATCTCAGAGCCGCCAGGAAGGGGACCAGGGCAAGAGCATTTCTGCTCAATAATTCACCTGTAAGAGAAGGGAAGACGTAGACGCAGCACTTGGCGTCTTCTGAGATGCTAACAATTCGGTGTGATTCTCAGGGCATTAACAATGCACCCATGCTCCAATTCTATATGCTTGATGAGGGTTACGGCGAATCAGAAGGCCTGGCCTGGGCCACGGGAGTAGCTGAAGCCAGTGGAAGCTCGCTCAGTGTGCCGCTCCCAGCACGCCCTGTGCAGAAGTGCTGTGTAGCAGCCCCCCAGCCCCATCCTGCTGGCCTAGGGGGTGGGCCTGATGCCCTGAAGCCCCCAGGTCATGCTGATGCATGTGTGACGAGACCCTTGAAAGGCAGCAGGAGCTCGGGCGCGAGCCTGCGGTTCCCCAGTGGTACTTGCAGACCTCATTCCTCCGTGGCCTTCACGTGGCTCCAGCAGGACAGGGAGCGGGTGCTCCTTTGACATCTGGGGAACAGCCCTGGCGTTACTGTCAGTTACTTGAAAGTGCGTTAAATCCCAGCGGATCGGGGGCGGGGCTGTGTTTCTGAGACAGGGTCCCAGGGGGCTCCTCTAGGACACGGGGGTGTTTCTCAGATCCCTCGACGTCACTGGTCCCGACGCCAGTGAGCTACCGTCCTGTGCGGGGGTCCTGGCCACACTGTGGGGGCCCATGGCAGAAAGTGACCCGGGGTGTCCAAGAGAGACGACTTGATGGCTTGAGTGACAGGCAGCTCCTCCCTCCTGACCTCAGTCATTACGATTCCCAGGTCCCAGCCCTTGGCTCCCCTGAAAGGGGCACTTCCCAGCTCCTGCCACCGGGGCACGAGCTTTGGTGTTGGTGGCACAACTGCCAGTTCGGTGATTTCAAAGTGGTTTTCTGCGTAAACATTGGGTCATTGGCTCTGTCGTCACCCAGGAGGCAGCGCGTTCACTCATGTATCTTTCAGATTCCCGCGTTAAGAAAACGGCGTCGGCCTCGCGGGAAAGCACGTGGTGCCGTCTCAGTGAGCGCGTTCTGAGTGCGCACCCTTCCCAGGCGTCACTCTGCTGGGCATGGTGCACACATGGCCTCTCCAACGGCTCTCGGGGTTTCCTGCCTCGTGGAGAGGCCACTGACAGCCCCATGGGCCCCTTGATGCTCTCTCAGACCCCAGTACCGGCGCTTCCTGAGTTCCTCTCCAGCGGGGCTTGGGCCCTAACTTGGCAAGAGGGGCCTTGAACCAGAGCCATGGAGGCTCCTGAGTTCTGCACATGAGGGTCTGGGAGCCCCTAGCCAGGCAGAGGTGTGTGGACATGGGGGAGCCGCGCTTAGAAGAAGGTGCTAATCTCAGTCAGCTTGGGCGGCCACCACAAAATGCCACAGACCAGGCAGCTCAGACAACAGGCTTTTATTCCTCACAGTTCAGGAGGCTGGGAGTTCAAGATCAAGGTGTTGGCAGGTTTGGTTTCTCTTGAGGGCTCTCTCCTTGGCTTGCAGACAGCCACCTTCTCACCGTGTCCTCACATGGTCTTTCGTCTGTGTGTGTGTGTGTGTGTGTGTGTGTGCACGCGCATGCACCATGTGCATACACAACCCTGGTGTTCCTCTGTGTCTACATGTCCTCTTCTTACCAGGACACCAGTCAGCTTGGGTTAGGACCCACCCTCCCAGCCTCATATGCATCTCCTGTTTACAAGCCCCATCTCCCAGTACATTCCGAGGCGCTGGGAGTCAGGGCTTCAGCACAGAGGCTTGGGGAAGACATCATCCAGCCCATCACAGAGCTGTTCTCGAAAAGTGAGGCGTCCTGCCTGACGGGACCTCATCACTCTTGTGAGGGCTTTCCCAAGGCCCAGCCCTGTCCTCCGAGACTCCATGGGCGGGGGGGGGGGGGGGGGGGGGGCGGAGCCTGAAACTCAGACACCCAGGCCGGGGCTTCCGCGGCAGTTTTTGCTGGCTCTGTTGGCCCAGGTGTGGCCTAAGTCACCCCGCCCTATGGTGTAGCTAAGATGAGGTGCTAACACCTTCTGGGCCCCAAGCTGTGAGACCCACAGATACCTCACTGGGACGTGATGCAGCCACTGAAACGCCAATGCCACGCCCCCCATGTTTCCAGATGTTCCCATCCCCGTTTCACTGAGGAGGAACCTGAGTCTCAGAGGGCCAGGTGACTTGTCCTGTGTCACAGGGCTAGGGAGTCACTCTCAGGGCCGTCAGACGCCAAAGCCCATTGGGTGCGTTACGGCCAAGCAGGACCACTTCCTGGGAGGTTTGGCTGCCCACCTGTGACCCCGCTGCCCCTGAGAGCAGGGCCTCCTGTGCAGAGACTGGCCTGTATTCTGTCGTCCGGCGCAGCGGTCGCCAACCGGTGGTCCGCGGAGCACTGGTGGTGCGTGAGGTCCGAAAGGTTGGCGACTGCTGGTCTCACGTGCATGCAGACCGGGGAGCAGCGAACGGGTGACTGGGCCTGTGTGAGCCACTAGGGAGAATGAGGGCACGATGTTTTCACCCAGCTTCTTCCAATTCTCTTTCTGAATCGTGTCCCTCAGAGAGTTCCCCACGTTCTCAGCCAGTGGTCAACGCATCTCTTCCTTCCCGCACGTCAGAGCTGGCAGCTGCCCCAGGCAGCACCAATCATGCCCGCCCGCTTTGCCCTGGTAGCAAACACCTTTCCTCCCACGGCCCCCACACCACTGACCCCTCCGTCACCAGCCACCCCTGAGCTTAGTGGCTCAAAATGACAGGTCTGCGCTCGTTTCTTGAGCTGCGGGTTGGGTGGGCTGTTCGTCCGCTGGTTCCGCCTGGGCTCGCGCGTGCAGCCGCATGCACAGGACGGGTCATCTCAAATGCAGAGTCCCTGCAGCCGGAGCACAGGGCGCTTGCTGTGTCAGGTCACGCTGCACATGCCCAGGACCACATCAGCACGGCCTCAGACCTCATTCGCAGAGGAGGAAACTGAGGCACAGGAAGGGAAAGAAGCTGGCCCCCCAGGTAGTTAGTGTAGAGCCCAGGCCTGGGCCCTTCAAGGTCTATCCATGTTGGTGCATCTATCAGTTCATTGCATTTTATTGCCAAGGAAATGTCCATCTGGACGGACATATGTGTTCATTTCTCGCAGGCACATGCCTAGGAGGGGTCTTATGGTAACTCTATGAGTAACCCTTGGTACGCCATAAGTGTCTATAGACGTAATTAAATTCAAAAGATCGTGGCGTGTGGGTATGGTTTCCGTGTTGGACACGTGGCAGTTAACTGGTTAACCTTTTGAGGAACTGACAGACTATTTTACATTCCCACCAGCAGGGTGTGAGGATTTCGATTGCTCTACGTCCTTGTCAGCATTTGTTGTTGTCGGTCTTTTTTATTAGCCATCCCAGTGGGGGTCAAGTGGTGTCTCCCTGTGGTTTTGACTTGCATTTCCCCATTGATAATGACGTTGAGTATGTTCTCATGTGCTTATGGACTATTTGTATGTCTTCCTTGGAGAAATGTCTCTTTAGATCCTCTGTCCATTTTTTTAAAAAAGGGGGTTATTTGCCTTTTTACTTTTGAGCTGTAAAAATTCTTTTTATACTCTAGATACATGTCCCTTCTCAGATATACTAGAGGCCCAGTGCAAGGATTCATGCACCAGTGGGGTCCCTCAGCCTGGCCTGTGGGGATCGGGCTGAAACTGGCCCAGTGCAAGAAATTGTGCACCGGGCCTCTAGTATGCATATAAGATCTTTGGTTAATCTCTTCCCTTCCCTCTGAGATCCATCAGTCTGTTCCATGTTTCCATGCCTGTGCATTGAGCATCTGCCCCCTGGTGGTCAGTGCACATCATAGCTACCAGACGAAGGGTCACTTAGGCTTTTATATATATATACTAGAGGCCCATTGCACAAAGATTCGCACAATAGGCCTCCCTTCCCCTGGCTGCCAGCACCAGTTTTCCTCCGGCACCTGGGACCCAGGCCTTTGGTCGGGCCGCAGTGGCGAGGCTAGGCTTCTCCGCTCCAGCTGCAGCAAGGCTTGGCGTCTCTGTTCCGGCTGCAGCGGATAAGCCAAGCCTCTTCAGTCTTCACTCAGCGCCTGCATATGCAAATTAACCGCCATATTTGTTGTGTTAATTTGCATACTCATCCTGATTGACTGGTGGGCGTAGCAGAGTAACACCAATTTGCATGTTTCTCTTTTATTAGTGTAGAATGATGATTTCCAAATATGTCCTCCCCTTCAGCGAGTGGTCTTTTTCACTTTCTTTGTGACATCCTTGGAATCACAGCCTTAAATTTTGGTGAAGTCCAATTTACAGTATCTGTTTTTTCCTTGGTTTCTTGCTTTTGATGTAATATCTAAGAAACAGTTGTCAAACCTGAGGATAGAAAGAGTCACCTCTATGTTTTCTAAGAGTTGTGGTTTTTTTTTTAGTTTCGGCTCTTACATTTATGTCTTTGATCTTTATATATGGTTTTTTATTGATTTTAAAGAGAGGAAGAGGGAGAAAAAGAGAGGGGGGGGGAACATCAATCAGTTGCCTTCTGTATGCACCCCGACTGGGGGGGTCAAACCCGCAACCTAGGTATGTGCCCTGACCAGGAATTGAACCCACAACCTTTTGATGGACAGGTTAACGCTCCGACTAACCGAGCCATCTGGCCTGGGCTGATCTGTTTTAACTGTTATATATGGTGTGAGGTAGGGCGTTGACTTCATTCTTGTGCTTGAGGATGGCCGGGTGTCCTGGCAGTGTTTGTTGAAAGGCTTGCTTTCTCCATTGAATTGCTTGGCCACCCTGACCTATAGTTGTTAAAAATGTGGTTTTTAAAAATGCATCTTGCACTTATCTTTAAAGTGTTATTTCCTTTGGGGAGAGTCCCATTTGATTTTTAATTGGAAGTTGACACATGCGGAAACATCTTTGATTTCTTCCGAGAGGAGAGGCCAGGTTCTGGTGCAGCCCAGCCTCAGTGGTTTCTCTCTCACTCTTGCCACAGGTTCAGTGCCAGTTGGTAGTGGGGGCTCTACCCATCACTGTCACTGAGGGACCTGGTCCGGCAGAGTCGACATCTTTACAGAAACAAGCGTTCACCGTTGCTGGGATGGGGGGAGTGCGGCGGGCAAGCCACTGCTTCTGGAAATTGCCAGGCTGCTTTCTTAACCAAATGGTACCCGAATGACCCAGGAGTCTTCAGGGACTTGGACAGCCATCATAGTAGGGACTTGAACCCCAGGTGTGCTGCTGACCATCTCTGTGTCTTTGGCCAAGTTATCTGACCGCTTGAGTTCTTCGTTTTTTCCTCTATACCCTATCCAGCGTGCAGGAGAAAGGGCCGCAGTGTGTGAGTGGCTAGTGCAGGAGTGGGGAACCTTTTTGTTGCTAAGGGCCATTTGGATATTTATAACATCATTCTCAGGCCATACACAATTATCAACTTAACAGTTAGGCTGCTGCCCTAGCTGCTTTGGCTCAGTGGATAGAGCATCAGCCCACGGACTGAAGGGTCCCAGGTTTGATTCTGGTCAGGTACACGTATCTCAGTTGCAGGCTCGATCCCTGGCCCCGTTAGGGCGTGTGCAGGAGGCAACCAATAGATGTGTCCCTCTAACATCGATGTTTCTCTGTCTCTCCCCCTCCCTTCCATTCTCTCTAAAATATCAGTGGAAAAATACCCTTGGATGAGGATTAACAACAAAAAAATTAGCCGGCTATATTTGGTCATTTAATTAATTCACCCCTAACAGCTTGGCAGGGCTGTGTATAAGGCCCACGGGCGGATATTCCCAACCCTGGTCTAGCCTAACAGCAGGTGGATAGCAGGCATCCGACATTCTTCTTCCTCCCCTGCCACAGGATCCACACCTGCTTGGTTCATCACGAGGCCCTCTGCAGAGAGGAAGGGAGAGGGAGGGATAAAAACATCAAATGATGAGAGAGAATCACTGGCTGCCTCCTGCACACCCCACACTGGGGATTGAGCCTGCAACCCGGGCATGTGCTCTGGGCAGGAATTGAACCGCGATCTCCTGGTTCATAGATCGATGCTCAACCACTGAGCCACGCCGGCTGGGTTTCTTTTCCTCTATTTCAAAAAATGACCCAGGCATCCTCAAAGACCCATAAAATGCAGTGTAATGACTTGCTGGAATGACAGGCATGCCTTACCCTGTCATTTCCTACCCTGAGAAAAGGAACAGGAACACCCCCAAGGGCAGACAACCTGTGGGCCTTGGTTCTGGCATGCTGTCCCAGCTGAGCCGGCTCAGACACCCAGCCCGCCCCGCCCAGCTTTGTATGCATGGGCCTCCGTCCAAGACAGAGATGCGGCGGGGGAATCAGTGTGGGACCATCCGGGAGGGAACGGCCCCACCCAAGCAACAGGCAGGGGACGTGCCTTCTGCAAGCGGGAGAATCTAACTGTGCATGTAGGCGGCTTGTGTCCAGAGCCCTTGCCATCGACTACAACCCTTGCGTTGCTGCCCCGGAAACAAATAGACCCCCTTTATGAATGCATTTTTCACAGAGCTCCCAGGACAGGTCTGCTCCGAGTTGGGGAAAGCCGGGAGGTGGGGCAAGGTGCGTTTGGAGTCAGACCTTAAGGAATGGAAAGGAGTGTGGCTAACAGAAAGGGGAGAAGGTACATAAGCAGAGTTGGGACGTGCATGGGGTCCTTTGCCCTGAGAGCGGGAGGCAGAGGGGGGCAGGAATATGAGGACTTGATGGAGCAGGACTGTGACTGTGTTCCGTGTTCTGACTTCGCCGGGGCTGCTGAGGGACTTCCTGAGGTTTAGAATCGGTGGTCAGCCCCCAACAGCGAGAACTGGCAGGGCCTGGCTCAGAGGTGTGGGGCAGGCTGGGACCCTGCCTGGGGTCCTTGGCTTGGCCTCTAACGGTTCCATTTTGGCTGCACAGGCTTAAGCGCTATGCAAAATCCTGTGGTTGTTTGTGTGTGTGTGTTTCGGGTCAGAATAAAGAGCCGCTGTCCCCATCTTTTGAGAGTCTTTTTAACCCAGATGGCAGAAAGGAGACACAATCAATTTTAAAGATAACGGACAATATGAAGGGGAAGGATGACCTCATCACAAGCCTGCATAGGTCCACGGCTCTGTGTGCGTGGCCAGCGTGTAGGGTGGGGGCTTTGAATAGCATCGGGGTACAGATTTTATCCCGTAAACAGAAGGGAGGGGGTGGTGTCCACGCGGGGTGCCTGGAGAGGCTGCTGGGAGATGCTGAGCTTTAATGGAGAGGTGTGACTTGGGCGTGGGGTGGAGGCTGGAGGCGGGAGACCAGGGCGAGAGGCTATTCTGCAGAAGCGCCGGGTGGGAAAGCTGACACACATGAACTTGGGGACACCAGGGCTAGACCAGAGGAGCGGGCGAGGCCCTGCGACTCCAGCCAAGGCGCTCAGAACCGCAACCTGAGCACTGGGCGCTCCCGAAATCCCCGGGGGCCGCTGTTCTCCATCCTGCGCAGACCTTCTCGGCCCCACCTTGACCAACGCCCAGGGCCCCTTCGCACTCGGGACCCGGACCCGCCCACTGCTCTCGCCTCCTCCCGGGCTCCTCCGCCTTCGGCTGCGTAGCCGCGCCCTGCGCCCCTCCTTCCCGCCCAGCCTTCCCGCTCCCCCGCTCGCGGCTCGGCCTGCGCAGTGCCCGCTCCTCCCGCGGCTGCATTGCAGACGCTGCCGCCGCAGGGTGCGCCAGGGCCGCGTCGGAAGCCCGAGCCCAGGTACGCGAGGGCCACGGGGCGCGGGGCTCCCACGCAGACCCGACGGCGCCGCGGGGCCAGGAGTCCACGGTCCGGGCGTGGGCGGCTCCGGGGGAGAGAACACGCAGCCCGTGCGCCCCTGCCTCGTGGCGCGGATCCCCGAGGAGGCTTCCTGGGGCCATGAGCCCGGGTGCTGCCGTCGAGCTCGTACCTTCCCTGCCCTCGAGCGGACCGCGGCCGCCCCCCCTGGCGGGGCTCCCGGAATCTGGGCGGGGGTCCAGGCGGGGCCGTCGCGAGGGGCCGCGTCCCGCCCGGACCTCGCCTGCAGGCGCCGGGCCGCGGGGACGCGCTCCGCCCGCACCCTCCGGCGGGGCCCCCGCCGTCCAGCGCGGCGCCGCGCGGCTCGGGCGCAGTTCCGGCGCAGTCCCCGCGCCCGGCGGCTCCGCGCCCCACACCTGCCTCTGCCCGGCTCCCGGTGACGTCGCGCCCGCGGATTGGCGCGCGGGCGGGGCCGGGGCCGGTGAGCTCACCGCCGCGCCCCGCCATTGGCCCGGGCGGCGCACTCGGGCTGTGGCGGGGAGACGGCGGTACCCGGAGCCGAGTCTTTGCAGCCGCGGCGTGTGGAGCCGAGCGGGTCGGGCCGGGCTGTGGTGGGGACCGGGCCGGGCGGGGCCGCGCGGGAGGAGGAGGCAGACCCGGCGGCGAGGCGCCAGCGCTGCGAGCGGCGGTCGTGCTCCCCGAGTCCAGTGAGTGCGCGGCGGCGGGGAGTCGGCCAGGCGCGTGCGATCGAGGGCGGCGGCCGGCGGGGGCGCGCGGGGGCGGGGCCGGGGGGGCGCGCGCCGCGCCCGGGGCGTGGGGAGCACGCGTGCTCGCGGTGGGGGGCGCGGATGTTTACACTGGGGGAGCGGGTGTGAGCGTGTGTGCAGGAGGGGGGTCTGGAAGGTGAGGGGCGCGAGTGTTTACGCGGGGTGGGGGGGGGGAGCGAGCAGTGTGTTTTGACGCGTGAGCGCGTGGGGACCTGCGTGTGTTGACAGGGCGTGTGAGACTCAGGGAGGGGCATGGGTGAGTCTGCGGGGCGCTGGCGTGTTTTAGGAGCCGGTGTGCGACACGCGTGTTCGCGGAGCAGCGGGAGAGTGAGCGCGAGGGCCTGCGTGGGTTTTGAGGCGGGAGTGCCCGGGGCTGGCGTGTTTTGACGGGTGCGCGTCGTGTGTCTGCGGGCGAAGTGCGCGGAGTGGGTGTGAGGTCACGCGGACTTAGGGAGCGAGGCTGAGCGCGAGCGCGATTCTACGAGGGCGGGAGTGCGTGTGAGAACACGCGTGTGCGCGGGCAGCGGGAGTGGAGGTGAGTGGGGGGGCGGGCGCGCGGGCGGGGTGGGGCCGCCGGCTGGTGTTTGTCTGCGAGGCGCCGCCTGCGCGGCGGGCTTTTTGGATCCAGTGCTCCCTCCCGCTGCAGGGGACACGGGTGGGCGGGGGACACGGGCGGGGAGGGGACAGGTGCCGGCAGGCAAGACAGGGAGAGGGGGGAGGACAGGTGTCCTCCGGCGGGGAGAGGGACGGGGACAGGTGCCCCTTGGGCAGGGCACTGGGAGAGGGGTGGGGATAGGTGCCCCTCGGCGGGGCTTCGGGGCGGGCCAGAACAGGCGCTCCCTTGGTGGGGGCTTGCGTGGGGGGAGAAGCCAGAAGGGCCGAGACAGGTGACCCCTTGGCCCAGCGAGGTGAGAGGGGCCGCTGGGCGCCTCTGCAGGCCCCGGTTCGGTTTCGCGGGCTGCCTCTCCGAGCAGGCCAGTGGACTGAATGAATCTTATGAATCCGTGCGTGGAACTCCGCGGGGAAAGTTGGTTGAGTTCAGGGGCTGAAGGTCCAGAAGAGCTTGCTGAGAGCTTCGCTACAGGCAGACCCGGGACTGAGTGGGGGGGTCCTGGACCCTCGCTTCCACCAGGCAAGCTCAGGCGGCTGGAAGGGAGCGCAGTGTGGCCTTGGGCTTACAGGGTCTCGTGATTTGGTTTCCTAGCTGTTGACGTTAGAGGCAGCCCTGCTAGTGATGTTCAACATTTGAGACTGAATTTCCAAGGATTTCTATGGGCGTCAAAACGACTTTATCTACAAATGAAGCAGCAAAATAAATTTCTGAAACTATAATACTCTTGCAAATTATCTTGAGCAGTTGCTTCAGGGAATGATAACAGTTTTAAACTCTTATATTTCCCCCACTCTGCTTGGGAGATTTCTCTTGGCCTGAAGTCTGGTTAGCAGAGCAGATGCAGCGAACGAGAGAGGGCTCTCAGATAATCACAGAAGAGCCTCTTGTCGTTGGTCAAATGCATTATTTTTTTTTTTCCACCAGTGAGGCCAAAACCCAAAACTTTAAATTTATGCTCCCAACATTTGGTCAGACGTGGAAAATATCTGGCTCTCTATAATGGAGTCCTCTCCTCTCGCCGCGTAAGGAATCTCTGTCCTATAGAGAAACTATAGCCTGAGAACTTGATAGAAATGCACGAAGCAGTAGCCCTTTGCGTGGTGTGTGTTTATAGGAAAATATTTATTTTTTTAAGGTTAGAATTAGATGATGGTAAGTAAACTTATGTTTCTCTTTATTTTTACATGTGATTTAGGGAGTAAAAATGTTTGATGTTCTACAATATATAGCATTTACTTACAGGATATGCATTTTCCAAATAAATTTAGCTTAGTTACAAAAGCAAGCAGAGGGTGGCTGCGAATTCCGAAGGGACCTCGATTTGCTCATGCTGATTAATTATATTCCAAAGACTCTGAGAGGCGACACAGTATTTGATGCCGTCGTTAACAACAATATTGCATTACTTAAGGATGTGTATCGGTTCTTCTGCTTTTGGGATAAACACAGACATTATTATTTCCTTCAGTCCTCTGTTCAGGACTGTGCTGGCCTTCCCGCCGTGACAGCAGCTGTCCCCACGCAGCGTTCACGGTGGACTGTTCGGGAGAACACAGGTAACGGGTGCACCCGAGACATTCTCGCCTTCCATGAGAAAGAGTGAAGTTAAAGAATTGGTTGACGTTGAAAGTTTCCCGAGTGAAAGACGTGGAGCTTTTATTGATGGCTAAGAGTCACGTGCTTAGTTCACGCTCCCTTGCCTTCTGGCACACGGGAAATGGACATTTTTGGGACATCGAGTGTCCTCTGGGGATGGTCCGAATTGTTCTTGTGTTTTGAGTGTTGTTGTCATGAACTTCTGGAGCTGCAGAGCTGTGTTTATAGGCTGCCTTTCCTTTTGTTTGTTTTCTTTAATGTTTATAGGAAAATTGTAAATATATGTACTTAAGACACAAATTTAGGTACTACCCAGGAAGGTCAAAAAAAGCCATTTTGGCCCTCGCCAGTTTGGCTCAGTGGCTAGAGTGTCAGCCTGCAGACTGAAGGGTCCCAAGTTCGGTTTTAGTCAAGGGCACATGCCCGGGTTGTGGGCTCGATCCCCAGTAGGGGGCGTGCAGGAGGCAGCCAATCAATGATTCTCTCTCATCATTGATGTTTTTATCTCTCTCTCCCTCTCCCTTTCTCTCTGAAATCAAAATATGTATAGTATATGTATATATAAAAGGCCATTTTGTTAAAGGTGGCACACTTCTCTAGCCCGGGCAGTGATTTCTGGAAGTCCTCTGTTCTTCTTGGTACATGTCCCCACCCCTCCCCCCAGCTGTCCAGCGTCGCCTGCGTGTCTTCTCACAGTTAAAGGCCTCAGAGGGATTGAATGTTTGCTCCATTGATCTTTTCAATAGGAGACTGAGTGGTGCCAGGTCAGTATCGTTCAGCGTCAGCCACGGCCTCCTGTCAGTGCGGAAGCCCAGGATTTGAGAGCTTACTTCACTTACCTGTTCTTTTGCCAAAAAGCTTTTGGCATCCACATGCTACAAGTTGATTCATGTACACCTCAACTTCTTTCTCAAAAAGTGATTGAAGGGAGCTTCCAGAGACACATATTACACAGTGAAGCAAGATGAAGAGACGCAGTGAGGGTCCGGGACAGTGAGACGGAGGGACTGGTGAGGTTAATAAACAGCATTCATTCCCTAAAATCTTCCGCACTTCCTGGCAGCAGGCCGTGAGGGGTTCCCGGCCTCCCCGCCGTGGTGGGAGCAGCGCTGTGGGCTTCGCTTTGTCTTCTGACACCTTCGTACAGTGAGTTTTCCCATTTCCCATGTGCGTTCTGACAGCCAGTGGTTGGTTTTCAGTGATGACGGAGTCTGGATGAGACGCAGCAAATCACATTAAAGAGCCCATGCTAACGTGCGTCACACGGAACATTCAGGAGGTGCCCGGGAGCCCGCAGGGCAACACACACGGGTGTCGTCCCCTCATCGGGAGGATGTGAGAGTTTGTGACCACGAGGGTCCTCGGGGACGGGCTTACCCCCTCCCCGGACGGACTGCCCTGAAGCCACAGGACTGCGTGTTCCTTCTGTTCTCTGACGGGCCTGGATGCGGGTTTGCACACGGCAGGCAGGCAGGGAGATGCCTTCACCACCAGGAGGTGACTGCTCGCCACCCCTAAGCGATACAGCCCCGGGCGAGTGGCTTTTTTAAACGGGGGTGGAGGGAGACAAGGCCAGTACGATCCCGTCCGATGCTTCATTTTAGGGAACTTCCTCTCAATGAAGCAGGAGGAAAAGAGATGACGTGAAGGGCTCTGCAGAAGGAAAGTGAGGGTCTGGGAAAGTGACTCGGGGTAGTTTCGAAAGCACATCATGGTCCCTATAATTTGCTTAATTTCATGTTGCCGTACATGCATTGAAGGTAGATCATAGCTTTAGACATGAGACGCATGGAGAGATCAGCCGGCACATGTGACGCGCCTCCTCTGCGTCAGTTGTCAAGCAAATTGTAATTACTAATGAAGCATGGATGTGAGGAGGTAAGATGTGGGCGGAGTTTAGCCAGGGCAGACGTTTATAAGAGGTAAACTGCTGGCGCTAAACTTACATAACATATTTGTAATGTGGGAAAAGATGGCAAGTAATGGGAATAAGTTTCTCCAAACATATTAATGTTTAGCAACTACACACATTAGCCAGTTAATCTCTCTATTTTCTTTTCACTTTTCTTCTTCTACCTGACTTCACCCCCCTCCAAATCTGACCCCGCTCTCTGAGCCAGCCTTCCCCTGCTCCCCAACTGCTCAGCATGAACCCTATTGCTGTCTGGCTGCTTGCACCACCCCACACCCTGCTCTAAATTCTACCTCCTTAATCTCTGAGCCCAACTCAAATCTTACCTCCTTAATGAAGCCTTTTCCCTACCCCCCCACCCCGCCCCCAGCCCCAGATTGGATTTTCAGCTCTTTGTGGGGCGGGGGGGCGGGGGCACCTAAGCTGTACCCCCTACTGCCCCACCATAATGAAATTGGGGGGCGGGGGTGAGAGGGGAGTTTCCTCAATGCTGTTAGTCAACAGAGAGATTGTACGTGTGGTGTTCCTCTTTGAATGGAATGAATTTTTTCAAGCCTAACTCGGCTCTGATCCTCCTTTGTGCATTCATTGCAGCCTTGTCTGTCGGTAATGTGGGCACAGACTGCGAAGGCTCTCCCGTTGAGGTCAGTTCAAGGTCCCCGGGCGGCTTGGGTGAAGTGGTCTTGAAGTGGCCTGGAGCCTCGGCCTGAAACCGTGTGGACAGATAGCTGGGTGGCCGCCTGAGTCATCTCTCCGGCTGTCCTAAGC
Organism: Myotis nattereri; assembly: GCF_964212035.1. Lineage (NCBI taxonomy): Eukaryota > Metazoa > Chordata > Mammalia > Chiroptera > Vespertilionidae > Myotis > Myotis nattereri. Next base: position 212,767,824 of record NC_138077.1, on the reverse strand, counting down.
CGGGCCCGGAGCGCGCTGCCCGAGAATGTGTACGATAGCAGCTGTCTGCTTTCAGATCACACAGTCGGGTGAGTGCGAGGGTTTGTTCCAGCTCTGCCACTAACCCAGTGAGAACGCTCAGGTACATCGCCTGACATCTCTGCGTCTCAGCACCGCCCCTGTGTTCTTCTTTTTCATATGTTTTTATTGATTTCAGAGAGGATGGGAGAGGGAGGGAGAGAGAGAGAAACATCAGTGATGAGAGAGAATCATGGATCAGCTGCCTCCTGCATGCCCCCTACTGGGGTCTGAGCCACAACCTGGGCATGTGCCCTAACCGGGAATCGAACCGTGACCTCCTGGTTCATAGGTCGATGCTCAGCCACTGAGCCACACCCGCTGGGCCCTGCCCTGTCTTCTAAGCCTGTCAGTAATGGTCCAGGAAACTCACTTAGAGGTCAGCACCAGCGTTGTTAAAATCAAAGCGCGTTGCACACAGTGAGGGTCGGGGGATTGGGGAAGTTTTTGTCTCAAAGAATGAGTGTGTGTATGGAGCTCGATTTCTTTCTGTGGACCACAGTCGAGGGCTGGTGAAAGGCCCCGGCCGGAAAATTCCCACGTTCTCTTTATTATTTTATTATTTTTGTTCATCCTCACCTGAGGATATTTTTTTCTATTGATTTTTAGAGAAAGGGCGGCGAGGGGGGGAGAGAGAGAGAGAGAAACATCAATGTGAGCGAGATGCATTGGTCAGTTGCCTCCCAAACATTCCCCGACTGGGACCAGGGATCCAGCCTTCAAACCAGGTACATGCCCTCGACCCCTGGGTGGGAAGGCCGATGCTCTAACCACTGAGCACACTGGCCAGGGCCCCAGGTTCTCTTTAAACCTTAGTGTTTGGAAGTGATTCTCTCCTGTGGGATGTGTCTGTCAGTCGATCGGGCAGCAACCTAAGGCCTGACTGAGCTAAGATGCTGCCATATAATTCAACAGCAGCTGGTCTCCAGCGAGGCCGGGGCTCAGTATACCCTTTCCTAGTTTTCTGATTTCTTTGGGTAATCACAGTGTTTCCGATAAGCATGACCGCTTCCTGCCACCCTAGTTTATCCCCTGTTTTATAGAGAAATTCTAATGACATCTGTGGACTACTACCAAGGTGTACTTAGTGAGGTTGAATATTTTTTAGTTTGTCAGTGGAAGCAGAACTTTCCCAATATTTATTTAGCGAAAGGATCCCCATTTCAATTAGTAGATTCACCTTAGACCCTCTTTTAGCTGTGGCAGAGCTCACGCTCGAACTGACCTGTGTGCACAGGGGAATCCATGGACTCTCATGGAGTCCAGCTCTGGAGTTGCCTTCAGGTACCGCTGGTTCCAGGTGCCTAAGGGGTGTCCTTAGGAGCCTGTCATTCCCTCTCTTGGCTTGCCTCTCCTCTAGGTCGATTTTATTCTCAGGCAGGGGTTCCCGAAGTGGTAGCAAGGTGGCCCGCTCAAAACTCTAGGCCTCTCTTTTGCCATTTTTAGCAAATTTCCCTGGGAAAACGGCGCTCTTTCCGCAGTAGTTCCAGGAACTGCTCTGTTCTCCTTAGCCCAGCTGGACGCCTGTGTCCAGGCACTTGAATAGGAGGGGGCAGTGCTCTGTTAGCAGGGTCTGGCCCCTAGCCAGGAATTGAGGGCAGCACCCCCTGAGCAGAGCACTGGGCCCCCGGAGGACCAGCAAGGCGGGGAAGGTGGAGGAACGCTGGCAGCGTCCTGCGAGGGAACCAGCGCTCCTCCATCTTCCCAGAGAAGGCACCATTCATCCCGAAACCGCAGACTCCCGGGACTCACTCCATCACTCTACCCTGTGGTCCCACTTTAAACCAGACACCAGAGCCGTCACCTTCCAGCGAACCTTTCAGCGGGCGCTGATGAACAGTTCCTGGGCCCACTTTCCAAAAAACATGATTCATGTCCTTAACATTACGCGCTGTGGTTTGGATTCATCGGCAAAGTTATTTAAACATCCATTTGTCTTTTCTAGTAGAAGACACCATCCATTCCACGCTGGCCAGAATCGATGCCCCTGGCATGTGCGTGAGTGTGTGTGTGAGTGTGTGTGTGTGTGAGTGTGTGTGTGTGTGAGTGTGTGAAATGTTTTATCTGATGTAGGAAGTGACCCGCCTGCCATTGACAATATCCTCAGCTGTGGGCCAGTTGTTCCCAGGTAAACAGTGCAGCAGAGGGCAGGTGGCACCCAGCTAGCCTGGAGCAAAAGCCTTTGTGAACCCCTGATGGTCTGTATTTACAGGAGAAAAATAATTAAAATAACGTGTATATGCACCTTTCACCTATACGCCATGAAACATCAGGTAGGACGCATAATCTATGTAACAAATATGTAATACGCACTTACGTTACAAAACGAAATAACGAACTTCACACTTGCATAGTAAATGATGTTGCTAGGATAAAAATAAGTGCATTAAAAAATGAAGTAAAATAAAAGTAAGTGTCTGTAAAACAACCAGCCATGGGAACTTCTTGGGGAAGAGTCTTAATTCCTAGGCTGGAGCTCACGCTGCTTCTCTGAAGTCACAAGGTCTGGCCCCTCTACCTTTTATCAGGCTAAACCCAAAGACAGTCATTTTAGTTTCTTGATAACCCTAATAGTCTTATTAATGTTTAAATTTATCTTTATTGCTGAAAGTATTACAGATGTCCCCCCCCTTTTCCCTGTTGACCCTTCCTTGTTAGTAATTTTAACGACAACCCTATTTTTATTCCCGGATGGAACAGGGGAAAGAGAGTGAAAGGGAAGGGGTGTTGGTGAAAGAGGTGGTGGCATGTGTCAGTGGTGGTTGAAGTGGAAGCGACTGAACCATGAGCAGCAATGGCAGGGCAGACTGAGAAGGAAGAGAGGGGATGGTGGGGAGAGGGAATGATGGTGGGAAGAGGGGAGATGATGGTGGGAAGAGGGGAGATGATGGTGGGAAGAGAGGGGATGGTGGGAAGAGGAAATGATGGTGGGAAGAGGGAATGATGGTGGGAAGAGGGGAGATGATGGTGGGAAGAGGGGAGATGATGGTGGGAAGAGGGAATGATGGTGGGAAGAGGGGAGATGATGGTGGGAAGAGGGAATGATGGTGGGAAGAGGGGATGGTGGGAAGAGGGGAGATGATGGTGGGAAGAGAGGGGATGGTGGGAAGAGGAGAGATGATGGTGGGAAGAGGGGAGATGATGGTGGGAAGAGAGGGGATGGTGGGAAGAGGAAATGATGGTGGGAAGAGGGAATGATGGTAGGAAGAGAGGGGATGGTGGGAAGAGAGGAGATGATGGTGGGAAGAGGGGAGATGATGGTGGGAAGAGGGGAGATGATGGTGGGAAGAGGGGAGATGATGGTGGGAAGAGAGGGGATGATGGTGGGAAGAGGGGAGATGATGGTGGGAAGAGGGGAGATGATGGTGGGAAGAGAGGGGATGATGGTGGGAAGAGAGGGTATGGTGGGAAGAGAGGAGATGATGGTGGGAAGAGGGAATGATGGTGGGAACAGAGGGGATGGTGGGAAGAGAGGAGATGATGGTGGGAAGAGGGAATGATGGTGGGAAGAGAGGGGATGATAGAGCTATTGGGTCAAGCAGATTCACATACTGGTCCCTGGGTGGCATTCACCGGTAAGTCCGCATCACTCTTGGTGGTCTGTGTTGGCTGGAGTGCCATGATGAGGGACATGAAGAACGCGGACCAGGACTTCACGAACTCAGACTGTCTCCCCACGGCATTCTTTAGGACAAGCCTTAGTTCCTACCCTCTCCTGTGGGAGCATTAGTTACAGGAAATGCAGGTCAGACCCCCCCCCCCACACACACACACACACAAAATGTCCAGTAGGTTTAGGAAACTCTACCAGCAAGTGACAGGGCACGTGAGCATAGGAAGGTCCAGAAAAGGCATCCATTACAGACGCGTGCGTGTACTTAGCCATGTTTAATGTATTCTTTTCAAAACACCCTGGACCAGCGTTGCCTTTGCATGGTCCACTGAGCAGCGTCTCTTGGGGACACTCCGGAGCGTGCAGTCTTGGGGGGTGTTGCAGTAGATGGTCCCCACAAGATGGCCCGGACCTGAAATCTGTGGGCCCCCTGGGGCTGTGGGTCCCCGGAAATTGGATGTAAGCGTTTCCGTGCTCGTATTTTCGGGGAAAGGATTTGCAGCCCCCACCCCTGTGGCAGAGCCCATGGGCACAGGGTTAGAGCCCTCGTTACAGGTTCTTTTCTCACCGGCGGCCAAGGCCAGTTTCTCTGGAATGTCTCTCGTGCACGACTTACGTGGGCCGAGGGTATCGCTCGGTGCGCGTGGGCAGTCACGGGGAGGCTCACAGACAACGAAGGGGCCACGCTGCACGCAGGGGGCCGGCGAGGCACTTGAGTGTTGTATTGATTGAAAGACGGAAGAATCGGCAGCTGCTTTCTTTCCGGCAAGAATTATGGAAGGAAGTCACCTACGCAGGACGCTGCCTCATCGCTAAACTCCAGACGTGTTTACTCAGACAGAGAGGCGAGAACACGGCCTTTCGCTGCAGCGAAGAGGCGTTTCAACGTGCAGGGCCCCTGCCTTGCAGTGGGGTTTGCTTAGTGATAAACCGCTAGAACCCCACTAAGCACGGAAAGCTCTTCCTTCCAGAAATGGAAAGCATGCGACACCGATTTTTAGATCAAGAAACCAGGACCGTGCGATAGTGCTCAGGGAGGAGCGGGCAGCGAAGGACAGTGTGCGTGCCCCAGCGTCGCTCGGACACCAGGTCCTCCGGGAGCGGGCAGGTTGGGCCACACAGACGTGGCCGCGTTCCTTCTGTGAGGCGGTGCGTGGTGGTCTTTCATCCTCCGTGGCCACTGTCATCGAGGCCAGCGTGGCCTTACATTCCAGGGTGTCCATGTCACTGATGAAACCGCTGGCTTTGTTCGCGAAGTGCAGCCAAATCTGAGACTCCCAGTTCACCGTGCTGTCCATCACGTGGCCGAGAAAAGCGCAGCGTAGGAATGACTAAGGAAGCAGAGTTCGTTCTGCACGGTATCCCTGACCTTGCCCTCATTGAAATTCACATTTCCTATTTCGAACAGATGCAATTAAATCACTCGCTCAGGATGTATGTATTGGGGACCTACTGTGTACTGAGGGCCTACCGTGTGCCAGGCATCCTGCTGGGCCTTGGGAATGTAGTCGGGAACAGAAGGGACACAGTCGCTGGCCTCAGAGAGCTGTTGCTGTGTCCCTTTGCCTTTGTGTCTGAATGAGGTTCTTGAAATAAAGGCTCGTATCTTTTTTTAAATTAAATCTTTATTGTTGAAAGTATTACATATGTCCCCTCTCTCCCCCCCTTGAAGGTTCGTATCTTTTTGGGTGGCTACCACACCTTCGCTGCCTTGGTCATCGTCACATCCCAGAGCCGTGGCACAGGTGCCGTGCGGTGGCGTCCTAGCAGGGCGAGTCCGTCTGTCCCTGATGCTCTGCGGTGGTTCCCGAAGGATTTTAAGAGGGTTTTTGTCACGGCTGCGCGCCAGAGACCAACCTGCCTGTGGTTAATTACTGCGCTCTCGCCTCCTGACGGTTCCTGTGCGTCTTACACTTTCCGTGTTTCAGGGTCAAGATTTTCATTTTCCCTTTCTCTTTATGCATTTATTTTTTAAAAACATTTATATTGATTCCAGAGAGGGAGAGAGAGATAGAAACATCAATGATGAGGGAGCATCATTGATCGGCTGCCTCCTGCACGCCCTCCACTGGGGATCGAGCCTGCAACCCGGGCATGTGCCCTGACCAGGAATTGAACCGTGACCTCCTGGTTCATAGGTCGACGCTGAACCACTGAGCCACACCGGCCGGGCTCTCTTTATGCATTTAAATGCCGTTCCTCTGTCGCCTCTCCGTGGCCAGGTTAGGTTGCGGTTCATCTCCGGGGCTCAGTACATACTCCGAAGGCCCCCCTTCGTCTTAGTGGCGATGTGCTTTTCTGAGTCTCCGGCTGCTTCCCTGTTGCCACGGGAGATGCCTCAGTTGCTGCCTGTCATCTCCTGACCTCACTGTGCGCTGGCGGTGGAGGCTTCGGGGAGGGTCTGCCCGCTGGAGCCTGTGCCAGGGTCGGTGTGGACCCGCGTCAGCGCCCCCTCCTTCGCCCGCACACTCAGGAGCCGCGCTCTCCCACCACTTGTCCTGGCTGCGTTTGCTGCTTCGTTGACCGTGCCGTTGGCATGGCACCGTTTGGGGTGCTCGGCTGTGCTCGGTGCCATGTCCTGAGTGTCCTTGCGGGGTCGGCTTGCCAGTTTTGCCCCCCGACACGCCAGGCTCTGGTGTGGGAAGGTTTCAGAGGCCGCATCCCTGCCGACGTGCTGGCTGCCCTGTGACGAGTTGCCTCAGCAGCATCCGGCTTTTCCCTGACGCGGCTAAGACTCCGCGTTTGTGAAGACGCAAAACTCAGACCGAGGAGAAGAAATACCACAGTCGCCGCAGGTGAAGGACTCTAAGGAGAATGGCTGGTGTCCGCTCCTAGGGTTGCAGGGACCTGGAGTCGGGCGTCTTGGAGACGTGGCGGATGGCCATTCTTTCCGAGGCTAAATTTAGCCGCTGCTTTGGAAAATCAGAGGTACAGCGTGTGCCTGCTCTCCCGGCCCTCACCCTGCGCCCTGCACTTGGACATCGCAAGTGGCTGGCCGTGCAGGAGCCGCGCCGTGCACTCCGGGGGCCGTTTATTCTGGGAAGGAATTAAGTGCCTTCGTTTTCCCGTCTTCCCGAGCAATGCAGGAGGCTCCCTCAGCGGCAGCCACGGATCTCTACAGAAATAGTTCAAGTCACGCCTCCTGTCCTCATCGGCCTCTCCTGCCAGCGGCCAGGATCTGGACAGGGAATGAGAGAGGGCTCTCCCTCCCGGTCCAAATAGCAACAGGAGGGCACATGTGCACTTGAGCTACAAATAACGCGTTTTAAAATAGCAGGTGGTATTTGGTGATCGCTCCTCCATTCATTTACCTGCCACGGCAAGGCTCCAGCTCCGGCAGCCAGGCCCGAGGCGGCTCAGCGTTGGCAGGTTCTGCCCGTGCGCCCGCTGCCGGCCTCCCGGCCCGCGCACACCCTCGGCGACGGGTCTGGAAACGTGTCTTTGGTTGAACACAATGCCCACCCACGTCATGCTTGTACCACAGCCTAACCTGACTGACTTGGTAAGCACTTTGGTGACTAATTATAGGCACTCGTTAAGGCGTGTGCCTAACAGTTCGTTTCCGGGAAAAGCGGGAGTGCCGGCAGGCAGGGTCTGTGTCTGTGATGTGAAGCTCAGGGGGAGAAAGAAAGTGACCACGCTGGGCAAGTCCAGGTGTGTCTGTGAAGAAGTGGGGTGTTCCTCAGCCTTCCTGCCAGTCTCGCACCGACACAGTGGTTACCCAACTCCCTTACCTGAGCCCCAAGGAAGTGGCAGGCAGCCAGGTGAACGGACACCATGTCTCCCACACTCCCAGGGCACTCGAGTGCGTGTGTTTATGTGTTTTTTAATGTCTTTTTAAAATATATATTTTTACTAGAGGCCCGGAGCATGACATTCGTGCACGGCGGGGGAGGGGGGGCAGGGGCGGGTCCCCCTCCGCCAGCCCGGCCTGCACCTCTCGCAGTCCGGGACCCCTCGGCAGTCAGACATCCCCCGAGGGGTCCATGAGCCCAGCTTCTGGCTGAGCGGCACTCCCCCTGTGGTCGCACACTGACCACCAGGGGGCAGCTCCTACATTGAGCGTCTTCCCCCTGGTGGTCAGTCCACATCATAGCAACCGGTCATTCTACTGTTCGGTCGATTTGCAAAGTAGCCTTTTATTATATAGGATTGATTTTAGAGAGGGAGAGAGAGAGACATTAATGATGAGAGAGAATCATTGATCGAGCCCACAACCTGGGCTTGTGCTCCAACCAGGAATTGAACCGTGACCTTCTGGTTCATAGGTCATTGCTCAACCACTGAGCTACTTAATCCTTGCCCGAGGGCATGTTTTCTATTGATTTTAGATAGAGGAAGGGAGAGAGGGAGAGAAAAGCACCCATGCGCGACAGAAACATCGATCAGTTGCCTCCGGGACGTAACCCCGACCAGGGACCGAACCTGCACCTGGGTACGTGCCCTGACTGAGAGTCAGACTTGCAGCCCTTCAGTGCACGGGACGACGGTGCCACCAGCTGAGCCCCACCAGCCAGGGCTCCCTGGGGCTGTGCTCATTCTGACCACTCTCTCTCCCCCAGGAATAAGTATTAAAACCTGCGGCGGCTGCTCAGAGCCCGGGCCCCAGAGGTCGGTGACCTCAGCCATAGATCGGCTTCCAGAAGCTTCCCTAGAAAATCCCATTTCTTTCCATTCACTGAGCATGCATTCAGATGCCGGGTGCCAGGGAGGCAAGACAGGGCCCCTGCTTTCAACAGGTTCTCTCTATAGAAATGGCACATGTAGGGAGAGAGCCAGAGCCACCCGTCCTTTTGCTGAGTACCTGCTAGGACACGGTGCGAATTCACCGGGCGCGGGAGGGAACGTGCCTCCGAGTCCGCCTGAGGTCAGATCCTGCCCCGATACTTACGAGCGGGGTGACCTTGGGGAGTGACGCATTCTCTGAGCCGTGTGTGACCAAGAGACACAGTAGGGGCCGAGCCTGGGAGGCCTGGCTGGTGGTTGGTGTCCTGGTTGGAGATGTTTTCTTACAACTGATGCCCAGACACTTGGGGTTCTCCACTTTCACTGCAGCAAGTCCCACACTTCCTAAGCTCAGAACATGCCGTGGGTGTCCGACTTGGGGAAATGCGCTCGCTCACTCTCTCTAAAACTCGGGGATTGCTTAGGAATTTTAAATCGTTAGGGAAATGTTAACTTGGGACATTTTAAAATGAGTCACTTTGAGGGTTAGGTGTCCCTATCAAAGACAAATGAAAAGATGGCCCCTGGTGCTCTGTGCTATGGGACACTGTTACAGCCCGAGAGGAGAGGCTGGGACAGGGCGAACCCGGCCCAAGAAAAGGGGTCTGAAGCCCCACTAACCACTCATTGCCTCTCACGTGGGAATGTTTTTTCATCTTGATCTTTGAGTGAATCCCGAGCCAGACTGTTGCTACAAAGCTGTCAGAATCGTTGACTTTTTGTCTGGGGTGCAGGTGTGTATGCGTGTGCGTGCGCGTGCACATACCTGGAAGGTACTGGAAGGAAGGTACAGCTGTCCTGGGATTTGAGTACGTGCCCCTAGAAGGCTGGGAAGACCGCACTGCTGTGTTAGACGCGGGGACGCCAGGACGAACTCGGGTGTATGTTCATGGGTATGCAGATAGTTACAGGAGTAATCATAGGTTTGTGTGCATGCGTGGACGTCACACCAGAAGCAGTGACGTCCCAGCAGCAATGAGCACAGCCAGCTCCCAGGTCTTGGTTCCTAAATGCTTTTCTCCACTTAAAGCAACCGGGGCTCCCTAGAGAAACAGCTAGTGGTGGGGCTGGATGGGCCCGGAGCATCTTGTAATGCCAGCAAGTAAGGACGTGCTCAAAAAAGAAGGGGAAAGGCAGAGGGTGTGGCAGAGGGACCCCTGAGCCAGCCTGAGAGGGCTCCCCATCCCCAAAGCCAGCTACTCTGATCATGAAGATGACTCAGTATTAGATCAGGACCCAGGGTGTAAGATAAATATACATCGTTGTGCATTCATACCGATGTGCACAAATGGTTGCCCACGTAGACAGAGGGCAAGTCACCTTGGAGGAGAAGGACAGAGGATGGGCAGAGAATGGGAGTCACTGTCCAGAGCAGCCCCGCGGACAGCGCCTTCGCCGGGTGACGCGTCCGCAGCAGCAGAGCCTCGCCATGTCACCTGACAGCCTGTGATGAGCAGAAGCTTCAGCTCCTGATATTCTTCCCAAAGCCTCACGGCTCCAGCCTGATCATTAGGAAACGACAAACTTAACCCCTAGGGTGCCGGGAAGTGTGATTGCACTCCTTCTGTCTTTCGCCAAAAGTGCCAGGAGCGCTATCAAAGCTTTGAAATGGCGTCCAGTTCTAAGCCTGCTTTTGTTAGTGATGATGATATTGCTAAATATGTCAGTGTAGTAAAGGTTTCCTTAAGTTTTTGAATATGTCACTTCATTTACTTGCGATTCGTAATTTTTTTCCTAAACTGCTGTCAAATCAGCAAAAATGCCTTGGCCATTTTAGCATCGTTCCTAGGATGTTGGTTGGCACTCAAAGGGTGAAATCCAGGGACAGCTCCCAAGTTCCTGACCGCATTCTTCAAAACCGTTCAAGTCATGAAAAATACGGGGCTAGCGGGAAGCCGTCAGGGAGCGGACAGGAAATGTAACATTTAATTGCAGCGGGGTGTTCTGGCTGGGTCCTGGGACAGAACAAAAACATCAATTCTCATCCGAAGGCGCAGTCTAATCCGAGCCTGTCACTCAGTTACCAGTAGTGATGTGTTTGACACGCGCGCCGTGGTTATATAAGATGTTAATGGGGGGGGGGGGAAACTGGGTGAAGGTTCATGGGAGCTCTACCTTCTGCAGCTCCCGGTCCAGCTAAAATTATTCAAAACATTGTAAACTCTTTTTAAGTGCCCCCATAGCTATGGCTAATAATAACTCAGACTGAAGGGACACTGACCACTGAAGAGATTTCACACAGTCGTTTATTTCATCCTCACCAACAACAATAAGATAGTACTGTCCCCATTTCACAGATGGGGGAGTTGAGGTGCAGAGTGGCCATTTTTCCTAAGTCCCACGGTGGCAGGATTAAACCCAGAGCTCCGGCTCCACTCCAGTGCCTTTCCCGCCCTCTCAGAGCTGCCCAGTCTGAAAATGCTGCTTCTGCCTGGCCGGCGGGCTCAGTGGTTGAGCATCAACCTATGAACCAGGAGGTTACAGTTTGGCTCCCGGTCAGGGCACATGCCTGGGTTGTGGGCTCGATACTCAATGTGGGGTGTGCAGGAGGCAGCCAGTCAATGATTCTTTCTCATCATTGATGTTTCTCTCCCTCTCCCTTCCTCTCTGAAATCAATAGAAATATATTTTAAAAACATTTTTTAAGTAAAAATGCTGCTTCTGCTCCAAGGGGGTGCAGGTTGGACAGGCCTGTGAGGAGACTTTGAGCGAATCCCAAGCCAGACTGTCGCTGCAAAGCCGTCAGAATCGGTGGCTTTTTTTCTGGGGTGCAGGTGCGTGTGTTTGTGTGTGTGTGTGTGTGTGTGTGTGTGTGCGCACGCACGCTCGCATGCGCGCGCACATGCACCATACATCTGGAAGGTGCTGGAAGGAATGGCGTGTCAATTGAAAGTCCTCATTCCCTGAAACTGGGCAGGTAAATGGGCTGCTTGCTAGAAAAGCCAGAGACACAAGCAGACACCTGGAAGGCGCCCCATAGGTCAGCTGAGAGAAGCAGGAGGAGGGGGCCGTGGTGGGCGCTGAGGGTGCAGCGCAGCGCAGGTGGGCGGGTTTCCCGTGGTTTGCAGGGCTGTCCCGTCGGAAGAGCCGTGCGCCCGCGGAGAGGGTGCAGCCGGCGTGTGGACCGAGCCGTGTGCAGGGGCCTGGCGTGATGACACGAGGTCCGTCTCCTGTGTCCCTGGGCAGGAACCTGTGCTGCTGCTCGACCAGGTGGCTCTTCGATCCTCTTTCAGCAGCTCCTGGTGGGCAGGTCCACGCTCGGGGAAGGAGGCTTGGTCGTGGCACCGCGGTTCCTGAAACGCGGCCTCAGCGTCACCCGAGAACTTGTCAGAAATGCACAGAGGGTGCCCAGACACCCTTCCCCCACCCGTCCCCCCCCCCAAGACGTTGCGCTGCAGAGTGGAGGCTGCATACCTGGGCCTGCCCAGTCTTTAGAGCCAGGGCTGAGAACGTGGCTTACCCAGGAGTGTGAAAAGCGGGAGAACCTTGCCCGGCCCGTGTGGCCCAGTGGGTTGGGCGTCATCCTGTGCACCAAGCAATTGCCAGTTTCATTTCCGGTCAGGGCACATGCTCGGGGTGCTGCCTTGATCCCCAGTAGGGAGCGTGCAGGAGGCAGCCCATCGATGTTTCTCTCTCATCAGTGTTTCCATCTCTCTCTCTCTCCCTCTCCCTTTCTGTTTTTCTAAAATCAATAAAAACCTATTTTTAAAAAACTAGAGAACCTTCTGCACTGGCAGCGACGTGTTCTTTGGTGAGACGAGGTAGCCAGAGCTTCTCGCCGAGAACCGAAAGCCAGGCGGCGCCGGGCGGGAGCTCGAGCCCGGAGAGCGGCCGGCTGTTCCCGCGTGCTCTCGGGACGTGCTCCCACCTACTGGGCAGCCTTGTTCCCGCGATGCGTGGAATCCCTTGAGTGGAGTCACGTGGGCTTTGTTTGAACGTCGTGGGCGAGAAGTGGGCCAGATCTCTCGGCCCCTACGTTATTATTTGTTTTCTCTCTCTGACCCCCAACATGTTGGTTGAAAACTGCCCCCCCCCCCCATTCAGGCTGCGGGAGTTACTTGTTGGCCAACAAATGCGGGCAGGGCTATCGTCACTGATGGTCAAGGCGCCTCCCAGGCCTGGTACACACAGGTGCCCAGCAAATATCTGTGCGCGAATAAATGAGTCTTTACATGTGCTTTTCTTACTCCAGTGTAATCAGGAAAAGTTTGTCTTCTCAGAAATTATATTTCCTTTATCCTGTAATCACACACATACGTACAGCGAAGGTGACATGCTGAATTTGCCAACTATTTTACAGTCACGTGTTAGTGGCCATAATGAAGCTGTCAGGCCAGACCAAGCATAAAGTTGCTGTTTGACTTACCAGGAAGGGAGGTGTGAAGACCGCGTTTGTGTGTGTGCGTGAGCCTTGCAGGCGGGCAGCTGTGCCCACCTGTTCGCCCCTGCCTCGCCCCAGGAGAGGGTGCAGGACCACAAGCTCGGCCTCTCGCCGCGCCCTGGATGCGGCTCCGTTGTTTCCATGCGAGATGGCTCTGACGTGACTCATCTCCCCACCCCCCACCCCCCTTTGGAGCCGAGAGGCCCCGAGATGCCTTAATGCAGGATGTAACTTGGTTAAGAGGCAGGTAATTGCTCGAGTGTCTTCATGAAGTGCTTCTCAGAGCAGCTTAATCGCGTCTGAGAGCTCCCTGCAGAGCGAGCTGGGGGGATGGCCGGGAGCACAAGCCCCAGAGCAGAAGCCAGGGATGTCGGTCCGTCTGTCCATGGCAGACACCGAGTCACCGTGTCGGCGTCGGGGCGACTGTCGGACGCTTTGACGGGTGATGCCGTGGGCAGGGCCTGGCCCCATGGTGTCAGGGAGGCTTTGTCTGTCTCTGCAGAGCCCACAGCCAGCGGGGGGGAGGGGCGGCAATGACAGGCCAGCGCACGGCAGCGGAGCCAGAACAAAGCCACTCGGATGGACAGGGAGGTGGCCACAGGGCTCCCTCGGGGCTGACCACAGCTGGGCAGCCCTCCCGTGCCTTCTGCTCCTTCCCTGACAGGGTTCATCTTAGCCACCAGCTCCAAACATGGGCACATGTGCTCACAACACTCATTTAATAGACGCCGCGTCTGTGGGCTGCCAGAGAGACAGTCGGAGGGCGACAGAGGCCTGACCATGAGAGAGGGGTGGCTGTCTGGGCGGCACCGTCAGGAGTAAGGGACAGTCCATACAGGTGCCACGAAGGACACCGCCACACCCCCAGGAGTCAGGCTCTAACCGGAAGAGGAAACTCTTAGTCTTCAGCCCGCTCCACATGCAGGGGCCCCGATTCTGCAAAATTTCCATTTCCTAACGGGGATGGGGGTTGGCACGAGGAAGGATTCCGGCGCCACCTCTGGGGTTGTCCCGCGTTTGCCGTGGCTGGTCCCGCGTGACGTGGGCCGTGTACAGTCCACCCCATGGGCTGCTTCCCACGGGTGACAGCCGCGGAGACGCCAGGCGGCAGGCGCTCACGTCTGTCACCCGTCTGCTGTGCGACTTGCCTTTCGCGCTGAAGGAGGAGGGGCTTTTCTCTCGGTGTTGCTCCTGGAAGTAGCTCATCGGGAACCGAATCAGTTCCTGAAAAGTAGTTTTCCTCCTCCCGCTCTTGTGGCTGAGTGACGTGAAGTGCGTTCGACACCCAGCACTGGAAGTGTTCCTGGGAAACGGGCGAGGCTGTCTTCCACTGTGAGAAAATGTTCCGCTCCCTAGTTCAATGGCCGGTAAACTGCGGCTCACAAGCCACATGTGGCTCTTTGGCCCCTTGAGTGTGGCCACGAAGTTTCAGTCGCACTGTACGTGCGCGCCCACACGTGATATTTTGTGGAAGAGCCACACTCAAGGGGCCGCAGTTTGCCGACCACTGACCTAGGCTCAGACTCTCTGATCCGTGTGCCTCTTCTCTCCCCATAACTTTCCTTCCCGCGGTTCCCGGTCCGCGAGCCAGATAGATGGTTATCTCCGCGGCCTCAGTCTCTGCATCTGAGAAATAGGATCACAGCCGTCCCGACCTCACCTGACCGTTGTTCAGATTTGTAAAGCGGTGACTGGCACGGAGGAAGCGTCCAGTCCGTTTCATCGCCAGTAGAACCAATAAGCCTTAATCACCTGTGTCAGGGTTTACAGTCAGGACGGCAAGGAATGCCGAGAAAGTGTTTCTTTTCCGGGTTATTCCTTTTCAGGAGTCGGACGGCTGTATGTGGAAAACCGTTCTGCCGTGAGCCACGGGAGGGGGAGTATGCGTCACAGCTGTTGTCGGTGTCCAAGGACATTTAGGTCGTGTGTCTGAAGACGCTGATGGCTGGCACGCGTATCTGGGACTTAACCGTGTTCTGAACCTGCACGAATATTATCTCGTTTAATTCTCACAACATTTTCCCCCACCCTGGCCCCTGTGGCTCATTGTTGGAGCATCGCCGGTGCACCAAAGGGTCGAGGGTTCGATTCCCAGCCTGGGACACGTGCCTAGGTCGGGGCGTGAGCGGGAGGCAGCTGGTCAATGTGTCTCTCTGTGTGTCTCTCTCCTCCTCCTCCTCCCTTCGATGGGAAAAGCAATGGGAAAAATATCTTCTGGTGAGGATTAACAAAAAAAAATTTTTTAAGCCATTTTCCCCAATGTTTGGGTAAAACAGGTGATACCTCAAAAATGCGTGTCTGTAGACCCTTCCCCACTGATTTAAATGAAGTTGTACTCATTCCATTTGTGCTCAGGGCCCCTCTCCCCGATCTCTTTAAGGTTTCCACTGGGGAATGGGGATGCCAGGAACCCCAAAGCAGGACTTTGACATAAAGGGGTTCTTCTGTTCGAGTAGCTGAGAACGTTGGGCCACATAGATGCCCCATCTTGTGTGCAGCGTCAGACTCGCTGCCATGGGGCGAACCCAGGCTGGGCGAGCCTCCGTGGCTGGTTCAGGGAAGGAGACTCCAGCCCTGCAGGCGTGGACAGGCCACGAGCTGCACTTCTCCCAGCACCAACCTCCCTCTTCCTCGTCCCGCCCTAGACAACCAGTTCAGGATGTCCATCCTGGAGCGGCTGGAGCAGATGGAGCGGAGGATGGCGGAGATGACGGGGTCCCAGCAACACAAGCCGGGGAGCGCAGGAGGCGGCAGCGGCGGGGGCGCCAGCAGCGGGAACAGCGGAAGTCAAGCCCAGGTACCCCTGTAGTGACTGTCGTCTTCGGTTTTGTGTGATCTGTTACTGATCGGGGAGGCAGGCAGTGGCCACAGTCCCTTTGCTGGTGCTGGGTCATTCCTGGCTGAGGCCGAAGTCCGAGGGCTGCTTCCCGGCCCCGTGCCTCCTCCCTGGGCCTCGGACCCTGTCCCTGGTCTCAGGCCGCCCGCTGTCTCCTGCGGGGAGGGAGGCCTGCGGTGACTCAGGGCTGCGGGCACAGACTTCAGTTAGAATCAGTTTGTGTTTTGTAGTCTGTCTCTGTCTTAGCTCTAAATATACACTGGCACTGAATTCAATTGGTCATTCATGAGCCTGTAGAAACTCAAGAAGACCAACAGGAAAAGGGCCCGGAGAAACAGTTTGGGTAATTTTTCAGTAAAAACAGCATTGTTCCTTCTGCCCTCTTCCGCGTGTGCCTGTTCATCGATTTCACGAAGGGTGCCCCCTCCTGCCCAGGACAGGGACATCACCACTTGCTGTTTCAGGGTCCTGAGAGTCTGGAAGGTTTTATGTACATTTCATTTGGGAGCTTCATTCAGGAACCTCTCCGAGGGAACAGTGATCTTTCAGGAGACCCCAGCATAAATGCAAAGGGACTGCGAGTTTCTTCCCTCTGCTACCGAGTCGTTGCCTAAATCTCACATAATTCCCCCTCTTCCTCTTCAAAAGAAATGATGATTTTCTTGAACAATTACATGAAGTAAACACTGTGAGTTTTATGATCCTTGTGAATATCAAGGGTTGGTAATATTTGTAATAATAGATGAAAGCAAGGCATAATGTACCACACCCCAAGAGCTATCCTCCTTTCTCCCCTGAGTTTTCCTCTTAATTCTCACCTACCTTCAGAAATCGGTGGAAAAGGAAAGACTGGGCATGCCGTAAAATATTCCTCAGGCTAAGATAGGCTTCTTTTCACCGGTACCAAGAAGGTTTATAAAAGAAGTAATTGTTGTTTACTATGCTCCCCGCTAAAGTAAGAGATTCCCTTGAAATCCCTTTCCTGTAGTCCACAAAGGCTGCCTTCAGGGAATAGGATGTCATTTTACTGTTCGGCCGCTCAGCCGCTGTCCTGGTGTAACCTGACCCCATGTTAGATGCTGGTGATCACACGTTCATCGGTTTAACTTGGCTTCAGTGAGTATCCGTGTCCACCTGACGTGCTGGAGACGTGGCTGTTTTTGTTGAATGCAAAAAAAAATCCCTCTTGCCCTGGCCAGTTTGTTCAGTGGTTAGAGTATCAGCCCTCAGGTCAAAGGGCTGAGGGTTCAATTCCCTGTCAAGAGTCTGTACCTTGGTTGCAGGTTCACTCGCCGGGCCCCGTCTGGGCACATGGGGAAGGCAACCAGTTGATATGTCTCTCTCACATCGATGTCTCTCGCTCTCTGTCTCGCTCCCCCTTTCTTCTCCTCTCCCCCTCCTCCCTCCCTTCCACTCTCTCTAAAAAATCAATGTCTCTCTCACATCGATGTCTCTCGCTCTCTGTCTCGCTCCCCCTCTCTTCTCCTCTCCCCCTCCTCCCTCCCTTCCACTCTCTCTAAAAAATCAATGGAAAGACTATCCTCCAGTGAAGATTTTTCTTTTTAAACCCCTCTTTGCTCACTCCCTGGTGAATCCCACGTGCTTGTGGGCATGCCCACTACATAGGAAGCAGCTCTGCCCGGACTCTGGGTCAAGGTCATTCTACTGCAGGTCAAGGTCGCCCAGCTGTGCTTTCAAAGATGCTCTTACAGCTTTAGTGAGATGACGTTATTGCCATCTTCTGCCGTTTTATTCTTGCAGGCTCTTTTCCCCAGACTTAACGGAAAAACAATGAGGAGCAACAGCATTTCTGTAGCCTTTGAACTTCCTGGGGCTTATGGTGGCGGGTTCGAGCCGCAGGCTGAGCTGAGCTCCCCTAGTCTCTGCCTCACGGCCCATTCTCAGCCTGTCAGGGTTCCCGCCTCATGTTGCCAGTCAAGGAGCTCTGGCTGCAGACCTGCCGCGGGGCCGCGGGGCCTCCGAGCCTCACGTGCGCTTTCCCTGTGCTCTCCCCGCAGTGCGCTCCGGGCCCGGGGACGCTGGGCAGCTGCTTCGAGAGCCGCGTGGTCGTCGTGTGCGAGAAGATGATGAGCCGGGCCTGCTGGGCGAAGTCCAAGCACCTGATCCACTCGAAGACCTTCCGCGGGATGACGCTCCTGCACCTGGCGGCCGCCCAGGGCTACGCCACCCTCATCCAGACCCTCATCAAGTGGCGGTGAGGCTGGGCGCCCCCTCCACACGCACTTACCCCCCCCCCCCAGCGGCTCACCAGGGGACAGAGGTCTGGCCACTCAGGGTGCGGTCTGGCCTGCGAGCCAGGACTTCTCTGGGGGCGGTTTCCAAGGGAGTTTTATGAGCTTCTGCCCAAGAAACACTCAGGGAGATGCCAACTGAATGTTGGGCCTTTTCCTTCCTCTGGGGGCCTCGCCAGGTGGAGAGACTCCAAGCCGCCCTGTGAAGCTCGGAGTCTATTGCACATCGGGGGTTAGAGGCTCCGTTTGGTTTCGCGTCTGTGGGGGTGTGCACGTGTCAGGGGTTTTCCTGTCCACATGGACTCACTGGGCGGTCACGGCCGGCCCCTCCCGTTGCAGCACGAAGCACGCAGACAGCATTGACCTGGAGCTGGAAGTCGACCCCTTGAACGTGGACCACTTCTCCTGCACCCCCCTGGTAAGAGGACGCTCACTGGTCCCCACGCCACTTCTCCAGGCCGGCAGAGGGATGGGCACAGGCCGGGCCCCCGCGTGGTCCCTCATGGACACGTGACGTCTATCCGAGCTACTTTGCGACGATGATGTTTCGTGGCCCCGTGGAGGGAGCCGGCAAGGGCCAGGCCGCAGCGGCCGAATGCAGTCTGTTTGGAACTCGCCGTTAAGAGCGCCGCTCTGTCTCCGCCTTTCAGATGTGGGCGTGCGCCCTCGGGCACCTGGAGGCCGCGGTCGTGCTGTACAAGTGGGACCGGCGGGCCATCTCCATCCCCGACTCCCTGGGGAGGCTGCCTCTGGGGATCGCCAGGTCGCGGGGCCACGTGAAGTTAGCCGAGTGTCTCGAGCACCTGCAGAGAGGGGAGCAGGCTCCGCTGGGACAGAGCCCCCGAATCCACTGTCCCCCGAGCGAGGAGCCCCATGCAGACGGCTGGATGGCCCAGTGGCACAGCGAGGCCATCGCCTCTCCAGAAATCCCCAAAGGCGTCACCGTCATTGCAAGTACCAATCCGGGTAAGAGCTCAGAGTTCCCACATCTCAGATGTGCTGAGCCCCCAGGTGCTGCCCCTCAGGAGAGGCCTTAGGGTGCTCACTGATGGTTTGGGGGGGTTTCTGTCTCTGAGTTGCCTTTTAGCTGTAAGAATGCCTAGTGTGACTCCCCTAGCTCCCTGCCCCCCAAATGCAGAAAGTAGGAAAAAAAAACTATGTCCGTGCAAGAAAGAGCTGCAGTGATGGAGGAGGAGGATCTGAGTCCATAGATGCTCCGGGGGGGTGTGCAAACGTCAGGGACAGGGACGTGTCGAGGACCGGCTTCGCCCTGGGTGTCTCCCGGGCCTAGAGGGCGCGTTAGCTCGTTAGGGCTCCTGATCTGATCGCCTGTCCTGACTGTCCTTTCTACTGTGCTTTTCAGAGCTGAGAAGACCTCGGTCTGAACCCTCTAATTACTACAGCAGTGAGAGCCACAAAGATTATCCAGCTCCCAAAAAGCATAAATTGAACCCCGAGTCCTTCCAGGCGAGGCAGGAGGAGCTGCTGTCCACTGCACTGAGCCTGGAGCAGCCCAGGATCAGGAAGCAGAGCCCTAGTTCTAAGCAGGCCGCCCCCGAGACTCTCAGCCCCAGGGAAGGCGCGAGGGCCTGCAGCCGGGCACCCTCCCCTCCCTCTCCGGAGCCGGCGGGACTCCGAGCCGCTGCGGCCCAGCCCCAGCCCGTAGTGAGGTGGAGTCCCAAAGATCTTTCCATTGGTGTGTCTACAGTGCAGGTGACGGGCAGTCCGAAGGGGACCAGTGTAGGAAAGGAGGCAGCACCTGCACAGGTGCGACCACGGGAGCCCATGAGCGTCCTGATGATGGCTAGCAGAGAGGTGGCGCACTCAGAGATGGGGCCCTACCGGGACAGTGCGGAGGCCGAGGACGGCTCGCAGCCCATGGAGGACATACAGGTGAGCACGCACCAGGTAATAGGCCTGCGAGGCCGGGATCATCAGGCTTCCTGGATCGTTGTGTTGTTGTTACTCCTCACCCAAGGATATTTCTCCGTTGAGTGGAAGGGAGGGAGAGAGAGAGAGAGAGAGAGAAGCATTGATGTGAGAGAGACACATTGATTGGCTGCCTCCCACACGCACCCCGACCATGGTGGGGATCGAGTCTGCAACCCAGGCACGTGCCCTTGAGTGGAATCGAACCCAGGACCCTTCCATCCGCGGGCCAAGGCTCTACCCACTGAGCCGTACCGCCAGGGCAGGGCTTCCTAGATGTTTACGGTCACCTTGCGGAGGTCCCCTGACTTCCTCACCAGCCAGGACGAGACGTCTGGCCTCATGATGATGATGTTGGGGTCTCCTCTTCCCTTGGGCCACGCGTTCACTCCGGGGCTCAGCACCGTGAACGGGGCCTCACGCTGGCGGCCAGGTCTCCGCAGAGCCCTCCCTCTTGGCACCAGCTCCTCAGACACACCCAGGGCCCTTCTCCCTGGCGTCCGGGACTCCACTGGTTCTGGATTAGCTCTGATCGAGTCCCGGCCTGGCACAGCTAGAACAGAGGCCTGCGGAGAGCATGTGACGGATCGGCGCCACCATCACCTCGCCGTGAAGGGCAGGTGGCACCAGGCTCTGAGGACAAGCACTGAACTGTCCCTCGGGCTGCTGACCGACCGACCGCTGGATCTGGAAGGTCCAGAATCCTCCCGGGCGCTACACTTGCAGAGGTTAAGAGGCTCTGCCCTGCAGTGAACCCGCGGCGCGGCTGTTAAGCAAACGCAGTTCGTTCGTCGAAATGCACTGCAGCGGAGAGGACCAAGCGAGCAGCCTAAGGACACGCGTGTGGCCGCCTCCCTTCCAGCCTCCCAGCGACTTCACCCAGACAAGCGTGAAAGGGAAGGCCCCGCGAGACACTCGCTAGGGCACCCGGCCTGCGGCCTCGCTGTGATGGGGGGGGGGGGCCCCGCAGGCCGCACAGCCTGCAGCGCTCCCAGGGAGAGGAGCCGTGAGCGGCTCCTGGGGTCGCATCCTACCCGCCCTCTGTTTAGCACAGGTGAGCCTCACACCTGTGCAGGGCCCTCCCATCCCTGTGGGTGGGTTGGGGGCTCCACTACGGATCTGCCTGCCAGGGAATCAAGTCATAGCTTAGACCAGGGTTGGCAAGTTTTTTCTGTAAAGGCCAAATAGGAAATATTGCAGGCCTTGTGGGCCATCAGACTTGTCATGACGATTCCATCTGCCTCCAGCACAAAAGCAGCCTCAGGCAGTATTGGACCAGTGGGTGTGGCTCTGTGCCAATAAAACTTTATTGACACCAGCAGGTAGCTGGTGGGTGGGCTGCCACAGTTTGCCAGGTCCTGGTGGGGCCCGTGTCAGACACCAATAGTAAGTCATCTAGGACAGTATTCACGACATTTAATAATAAATCACCAGACTGTGAAAATCAGTAGCTCAAAGGAGGGGAACTAAGGAGGATGAACAATAAAACAGTAAACCGATCCATCTGCGTGATTATCGATAGTGGGGTTGTGTGTGAGGCAGTTGTTAAGAGGGGGCTCGTACGTGAAAAAGGAATAGTGTTTAAAAAATAACCCGGAACTAAAATTCTAAATTAGTATCTTAGCAAAGCCGGGGGGTAGGGAGGTGGAGGAGGTAACGTGTTCAAGCAGCGCCCCTGTCCGGCAGCTGGTGGGCTCGGTTCCGCTGCTGACGCCGACGGGTCCGTGTGGGCCGAGACGTGCTGTCAGATGCCACGCGCGTGGGCAGCACAGAACCACTGCGTCGCTGCGGGAGAAAACACGCCTGCCCCGTCGGGGGAATTCGGGATTGGCAACAAAGGGACAGGCAACCACAGAAATAGTAAGTGGAAAGCATAACAGGGGAATATTTTCCAACGGGATTCATTCCCACTTTGGTAACTGATGATTCTGTAATTAAAAGGTGCTCAGATTGGGCTTTTAAAAAAAAAAAAGCAAAATACACTCTATGCTGCTTGTACAAGACACAACTAGGATGAAATGAAACGAGAAAACAAGGTGATGGGAAAAGATACAACAGACAAGTATATATAAAAAGAAAAAAGGCAAACAGTACAATTCAGGGTAAATAGTATGCATATGTATATAAATATGTAATTTATATGGTGTCAGTGAAGTTCTGTGAACCTAACCACACAGCTTCTACACGTTGACGCAAAAGCTAGGAAACACAAATGCGGAACCACAACCTTCATCGCAGTGTGAGACCAATGCCCTGCCTCAGGCTGAACAGTGCAGTTGGAAGCTTGGCTTCCGGGATGTGTTTATAGGCGACAAATATTGATGCAGATGCAGGTAATCCGGACACAGAGCACATGTCTATCTACAGTTGCTCCTTTTAGGGACTCAAGGCACATCTCTGAATGTTGCTCATATGCCAGGACACGAAGAGAATTTAAATAAAAACCCAAGGCTGCCCGTTTAAAGGCGATCTTTACCTTCTCCGACCACCAGCCGAGAAATTTAGAAATGAACGTCATGATTTTTTTCAGGCCCAACTGCTGAGCCTGTTATTTGATTTAAAGTTATCTAAATGTCACTGCCTTTTTGCAGCGACAAGAAGTCAGCTACGTGGTATTTGAAGTGTGCACTGCGGGTCTTGGGCTGTTCTCACACTGCCACCCAGTTACGAAACGGAGGATTTGGGGGGGACAGTAGTGCCAGGCTCCAGGTTCCTTAGTCTCCGGAAATTCCACTTTGCTTTGAATAAAATATTTGAATGCCTCCCTGGTAGAAAAAGAAAATCAAAGCAGAACCTACTTCCTCCTCAAATCAGGAGCCAATAGCAAAGGGAAAGAAAAGCTGTGATATTTCCCCCTAAATGTCTTCGTTTTTATCCCTATTACAGAAATAGTTGTTGTTCTATGTAGAAAATTGCCCAAGATCCGCATGTTTAGCAGCTTGGTTGAGATGGACGTAACGTGCATAATACTCAGCCTTCCTACGTCCCACTGACGGGGTTTGGTGAAGGGACACAGCGGTGCAACCATCGCCAGGGCCCCTGAGAGCTCCCCCTTCACCCCACGCCCCTGTGTCGGCGGCCGTCACTCCGCTCCGTCCCAGCCCTCGGCAACCACGGATCTGCTTTCTGTCCTCAGAGTTTTGCTTTTTCTAAAAATGTTGTAGAAATGGAATCCTCAAATGTGTGGTCTTCTGTGTCTGGCTCCTTCCCTCAGGTGTGTGTTGTAAGATAAGCATTTTGTCACCCTTGTATAGATCCGCTTACAAACTTCAGCTCTTGCCCTGATCGGTGCTCAGTGGTTAGTGCATCAGCCCTCAGATTGAAGGGTCGCAGGTTCGATTCCGGTCAAGGGCACGTTCCTCGGTTGCAGGCTCGATCCCTGGTCCCCGTTGGGGCGCAGTCGGGAAGCAAGCAATGGATGTCTCTCTCTCACATGGATGTTTCTCTCTCTCTCCATCTCTCCCCCTCCCTTCCCCTCTTTCTAAAAATCAATGGAAAAATATCCTCAGGTGAGGATTAACAAAACCTTCAACTGTTGTATTTCACGTTCCGTTATCAAAAGATGTGCAAGGATGTTTTAAAAACAAGGTCTATCTCTAA
Source organism: Myotis nattereri (assembly GCF_964212035.1). NCBI lineage: Eukaryota > Metazoa > Chordata > Mammalia > Chiroptera > Vespertilionidae > Myotis > Myotis nattereri. Next base: position 212,744,431 of record NC_138077.1, on the reverse strand, counting down.
TTCTGGAAACATGTCTCCCTCCAGACTTGTTTGAGGCTTCTTGACGTAACTGTTAGGAATGTGTTTGGGGTGCAGATCTCAGCAACCTAACTAGAGTGATTTAATTTTTAGAAATTACTTTTCTGTAGAGGCTCATTGTCCAGAAGTAGGTCCCCGGGTGCGTGGGAAGGGGGGAAATCAAGAAGAGGGTGATCATAACTGCTTGTCACCCACCAGCTGTGCCGGGGGTCTGGCTCACTGCTGCCCCCTACAGAGCTGGGGTTCTCCAGGCAAAGGTGTGGGTGGGTGTTGGTTAGGTAACCCCTGGTGTCACCCCATTCATACAACTTGCTGGAAAACTGCCCAGTCACAGTGCCACTAAGAGGGTGACCCCAGCTGAGAGGAGTGAGCAGGCACCAGCCAGGACTGCTGTAAGACAACTAAGGTTTTAGCCAAAATAGGACTTGCAGGGCCCGGCCGGTGTGGCTCAGTGGTTGAGCGTCGGCCTATGAACCAGGAGGTCACGGTTCGATTCCCAGTCGGGGCACGTGCCTGGGTTGCAGGCTCGATCCCCAGGAGGGGGCGTGCAGGAGGCAGCCGATCCATGACTCTCTCTCATCATTGATGTTTCTCTCTCTCCTTTCTCCCTTCCTCTGTGAAATCAGTAAAAATATATTTTTAAAAAATAGGACTTGGAGGTAATGGGGGGCGGGGTGTAAAGCTTGACAGTGACACTGGAGTGGGTCGGGGGGAGGGTAAGCCGCTCCCTCCGTCCTCTCTCTCCGAGGCGGGCGGGCGGCGGGCTCTGAGTCCCTTGAACCTGACGCCCCCGCTGTCCGTTCCAGGTGAACGTGCTGACCCTGGCGGAGCACATCATCGAGGCCACGCCTGAGCGCATCAAGCAGGAGAACTTCGTGCCCATGGAGGCCCCGGCCTTGGAGAGGACGGAGGCGGCCACCATCAGCAGCACCATGAGCTGGCTGGCCAGTTACCTGGCGGACGTGGACCACCTGCCGCACGCCGCCCAGCTCAGGTCCGATGCGCGGGAGAAGCTCCTGGGTCTGAGGGCCTGGGAGGCGAGCCGGGTTTGAGGATGCCGGGCGGTTAGACCTCACTAAGCGAGGGGGGAAGCTGCCCACCGTCAGCAGATGCGTGCGTAAGGGCTGCGGTGCGTCTACGCCGCGGAACTCTGTGCAGCTGTGGAAGGGAGGGGGGGGCTCTCGCCCTGGGAGACGCCTGGAGGGACTGGAGAGCCTCAGGCTAAGCTCAGTGAGCCAGTCAGGGAAAGGCGAGGGCACACGTCTCACGCACGTGGAATCTAACGAACAAAATCAACGAACAAAACAGATCCAGAGACACAGACGCACGGGACAGACTGACAGACCCCAGAGGGGAGGGGTGATTAGAAGAGAAGAGATGAACCAAAGGACTTACATGCGGGTCTGCATAACCCATGGACACAGCTGAAAGTGCAGGGAAGGCCTGGGGGTGTGCAGGGGGGAGGCAAATGGGGGAAAGAGAAGGGATGTCTGTAATACTGTCGGCAATAAAGACACTTTTTTTTTTTAAGCGAGGAAGCCTTGGGGCTCCCGTCCTTGCCTCTCCCACGGTTTTTCTCTCCGTCTCAGAGCCTGTGAGGCAGCGAATCTTAAGGTTTCCCCCCAGAGTCACTGGACTTCCATGGGAGGGTGCTCGGTGGGGTTAGTGTTCGGCCTCGTGCGGAACGCACGGTGGGTGTCCCGTGTGAACTTGCTGACGAAGGACAGTTAAAGTCGGGTGTGTCCGGCGCCAGAATGAAAGCACATTCCTAACAGCCCCCGTGGCTCCCGGCGGCTCCCATCTGTCTCACGTCAGCGTGTTGTGGGTCGTGCAGACGGATCACGCCTCCCCCGTGTCCCCTCTCGTTCCAGAAGCGCGTATAGCGAGCCTCTAACCCCCTCTTCCAACACCAGCCTGAGCCCCGGGGGCTCTCCAGCCAGCGATATGGCCTTCGAGAAGCCCAGCCTGCCCTCCGCAGCGGACTGGTCGGAGTTCCTGAGCGCGTCCACCAGCGAGAAGGTGGAGAATGAGTTTGCCCAGCTCACTCTGTCTGACCACGAACAGCGCGAGCTCTATGAAGCCGCCAGGCTCGTCCAGACCGCCTTCCGGAAGTACAAGGTAAAGGGGATCCGAGTCCTGACGGGACCTTCTTCAGGCCCGGGAGGTAGAGGAGGTCATGAGCATTCCCGCTAACACACCGGCCATTTCTTATTTATTTACTTATTTATTTAATATGTTGTTACTGATTTCAGAGAGGAAGTAAGAGGGAGAGAGAGATAGAAACATCAGTGATGAAAGAGAATCATTGATTGGCTGCCTCCTGCACGCCCCCTAGTGGGGATCGAGCCTGCAACCCAGGCATGTGCCCTGATGGGGAATCAAACCCGTGACCTCTTGGTGCATGGGACAACGCTCAACCAACTGAGCCACACCAGCCGGGCAAAAAGGAGTATGTTTTTTAGGTCACCTAACACCCAAAAATGATGGCTCTATTTAGAAGCAAGAATAGCTGGAGATTAGTCTGTAAATCCATTTTTTGAAATGTATACTTCTCATTATCACCGTATCTTGGTAAACACTGGGGGTCTCATTTCTGATGAAGTTAATGGAATGGGCGATGCTTCTCTTGAAGCCACAGGCAGGCTGATGTTTCTCATACTGAGTCACAGTTTACTTTCCCCCTGACCCCCCGCAGGGCCGACCCTTGCGAGAACAGCAGGAAGTGGCCGCTGCCGTCATCCAGCGCTGCTACAGGAAGTACAAACAGGTAACCACCTGCAGGGCCCCGGGGACTGCACCCGCCCGAGGACACTCCTGTGGGGCTGCCGGGGGCAGCAGGCCGGCCCTGGATGAGGGCCGCCTCTGAGCTGCCTTGATTGAAAACAGGAGGAAAATGTTCCAGAGAGGGGGGAAAAAGAGAAAAGGATAAAAAAACATCCAACGGCAACTAGACATGTGCCACAAAATAACTTTGGTTCCAGTGTTTGGCCTTTGGTATTGGCCTGTGAGGGTCTGTGTTGCCGTAATTTCACCCATACGCCCCGTGGTGATGAAGGGGCCTCACAGAGTTGACCGTGGCGGCTGGAGGTCAGTGCTGGCTGTCGTCCTTGACCGAGAACTATCGATAAGTTATGTCACCCTCAGCCAGTTTTCCTTTCAGCTGCTGCTTATGCATTTTATGGTGACGAATCACAAACATCGCTGAGGACCTTAACCTGCGTTTGCAGTGCTCAGTGAGGGGATGCGGGAAGGGCAGCCATGTGCTCGTTGCTGCCCTGTGACTGTTTCCGGGACAACCCGCAGCCACAGAGCTCCCGCCAGAGGGAAGGGGGGCTGACTCTCAGAGGGGCCAGGTCTTCCAGGCGCATCGTCTCACCCGCTCCTTACCATCATATAAAGGAAACAACTGTATTTCCGTCTTCCAGACAAAGAAGCTGAGGTTCAGAGAAATTAAAATATTAGATCTTTGTAACCGTCCCGGGGAGGTTAGAAAATAGGAGACGTTGCCTGATGGAGCTTTGGGCGGCTCATGTGCTAACGTTCAGTCCTGTCGGTAGATTCCGGAACCTTTTATCGGGTTGTGCTTTTCGTGGGTTTTAAATGTGTATCGGGGGACTGCTCAGTGCCGAGGTGCATAATCGCCACGTAGAAATTCCAGATTATGTTCCCTCGACACGATCCAGGGCTTTGGTGTCCGATGTGGGTTGCCTTTGATCGAGTTTCTCTAGGATTACGCTCCGTTCCTGCGTGGGGTGGGGGAGGGGGCCTCTTCAGCTTTAAGCCAGTTGAGTTCATGATCCCAGAAAATGAAGGTTTATTGTGTAAACGCTGACACCGCAGTTCCCGCAGCCCGGGGGCAGGGGGGGGCTTCTCTCGGTGGGCGGGCTTCTTAGCACAAGCGATAAGACACCCAGAACCAGAGCTTCAAGCCTGTGATGACAACAGGGATCTATTCCCAAATCTGAGTTTGGTAGTTTGGTATTCTGAGTGGTGTTTTTTTTTAAAAAAATCCCATCCCAAAGAAGTGTCATGTACAGCCAGCAGGACGGAAGGCATCCTTGACTGAAATACTGGCCCACAGGAGGCAAGTCTTTCGGAGGGCGGAGGCCTGCATCCAGCCGGCTCGCCCTTCTGCTGGTGGTGGCGGTGGTGGGAGTGTCGTTGCTTCTGGCTTTTCAGCTTCCTTCCGTCGAGCGCTCTAACGTTAATCTTGTATTCTCTGTTTCTCCCCCAAAGCTGACATGGATAGTCTTGAAGGTAATGCCACACCCAGCCCTCTCACAAACCATTCCACCAGAGTCACAAACTCCACTCCCATCATCAGCGACACGAAGGGGCCATTCCGATGGCAGGGTCATGAATCAGCCATCCCCACCCCACCCCACCCCCACCCCCCGGCAGGCCAGCTGACCACAGGGCGTCTGTCCTCCGGGGACCTCATGCTTATTCAGTAGCCATAATGGGACACTGTTCGGACTGATGTCCATCTGAAGAGCCCATCCCAGCCAGTGACGTGAGCCCCGTAAGCCACAAAGTAAACTGCCCGTTCTCCCGGGGCACGCCCCCGGGAAGCCCCCAAGAAGGCGTCCTTGTCTTAAAAGACTCCTGGACGAATGGGAGAGTGAAGCAGGCGGGGTTAGGTGAGAGGGTCCCTGCAGAAGGGCCCTGTGTCCTGCACAGCCCGGGAGGCCCCGTCCCTCCCTCATGCCACCGCATACATGCAGACACACTAGGCGCAGGGATGTCCTGCGAGCGTTTCCCTCCGATGGTAAGTTGCCCTCTTGCAAGCCGAGCGCTTCCTCGCCCCCCGAGTCGTATTCTGTTCGCTGAGCAGCGTGGACGTAGATTCTTACAGACGGAGAGCTCTGAGTCTGTAGCGCCCGGAGACGGAGCGGGACGGGGCTCCGGCTCCCGTGCCTTCCTCCCTCCCTGAGCCCAGCCCCCGAGCCGGCCCGGTTGGCCTGGTGACAGCGGCTCTCGGGGCCTCGCGGCTTCGCCTGGCCTTGGCCCTCTGAGTGCTCATCTCCCGCCGGTTAAAGTGGCTCGCAGGTGTCAGCGTTTCATGATAAGCCTTGTGTTTGGGACCTTGTAACTCGGGAGTTTGCTGATGGGCTGGTAGTGAGGGGGGAGTGGGAGGCGTAACGGCGGGGAGTTAAAAAGGTTCCAGGGGAGCAAGTATTCATCTTAAACACTTAACATTTACCTGCCATGCGTGTTTCTAAGATTCCTAAGTGTCTAAGTGGATTGCTATTGAGAATTCTTTTTTTCTGCCCGGCCGGTGTGGCTCCGCGGTTAAGTGTCGACCTAGGGACCAGGAGGTCAGGGTTCAATTCCCGGTCAGGGCACAGGCCCGGGTTGCGGGCTCAACCCCCAGTGTGGGGCATGCAGGAGGCAGCGGTCAATGATTCTCTCTCATCATTGATGTTTCTGTCTCTCTCCCTCTCCCTTCCTCTCTAAAGTCAATTTTAGAAAAATCTTTAAAAAGAATTCTTTTTTCAAGAAGGGCAATATATTTGGGGATTTGGGGGGAACAAAGCACCTTCAAAAAGCAGCACATCGTCGGGAGGCGGCCCTTAGGTAATGTTTTTCGTTCTGGAAAGGTAGGTGGAGAGAGGCCTGGTGGGCCTGTTTGGCAGTGAAGCCGGAAACGGAGAGCACGGCGAGGGGAGAGTGACTTCTCGCCGAGAGCCGAGCGCAGCCCCGCGCCCCGTGGTCACGCCCTGCCTCTGTCTCCGCAGTACGCGCTGTACAAGAAGATGACCCAGGCCGCCATCCTGATCCAGAGCAAGTTCCGCAGCTACTACGAGCAGAAGAAGTTCCAGCAGAGCCGGCGCGCGGCCGTGCTCATCCAGAAGTTCTACCGCAGCTACCGGAGGTGCGGCCAGCGGCGGCCGGCGCGCCGGACCGCGGTCATCGTGCAGCAGAGGCTCAGGTGGGTGCAGGTCAGATGGGCAGAGGCTCAGGTGGGTGCACGTCAGGTGGGCGCAGGTCAGGTGGGCGCAGGTCAGGTGGGCGCAGGCTCAGGTGCGCAGAGGCTCAGGTGGGTACAGGTCAGGTGGGCAGAGGCTCAGGTGAGTGCAAGCTCAGGTGGGCGCAGGCTCAGGTGGGCAGAGGCTCAGGTGGGCACAGGTCAGGTGGGCACAGGCTCAGGTGCGCAGAGGCTCAGGTGGGTGCAGGCTCAGGTTGGTGCAGGCTCAGGTGGGCGCAGGCTCAGGTGGGCACAGGTCAGGTGGGCACAGATTCAGGTGGGTGCAGGTCAGGTGGGCAGAAGCTCATGTGGGTGCAGGCACATGTGGGCGCAGGTCAGGTGGGCACAGGCGCATATGGGCGCAGGCTCAGGTGGGCACAGGTCAGGTGGGCACAGGCACATGTGGGCACAGGTCAGGTGGGCGCAGGCACATGTGGGCGCAGGCTCAGGTGGGCACAGGTCAGGTGGGCGCAGGCACATGTGGGCACAGGCTCAGGTGGGCAGAGGCTCAGGTGGGCGCAGGTCAGGTGGGCGCAGGCTCAGGTGGGTGCAGGTCAGGTGGGCACAGGTCAGGTGGGCTCAGGTCAGGTGGGCGCAGGCTCAGGTGCGCAGAGGCTCAGGTGGGTGCAGGTCAGGTGGGCGCAGGCTCAGGTGGGTGCAGGTCAGGTGGGCAGAGGCTCAGGTGGGCTCAGGTCAGGTGGGCGCAGGCTCAGGTGCACAGAGGCTCAGGTGGGTGCAGGTCAGATGGGCAGAGGCTCAGGTGGGTGCACGTCAGGTGGGCGCAGGTCAGGTGGGCTCAGGTCAGGTGGGCGCAGGCTCAGGTGCGCAGAGGCTCAGGTGGGTACAGGTCAGGTGGGCAGAGGCTCAGGTGAGTGCAAGCTCAGGTGGGCGCAGGCTCAGGTGGGCAGAGGCTCAGGTGGGCACAGGTCAGGTGGGCACAGGCTCAGGTGCGCAGAGGCTCAGGTGGGTGCAGGCTCAGGTTGGTGTAGGCTCAGGTGGGCGCAGGCTCAGGTGGGCACAGGTCAGGTGGGCAGAGGCTCAGGTGGGCACAGGCTCAGGTGCACACAGCCCACGGAGGGAGGGGCTCCGGCCTGTGCTGACGGCAGGGCCTGTGGGGGGGTGGGGGAGGGGGGCTTGTGCAGTGACTTTCTTTCCAGACCCCAGGCTTCGCAGGTAAGGCCTCTGTCGTCACCTCTTGGTCTGTTTGGCTTATTTTGTCTGCGCCTCCCACCCATTTATTTGTCGTCTCTGCCCCGTTTCACTTGCATCAGGATTTGGCAGGAGCCAAGTTTCCCCTGGAAACGGTGGCCTCTGTGACGCGCGGGCACCACACGGAAGGCCGGGGAGGAGTGGAGAGAAGCTCTTGCTGAGAGCGTGTGTGGGGACAGGGAGACGCGCTGACAGAAGCTTAGAAAGCAGTAGCCCAGAGGGAGTGCTGAGGGCAGGCAGGGCGGCTTGGACGGAGGAGCCCGGGACGCCTTTCTCAGCAAAGCGAGCACCTGGGAGAGTCGGGAGTACAGTTCTGACATCAATTGTCAGTGTCACGTTGGCTCCCGGCGAGCTGGGGGGTGCTTCTCCACCCCTCCCTCCCCCCCACCTCAGCCCCCACCCCACTGCCCGCTCCCCAGTGACGCCCCCACGGTTCCCATGGAAGTCCAGGGTTCCAGGGACCTGCTCCGCTGTTGGGTTTGCTACACGCACTGTTTCATTACGATCTCAGCACCCCTGCCGCGAGCTTCCCCCTTCCTCAGAGGAAGCTCCACAGCACCCTTCTCGTGCCGATGGTGAGCCTTCTGGCTTCCTTTGCAGGAGCAGTTTGCTAACCAAAAAGCAGGATCAAGCTGCTCGGAAGATAATGCGGTTTCTACGGCGCTGTCGCCACAGGTAGGTACATGCACCCGCCTCGGTGCCTTTGACTCGTCACGGCACGGCTCGCAGAGCAGCCTGGTCGCTGAGCCGCTCATTCACCCCCACAGAGGCCAGCCCCCCTCCTGCAGAGAGTCAGGGCCAACCTCCCCGTGACCCCGGGACATAGGACTCCTAACTAGGGACTGAGCTGCTGCCGCTGGAAGCTGGGCGCCGTGCGGAGTGGAGCTCCGTGCCGGCGTTTCTGGCTTCCTTCGGGGTGAGGACAGCTCAGTTGGATGAGCTTTAATTCCACGTTTCCCTCTGGGCTGTGGTTTCCAGGCCCCATCGCTGTCTGCTCTTCACCGCGAGCCTCACTGGGCTCCTGTGCGTCCAAAACACAAAGAAACGCATTCTCTTCTCGGGAAGGAGACAAGTGGACTGTCTGGGGTGGCTGGCGCCCTCTGCTGCACGCGTGGCAGACAGCAGGCTCTGGAATCCCCCAGGAAGGCCAGGCTGGGGAGGCCCCCTGGGGTTAGAGGCCTCAGCAGCAGACAGTGGGTTCCCCAGACCCCGCCCCTTCCCGGGGAGCCAGGCCGGCGGGCTTTCTCCGTGTTTCCCCCTGAGCTGGACTTTTCTTGGTGCGGATCAGGCTCTGTCCTTGGATTCGGGGGGCTGGTGCAGAGCTGGTTTCCGTCACTCAGGCCGCCCAGGCCGCCGGCTGTGACAGTGGCCTCCGGCCGCGTCCAGGCCGCCGTCCCTGTGGTCCTGGTGTTCCTGGGAGCCGTGCTGCTCGCTCACGGCCCGGCGTGTCCCTTCGCCCCAAAAGCCCATGTCAGGTCCAGTCCATTCCTAGAGGTTTCGTTTCACTTTCGCTTTTCTTACTCCTCAAGCCATCTGCTTGCGAACTTCGAAAGCATTTGGACTTTGAGTCTTCACAGGGGCTCACTGGCTGCCTGTACTTTTACTTAAACGAACAAAAGAATTCATTTCCATGGCGACAGAAGGGACAGGGCCGGAGCCACACGTTAGCAATAATAAAATCTTTAAATCAGTGGTTCTCAACCTTCCGAATGCCGCGACCCTTTAATACACTTCCTCATGTGGTGGTGACCCCCAATTTCATTGTTACAAATTGAACATAATGAAAGCATAGTGATTCATCACAAAACAATATGTAATTATATATGTGTTTTCCGATGGTCTTAGGCGACCCCTGTGAAAGGGTCGTTCGACCCCCAAAGGGGTCGCGACCCACAGGTTGAGAACCTCTGCTTTAAAAAGTGCCTCCTTTCGGATATGGCGGGTGTCCGGAGGCCAGAATGCTCTGCCAGAAGCTATCATACACTCAGCTGCCCGCTCGCTCTCCACCGGGATTAGCTGGAGGGTAGACGCCAGGAGACGCCCTATTGATGCTAGGAAAGGCAGGTCCCTGGGGGCTGTGCTCTGACATAACAAGGTCAGTCCCACCAGCCTCACCCACACCAGCCTCTGTCACTCCGTCCTGCGTGGAGTCCTCGCATCCGAAGAGAGGGGTTTATTTCCTTCCTCCAGGAGGGCGTCCAGGACCCCCTTCCCTCGCCGCCCCCCCCCCCGCCCTTTCCACACGCTCACGGAAGTCAGCACCCTCCTTCCCGCGAAGCCCCCAGGGCTCCCTCCTCCTGGGGGGGGAGGGGGGGAGGCTGCGGTGCCTGCTTCCCAGACAGTTTGTTGTCAAGGAAATTGCTTGTACTTTTACTTAAACGAACAAAAGAATTCATTTCCATGGCGACAGAAGGGACAGGGCCGGAGCCACACGTTAGCTTTACAGTCCCTTCCTGAGGCCCCTCCAGCAAACCCAGTGCCCACCAGTTCATTTTTCCTGTTCCCTTTCGCCTTCGCCTCGGCTTTGACCACGAGGCCGGCGACGCTGCCCCGGTGAGGCGACTCTGAGCTTTTTCCTTCTGTGGCCGCAGCCCGTGCTGCTCCGTCGGGCGCGGGACGAACACCACCTCCAGAGCGGGCTGAGCTGAGCCATCCTCATCCTGTGTTTAGAGTCCTCTTCCGTAAACTGGCAGAGGAGAAGGCCACAGAGGTTTTGCCCGTCACAGGTTCCTCTTTTAACTGGCAGAGACCTGGGCAGCCACAGGAAGGTGTGTGAGGAAGAGAACGTCAGGCTTTGAACTCCGGGTCTGCCCGTGATTCGGGGTGAAAGGCCCTGTTGGCCCGCTCGGTCACGTGCCCGCCCCTGGTTCGGGTTTTAGACGCGGGCAGGGAGACTGTAGTGACCTTTGGACTTTGGACACGGCTGAGATGGCACTCACTCCGCTCCTTGTCGATGCGGGAGCCGAGGGGACCCCGAGAGCCTCCCCTGGGAGGTGGAGCTCATGCCTCCCTCGGACGGACGGACGGACGGACGGACGGGTGAGGCCCTGCTTCCATCAGGCTCATGAGCCGCATTCTCAGAGGCACTCCGTGTGGCTTGTCACTTGGAGGCATCAAAACGGGAGGCCTCCCGGGACCCCTCTGAGGCAGGTGGGGCAGGCAGTGGCTTCAGGAGTCCCATCGCTTAAGGACTTGCTGTCACATGACCCCAACGTTTCTAGACTTAAAAATAGCTTGGTGCCCTGGCTGGTGTGCTCAGTGGTCAGAGCATCCGCCTGCGGACTGGAGGGTCACGGTCTCGATTCCCAGTCAAGGGCACGAACCTCGGTTGCAGGTTCCCCAGCCCTGGTAGAAGCTCCTGCGGGTGGCAACCCGATAGGCGTGATCTGTCACGTCGATGTTTCTCCCTCTCTCTCTGTCTCCCCCCTCTTCTCCCTCCCTTCCACTCTCTCTCTCTCTAGAAATCAATGGGAAAAATATCCTCAGGTGAGGATTAAACAAAAATAATAACAATAGGAAATAAGAAATAATAAACTGGTAGATTCCCTACCTGCTCATCTCACGTACCAGACCACCACGCTCCCTTTCCATCCAAGGAACCACTTTAAACTCTCTGCTTGTGTTGAAGTAAAGCTATTTGTGAGCCTCTGTCGTGAGCCTCCGTGCTAATAGCTGTCTGGTGTTGTTTTACTGTCTGAAGCCCCCTGGCGGACCATAGGCTGTACAAAAGGGTGAGTGAGCTGCCTGCAGGCCCGTTCACCTTGCCTCCATTTTCGGTCTTTTGCTTTCTGCTTGCTTGCATGGGGCTGCGCCGAGGTATGCAGTAAGTTTCACATCCATTGAATGAAATGAGACACGAGTGAAACTAACCCTGACTACTAACCCTGCTCCCTCTAGGAGAACAGTCACCCAGGGTAGGTGTGCCGATGCCCGATGCATGAGCAAGCGAAGGGGGGGGGGGGGCGCGGAGGCCGCACCGGGCATGCGGAGGAGGGGGAGATGCCTCCGGTGCACACGGGCGGCTGGGGGCACACGTGGACTCTCAGGCTGAAACAGGGAGCGAGTGGGTACTTGTGAGCGAGGTCATTGGCCTCGCGAACTTCTCTCATGTGCTGGGTCCAAATTTCTAAAGCACGAAGGCTCCCTGGGTGGTCTCGGCTTTGTGGTCTTTAATGAGTCTCTATCTTGTGTAGAATGACCGTTTCCCCAGGCCCCTGTCCCTCCCGCGTTATTTTCTAACCTCCCTCCCCCGGCGCTGCGGGGTCAGTCAGCGCCCAGAGCCGCCCTGTCAGCATCGCCCCGACGTTCGCTGTAACAACGCGAGCGGAGCTGACCTCCGGCGTTTCAAGGCAAGGCCAGCCGGGGATGCGGTGCGAGGGCCCTCACCTCCGTGTGTCCTGGGGCAGCTCAGAGGCGATCCTCCCATCATCGGCGTTTTAAAGAAATGATGGCGCCTGGGCCTCGGTCGGCCCCAGAGCGGGATGCTCATGTGTCAGCGGGCAGTGGGGTGAGAGTCCCCGCCAGGGGGACTGGGACATGTCTTAAATGGTAATCAAGGATTTCATGCCAGAAAACCGGTTTAAGACCCGGGAATCTAAGTCACCGAACACAGGCTTCCATGTAGATTAATTTGTCCACGTTTGTCTTGTACGTACGTCATGCTGAGAGAAGACGCCCCGGAAATATAACACGGGAATCTCTCTCGACTTCCCATGGCACCTGGGAAGTCACATAGTCACCTGCGAGATTTCCGAGGAAAGAGCAGCCTTCAAAACGCCTGGAGCTTCGCGTGTTTCCCAAGGTGTTACTCCCCACTGTGTCGACGCTGATGTCAATTCATTCTAGCAGAAGCCAAGGGTCCGCTGGCTTTTCCTTCAGAGGTCAGGCCATCTCCATGGCAACCACCGGGTTCTGCCATCGCAGCTGGAACACAGCTGTGGAGAGTCCCTGGGCGGAGTGGGTGGCCCTTCTCACAAGACGTCCCTTACAGAGACGCTAGGGCCGAGCCGGCCCAGGGGCCCTAGTTTGCCGGCCTGCAGTACCAGGAGAATTGAGTTTTTATAAGTTCTTCGAAGCCAGGCCTCATTTCTATACAAGATTGAAAGTCTCGCCTGTGTAAACCCACGGGTCGTCACATCGAAGGGGCCGCTTGTGTGAAAGATCATAAGGAAGCAGCTACGCGCTTTTGGGAGTGGAACTAGTCCGTCCTCGCCAGGGCTAGGTGCGCGGAAGAGTCGGGGTCCCGTGCGGCAGAGCCGGCTCGGAGGGGCCTGTGTCTGGGGCTCAGGAGAAGAAGGGGACAGGAGTCTCCTTGCTCTTCCCAGTCCCTCTCGCCCTCTGCACACAGATAGGATGCTTCGCCCATTTAGAAGCTTTTCCGAAGGGAACACTGCGTGCCCTCGGATTCCGCTGAACTGACCGCCGCACGGCCGGGCCTGTGACACCAGCTTCCCACTCGTCTGCTGCGGAGCCGGCATTTAGTAAAAGTGGCTGCTTGTGTGCTGAGGCTGTTAGCTCCTGGCGTGTGAGGGGCCGCGTTTAAGACCTCGTTTCTGAAGGATGCTCTTCAGTGCCAGTCGGTGTCCGCCTTCATTTCCCAGGCGCCCCCTGCATCCGTCCTGAGCTCCCAGAAGTCCCCTCAGGAAGTCGGGATTCCACCCAGAGCCTGTAGGGGGGTCCGGGCAGAGGAGCTGAGAAGCCGCCGGTTCCTTCTAGAACGGTCGTCTTTACCTCGCCCGGTGACTCGAGGGAGAGCTGGCCTCTGGCTTTGTCTGACGGCCAGTGCAATCGCTCCCTCCCTGTCCCCTCACTGACGTCGCAGGGACACTCCTCCTCGTGGTCCCCAAGCTGAGCTGGCTCCTGGAGGCAGAACATTCTCTGGGGAGAAGCCACATCCCTGGGGTGGGTGTGAAAGAAGGTGCTGCACGCACTTGGTCAGCTGATGAAGCGCTGACGACGACGCGGTTTCCCCGGGAGAAGAACTGGTTAGGAACTTAGTTAAGCGTCATGGGACAGTGTCTGTGAAACGCTGGGCGACCCCAACCCCTCGGTTAACGTCCCCAGAGGCTCCCTGGCGCGGGACGACGTCGGCCACCAGGACTGAGACACAGCAGCCGAGGCCCCAGCACAGCAGCCAGAAATGCACCCCACTTTCCATCTTCACTCGGGGCAGGCTAAGGAAAAGCTTTTTCCCTGCGGGCTTAGCCGTAAAAAGGCTAAAAAAGCCTTAAAAAGCATCTTCAGGTTCTTGCTGACATCCTAGGGGTGTGTCTGGTCTTGGACGCCCTCGCTGTCCGTTCAGGAGGAAGCTTGTTGGACACGGAGGTGGAGCCGACAGCTTCACTCCTTCCCTGGTGAGCAGGTGCCCTGCTGCTCCCGGCCGGTGCCGGCAGGATGGCTGAGGCCAAGACACCCCTCGAGCCCCTGCTGGGAGCCTGCTTCCCCGGGGGCTGCGCCGGGCGGGTGACAGGGCGTTCCTCCGTCCGATGGCGGAAACCCAGGTCCCCATGCGGAAGGGAAGCGTGAGGAGTGGGCTTGCATAACGATCTGTCCTCGAGGTGTGGGCTTCGTGACCTGTCACATCACTGCAGGTCATTACATTCAGTCACTGCAGGTCATTACAGGCAGTCACTGCAGGTCATTACAGTCAGTCACTGCAGGTCAGTCATTACAGGCACTGCAGGTAATTACAGTCACTGCAGGTCATTACAGGCACTGCAGGTCATTACAGGCACTGCAGGTCATTACAGGCAGTCACTGCAGGTCATTACAGGCAGTCACTGCAGGTCATTACAGTCACTGCAGGTCATTACAGGCACTGCAGGTCAGTCATTACAGTCACTGCAGGTCATTACAGTCACTGCAGGTCAGTCATTACAGTCACTGCAGGTCATTACAGTCACTGCAGGTCATTACAGGCAGTCACTGCAGGTCATTACAGTCACTGCAGGTCATTACAGTCACTGCAGGTCATTACAGGCAGTCACTGCAGGTCATTACAATCACTGCAGGTCATTACAGTCACTGCAGGTCATTACAGTCACTGCAGGTCATTACAGGCAGCGGGCGCTCGGGGGCCCTACCCCGCTTCTTCCTGGAAACTGCTGACTGAGTTACCTGGTCCGTGAAGGTGGGTGGCGCTGTCCCACTGGGATAAAGGAACCCCAGTTGGAGGAAGAAAAGATCACACTTCTTGGGCACACATTTTTATTTATTTATTTGGTTTTTTGTTTTTTTTTTTAAAAAATTATTTATTTATTTATTTATTTATTTGCTGTTTGTCTGAAGGATACTGGCAGCATTACTACTTAGTTATGCTGCTAATTAACCTTCAACTATTTGTATAGCACGTGAGAAATAACGCTGCTCACATATACATTTATTTATTTGTATTTGATATTTCTTTTGAGAGGCGGGGGGGCGGGGAAGGGAGAGGGTAGAGAGACAGAAACATCAGTGATGAGAGAGAACCATGGATCGGCTGCCGCCTGCACGCCTCCCACTGGGGATGGAGCCCGCAACCCCAGCAGGTGCCCTGGCCGGGAATCAGACCCTGACCTCCTGGTTCCTGGGTCGATTCTCAGCCTCCAGCCTCCGAGCCGCCCCTGCACGGACACACGTTTTTAAGCCACACATTTTTCTCTGCATTTGACGACTGGGTTTCCAAACACTTGACTTGGCAGATGCTGCCGTTACCTAGGCAACTAACTGAGAGCCGACGCCCTGCGAGGTGCCCGGGCGGGTCCTCGCCGCGCTCTGCTGCTACTCTGCGCTGTTACACGTGCTTCTCTGCGAGGGCCGCCCTCCAGCAACGCCTGGCAGGGGGGCTGTTCACGCGAGAGGGAGCGGGGCCCAGGCCAGCAGTGGGCGCTCCCACTTCCCTGGTCGCATCTGATGGGAGCCTGATGGGAGCCTGATGGGAGCCGGTTTCCGGAGCCGAGGCACTGGATGGGGATGTGTCACCGTGGGGGGCATTTCAGCCTCAAGGTCATCTCACTTGCCTCTTCTGGGAAAGGGACCTGTTTGGAGCACAGACACCTGCTCTGGGCCCTCCTTCTCGGGCCTCGTCGTCTCCTTCGTTTTGCAGTCCAGTGGGTTTTCTGGAAAACGGCAAGACCTCTTTCCCTGAGCTCCCCGCTCATTCTGGCTCGGAAATCCGAGTAAGCAAGTAGACTCTCCCCGAGATGGTGACTGTGGGACTGCTGTGGTGTGTCCTTACTGTGGTCGGTAGGGTTTTAGTTGACCTGTGCGTTTTAGGGATTATTTGTAACTTGGCTAAGACGAACTAACAAGTTCCTGTAACTATCGGAAACACTCTGGTTTGAAACCTCTATTCCCTAGGATTCGTTAACAAAAAATGACAGTATCGGGTGTTGTTCTGAACCACTCCAGTAAGAGAACTCAGTGTTTTCTGTGTCTCTGGAGACAGTGCGACATTCACACATACTTTATTGGATTGATAATTGATTGAAAACAAAACAGACACCTCTCTTACCCCGACACTGCCCTCCGGTCCCATGGAACGCCACCCGGGTTCCCGTAGGGCAGACTGTGAGAGCCTTAGCATCGCAGCTTGGAGAACGAAGCTAAAAAGCTTTCCATTCCCCTGATTCTTAGGCCCACTCTTTTCACGTCTCGAATCTGTGTTGAGAAATCGACACATGCATTTGATGGGGAGGTACTTTTTCTCTCTAAAACGTTGGAATAAACTCACCACGGGGTCATATAGAGGACGACATCCGAGAATGGGAAAATGCGATTGTTCTCATCGGTTTTCAGCAACACACTTATCTCAGCCCAGGGACGTTTTCCAGATGCGTCTTCTGTCAAGTGTTTTGGGGAAAACCAATAAAGTCAGAACCTGAGAAACACTCCTTTGTTCTCCTGAGATCCTGGAGGCAGCAGTGGCCTCGAACCCCTGCACTGCCGTCTGTTAACTGGAGCATCGGCTGACGGGGCAGCTGCTCACGTCCATCAATCCCATGCTGTCCGTTTACAAACGGGAGAAGGTGGTGGCATGAGGACTAGAGAAGGTGACAAGTTTTAAGTCACCTGTGCAGCTATTGGAACAGAAGCGTTCTCTTCCCTTTTCCCGCAAGTCCTCCCACAATGACTTCCTGTTTTTAAAAACATACCTGAGTCATTTTTTTAATTGATTTCAGAGAATAAGGGAGAGGGGGAGAGAGATAGAAACATGAATGATGAGAGAGACTCATTGATCGGCTGCCTCCTGCACACCCCCCACTGGGGATCGAACCTGCAACCCAGGCGTGTGCCCCGACTGGGAGTCGAACCCAGGACCTCTTGGGCCATGGGACGATGCTTAATCCATTGAGCCACCACAGCCCAGCTACCTGAGACATTTCGATGTCACAATGCCAGTGTCTGCGCACCTCAGCACGAAGCTGAGAATGGATTCTCCACATTAGCTCGGGAGTTAGATGGATCTGAAACTGTCGGACGACCTCCGTGTCTCATTTCCCTTGTCAACCGCCGTAGCCATCTCTGCCCTTAGCGGTGTGCAAGGCAGTCACTCGTTTCATAGCAGAGTATTTACATGGCAGCCTAAAAACCTTATGACAACTTAGCTGGCTTTTTATTTCAGAAAGAAACTGCAAACACAAACATGGCCATTTTAACTAAAGAAAACTTCAGGCTAGACCCGTCGTGACCAGCTGACAACAGATTCTTTCATGTGAAACTGTAAAATGTTTCTGGTTATACTTCACTCCCCTTTCATCTCATCTCGATGAGGAACTGGGTATTTTTAAAGCATCCCTGTGTCCCTCTAGAAAACGGAACGGCTGTCTTTGGTTTATGCTGTCAGGTTTGGAGTTAAGGATTCTCCCTCTAGAGGTCTCCTCGGCGCTGGAGTCATGTGCATATTTGTGAATGAGCCCCGCGGGAGAGCAGAGATACAGTGTAGCACTCGAAGCAGCATGCACATCTTGCCCTAACTCGGCACCTGAGGTCTGCGCAGGCGCAGACAATTGCATGCCCGGAAGTACACGTGGCATCGCTGCATGCCTTGCATTTCTCCAGCCGAAGAGCTGCTAGTATAGACGTTGCATGTTTAAAAATTGAACCCAGACCATAGCATGTTTCAATTTTTAAAACGCCACCGACTGATCAAGTCTGCATGTCCAAAATCAGGGACCTAGAATGACGCACCCCTCTGCGTGGCCGTAGCCGGGTTACCTGAGCACGTCCTAACCCACGGTGTATTTCCTTACAAAACTGAAAGCTAAGTAATGCCTAGGTGCCGTGGTGGACACAGCAACGGTTTCTAAACGTGCCTGTTAAGAAAGGGATTTAACCGCCTTGAAGATCCACGGTTTGATCGAGCTGGGCTCGCTGGATGCCGCAGCTAATCAGACGAGCAAGGTGCCCACTGCTGTCCTGGTCTTTCGTATTAATGACGGTGCAATGGGAGCAGCGTCCCTGAGAAGCCGTTCTGCGCGGGGGCGGTAAATAGAACCGTCGTCTTGAACGGCTGTCCCAGCAGATGCGCCACCTCTGTAACAGACGCCTGGATAATTCGCCGCGGGGTTTCGAATGTCTCCTCCCCACGGGGTTTCCAGAACGTTTTCTGCCCGCTCGAGTTTATCCAGAAAGTAAACTAGCATCTGCTTTGCAGTGAAATGTAAATGTGCTGATATAACTGCAGGTCCCGGGAGAGGCATGACACTCCGAGACCTGAAACTGTGTGGGATTACTGACCTCCATGTGAGAGGCCCGGGTCCGAAAGGCGCGAGGCAGACAGACCAGGCTGTGCAAGTACAGCCCGGCGCCCTGGGAAACCGCCCCTCTGCTGGCCTCCGTCACCTCTCCCGGGTTTGGGAAGCAGATGTTACCATGGGGCACGCAGGGCTGCGAGCTGCCCGTGACGCCCGCGGCGGGCACCGGCCTGGGAGGCTAGACCCCGGAGTCCCTGGCATGGGGTCCTTCTGCCCTGACGGCAGGGGTCTTGGTTGGTCAGTGAGGAGAGCTCTTCTCGGCGCTCACGGCCTCCGCCCTGGTCCCTCGTCTGCATCGGGGCCCCCCTAAAACACCGCGGCGAGTGTTTACATGAAAACAGACCGGAGGTGGTCAATAACCAGTCATTTGCTGATAGCGACTTCCCAGGACTCTGTAACAGTTGCATTTGCATGTGGTTAGCACACCATGTGGGACACCTGGAACCCCCTCCCTTAGGTGCATTGCCCCCTATGGCTGCCCCCCGGGAGCAGGGGGCGGTGACCGGAACCTCTCCTCTGGGAACAGCAGAAGCCCCTGGGGTGAGCCCGAGCTGTGCAGGTGTGAGCTCAGGGCCGCGACCTCTGACAACCTTGAGCCTGTGGGCAAAGGCAGCTGGTTTCCTAGGCCAGGCCGCACCCGCATAGAGGCGTGTGCAGGCCCCCTCACTTGCGTCACCTGGAATTACAGGAATTACAGGGCGCTCACGGTGGCCACCGGGCCGAGAAGAAAGCTGTTTGAACAGTTAACACCGTCTGAGACGCACACGTGACTGTTGGCGCTCAATTCGTGAAGTGGGTTTCGGTTCTCCTTTGTGTTGGGAGCAGGTGGCGGCAGAGCGGGGGTTCAGGAAGGGCCCCCCTTCCTCTGGAGTATGTCCCCCAGCAGTTAAACGGGTTCTTTTGGCATCAATCCTCAAATGGTCTTTTTCTTCTTCTTCTTCTTTTTTTTTTTTTTTTGCTTGAGAGGGAATGGGAACGCCCTTTCCTGGGTTTGGTCAGTTCCACCCTGTAGTTACCACCTGGTGTTGTGTTCTGTTTCTCTTGCAGAGTGAAAGAATTGAAAAAGACCAAGGAACTTGAAGACATACAGCAGCATCCCTTAGCAATGTGACATTGCTTTTCAGACTGTTTTCATTTCTGTTTTTAGCAGAGACATGCAACAACACACAAGCGCGCGCACACACACACACGCACACACACACACACAATCCCTCTGCAGTTTTGGAGAGATCAGCTGCAGGATTTTAACAGGAATGTTTTGTTCATTGCATTTGCACTTTCATGGACAACTTTTAATTTGATCAGCGAGACATCATGGAACTCAACCTTCTGTTGGGTCGCGGGAAAACCAGACGCCGCGAGGAAGGGAAAGAGGCTCCCCCTGGGGAAGCGGCCGCTTTCCTGCTCACATAGGGCTGTACTCAAACATCGCGTGGAACTGTACAAATATTTATACCAAAAATATAGGGAAGAAGTGGTGGGGATGCGCTGGCAACACGAGAACGCTGCTCCCGCACCTGCCAGTGGCTTCCAAGAGGCTGACTCTTCGGGATTCGTTGTCAGCGGAGGGCTTAGATCACCCCAATCTTTATTGCGTCCGTGCGTTCTCATTTCCTTCACTGTTCCGTTGGTTCTTGTTTTAACCTCGACAGCACACTTAATGCAACTTTTTAAAAAATCTGCAGGTTTTTAATGTCTTGTGGAAATGTGCAGAGGGGCGGGCGTGGCAAACGGGTAATGCATGGGAACTGAGGAGAAACCGCTTCCAGAGTGAAGATTTATTTTCTTGTCCCACCCCCCCCCCCCAGGAACCTGCGAGGACTCATCGTGTCCCTTTTCTCATGTTCAGCACTTTAATTTTTTTGCCTTACTTTCATGTGCAATGGGGGTTACTCAGAGAATCGGTAGAGCATGTAGCTTTCTCCAGTAACCCTGGGAAGTGTAGTCATTCTGAGGAATCATAAACCTTGCCTGGACATTTGCCACCTAAAAGATCAGCGTGGTGCTGCGTTCTGGCCAGTAAATTCCATATTTTTGGCTATATCTCATCCAAACAGAGCAGTTTCTGTGTATATATAGAAGGTAGAGATGGAAAGTGAGAAATATTTGAAAGGGATTATATTAATTGCTAAATATTTTATTCACAAAGGTCAATAACATGGCAAGATAAAATTATTTGTATAGTTTTGTCTGAATGAGCAAGAAAAATGTGGATGTATTGTTTGTATATATTGTATATATTAAAACAAAGAGATATGTGCATGAAATCAAGAAAAAAGAAATGAACACAAGCAAAGCATTAGTGGCTATGGTCTGTAAAATGAAACAAAAAAACTTTATTTCACTATAAGAGTACTTTATTTTAAATGTTCTTTAGAAGAACATTTTGCTAAAGCATGACTAAACTGCAAATAAAATAAAAATTAAAAAAAGAGCTACTGTATTTAGACTTAGGAGAAAAGGCAGAGTAACATTACTTAAAAAAAGGATATGTTTACATTTAATTTTGGCTACCAGGAGTTTATTTTATTTTATTTAAAAAAAAAATTTTGCCAATGGTGCCAAGTAATGTGAATGCTAATATTGCTTAAGAAAATTAAGTTCCTTTTGCTAAACAGATAATCATAAGATGAATCCGTAAAACAGCTTAATACCATCCACTCGCTCCAACGAAGAATACTTAGGACGACCAAACCCTGACAAAAGAAATAGTGCGAAAGGTAGAAAAATGTCTCACGTTTTCATATCTCCTGCTGGAAATCAGAACATGTCATTTAAAAAACTGCACACAAAAGAAATAACTAAAACTTTAAGAGATGCAGACTGGTCTTGTAGGGATGTCACGGCACATGACTATTTTCACAGAACGAGGAGCCAAAGAAATCTGATGCTTTTAAACATTCAACTACTAACGTCCAATCGAGGAGAATCCAGTTCGCATCTGCCGATGCCAGTTTAAAAATTCCCAGGTTACGTTTCAGGACCAGTTGGTGTAAAGCTGAAATCATAGTGTGTGTGTGTGTGTTTTCTTCTTGGTTCTGGCTGCCAACTGTAAGTTCAAACTCAAGGCTCGTTGTGAAGCCTAAAAATATTCACAAATAAGCTTTTAAACTGGTGTCTTTTCAGAAGGAAGGTAGACACAACAGGATCGAGGTAAACACTGGGGTCAGTGCTCTTGGTGCCTTTTCTATAATTGTACTTGTTTTTTAATTCCTTTCACTGCCAACCTCAAATTACTGTACAGTATATGTCTTACTGCTTGTGATCAGCTTCGACCACAGTGACAGCCCCACAACTAGTAGCCATCTGTACATTTGTAAACTGAGCTGACTCAATTTTGTTATTTTAAATGTGTGGGTTATGTTACAGCTGTTGCAGTCCCCCCCACACCCCACCCACGATCCCTTTTATTTTACAGTTTAACCTACAGGAGGACACAGTCATTTATACACACACACACACACACACACACACACACACAATTGCATTCCTAAGTGGGAATAGAACGTGAAAGCCAGCTCTCTCAGAATATCCTGTCTTAATGCCGAATTTAGATGTTTATTCCATTTATTCTGGTACAAATAACTGATCTTTTGACAAGAGTAATGACCTCAGTGGGTTTGCTTTAACCCTCACACTTATTTTGTTCATGTTCCACATGCTACATTATTCGCTGAGTGAGTTAGACAGTTCGGGAAGAGAAAGACTGATGTAGAATTGGGAGGGTTCTCGCGGAGGGGACAGGAAGTAGCAGTACAACTGTGAATCCTAGGGGAGGTACCAGTACGCTCCCACCGATACGAAGCACTTCTGACCGCTTTTCCTCGGTTATGAATCTTAATTTTGAATATAAGATGATAGATAAGCGCAGCTTTCTTGGATAATCTGAATTCCCAAGTGCCAGGAGTAGATTTCATTATAAAAGTTAATAGCTAATCTTATTCTGTCTCCTGAAGATTTCATTGCTATTCTTGTTACCCATCTGAAATCAGCTGTACTGTGTGAACGAAATAAAGACACTAACTCGAACCCCTTTCTGGCTGCACGGTCGCTTATGGCAGTTCCACACAGTAGTTGGCGCCCAATGGGGGGTCCCTGAGACTTGCATGTAAAACTAGTCTAGATGTCTTCTTTTTTGTAAGTTTTATTTTTGTAATTGTGCATGTAAAGCATCATTGAATCAATGGATCTGTTGAAGAACTCAGCTGCTGGAAACCATGCAAAATGTTTTGAATTGCCCTTAAAAATATGGAAAATGTTTTCTGAATGCTTTATATTCTTTCTGCTGTAAATTAAAAATGAAGAAAATTTCCCCATATTATGTGTGTGTGTGTGTTGCTTTCACTTTACCTGATACTGCAATCCAAGTTGGATGGGCATGTTTCAAACCATGTGAAATAATTTCAAGTACTTCCTCAGACCCAGATGTGACGTTTTGACATTGAATGTTACATGGTTTCAAATATGTCCACGATGGGAAAAATTTCATAGTAGATCCATGATTTCCAGAACACTTTCAACTATGTTCTCAGGCACCACTC
This sequence comes from Myotis nattereri, assembly GCF_964212035.1. NCBI lineage: Eukaryota > Metazoa > Chordata > Mammalia > Chiroptera > Vespertilionidae > Myotis > Myotis nattereri. The sequence goes on along the minus strand of NC_138077.1, from coordinate 212,721,959 downwards.
AATGTATCATTTTCCCCAGTTCAGTTATTTGAATGGTAAAGACACCAGGCTACATTTACCTTTTCAGGCCCGACCTATCAACCAGGAGGTCACGGTTCGATTCCCGGTCAGGGCACGTGCCGGGGTTGCAGGCTCGATCTCCAGTGTGGGGCGTGCAGGAGGCAGCCGACCAATGAGTCCCATCATTGATGTTTCCATCTCTCCCTCTCCCTTCCTCTCTGAAATCAACAAAAATACAAAGATCCATAAATAAATTCACCTTTTCCGTTAAAACCCTCTGAAGTCTGTTAACAGGCACGGTCCAGCTGGCTCCTGTGGCAGAATCTCACCTCCCTGGCGGTCTTTCCCCATCTCATCCGACTCAGCGCCACTGCCAGACAGATTGCACGCTCTGCCTGGGGCCTCGATGGTTTCTGCAGTCACTGCATGTAAACGACATGTCTGTCCAGCCTTCATTCCATCTTATGTTCACCTGTGCCCCAACCTGCTCCCTCTGGTTGGTCTGGGCCATTTCCACTGTTTTCTTTGTTCGTGGCCTTTGTTCATCCTTCGGTGGGAAAGTCTCAAATCCCACCTCCTCTGTGACGCTCTCTTGTCTATTCTAATATATACTAACATTTCACTTTTCAAATTGTTCCATTTACAGTTGGAAAAGACAGGTTAGTGTTTATTTTCCGGGTCTCATCTAACTTGCCACATGACCTATTAGTGTTTTGTCTGTTTTTAGGGCAGGAGTTGCCTGTGTTGGTAGGGATACTTTGTTACAACGTGAAAACGCTGCCAAGTAACCCTCTGCGTTCAGCTATGTGCCTCCGCCTCCATAGGATCAAAAGTTGGAGACCTACTCTGTGCTAGGGACCCAGGAAGATGCAGTGTAGAAACTGCAGTCCCTATGAGCAATGACAAATACTTATTCGCGTCACGAATACGAAGACAGCGAACCCAAACCAATCAATGTCTGATAAATGCTCCAAATGGACTGCATACCCCATTTTAACAGGTTTCTTGGGAAAATGTGGGGTCTGCTAGGTTAATGTGGGGAACAGGAACACACAGATGTCTCCAACGTAGCCACCGCCCGAGAGGCGGCCCACCTGGTTTACCTGCAGCCCCTCTCCTGTGGGTAATGCACCACGTCCCCCAGGTCCGCACGGGCGGCAGGCGGCGGGCGGCGGGCGGCGGGCGGCGGGCGGCGGGCGGCGGGCGGCGGGCGGCGGGCGCCTGAGACAGGAGCGGGCGCTAACCCACCCGCGCTCGGCTGGCGGATACCAGCCCCCAGCGCCCTCGTGTGGCCCCGCCCCCAGCGCCCCGCCCCGACACGCCCACCGCGGCCTGCGCGCCCCGCCCTCCCATCCGGCCCCGCCCCTCCGACACGCCCACCGCGGCCTGCGCGCCCCGCCCCCTCCGGCACGCCCACCGCGGCCTGTGCGCCTCGTCCGCCCATCCGGCCCCGCCCTGTGACGTCATCGGCTCCTGCGCCGCCACCGCTCCGCCCAGGTCCTGGTCTCCGGTCCCTCTCCGCCGCTCCGTCGACACTCGCCCGCCGCCACCGCCGCCAAAATGTGAGTGACGCCGTGCGAGCTGGACGGCTTCGGGTCCCGGGGGGCGGCGGCCCGCGACTGGGAGCCCCGCCTGGCCCGGTTCCCGGTGGCGGCCTTTCGGACGCGGCCCGAGGCCGTGCGAGGCTTCCGAGGCCGGGGTGGGGCGCGGCCCCGGGAGTGCGGGCTGCAGACGGGCGGAACGACCCCGCGGCGCCGCCGACCGCCCAGCGGCTGTCGGGGGGACCCGGAAGGGACCAGGGCGGGGCCGGGGGCTTTCCAGATTAGGAGTGCCCGCCCCGCCCCGCCTCCGTCCCCGCCCCTTCGCCGTGCCCTCCTCTACCTCCCCAACCCCCCCCACACTGCCGGGGTCCCCGAAGGGGCGCTGGTCTCTGCCGGGCTGCTGCAGGGCTGGGCTCCGGAAGTTGCCAGGGAAGGGCCTGTCCTGTCTCCAGGCGCCCACGGTCAGAGTGCACTCGGGCGTCCCGGGGCAGCGTGCAGACACTGGAGCCACGAACCCGGCTCCCTCTCCAGCCTGCTCATGGCCCACCGAGGGCGGCGAAGGGAAGCGTTCTTTCCCGGGCTCCTTCCAGGAACTAGGGACCCCACTCTGCAGGGTGGCTGCCGGGGCCGCTGGGCCCGGAGACCCCAGTGGTGAAGGTCCGGGTCCGTGGGATTACACAGCACCTGGTCTCAGCACACCAGCCCGCGGTGCTGACTGCCCAGGCCTCGCCTTACCCGTCTGTAAAATGGGGATAATAGTAGTATCCGCCTCAATGAGTTATGAGGACTAAATGGGAAAATGCACCAGTCCTGGCCTCCCAGACACTAACCTCGCGGAGGCCGAGTGGGACCTGCTGCCTCCCTGGCCTTTGACACGCGGTGGAGCACTGCCTGCTGGCTCCGTGAGTCCGTGGCTGCTGTATGCAAGGCACCTGCGAGGCGCTGTCTTAGAAACAGGGAAGACCTCTGAGACACAGGGGCCTGTGAGCCTTTAGGATCCATTTTGATACACAGTAGGTCCTCGGGTTTCGTCCCTTATCTAATAATAGGCATTTGCTGTGCCTAATCAATGTTACTGGTTTGTTATTGTTACTTTTGTTCCTCGTATGTAAATGTTATACTAGATGCAGAAAAACAAAACTTGACAAACAGCAGAAAGACTCTGATCCTGGTGGCTCAGAAATTGGAAATGACCCAGAATACTTTTTAACAAGGACATATAGGATCTGACTGCCTCCCATTTACCTGCCCTTTTTGAATAGTAATGCATCAGGCCCTCGGGTTACGTCCGAGATCTGTTCCTAGGGCGAGACTTAATGTGATTTTCACCGTAAGTCGGACCCCAGTAAGCACCTACGTCACCCACATGGAGCACAGACACAGCAGTAATGAAGTGAAACAGTAAAAAAAATTTAAAAGAAAGATAATTCCTGACCTTTACTTGTGGTAAATAAATAATAAAAAACATAAAGCACATATGTACATACATCAAAATGACGGAGCTTTTTTTTAATAAATAAATGGGAGATGGTGATGTAACGACGAACATACATCAAGTCCGACGTAACTGAGGACTGCCTGTATATAAAATCAAATCAAAGGGTTACCAACAAAGTCATGGAAACAGTAAGGTCTTCAAACCCAGAGTGGTCAAGGAAGGTCTGCCTGGGGAGAAATACGGCGTTTGATGAGACGTTTAAAGAGAGGGAGCATTGTTTGCTTGTTTCTGTAAATGCCTGTATTTACCATACTGGAAAAAGCATTCCATAACTATCAGAGGAATATCGAGTGCTTTAAAGTAGATGTGTGGCTTGAAAAAAGTAATTAGAAAATTGGAATGTAGAGTTTACCTATCTTAGGACCAGGTTCTTCATTGATACAAAGCAGATTCTATTAAACCTCTCCTTAGACCAGTGATGGCGAACCTTTTGAGCTCGGCGTGCCAGCATTTTGAAAAACCCTAAGTTAACTCTGGTGCCGTGTCACATAGAGAAATGTTTTGATATTTGTAACCATAGTAAAACTAAGACTTATATTTTTGATATTTATTTTATATATTTAAATGCCATTTAACAAAGAAAAATCAACCAAAAAAATGAGTTCGCATGTCACCTCTGACACATGTGTCATAGGTTCGCCATCACTGCCTTAGACCCTGGTCACCTGTCACGTGTGGATGAATGTTGGAAATTCCAGAGTTAGGAGAAATGTCATTAGAACCGTTGTTCGTTATTCGTTTTCTGCTGTAGTTCCGAAGTTACTGGAAGGACTTCGTACGTACAGAAATGTATTTGGAATGCTCCTCGACTGACGCTCGTGCCTTTGCGTGTTTCAGGTCTACGGGTGCGCCTGCAGGTCCAAGCGCTGCCTCCGGCAGTAACCGCAAACTTCAGCAGACACAGAACCAAGTGGATGAGGTACTGCTCTGAAAAGCTGAATTTTCAGTCAACATGGGAACACTCTGGAAATAATTATTTAGGAAGAGTGGCACAGAAGGGTGAACGTAAAGTAAATTCTGACCATATCATAAAAGTAACAGTTTCGCCCCTGCTATTCTGGGAGCCGTGATCTAAGCAGAAGTCAGATTCTCCTGCTTCCTGCTTGTTTTCCTGAAACAAATGCCCCTCCCTGAGGGCATTCCTCCCAGAACTGCCTTATAATGTATATTTTCCACAATAATAAAAAAAAAAAATTTGGAAAAAAGAGAACTACTTTATAAAATAGGGTAATCGAATATTCAGAATTAGATCTATAGGTTGTTCAAGCCAAGACCAACCCTTCTGATCAGATTTTCATCAAAACGCTGTTCCAGTAGCCTGACTTTGTATTACTCGGCCTGTGCAGGCCTCTAGCATCAACTCCAGTTGGTGCTATTGACATGCAGAAGGCAGGTGCTGGCACAGTGCTCTAGCCCCACAAATCTGCGTTTGTGGGATTCTTGAGTTAGAGGGTGCTCACAGCATCTTCGTTCTGCCCTGTTTGCAGACCCACAACAGAAGATTGGCAAATTCAAACTACTGTTTCCCTGTCCCTAAAAGCCATCATTGTCCAACAAGGATATCTTGGCCTTTCTGCATGTAGCTGCCCTTAGAAAGCAGCATTCAACTTCTGTTAAACCAGGGGCCACACACCAGTACATGGTGATGGAAGATGTGGTGGGCATGCAGTGCAACATACAAATCATGTATCCTAGAAATGTACACTGGAAACTTACATGATCTTATTAACCAGTTCACCCCAATAAATGTAAGAAAAATATAAAAGTAAAACTTTGGATTGTTAAAGCATATGGTAATATTTTTATATGATGGCTTTATGAACTTCTGAAAATTTTGTATTTTCATGCTAAGAAACCCATTCTCATTCCATCTTGCATGAAACTTTTGTTTACTTACAAAATCAAATTGGGTCCCTTTTCTTAACCAAAGGAACTTTAAGGAGAGGTGTTTGTTTCTTTAGTTCAGGTGAAATTCACACAACATAATTAACCATTTGAAAGCGTACAGCTCAGTGGTTCTTTGTTATAGTCACAGTGTTGTGCAACCATTGCTTCTGTCTAGTTTCACAATTTTTTGTCATCACCACAGAACACCTTGTACACATTTAGTAATTACTCCCGCCCCCCTTTCTGCTGTTCTCTCCCATTCGGACTGGCTGCTGCTGCTGCGAATGCTCTCATTCTGGATCTGTCACACAGAAGGAATCACGCACGAGGGGGCCTTTTGTGTTTGGTTTCTTTCACTTAGTATATTTTTGATGCTCATCCAAATTGTAACAAATATCAGCACCTTGTTCCTTTTTATGGCTGAGTAATATTCCATTGCATGTGTATACCTTGTTTATCCATTCATCGGTTGATGGATTTTTCAGTTGTTCACCTTTTGGCTTTACCAATTATGCTGCTGTAAACATTTGCATACAAGTTTCTGTGTGTGCATGTTTTTCTTTCTCTTGGGTATGTATCTAGGAATGGAGTTGCTGGGTCATATGGTAGTTCTGTGTTTAGCTTTGAGGAACCAGCAAACTTTTCCACAGCAGCGGCACCATTTTACATGCACACGAGCAATATCCAAGGATTCCTGTTTCTCCACACCCTCACCGACACTTGTTTTCCTGTTTCTGTTGTTATAGACATCCTAGTGAGTATAAAGTAGTATCTCTTTGCGGCTTTGATTTTCATTTCCTTAATGACCAGTGGTGTCGAACTTTTCGTGTGTTTGTTGACCATTTGTATGTATGCTTTGTAGAAATGTCTATATCAGTCCATTGCCTTTTTATTAAATTTATTGACTTTAGAGAGAAAAGGGAAGGGAGATAGAGGGAGAGAGAGAGATGCATCAACCTGTCATTCTATCTATCCATGCATCCAGTGGTTGTTTCCTGTACGTACCTTGACCGGGGATCAAACCCGCAGCCTTGGCGTATCTGGATCATGCTCTAACCAACCGAGCTGCCAGCCAGGGCCACGACCACTGACATTTGACAGAGATTGTGATGACTCTGCACATAAGTACATCATCTTGGCAAATACTGTCATCGTAACAATACTAAGTCTTCCACTCTGTGAACACGGGATGTCTTCGCATTTAATCAGGTCTTCATTTTTTTCCAGTGTTTCGTAGTTTTCAGTGTCCAAGTTTGGGCTCCTGGCCTCAGTTTATCCATGAGTATTTTATTCTTTGGATGCTATTGTGTACAGAATTGGTTTTATTAATTTCCTTTCAAATGTTAGTATATGGAAACACTGGCTTATAGATGCTGATATTGTACCCTGGAACTTTACGGCATTAGTTTATTAACCCTATTGGGGATTCTTTGAGATTTTCTACATATGGGATCATCTGTAAATACGGCTCATTTTACTTCTTCTTTTTAATTTGGACGCCTTTTGTTTCTTCTTCTTGCCCAGTTGCTCTGGCCAGAACTTCCAGTCCCTGGTGAACAGCAGGAGAGCGTGTGGGCATCCTTGTCTTGTCCCTGCTCTCAGGGGGAAAGCTTTCTGGGTTTGTTCCTTCGTTTTATCCTTACCCGGAGATACGTTTATTGACTTGAGAGTGAGAAGAAGGGAGAGAGGGAGGAGGAGAGAGAGAGAGACATCGATTGGTTGCCTCCCATACATGCCCCGAACAGGATAGAACCAGTACCCTTTTAGTGTCAGGGACAGGACGACACTCCAGTCAACTGAGCCACCGGCCAGGGCAGCTTTTTGCTTTTGCCCATTGAGCACGGATGGTAGTTGCGGGTTTTTTTCCCATAAATTCCCTTTATCTTGTTAAGGAAGCTCCCTTCTAGTTCTAGTTTACTAAGTGTTTATTTCATGGAATGGTGAGGCCTGGCCCCCTTTTTAATGAAAGTTTGGCTCAAAATAACAAAGGGCTGACCTTTTGTTCTTCCGCGGTGGGGTCATGTTCCTGCAGGTGGTGGACATCATGAGAGTGAACGTGGACAAGGTGCTGGAACGAGATCAGAAGCTCTCCGAGTTAGACGACCGCGCGGACGCACTGCAGGCAGGAGCTTCGCAGTTTGAGACCAGTGCTGCCAAGTTGAAGAGAAAATATTGGTGGAAGAACTGCAAGGTAATCCTCTTCAGTTCGTCTTTACGTTCAGTGCCCTCTGCATTCTCGGGGTGGACAGAGCCCACAGATACTGGGGTGCACGAATCTTGGCGGTGAGTTTGACTCCCCATGGGAATTTGGGTTGACGCTGACTGTACACCCTTTTCCATCCCCACAACGAGGAGACTGCCACGTTCTGTGGCTGAGCTTGGGAAGCATGTAGACAGTAAAAATAAAGTTAAAAAATAAAGAAGCAGCATGTAGGAGTGTCCAAAATCCATCACAGACATTAACCCTCCCAGCCCCGCCCCCGGCGGAGCCCTGCACACAGGCTGCCGGGAGAGGCGGCGGGGTGAGTGGAAGAGCTTCCCCGAGGCCGCAGTGCGCTCGCAGAGGAGCCGAGGGCAGTGCTACCCAGGACAGGGCCCCTGCAGGTCTTACGTGACTGTCAGAGACACGCGCGGCCACCAGATCCCTGTGTCCTGCCCTCCCCTGGCTTGGAAGTGACACTTCCCATACACCATGTGCCCGGGAGCCCCTCCCGATGTGGGAAACTCATACACAAACACGTGCTGCGGAGGGGCCGCAGGTCACTGAGGGGCTTAGGAAGAGCGGGTAAGTAACCTGATCGAACCGAGAGCAGCACGTTCAGGCGTTCACAGCGGCATTCTCTCAGACCAGTGGCCTGACCGCCTTTCCGTGACTAGGGTGGCAGGGCGCTCTGCAGTCAGGTCGTCTTTCTTTGGGGAATGTGACCTGGACCTTTCGTTGCAGATGTGGGCCATAGGCATCAGCGTGGTGGTCATCATCATCATCATCATCATCGGTGAGTTCTGTCTCAGCTCAGCGGGGCTGCTGACTTCACGTCCGTGGCAGTTTAGTCCACAGATTCTCGTTCTCTTCAGTAAATGTCTTAAACACGAGAGTTGTATGATGGAAGTCTGAGGTATTTTATGTAAACATGAATGCCTTGAAACTCGAGAAAATGTATGCGTTCCCACTGGCCTACCCGTGTTCTCTCTGGATATATTTCCATCTGAGATCACTGCCTTCTGTGAGAAGCAGTGTAGTCTAGCAGTTCACAGCACGGGCCATCCTAGCTCCACCGCCATCCAGCTGCGTGGCTGTGGCAAGTATTTTAGTGTCTCTGAACTTGAGTCTCCTCGTTTGTAAATGGGGATAATAAGAGTACCTCCCTCACATGTTGGTTATGAGGCCAAAACTGGTTCATATACAAAAAGTGCTGAGGGTGTTACCTGGCATATGATAATAATAGTTACATAAATAAATAAATACACCCATTGTTACTGTTACCGCTAATGAGACTACCTACAGTTGTGAACAGCCCATGGCCATTTTAGCCCAGTGCAAACACACCTGCGGGCCTGCCTCTGGACAGTCTGGCCTGGCCTGGCCTGGCCGCCACCACGTGTAGCTGAGCCACGGGGAGAGCCGGCCCGGTGCCCGCTCCGCTCACATGGGGGCTGGAGCGCGAGGCTCCTGAATGCGCCGGAAGCTAATGCGTCTGCTTGCTCTTCCCCTCTCCCTGCTCATTAGTGTGGAGTGTGTCCTCATGAAGAACCAGCCAGCCTCCAGCCTGCGGTTCCAGAAACCTCTTCAAGACTTTGACTTAGAGCCTGCTATCTTATCAAGCTTACAAACTGTAATGTGTAAAATGATTATTCTCTGCTAGTTAATGTAAAGTTTGATTTTTAGGAAATGTGCCCTTTTTTAACATGCACTCCAAACCGGAAGTGTGGTCAGCCCAGCCCGCAGTTTGCACAGTGCCTTCACCACTTCACAGGGCTGATGGGAGACTTCTGGAGTCCCAGAGTGCGTCACCTGCAGTCGCGCTGTCTAGCGATCGCCTTTAGTTCCAGCTAGGGAACTTCCTTCCAAGCTAGCTGTCCTCGTCAGTGACCTTGTCTTCAGAACCACCTTTAAACCTTTGGGTAATCAGCTCTCCCGTCTGTGCCTTCCAGAGAGAACACTACTGTCCCTCAAATCTGTGACCATAACAGGTTGTGCCTTATTTGCTCCTTTTCTGGTTCCTTATGCGAGAACCTCTGCTGTTTAAAAGCACTACTGATGCTCTCACTGTGTTTAAAATAAGATGCTGGTAAAGAATTGTTGTTCTTACATTAGATACGAAGATGTTTACGTTCTTGTTACTGTTTTGTATCATATTTTAAAAATATTTTAATCAGAAATAACCTCTTTAAAACATTTTGATAGAACTATGGCTATGACCAAAGTTCCTATTTTGCCAAAAAGTTAAATCCAGTAAAATGCCCTTGAGTCTGCTCCTGACATAAATCCAGAAAGTGACCAATGGAACGCCAGGTGCCTTCAGAATTCAGGTTGTAATATTGCTTGTGAAGCTTCTACATCCTCAGGCCTTTCTTGCCTTAAAACCCTGCAGGCGTTACAACTCCCCTTCCTAGTCAGCGCGTTTCCTGGGGTTAGAGAAGGTTCCAGCTAGACCCTGACCCTCTCGCACCCAGAGACAGATGGCAGAATACAGCCGTGGGCTCCGTGTGTCTCTGAGAATGATGTGAGCAACAGCGTTGTATGTCGCCTTCAAGGAAGACCCTCTGTCAACTGGTCAGGAGTGGCCCAGGCCTCACAGCCTATCGCTTTTTGGAGTTTGTTTCCATGTTCGTTCATATTCCCCTTCCTGGGTCTGTCTCCGACGTTAGCTGCCGGTTAGCGTTGGTCAGGGCGGCTGGCTTCTCACAGAGAGCTGCCCGAGACACTGTCTGTCTTCGCTGTCAGACGTAGACTGTCGGCACAGGTGCTGCTTTGTCCCCTGAGAGGGTTCTGTGGGGACTGTCAGCATCAGGCTGTGCGGCTCAGGGCGGGCCGTCAGGTAGGAATGAAGACAGGCAAGGCGGCCCCGAGGGAGAAGCAGAGGTTCACACTCCGCCTGCGTCCTGGGGCGCTCACACGCTAGCCGGGCTTGCAGAGCAGGCAGCCGAGTCCGCCAGCACACAGGTCCGTTCCTTTGGCATCTGTCCCCTACGGCGCTGATGTGAGTGAGAACCCGCCGGCTGTGAGGAGGAAGCAGCCGTCAGTGTAGGGACGTCCGCCTCCTCCGCTCAGGGTCTCTGGCCGCGTCTGACGTGGAAACTGGTGCTCTCTCCTTGGCCTGTGCTCAGCCCCATGTAACCCACCGGCTCCTGCATTAACCCAGGATGCCTCGCTCGTGCCTGCATGTAGCTGGGAACTGCCCACTGTAATGACTTCAATAAAGTGTTTATCAACATCATTCTGGTCCTGTGTTGCTTATAGAGGAGGAGCTGTGCCTGGCCAAGTCCTAAAAATGGCGTTCCTTGCCGTGCCCCTGCCTCCCTATCATCCCCTGCACGCCAGTCCCTCCCTGAGTTCCCCAACTTCCTGTTACCCAGCGTCCCCTCCGCCAGTGAACAGAGCAAACTACCCTCTTGTGCAGAGTGCTTTTCAGTATAGGAGACGGGGGGGGGGGGGGGGGGGGGGGGTAGGGGCGGGCGGGGGCGGCTGGCTTTCTCATGGACACCGAATCGTCAGCATTTGGCTTCTGAATTCTTAAGTATGTGGTCTTTCAAGGTGCTGTGAGACTGCCTGCGTGTGGAACAGCAGGCTGCTGCCTGCCTGGGACGGGGGGTATCGTTTGGGAGGTGAGGGACACTTCAAACCCGTGGTTCCTGTTCTGATTCTGCTTCTCTTTCCCCTTGAACATGGTCTCTTACTCAGCAGCCCCTGGGGAGCCATATCATGTGGTGGAAGTAGACTTACGTTTTCAGTAAAATGTCCATTTCCATGGCATCCTATTGGGAGAGAAGAGGTGGACTTTCCCCACTGCCTTCGACAGATGAGCACTCCTTTTCTTGTCCGACCTACTATTGTCCTGGAAAAGAATTGTGCCTCTTCTTCAGGTCCTTCTTATCATGAAATCTGTAGAACTTCGGTGCCATTTTCAAGATTTTGAAGGAAATCTACCATGTATGGGCTCCTCTTTCTCTGCCCTCCCTTAAATGTCAGGGTTCCTGGGGCAGGGTGCTCAGCCAACGTGTCTTTCATTCCACTCACGCTCCATCATCTATTCCCATGTTTCTGTCATGAACCTACTGATGCCCGGCCAGGTAGACACAGGCCTCCCAACTCAATATGAACCTAACAGCATTAAGTATTTCCCCTCCCTCCCACTCCTCTTCTATCTGTATATATAAAGGCCAAGTGACCGGAACCCCGGTGGGACCCCGAGACGACAAGCACTGCAGCCCCGATTGGCCCGCCAGCTGCCTGCGGCCCCTCCCCGCCAGCCAGCCTGGCCCCCCATCGGCCCCATCCCACCCCGATCGGGGGCGGGGCCGGCCCGCTGACCTCCTGTGCCCCCCGCCACCCCAGCCCCAATTGGAGTGGGCTGGCTGGACCCCACCTGTGCACAATTCGTGCACCGGGCCTCTAGTCAATAATAATGTCCACCCAGAGAATGGCTGAGAAATCCAATGGCTACCTGACAACTCTACTTCTCAAACACAACGTGAAAACGTAACTCTCAGTCTTCCCTCTAAGTTTATGTCCCATCACAAATGGCTCTGCTTAAACCAGACTCAGTAGTCACCTTGCTGCTCTCCTCATTCCATCCACAGGGCTCTGTGCCCCCAAATGTATCTTATTGGAATCAAGGCCTCCCAACTTTGAACTATTTCCTGTGCAGCAGTCTGATACAATCACTGTCTTGCTTAAAACCCACCCCTTTCCACTACCATTAGAAAGAAATCCAAGTTTCCCTAATGATAAGGCCCCCTGTAGTCTGGCCCTTCCTCACTTCTGACCCCAACTGGCACCATCCTCCCCCTCCCTGTTCTCCAGGCAAAGTACCCTGCCTTTCGGTTTCTCACCAGCAAACCTGCTCTATGGCAGGGTCTTCCCCACCCCCTTCACACACCCAGGTTTCAATTTCACCTTCTCAGAGGCCTCCCGGATCCCCTGCCAATGTGCCTCTTGCCGCCTTCACCCCCAGGCCTGTCCTGGTTACACCTTATCCAGTGGTTCTCAACCTTCTGGCCCTTTAAAACAGTTCCTCATGTTGTGACCCCCAACCATAAAATTATTTTTGTTGCTACTTCATAACTGTAATTTTGCTACTGTTATGAATCGTAATGTAAATATCTGATATGCAGGATGGTCTTAGGCAACCCCTGTGAAAGGGTCGTTCGACCGCCAAAGGGGTCGCCACCCACAGGTTGAGAACCGCTGCAAGCTCGTTTCATGTTCTGCACAGCACCTGCCACCTCCTGAACTTTATGGAGTTGTTCATATGTTTTATGTCAATAACATGTGGACTCCCTGAGTGGCCACAACGCTCTCCCCGCCCAGGGGCCACACTCATCCCTACCGAGATATGCATTCAATAAATACTTGAATGAATGCAGTCTGACCAAAGAGCTTCAGAGGCGAGAGCAATCTGCCATCATTTGGAAAAATAAGATGGTTTATCCAACACACGGCATGAACAACGGGCACACTTCCCTTCCTATGCAATTCCCTTCGTTCACCCGACAAACACTGAAGATTTCTGATGGACAGGCCCTGGCGAGGGTGCAGGTCTGCACGGTGCCCTCCATCTCGGATGAGCTGGTGCACCCTCAGCCTCCGGTACTTTAAACGGGCGTCTCCACGCCCCCCTTTCCGGGAGGCGCGCCCTTTACTTGCACCGTCTTCCTCCAGGGCCCCGCCCCCTGCTTCCCCGCCAGCCTGTCGGGATTGGCCAGCCTTCCGCCCAACCGCGTGACGTAAGGCGCTCTGGGGGCCTTCGCCCCCGCCCACTCCCCTCGGGTTACGTAACCTGGGCGCCGCCGACCGGGCCCCGCCCCTGGACCAATGGGAGCCCGCAGAGCCCGCCGCGGCGGCCAATCGCGCGGTCAGGGGGCGGGGCCTCATCACGTGGCGTGCGGGGGGCGCGGCGCCTGGGACCCGCTGCACGCGGCTGGCCTCGGGACTCCGCGGCCCCGCGGATTGGGGCCCGCGTGCGGCCTCGCAGACGGCAGCGGGTGAGTGCTGGGGTCCGGCCGCAGGTCGTCCCGAGCCTGCCGTCCAGGCTGGGACCGCGGTCCGGCAGCACCGCCCGCGAACTTGGGGTCCCCGAAACTTTGTACGTGAAGCTGCCCGCCCGCGCGCGCCTCACCGGGTCCCCTTTCTGGCGCGCTTCGGCTCTGCAGGGCTGCGGCGGGCAAGTGGTGAACCCGCGTCAGGCTTTGCGGCCGCCGGGGCCAAGGGTCCCCTCCAGGGCTCCCAGCCGGCGAGCCACAGCCGGTCTCCCGCGCCCAGTGGCCCGTTTCGCTTAACATTGGTCACTTTTCTCTCCCCCCCCCCCACCCCCAGGCTGGACCTCCCGTGAGCGGAGACACCCACGATTGTGTGGAAACACTGGAGAGAACCGCCTCCCGATGACCCGAGATCAGTAATCGCCCATTTGTGTTGGCCGATCGTTTCCCTATAGCAAGGGCGCATGGACCAGAGTGAGCAGTGAATTTCTGTCGCTGGTTACAAACTAGGAAAGAAGCAGGCAACAGGCTGAGACTGCCGCGAAGACCTAAGAATGTCCAGCAGTCAGTCTCCTGACTCCGGGGGGACTGAACCGGATGACCTTGCAGGACCCGGGGCCAGCGGCACCCAACCCCCTGATGACCTTGCAGGACCCCGGGCCAGCCGCCCCCGCCCCGAGGCCCCGGGGAAAGACTCTGATGACAGGTGGAGCCAGAAATACCAGCTTCGGAGCAAATATCTGGAGAGCCGCCACAGGTGATACTTACAACCTGGCTGGTTTGTTTTTCCTCGCCCGCCTGTTGTCAAAGGCACTGGAGGGTGTGTAGGTCTTTTTGTTTTGTTTGTAAGCAAAGCTAGGAGCAAGTTTAGGGCGGGAACTCGGGGAACCTGGAATGAAATGCTCTGGGAAGCAAGTAAATGACCGGAGAAGTAGATGAGGAGGGGTTCAGGAGTTTAGCTGCGTGGAGGCTGGGGTGGGAAGGGGAGTGGGAAATGTGTGGCCGCGTTCCCAGGTTCCGTGGCTGGCATTGTCCCACCTGTAAGACAGATAAACCTGCGCACTCAGACTTGCTCCACGCTAAGCGCTTAGAAAGTTGCTTGGCACGTAACAGGCTGTTCAGTAAAAGCTTGGCTGTTGCTGAAATGGAAAGCGTGAGTTTGTTTTGATCTTACAGCGAACAGCAAGACCGGGACAGAGTTTCTGAAGAACTGATCATGGTTGTCCGAGAAATGAAAAAATACTTCCCGTCGGGGAGACACCGTAAACCGAGCACCCTGGATGCCCTCAGCTATGCCCTCCGCTGTGTGCACAGCGTACAAGGTAAACGAGCCGGAGCGCACGGTCCCAGGGACGCCCTTGCCCAGGGACCGCAGCCAGGCCCGAGGAGCTGTCAGTGTGGTTGCCGTCACAGAAGCGTTCTGAGATTTTCATGGTGTTTTAGGGAGGATGAGCGAGTCCATGAGGGTCTTAGGCTTTCATTCTGGGAGACCCCGATTTGTGCAATAGCGGGGTGCAGTGTTGTGCGTGTCTCTCGCAGGAGAGTCGAGTTTAGCACAAGCACATTTTGAAGGAGCGTCGCCTTCAAAAATTAAGGGGAAAAATACATTTGGGGGAAAATACATTTGGCTAAATACCGGTTTCACACTTTCCCTGCCTCACACATACTTTTAAAACGCACTCCTGACAGTACCAGGAGTTTACCAAATTACGAAGGCGCAGTTATAAACACTTTTTCCTTTCGATCTCTGACTTTTCTTCTCACGGGATTTCGTAAAGTGCACGATCTCTAGCCCAACCTCAGGGGCTACGTATGTGACGCGTGGCTCCGAGGGCCGGAGTAACGCTTCTGTCGTGGTAACGCCCTGTGTGTGCATTTGGAATGCTGGGGCTCAGTCCCCCCTTTAGGACCTTCAGTGTTCTGTTCCTTGCGAACTAGAACATGCAAGATTCCTAAAACTCAAGATCTTAAGTTTGCACAGCGATAGGTATTTCCGGTGAAAGCAGAAAGTGACCTGGTTTCGAGGAAAACACGGAGGTGTCCTCTTGAGAAACGCCAGCTTTGCTCGTCAGAAACGTGGTTTCCTGGAGCTGCTGTGTTCACTGGACTCCCTGTTTATTTTCCTGTTTCTCAGCAAGCAGTGAGCTTTTCCAGACTCGCAGTCCCCATGGAGCGCCTCAAGCAGATGTGACCACGTACAGTCTTGGGGAGCTGGCCTCCATGGCTGCAGAGCACACTTCCAAGAACACAGTAAGAATCCGCGCATTTTGCCATCTCCTCCTGGGGGATTTTCCTGAGCCTGATCTAGACACAGATTTTAAAAAACAATAACCAAGAGTGGCAATAACCATAGCTGGAGGTAAACAGGAGGAGAAAACTGCCCGAGAGGCCCCGTGTCGCTGCCCCGGCCCTCGAGGGGAGCAGGTCCCTCGCAGGGAACAGGTCTGCGGGCAGGAAGCAGCGCAGGTGCACTTGGCTTCGCCTGGGTCCTGAGGCGCCCCCGTCTCCTTAGCATCCCTGAGTTCTCCCCCAGACAAAGATAACACCGCAGAGCAGTGCCCTGCGTTGTATTCTAATCTCCGGATTGTTAATTTCTATTTATATCATTCTTAATTCCAATACCTACTCCTTCAAGTTGTAACAACTGGATTTCACAGGTGAGTCAAGATGATGCTGTCGTTTCTTTAAAAATGTTGGAAGAGACATGTAGTATATCCCTTTTGAATCTCTGTTGACAGAATAACGTCACCTCGTGTTTTGTTGATATGCTGGAGGCTACTTACCTTTATGTTTAGATCTCAACACAATTGCAACGAATAGGTTTTCTAATATCGGGACCTGA
The DNA here is from genome assembly GCF_964212035.1 of Myotis nattereri. Taxonomy (NCBI): domain Eukaryota; kingdom Metazoa; phylum Chordata; class Mammalia; order Chiroptera; family Vespertilionidae; genus Myotis; species Myotis nattereri. Next base: position 212,705,992 of record NC_138077.1, on the reverse strand, counting down.
GCTACCCCTGATGTCGCCGCAGTGCTTCCATTACTGACTGGTGTGCTCATAGCACATAGTAGGTGCTGTTGAGATTTAAGAAAAGGAAGTGTAAGGACACATTTCCCCTTGCAGGTCTTTCAGATCAAGCGAGGGAGGAGGACGTAGGCCAGGCTAGCAGCGGCGGCAGCAGTGGTGGTTAAGCTAGGTCCTGTGCATGTCTGTTGTCTCACATTCGAGAACAGCTCTTAGGTGAGGAGGCTGGTGAAAGGCCACACCCTGGAGGTGACTCTGGAGCTTGGTCTGAAGCCTGGGCTGTGCTTTGGTGAAGAGGAGACAGCCTCCAGGTGTCGGCACCGTGTGCACAGGAGGAGGGATCGGAGCCGGCGTAGACGCAGTGGAGGGGTGCTTCGTCCTGTAGAGGGAGCTGCCGTGTTTCTTGGCCCAGAAATCAAACCTTCAGAAGGCTTTGCGGTGACAGTTAAAAGTACATGTCGAGAGCTCTGTTGCGTCTGCAGGACATGTGTGTCCTGAGCTATTGATCACGGTAGAAATCTAGGAGAATTACCTTTTGGGGGGCCTGCCTAGTAAGTATCTCAATATTTGCATTTGTTTTCCACGCTTTCCACAGGACACCTTCGTGGCCGTGTTCTCATTGGTGTCTGGGAGGGTGGTGCACATCTCCGAGCAGGCGCCTTCCGTCCTGAACTGTCGGAGAGAGTCCTTGGCGTCCTCTCACTTCGCGGAGCTGCTTGCCCCTCAAGATGTGAGGATGTTCTACACGCACACGGCCCAGGCTCAGCTTCCCGTCTGGAGCAGCTGGACCCAAAGAGGTAACGGCCGTCTGTACATGTCTCCCCGCCTCCTGGAGGTCGCGCTCCTGCCCCAGAGGCAGCACAGAAACCCACACATCATTCAGAACAGGCAGGCGGAACGGCTTTTCTTTCTTCCTTCCTTATTTTAAAAAGCAGCGTGTGATGACAATAACACTTTAAATGCTTCTAAAAACATAGAGATGCAGTAAATTTGCTTTCACGTAGTCCAGTTGATTTCATAGAGTATAAATCATAACACAGCTTGATCGCCACAGCCTGCGTAGCAGGTTAGTTGCTATAAAGGCTCTGCTTCTGGGAAGTGAATGGAATTAAATGTTCTTCCTCTTATATTGGCTTCATCATGTGTGAGCTCTGCTTTGGAGAGAAGCTCCTGAGGGTTAGCTTTCTTCTCCCGCTTTTCTTGTCCGAACCAGTTCAGGAATCTCATTACTTTTTCTTCTGACCTGGGAGGCCTGTTTGCCATTGATTGTGACGTCGGTCCTGTGTGGTCTCTGAGTGACCCGTCATTGCTGCTTTTCGTCTCCCTTCCACGCCGCGCTTTGTGGAGGGTCTCCTACAGAGCTCGCTATAGATGGCCCTTCTCTGTGGTTTCACTTCTTGTAGAAAAGCACATGAACAGAACTGGCCGCTGCCCCTCTCACGCGCGGCCGTGGTGTGGGCACGCTCGCTGCTGTGAAGCGTCTCCGAGCCTCTCCTGCGAGTGGAGCTCGTGTCGTCCTGGTTTTTAACCAGGGCAGTCTCGCCGGCTTCTCTTTCCAGGCCCAGGCCGTGGCCCGTCTTTAACGCACAGACGGTGTGAGCCGTAGAACGCACACCTGTCGTCTGGCTTCCTCCTGGCTCCTCCCCTGTTGCCATCACACAGCAGCACTGATTTCCTTCCTCTTCTGTCCTGAACGCGTGCGTTCGGCCTTTCATTGTTTATAGTGTTTCTCTGCGTTTATTAGTCACTTATTCCTCCCGTGAACATTTACCCACGATCCCCGTGGGCCGGGCCCCGGCCCAGGTGCTGCAGTCGAGGCGGGAGCAGAGCAGCCAGAAGTGTCTGCTGCTCGCTCGCGCGCGTTGCCCGTGTGCGCCTTCCTCTTCGCCGGTGGAGTCTCCTCTCTCCAACCTTTTCCTCCTTGCTGACCGCTTGCTGCTGTGGGTTTCCTCTCCTTGTAACAGCCGAATGTGGCCTGAAATTGTCTTGTAACTAACCCTTCACTTCCTCCACTGAGCGGACCTCCGCCTGGGGCAGTGACGGCGAACCTTCCGAGCTCGGCGTGCCAGCATTTTGAAAAACCCTAACTTAACTCTGGTGCTGTGTCACATAGAGAAATTTCTTGATATTTGCAACCGTAGTAAAACAAAGATTTATATTTTTGATATTTTATATATTTAAATGCCATTTAACAAAGAAAAAAACAAAAAAAAGTTCACGTGTCACCTCTGACACGCGTGTCATAGGTTCGCCATCACTGGCCTAGGGCGCTCCCTGCCTTGCACTTCTGCCCGCAGACCTTGAGCTCTGCCTTCTGAGCGCAGCTGTCGAGTCCCCAGCTCGTGGGCTGTGCCCGCCCGCGCTCCTCGCACCTGTCCCTCCCTCTGAGCTCATGGGACATGACGGGCCGTGGGAAGCCGCCCCGCCGCTGCTCTCACCGTTCGGCCTGCGGTAGAGCCTGGTTCACTTCCCCTTGTCGTGCCGAGGAGCCGACCACGGTTTCTTTAAATGCACCCAGAAAGGAGAAGTGGCACCCACCGCCGAGGGCCTGTCTGTGCCGCCGCCTGGGCGGCCCTGTGTCAGAGACTCCAGGGAGGGGGCTGCGGCAGGGGCTGCGGTCACGGAGAAGCGGGGCGGGGAGTCGCCTGCATGGAGCTCAGCGTCTTCTCTGTGCGAGAATCTCACGCCGGGACCTGGTGTGCGTGTGACACTGAGTCCTGTCCCTGGTGAACCTGGAGGCCGCTCAGCTTCTCGGTGTGCAGTGGCTTCTGACCAGCCCAGGCCAGGGCCGCCGTAGGGTCCCCGTGAGCAGGCGGGAAGCTGGGGGCTTCGCGCATCGCACAGCATCAGGGTCGTCGTAGTTGCCGTCTGCGGACGGGGACTGTGTGCCGGGGCTCTTCCTCCTGTTTTAGGGGATTTAATCTTCACAAGAACCTTGGGAGGCCTGGGCACCGCAGTATCCCCCGCTGACAGGTGAGGTAGCTGTTCTCTGGGGTCGGCGGAGAGGCAAATGTCAGGATGGGGTTAGCTGTGCACGAGACTGACGGGAGGGGCCCCGCCCAGTGCAGGGCTGCGCCTGTGGGAGGAGGCTGGGAGGAGCCGTCCTGGCCCCCACAGCTCAGAGCAGCTGCCGTGGCCAGGCAGCCACAGGGAGGGCCCGGCCGCAGGCGCGCATGGAGGAGGCTGCCTCCCTGGAGTGGCCGGCCTCGGGCCCCGCTGTGCACAGGCGGCGGCTGGGAGCGGCCTGTACCCCTGCAGCCAGGAGCCGGCCCCTGGCTCAGCCACCACAGTCACAGGCGCGGAGCAGGTGACTCACCGAGGTCACCGTGTCCACGAGCCCAGAGCCCTGCTCTTGCCCACGGCCCCGCCCACTGCCGGGCTGTCACTCACCGGGGAGCCGTGAGCAAACAAGAGCGTGCGACAGTGGCACCAGGCGGTGGCTCCCCTCCCGCCTGTGAAATCATCTCGGGACTTGGAGGGTGTTTGATCCTTGCCCACCGTCACCCTCCGTGAGCTCGTCTGCGCCTCAGCAGTGTCTGCGTTGAGACGGCAGCATAACCTCACGTCGCGAACTCGGCTGATGGCCGGGGTCTCTCACAGGGTCCCCCAGACGCCCTGTGAGAACTGTCTTCTGCTGTCGGGACTCGGCTCTGACTAAGTTGCCTTCAGGCTGGCAGTCTGACCGTGGGCCTGGGCTTGGACACGGGAGTCGTACTCACGGGCATTGTCCTGGTCACCGAAGCCCGTGTTCCGGCGCCTCCTGCGCCCCTTTCCCGGGAAGTGAGAAGACCTGGGCCTCTGTCAGGACTCGGTTCTTAGAATTTCCGTTGCCTGTGCTCCTTCGGTGCACAAACCTTCTCCTTGTTCCTAAACTCCGGACTTTCCCTCCAGTGAACACATGCCCAGAAGCCATATTCAGGGAGTTCCAACCAGAGGAAACAGCCAGCAAACCCCTGGGAGAGGCCAGCCCCTCCGCTGCCCGGAGTTAGCACAGTTCCTGGTAAACATTTCCGAGGGACCACGTCACAGATCGATGAAGTCCCTGCAGAAATCAGCGCAGTCGATGCGCACCACGGCCGCGATGGAGAGCGATGTGGTCAGCGACGCTGCCAGGGGGTCCCACCCAGACGTTCGTTTGCCAACACACGAGTCCTAAAGCGATCACGTCCCTGAACCCAGGAACACAGCTTTGGGGAATGTGTCCAAGGAAGGCGAGTGGGGAAGGAGGACTGTGTATCATGTGTCCAGGCGATCGCAGGGGACGCGGGTTCCCACGCAGTGGTGTAGAGGGTTATCGCACTGGCGGGGAAGGGAGGAGTTCGGCGGCGACGGGAACAGAGGGGCCGGTGGGAGGAGGGAGGACTGAGCCGGACCCCCACGGCCTCCCCCGGGGCTCCTGTTGGGAACCCCGGACGCGCCTGCACCTCGGATGGCAGGGGAGGCCCGTCTTCACCAGCGTCTCCGTCTTAAAGACAGTGTCTTGTTGGTGCCATGAGGACGGCTGCTCTGCGGTCGCCCTGCGGGTGCGTGACGGTCTGTCTTTGTCTCCGCAGCGTCGCGGTACGAACTGGCTCCCGTGAAGTCCTTTTTCTGCAGGATCCGGTGAGTGAGGGCTGCGGGGCCACGCGGCTCAGCCGCTTGGACTTGGCTCTTGGTCCTTTGGTGTTCGCCAGGCCTGTTGTGGAAACCAGAGCCAGGGCTTGGTTCTTGCCACAGGAGTTTGTCTTTTGATTGAGGGGAAGAAACGCCCCCTGAGAAGAGCAGATGATGATGCAGCAGGAGGAGAGGGGAAGGTCACGGCTACCCTGGGGGCGTAAGAGCCCCTGGTGGTTCAGGACACTTTTTTTTTTTTTATTCAGAGAGGAAGGGAGAGGGAGAGAGAGAGAAACATCAATGATGAGAGAGAGTCATTGATCACCTGCCTCCTGCACGCCCACACGGGGGATCGAGCCTGTGCCCTGACCGGGAATTGAACCGTGACCTCCTGGTTCATAGTTCGATGCTCAACCGCTGAGCCACGCCGGTGGGGCCAGTACACTTTCAGATGACCACTGTTTGGGTTCTTTTGTTTGTTTGTTTTTTGTTGTTTCATCACATTTAAAATTAATTTTTGACATTTTGAATAATTTGAAAGAAAGCAAGATAGATATATTTACAAGGATTTATAAGGTCCAGAGATACTAAACTAGAGGAAAATAGAACAACATTGTAACCCTTCATTTCTCATAGGAATTTTAGTGAATTTATTTTCCTCTAAGTTTACCAACACGTTACTGTTACATCAGTTACTGTTACTTTCACAATAAAATGTGGTGTCTGACGAGGCACTGGCACTGAGCCTGGCTGGCGCTGGGGGAGGAACCCAGCTGGAGACGGCCGTTGGGCCGTCTGCGCGTGGCTGGCACGGAGAGCCCTCGCCCCCAGCGGACGCAGGGAGTCCGGCGGGAGTTTCGGTGGGGAGGCCGGGGGGAGAGGCGTGGAGTGCCCGGTGCCCATCCCACACTCGCGGGCTCCAACAGCTCCACCAAACCTGCGCGTGCAGAGCGAGTGGCTGGACTTGCCCTTGGGTGCTGACATTTTAAACATTTTTCTTTTTCGGAAAATAAATTTACTTGTTTTAGATGGGGCTGTGTGTCTCAGAAATGACAGGGAAGCGTTTCCCAGCCGTTTCACTGGCTGAGCTATTCCTTCTCGTGCAGCGAAGGCGGCGGCCGAGGGCAGCGTTACGCCCCGTTCCGGGTGATTCCCTATTTGATTCACGTGCGGCCGCAGCCGGGGCCGGAGCCGGAGCCGGGGCCGGAGCCGGAGCCCTGCTGCCTCGCGCTGGCCGAGAAGATGCACTCTGGCTACGAAGGTGAGGGGGGAGGGGGGCTGTTATCGGCGGGGTCCTGGGGATGCCCGTTCGCTGCCGCGGGGACAGGCAGCGCGCCGGCCTTCGGCGTGGCCTGCACTCTGCGCACTGCGGCCGGTTTACTGACCCGGACGTCTGTGCGGTGCCCCCTCCAGGGACCGCACGGCCGAGGGCGCAGCAGGGACTTGCCGCGGCCGGCCCTCTCCTCTGCTGCTGCCAGTCGGCGGCCCTGTGCGCCCTCTGCTGCTGCCAGTCGGCGGCCCTGTGCGCCCTCTGCTGCTGCCAGTCGGCGGCCCTGTGCGCCCTCTGCTGCTGCCAGTCGGCGGCCCTGTGCGCCCTCTGCTGCTGCCAGTCGGCGGCCCTCTCCTCCTCTGCTGCTGCCAGTCGGCGGCCCTGTGCGCTGTCTTGCGTGAAATAGGAGCATGGACATGGTTGCACAGTGCGGTCACAGGAATGGCTTTATGCTTTTAAAGTGTTTGAAACCCCTGGTTTCTCCTGTGTGTAAATAAGCGCTTCAGTGTGGCTTATGTGTCCTGATGGCAGAGCTACATGCTTATGTTCTGTGTGAGTCAGAAGCAGCTCCCACTGCAGTCAGACCTGCTGGACCGTCCTGTGCCGAAAACTCACAGAGAATGAGAGCCACAGGGCTTCTGGGGAAATGAAGTTGGGGGCACAATGCTCGAAGAATTAGCCACACGTTAAAAATAAGACAGAAGCCTATGAAAATGATAACAATGATTAAGACATGAAATTGGTGCAGCCACTATGGAAAACAGTATGGAGCTTCCTCAAAAAATTGAAAATAGAACTGCCATATAACTCAGCAACTCCCCTTCTGAGTGTATATCTGAAGAAATTCAAAACATTAATTTGAAAAGATAATATACATCCCTGTGTTCATTGCAGTATTGTTTATAATAGCCAACATATGGAAGCACCCTAAGTGCCCATGAACAAATGATTGTATAAAGAAGATGTATATATATCTTCTATATACATAAAAGCCTAATATGCAAATTATCCCCTCAGGAGTTCAGTTGCTCGCTATGATGTGCACTGACCACCAGGGGGCTGTGCAGAACGAAGGAAGGTCCCAGCCAGCAGCTAGGGAAGGAAGGCCCCAATTGGCCCTGATTGCCAGCCAGGCCTAGGGGCCCTATCTGTGCACAGATTTCATGCACCAGGCCTCAGTAATGGAACATTACTCAGCCATAAGAAGGAATGAAATTTTATCATTTGCACAAGATGGATGGACATAGAGGGTACTATGCTGTGAGATAAAGACAGATACCATGTGATTTTACTGATAGGCGAAATCTGAAGGACCGTATGGACAACAAATCACAGATACAGACTCACAGATACAGAGGACAAATACAGGGTTACAGATGGGGAGGGAGTTGAGGAAACTGGGTGGAAAGGTGAAGGGATTAAGAAGTACCGATGGGCAGTTACAAAATACAAAGTATGTAAAGTATAGCCACCGTGGAAAGCCCCGGTTTGCTGGTGGGCGGGGCCATCACGGTGATTGTGAGGGTGGAGGAGGGTGTCTGAAGTTCTGACGTCAGATTGACAGGCGTCCCGTGACACTAGTGCGTGGAGGAAGTGGTGGGGGTGTGAGGTGTGTGCAGTCCCAAGTGACTCCATTCAGTTAGATGTTTCCTGCATTCACCTCCTGTTTTTTTTTGCAAATGAAATCATGCGTCAGCAAATGCAGAATTAGCATTATGCTCACATGGTTTCCTAATGTGTTAGCCACTACGTTTGCAAAGCAGCCATGGCTGACCTGACCGGACCAGCTTTATCACACAAATGTACAACGCTCCTGTCCTGTGGGCTGTCCAGGCCTGTGTGCTGAGCTGCTTGCTCCTGCACCCTAAGGTGCTCCAGTAGACGATCTGCAATGAGCAAGCTGGTCCGTGCACACAGACTTCCTCTGTCCAAAGTTAACTGGGGGGCATGGCATTTGACCTGATTAAAAGTAGATGATGCCCTGGCTGGTGTGGCTCAGCTGGTTGGAGCATTGTCCCGCGCACCGAAAGGTGGCAGGTTCGATTCCCAGTCGGAGCAAATGCCCAGGGTTCGGATTTGTTCCACAGTCAGGGTGCATGTGGGAGGCACCTGATCAGTGTTTCTCTCCCACATCGATGTCTCTCTCCCTCTCCCTCTCCCTCTACCCTCCCTCTCTCCCTCTAAAATCAATTAAAAATTATTTTTAAAAAAGAGAAAAAGATGTAAGTAATAATGAAAATCATTACCATCTGATGTCGCTCTGGCTGCTCTGAGGCCAGGCCAGGGGTGGGCAAACTTTTTGACTCAAGGGCCACAATGGGTTCTTAAACTGGACCGGAGGGCGGAACAAAAGCATGGATGGAGTGTTTGTGTGAACTAATATAAATTCAAAGTAAACATCATTACATAAAAGCGTACGGTCTTTTTTTTTTTTTTTAGTTTTATTCATTTCAAACGGGGATCCGGCCCGCGGGCCGTAGTTTGCCCACGGCTGGCCTGGCCCTACGTGAGATTTCACCGTTTCCCCTGAAGTGGATGATTAACTAGATGTTTGTCTCCTAGCTCCTCGGATCCCCGTGGATAAAAGAATTTTTACCACAACACACACTCCAGGCTGTGTTTTTCTTGAAATAGATGACCGGTAAGTACTTCTTTAAGCCTAAGAGAGATTTGTTTCTGGGAATAAGTACAAATATGGAAAGGTTTACGTATGCTCACATGCTCCTACATTGCATATGTGATACCTACCCATTATCTGTTTGATTTTTGTTAGATTGAAATTATTTTTTGTCTAAATCAAGCATGTCAAACTCGCGGACATGCTTGGTCTAAATGTTTAACATAAATACCTTGCCTGCAACACTTCTCACATTTACAAGTTATGTTTGATCCCCAGCTGCTGTAGGTGAGTCAGTTGTTACTGTTCCGTTTACACTGGAGGACGGTGCGGCTGGGGCCAGCGTGCCAGAGCGCGTGTGGGATGTAATCACAGGGTGGCCCCGCCCCGCGCCTCTTGCAGCGCCATTTCCACGGCACAGCTGCTTCCCGCCAGCTCATGACTTCCTTTTTAAAGGGGGTTGGGGAGAGAAAAGAACAGATTTTTTTTGTGCGTATGAAACTAAATTTATTTAAATAATTGTTATTTATTTTGAACTTAGGTCCTTCCTACTTCTTTAAGTGTTAAAATAATCCTTTTTATTGAAAGAACAGTGATGATGAATAGTAGTTGCTAATTGTTGTTTTTTAAGATCTTTATTTGAAAAAATGATAAAACATTGTTACCCCCTGATTAGTATCTTCCATTTTCCCCTCGTTTATTTTAAACTTTTTTCTTATTCATGAAATCTCAAAACCTGGATAGCAAGCCTCATACCACATGGAGGTGTGAAGCAAAAGTGTCAAAAACTTGGCATGGTTATGATATGTGAATGTTGATTTTTAAAAATCTTAACATCTGAAAATGGGTTTATGTCCTTACAGTTACCCTGAGGTAAGCAGTAATTGGTGAGACACTTGGTATAATATAATCTGTCGAAAGCAGGATGATTTAACCAGGATATTTTGAAAACAGCTGACATGTTGTTGCTTAGACAGTGTTTGTGAACTTGTGCACAGAGAACGTGTGTGTGGAGTCGGGTCTTTCCCAGCCACCTGAGTGCCTGTCGCACCTTGGGTGGGAGCCGTTTCCGAGAGCCTCGGGCCTGCAGCACTGGGTGACCGTTGTCAGGGCGTCGTTTTGTGTGATTGTCATCGTAGTGTACAGACGCGTAGCACGCTTCCTTCCTTCACCATCCTGAGCGTGTTTCTGTTAGGATGCCACCTTTGTAAACTTAAGTGGTGGCGAATGCAGGCCCTCGAGGGCCTCTGAGGAACTTGTAAATGCACAGATCCCCGGTCTCGCTCCCGACATTCCACCCCGTTGGCCTGCGGCGAGCCAGTCTGTGAGCAGGTGCCCTGCGTGTTTTCGATGCAGATGGCAGCCTTTCTTAGGTTATGTGACTGTTCCCCATAGTCTGTATGTACCTGTTGACTCGAGTTTAAAATGAAGGAAAGGAGTGTTTTTAAAGTGTAACTGCATCTCACCGGTGGCCTGTGCGTCTGCCCAGGGCCGTGCCTTTGCTGGGGTACCTGCCGCAGGACCTGGTCGGCACGTCCATCCTCGCGCACCTGCACCCGGAAGACTGCTCTCTGATGGTCGCCGTCCACCAGGAAGGTGAGGGCTGCTGCCTGGGGAGGAGGTTCTTTCCTTCGTCGTTGATCGAATTGTTTTTCATTTCTTACCAGAGCTTAACCTTTAATCTGGTGAGCAAGGTGTGGAAACCGCTCACACTCCTTTTTTTCCTACTTTGACGTTCTGAACATTGATCCGTAACTGCCTGACAGTGAGTTTGTCGTCACGTGTGTGTAAGTTCCTCTCCCGTCCCCTCCGTGCAGTGCTGCGGTCCGCGGGCCACGCCCCCTTTGAGCACCGCCCCGTGCGCTTCTGCACACACAACGGCGACTACGTCACCCTGGATTCCAGCTGGTCCGGCTTCGTGGACCCGTGGAGCCGCAAGGTGTCCTTCATCATGGGCCGGCACAAAGTGCGGACGTGAGTCCCCCAGGTTCCTCGTTTTCTGGAAACTCTCTTACCAGGTGTCATTCCTGCCTCCACTTCCCCCCCTTGATCAGGCAGCACGCGGACGGACGGACGGACGGACGGACTCCCAGTGCTTTCAGCAAGAAGTTTCCACGAGTGATTTCCTTCCCGGCCTCATACTTCCCTTCTGGGGATGTTCCAGGGAAAGGTGGCGAAACACAGAAAAGCTATAAAGAAAAGATGGGTTTTGCAGCACAGTCATAATGGCCGACTTAGAGTAGCTCAAATGTCCGTCATTAACTAATTTGGAATGTCTCCTGGACATGTTATATTGGTCAAGAAAAATTTTTACAGAGATTATAGAACATGGGAAGTTGACAGATTAGATGTAAAAAGCATATAAAGTTATTTATACCATATGATTAAAATTACATCTAAAACACACACACTAACCATGAGATGTGACAAGATTAGAAGGAAATAAAATAGACTTTGGTTGTGTGTGGGGTAGTGGGATTATGGGTAAGTTTTGTGTTTTTTTTTTGCCTTTTCAGAATTTTAAAGTGCTGCTTAGTGAGCAAATAAAACTTATTCTATCAGCTTCTGTCAAATCCCACTTCCTTGTGTCTATTTTATTAAATCGTTATTTTTAAAAATTAGACTCTGTGGTACTGACTTTCCTGCCAGCAGGGCTGACTCCGGCCTGTTTGATCCCCGTTCCCTGCGCATTTGCCGGAACCGGTGAGGCAGATCCAGAGCGGCCCGGCCCGGTATCGGAGCCTGAGACGCCCCCATCCCCTGACTTTCTGGCCCGTTTACACTTGACCTGCAGGTTCCTGGGCTGGGCCATCGGTGCCCTTTGATGTCTTTTTACGCGTGGAAATGAGGCCTCACCCTCATGCTGGGACACAGGCGCCGTTCGCTCTTGCTCGTGCAGCCGGGGGACCTGGCTCAGCGGCCACCTCGGGCGGAGGAGGACTGGGTAGCGCAATTGTCACAGTGCCGGGCGCGTCACGGGGTGGAGAAGGCTCGCTCCTGCTGTGGGGGGAGCAGCACAGTGCCTGTCGCTCAGAAGGCCCTGGCAACGTGCCAGACAGTCCTCCTTCCTGCCCCTGGGCTTGCCTGCCCCTCGCTGTATTCGGGTGGAAGATTTAACATGTTCTAGGACGTGAGCACAGATGACGCGAAGGGTGTGACGGCCACACTTCACCAGGGGGGGGCGGCACAGTCATCTTGGCTGCAGAGCTTCAGTCAGGAGGCACCTTCAACAGTCAGTGTTGGGCAGCCTCAGGGTCTTAAGGTTCCTGCAGTAGGTTACGCAGGTGACGTTCCGTTGTGAGGCCCGCAGTTGTGAATATGGTCCGGTAGCTGAGGAGGTTCCGTGTCCCGATCGAGATTTACACCAACAGCGACCGCAGCCGAGAGAGACTGCAGCAAGGGACGCGAGCAGCCTGAACTGTCTCGTTCATCTCTCGGTGCTTTCTCTACCCACGTGAATAGGATTTCAGCTGCAGATTTTCTATATTTGGGATCAAAGAGTGGCTTTGTAAAAGCATAGATTTAGTATTTGAATATTTAAGATTACTTTAGACTTCATTGTAAATGAATTTCATTTTTTTAATGTTTTTAAAATATATTTTTATTGATTTCAGAGTGGAAAGGAGAGGGAGAGAGAGAGAGAAACATCAGTGGTGAGAGAGAATCACTGATTGGCTGCCTCCTGTACCCCCCACAGTGGGGATCGAACCATGACCACCCGTTTCATAGGTCGATGCTCAACCACGGAGCCACGCCGGCCGGGCTGTAAGTGAATTTTAAATCGCCCGACCCAGCCTTTCATGTGCTATTTTGTAGGAGCCCGCTGAACGAGGATGTCTTTGCTGCCAGAATAAGCAAGATGGACAATAACGACAAAGACATAACGGAATTACAGGAACAGATTCACAAGCTTCTGTTACAGGTAAAATGGGGGAGATTTTAAAAATGGACAGAGAATTCCCATAATTGTGTTTTATTTTAACATTCTGTCTAGTAAAGTCACTTCACAAAAATAAGCTGCGGAGAAAGATCCTTACCCTCTGCATTCCAGAAATTTCTGTCTTCCTCTTTTTTGTTTTTAAGGAAACTTTATTAATCTTCTTTTCATTTTTCTATGTTAAATGCACAGAATACTCTGTAAAAACCCATTTTAAGACAATGAAACTGAGTCACAGTGAGCAGTGAGACAGAGAAGTCATTTCTGAGCGAGAGACTTCTTCCGGTGTCCCAGGCTCCCCCGGTGCTCAGCCTCGGATTCGGGGTTTTGGGGATAGTTCACATTTTAAAGGTAGGGAGAGCCTGGCCGATCTCAGTGTCTGGTTGTTATGAGGCAAAAGTAGGAAAAACTGCTTGTTGAAAACAAATACCCGAAATGGTTTCCGTTAGAGATTCCGTCATAAGCTTGTGATGTGCTGCTGGCCTGGCAGGTCTTCAGAGACGCTCGGGTCCGTAAAGCACCTGTCAGGTCCGTGGGGACTGGGGTGTGTATTTCATTTGTTCTGTCTGCTCTAAGCGCAGCATAAAGAACAAGTGATTTTCATATTTAGGAAAATTATGCTGTGGCTTTAAAACAATATTTTTCGTTCCAGAAATACCCACTTAGATTAGAAACTAGACTTTGCCCTTGAAAATTACTGAAATGAGGGGACTGTCTTTCATGTCAGACATAGGGCTAAAAGCATCAACCCTCAAGCCTACTTTAGGGTGTCGGAGATGTCAGTCTTATGTTCTGATGAGTTTAGGTAAGCTCTGAGTGGGTCATGCTGCGTCCCCACCGCCCCGACCGCAAGATAGTAACCCCCAAATTGGACCTGTGTCCTTGCAGCCAGTCCACGGGAGCGCCTCCAGTGGCTACGGCAGCCTGGGAAGCAGCGGGTCCCAGGAGCAGCACGTCAGCGTGGCCTCCTCCGGCGAGTCCAGCGGGCCGGGGGCGGAGGACGCCCAGAAGGAGCCGGTGAGTGGGCGGCACCCCGTCCTCCACCCTGGCACCTGCAGTGCTCGCAGTGCTGGCCTGCAGCCCTGCCTGCTGGGAGCCATTCCCACCCACCCTGGCGTGGGAACCTAAAGAGAAAACCTCCCCTTGGGAAGTGGTGGTTGCGTTAATAGTGTGCTTTCTGCAGACCAGCAGATTGTGCACAGATGTGTGTTGTCAGGTGAACCGGGTGGGAAAGGGAATCAAGGCCATTGCTGTGCTTTTCATCACCACGTGTTCGGGGGACCAGAAGTTTCATGTATTCTGCTCGTGTATCTTGTAATGTTCATGTGATAATATGTGAGACATATTTCGCTCTTTTCCCCAAGTTGACTTTGCAGCAGGTCTATGCCAGTGTAAACAAAATTAAAACCCTGGGGCAGCAGCTGTACATCGAGTCCATGGCCAAACCACCCAACAAGCCAGCGGTGGGGACGCACACAGGACGGCCCAGTGGTGAGTCAACGGGGCCCCAGCCTCCCCCACGTCTGGCCTCCGCATGGACATGGGTGTGTGCTGCGCTTTCCATCATCACTTGTCCCGTCGTGATCGTGGTGATAGCAGCAGCAGCAAGTACTGGCCTGGAAGCTGAGGGGGATGGGAAGGTAGTTACAGTTACGGCTCCTAAAGAGGCGATGTTTCTGGCAATACCAGCACACTCACAGATTCCGCCCGTGAGCTCTCCGCAAACCAGGAGTCAGGTTAGAACCCGTTCCAGAAATTCTAATCCCTTTGTGTCATTTCAAACGTGTGGACAATGCTCAAGACCTGAGTTGAATGAAAAACTTGGCATTTTTCCGACACACGTATACTTTCCTCAAATATAGGTAAGCAGTGCTCTAGAAGAATCAGCTTTTAAGTTAGTTGTGATAGTGGCAGTATTTTGAAATTTTAACCGACTTGCATATACGGCACAGGAAAGTCCAATAATGTAGACATCAAATTATATTGACCTTTTAATTAGCTAGCTTTCCCTTTATCTCTCTCCCTGAATATTAATATAATTTGGGAGTGGTTACAGATTTTGGGCACCTCAGTGTGATTCATGGTCTCTGTCATTGTCAGATGCGGCTGTTTTAGAGTAGAGGGGGCATTGTCTCCAAGGGCAGTGATAATGGCTGCTGTGTTTTGGCCTGGGCATGATCTACACAGCACACATCAGACTCCTGCGCCTGCAGTGCTCTCCCCGGAGCCGTAGGGTGCCGCGGGGCTAGCAAGTCCGTCCTTCCCTGTGTTCTTCACCGGGCGGAGCTTTCTCTGTCTTCTGTGGACGTCGGCACAAGGACAAGGAACGCTTTCCTGTCCCTTGAAGCCATCAGGTCTCCTCTCACAGGAGAGTTCGTCTTCAACACCTTTCTCGATGCGGATCGCTATCCCATGTCTTGGCAGAGAAAGTCTTTGCGTAGATTTTAAATCTACGTTTTGTGACTGTTTTCTTTGTCATCTGGTCCAGTCAGTGCCACGCGGGCTGCCCTGGCCTAGGCCTCGTGTTGGTGCCACAGTTCGGTGGCCTGACGTCTGTGTTTTTCTCCGAGTGGAGACCTTTCTCCCTTCCTGCTTCGCTTTGCTCAGCTTCTCGCCCGTCGCCTGGTAACACGTCAGGACTGGCGTTGGGAGGCTGAGTATTTCAGCAGACCTCAGTCTGCCGTCCTTTATCACTGGATAAAGGCTAAGCTGGACCTCACTGTGCACCTGGGCTGCTATTTCAGACACTGAAATTTCCCTGCTCCTTATATTTATGCTGCACTTGACTCGGAGACATAGGATGGGAAGGAAAATCCATTGCCATTTGGTATGACTTGGGAGAACTCATGTTGTATATATATATATATTTTTTTTTAAAACATATTTTATTGATTTTTTACAGAGAGGAAGGGAGAAGGATAGAGAGTTAGAAACATCAATGAGAGAGAAACATCGATCAGCTTCCTCCTGCACATCTCCTACTGGGGATGTGCCCACAACCCAGGTACATGCCCTTGACCGGAATCAAACCTGGGACCTTCCAGTCCCCAGGCCGACGCTCTATCCACTGAGCCAAACCGGTTTTGGCTATTTTTTTTTTAATTGATTTCAGAGAGGAAGGGGGAGGGAGAGAGAGATAGAAACATCAGTGACGAGAGAGAATCATTGATTGGTTGCCTCCTGCACGCCCCCTACTGTGGCTCAAGCATGGAACCCAGGCATGGGTGACCTGGTTCATAGCTTGATGTTCAACCATTGAGCCACACTGGCTGGGCATCTTGATTTTATTAACATTTAAAACCTACAAGCTTAAAGAACCTAGTGAAAAAAATCTAGTGCTCCTTACTCAAGAGAAATCAGTGTGCAACGTGAGAATAAAATGTTACATTAGAAAGTGAGTGGTGATTCACACCAGTGAAACACTGAATGGTCATTGTGTGCAGCTTCATGTACAGGGTGCTGAGCCAGCAGGCACGGCGGGCGTTAGGTTTTTGGGTTTACTTTCTTACAAGGGCAGGCTACCCTTTAAAGAACAGTAAGAAGGGACACTTTAGAACTTACTGTGGAGGGGCAGGGAGCAACAAGGAGAGAAAGCTCTTCATCAGCTCCGTGGACCGAAGCCAGTGCCGGCGCAGTAACTGGGGAATTAGGGAACACTGAACGTCCCTCTTTGGGCGGACGCGATGCCCGAGTGGAAACAGACGATCTGTAAACGGAAGTGACTCAGAGAGAGCGTGCGCTTTGGTTCCGCGCAGGGAGAGCTGGGGTGAGCATCATTCCAAACGCAGAGGAAGGAAGCCAGACGGATCGCATGCTCATGGTCTTCCTTTTCTTTTTTGAGATGTTTTTATTGATTTTTAGAGAGAGAGGAAGTGAGAGGGATAGGAAGGTGGAAACATCGGTGAGAGAGAAACATCACCGGTTGGCTGCCTGCTGCAACCCCCTCCAGCGACGGAGCCCACAACCCGGACATAACCCCTGACCAGGAATCAAACTGGCTGCCTCTTGGTTCATGGTCGACACTCAGCCACTGAGCAGCACCTGTCAGGCTCCTGGTCTTTCTGGAACCTGTCGGTGCTGAGGATCCAGGGCGGCCAGCAGGCCCGATTCTGAGGGGAGACCACACCTGCAGGGAGAAGGGACGCACACTGGGTGCCGGCGCGCTGGGAACCGAAGCAAGTAACTGGCAAGAGACAGACGTTCTCTGAGGCGCGATGCAAGGGAAGACCAAAAGCTGACAGTGGAGCAAACGCTGGAAAAAGCCGTCCAGCAAACAGCCCCCTGAAGCACCGCGTCTTCAGAGCAATTGGAAACCTAGCACATCGAGCAAAACCATGGCAACAGCCCACCGGCACCCGGGCCTAAACCTTAACAAGATTAACTCAAACACAGGGCTAGCAGGAGGGCTCGCCCCGTCTCTACTGTCCTTTTCCATCAAAAAAGGAAGATGTTTCAACAGATGAGAAAGCAAATGGAAAAGCAACAGCTCCCAGGAGACAGAGCAGTCGTCAGATGAAGAGTCAGAGATGACACAGGTGCTGGGACACCCAGACGGGAATTTAACGTAACTGTGAATGACGCATTAAAGGCTTTAATGGACAAAGCAGGCAACATGCAGGCCTCCCAGGGCAATCACAGCATGGAGATGGAGCGTACACAACCACATGGCAGAGCTAGGAGTGCTAGACAGAGAAGAATAGATGCCTGCGGCGGGCACTCGATGGAGAAAAGCAGCCGTAAATTTGAAGATAGAAAAATAGAAACTGCACAAACCGAAACGCAGTGAGAAATAAAAATACAGACTAGAGCATCTCAAGAATGAGGGACGGTATCAAGTGTTCTACCAGATGAATAATTAGAATCTCACAAGAAGTACTTGAAGAAATACTGGCCAAGGTTTCCCACGAAATCCAGAGAACACTGACTAGTGGAAACACCAAAAACAGAAAAAGAAAAACACCCGCCACAAAGAAAAGCACACCCACGGGAGCATGGCCAGTCAGACTGCTGAAAAGCAAAAGACCGGCTCGAAGCAGCCGGAGGGAAGCACAGGTTATGTCCAGAGAAGCGAAGGTCAGGATGCCAGCCGACACTTCTTCAGGAGCCGTGCAGCCAGAAGACAATAGAGTCTTCAGAGGAAAAACTGCCGGTGTTCGTTTTACACCTGCTGGGAGCTGTCATTCAGAAGTGAGGGAGATACAAAGATTTCCTCACATAAAGACTGGGAGCTTATTGCCAGCAGATTTACTCTGTAAGGAATGCTAACGGGATTTCTAAAGGTAAAAGAAATACAATACAGGCTTAAGACTCAAGTCCATACAAAGTAATGAAAAGCGCTGGAAATGGAATAAACGAAGGCAAAGTCAGTTCTACTTTTCACTTATTTTTAATCGTTCTAAAAGGCAACTGTCAGAAACAAAACCCGCGTTCTGCATTCGTGGTTCCTGTGAAAACTGCAGGCCCTGGGCTGTGCCATCGTAACGTCCTTAAAGTGCACCTGAGGTAGTGCCATTTGGAGGTAGAAACTGAATCCTTAATGACATATTGTAGACTTTAGAACAGTTATTACAAAAAGTTTTTAAAGAAGTGGAAATAATGTCAGTAGAGGAGATAAAATAGAATTTAAAACACCCCAACATGAGGCATAAAAAGGAGGTAAAAAGAGACGTGATAAACCAGCTGGAACAAGGGGAAAACAGCTGGCAAGATGGTTTGTATGAGTCCAGCTATATCAGTAGTCACACTGACCGTGAACGCAGTTTACCGGTTAGGAGATGGGAACGATCAAAGCAGATGAAAAAAGAAGATGCAGATGTATGTCACCTATAAGAATCCATCCTTTAAAACAAAACCCGGTTAAGAGCAAAAGTCCAGGAGAGAGATTCTGTGCCAACAAGGATCAGAGAAAGCTGGGGAGCTGCATTCCGTCAGGTGTGGACACCTTTCTGTGTCAGTGCCTTTAGATCTGTGCTCATTGTTAATGGCTGCATGGTAGTCTATTGAATATATTTATTCTAAATTACTGTGATTTAATCTTGCTGAATATATGTTCTTAAAAATAATGCACTTGTCATTGTACATATTTTCATTCTCTTTTAGGTGAGCAGAAGGCCTTTTCTTCCGTACAGCCCTGGAAGAATGAGAGCGTGCGCACTGAGTCTTGTCAGGGTTTGAGGAAAGACCAGCATAGCCCTTCCTACCAGCAAATCAACTGCATTGACAGTGTCATCAGGTACGAAGCCTGCGTTTTGAGAACATGTTTTTCCAAAGGCATACATGGCCCCTGTGGAGCCCTGGTATCATTTTTAATAGCTGTGGCTTGATTTTTCACTGTAAATCAATAGATACCATGGACTGCCCCTCACATACCGTCCATGACATGCTCAGCATTCCGGGGGTGCAGACAGTTAGAAGATGTATTCCTGGTTTGGAAGGAATGGTTGAGAAGATAAGGCCTCTGCTTGTTGAATGGAGAGGATGTAAGATGTGAAGATCAATTCAAGACTGTGGGAAAAGAGAGGGAACACCAGTGACTCCGGCCGATGGCCAGGGAGGACCCCTTCAGAAGGAAGTGCAAGTCAGCAGCTTGGAAGCGTGAGTTGCTTTTTCTCTCTCCTTCAATTTCCAACTAACTGGACATCCATCACCGTAAAAAGTGCCGCATACAGCAGACCGGACACTGAGAGATCCACCCACCTGTGCACCTGAGAGTGGGTGGCGTGGACCATGGGAGTGGCAGCGAGAGGGCAGCGCCATGGGCAGGCAGGACCTTTGTGGCAGAGGATGTGGTGGGTGAAGGTGGGGAGGGGGGCCAGCCCAGCCCTGGGTCTGCAATTGAAGGGATCTCTGCTCTCTGAGGAGAGACCACAGTGATGGGGTAGGGGGGTGGAGGTGCAGGGAAAGCCATGGGGAGTAGGCAGGAGAGAGAACTGAAGGAAAGGGGCCAGGATTCCGGCAAGAGTTCTGCCACGAATCTCTGGGGACCCCAACCCAACTTGAGCATCTCTCTGTCGGGCCAGGGCGCACTAACGCCCCAAGTGCCGAGTACACAATTCTCCCCGCTCTACTCCCACCCTTGTGTTTCCTCTTTTGGCAGCTTTGTTAAAATGCGTGTACTCTCAACCTTAGCTCAGGTCAGACAAACCAAAAACATGGCCGTATCCCCACCTTGTGGACAATGAAAGGAAGCGTCTAATTGCCAACCTGTTGAACTGTTAGAATCAACCAGGCCTTGTCTCAGTGACAACGGTGTTTGCTGCTTCAGATGCAGTGGGGATGCACTTTTCATCAAACACCATGAAAAGCATGCAGTACAGGATCACAGAAAGGAAATAGCCATTTCCCAGCAGCCAGCTCCACCCGAAAGGCATCCAGCTGGTCGGGGATTCAGAGCAGCTGTTGGGAAGAAATTCAGCAAGCTGCAGAGAGCTCAGAGGGCAGTGCCATGCTCTCAGGAGTGAAAAAGATAGAGGAAGACTTCACCAAAGAGATTAAAATTCCAAATAATAACCACACTAACTCTGGAACTGGAGAATTCAATGAATGAGATAAAGCAGGCGTTGGAAATGTAGCAGGTCAGATGGAAGAGATGGCTAATGAGGTGCGAGATGGGAATCTAGAAGTGATGAAGGTTGAAGGAAAGCGAGAACTCGGATTTTTTGAAAGTGCATAAACCCTCTGAGCGCCATCGGATACCACGCAGAAAGCCAGCCTAAGAGGATGGGTGATCCAGGAAGGGGTAGTCAGCATTACTTTGCTACCAAAAGAGAGAAGGGTACCACAGGGAAAGAAAACTGTAGACCAATATCCTTGATGAATGTAGATGCAAAAATTCTCAACAAACATTAGCTAATTATACGTTAAAAAGATTATATCCTATGACCAAGTGGAATTTATCCCTGGAATGCAGAAAAAGCATTTGAAAAATACAACATCCTTTTATAATAAAAACCCTTAACAGATTGGGTATAGAAGGAACCTAACATAGTGAAGGCCACATACAGTAACTCACAGCTAACACACTCACTGGAAAAAAATTGAAAGTGGTTTCTCTAAGTTCAGTAACAACAATTAATATAATACTGGAAGTCCTAGCTAGAGCAATTAGGCAAGTCAACAAAATAAAAGGCATCCAATTTGGAAAAGAAAAGGTAAAATTGGTGCTATTAGCTATGATATGAACTTGTATGTAGGAAATCCCAGAGTCAGGAAGCTGTTGGAATTACAGTTTCAGTAAAGTGATGGATACAAAATCAACATGTGGAAATCAATTGCTTTCCGTTTTACTAAAGACAAAGCACCTGAAAAAGAAATGATAGCATCCAAACAATAAAATGCTTAGGAATAAATTTAACCACGGAAGTGAGAGATCTGTACAAGGAGAACTACAAGACTTTGCTGAAAGAAATTGGAGGCACAGCAAATGGAAAGACATCCCATGTTCATGGTTGGGAAAAATTAATATTGTTAACCGGCCAGACTACCCAAAGCTGTCTATAGAGTCAGTGCCATCCCCATCAAAGGCATTCTTTCCAGAAATTAACAATCTAAAATTCTTGTGGAGTCACAAAAGACCCCTTATAGCCAAAGCAATTCTGAGGGGAAAAAAGACATGCAGAGATATCACACTTCCAGATTTCAAACTATACTACAGAGTTACAGTCATAAAAACAGTGTGACACAGGCACACGAATAGACACATGGACCAATGGGACAGAATGGAAAGCCCAAAGTTAAATCCTGATGTGTATGTTCAGTTAACATCTGACAAGGGAGCCGAGAATGCCCGACAGAACAAGGAAAGTTCCTCTAACAAACTGCTGGGCAAATTGGAGAAACACGTGCAGAACAGTGAGAGGGGACCCTGTCTAACACAGAAAAATTAACTCAGAACGGGCCAGCACTTAAACATAGGACCTGGTACCATTACACTCCCGGGGGAAGACGGGGAAGGAGCTCATTGATACTATGCTTGGCAGTGATTTTTTTTATATATATATGACACCAAAAGCAAATATGGACAACAGCAAATATTAACAAGTGGAATTCATCCAACCCCAGAGCTTCTGCACAGGCACATCAAAGAGACAAGACGAAAAGATGGCCTACGGAACGGGAGAACGTGCTGCAAACCCTGAGTCACTAAGAGGTTAATGTCAAGAAAGTATAAACCACTCAGCAACAACAAAAAGCAGTCTGAGCTAAAAATGGGCAGGAGAACTAAATAGGCATTTCTCCAAGGAGGAGACATGAATGGCCAACACGCACGTGAGATGATGCTCAACATCACTAACCATCGTGGGAAAGCAAAGCGCAGCCACAGTAACGAGGTGGCGCCTCCCACCTGTTAGTGCGGGCACCATCGAGAAGACGGGAAGTAGGATGTGGAAAGGAAGCTCCCACGTTGCTGGCGGAAACGTAGATCAACCTCCATGGGAAGCAGTACGGAAGCTCGTCAAAAATTAAAAATCTGTCATACAGTCCAGCCGTTCAACTTCCGGCTATGTTCCCAAAGGAAATGAAGCAGGGTTCTGGCCAGATAGCTGCACTCCCATGTTTATCGCAGCATTGTCACGATAGCCAGGATACGGAAACAACCGAATGCCCGTCCGCCGGTGGATTTAAAGTGTGGTCTGTGCAGTCGAATGTTATTCAGCCGAGAGGAAGGAAATGTCCTCCCGCCTGCAGCAGCGTGGTGGGCCGACGTGGAGGGTGTTTAAGGGCACAGACTTCTCATGAGTGTAAATAAGCCGTGGAGATGTGACGAACAGTATGGTGAACACACAGTAACATGGCTCTCTCTTGTGGAAGGTGATCAATACTTCTCCTCGGGTGATAATGTGACATTTTGTAAACAGGTCAGAGTACACACTGGACACCTTAGATCAGCGATGGCGAACCTATGACACGCGTGTCAGAGGTGACACGCGAACTCATTTTTTTGGTTGGTTTTTCTTTGTTAAATGGCATTTAAATATATAAAATAAATATCAAAAATATAAGTCTTTGTTTTACTAGGGTTGCAAATATCAAAAAATTTCTATACGTGACACAGCACCAGAGTTAAGTTAGGGTTTTTCAAAATGCTGACACGCCGAGCTCAAAAGGTTCGCCATCACTGCCTTAGATATACGCAGTGTTACTTGTCAGATGTACCCCATACACGAATACATAAAAGGAAGTACATGTTTCCCAGACAGAAGTGGTGCGAGAAAAGCAGAGGGAGAGGCCGTTAGGGGTCGGGGGGAGTCCCGCCCTCAGCCTGTCCCTCCTGTGTCCTTGCAGATACCTGAGGAGCTGCCGCGCCCCAGCTCTGAAGAGGAAGTGTCTCTCCTGCACAAACACCACTTCGTCCTCAGAAGACGACCGGCAGGCCCACACGGCAGACGGTGCCCACGCCTTTCGAGGTAGCGGGGACGCCCTTCGTACTCGGATAAGAAGTTACGGCAAAGCCACCCCGCCCTCTGTTTCTCTTTAATTTTCCCACTTCCAATATTCCATCGTAATCACACATGATCCGAGTTCCACGGTCCTCTTTACGGCCCGGAGGTGGTTATTTATGTTATCAGTGTCTGTAAGCCATTTGGTCTCTAACATAAGCTTCCTGTCAGGAGTTTTTCTTTTCACTGTCAGCCTCTCTCACATCCCCAGCTGCGTGTCGGATCCCATCAGTCCCTTCACCAGAAGCGCCCGCTCACGGACGGCCCACCGGTGCCGAGGGCGGAGCTGCGCGGACCGAGGCCAGGGCAGCGCCAAGCCTGGGCTCCGGCATCAGCCAGTGCAGCTACAGCAGCACCATGGTCCACGCCCCGCCCCCAGAGCCAGGTACCACGTCACCTTTGACCTCAGATACACGCCACACGGACATGCTACTGTGAGACAGTCGTTTGTACCGTTTACTTAGTAGTAACTTCTCAGCTTTGGGAAGTGTCACACTGGTTACCTATGTACATACATTTTGGACTGAATTTCTTACGTCCCTCAACTAGAGTCACTAATGCAGCTTGGGCCACGTTGCTGCCCTGGAAAGAAGGTTTCAAACTTGGACTGTCGTTGGCCTAGATAGATCATACGTATACACAGGAGGTTCATGTGGGTCTGACCACGCTCCTTCTTTAACAGTATACGACTTGGTAAATTACTTGGATGATGTCTTCTTCTTATTCCTTTTTACGGCCTCCTATTCTTTGACTTTTTCATTACCCATAGCAGTTTGGTGGGTGAAGAAATAGTGACATGTTAAATCAGGTTTTCAGATGAGCTCTAACTTATCTTTGCTAGTTCCGTGGTGAGTCAGTCAGCACGTGCTGAGCTGACCGTGTACACTCCCTGTCCTTAGCCCGTCGCAGAGATTTAGCTCCTCGGAGTTCACACCCCCCAG
Organism: Myotis nattereri; assembly: GCF_964212035.1. Taxonomy (NCBI): domain Eukaryota; kingdom Metazoa; phylum Chordata; class Mammalia; order Chiroptera; family Vespertilionidae; genus Myotis; species Myotis nattereri. The sequence continues at coordinate 212,682,180 of NC_138077.1, read as the reverse complement.
AGATGGAGAGCGCAGTCCTGGCAGGCGAACTGTGGTTGGTGGGAAAGACCGGAGATGGAACTGCTGTGGGATTAGGTGGCGTTGCTAATGAGCCAAAGATTGCCTGTTCATTTTTAACCATGTGAATACATTACAGATTAAAAACTAAAAGATAAAAAAGAAACATTTTAAAGAGTTCAGGGAGATAGATATTTACAATAAAAGCAAGATTTTAATCCTATATAATAAAACCCTAATATGCAAATTGACCAAACGGTGGAATGACCGGCGAACGACCAGTCACTATGATGCACACTGACCACCAACGGGCCGGTGCACAGTGCAGGAGTTGCCCCCTGGTGGTCAGTGCCGCTCAGCCAGAAGCCGGGCCCATGGCTGGCGAGGGCAGCGGCAGTGGCGGGAGCCTCTCCCACCTCCACTGAAGGCAGGCGGTAAGGAGGGAGGGGTTCTGTACTGTGAGAGCCCCAGACTGCAGAAGGGCACAGGCCGGGCTGAGGGGACAGACAGACACACACACACACACACACACACACACACACACACACACCCCAGTGCACAAATTTTGTGCACCGGGCCTCTAGTTAATATATGTCTACACATTGAGTATTACAGTGCTGTAAGGCATCTATACAGGCATACAAACAGTGTAAAGACAGGCAGAAAAAATAAAAGTATGTGCTAATTGATGAAATTTTTTATATTCCAGCTATTGTAACAGTGTTTGTAAAACTTATCAAAAGGTCATTGAGTTGGTGAAAATAAATGCAAATAGTTGGTAGCAACGACCATTAACCTCTCTTCTCCCACCTCAGCAGAACCGACTCCCGCTGAGGATGCCGCCCCCGCCTGCCAGCCCTGGGCGCCCGGCACCCTGCCGGCCCCGTTAACCGCAGAGGAGTCTCAGCACGTGGGGCTCACCACGGCCGTGCTGTCGGCGCACACGCAGAGGGAGGAGCAGGACTACGTGGACAGGTTCCGGGAGAAGATGCTGTCCTCCCCCTACAGCTCCTACCTGCAGCACGAAGGCGGAGGACAGGCCATGTGTTCAGATGGTCAAGGTAGTTCAGGTCCTTCGAATACACTCCATCGGCCCACGAGCCCTCCGTGTACAGCCGTGTGTCCGCGCTGGGAGATGGGGGTGGGAACGGGCGAGGGCCGAGGAGGAGCTGAAAGGAGTTTGTCCTGTAGCAGCGCTCCCGGCTGCGTGACGGAGGCGGCACTGCCTCTCCCTGCGGGACCTGCACGGCAGCCTTCCCTCCCGGTGGTTTCCTCACTGCACCCTCTGTCCTCAGGAGCCGCCTCTCCCGGGCAGGCCAGGCCTCCTGGGGGCAAGAAGGGGAAGCACAAGCGGAAGAAGCTGCCGGAGCCACTGGGCAGCCGGTGTGCGGGGGACGCCTGCTGTCCCCACTTCAGAAGGGACGTCCAGGACGCTCAGCCCTGGAGCCTGCCCCCTGCCTCCCCTCTCCATGCCCCCGGCCTGGCGTTCCCGGCGGCGGTGGTGGCTCCCAGCCAGGCCCTCCCTTACCTCGTGCCAGCATTGCCCTTGCCCACTGTGGCCCCGGGGGGGCACTGCCCGCCTTTCCCAGATGTGCCTTCACCTTACACAGAGACTTTCCTAACCATTGTGCTGCCTGGCCCCTCTGTGTGTCCTCTGTGGGCACCGTCGTTCTCTCCATACCTGTATTTGGGTGCAGCAGGCCCTTCTGAAACGCCACCCTCAGTACCAACAGCAGCTCCCAGTATGGAACCACCGCCTCCAGTCACCACCCAGAGAGGCGCTGGGCAGAGCTGGGAGACGCAGAGCACAGGGCGCCCGGGCCCCAGCTCCAGGGGCAGCTCGCCGCTGCAGTTGGCCTTGCTGCAGGAGGACAGGCCCCCGTCCTGCGAGTCTGCAGAGCAGGTGAGGGTGTGGGCCCGGAGGCGGAGCCTGTGCGTGAACCGGCTTCCGCACACGACTGGAGAGGGTCGGGCAGAGGGTCTCGCTGGGCGCAGCACAGGTGGCTGAGTGGTGATGGCGGAGGCTGAGCGCTGGGCTCCAGAAACATGCACTTTGTGTGAAGCGGAATGAGAAGCTGCTGCGTCCTGGCTGCTTAGACGTGTGTGGTTTCCCAAAGTGCTTCCAGATGTTCTATAGCAACTAAGTTTTTCCTCCTTTAAAACTTGGCATCCGAGCACTAAACTCAATATGTTCATTGTGTCTAAAGTGCGTTTTACCTACAGCTGAGGGGTGGTCTGGTAAGACAGGAGTAAGCCGTCCTGACAAGGCGTGACTCCAGTAATGTCACTTTTCGAGCGCAGTTACGCGACGGCAGCTGTGTAAGGGGCGGGTCGGAGGCTGTCGGCACCGTCAGTGCAGCAGGCAGTTCATAGTTTCACGTGTGCTGGTCAGTTTCAGAAATGAGGGCTTTGAGTCCGTTTCCTTTGCTTGTCATCCTTACGCTGAAAGGGGTTCTCCGATGACCAGGTAGCCTGTGGGCAGGAGCCAGGACGAGCGTGAGCTAGCAGTTCTCTCGCGCTTCCCTCCCAGGCGTGGCGCCCTGCCTAGCATCAGATTAGGACAGTCCGCCCGGGTCAGCCAGGGAGCTCGGTGTGGAAGCCTGACCCCAGTGCACCTGCCGGACGCCAAGGCCAGGCGGGGCCGGCGAGCGAAGCCTGGGCCGCTGGACAAGACAGGCCCGCATCCCAGCCCGTCCCCTGTTAGCTGGGCTCGTGGAGGCACGTTATTTAGCCTGTCTTTGCCTTTGCTGCTGCTTTGAAAAACAGAAGGATTAATACTTCCTGGCTTACTCTGAGGATTAAATGCAGTCACACTATGGAGTCCTCCCCCAGGAGATCAAGATGGCTGGGCCTTTGCTTCGTCCACCTTCTGTTCCTAGGGTTTGGGACACCGCCTAGAACACACAGAAGTTCAGCACATCTTTTCTGAATGACAGGAAGCCTTAAAGCGCCCACCAGCACGTTCTGTGGCTGTCATCGGTGCTCACAGATCAGTACCTGACAGTTACATGCACAGGGACTTGGCCCCCGTGCTCAGGGCCAGGCTGACCTGTTCCGCGTCTCAGTTACGCCTGGCACTTCATTCTGTTTAACGGGTGACGGTAAAGATCTCCCAGGTATTTTGTCTTATGATGCTTGAGATGCTAACGTGTTTTCTTGTGTTCTTACTCCCCAGCAGTGTGCTCCAGGCCACAGCGGGGAGAACAACCATTTCTCTGCCAGGGACCCGTCCCCGGGGCCCCTGCCCAGGGAGTCCCCGCCTGGACCCGGCTCTGCGGCATCAGGTAGCGTCCAGGGGACACGGCCCTCGGGCTCAGCCGCCAGGAGGTCCCCGTCTGAGGACGGGCTGTTTGGGTTCCGCCCTGGTGTGGAAGGCCAGTGCGTTTCCTGTTTTCTTTGTGAAAGCTTTATGGGGTAATTTACTCACATACAACAGAAGGCACCAAATCAGGGTGCCACGCGAGAAATCTGAGGAACGTACGCTCAGACCCTCACACCCCATCCCCCCAGAACAGCTCCGTCCCCGGGAGAGTCCCGCGGCCTTGGGTCAGCCCTGCCCGGCCCAGCTGCTCCGCCCCTGAGTGCTGTCCTCCCACGAGGCCACGCGGATGGAGTCGCCGCACGCGCTCTGTCGGCATTCTTCCCCGCGCGCATTGCGAGCCCCCATGGCCCCATCAGTAGTTTGTCCTTTTCGTTGCTGAGGAGCAGGACGCCGTGTGGATGTCCACTCACCGTGGCTGGTGGTGGGGTTTCCGGTGTGGGATGTGAATGCTGAGGTGAACATGTTCGTCTGAGTCCTTCGTGGACCTGTTCCCTCTTGAGTAGGTGCCTAGAAAGGGAATTGCCAGCGAGGTCATGTGTGCGGCGACCACAGGAAGCTGCCCAGCTGCTCTCCGCAGTGGCTGCCCCGCGCTGCACGCCTGTCCCAGCACGTGAGGGCTCCAGTTCGCAGCACCTTGGCCAACACGAGGCCTTGTCCACCATAAGCTCAGCCATACGATGGGTTTGCAGGGATACCTCATTGTGGTGTTAGTCTGCATTTGCCTGTTGGTTAATGGTGTTGGGTATCTTTTAATGTGCTTTTTGCCATCATGTGTTCAAGTCTCTTGCCCATTTTTGGGTGGGGGGGCAGTGTTACTTTCCTATTGAGTAGTAAGAATTCTGTTTATATTCTGGATACAAGTCCTCTATCAGATATTTGTTTTGCAAAGATTTCTCCCTGTGTGTGGCTTACCTTTTCATTTTATTATCTTTTATTTTTAGCTTTATTTTGAAGAGCAAAAGATTTTTTTAATTTTAATAAATTTCAGTTGATCAGGTTTTATTTTATTAATCCTCACTTAACGATATTTTTTCATTGATTTTTTTTTTTTAATTGAGTCACTAAGATAGTCTCTGCCTTGGAAGTTTTGTAGGTTTAGCTTTTATAGTTAAGTTTGTGATCCATTTTCAGCTAATTTTTATGTGTGGTGTGAGGTTAGGGTCAATACACTTTCCTTGCACGTGGGTTATCCAGTTGTTGCTGCCCCATCTGATGGAAAGACTGGCCCTTCGCCCCTGACTCTCCAGGGCACCGTTGTGGAAATAGACTGGCTGTATGTGTTTGGGTCTGTTTCTGGACCGGCTCTGTTTACCTTCACAGCCAGCCGTGGGGTGATCCCCCTGCTTCTGAGGCAGCTTTCAAGTAAGTCTGCAACTCTGGTGGGTTAAGTCCTCCAACTTCATTCTGCTTTTCAGAATAACTCTGGGTATTGTAGGTCCTTCCTTTGTCCACAGAAATTATAGAATCAGGTTCTTAGTTTCTACAAACAAAAAACAAAACCCTGCTGGATGTTGATGAACACTGTGTCGGATCGATAGGCTGGTTCTGGGAGGATTGTCACCCTGACAGTATTGAGTCTTCTGACCCATGAGCATGATGCCTTTCTTTTTTATGTAGGTCTTTAATGTTTCTCAGCAACTTTTATTATTTTCCATGCACAGATCTTACACATACATGTTTTGCTAAAACTACCCCTAAGGGTTTCATATATTTGATGCTGTAGTGAATGACATTTTATTTTTTTTTTTAAATATATTTTATTGATTTTTTTACAGAGAGGAAGGGAGAGAGGTAGAGAGTCAGAAACATCGATGAGAGAGAAACATCGATCAGCTGCCTCCTGCACATCCCCCACTGGAGATGCGCCCGCAACCAAGGTACATGCCCTTGACCGGAATCGAACCCGGGACCCCTCAGTCCGCAGGCCGACGCTCTATCCACTGAGCCAAACCGGCTTTGGCGTGAATGACATTTTAAAAATCCAATCTCCAGCCCAGCCAGCGTGGCTCAGTGATTGAGTGTTGACCTATGAACCAGGAGGTCACTAGTTCGATTCCTGGTCAGGGCACATGCCCGAGTTGTGGGCTCCATCCCCAGTGGGGAGCATACAGGAGGCAGCTGATCAATAATCCCCTCTCATCATTGATGTTTCTATCTCTCCCTCTCCCTTCCTCTCTGAACTCAATAAAAATACATTTTAAAAAAATTAAAATAAAATTCTAATTTCCAATAGTTTGCTGTTAGCATATAGAAATTCAATCAGATTTTGAATTTTATATTCTGCAGTCTTCCTAAACTCATGTATTAGTTTTTGTAGCTCTTTCGTAGATCCTGTAGGCCTTTTCCACGTGGACAGTCTTGCTGTCTGCGAATATAGCTTCACTTCTTCCTTATGATCTGATGCCTATTGGACTGGCCAAGACCCCAGAGCAGTGTGAGCAGAAGCACTGAGACAAGCTTGCCTGCCTGCTCACAGAGTTCCACCATTAAGTGTGATGCCAGGTGTGGTTCCCTTAAATGTTCCCTGTCGGTAAGAGGAAGGACGTGCCTTTCCCCTGGTAATTCGCTGAGGTGTTTTCCTACCCCTGTTGAGATACTCATATGTTTCTTTTCTTATTTTATTAATATAATGAATTATATTAATTAATTTTCAAATCTTAAGTTAACCTTGTACTTGATCATGCTGTTTTATCTTTTTAATATATTGCTGGATTCTATACCCTAATAGTTTGTTAAGGAGTATCGCACCTATTATGAGAAATATTGTTTTATTGGTTTCTTTCCTTGTCTTGGTATTAGAGGAAGGATGGCCTTAAAAACATGACTTGGGAACGTTTCCCTCTTCGTTTCCTGGAGGAGCTCGTTTTGAGTTGATGTGTCGTCCTTGTATGTTCGGTAGAATCGCACGCGGACGCCATCGGGCCTGTGGTTTTCTCTGTGAGAGGCTGTTAACAGCATATCTGATTTCTTTCATAGATTGCGGTCGACTCGGTCATCTGTTCCTCCTTGAGGATCTTCGGGAATTTGTGTATTTCCAGGTTTTGTCCATTTCATCTAAGTTGTCGAATTTATTGCCATCAACTTGTTGACAGCATTCTCTTACTCGCTGAATGTCTGTAGAATCCATTGTACTCTTACTGTTCTGACTCTCTGTTTACCAATTGTATTAACTTCTCCAGGAAACAGTTTTTAATTGTTTTTTTCCCTGTTGTTGGGCTTTGTGTTTTATCGATTTCTGCTCTAAGCTTTGTTACTCCCTTCTGTGTACTTTTGGCGTTTATTTGCCCTTTCTCTAATTTCTTAAGGTGGGAGCTTAGACCATTAATTAGTCACCTGTTTCCTCCTAATATGAACATTTAGTGCTTTTCATTTTCCTCTACGCAGCGCTTTACTCATCCCTCAGGTTTGATGTGCGTGTTTTTATTTTCATTCAGTGTAAAACATTTTCTCATTTCCCCTGTGTTTTCTTCTTTGACCATAGTTATTAGAAATTATTTGATCACCTAGTATTGGGATTTTTCTAGGTATTTCATTGGGTGCGAGCTAAATTGCAGACAGAACACATTCTTTATGCTTTTAAATGTCCTGGCACTTGCTGAAGGGTCCAGCTTGGCCCATCCTGACCAGTGTCCCAGGCACCCTGTGAGGGAATGTGCTCCGCAGGGTCGAGCAGCGTCCTCTGAGTGTACCCTGGCCAGCCGGGCTGGTGACCCGGGTGGGCAGGGCTGGTGGTGAAGGGGGCGGAGGGGAAAGGAGCTGGCAGGCGTGTGCTGATCTGTTCCGTGCTGGCTCTTGGCAGGGAGCAGTGGCAGCAGCATGTGCCTCTCTGGCAGCGACGGCTCCTCTGAAGTCGCCCCCGACGGGCAGCAGCCTCGGGAAGTGCGGGCGGGGGACGCTGTTCCCCATGCGGCCGAGGAGCCCGTGTGGAGGATGATAGCGCAGACGCCCGAGTGCGTCCTCATGACGTACCAGCTGCCCGAGAGGTAAGTGGCGCCTGGCAGACCCACTCCATCGGCTCCTAATCGGCTCTTCCGTGGGGTCAGTGCCGAGTGGCTGTGAGCTGTTTATACACAGACCCTCGGGGAGCTGCGTTTTTAAATTCGCTCATTTGAAGTCCAATGATGAACGATTACGTGACACAGTGGTCACGGTGGTGGGGCACGCACGGCTGGTCCAGACTAAACAAAGGTGCTCCATCAGGGCAGGGGGGGAGGGGGGAGGGGGGAAGGAGGGAGGAGGGAGAGCTGGGGAGTAGGAGGTGGGGAGACAGGAGGGCAGGGGAGGCAGGAGGGCAGGGGGAGGAAGGAGGGCGGGGGGCGGGCATGGGCAGGGGGGCAGGGGGGAAGGCAAGAGGGCAGGGGAGGCAGCGCTCCAGGCGGCGTGAGCAGGGCTGTGCTGTTCAGAGGGGCTGTCTCTGCACTCACAGTGGGGGGCTGAGGGCGTCTCTCTGGCGCCTCCTCAGACTCTGCACAGATGTCCCCGAGAAGAGGAGGTCTGGCTGCCCACAGGACAGAGGAGCGATGCTGTGTGTTTAGCACGTGCATCGTATGTTTAGCGCGTGCATCGCATGTTTAGCATGTGCATCACATGTTTAGCGTGTGCATCGTATGTTTAGCATGTGCACCGTCACTCACAGGCGATGGAAAGCGCATCGCACAACAGGAGGAGCCCGTTCTCCGGGGGCGTGACAAGCACCCGGGCCCCAGGGCCAGTGAGGTTGCTGCCGTCTGTTCTCAGGGTGCAAGACGTGGTCCTGCGGGAAGACCTGGCGAAGCTGGAGAGCATGAGGCGGCGGCAGCCACAGTTCTCTGCGGGGCAGCGGGCGGAGCTGGCCGGGGCGCATAGCCGGGGCCTCCCTCCGGGAGCGGACACGCACGTGAGCACAGCGTCCGGCCGGGTCCTGGGCGGGAGGGTGCTGGGCACGGAGTGTGGGTGGCAGGACCCTCCCGGCGACTTCTGTGTGGTGTGACCGTCCGGCCGCTGAACAGCCGGTAGGCGTGGCGGCTGGGGGCTGGGAGCGCGGTGTTCCTGACGCAGGCGGCGGCCTCCCGCCCGTCGGCCGGTTCCGGGGCGAGGGGGGCAGAGCGCTGCTCTGAGCTGAGGTGGACGGGGAGCGAGGTGTCCGATCGCGTTCAGACGCGCGTGCATCTCTGAAGGGAGTTCAGACTCAAGAAGTGAGATCCACACCAGAGGGGTGTCCGTGCGTAGCGGGAGCCCCCGGGGACCCAGGTGGTCTTTGCTCTGATGCGTCCCCACAGGAGGCCGGACGTGAGCCGCCCAGGCAGGACGCCCCGTTTGCCGGTGGCCGAGGGGCTGGCTCTGTAGCGATGGTGTGACGGCTGTGGGAGGTGATGTGTGAGGTCAGAACTTAGAACAGGACGGTGCCCAGAAAGTGTGCACTGAGGCTTATGGGCTGAGCAAGTCCTGGAGTCCCCTCTTTCTGAGGAGAGGGTGCGAGCCTGCCTGTCGGAGGGCCATGTGCCGTCTCCCCAAGACCAGGGCGGCTGGTCACTGCCAGGCCCTGTGTCCTTTAATCCCGTCTTCCTGGTACGTGAGTGAAGGGCCTGTGAGGAATGAGCCCCACGCAGGTGAACAGAAGCGTTTAAAGTTGCTGTCGTTTACTTTCTAAGAAGGAGCGAGCGTGTGGACGTCCTGGACGTGGGTGGGTGTGGGAACTGGACGCGGTGCCTGGCCCGCATTTCACTGCCTGAGACGCCAGCTGGCGTCCCGTCAAATAACCCGCCTGCCTTGTTCCTCCTTGGAGGGCTGTGCCTCCTGCAGGGAGAGAGCCGCGGGCGGTGACACAGGAGGAGCCTGCAGCCAGGACCCCGGACGGCAGCTGAGTGGCTGTGAGGTGCCGAGCACAGCCTCCCGGGACATCTCGGAGCCCCTGACTGTAAATGACCGCGGCGTTGTCCTTGAACGCTAAGGTTTCTCCTCCTTGGCCTCTCGACAGAATCGCTTCTCCGAAACAGACTTGGTATATAGAATCTTTTCCTTCTCCCTGTTCCCGGCGTATGAAAACACAGTCGGCTTTTTCTGGCTCAGCCGTGTCCGGAGGACTGGAGGGCTTCGCAAAGCTGTGTGTGCAGCAGAGGGAGGGATAGTGAGCGTAGACTGCAGAGCCCAACCAGACCTCAGCCTCATGGCCTTGGCTCTGCTACTACGTCCGTCATTCCCGTCAGAGATGAGGCAAGTCCCGCCCAGGGCCCTGTGCCTCCCGGGGTCCCTAAACTGTCCAGTCAGCACAGGTGACGCTGCCCCATGACCAGCATCAGACACCCGTGAGCTCACAGCACCCGGCCCTCCTGTTTGCCGATGGCACGCGCTGCCCGCCGGGGCCCGGGGTGCCGAGCTCCGAGGGCATCTGGACCTTCATCCGCACAGAGGCTCCCCCTCGGGCTCCACCTGCCACGGAACCTGAGTCTCATCTGCAGAAGCGACCCGCTGCGGCCGGCTCATTCCGGGGCTGTTGAAGTTCGCTTCCGCATGTGAAAGCTTCTGACTCAATGTGGTATTTCCTTTTTAATGTCTTTGTTTTTATGATTGTAAATCATACAGTCATAATCAATGATTGTAAATCATTATATGATTGTAAATCATACATCAGTGATTGTAAAAAGTTTTGTAGAAATTAATATTGGTTTTATATGCGTCTGTGTTTAAATGCGTTTAAACCAAAACTACCAGTTAACGCTTTCTTTCCAGCTAATTTACACCAAAAGGTCCGGCCCTGCCAGAGGTCTGGGGGCACTGCCTCTTGTTTGCCCCTAAACGGGGGTCAGTGGGGAGGGGCTGCACAGTGAGAGAGGTCGTGGGGGCTCGGTGTTGGGCAGGCGCAAGCCCCCGCGGGACCCATGCTCCCTGCGGCCGAGCTGGGTCTGCTCTGAGCGGCTGTGTCCCGGGTCAGCCAGCTCCTGCTCCTGCTCCTGCTCCTGCGGGGAAGGCACGCAGCTCCCTCCACGCAGGTCAGAAAGAGGAAGGAGGAGACGTGGGTCACGGGAGCCTGTCCTCTGCGCGGACGCGCTTGTTTTTCTTCCTGGTGGCTGTGTCTGTGTGTGTGTGTGTGTGTGTGTGTGTGTGTGTCTATGTGTGTGTGTCTGTGTATGTGTCTGTGTGTCTGTGTGTGTGTGTGTGTGTGTGTGTGTGTGTGTGTTTTATTTTGTTTTAGGAAAACACTTGCTCCTCCTCCGAGTTTTCCAGTTTTTGTAAAATGCGTCCTGGTGACATTAGGAGACTCGACCCTGCTGGGCCTCATTCTGGATCCCCCGACTCTCAGTCCCCGGGGCGTAGCCTCTGTGCAGAGTCGTTTCCTGGAAGGAGATTCTGTCTTTTACGGGGTCAGAACCTTTTCCAGATGCTTCCGATGACATTCCGTGGCATTTTTTAATATTAAGCGGCTCCCTGCAGATACGCCTGTTTCATGAACGAGAACCCGATGTTCCCTCCATCTGGATTGTGAAATGATTTCTGAAGCCGTGTTGCGCTGGGCAAGTTGTGTGGTTTTTATGTTTGCTCTTGGTGAAAATGCCACTTTTTTTTAATGAGTCACCCTGGCTGTTGTGCCCCCGTAGAATCACTGTGCCTCCGATCAGAGCGGACGCGCAGCTGTCGGGGCCTCGCTGCTCTGCGCGGGCGTGTTTTAAACCTGCGTCCCGCAGCGCGAGCCCTTCCCACGTGTTCCCGACGTGGTTGTACCTGCACCGCTGCCTTCCCTGCCTTCTGAGTGCACGCCCCCGGGGCTTGATCTGAGACTGGTGCTCGCTGTGGGCAGATTCCTCAGCGTGTGGACTCTCGGTTTCGGCCTGTGGGTCAGCCGGTGCCCGTGGAGGCCGGGCTGCGGGCGCTGGGCGGCGAGGAGGGAGGCTGACCGCTCCCCGCGGCCGCCAGCGCCCCGGTCCTGCGGGCTTAGAGCTGCTGTACTGATGCCTGGAGAAAGTGCTGATGAAACGTGTGTCACAGGCTCCGATGTTCACATACATGTTCCCCGAGAGGCTGTGCTTCCCGGGTGAGAGGTGAGGGCTTAGGAAAACGAAAGTGCTGTATGAATGGGACCGTTTTGCAACTAAGTGATGTTTCATTGTGATTCACAAGGTCAGCTTAATCCGAATGAACTTTCGTTTTGGCTGAATTTATAATTAGCTGTGTGAGTCCGCTCGTTTTTAATAGTTGCCAATGTTTTAATGGGGGATCTTTTTTAAGTGGAAACAGTAAATAAACTACATGTAAAGCTTGGGAAGCGCGACAGGGCTTCACCCTGAGTCTGGTGTGTCGGGGGGGAGGAGGAACGTGGCCCAGGCGAGCTGGTTTCTCAGCAGGATTCGTGTTGTGGGTGTGTGAGCTGTGGGGGTGTGAGCTGTGAGTGTGTGAGTTGTGGGGGTGTGAGCTGTGACTGTGAGCTCTGGGGGTGTGAGCTGTGGGGGTGTGAGCTGTGACTGTGTGAGCTGTGGGGGTGTGAGCTGGGGGTGTGAGCTGTGGGGGTGTGAGCTGTGGGGTGTGAGCTGTGAGTGTGTGAACTGTGACTGTGAGCTGTGAGTGTGTGAGCTGTGTGGGGGTATGAGCTGTGGGGGTGTGAGCTGTGGGGGTGTGAGCTGTGGAGGTGTGAGCTGTGGGGGTGTGAGCTGTGAGTGTGCGAGCTGTGGCTGTGAGCTGTGTGTGAGCTGTGGGGGTGTGAGCTGTGGGTGAGCTGTACTGTGAGCTGTGGGGGTGTGAGCTGTGGGGGTGTGAGCTGTGGGGGTGTGAGCTGTGACTGTGAGCTGTGAGTGTGTGAGCTGTGGGGGTGTGAGCTGTGGGGGTGTGAGTTGTGAGTGTGGGCTGTGAGTGTGTGAGCTGTGGGGGTGTGAGCTGTGGGGGTGTGAGCTGTGTGTGAGCTGTACTGTGAGCTGTGGGGGTGTGAGTTGTGAGTGTGGGCTGTGAGTGTGTGAGCTGTGGAAGTGTGAGCTGTGGGGGTGTGAGCTGTGGGTGTGTGAGCTGTGAGTGTGTGAGCTGTACTGTGAGCTGTGGGGGTGTGAGCTGTGGGGGTGTGAGTTGTGAGTGTGGGCTGTGGGGGTGTGAGCTGTGGAAGTGTGAGCTGTGAAGGTATGAGCTCTGGGGTGTGAGCTGTGGGGGTGTGAGCTGTGGAGGTGTGAGCTGTGAGTGTAGGCTGTGAGTGTGTGAGCTGTGGAAGTGTGAGCTGTGGAGGTGTGAGCTGTGAGTGTGTGAGTTGTGAGTGTGGGCTGTGGGGGTGTGAGCTGTGAGTGTGTGAGTTGTGAGTGTGGGCTGTGGGGGTGTGAGCTGTGGGGGTGTGAGCTGTGAGTGTGTGAACTGTGACTGTGTGAGCTGTGAGTGTGTGAGCTGTGGGGGTGTGAGTTGTGAGTGTGAGCTGTGGGGGTGTGAGCTGTGGGGGTGTGAGCTGTGGGGGTGTGAGTTGTGAGTGTGGGCTGTGGGGGTGTGAGCTGTGGGGGTGTGAGCTGTGGGGGTGTGAGCTGTGGGGGTGTGGGCTGTGGGGGTGTGAGCTGTGGGGGTGTGGGCTGTGGGGGTGTGAGCTGTGGGGGTGTGAGCTGTGGGGGTGTGAGCGCATGTGGACGATCGGCGTTTCCCAGTCCTTACACGGAGGCATCGGTAGGTCCTGAATCTGTGCCTATGTGCTTGATACTAATGTTGGTGCCGAGTTTATAAAGTCAGTAACCAAGTGACTCCTCAGGACCCTCCAGTGAACCCGTCTTCACCAAGTCTGGGTCACTGGTGGCAGCATCATCTCACAATTAAAATAGGAACCGAGCCTGAAACCAGCAGGACTTGCCAATGGTGCACCGTTCAGCCGTCTGCACCTTCTGTAACAAGCAGCAGGACACGCAGAAGACAGTTTCCCAGAGAAGGGGCTGAGGTGTGCGGGGTGCCACCTGGGGAGGGCTCCCGCCAGGTGCCCACGTGCTGGGGACAGGCTCGGACCGCGGAACCCGACCGCAGAGCCCATCTGTCCGGATAGCGGCCTCCCGTCCCCACACCAGGGAGGGGTGTAGAGCCGTGTGCAGTGGAACTCGCCTTCTCTCCGGGATCGTAAATATGAATCGTCTTGTGGCTCGAAGTTCTGTTAGTGAGTTCGTATTGGTGCCGCTTCAGCACGAGACACCCGTGTTCCCCCCGCAACCCGAGCGTGAGTGTGTTCCCAGTAACGCAGCCGCTCCCCGGCCCTGAGGCGTCTTTCCCGTCGGTCTGTCTGCAGTGGGGACGGGAGGTTGGCCTGGCCTGTGCCCTGTGCGAGACCGGTGTTTGCTGAGATCAGTGGGCCGCTCTGCCCCTCCCAGGTGGTGGTGGGATGCATGCAGGGTTCGGGGGACGCCAAGGCGGTCCGTTCCTGCTGGAGGCACGCTCTCGGGCTCCCTGTGCGCCGCCGCCTGGCCGCGTTTGCGTAGGTGTAGTCATAGAGCATAGGGTCCCACACGCCAGGCTGTTCCTTCCCCTCCACAGCCTTAAGTCCCACCCACCTTCCCACTTGGTAAGAATGGGATTGTGGTTTATGGGCTCACGGGACTGAGATCAAACCCGGCTCAGCGTCAGCAGACAGGTTTCCCACGTTCAGCACATGGTCAGCTAAGGGACGGGGCAGAGCACGTGACCCCCCACCAGCCTCAGGGGACTCAGACGGTGCCAGCCCCATGGCCTCCGTCGCTCCCGGGGGCTTTCCAAGTGGAGATGCGGGTTTTGTAAGTAATAACTCACGTCATCATTTTTGAGAGCTGAGAGGAGGTCATAGCTAAGATGATGTCATTTATTTAAATGATTTGCAGTTTAACTATTTTAACTAAATTTTCTTTTTAGGACTTTTTCTTAGCATTTGCTTCTGTTCATTTATTAGCTTTATTTTTACATTTTCAGATAATTTTCTTAAAAATCAATTGAAAAAAGAGCTAGAGATTTTAGAATCCTATGTAATAAAAGCATAATATGCAAATGGACCTAACAGGTCAGAACAACCAGTTGCTATGACATGCACTGACCACCAGGAGGCAGACACTCAATGCAGGAGCAGCCCCCTGGTGGTCAGTGCACTCCGCAGAGGGAGGGCTGCTCAGCTGGAAGCCAGGCTTATGGCTGGCAGGAGCCTCTCCCGCCTCTGCTGCAGGCGGGCCGTAAGGAGCAAGGGGTCCTGGACTGCGAGAAGGCGCAGGCCAGGCTGAGGGACACCCCCCCCTCCAGTGCACGAATCTCATGCACTGGGCCTCTAGTATGTTTATAATTAAATAACCACTGATGCTATTTGCAAAACATAGAGGATTTATTTTCCGAATGACAACGAACAGGGCAGAGTTTGCCTAGCATTTCTTCTGGGCTCTTTTCAGATGAAGCGTGTCTGCTGTTCATTTTCTAAGATGGTTGGTTTTGAGTTGACAAGTAGGTGGTCCTCACTTCAGACGCAGTATTTCCAGAAGCACTCAGAGGGGTGTCCACGCTTCTTGTGCTGCTCCCTGATTCGGGCCAAAAGTCGATTCAGCAAAATGTCGGGGTCTTGTCCAGAGAAAGCCTGAAACCAAGACCCAACAAACAAAAACAGATGGATCATCGATGAGTTAAAAGGAACTGGGGTCCAGACGTGAGGCCTTTCCTTGGGTTCTCGGGGCCTTAACTGCAGCTGGAGCCCAGCACGTGGGCTCTAACCAGTGGCCCGTCCAGTGTGTGCAGCCCTAGGGTTGCCGAGAGTCTCCCTGCACCCTCGCCCACCTATTTCTATTTAAACAATCTGTCTGTGCCCTGGCCAGTTTGGTTCAGTGGATAGAGCATCAGCCTGCACACTAAAAGGTCCCGGGTTCGGTTCCGGGCAAGGGCACGTGCCCAGGTTGCAGGCTCCATCCCCAGTAGGAGGCGTGCAGGAGGCAGCCGATCAATGATTCTCTCTCATCATTGATGTTTCTCTCTCTCCCTCTCCCTTCCTCTCTGAAATCAATAAGAAGATATTTTTTGAAAATAACTTCTTCGTAACAAGTTCCGGACATGCATTATCTTCTGTGTAAAGCAGATCTTATTTGGCTTGAAATTAACTTCTTGGACCCTTGGTTTGGGGGGTATTCTAAATTTTCACAAGCAAATCACCCGTATGATATTAGAGTCTTTAACCAGAATTCTTCTGTTGAGAATATAAACATCTGAATGATGACTTCTAATTAGTCACAGGTAGAAGCCACCCCATCCCCTTCAGGGATACCCCCAGAGGGACCCAGCTGGGTGGGACCCCAGGTGGTCTCCCCCGTGGGGCTCAGGTGGCGTGCCGTCCCTGGGACCGCGTGTCCCTGAGTAAGTTCGTGCAAGGATGTTAGCGGGAGAAGCTGCCTCTGGTCAGAGTGTCTGGGAAAGGCCTGGTGAAGTGAACTGAGCTGCTCAGGGATTCCTGCGCTTCCGTGTGCCCACGGGCAGAGGTGCGCCAGGGCAGGAGCGGGGCTGGGACGGTGCTCGGCTGCCGACGGGCTCAGGACTGGGGTCCCCAGAAAGCCCGTTAGGAAACGCGGATCTAGAGTTGGGGTGGGTGACGATCAGAGTCAGGTTTCTCTTTCAGCTCTTAAGGCCTCCATTCGTGGTTCTCATGTCTAACTTTCGGTGCCGTCCATCGGCCCCGTCACACAGTCTCCTGCCCCCAGCCCCTCCCCCCTCCGCGCGCACCCTCCCCCCCAGTGTCTGCGTGTGTCCTTCCTCTCGGATGTTACACTCAGTGCTTCTCGAAGCTCCCCCGTCTGAAGCAGACCCCCCTGCCCCCCGGGACCCTGGTGAGCTGCAGACTGGGACTCCGTGGTGCTGGGGTGCGGTCCGGTGTCAGTGGTGCTGGGGTGCGGTCCGGTGTCCGTGGTGCTGGGGTGCGGTCCGGTGTCAGTGGTGCTGGGTGCGGTCCGGTGTCCGTGGTGCTGGGGTGCGGTCCGGTGTCCGTGGTGCTGGGGTGCGGTCCGGTGTCAGTGGTGCTGGGGTGCGGTCCGGTGTCCGTGGTGCTGGGGTGCGGTCCGGTGTCCGTGGTGCTGGGGTGCGGTCCGGTGTCCGTGGTGCTGGGGTGCGGTCCGGTGTCAGTGGTGCTGGGGTGCGGTCCAGTGTCAGTGGTGCTGGGTGAGGTCCAGTGTCAGTGGTGCTGGGGTGCGGTCCGGTGTCCGTGGTGCTGGGGTGCGGTCCGGTGTCAGCATCTCACCTTTGTAGGCCTCACTCGGTCACTCACCTTTCTCGTGTTTCCTCTTGCCTTACGCACGTTGGTGCCGGCATCTAGAAAACAATATTGTGAAACGGTTCATCATCAGGTCTGCTGCTCCCACCTCATGCTGGTCTGATGGAAAACACAGGCCGGACCATTACTGACGCGTGTCTCGTGGCCGTCCTTGCCCCCCCGCAGCGGTGTTCGCCGAGGGCAGGGCAGCCCACACTGTTCTCTCTCCTGCAGAGTTCACGGGGCCCTGCATTGTCCTCAACACTTAGCAGGCCAGTCGTTTATCAAAAACATTTTATAACCAACTCCTTCCTGTTAGGCAATGCCTATGGGAAGTCTCCATTCCTTCCGGAATGCCCTGGGCGTGTGGCAGTGCCTGGAGAAGTGCGGTCCTGGAGGAAGGGCAGGACCTGGTGTTGTACTGTGCGTCACACGCCTCACAGGCCTGCCTTGGTTGCACCGGGAAGGCCTGGCTCCCTGCGCTGAACGAGTCCCTCGGTCAAGTTCCTTTTTCCAACAGCATTTGCGGACTTCAGTCTCGGCCACACTTTGGTCATCCTCCCGGTGTTTCAGGGTTTCTTGTCACTGGTGATCGATGGCCAGTGATCTCTGGTGTTACCATTGTCGTTGTTGGGGGTGCCACAGACCAACACATGCAAGATGGTGGCTCAGATGTATGTGCTGTGGCTGCTCCGCCAGCCAGCCGTCCCCCTGTCCCGCCCCTTCTCCTCAGGCCTCCTTGTCCCCCCCCCCCCCCCGAGACACAGCAGTCGTGAAATGCGGCCAATGGATCGCCCTACAGGGGCCTAGGGGTTCAGGTGACGGAGGAATAACGCATCGCTCCCTTTGGACCCAAAGCTACGCTGAGTGAGGAAGGCATGTGGAAACTGAGAGGCCAGACACCAGGCTGCTGGAGCCATTTAGCCAAGTAGTGAATGTGAAGGGGAAGTATTTTTTGTTTTGTTTTTTTGTGAATCCTCCCCTAAGGGTATTTTTTCCATTGATTTTCAGAGAGTGTGGAAGGGAAGGAGGGAGAGAGTGATAGAGAGAAACAGCGATATGAGATGTGAGACAGGGTCGAACCTGCAACCCAGGTGCGTGCCCTTGACCGGGAATCAACCCCACAGCTCTTAAGGGCGCAGGCTGCCGCTCTACCACTGAGCCACACCGGCCCGAGCGCAAAGGGATTAAAAGCGCTACCCCAGCGAACACACGAGTGATACGACATGGAAAAGCCTTGCTGCTGGTGTGGGGAAACCCTCAGAGGTCGGGACAGATGCCCACGGCAGCCACAGCATTCCCTAAGCCACGTCCCATCTCTCCAGCCCTAGGATGGCGGTCAGGGGAGGGAGCTGCAGGAGGAGGGGGAAGCTGGCCGAGGCTGGTCATGCGGTTTAAGGAGAGCAGCCATCATCACATCAGAGTGCAGGGAGCTGCCTGTATGGGAGCAGACGCCATCCAGGACTTTCACGGCTCGGAGGACAGGCCGGCTCTCCTGTTGGGGGCTAATGCTGCTGGCGGCTTTAGGTTGAAGCCAATGCTCATTCGCCACCTGGGAAGCCTAGGGCCTTAGGAACAGGCTCAGTCTACTTGCCTGTGCTCCGCAAATGGCCAAGAAAGCCTGGGTGACAGCGCCGCTTTTACAACGCGGTTTGCTGCATAGTTTAAGGCCACTGTGGAGACTTCCTGCCCAGAAAATGAAAGGTTCCTTTCAAACTGACTGCTCACTGCCAGCGCCCGTCCACCCAAGCACTCGGACGGAGACACAGCAGCCGTCTGCAGCCCGTGCGCCGAGGAGCCCCTGGGCTGTCAAGTCTCATTTAGGAGCTGCATTTTGTGAGGCCGTAGCTGCCAGGGATGGCGGTTCCTCTGGGGGACCTGGGCACAGTCCACTGAAACCTGGGAGGGACTCCCCACTCTAGACGCCACCAAGAACACGCGTGACTCATGGGAAAAGGGCTGATTAGCAGCATCCAGAGGGGTTTGGAGGAAGTTGGCGCCGGCCCTCACGGGCGGCTTCGAGGGGCTCAGACTTCATGGAGGAAGGAACTGCCAGAAGCAGCACCAGGCATGGGGGTGGGAGGGGTGACCGCGTTGCTGCATCTCCTGTGAAACTACCGGACGGGAGGCGCCTCCCTGCTGGAGGCTCCGGGACGGTACTGTTAGTTAAGGCGCGCACAGCGTTGTTGCTTGGCCGTAGTGCTGTGGCACACGTAATAGAACGCAGTTCCGTGTAGACAGTCACAGGCACCGGGAAACCAAACGTTTCATTGTGCTGCGTGACCGGCTTCGTGGCGGTCGCCGCTGCACTGCGGGCTCTGGACCCACCCGCGGCGTCTCAGAGCGCGCCTGCAGCAGCGTCGGCCGTGGCTGTTATGTGTGTGTGGCTGTGCTGGCCGTTTTGCTGGCATTTCCTCACGGGCTCCTCACCATAACCCCGTGAGGCGGTATTTCTATCATGCCTGTCTACTGTGAAGGACCGGGTGCAGAAAGACTGTCATCTGCTTAAGGTTTTAGCGAATGGGAAGCCAGCACCTGTAACGGCACATACTAGAAACTGCATATACCCTCTCTCCCCCCAAAACAAAAATCTGCGCAGAAGAAGATGCCCCGGTGCCAAGGAGAGCCGGCGGGTGCCAGGAGTTGGGAAGAGAGAGAAGAGGCTGCAGAGGGGGCTCCGTGCCAGGGAGGGCCAGGCAGGTGATTGGTTTACTTATTTCATGAAGAGCATCTTTATGTGCCAGAGGAGGGCTCTGCCTCCAGGGAGATGCCACTAGAGAGTGAATTCAGAGCCATAAAATCAGAGGAGCTGTCACCACCAGAACCCTTACCTGCTTTCCCGAGCCCATCAGCTGTCTCTGCCCCTGGCGTCCCCAGCAGCCCACGCAGAAGGGACAGGGACACTCTGTCCAGTTCGTCCCGAGCTGACCCGCCTCCATCAGCTGCTGCAAAGAGTAACGATGGGTATTAGCAATGCGGTTCCTCCTTCAGCCCTTCCTTTCATCCGTTCCCTCTGTTCCCCATCGTCTTGGGGGCGGGGTACCAAGCACAGGGAGATCATACTGGAGAAACACCACAGCTAAGCCGATCGATCGTGGTGTTTTCATTAACAGGGGTGCTGCAGCCCAGTTTGCAAGCCAGCAGGACAGCCAGCCAAGAGGAGAGGATCTACTTCCGACTCGACCGCCTGCGACCAGCCACGCCGTCGACTGCCGGGAGTCGGGGTAGAGCTGCGCCCGATCGGTTAAATGTGTTCCCACTGGAAGTGGCTCTTCCTCCTGCCTGGCATCTGCTGCTGCCTCTGGCTCGTGGGGACTCGGTGGGAAAATGGGGGAGGAGAGGGAAGGACCGGCTTTCTGCAAGCAGGGTTATGTGCTTCCTATTGGCAGAGATGCCATCGCCGCCCCTTTCAGGCCTTTATGAGGTCAAGGCCGTTATTAGACAAGAGTCAGCTTTCAAATCCTCTTTAAAGAGCTTGACAGTAATGTTTCCCATGTGAAGTGCGGCCAACGTCAGGCCTGTGTCAGTTGGAGAGAAAGTAGATATGGACGGGAAGAGCAGGGAGCACAGGGAAGGCGTGTGGGTAGTGCCTGTGGGTGTGAGGCTTGGCCGGGGTAGCTCTCGGCCAGGGGGCACCATGTTGAGATTGGAGGCTTGGCGTCAGGTGATGCATGTAACACAAGGCTTGCACGTCCCCAGCTGCAGCCTTCATCTTAAGACAGTGAGCCAACATGATAAAGGCACCTGAGCAAGTCCCAGCACTTCTGAGAATGTGAATGAGAACCTGTGAAGTCGGCCACATAGACGTGTTGATGTCATAAAGGATCATTTATGGAGAAACAAATGAGAAAAAATATTCAGGCAAAAACTCTAACATAAGGTGCCACCTGTTTGGAATTTGAGTGAGATGGCATCCTCATTTCATTGAAGTTTTTTTTATTTTTTTAAATACTTTTTTATTTCATCTAAGTTTTTAAAATCATAATAATAATATGCACATTTTTGAAGATGAGCCAGCCACTCCAAGCGGTGCTTGGCAATTATCAGAAAATTGGGAGAAACTTGACAGACTAGAAGTTATAAAATCAGTGGCTAAGAAGAACTCTTTTTTTCTTCATTTAAAGAAAAATCGTTTAAAAGAACCCAAAATTAAAGACAAGATAAAACCCAGTGAAAATGTTTATGGAACTTGCTCCCTAAGCATCAGTCCTCGTTTTTGTTTCTTAACCTGAAGAGGTGAGAGCATAATACGCATCTGCTTCACTCATGCATTTTTTTAAATTGAACTCAGACCTGAACTGCATGCAGCATCCACCCACAGGGAGAGGTGAGTGTGCGCGGGGAGCCGTGGTCTCCTGGCTCCAGCCGGTAGCTCTTTACATTTTAAATACACATTTTGTTCCATATGACATGTCAGTTACTTCTCAACTTAAAATAAGAAAGGATTAAAATTTAAATATTTTAAATCTCCAGTGGGAACAACCAAACTCTACATTCAAACAGTTCACTTAAAATTAAAACAAGAATAATGTTTTCCATTGAGTGCAACTTGTAACATTGAAAAGCTGACCCAAACCAAAAGTGAATCATGGAAGTGACACGACATGAGCAGTGCTCCCACCCTTCGTTCTACCCTTGCATTTTGGAGAGAAAAACCACCTGTTCCCATAACTGGATCTGAAATGTGCTGTCAGGACCCCCGAGTGTCCGTTCCATAGCCGGCACTGGATTTAACGAGACTCCCGCTAAGCAGGAACGCCCGTTCTCCTCTCTAGCACTGCACTGAAGACCCGGCTGAAGGCCCTTTCAGGACGAACGCACGGGAAGCAAACTCCTCTTACCTGAGAGCTGCAGGGGCCCTGACCTGGCGCCCGTGGTGGGGAAGGAGAGGAGAGGCTGCAGGCATCCGAGGAAAAGCAGGCAGCAGGCCAGCCGGTACATGGCTGATCCCAGACAGGGCTCTCGCTTCCGGCTGCCGCTCTCCAGAACTTCGCTCCTTCTCATTCTGTGATCAGCGACGATATATATATTATCCTGTGACCTCATCCCATCCCCTCCCAAAAAAGCAAATAAATTGATTGGCTGTGGAGGCTAAAAGGCAATCACTTGGCATTGATGTAATTTTTCAAGGCAACAACTCATAGGCAATAAATCTATTGTCTTGTTCCTAGTGTACAGCGTGGATATTCTATAAAGAGCAGTTGAGTGTATGGATCTGGCAGACGGAGCGATCCAGGGCCATCAATCATGAGCTACCGGGTCGGGCAGAGCTGAGTGGCCAAGGCGAGATGGGATCGATGAGTCCCAGCACACGACGTGGCGCCAAATGTCACGAGGTGCGTCGTTTTCCTTCTCTTAATCCTTCATGAGTGAGTCCATGGACTGCCAGGCTGTGTTTGGGACGGCCGTGCCCGCAGAAGGACAGCGTGTGGGTTAAAACTTATACCCGGTTATTGACAACAGTGAAGACTCGTTCAAACACACAGCACCCATCCAGGCCCAGGCAGGTTTTGCACAGACAGGCGGCCTCGGGTAACACTGCCCACACGTGGGTCTCAGAGAAGGCAGTGCCTTTCCTTAGAGTTGGGTGTCATGCAGGGAGGAGTGAAGAACAAGCCTGAAACCTTGCTGGTCGGTATTTCCAGAACTTCCCTGCTGTGCACCAACCCCCGGCCTGGTGCAAGCCCAGATTCGGGCATTCGCCGCCTCCAGGACGCCCTCCAGGCTGCCTTCTGCCCCACCAGCCTCCACTCTGCACCGCATGCACAAGCTCTTAGCACATAAGTCAGATCATATCCGTTTTTTTCCTCAAAACCCTATATTCACCTGAACATAAAAGTTAAAACTACAGAATTACTAGGGAAAAACATGAACACACAACCTTCGGGTAGGCAAATATTTCTTAGGACACCAGCCATGTTAAAAACAAACAACCAAAAAAACTGGTAAATTGAACTTCATCAAAATTAGAAACGTGCTCTTTGCAAGATGCTGTTAAGAAAATGAAAAAACCAACCACTGCGGTGAGAAATACTCATGAAACACAGGCCCGACAGAAAGGCTGTCTCCTGGGTATTAAAAACACCCACCACCCAAGCCCAGGGCCCAAGGGAAAGAATGAACAAAGGCTTGACTAGCTGCCTCGCAGAGAAGGTCTACAGGAGCCGGTGAGGACAGGAAACAGCGCCCGACGTTTCATCAGAGAAACGCAACCAAGACCTCGGTGAGACGGCCGCCAGCTGAAGCACCAAGTGTTGGCGCCTGGGCGCTGGGCGCGGGGACGCCCCACAGCACAGCCCCTCTGGGCACTTTCTTATCGAGGACGCACCCTGACCTGCGTGGCAGAGGGCCCTCTCTCAGGTACGCGCCCGAGTGACATGCAGACATGGCCAACGCACGCGCGCACACACATGCACATATGCACACACGCGCACATGCACACACACGCACACATGAGCGCAAACGTGCGCACATACATGCACATGCACGCACACACGTGCATAACAGCTTTCTTTACTCATAACTGAAAAACTGGCAGCAACCCCAACATCCACCAGCAGGTGGTGGATGAACTGCTAGATCTTTCCATGGGATCCTGCCCAGCCATGCAAAGGAGCTTCCGATAAACACAGATACCATCTCTCACCCTCTCCCTCTCCTTGTCCTTCTCTCCCTCCATAGTTTCTTGCCTTACCATCTCTCTGTCCATATATATCTCATTCTTTTTTTCTCTTGGCAAGAACTGGTTTACTGCCCGGCCAATGTGGCTCAGTGGTTGAGCATCGACCTATGAACCAGGAGGTCACGGTTCAGTTCCTGGTCAGGGCACAGGCCCGGGTTGCGGGCTTGATCCCCAGTGTGGGGCGTGCAGGAGGCAGCCAATCCATGATTCTCATCATTGATGTTTCTCTCTCTCCCTCTTCCTTCCTCTCTGAAGTCAATCTACTTGGCCAAATATACACCCCACTGCCAAAATTTATCTTTGTTCAGTTTAAGCAACCAACTCAGGCACCTCACTTCAGCTTCAAATGAAATTTGCAAACTCCCAGGACAGGGTCTCTGTGGCCAGGCTCCGCTAGGCGTTTGCTGACGCCCCTGCAAGGGCAGCTCTTTGCAAGAGAGGCCGGTGGCCCACAGACATCCCTGGAATATGACACAGCAAGAGCCCAAAGACACTTACACCCAGTCAGCCTGCTCCCAGCAGCGCCCCGAGGGAAAGAGGAGGAGCACCGAGTCCCCTGAGGCCTCTGCAGCCTCGTCTGGGGGGCGGGACGGGGCACACTCACCGGCACACGGGCACCAAGAGGGGCCGAGGTGGATGGGGCAGGCGGGGAAGGACAGCGGGGAGAGGTGGGGGCCAGCACCGTGGACAGCTCTCAAGGCAGCCGGTCACCCAGCTGGAGTGTTAGGACCTGCATCGTGAGGGCCACGCAAATTCCACGTGGAAAACAACAGCTATGAAGTTCTGTGTATTTCACACAAGACACACCCACAGCCAGGGTTCAGCCCACAGGCACCCGGTTTTCGCCTGAATGCCCACCTCAGTGTGTGACGCCGTACAGCATGCAGTTTCTGTAATTTTGGGGATTGTGAGAATGGTAGCTAAGGGTTTTCAAAACTTAAAAAAATTGAATAACATTAAAGAACTAGAATATAAGCTAATTGACACTATGAAAAAGGTGACTATTTGGACAAGAACTGGCATATAATGTTACACATGCAAAATAGTTGTGTTAAGGTAAAGGAATTTTTTCTTAAAATGCCAGTCTGAATGTCAATGTGTGCGCATGTGTGTCTGTGTGTGTGTGACTGCGTGTGACTGTTGTGTGTGTGGCTGTGTGTGTGTGTGGCTGTGTGTGTGGCTGTGTGTGTGTGGCTGTGTGTGTGTGTGACTGCGTGTGACTGGCTGTGTGTGTGTATGTGTGGCTGTGTGTGTGTGTGTGTGACAGTGTGTGTGTGTGTGACTGTGTGTGTGGGGGGGGCTGTGTGTGTGACTGCGTGAGTGTGTGTGGCTGTGTGTGTGTGTGACTGTGTGTATGTGTGACTGTGTGTGTGTGTGTGCGTGCATGTGTGTGTGTAGCTGTGTGAGTGCAGAATCTCTGGAACCTGCATGGTTTCCCTTCAGCTGGCAGGAGCAGGAGAGGACGCCAGGGAGAGGCCAGGGAAGGGAGTTCCTGGAAGCAGGGCCCCTCGTGGTGAAGGCGGCAGGAGAGGAAGGACCAGGGGGTGTAGGTGGCAGCGCAGGTCCTAGCGCATCGACAAGCACAGTGTGGGTGCCGCCTGGAGCCTGATGGGAGTGGGTGCCAGGAAGAAGGGAGAGGAGGGGGTGGAGGCGATGAACACAGGACTCTCTCATGGGAAGGGAGTAGGCCGGGCAGCCAGCGGGGAGGGTCCAGGGTCAGGGGAGATGGTTAAGGAGGTGACATCACCGATGGCTTTCTTTTCTTATTTTTTATAAAATATATTTTTATTGATTTCCTAGAGGAAGGGAGAGGGAAAGAGAAACATCAATGATGAGAGAGAATCATTGATCGGCTGCCTCCTGCACACCCCACACTGGGGATGGAGCCCACAACCCAGGCAGGGGCCCTAACTGGGAATCAAGCCGTGACCTCCTGGCTCAGAGGTCAACGCTCAACCCCTGAGCCCCGCCAGCCGGGCTCGATGGCTTCCTTGGCTGTGTGCACGGCCAGGCCCGCCTTCTGCACGTGGCAGCCTCACGGAGACCGAGGTGGCAGAGCCCAGTGCTGGGGTCCAGCCCGGCCGGCTGCTGCGGAGTCCGGCACCCCCCGACCGAAGCCAGCGGCCAGCGTGCCCGCGGGGCGGGTGCCCCCAGCTCCGGGCCGGTTCTGAGCGGGAAGAACATGCAGCCCCGACTCTGTTCACATTCCTTCTCGGTGGCGGCAACCAGGTGTGGATGCCAAGGTGCCCCTGGTGCCTGCTGCCAGGGCTGTGGTTTAAGGAACGATCTCTTCCTTCTGGAAAAGCCCTGCCAGTGCCGCCAGGGCTGCCTCCCCAGGTCCCGGCTGCTCGGCACGGCCGCCACGGGACCGGGCTGCTGGGCTGTTTGTTTGCGGCACTGACATCCCTCCATGACCCCGCGTCGCTGGAGGGGGCGGGGGGGGGGGCCGATCCCTTTAGGGACACGCCTCCCCGATAAGTTAGGAGCCTAATGACTAGGTATAACTCACCCGGAGGAAGAGAATGCACGCCCACACATAGGAAATAAGGATAGGGCAGCCCCGGCCAGCGTTGCTCAGTGGTTAGAGCATCAGCCTGCACACCGTAGGGTCACAGGTTCAATTCCTGGTCAAGGGCACGTGCCTGGGTTGCAGGTCCAATCCTGCCCTCCCTCCTCCCCCATTGGGGTGGGTGCGGCCAGGCCACCTGGGTCTTTCCACTCCTTCCCTAAACCCAAGGGGTCCCAGTGCTCTGGACGGGTTGGCCATAGACCGGAGGTCCCTGGGTGCTCGGGTCCCTGCGCTGCGGGACTGTGTGCCCAGCACCCTCCCTGAACCGGGTGACCACACGGGGGGATGGCTGCGTTCCCAGGGATGAGCGCGCGGTCGGTGGGCCTGGGTCTCTGTCAGGTGCTGGGAACGAGTCCCGCGCCCGCTTGGAACGGTCTCTCTCGGCGGCACTGGTGCGCACCAGCCGCACATCCCTCAGGCGTCCCTTTCCAGCCGTTTCCTGTGACTTGGAGGCCACTTCGCAGCGAAGGATGAGCTGCCAAAGGGAGTCTCGGATCTGACGTCATCGCAGGGGATGCGTCAGGCCCCAAGAGCGACTGAGTAATGTCCGCCCGACCTGCTGCCTTGATTCATCCGATTGCACCGATTGCACCGGAGGCACCAGCAGTGACTCAGGGTCCCCGCCGGCCGGCCGGCTTCAGCGGCAGGTTAGTCATGCCTCTGGCTCGGAGGAGGCGCGGGATGGGGGGCGCGGGGGGGGAGGGGGGGGAGTATTGATTGTGACCGAGCTGCATGAGGTGCTGAGAGGGAGTGAGAGCCCAGCACGTCGGTGCCGAGAGGAGCCCGGCCGGGCCTGCGGGTGGTCCGATGGGGCCCGTGTCTCCGTTCCCCGTCCTCGAGCACATATGCTGGGAGCCTCAGCCAGCTTCCTGGGAGCGTTGTGTCCTCCCCCAACCCACCCCCACCCCCACCCCCCACCCCCCGCACAGTCACGAAGCCTGGACGCCGGGTCCTCGTCTGTTCCCTGCGAGCTGTTTCTAGGTCGGAACTGACTTCACCCGAGTCCACTTTTGAAAGTGGACTCTCTCCTCCGCTTTCGAAAAATAGAGCATTGTTTCTGTTTAAATAGTTTAATCTGTGTTACCTCTCTTTTTTTGTTCTTAATCCTCATCCGAGGATATTTTCCATTGATTTTTAGGGAGAGTGGAAGAGAGAGGGAGAGACAGACAGAAACATCGATGTGAGGAGACACATCGATGGGCTGCCTCCTGCACGTGCCTGACCAGGGCCCAGGCCGGGGAGGAACCTGCAACCGAGGTACATGCCCTTGACCGGTATTGAACCCGGGACCCTTCGGTCCCCAGGCCAACGCTCTATCCACTGAGCCACACCAGCCAGGGACTGTGTTACCTCTTTGTTGTCAATGTCTCCCCACAAAACCCACCAAGAACTCCCTGTGGCCGGGCCACCCGGGTCTCCCCATTCCTCCCTGAGCCCAGCGCGTCCCCGTGCGTCGGCCGGGCTGGCTCTAGACCTGGGGTCCCACAGCCCCCTCCACAGGGGTTTCGTTTGCCAGAACTCAGGGCAACGCTGACTCAGGTCCCAGTTTACTGAAGGACGTGATGAAGGACCGGGGAACAGCCAGCTGCAGGGGCACGGGGCGAGGTGTGGGAGGGTCCCCCGCAGACCTCCAACCCATGGAGTTGGGGTGCATCACCTGGCAGGTGGGCGTGCTCCCCAACCTGGAAGGTCCCGGACCCTGCACTGTCGGGACCTTGCAGAGGCTCCTCAGGTTCAAGTCACACCCCCTTCCAGCCCCTCCCCTCCCCTGGGGCTGAAAATGCCAACGTTCTCGGCCTGGCTGGTCTTCCCAGCAGCCAGCCCCCACCCAGAGCCGCCTCCTTCGAACACAAGACGCTCCTGTCACCCAGGAAGTGACAGGGCTGCCGGGGTTCCGTGTCAGGACGCAGAGTCCCAGACCAAGTATTAGAACAAAAGCTGCTCCTGGTGCTCTCATCACCGAGGAAACGGCGCGGCTTCAGGAGCTGTGTCAGGACGCGGGGCAGATGCGCGCATATTTCTTCCTATAAATGACAGTGTTGCATGAAGAATAGGCACATTAACGGAATTAAAATGTTAAACACTCTCTCCATCAAGTGAAAAGACAGAACCAGCCCCCACTCCTGGGCCTGCCCGTCCCTGCGGGTCATGTTGAAGGTTTAACTTCAACGCTTACACCTCGTGTGTGGTCCTCATCTGCCTCGAGTCCTCTCTGCTCGCTCGCTCACTGTGCTTCCAGCCAGACCATTCGTTTTCCCGTCGAGGGCGCTGCCCTGGGCGCACTCAGCAGCCGGCGTCCTGGCCGGGTCCCTGGGCTGGCTCTGCCTCACGCCCCTGCCCACCCCCCACCCCCCCGCCCCACACCCAAGGTGCGTCATCGGTGAGTCAGGCTCTCCCTTCAGCCAGGTTTCGTTCAATATCAAGGTCAGAGGAAAAGGCGTTTCCCGAAAACCCCTCCTGTCCATCCCCTCCACTTGCAGTCTCTGCTCCAAGGTTCCATCGTCGGCAGGACCCGCGCGAGGACCCGGCTGCCGAAAGCCCTCCGGCCACGCCATCCGAGGCAGGACGTCTCAGACGGAGGAGGTTAGAGTGCTGGCCTCCCGCCTCTTCAGCTCACGTGGGAACTGTGGGGCCCGGGCATAACTCTGACACCCCAAACTGTGTCCAGACGATGGCTGTGCCTGGAAACGGTCTCTTGGGGTGAGGACTGGTGGAGGCGACAGTTCGCCGCTTCGGACAGGGCAGGGCCATTCCCTGGGGCCAGGGGCCGCCAGCACGAGCCCCGACATGTTGCCTTTCTGCTCAAGTCCCGGAAACGGTTCCATTAACATTAGGCCGTGCGTTCCCCCAAATGGCCTTTGTTGTTAGTGTTGCTGTCACGCTGTTACTATTTTTTTAATCCTCGCTGAAGGAGTGAGGATATTGTTTCCATTGATTCTAAAGTGAGTGGAACAGGTCCAGGGGGTGGGGGGGAGAAGCATCAATGTGACAGACATATCACATGGGTCGGTGGTCTCCCACACCCACCCCAATGAGGGGAGGGGGGAAGGCAGGATTGGACCTGCAACCCAGGTGCGTGCCCTTGACCAGGAATCGAACCTGTGACCCTACGGTGTGCAGGCCGGTGCTCTAACCACTGAGCAACACTGGCCAGGGCTGCCCTATTCTTATTTCCTATCTGTGGGCACGCATTCTCTTTCTTTTTTAAAAAATATATTCTATTGATGTTTTACAGAGAGGAAGGGAGAGGGATAGAGAGTTAGAAACATCAATCAGCTGCCTCCTGCACACCCCTACTGGGGATGTGCCCGCAACCAAGGTACATGCCCTTGACCGGAATCGAACCTGGGACCCTTCAGTCCGCAGACCGACGATCTATCCACTGAGCCAAACCAGTTAGGGCTGCATTCTCTTTCTTCTGGGGAGTTACACCTAGTCATTAGGCTCCTGGCTTACTGGGTAAGCGTGTCCCTAATGAGGTGCCTCCGATTTCATTCTCCCCCATCGGGGGCCATGCCAGCCTTGGGGAGAGTGGCTCCGTGGTCTCAGATGTCTTCCCTTCCCACCCAGGGAGAGGAGGGGCTCGGATCTCTGGGCTCCTTCCCCACCCAGCGCTTTCTCCCTGGATCCCAGCCTGGTGTCTGGGCCGAGGGGCATCTGCTGCCCTCTGGTGGTGGGGGGTGTGTGTGGGCTGGCTGAAAAGCTCCTCCTGAAATCTAACAGACTGTTACAGAGTAAACGCGCCCACACGTGTTGTTCCGTTGATATTGTCAGCAGTAAACAGCACGTCCGTCTCTGCCCTGAACACTTTAAAACTTTATTTTTCAAAATTGTGCTAAGTTATGCCTGACAGACATGTGCCATCGGCACCTTGGTGAGTGTGCCGCGGAGGGGCGTTAGGACATTCACACCGTTGTGCCGTTACCACCATCCCTCTCCCGTGCTCTTCATCTTCCAAAACTGAAACTGTCCCCATTAGACACCGAGTCCCCACCACCCGCTCCCCGCCCCGGGAAACCCCCATTCTTCCTTCTGTCTGTACAGATGTGACGGCTCCGGCACCCCCTGACCCCTCGGGGTGCATTCTTGACCCTCCATGCATTCACTCACTCATTGCGGGGGGATGGTGGGGGGCAGAGGGGGGCGTACTGGTGCTTGCCCGGTTACAGCAGAGAACCAGACAGCCCTGCTCTCAGCGGTTGGCAGACAATTGACAATGAGCAGTTATACATGGAGCGTCAGGCCCTGGTTACGGGGAATTCTCCCCAGGACACAGGTGCACAAGTCTGTGTCGCACAGCTGTGTCGTCATCAGGATGGTTTCTGGTGTGAAGGCTCTGCGCCTCCTCTGTCCCAAGGAGGGGGCCTGGTGGGGGGCACATTCAGCTGACAGCTTCCAGCCGACTCCATTTGCCGACTCCATTGGCCAGGGAGGCTGCAGGCGGTGGGCTCCTGTCAGCACGCTGCATTCCAGGGGGGTTGGCAGCCCCCTTCAGGAAGATCGAACAGTGTGAAAGGTGCCTTTATCCTAAGTTCATACTTAGCCCCGGCCGGTGTCTCAGTGGTTAGAGCGTCAGCCTCGGACTCAAGGGTCTCAGGTGTGATTCTCCGTCAAGGGCAGGTACCTCGGTTGCAGGTTCGATCCCTGGCCCGGGTTGGGGCACATGCGGGAGGCAACTGTGGATTTGTCTCTTCCTCATTGATGTGTCTCTCTCACTCCCCCCCTTCCTTTCACTCTCTCTAAAAATAATAACGAAATAGCCTCGGGTTAGGATTTCTTTTTAAAATACACAGTTAATGTGTCAAACCTGAACGTGGAATCCTTTTCTTCACTCACTTCCTTGTCCCGCTGACCCTCAGCCACTCCCTCCTGGAAAACCCCACTGTGGGGACAGTCCCCGCCCCCCTCTGAGCCCCGGCTGGACCTCAGCCCCATGCAGATTCCTCGGGGGAAAGGGGTCACCTGGAGGAGCTCCCCAAGCCTCCCACCAAATGAGTTCTTTACGTCCCACCCTCCAGCCTCCCCTGCACCTCCCAGCCCAGAGGACCCCAGAGAGCCTTCCTTTCTGCCCCCTCAGGCTCCCCATCCTACACCCTCTGTAAAGCCTGCATCTCTCCTTGCTCAAGTCCAGCCAATGAGAAGAGAACCATAAACCGCCCCTTAGCTAGGTTTGCCAAATTTAGCAAATAAAAAAAGCCCCCCAAAAAAACCCCCAAATTGCCCTGGCTGGTGTGGCTCAGTGGATAGAGCGTCGGCCCTCGGACTGAAGAGTCCTGGGTTCAATTCCAGTCAAGGGCACATGCTTGGGGTTGTGGGCTCAATCCCGGGGGGGGGGGGGCGGGGTCATGCAGGAGGCAGCTGATCAATGATTCTCTCTCATCATTGATGTTTCTATCTCCCTCTCCCTTCCTCTTTGAAATCAATAAAAATCTATTTTAAAAAAACAAAAACCACAAACAGATAATTTTGAGTAAAAATCATGACCCATATATTGCACGGGACCGATTTATACGGAGGAAGTTTTCACTGTGTGGGGGAAGTTGCATTTAACTGGTGTCTGTATTTTATCTGCCGACCCCGAGTCCCAGGTGGCCCAGTTCCCACCCACCTCCTTCCTTCCTCCGTCTGACCTGGGGAAGGCTTCGGAACACACGCCCCCAACTTCCCAGGTGCCCCCAGGCTCCTGCCGGCTGGCTTCCGCGGGGGCACCCCCCTGAAAGGTGCCTCCTGGTTGCTGAACCCAGTGTCCATTCTGTCACCTCGCCAGCCTCCTGGTGGCCTTGGATGATCCGGACTCCCATCGGCCGGACCCCGGAGGCCCTGCCCCAGGCCTCTGAGAGGCCACTTCTGCCCCCTCCCCATCCATCATCTCCCGCCATGTGGCCCCTCCGCCGGGGCGTCGCACGCTGGCTGGACTGACTCCCTCCTCCGCCAGGGTCGTGGCCCTGCAGACGGTACCAGGGCCGCAGATGCCCCTGCCAGGAACGGTTGGCGGCAGAGGTGCCAGGTGTCAGGCCGGTGGAGTCAGACCCGACCTGGACTCAGCAACCTCGGTCCTTGAGTTCAGGCTGAGAATTCAGAGCCGAGATTCAACTTATGAGAAAGGTCATTGAGAAGGTCACAGAGGTGGACGTGAGCTGTGGGAGAAACGGGCTCAGGAAGCCCGTGACAGAGATGAAAGCAGGGCCCTTGGAGCTGAGGAGGGACAGGAAACGCGCCTGGCGGGGGGGGGGGTGCTCCTGAGAGCTGAGCCCGGGCTGGGCTGGGGGCTCAGGGAGGGGGCAAGGGGCTACGCCTGGCTCTCCCGGTGTGGCCTTCGGTCCGGGGCTCCGCTGATTGGTCGGCGCCGGGCAGGTCTTACCCACGGCAGCTGGTCCTGGGCGCCATGGACGCTGGGCTGGTTCGGCTGCTTGTCGGGCCGGAGCTGAAACACAACTGAGGCCTCGATGTGTTGGAAGCAGGTAAGCGCCCTGTCCGGGGGGCCGAATGCTGAAGGGCTCTCCTCCGGCCCCTGTTCCCTCCAAGGCGTCTCACCCCCATGACTAGCAGCGTGTGGGGCAGGGAAGGCCAGGGGGGGTCTGAGCCGCGGGACCCCGGGACCCCGACACGCTAGGGGAGGGAAGCTCACCTTGGGGGCTGGTCCTTGTCTTCTGAGTTTTGGCTCTTGTTGCTGGGCACCGGGGCTTTCTGCCTGTGACCTTCTGCCCTGGCCCGTCCTCCTCGCGCTGCCTAACTGCCCCCCCATCAGTCCCTGACCTGGAGGAGCCCCTCTCTTTAACCCATTTCCTCACTGTGGTCAGAGGCCTTCTCATGTGCAGAGCCAGCCAAACCCTGTGCTGGCTCCCAGTCACCAGGCCCATCCAGCTTCTTAGCGGCTTATACACCCTGATGCCTGGTGCCCGTGTCCCCGCAGTGTCCTACCCCCCGCCCGCCCGCCCCCATTCCACCCCCACCACCCTCCCATTCGCCGGGCCGGGTGGCTCATTGTGGGAAACAGCCTGAGGTCCATCTCTGCTCCCCAGGAGGCCCCCCAATGCCCCGCCCAGCTCCCAAGCGCACGCGCAGTTCGGTCACCTGTCCCAGAGGGGCGTTCCTTGTACTTGTCATTCCCAGGCCCCATGCCCTGGTGGCCGGCGGGCTCTTCGCCTGGGTCCTCGCCTGGTGTCCGGTGCCCAGGCCCAGCTCAGTGAAGGGTGCTGTATGTCAGAGTCAGCCCCTTCGCTGAGTCTGTAACAGACCTGGCTGAAAGGCTTCAGGGACAATCAATTAGAAAAACAGCTGTTGGGCCCAGCTGGGTTTAAGGGTCTCAGGGCACCTGCCCCTGGGTTGTGGACTCAATTCCCAGTAGGGGGCGTGCAGGAGGCAGCCGATCGATGAGTCTCTCTCATCCATGTTTCTATCTCTACCTTCCTCTCTGAAATCAATAAAAAAAATTTTTTTTTTTTAAAAAGAGAGAAATAGCTATGGGAATCAATATTTTTTAAAAAATATTTTTTATTGATTCCAGAGAGGAAGGGAGAGGGAGAGAGAGATACATCAATGAGGAGAGAGGATCACTGATCGGCTGCCTCCTGCACGCTCTGCACTGGGGATCGGACCACAACCCGGGCATGTGCCCCGACCGGGAATCGAACCTGGGGCCTCCTGGTTCATAGGTGGGCGCTCAACCACTGAGCCACGCCGGCCAGGTGGGAATCAATATTGATATCAAAACAGGACTTGTTTTTATGTGACTCATGAATCAGTTGTTGGGAGCAGGAGAAATCCCGGACCCTACAGCTTGCCTTCCCAGGCGCTGTGTCCCCGCTCACGCAGAATGAATGGCGCGAGGTTGCATCAGGGGCTTTGATGAGAAGTTTATCCGATGCAGCTGGTCCTGGGGCAGCCATGGCGACGCCGGTCCGGTTTGGCTGCTTTTCAGGGCCTGGAGCCTGAAACACGACGGAGGCCTGGCAGTCGTGTTATAATTAGCTTTCTTTCTCTTCGATTTTTGGTGTGAAAACGATAGGTTCGTGTTTTAGCATAGAGTCCTTTTTAAAAACAGAGATAAGGATCGCTCAGCGAGCGCCACCACACACAGACCACACGGAAGTCACCCGAGCTGTGGTCCAGGCTGCGCCCCACCCACGGGCGGAAAGACCCGCCTGCAGAGGAGGGAGACGCCCACCCTGGTGGCCGGGGCCCTCGTGGCAGAAGTTTCCGTCAGGGCGATCTCTTCCACCCAGAAAGCCAAAACCCACTCCGCAGCGCCCCGAGCTGGTGTTTGAGCGATTAGGACAGTTTCCGATGCGGACGTCCCTGGTGCGTTCCTTTATTCTGATCGCAGAAATTTACCTTCATCTCTGTTCAGCTTAGGGAACGGCTTTCCTCAGTGGACCCCCAGAGAGGATCACGTCATTCCGTCCTGCGTTTCTTCCTTTGTGCACTGCCCTTTGGGGGAAAGGTGACTCATACTCCTAAGCCCTGTGCTGTTCATGTGGGACCTTCACGAGTTACACCTGAAGGTGCTGTGACCAGCCATCGCACTGTCCGTGTGACAGAAGAGCCTCGGGCAGAGAAGCAGAACAGGCTCCGTGTTCCGTGTTTCTGATCTGGGACGAGTGAGTCCAGGGAGTTGCCTTTGTGTGTCGGGGGGTCGAGGACAACAGAGAATGGGATGCCAGGGGACCCAGGGCAGAGGGGAAGCCACATTAGGATTTATAACGTCTCGTGGTTTGGAAGGGAAAGTAAAAAAAAAGGGTGGGGGAGGTACACACAGCCCTGTTTCTGACGTGGCTCTGTAACCCCCATAGCTCTGCTCTGCCTCCTGTTTTAAAAGGGTTGTCCCACCCATGGAATAGTATGCAGCCATGAAAAAGGAGGGTCTCTCGCCCTTGGGGACAGCATGGGGGGACCTGTAGAGTATTGTGCTAAGCGATATAAGCCAATCAGAGAAAGACAAGTGCCACATGATCTCACTTGTGTGGGATCTAATGAACAAAATAAGCCCATGAACTAAATAAATAAGTAAATAAATATAAAATAAAAGGATTGTACCACCAAGCATGGCATTCTAGCAAGACCGTGTTCAGGTGCACAAGATTAAAATCCAAATGAAGGTATTTTAATTTCAATGAAAACAAGTGTTTTCTGAACACGTACAATTCTGTCATACGCCAAAGCAGAAGAAAACACATTCTTTAACGAAGGGGGAGGAACACCTATTATTTCGTTGAATTTCTTCCAGGCAGTAATTTTCTTGGAATGTTGCTGAAGTTTAAATCCAAATCAAAGATGATGGAGGGTCTAGAGCATTGGTTCTCAACCTTGGCTGCACATTAGAATCACCTGGGGATCTTTTTAGAATCCTGATTTCTGGGCCTCATCCTCCGGAAATTCTGTTTCTTTGTTATGGGGTGGGGCCACAACATTAGTAACAAAGAAACAGAAGTTCCGGAGGATGAGGCCCAGAAATCAGGATTTTAAAAAGATTCCCAGGTGATTCTAATGTGCAGCCAAGGTTGAGAACCACTGCTCTAAGGAGACAAATGTTGAGGGAAGGAGACCTGTGTTGGGGTGTGAACACACGGAACTGTGTACAGGTGATGTGCTGTGGAATTGTGTACCTGAAACCTATGTAATTTTGTTAACCAGTATCTCCCCCAATAAATTCAATAAAAAGGGAAAAAAGATGCCCTCCCAGGTGTCAAGAGCGATCCTAAAGCTGCCATAGCAAAGACGGTGCCAGTGGACCAATGGAACAGAAACCAAACCT
This sequence comes from Myotis nattereri, assembly GCF_964212035.1. Classification (NCBI taxonomy): domain Eukaryota; kingdom Metazoa; phylum Chordata; class Mammalia; order Chiroptera; family Vespertilionidae; genus Myotis; species Myotis nattereri. Next base: position 212,646,700 of record NC_138077.1, on the reverse strand, counting down.
TGGGCATGTGGAAACTGGATGATTGACAGGCGGTATGACAGACCCATGGGGAGGCGATGGGCCATTGGATAAATGACTAAACGGGACTGAACGATGGCCATCCATATACAAAGCTCAAAACCGGATCCTTACCTCCAGCATCCACAAGTAACATCCCTGATCGATCAGACTTAAATGCAAAAGACAAACAACACTTCTGGAATAAAATGTGAAGAAATATCTTTATGATATTGGGGCGAGAAAGGGTTTCTTTAAACAGAGAACAAAAAAGTTTTCTATATATATAAAAGCCTAAGCGACTGTGATGACTGGACAACTGGACAACCAGCCGGTAGCTATGACACACACTGACCACCAGGGGGCAGATGCTCAATGCAAGAGCTGCCCCTGGTGATCAGTGCATTCCCACAGCCAACCACCCTTGGCTGGCCAACCTCCCGCAGTCCCTCCCCCACGGCCAGCTGGCCCCGATTGGCCTCAATCCCTGGCCAGGCCAGGGGGTGGGGAAGGGGGGGAGACCCACTGTGCACAAATTCATGCACTGGGCCTCTAGTAACCATATAAGAAATGAGTTGTAAATTTTTTTTATTCTTTATTGTTTAAAGTATTACATGAGTCTCCTTTTTCTCCAATTGACCTCTCCCCAGCCACCCCCATCCCCCAGCACATGCCCTCACCACCTCACCCCTACTGTCTGTGTCCATGGGTTATGCTCATATGCATGCATACAAGTCCTTTGGTTTATCTCTTACCCCTTCACCCCACACCTTCCTTCATAGGTTGGACAGTCTGTTCGATGCTTCTATATCTCTGGTTGTATTTTTGTTCATCAGTTTATGTTGTTCATTCTATTCCACAAATGAGTGTAATCATGTGATATTTATCTTTCTCTGACTGGCTTATTTCGCTTAGCATAATGCTCTCCAGTTCCATCCATGCTTTTGCAAATGGTAAGAATTCCTTCTTTTTTACAGCAGCATAGTATTCCATTGTGTAGATGTACCACTGTTTTTTAACCCATTCATCTGCTGATGGGCATTTAGGCTGTTTCTAAATCTTAGCTATTATAAATTGTGCTGCTATGAACATAGAGGTGCATATATCCTTTCTGATTGGTGTTTCTGTTGTCTTCGGATATATTCCCAGAAGTGGGATTACTGGGTCAAATGGGAGTTCCATTTTTAATTTCTTGAGGAAACTCCATACTGTTTTCGACAGTGGCTGCACCAGTCTGCATTCCCACCAGCAGTGCAAGAGGGTTCCTTTTTCTCCGCATCCTCTCCAGCACTTGTCGTTTGTTGATTTGTTGATGATAGCCATTCTGACAAGTGTGAGATGGTACCTATTGCCATTTTGATTTGCATCTCTCAGTTGATTAGTGACTTTGAGTATGTTTTCATATGTCTCTTGTCATATGTCTCTTCTGTATGTCCTCTTTTGAAAAATATCTAGTGCCCTGGCTGGTTTGGCTCAATGGATAGAGTGTTGGCCTGGGGACTGAAAGGTCCCAGGTTCGATTCCAGTCAAGGGCATGTACCTTGGTTTCTGGCACATCCCCAGTAGGGGGCATGCAGGAGGCAGCTGATCGATGTTTCTCTCTCATCGATGTTTCTAACTCTCTATCCCTCTCCCTTCCTCTCTGTAAAAAATCAATAAAATATATTTTTAAAAAAGAAAGAAATATATTTATTTAGGTCCGTTGCCCATTTTTTGATTGGAATGTTTATGGTCCTTTTGTTAAGTTGTATGAGTTCCCTATAAATTTTGGAGATTAAACCCTTATCGGAGATAACATTATAACATTGGCAAATATGTTCTCCCATGCAGTGGGCTTTCTTGTTGTTTTGTGGATGGTTTCTTGTGCTGTGCAGAAGCTTTTTATTTCAATGAAGTCCCATTTGTTTTTCTCCTCAGTTTCCATTGCCCTAGGAGCTGTATTGGTAAAGATATTGCTATGACAAATGTCTGCTCTTTTGCTGCCTATCACCTCTTCTAAGATTTTTATGGTTTCCCATCTTATGTTTAAGTCCTTTATCCATTTTGAGTTTATTTTTGTGTCTGGTGTAAATTGGTGGTCTAGTTTCATTTTTTTGCATGTGTCTGTCCAATTTTCCCAACACCATATATTGAAAAGACTGTCTTGACTCCATTGTATGCTTTTGCCTCCTTTGTCAAATACTAATCCTATATAATAAAAGCCTAATATGCTAAGTGTCTGGTCGGCCATTCAACCAATCAAAGCATAATATGCTAATAATATGCTAAGGCCGCTCAACCGCTCACTATGACATGCACTGACCACCAGGGGGCAGACACTCTGACTGGTAGGTTAGCTTGCTGCTGGGGTACGGCAGATTGGGACTGAGCGAGATGGGCCGGACACACCCTGGAGCACTCACGCAGTCTCTCTCTGGCTGGTCAACCTCCTGCGTCTCTCCCTCTCACACTCCAGGACCCCTCGGGGGATGTTGGAGAGCCAGTTTCGCCTGATCCCGCAGGCCAGGCCAAGGGACCCCCCTGGTGCACAAGTTCATGCACTGGGCCTCTAGTTGAGTATAATTGCTTGGGTCGATTTCTGGATTCTCTGTTTTGTTCCATTGGTCTATATGTCTGTTCTTGTGCCAGTACCAGGCAGTTTTGAGAACAGTGGCTTTATAAGATAGCTTAATATCTGATACTGTGATCCCTCCAACTTTGTTCTTCTTTCTCAAGATTGCTGCAGCTATTTGAGGTCTTTTTTTATTCTAGATAAATTTTTGGAGAGTTTGTTCTAGGTCTTTGAAATATGCCATTGGTATTTTAATGGGGATTGCATTGAATCTATAGATAGCTTTGGGTAGTATGGACATTTTAATGATGTTGATTCTACCAATCCATCCATGAACATGGTATATTCTTCCATTTGTTCATGTCTTCCTCTATCTCTTTTTTCAGTGTCCTGTAATCTTCTGAGTACAGGTCCTTTACCTCCTTGTTAAATTTATTCCTAGATCTCTTAATATATTTTTGTTGCAATGGTAAATGGGATTGTTTTTTTTAGTTTCTCTTTCTGTGACTTCATTATTGTGGTATAAAAAAGCCATAAATTTTTGGGTGTTAATTTTGTATCCTGCTACATTGCTGAATTCATTTATTAATTCTAGAATTTTTAATGGGGTTTTTAGGGTTTTCTATGTACAATATCATGTCATCTGTGAATAATAACAATTTTACTTCTTCTTTTCCAATTTGGATGCCTTTTATTTCTTCTTGTCTGATCACTATGGCTAGCACTTCCAGTACTATGTTGAACAGAAGTGGTGCAAGTGGGCATTCCTGTCTTGTTCCTGTTCTTAGGGGAAATGGTTTTAGTTTTTGCCCATTGAGTATGATGTTGGCTGTAGGTTTGTCATATAAGGCTTTTATTATGTTGTGGTATGATCCCTCTACTCCAGTGGTTCTCAACCTTCCTAATGCCGCGACCCTTTAACACAGTTCCTCCTGTTGTGGTGACCCCCAACCGTAAAATTATTTTCGTTGCTACTTCATAACTGTAATGTTGCTACTGTTATGAATCGTAATGTAAATATCTGATATGCAGGATGTATTTTCATTGTTCATGACCCACAGGTTGAGAACCACTGCGAGAGTTTTTATCAGGAAAGGGTGTTGGATTTTGTCAAATACTTTTTCTGCATCAATTGATATGATTGTTATTTGTGTGTCTCAATTTGTTTATGTGATGTATCATGTTAATTGATTTGTTGATGTTGTACCATCCTTGCATCCCTGGAATAAATCCCACTTGGTCATGGTGTATGATCTTTCTAATGTAATGCTGGATCTGATTGGCTAGAATTTTGTTGAGGATTTTAGCATCTATGTTCGTCAGGATATTGGCCTGTAATTCTCTTTCTTTGTAGTGTCTTTATCTGGTTTTGGGATTAGGGTAATCCTGGCTTCATAGAAAGAGCTTGGTAGTGTGCCTTCCTCTTGAATTTTTTGGATAGTCTAAGAAGGATAGGTTTTAGATCTTTGAATGTTTGGTAAAACTCCCCTGTGAAGCTGTCTGGTCCAGGGCTTATGTTCGCTGGAAGCTTTTTGATTACTGCTTCTATTTCATTAGTAGTTATAGGCCTATTCAGGTTTTTTATTCTTCCTGATTGAGTTTTGGAAGCTTGTATTTTTCTAGGAATGTGTCCATTTCGTTGAGGTTGTCCAGTTTGTTGAAATAGAGTTGTTCGTAGTATTTTTTTTTTTTTTTTACAATCCTTTATATGTCTGTGGGGTCAGTTGTTACTTCACTTCATTCATTTCCGATTTTGTTTATTTGGGTCCTCTCTCTTTATTTATTGGTAAACCTGGCTAGAGGTTCATCAATCTTGTTTATCCTTTCAAAGAACCAGCTCTTGGTTTCATTGAACTTTTGGGGTTTTTTTGTTTATTTGTTTGGTCTCTGTGTCATGTATTTCTGCTCTGATCTTTATTATTTCTTTCCTTCTGCTTACTCCAGGCTTTTCTTGTTGCTCTCTTTCTAACTCTTTAAGTTGCAGGGTTAGATATTTATTACCATTTTTTCTTGTTTTGTGAGGTAGGCCTATAGAGCTATGAACTTCCCTCTCAGGACTGCTTTCACTGTGTCCCATAGACTTTGGATTGTTGTGTTTTCTTTATCATTTGTTTCCAGGATTTTAAAAAATTCTTTTTTGATCTCTTTGGTAATCCAATCATTGTTTAATAACATGCTATTCAGCCTCCAAGTGTTTGAATTTTTTGGATTGTTTATATTGTAGTTGATTTCTAATATTATGCCATTGTGGTCTGAGAAGATGCTTGACATGATTTTAATCTTCTTGAATTTGGAGAGACTTTGCTTGTGACCCAATATGCAATCTATCTTTGAAAATGTCCCATGTGCACTTGAGAAAAATGTATATTCTGTAGCTTTGGGATGAAATGTTCTGAAGATGTCAATTAAGTCCATCTGATCTAGTGAGTCATTTAGGATTGCTGTTTCTTTGCTCATTTTTTTGTCCAGAGGATTTACCTGGTGATGTCAGTGGTGTATTAAAGTCCCCTACTATGATTGTATTGTTGTTGATCTCTCCCTTGATTTCTTCCAGGAGTTTTTTTTCTGTATTTGGGTGTCCCTGTATTGGGTGAATATATGTTTACCAGAGTTATATCTTGTTGTTCTATTGCTCCCTTTAGTATTATGAAGTGGCCTTCCTTATTTCTTGTTATGGCCTTCACTTTGTCTATTTTGTCCGATATAAGTATTGCTACCCCAGCTTTTTTTTCATTTCCATTTGCCTGAAAGATGTTTTTCCTTCACTTGCAGTCTGCGTGTGCCCCTCGTTCTGAGGTGGGTCCCCTGCAGACAGCAAATGTATGGGTCATGTTTTCTTATCCATTCAGCCACTCGATGTCTTTTGATTGGAGCATTCAGTTCAAGGTTATTGATAGGTACTTGTTTGTAGCCATTTCTATTTTTTGTGCCTGTGTTCCTTCTTCCCTTTTTATTTATTCTTTTTACAACAGTCCCTTTAGCCCAGAGGTTCTCAACCTTCTGGCCCTTTAAATGCAGTTCCTCATGTTGTGACCCAACCATCAAATTATTTTCGTTGCTACTTCATAACTGACATGTTGCTACTGTTCTGAATCGTCATGTAAATATCTGCTATGCAGGATGGTCTTAGGCGACCCCTGTGAAAGGGTCATTCGACCGCCAAAGGGGTCGCGACCCACAGGTTGAGAACCACTGCTTTAGCCTTTCTGCATTGCTGGCTGGGTGGTGATAAACTCCCTTTGGCTTTTTTTTTTGTCTGTGAAGCATGAGTTGTAAATTTAACCAAATTAAGAACTTTCCCTCTTATTACCAGAAAGATACAATTTAAAAGAGAAGAAACAAATCACAAACAAAGCAGATATTGGTAAGACATTTAAGTGGCCAATGGTTATGATCTAGACCCGTGGTCGGCAAACTGCAGCTCGCGAGCCACATGCGGCTCTTTGGCCCCTTGAGTGTGGCTCTTCCTAAGCCTTAGGAGTACCCTAATTAAGTTAATAACAGTGTACCTACCTATATAGTTTAAGTTTAAAAAATTTGGCTCTCAGAAGAAATTTCAGTCGTTGTACTGTTGATATTTGGCTCTGTTGACGAATGAGTTTGCCGACCCCTGATCTAGACTATATAAAGAACTTGTAAGAATCAATAAGAAGGAGACAAACAAGCAAGTTTTAAAAATGAGCAAAAGACAGAAGCAAGCATTTCACCAAGAGGAAGCACAGACGGTATAAAAGGACTTCAATGGCGAGACGCTCATTACTGATCAAGGTGATGCAGAATAAGACCTCGGGAGGTGCCTTCCTCCTCCCGCCAGGATTGGGAAATTAAGTCTGATGATGCCAGAGGGCAGCGAGGATGGGGATCAGGTGGACACATACGTGCTGCTGACAAGAGCAGGAATTAGAGCAACTGCTTTGAAAAGCAGCTGTCACCACGGTTGCCCTTTCAGCGCTCAGATATGTTCTCTGCCCCTCCCCGTGCCAAGGTGATGCCTTCCGCCCTGGATGCCCAGCTGGGCTGTGTGACTTTCTCTGAAAGTTAGAATCTAGCCAACTGCATGAGCGAAGCGTATCCCTTTGCCAGGAGAGCACCCACGTTCCCAGTAGAAGCAGCTCTCCTCCCCCAGTCCCAGCGGGAAATAGCATGGACCCGAGAGCCGAGAGCCGAGAGCCGAGAGCCGAGCCCGCACCGGGCATGGGAGGCCAGCGGGAAGGCACCTGTCATCTTGTGTAATCCATAAGGTGTGGGGGGGATTATTTCTTATTTCTGCATAAGTTAGCGTATCCCTCCTGGCATGGGCACTAGTTCATAAAGTTCAAGTTCATATGCCCTAAATCCAGAAATTTCGCTCAGAGGGGGTTTCCCTAGAGACCCTCCTACACACAAAACACATAAAAGAGCATTCATAGCAACGCCGTTCATAGTCGCAGAAACCCAGACACAGCCCACACGTCCTTTGGCAGAAAATCGATTGATAAATTACAGTTTATTTGCAAAAGTACACAAGCAGTCAACATGACTGTCTTCCAGCTACACACCACAACATGAATGAGTCTTATAAATATACTTTTGAATCATTAAGGCAAGTTCCCAAAGTCTCCACCCAGCACAGAACCATTTTCAGAAACCTCAAAAACAAACAAAACGAAATCAAACGGTTTAGAGTGGACAATGATATAATAAATGATTTTTGTTTTTAAAAAGTAAGGCTGATAGAACCAACATTCCTGAGAGAGGTTGCTCGGGGTGGGCCGGGAAGGTAGGCAGAAGGCCAGGCAGAGAAGCAGCGAGCGCACAGACGGGTGCTCTGACCTTGACTTTGACCTTATACAGGGTCAGACCCTAAATGTTTTTTGTTTTGTTTTTTGCTTTGTGGGCCATCGAGTCCCTTGTCACAACTGTCCACCTCGGCTATTGCCATGCAGAGGTGCCTTGGACAGTAAGTAGACAATGAGTGTGGTTGTGTGTTCCAATAAAACTTCAATTACAGCCCAGCTGGTGTGGCTCAGTAGTTGAGCATTGACCTATGAACCAGGAGGTCACAGTTCGATTCCCAGTCAGGGCACATGCCCGGGTTGTGGGCTCGATCCCCAGTAAGGGGCGTGCAGGAGGCAGCCCATCAATGATTCTCTGTTATCACTGATGTTCTCTCTCTCTCCGTCTCCCTTCCTCTCTGAAATCAATAAAATATATATTTTTAAAAACTTCAGTTACAGACTCGGAAATTTGAGTCTCATAACTTTACCTGTCATGAGATTTCATTCTTCTTTTGATATTAAAAACCACGTGAAAACTCTCTGTAGCTCCTGAGCCATATAAAGGCCGGTGTCTCAGATTCGGCCCAGGGGAGCGAGGCCCCCCCTCCCCCAGCTCTCCGCTTGGGCTCCTGGGGCTTCATCCAGTGGCTATGTTTCATTTGTTAGTTTATGTGCATAAAACATTCCCTGTAACTTTTGCAAGAATAAAATAAAGCGTCAGCCCTGGCCCAGAGGGGGTAGGACAAAGCAGAAAGGTGAGGGTGGGGGGCACAGACCCGCGGGGACACTAAATCTTCCCAAGCCTCGTCCCCAACCCGGGCTCTCTCTTCCTTCCCCAGCCCTGGCGGAGCCACTGCGGGGTGACCGGACCGACGGGAACCTTGGTCGGGATATTTCCTGCATCCATGGCTTACTATCATGTGTCATATTACACACACACACACGCACACACACACGCACACACACACACACACCTGAACGATATTAGCTGGACCATTTGTCTGCATGATTGAATTTTAAAAAAATAAAAAAGCTCTAGCCCCGTGGCCGGCAAACCGCGGCTCTCGAGCCACATGCGGCTCTCTGGCCCCTTGAGTGTGGCTCTTCCACAAAATGCCACGCGCAGGCACGTACAGTGCGATTGAAACTTCGTGGCCCATGCGCAGAAGTTGGTATTTTGTGGAAGAGCCAGTGTTTTGTGGAAGAGCAATACTCAAGGGGTCAAAGAGCTGCATGTGGCTCGCAGGCCCGGTTTGCCGAGCCGCAGTTTGCCGACCACTGCCCTAGCCTAGTTGGCTCAGTGGATAGAGCAGTGGCCTGTGGACCAGAGGGTCCTGGGTTCGATTCCAGTCAAGAGTATGTATCTCGGTTGCAGGCTCCTCCCCAGCCCCAGCCCTAGTCGGGGCGCGTGCAGGAGGCAACCCATCGATGTGTTTCTCTCCCATCGATGTTTCTCTCTCTTTCCCTCTCTCTTCCACTCTCTCTGAAGATCAATGGGAACATATCCTTGAGTGAGGATTAAAAAACAAGACAAAAGCCTAACCCTATCCTGTCCGGTACCGTCTGGAAGATGCCCCTTGCCACCCGCCTGGTGCCATGCTCGGTGGAAGGAGGTACATTTTAAAGGGACTTGTTGGGGGAACCCTGGGTATTATCTAGGACCGTGTATTTCAATAGCGAAAGCTACGCTGGTGGGGCCACTCCTGTTTCTCCTTCGCTTCCTCTCCAACGCGTCCCAGCAGCTTTCGGGGTCCCCTTCACAGCGCACCCTCCTCCCCCTCTTCTTCCTCGGGGAACCCGCAGCTGCAGCCGTCCTCCTCTTGGGCGGTCCGCACCGGTTTCAGGAACGCTGGGAGGGAAGTGCAAAGACACGGCTCGTTGGTTGTCGGTCGGAATCATCCAACATTCATTTCCTAGAACTCATCCCGGGGCCCAGACTTCCCCAGTGGCAGACGTTCTCCACTTGGATTCGAACCCGCCCGCCAACGAGAGCTGATGACGGCCGGTATGCGCTTTCCTCACGATGATTGAGGGTGAGTTTGGTTTTGTTTTCATTTTACCAAATATTTTTATTGGCCCTGAAGGACTGTATGCTCTACACAACGGCTAACGTGCCCTTGAGCAGGCGCCCCTAATGCATAAAACCTGTGGTGTCCCAAATATAACCGTGGTCTCAGGGCGGCTTTCTGAAATGGCACATCGGACAGGTTCTTCCGAATGAGGTGCTGAGGCACCGGGTGTTAGGACGCGCCCCCTACTCCACCTGTTAGTCAGGGAGCGACTGATCGATGCGCCAACGTCCAGGTTTTCTCCCACACACTCGGGTCAAGCGATTGTGTTACGGGTGAGCAACCTTCACTCCTTCAGATATTTCTACAGCCCGACAGAGCAAAGGCCCTGCCCCACCCAGTGTTACACGCTGTTGCTACAAAAAATAGCCGAAACCCAACAGCTGCACTGTCTCCAAGAATTTATGAAAACCTGGCAGGGCATTCACCAATAGCAATGGGGTGTCATGATGAAACCAGTGTTGCTCTGATACCCAGACCAGACAAAGGCAATACTAGAGCCCGGCCGGCGTGGCTCAGGGGCTGAGCATCGACCTATGAACCAGGAGGTCACGGTTCGATTCCCGGTCAGGGCACAGGCCCAGGTTGAAAGCTCGACCCCCAGTAGGAGATGTGCAGGAGGCAGCCGATCAATGATTCTCTCTCATCACTGATGTTTCTATCTCTCTCTCCCTTGCCTTTTCTCTCTGAAATCAATAATTATATATATATATATGAATGACAATACTAGAAAAGAAAACTATACATTCTATCCCTCAGGAATATAGCTCAGCAACTTAGAAAAAGAATTCTAGCCCTGATGGGTTTGGCTCAGTGGCTAGAGCATCGGCCTGCGGACTGAAGGGTCCCAGGCTCGATTCCGGTCAAGGGCATGTACCTGGGTTGCGGGCACATCCCCAGTGGGGGGTGTGCAGGAGGCAGCTGATTGATGTATCTCTCTCATTGATGTTTCTAACTCTCTATCCCTCTCCCTTCCTCTCTGTAAAAAAATCAATAAAATATGTTTTAAAAAAGAAAAAGAAAAAGAATTCTATACGATGAGCAAGCAGAGTTTATTCCAAGGATGCAAGCCTGGTTCAATATGCAGAAATGAATCTTTGTAATCCATCACCTTCACAGGATAAAGAAGAAAGTCAAGTGATTGTCTCAGGTGATACAAAGAAAACGTTGACAAGAGTCAACATTTATTCATGATTCTTAAAAAAATTCTCAGAAAACTAGAAATAGAGGAGAAACGTCCTCGACTTCATAGAGAGGATCCACTGGCCCTGGCCAAACGGCTCGGTTGGTTGGAGCATCGCCCTGTGCACCAAAAGGTTTCAGGTTCGATTCCTGGTCAGGGCAGATGCCCAGCTTCCGGCTAGATCCCCAGTCGGCACACATACAGGAGGCAACCAATCAGCCTTTCTCTCTCACATCGATGTTTTTCTCTCTCCCTCTCTTCCCCACTCTCCTTTCGAAATAATAATAATAATAATAAAAATATATCCTCAGATGAGTATTTAAGAAAAATAAAAGTCTACAACTCACATCATACTTACTGGTGAAACCTGAATGTTTCCCCCTAAAATTAGAAGTAAGGCAAAGATGTTCACTCACCAATTTTATCCCACCTGGTACTGGAAGTTCTCGCCAGCCAAGAAAAGGAAATAGAAAGCATACAGATAGAAAAAGAAAAAATAAAGCTTCCCTGTTTGCAGATGACATGGTCTACACAGAAAATCTCAAGAAATCTACAAAATATGCCCACAGCTAATATACGGGTTCCACAAAATCACAGGCTACAAAATCAGTCTACAAACATCAACTACGCTCCTATGTGCCAGCAATGAGCAGGTGGAGACCAGCCTTCAGCACCAATGCCATTTGCAGTTTAAAAAAACTCGAAGACCTAAATGTAGCAAAGCATGTGCAGGACTTGCATGCTGAAAACTACAAAATGGCGATGAAACGGATCGAAGGAAACAGAATAAATGGAGAGACAGACTGTATTCATGGATCGAAATACTTCACATCGTAAATTCTCCCCCACACGGGCGCACAGGTTTAGCACAGCTCCTCTCGGAGCCCAGCTGACTTCTGTGGGAGCACCTACGGTGATCCAAAAACTGTACATGGAAACGCAGAGGAACTGGAGTCGCTAAGACGATTTTGAAAAAGAAGAATAACGCGGGAAGAACCACGCTAACCCCTACCCAACCGTAGACGTCGTGTAGCTCTGGCCGCCAAGACGGCGGTGTTGGCGGAGGGTAAGCCTGGGGACCAGTGAACAGGAGGGAGGCGCTGGGACAGCCCCGCCCAGGCCCCGCCGACGGCTTCGGACGCAGCACAGAACAAGTCAACGGGGATCGATAGTGTCTTCACCCAGTGCTGGGGCCGCGGGACACCCACGGGCCAAAGCAGCAAAGACACGCGGATCCGGTGTAAGCCTCTCACGCCTGTACAGCGCGTGACGGAAGGCGAGCCCTGCAGTGAAAGGTCAGCATCTGGGTGCCGCGTTCCTAGACCGATTCCACGACGGAAGAGAGACGGTGGACTTCATCACATTAACAGACTTCTCTCTGCAAAAGCCCCTGGGGGGAGGCGGAACGGCTGCAGACACGTAAGTGACAGGGGCCTCGGATCTGGGGGGAATGAGGAATTCTCCACTGTCTATAGTCGGACAAGCAAACACGTCCATTGGAGACGGCAAACCCCACAAAGGAACACGTCACTGAAGATGGGCGTGGGAAGATGGTCCAGCCGCAGGGAAAGGCCAGGGAAGACCACAGGGCCCTGGCTGTTTGGCTCAGCGGACAGAGCGTCGGCCTGCGAACTGAAGGGTCCCGGGTTTGATACCCGGTCAAGGGCAGCGGGCTCGATCCCCAGTGTGGGGCCTGGAGGAGGCAGCTGATCAATGATTCTCGCTCATCATTTATGTTTCTCCCTCTCCCTTCCTCTCTGAAATAAAAAATATATATATATTTAAAAAGAGAGAGAGAGAAGAGGTGGTAAAAAATAAATAACTAACAGACCGCAGGGAGCGGTCAGTACCGCCGATCGGAGAGCTGACAGGAGAAACCCCGCCGGGCAGGTGTGGGCCAGGGACAGAGAAACGGGCGTCCTCGCTGCTGGGGGTCCCGCGGCTCCGCCCTCTGGGAAACAGCTTGCTGGTTTCTATGAAACTAAACGTCCACTTACTGTACGACCAGCGAGTGCACCCCCGGGTGTCTGTCTCAGAGAGTGAAAACGTGTGTCCACGCAAAACCCGTACAGCACTTCAAGGCAGCTTTCCATGCAATAGCCAAAAGCTGGGACAGCCAAGGCACCTCTCGGGGGCGAGTGGTGAAGCAGACTGGTCCACGCAGGCCGCGGGGCACCAGCCAGCCATCAAAGGGAGTGAGTGACGGGAACACACGCGGCTGGATCTCAGGGGCGTTAAGTTGAGTGAAAAAAGCCCATCGCAAAAGGCTGTGTATTCCTGACCCATTTCTATGTTGTGTGATTCCCTGTGCATAACATTCTCGAAGAGACAAATTGTAAAGATAGGACATGGGTTCGAGGTTGCCGGGGTTAGAGGGTAGGGGCGAGGGGGTGGGGTGGCTGTGAAGGCCGAGCAGAGGGAGATCTTTGTGCTCAGGGAATAGTTCTGTGGTTTTTTATGTTTTTTAAAAAATATATGCTTATTGATTTCAGAGAGGAAGGGAGAGGGAGAGAGAGAGAGAAACATCAATGATGAGAGAGAATCATGGATTGGCTGCCTCCTGCACGCCCCGCACTGGGGATCAGAGGTCAACCCTCAGCCACTGAGCCACGCCGGCTGGGCTGGTTCTGTGTTTCGATTGCACTGGTGGCTATACCAGTCTACACACGTGATCAGATGGCACCCAAGTACATACACGCAGCCGGGCGGGGTGGCTCCCTTGGTTGGAGCATCATCCTGTCCACCAACAGGCCGTGGGTCCCATTCCCGGTCGGGGCACCTAACTAGGCTGCGGGTCCCCTCTGTGGCCCGGACACGTAGGGGAGCCAGCCAATTGATGTGTCTCTCTCATGTTAATGTGTCCCCCTCTCTCCCTTTCTCTCTAAAAAATCAATAAAAACATAGATGAGAACCAATAAAAACACAGAGGTGAGGATTTAAAACACAAAACAAGTATCCACACACAAGGCATCACGGCCCCTTGCCCGGCCTGACCTCATGCTGTGGTTACATCGAACGCGACCCATGACTTTCCTGCTCACAACTTCCTGTGAACCTGCAGTTGTTTCAAAATAGAACATTTCTAAAAATAACTGAAAGCTTTCAAAAAATGGAATACGGTTCCATTGCAACTCACTCATTACTCATAAGCACTTTTGAAAACCGTTGAATGCAGGACTGTGTTGCTGGGTGGGCAAGGATGGAAAGATTCGTTCTTTCTGTGAGAGGTTTCGGTGAGAGCTGAGAGTTTGAAATCAAAGATGTGGACCTCAGAAAGAGAAGCCGGAGCAAACCGCAGGGGGGGGGGGGGGCGGGTGCCGGCAGCCCAAGCGCGGCCCACGGAGGCCTCCGCACGGTAATGAGACAAGGACACCCCCCCCCCCCAACAGAAAGGTGCTCAAAGGACTTGGTGGGGCTCTTCGCAGAGGAGGAAATCCCAATGGCCAACATCACATGAAAAAAGTCCCATCTCACTAGAAATCAGGGAAATGCAAATTAAAACCACAGTGAAATCTATCCGCCCACCAGAGAGAGGAAAAAGAACGCCAAGGTTAGCAAGGATGGGGCAGCAGGCGCTGTCGTCGCTGCTGGGCGCGTGTGAACGGCCCCTGCCGTCTGGAAAACACAAGGAGCCAGCAATGATCTCTCTATGCCAGTGGTTCTCAACCTTCTGGCCCTTTAAATACAGTTCCTCATGTTGTGGCCCAACCATAACATTATTTTCGTTGCTACTTCATAACTGTCATGTTGCTACTGTTATGAATCGTCATGTAAATATCTGATCTGCAGGATGGTCTTCGGCGACCCCTTTGGCAGTCGAACGACCCTTTCACAGGGGTCGCGACCCACAGGTTGAGAACCGCTGCTCTAGATTAAAACAACAGCAACACAGAAACCCATAATAGACAGAAACGTTGGAACCCCATTGTCTGAAATAGCCCCAAACTGGAAATGACCCAGGTGCCCATCCGTGTCTGAAGGGATCAGACGGACGGTGAGGTAGCCACTCAATAGAAGAGTATCCGGCAGTAGAAGCCAGCGCAGGTACATGCAGCCTGGATGGATCGTAACAACCAACGCTGCCTGGAAGAGGGCGGGTACGGAATAGATACGGGAGTACGGAACGGCCACCAGCCACTTCCCTCGGGTGACAAGTTCTCAGATGGCCCGACAGAACTGCTGCTCCGAGCAAAGCTATAAAGACGAGCAAGGAAGTGACTGCCGTGATTTGCAGCCGAGGCTGGCACTGGTGGGAGGGAGGGCTTCGTCGGCAAGGACAGGCAGGGCCTGGGGGGGGAGGGGGTAGTGACCCTGCTTCCCCGCCGGTGGGGTGACGCGGGCGTTCACGCTACAACAATCCATTAAGCTGTATTTCCCCCGTGTGCTCTATTGCACGATGTAAAAACAGTTCTGTATTGTTTTCCAAATGCCCTTTAGACAAATTGGTGTCGTGCATCTTTAGAGAAGACTTTGCTGACACCATCCCTCCCAAACCTGGAACATTCTGGGCTACAGCGCCCGCCGTCCGCTCGGGCCACCGCCCGCTCCGCCGAATCCCTCCTGCCAAACCTAGCCTGCATCTCTGGTTCTGTCCTCTCCGAAGACAAACTCCAGGCCCCATCTATAAGCTTTAAAAGAAATTATGAATATTTTCTAATTGATTTGAGAGAGAGAGAGGAAGGGAGAGGGAGAGAGAAACACGGATGAGAGAGAAACATCGATTGGCTGCCTCCTGCACGCCCCCTATTGGGATCTGAGCCTGAAACCTGGGCGTGTGCACTGGCCAGGAACCGAATCAGAGACCCCGTGGTGCATGGGGCGATGCTCAACCCACTGAGCCACACCGGCCGGGCTGTACCTTTTTTTGAATAAATACTAAGAGGTTCCATTCAGTGAGTGCTGGCTCTTGCCAAGTTCCGTATAGAAATACTCCCTTAGTTCAGTGCAGGAAAGTTTCTCACGTCATCCGTACTGCTGACGTCAGAGTCCTTGTCATTCAACGCGCTCGGACCCTCCAGGGGCTCTGTGCCTCCTGACCTCGCAGGGCTGCCTCAGGTTAAGGTCATTGCCAGCCCGAGGGGCAGGGCTGAGGGGGCAAAGGTTACTTTCTGATTCCTCCTGGCAGGTGCCTGTGTCACAGCTGTGCACACACACCTGCTCACAGAGTCACCCGGGACTGCACAAGCTTACCCTGTCGCTCCGCCAGGGCCCTGGGATGACGTTCTGCCCCGGCCCACTCCTCCCCTCCGCGCTGTGGGCATCTGGGCCTGGGGAGCTCTGAGCTGTGGGGCCCGCCTGTGCCCTCACTGACCACCCACTAGATGCCAGCACGTTCCCCCCCACCCCTACCCCCAGGAGGTGAAGCCCAGACTGCCTCCGGGTGTTGCCCGCTGTCCCCTCGGGGGCCACACTGCCCGCGCTGATCGCCACGGGCTGTTGTAACCCGCTTCTAGAACTTGGTCCCCTCCTCCCTTCCTCCCGGGAAAAGCCTCCCTCGGGCTCCGATCTGACCCACGGGGGACGGGGGCTCGCTTACGCTGCTTGAGGACGGACAGGAGTTTCCGCCGGCCCTGCTCCGCCGCCGAGAACCGCAGCGCCAGCAGGAGCAGCAGGGCCAGGGCCGCGGCCGACGCCAGCGCCAGGAGGAAGAGGCTGATGGGGGGCCGGGGACCTGCGGGCAGGGCCGAGGAGAGAGCAGGCGCCGTGTCATCTCTGAGTTTACTCACGTTTATGTTCACGGCGGCAAACCCCTCATCGTGGGAAGCGGGTCCTCAGGCATCCAGCCAGCTAACTTGGTAAACTTGCCCGCAAGTTAAGAAAAAAAAATTTCTTTTTAAACAACTTGCCCGGTCGGTGGGCTCAGGGGTTGAGCGTCGACCTATGAACCAGGGGGTCAGGGTTCAATTCCCGGTCTGGGCACAGGCCCAGGTTGTGGGCCCGATCCCCAGTGTGGGGCCTGCAGGAGGCAGCCGATCCATGATTCTCTCTCATCACTGATGTTTCTCTCTCTCTCTCTCTCTCTCTCTCTCTCTCTCTCTCTCTCTGCTTACCCGTGTGTGTCTCAGACTGAGGCAGCTGAGGAGAGTGTGCTGGTGCCCGTTGTGGGCAGAGCTAGGACCCGCGGTGGGTCGGATCCCCGTGGGAAGGGCCACCATCCAGTCACATGGACACGAGGGCGACAGACCAGCTACATACCTGGCTCCGGCGCGGGCGCGGGGGTGGGTGTGGGGGAGGGCGCGGCTGGGGAGGGGTCCGCCGAGCGGGGCCCGCACACCACGTCTCTCTCCTTTGTCCCGTTCACCAGCACGGCCTTCCCGGACTGGGCGCAGCTGAGGCCAATGGAGAGAGTCCCAATCAGTAACTCAGGTCCAGATCGTGCCAGTGAGACACACCGCCCTCCCCTCCCCATCAAGCAGCCTATCGCAAAGACGTGTGAGTCTGGGTTCATGGGGATTTTTTGAAAATATGTTTTTATTGATCAGAGAGAGAGAGAGGAAGAGAGAGAGAGAGAGAGAGAGAGAGAGAGAGAGAGACATAAATGTGAGAGTGAAACATCCATGGCTGCCTCCTACGGGACATTGAGCCCACAACCCAGGCCTCTGCCCGGACCGGGAATCGAACCTGTGGCCTTTCCGCGCACACGACGCTGCCCAACCGAGCCACACTGGCCAGGGCCATGCCAGGTGTTAGAGGGGAGCACGCACGCGTGGACATCACACTCCGTGCTGGGCACTGCCCACGGGAAGACGTGCCGATTGCTGAGGGAGGGTACGAGGCAGCGAGAGACGGGAAGGACCCAGAAGGGACGGGGCCGGCAGGGGCCGGCGGGCAGCTCTGACCTGGAGGCCTGGCTTCATTTCCCGGGGAAACGCCCGCTTTGCAGAGCCGGGCGCTCCTCCCCGTGCCGTCCCCGCCCTGCCTGGTGGGACGGTGTTCTGTGCCTACACTCGGTCGATTTCAAAAAGCTCAGTGAGTCTGGCCGGCGTGGCTCAGTGGTGGAGTGTCAGCCTGGGAGCCAGGAGGTCAGGGTTCGATTCCCAGTCAGGGCACATTCCCGGTTACGGGCTCCATCCCCAGCAGGGGGCGTGCGGGAGGCAGCCGATCGATGTTGATGTTTCTTTCTCATGGATGTTTCTATCTCTGGCTCCCTCCCTCTCTCTCTAAAGTCAATAAAAACTTCCTTTTTTAAAGCTTCCATGATAACATTCTTTGTCTTTAAGAAAATTAGCCCAGGCTCCTCACTGCGTGAGCAAAGGGAAGTTATACGTACTCGGTCCAGGGCCGGCAGGTGCCGAGTTTCTGATCGTTAAATGTCCCGGGGTCACAGTCTTTGCAACCTGGCATAGAAATTATAAAAAGCAAAAATCAGAAAGGAAGGATCTCCATCGTTTCGTAATTTTCCCTGCGATGGCCACACTCCATAATAAAGCTGTGAACTTCAATCAATCTGTACAGATTGTTCAAGGATTCTTGAGACCAAACCCTGGGATGAATCAACGTATGAAGCTCCCGGTCCTGGTGAATGACAAATTGGCTTGCAAATAGTTGGTAAATATCCTATATTTGACGCAGCGGTTCACTGCTTGTAGCTTTAAGGGTCTACAAATGTACGCTTGATTTTACATTCCGAAGGTCCAGCCTGAGCCTGCTGTATGTTATCTTTATTTTGGCTTATTAAGAGTGTGGGATTTTTTTTTTCAATTTAATTGAATTTATTGGAGTGAGCTTGGTTAATAAAATTGTATAGGTTTCAACTGTATAATCCTATATAATAAAAGCCTAATATGCTAAGTGTCCGGTCAGTCGGTCGGCCGTTCAACCAATCAAAGCGTAATATGCTAATGATAATCTAAGGCCACTCAACTGCTTGCTATGACGTGCACTGACCACCAGGGGGCAGACAGTCAACTGGTCAACCAGTCGCTCTGACGTGCACTGACCACCAGGGGGCAGATGTTCCGACCGGTAGGTAAGCTTGCTGCTGGGGTCCAGCCGATCAGGACTGAGGGAGACAGGCCGGACACGCCCTGGACCCCTCCCACGGTCCCTCCCGGGCTGGCCAAACTCCCACGTCCCTCCCCAGCCCCCGATGGTGCACCACTGGGGTCCTTCGGCCTGGCCTGCACCCTCTCGCAATCTGGGACCCCTCGGGGGATGTCGGAGGGCCGGTTTTGGCCCGATCCTGCAGGCCAGGCCAACGGACCCACTAGTGCATGAATTCTCCCTCCCCGCCCCCTTTCCCTCCGGTCATCACCATACCGTTATCTGAGTAGGAGGTTTGTTTTGTTTTGCTTAATCCCTCCACCTTGTTCACCCAGCCCCTCCTCCCCTCCCTTATTGACAGACATCATCCTGTATGCTATTCGCTTGTGAAATCGCCACAGTGAATCTGTGCTAAGTACATTTTTAAAGGACACACACACACAAGAAAAGACCAAGACCCAAGTTTGACGACACACTTGCACTAGATGGCTGATCAGCACACCCACCGTCGTCCGTTACTTCTTGACCTCGCCCGCAGTCCTGCTCACACATGGCGCACCCGGCCCCTCGGCAGTGGAACCCCGGGATGCACTCGCATTCGGCATCACTGGTGGGGGAGCACCCCTTCTTCGTCCTGAAAACACCTGCAAGGCCCCCCGTGTTACATCACACTGGATGCCCAAGACCAGGAAGCACATTTACGTTCTGCAATAAGACCCAGGCTCACTCTACTTAAAATGTTCCCAAATGCCCTGGCAGGTGTGGCTCAGTGGATAGAGCATCAGCCTGCAGACTGAAGGGTCCCGGGTTTGATTCCGGTCAAGAGCACATGCCCGAGTTTGGGGCTCAGTACCCGATGGGAAGCGTGCAGGAGGCAGCCGATCAACGATTTTCTCTCAACATTGATGTTTCTCTCTCTCTCTTTCTCCTTTCCTCTCTGAAATTATATATATATATATATATATATATATATATATATATATATATATAATCTTTTTAAAATGTTCCCAATGATCTTAAAGGATAAAGTGCACCTTTGAATCCCAATAGAAGACACTTTTACATTTTGCTGATGAAAATTTTCTCTCTGGTCAAATGCGTGTTTCCTCTGACATTTAAAAAGCTCAGTCCACATGTCATTGCTGTGGCAGTGAATTATTTTTCCTGGGCCTGCCTATGGACAGGGGACCCCGCCCCTCGGACCCCTGACTTTTGGGAGGCCAGCCCCCTAGGGAATACATCTGGGTGGCGGTGCCCCCCGCCCGTCTCCGAGTGAAGCCGTCCCCGAGGTCCTACCTTCGCAGCGCCGGCACAGGTTGCAGGCCTCCTGTCCAGGGCTGCGGGAGAAGCTGTTGGAGGGACAGGGGATGCAAGTCGGAGCCTTGATTTTCCCACAGAAGGTACCTGACGGGCAGAGCACAACCGTCTGTGTTTGACAACGGTTACCGTCGCCGGACACGTTGTGATGTTCACAAGAAAACTAGAATCCGAAACACTAATTCGTTTTCCAGGTGCCACAGTGATAGGCTTTATTTTGCTGATGGGCTTCTTAAAAGTATACATGTGGGGGGCCCCAGCTGGTGTGGCTCAGTGGATAGAGCATCGGCCTGTGGACTGAAGGGTCCCGGGTTCGATTCCAGTCAAGGGCACATGCCAGGGTTATGGGCTCGATCCCCAGTAGGGGGCGTGCAGGAGGCAGCCAATCAATGATTCTCTCTCATCATTGTTTTTATCTCTCTCTCCCTCTCCCTTCCTCTCTGAAATCAATAAAAATATATATTTTTTAAAAAGTCTACATGTGGGCCCTGGCCCAGTGGCTGGAGTATCAGCTCATACCCCGAAAGGTTGCGGGTTCCACAGATGTTTCCTCTCCCCCCACTTCCATTCTCTCTAAAATCAATAAAAACATATCCTCGAGTGAGGATTAAAAAAACATTTTTAAGTATAAATTTGCAAGATTGCCCTCAACATAATCACAGAAATAAGAATAACAAAGTGTAGGTATTGCAACAAATAAGTCAACGGAAAGAAAATAGTTCCCTTTGTCTATTGAATAAAACAGAATGATTTCTCTGGATTGATCCAGGAGATCAGTATGATAGGATTCAGGGGGAGATCAGCGTCCTTCACTGATACCTGTGCCTGCCTTCCCCCACTCTGCGCCCCCCACACACACACAGACACACACACAGACACACACACAGACACACACAGACACACACAGAGACACACACAGACACACATAGACACACACAGACACAGACACACACAGAGAAACACACACACAGACACACACAGAGACACACACAGACACACAGACACACACAGACACACACAGACACACAGACAGACACAGACACACACACAGACACACACACAGACACAGACACACACAGAGACACACACAGAGACACACACAGACACACACAGACACACACAGACACACAGACACACACAGACACACACAGACACACAGACAGACACAGACACACACACAGACACACACACAGACACAGACACACACAGAGACACACACAGACACACACAGAGACACACACAGACACACACACAGACACAGACACACACACAGACACACACACACACACACACACACACACCCTCTACCCCTCTCCTCGCTCCCTGCTGTGCCCCAGGTGGAGCCCAGGGCCTCCCCACAGCTGCCATTCCCTGAGGCTGGCCGGGTGCCTGCCCTCTTGTAACCCTCCTGGGTCCTCCCAGCCACTCTATGGACCAGGTTCTCTCGTTACCCCTGGAGGACGCGGCGGGGCAGGTGGCATGGCTTTGTGCGCACGGCTAAGACACCGCCTCCGAGAGGTACTTGTCGGTGACCGTGTAACAGGCCATTCAGGCAGCGCTCCTGGGCCCTGACCCTGGGACCACCCGCACCCCGTCTCAGCACCACAAGCACACGGTCGCTGGGTCCTCACCCGCTGGGCAGTCCCTGCAGGAGCCCTGCCCTGGTCGCACCCGCTCCACACTCACGACCAGCAGCACCGCGGCCAGGAGCCCGTAGCGCCCGCGTCCCATGACGAGGTCTGGGTCTTGCACGGAGAGGATCAGCAAAGCAGACTCCCGGAGCCTGGGCATCCAAGGCGCCGTTCCGAGTGCGCCTGCGAAAGGGGCGGCGCAGGGATGGGGAGAGTTCTCCTGCCCGGCGTGAGCGTCCCCGCCACCGCCATCCAGTCCCACGGAACGCGGAGTTTCCAGGGAAATCGGGACAGGAAAGGGAGGACGCTCACAGGAACGTCCCTGGGGGGACCAGGTGACGACACGCATAGCTCTGTGCACGCCTGCCTCGGCCAGAGGGGCACTGCCCAGCCAGTTCCCCCAAAACACAGAAGTCATCACAGCAGGAACTTTTGGGGACTTTCTTGGCTGCTTAGCACCCAGATTTCAGCAATGCCAGTCGCCTGCTGCCCCTGGACTCTGAGAATCTGCCGGGACCTCTAACCGTTCAGCTGGACGAGAAGATTTTCCGTTATCACCGTTTGTATGAACAGCATGTGGACATTTCAACCACCAGTTGCTGAAAAGTTGCCATACCTCCCTGCTCAACGCCCCATTGCATGAAAAATTTTAAATTTTTCAGTTGCACTTGGCATTCAATGTTCTGTTAGTTTCAGGCGTGCGACACAGTGGGTGGGCATTCGTACAACGCACAGAGCGATCCCCGCGTAAGTGGGTCGCACCCACCCAGCATCTTAACACAGGTATCACCAAACGATGGACTATCTTTGCTCTGCTGCGCACATCTTCTTAGTAGATGTAGCTGCTCATTTTGAGATTTGAAGCTCATATCGGAACAAAATAAGGAGTACAGAGAACATCTCCTTAGAGATTTGTATTTGATCTTTGTTTTATGAGCTATGCAGAGAGGATGTGAGCCGTTAGAAGGGGGGACAGTCTAGGAATGTTACCAAGTAAACGGAGCCTCTATCCTCCCCCCCAGCCAGAGCCCCCTGTCTGCCCCGCTCGGACCAACCTTGAGCTCGCCCGCCGGCAGGTGAGGAACTTTCCGGGACTCGGTCTTGGGAGCAGCGCGTTGTGAGGAGGAGGGAGGCTGACAGGTTAGAGTTAGACACACACCAGGCGCTGGAGTGACTCAGCCGGGGCGGGGCCTCGCGGGAAATCCCCGCCCAGCTCTGCGGGGAGCAGGCTGGGTGTGAGCTGACCCCAAACCCCTCAAACAAAGGCATTTCGAGCACTTCTTGGAAGCAGCGCTCTGCTGGAGGTATTTGCAAGGTGACTTTGGTGAAGAGATTTTGTCACTTTCTGTAATTCTTCGAAATGAGAGGGACGAAACCGGCCTCAGAATAAGGACCAGCCCTTGTGCAACGCGCTGCCTCCTTGCTCTAGTCCAGCGGTTCTCAACCTGTGGGTCGCGACCCCTTTGGGGGTCCAACGACCCTTTCACGGGGGCCGCCTGAGACCATCGTGAAACATATATATAATTACATATTGTTTTTGTGATTGATCACGATGCTTTAATGATGTTCAATTTGTAACAATGAAAATACATCCTGCATATCAGATATTTACGTGACGATTCATCACAGTAGCAACATTACAGTGATGAAGTAGCAACGACAATAATGTTATGGTTGGGGGTCACCACAACCTGGGGAACTGTATGAAAGGGTCGCAGCGTTAGGAAGGTTGAGAACCACTGGGCTAGCCGCTGCAGTAGCTACAGTGCATCCAGGCCCGGTAAGCACGCGAGTGAGTGCTGTCTTCAAAAGGACGCTGGGAGTCAACAGGACTCCCTATTTATTGGGACAACATTACGCAAATGAGGACATGGAGGCTCTGCCAGACAATCAGCAGGAGGGAGAGCCCGGATTAGAACCCAGGACTACTAGAATCCCTTTCACTGTGCTCCTTGCTGCGGGGGGGGGGGGGCGGGGGGGGGCGGGATGGGAAGAAGGAGGGAGAGGCAGAGGGAAAGGAGACAGGAGGAGCCGTAGAACTGAAGTGCCAGGCTACCTTATGGGGCAAAGTGAGGTCTATGAAGGGAGAAGAGGAGGGGGAGGGGGAGGAGGAGGAAGAGGAGGAAAAGCGGTCAGGAAGAGAAAGGGGGGGGGGGGCAGGAGGGGAGGGGAGGAGGTTGCCTTAGAGACGCTAAGATGAACTGTCCAGCATCGTGTCTCCTATCTCAGGAAGACAACCTGAACTAACAGCAAGAGGGGTTTGGACGGAAACAGATGGGCTTTCCCTTGGGATCTAAACAGAAAGCCGCTCCCCCCGCACCCCGCCCTGTACCCCCGTCCCCCCGTCCCCCCGTCCCCAGGGAGACAAGGAGGCTTGGTGTTGACCGGGGGATGAAGGGAGAGGACAGGCGCTAACATTTACTAGGCATTTGCTGTGTGCTGAGCACTGTATGTGTCCATGCCCCCCATCAGGCACTGTCCTCCTTAGAAACTTCCAGCGGCTCCTGCTGTCTCCGTGCTCGGAACCTCCTGAGCCTGACCTGAAGTTGCCTTTTTGGAAAACTACGATCCAGTTCACCTAACAACCTTGAAAGTGTCCGTTTCGATGGGTTTCAGTATATCCACCGGCGGCGCGGCCACCCCCAGCACGGAGTTCCAGAGCATGTTCTTGGTCCAAAGGAACCCTGTGCCCATCAGCGGTCACTTCCCAGCGCCCCTCCCCTCCCAGGGCCCCTCCCCCTCGTCCCGGTAGCTGCTCCTCTCCTGTCCGTCGCTAGACATGGTCCTGTTCCGGCCATTTCACATAGAGGCCGGCACGCGGTGAGCGGTTCTGGTATCGGGTTCCGTCTCTCAGCGGCTGGGGGACGTGGAGCCGTTGCCACCGCTTGGCTCCGGTTAACGATGTTGCTGGGAGCGTCTGTGAGCAGGTGTCCGTATGGACATGTGTTTCCAGCTCTCTCTTTTTAAAAAACAAAAACAAAAACAAAACGTGTTGTTGTTGTGAATCCTCCCCCGAGGATATTTTCCCATTGATGTTTAGGGAGAGTGGGAGGGAGGGGGAGAGACAGAGAGAAACATCTCCTGCCACCGAGCCCCTGCCCTTGACCGGAACCAAACCCAGGACCCTTCGTCCACGGGCCAGTGCCCTGTGCGCTGAGCCCAGCGGGGAGCCCCAGCTCCCCTGAGCGCGCGCCTGGGCGCGGAGGTGCTGCGCTTTCGGAGAAATTGCCAGACTCTTTCCCCCAGTAGCTGCCCCATTTTACATTCCCACCGACGATATATAAGGGTTTAGAGCAGGGGTCCTCAAACTTTTTAAACAGGGGGCCAGTTCACTGTCCCTCAGACCGTTGGAGGGCCGGACTATAGTTTAAAAAAAAAAAAACTATGAACAAATTCCTGTGCACACTGCACATATCTTATTTTGAAGTAAAAAAACAAAACGGGAACAAATACAATATTTGTATTTGCATGTGGCCCGCGGGCCGTAGTTTGAGGACCCCTGGTTTAAAGTCTTCATATCCTTGCTATCACTTGTTATTTATTTTAATTCAAAGACATTTATTACCCGGCTGGCGTGGCTCAGTGGTTGAGCGTCGACCTATGAAGCAGGAGGTCAGGGTTCGATTCCCAGTCAGGGCACAGGCCAGGGTTTAGGCTCGATCCCCAGTGTGGGGTGTGCAGGTGGCAGCCGATCCGTGATTCTCTCTCATCACTGATGTTTCTATCTCTCTCTGCCTCTCCCTTCCTCTCTTGGATCGATAAAAATATATTTAAAGAAAAAAGAAATTGATTAAACCATCCTAGCAGATGGAAAGTGCTGTCTCTGTGGGTTTGATTTGCTGTCTTTCCCTGACTTTACCTCCCCGTCTCCACGAGTGGGAGCAGCAGGTGGGTAAGAGCCCACGCTCAGCTGTCAGCTGACAATGGAATCGAGGCTCATGACCCCCGATGGTCACGTGACCGTGCACAGATTTCTTAACCTCCCTATCTCAGTTTTTGGAACCATACCTTCCAGATGCAGCAACACTCCCTCCTCCCTGAGCGAGGAGTGGATGCAACATTGAACACGAAGTACTGAGCGCCATGCCTGGCCCCTCGCTCTCCGGGAAACGGTCATTGCTACTGAGCTTGAGTCTGAAGTGTCCCTTTCCTGCCGCTCACACGGATCATCGGTACAACCGCCCTGAGCCAGGAGCAAGAGGAGGAAGCAATGCCGGGCCTTCTCCAGACTGTGTTCCCAGTCCTGCACCCCTCAGGGAACCCCGCTGATCTCATGCTGCCAGCCACGCTCCCAGCAGCACCTCCCCATTTGCATGGGGCGCACTGCGGGGGGCGCCCAGGGTGACATTTAACTGGGCTGCCTCCTCACTGAGCTGAATGCTACGCACTAACCTAATTCTGGCTGCTCTGTGGGCTGAGGTGTTACCGCCCCTGGAAATGACATCAGCGTTTCCCAGCACAGTCATCAGCTCACTTTTTTGAGGTGAGACAGTGACCTACAAGCCTTCGCTGAGCTGAGATCCCCAAGTCGGCGTGTGCCGGCCCACAGCCACCGCGTGTGCCAGCCCACAGCCACCAGCGTGTGCCAGCCTACAGTCACCGCATGTGCCAGCCCACAGCCACCGCGTGTGCCAGCCCACGGCCACCGTCTCCACTCAGGGTGCCACTGCCGAAGGCCGCCAGCGTGGCCCGGTGTTTACACAATCTCAATGCTGGGTTCTTGTTGGATGAAATCGTCACAGGGGCGAAGGCAGGTGCACCTGCTCTCTGACCAGCCACAGGGTCCTCTTCGTACGCGTTTCGTTTGCTCTAGAACATGCATCGCTTTGCTTTATTCACTGGAGGGCTCTAATCTGTCAAATGCAGCAGAAACGTCACCTTGTCCGTGCAGCTCCCGGACCGCACCAGCGATGACCCCGGCAGACATCAGCAATTTCGCAAGCTTAGCGATAACAGGTTTCATCACCTCCTCAGTCCTTAGCCACGGAATAGATTGCGTTTTGTTTTTACTGATGACAGGTCTAATGTTGAATATCTCAAGCGGGTATGCTTTGAGGCTGAAGAGTGTGAAGGTTCAGCTCTCACCAAGATAAGACGATCTTTAGAAACGGAAAGACACACAGCCCTTCCACATGAGCCTCGGCTGTGATGGGCTCTGTGGTCCCAGGCCCAGCCTGAGGCCGTCTCACCGAGGGACACGTCACTGCTTCTACCTGGCATTTCCCAAAGGATCGATTCTCTCAAGACTCAGTGTCCCCACCCCGACCCCAGGCACCGCCCCATCCGGGCAGGGGTAGCTGGAGAGGTGCCAGTCACAGGATTGGAAGGAGGAGATCCGAAAGGGATCAGAAGAAAGAAAATGAGTGGAATGAGAAGGGGCGGGCGCGGAGAACAGGGGGAGAAGGAAGCACATCTGTAAGGCCAGGGGGTGCGAGCAGCTATGACATTTGCTCCCTTTCCCCCATGTTCACGCTTCCCCAGGTGCCAGCCCTGACCGTTCATGACTCACACGTAGAACTTCGGACGCACCTGCCGCGGTGCCGCCCGGCAGAGGTGCCCGAGGCCCCGGCCGTGTGCCCGGCCTGTGGGCGCCCAGCTCAGTCCACTGCACCCGAAACTGTTCTCCCCGGCGGCCCCCGGTCACAGGCGCACACAGTGACGAGGGCGCCTCTGGGGCTGGGACCTGGCGCTCATGCTGGCGTGGGGACACGGACCTGCCACGGGCTCCACCGCCCTCGGGACAGCTCTGTCGCCGCGGAAACAGCCGCAGTTCTTGTTCTGGGTCTTGGAGACCAGGTGACCGCATCTCAGTGCTGAGCCCCTGAGCACAGAGCCTCTGAGTGCAGGGGGAGGGCCACAGCGGCCCTGGGGCAGGGGGAGGGTCACAGCGGCCCTGGGGCAGGGGGAGGGTCACAGCGGCCCTGGGGCAGGGGGAGGGTCACAGGGGCCCTGGGGCAGGGGGAGGGCCACAGCGGCCCTGGGGCAGGGGGAGGGTCACAGCGGCCCTGGGGCAGGGGGAGGGTCACAGCGGCCCTGGGGCAGGGGGGAAGGGGGTCACAGCAGCCCTGGGGCAGGGGGAGGGTCACAGCAGCCCTGGGGCTGGCAGAGGCAGAGGCGCAGCAGCTGTCCGGTCCTCAGACACCCAGGAGGCGATGGCTCCTTGCATCACCCATTGTTGTGCAAGAAGATGATGGAAAGTGTCATTTCCAAAAGCCCCGGTGTCCGTTTTCTGCATCCTACGTCCCTGTCTGTGGTTCCCGAAGCCCCTACTGCAGCCAGGTCCCATTCCAACATCTGCACGCGGGGTGGGCGGAGCAGTGTATCCTGTGGCATTATTCCTTGTTGTGGCATCTATTCGTGTCACACCTGTCAACCCACCTTGCCCACCCCGTACGCGTGGTAAGCAGCATAAGAACTGTCCTACGGGTTCTTTACTAGAATAAACCCAGAATTGCAGTTTTTATTATAGAATTATTTAATAAAATTTCATGAAATCTTTGAACATGCAAAGCCTCAGATATATTTAAACAAGTTTAGATATTTTATATTGATCATTGGTCATTTTTTAATTTTAATAGGTACTTTTGAAACATTTCAAAGAAAAGTGACTTTTTTAAAACAAACATGAAAAATAATTTAATTTAAAAATTGTGCAGAGCTACACTTACATTTTACATTACCTGCATGTAAATTCTGTACACGCTGAGTATACAGTTCTATTTTTTAATCTTTTAAGCCAGTACTGTCCACAGAACACAAATGATGTGTCATTCTCCATTTTAACAAGGAAAATAAAGGCCAAAATAATACATTTCACTTCTCTTTTAAAATATATGATTTGTGTAATACTCTATGACTCCCAATAAGTAAGTGTTTTCTGACATTAACAGCTAATGTGCGGGTTGCGCCCTGCATTGCAGATGGACTGCAGTGCGGGAATGATTTTATTTAACCTCATCAGTTCTGCGTTTAAGAACTCTTGTTGCCCTGGCCTGTTGCTCAGTGGTTAGAGCATTGGCCTGCGGACTGAAGGGTCTGGGGTTTGATTCCGGTCAAGGGCATGTAGTACCTCGGCTGCAGGCTGCTCCCTGTCCCGGGGCCTGGTGGGGGCTCGTGCAGGAGGCAACCAATTGATTTGTTTCGCTCACATCCATGTTTGTCACTGTCTTTCCCTCTCCCTAAAAGTCAATGGGAAAATATCCTCAGGTGAGGATTCACCCAAGAAATAAAGAACTACTGTTACACCCTAGCTGGTGTGGCTCAGTGGAAAGAGCACCAGCCCGCGGACTGAAGGATCCCGGGTCCGGGTCCGGTCAAGGGCATGCGCCTGGGTTGTGGGCTCGGTCCCCGGCCCTGGTCAGGGCGTGTGCGAAGGCAGCCAGTTGATGTGTCTTTCTCACATCGATGTTTCCCTCTCTCTCCTTCCCACTCTCTCTAAAAATCAATGGAAAAATATCCTCAGGTGAGAATTAAAATAATAATAATTTTAAAAAGAGCGACTGTGACTCTTCTCACGGTAAAGGAACAGAGGCTGAGAGAGTTGGAGTCACTGAGCGGCTCCCGGGCCGTGTTCTGGCTTCATCTCCAGGAGCCCCGCTCACCTCACGGGACCCGCTGCTGAGTCCCGTTTTCACGGCCGTGGAGGACGCCCAGGTAGCTGTCCAGGATCCCGGGGCAGCCCGGGCCAGAGGGGGCCTGAGCCCAGACAGGCCAGCCTCGGAGGGCACCCACACGCACCCTCCACGTTTCAGGAAAGGAGAGGCCAGGGATGCGACCCAGTCTTGTCCTCTCCACGCCCGCCCCCCCCCACCCACCCCCCCCCCCGCCCCTTACCCTCGGGCCAGCAGTTCTGAGTGACTCCGGAGCTACGCGCATGCTGGCTCGTTCCTGTGAATGAATCAAAAGATGTGCTGACTCAGCACCGCTGAGGCTGTCGGCTCCGTGGTTTGAGTGCTGCCTCGGAAACCACATTCGATCTCACCGACGTGAATGATGGCGCAGAAACTGATAGTTAATCAACTTCAAGAATCTTCATAAAGAGCAGAATCAATGGTCCTTAGAAGCCGCTTTCGGAGGGAGCCAGACTCACAGAACAAAAAACGTTAAAAAATCAGAGCATGGAAGTAAACCAGTGTTCTGTATTTTTAAATTTTATATTATTGATTTTAGAGAGAAAGGGAGAGAGAGGAAGATGGGGAGAGAGAAACATTGATCATTGTCTCCCACACTCGCCCCAATCAAGGATCGAACCCACAACCTGGGTGTGCTCCCTGACGGGGAATCAAGCCCGCCACCTATGTGCGTGGGATGATGCTCCCATCTACTGAGCCACACCGGCCAGGGCTGCAGTCTTAATCCTGCTGGAGAGAGAGTGGCCACATCCACGGAGGGGAACACGTTCTTCGGGCCACAAGTGACACTGAGCAAAGAAGTACCTCTGGAATGAATGCCGTCACCTCATCTGGCGGCTGCGCTGACGGCCAGGCCCTGCCTGCCCCCAGCAGCCGCCGTAGCCCTCCGGAAGGACATTATAAATATACGAATCTCTCCAATTGTTTCATAAACTCCGCTCCTGTCAGCTAGCAGTCAAGTACATTTCTCCCCCCACTCCCCCCAAAGAGGCAAGACCACATCAGGACATGCATTTTGTTTCCTTGTGAACTTTTCCATAGTCATCAGCATTACCTACCAGATCATTCCACTCCTGTGTCAACCCACCTCTTCCTCCACGAAATCTGCCTCCTCTTCGGGGTTTACATGCCGATGGGAAACCGCTGCGTGAACCACTGGTTTTCATGAAGATTGTTTTCAGTTAAATGTTGCCACGCTCAACAGACTTCCAATGCACCTGTGTGTAGTTCTGAATGTTTTATATATGCCTCCTGGGTCTATTTAATTCCCAAGTTTCATGGTTGCTATCTTCATTCTCCAGCCCTCATCAAGTTAACAAATTCAATTTAACACACATTTACTGATATCTAACGCCAGTGTACGTGATCTGACCCGGCTACTTCTGCTCTGAGTCCTGCCACCACCTCCAGGCTGACTCCCTTGCTTGCTGTTCTTTTTTAAAAATATATATATCTTATTGATTTTATAGAGAGAGGAAGGGAGGGAGGGAGAGAGAGATACAAATATCCATGATGAGAGAGAATTATTGATCCGCTGCCTCCTGCACACCCCCAGGTGGGGATGGAGCCCGCAACCCGGGCATGTGCCCTGCCCAGGAATTGAATCGTGACCTCCTGGTTCAGAGGTCGATGCTCAGTCACTGAGCCACCCCGTCTGGGCCCTTGATTGCTGTTCTTTAAGGCTCCACAGGCGCTCCTGCTTCAGGCCTTCCCTTTGCTGCCCCCTCGCTAACATGCTCTTCCCCCCACTTTCCACATGACCTGTTCCCTCATCTTCCTCCGGTGTCCTCCCCAGAGAAAGCCTTCCTGGACCACACGCCCTGTGAGAACCGCCCTCCCTCACTCCCCATCCCCTTTCCGTCCTTTCCTCTCCTTCAGCGAGGGTGTTTCCACCGGCACGAACAGGTGTTAGTGCTGGTTTACTGTTCTGCGGTGAGAAGTTAGACCTGAGCCGAGCGAGGAGGACCGGCAGAAGGTCACCAGGGCGGAAAGCCCCAGGTGCCTAGCAATGGGCGAGGCTGTAACACAAGGGCCGCATGCCCGGGGCGAGCTCTCCTCCCGTGGCCTGTCGCTGGCCATGCAGCTCAGACCCGTGACCTTTCTATCACTGGTCACGCGGCTCAGACCCTCCCTGGCCTTCCCTGCCCTTGAGCTGCTGGTCCTGAGGGTGAGACCCCGTAGAGGGGAACACACTTGGGGCCGGAGGATAGCCCTTCAGCATTCGGCCCCCAGGACAGCGATGCCTCACATTGTGTTTCAGCTCCAGGCCCAGACAAGCAGCAAAACCGGACAAGCAATGCCAAGGCTGCCTCAGGCCCAGCTGCACTGACTAATGACCCCCTGGCACCCATCGATCAGCAGTGAAAGGACCCCGAAAGGACACAGCGGGAAAGCCAGGAGCAGCCTATTGGGGTCCTCCCTGAGCCTCAGATCAATACCCTCAGCTCCTTAGGCGCACACCTGCCCTTCACCCCCCCCACCCCCCACCCCCAGCAGGTTTCCTGTCTCTCTGTCTCTCCTCAGCTCCAAGGGCCCTGCTTTCGTCTGTGACTTGTTTCCTGAGCTCATTTCTCCTACAGCTCACCTCGACCTCTGTGACCTTCTCAATAACCTTTCTCCTAGAGCTTGAATCTTGGCTCTGAGTTCTCTCTTAGCCGGAACTCAAGTACTGGGGTTGCTGAACCCAGGTCCGGTCTGACACCACCAGCCTAAAACCTGGTACCGTTTTCACTGCCAACTGTTTGCCTCCTCCCCGCAAGAACATAAGCTCCATGAGACGGGGCCTTCTAAGCAGGGCCCGGCATCTGACAGGTGCTCAGTAAATGCTGAGTTTTCTTGTCTTGTGAGGCATCTATAATAATAAAAGCATAATATGCTAATTAGACTGGACATCCTTCCAGACAACCTTCCGGGCAAAGCTGGGGCTGCGAGTGAAGCCTGGATCCCGGGTGCCTGCCGGCGGCCGGAGGGAAGGAAGGCCTACTCTTGCATGAATTCCGTGCACCGGGCCTCTAGTATGTAGATAAGGCACCATCCCAACAGCCTTCCCAGCCTAGAGAGGAATGAAGAAGTTTACACAGACAACTAAGATATGCGCGTAGGGTCTTATCGGTTCTATTGAGGACAGAGAGCTGCCCTTAATAGAATCTACAGAACAAGTTTCCTGGAGGGCCTGGCACTGGGACTGGGTTTTTCAGAATGGATAAGACATTGACGAGCTGGCCTGGGAGCAGGGGGCATGCCAGGGAGCGGAAACGGCCGTGCCGAAGCATGAAGGAGGCAAAGTCCAGGGTATGTGCAAGGAAGAGAGGACATGGGTGAGGGAGAGGCACGAATGGAAGGAAGATAAGGTAGAAAAGATCTGAACACGGTGCAGAAGGATTTGATCTGAATCCCCTACATAGGAGCGCACTGCCAAGGTCAGCAGCTCCACAGGACCTCGCAGACACGCAGCAAGTCGCCCAAATCTTTTGTTCTTAGCCTGGGAGCAGGCATGGCTTCACCATCTGCAGAGCAAGTGAGCCTCGAGAAAAGAGGGAAACGGCGCAGGGGATAAGGGCCCTGCTGCCGGGTGCGAACGTGCCCTGCTGGACGGGATACGGGCTTCTCTGGCCGCTGAGAGAAACGCTGGCGGGGCTGCAGGCCACTGTGTGCTTCTGAGATTACGGGAATCCGAAGACGTCACGTCAGGTCACAGGAGCAGCATGAGAATAAAAAGCTCAACCGGAAGGAAGGAGAAGGGACTCAACATTTCAATCCCTTTGGGCTTGTTTAATGTAAGATCTCAGCAGGTCCTCGCCGAGTTCTGGGCAGGCGCTACTATTCGGTTTACAAAGGAAAGGTGTTTTGTGTTGAAACATATATTTTTATTGATTTCAGAGAGGACGGGAGAGGGAGAGATAGAAACATCAATGAAAGAGAAGCATTGATTGGCTGCCTCCTGCACGCCTCGCACCGGGGATCGAGCCCACAGCCTGGGAATGGAACCGTGACCTCCTGGTTCACAGGTGGATGCTCAGCCTCTGAGCCAGACCGGCCGGGCGGGGAAGCTGTTTTTACAGCTTTGATAACCCATTATTGCAGCGGTTCTCAACCTGTGGGTCGCGACCCCTCTGGCGGTCGAACGACCCTTTCACAGGGGTCGCCTAAGACCATCCTGCATATCAGATATTTACATGACGATTCATCACAGTAGCAGCATGACAGCTATGAAGTAGCAACGAAAATAATTTTATGGTTGGGTCACAACAGGAGGAACCGTATTTAATCAAGGGCCAGAAGGTTGAGAACCACTGCATTACTGGCAGCCCAACCAGATCTGAACCTTTCCTTCCAGAAAGAAGATGCCAGCAAGGGCGGAGGCTGGCAGTAAAGCGTTCTCCGAGAGCTGAGAAACAGAAGACGTGCCTCCATCCTCGAGGAGGTGATGGATACACAGCATGCAGCGGAGCCTGGATGAGACGCTTCAGAACAGCAAGGCTCCGGGCGGAACGGGTTCCGCCCCGCGTCCCCTCGCGCATGCGTGGTATCGCAGCACCGCCCCGGGAGGAGGCGGTGGCGAAGGTCGGCTCCCTGCCTCTCGCTCCCAGGCCACCGCCTCCCCCGGCGGCCCGCGGGGTGGCCGAGGTGCGACGGAAACCCCAGCGTGACGGGCCGGGCCGGGCGGTTCACACACTCCTCGCGGCCCACAAAGGAGCGCAGGCCGCTGGGCCCGGCGGTGACCGTGACCTCAGACCGCGTCTGGAAACGCGCCCCGCCCCGCCCCCTCACGCCCCGCCCCCTGCGGACCGGCTGGGCCAATCCGGGCGCCGCGCGCCGCGGCCGACGGAATGGGCCTACGTCACTGCGGGCCCCGCCCACTTCCGGCGGCCGTGGGGGTGGTGCGCGGTGGCCCACGCTGGGGGGGCATTTCACACGCGGTGGGCGCAGAGGCGAAGCGGTACCCCGCGCCCCCCCTCAGGCCTCGGCGTCAGAATTTCCCCCCGGCGCCGCCTCAAAGGTCAGGGCTCGCCCACTCCTCCCCGGTGTCGGCGACCTAACCTTTCGGGCTCCGATGGGGAAATTCGCCGTTTTTGCCGGACCCCTTGAGAGGCCCTGCACCCAGCCTTGCGTCGATGTTGAAAAATACGTTTATTTAATGGCCCAAATGGCCCCCTTCTGCCCAATAACTTCGGGTTAACCCCGCACCCCTTTAATGAATAGAAAACGGGTGAAAATGTTAACTTCCCACTGCACGTAACACTTCCCATTCGCTGTCTGGCAAAAGGAATTTGGGAAATAAGATGAAAACAGGAGTAAGAAATTGGTTGAAGTTAATCCATAGCCACAGTCAAAGAAAGGAAGGGACACCTTATAGGGTGAAATCAGCAGGACACTCAGCATTTACTGAGCCCCTGCGATGCGCCGGGGTCTGCAGCAGACGCTGGGGATGCAGCAGTGACCACCACCCGAAGGTCCCTCCATGGAGCCCACAGGGTTAGACACACAGGCATAAAGTAAAAAGACAAGAAAATGCTGGAGTAAGTGCTGTGAAGAAATAAAGGGATGCATTCATAGGGAGTAAGTGTATTACTTGGATGAGATGCAAGATGTAAGTGACCCGTGAAAACAATAGCCTGGCAGCCGTGTCTGTTATTTATTGTGATCAGGCTAATTACTAGAATAGGGACCAGGATCCCAAAGGCCCTGGGTGACTTGCTAATGCTGGGGCCGCAAAAACTTTATGTCTGCCTCCTTAGGGGCTCTGGCTGGGCCTGAGAATCGAATTTACCTGAAAAGATAACAGGAGAAAAGCACACACGTGTAGTCAATACATGTTTTACAGCGACCTGAGAGCCTTCATGGGGAAATGACCCAGAGAAGTGGCAAAAACTTGAATGCTTATATACTGGGTTACACAGAGAGAGAGAATTGTGGAAAAGTAACTACAATAAAATGGGGAGACTACAGGAGGGTACGTTATTTTACAAGGTCCCTTTGTACACATTCTGCTAGACTCAACTCCGTCTCTGGGGGTAAAAATGTTTCTATTCCTCCGGGCAGAGGCAGGGCTGTTCTCACAGAAGATGAGAGCTTCATCTTCTGCCTTCACCTCTTTTTTTTTTTTTTTTTTTGCACCTGCTGTTTTCCAGATGTCTTTAACTCAATATGATCAATAGGCGAAGGCTGCATGTTTGCAGGCCATGCGTCCTAAAAGCCTTCACTGACATTGTCAGCACTGTTTGCCCTTGGAATGTGAGCTCCACAGGGCAGAACAATATCCTATATAACAAGAGGCTAAGCAACCATTACGGTGGAACAACATTAGCGACCTGTTGCTATGATGGGCACTGAGCAGGCAGGCAGGCGAGTGGTTAGGGGCGATCAGACAGGTATGCAGAGCCGTTAGGGGCGATCAGGCAGGCAGGCAGGCAGAGCAGTTAGGGGTGATCAGGCAGGCAGGCAGAGCGGTTAGGGGCAATCAGCAAAGCAGGCAGGCAGAGTGGTTAGGAGCCAGCGGTCCTGGATTGTGAGAGGGATGTCCGACTGCTGGTTTAGGCTTGATCCCTGGCAGTCAGATATCCCCTGAGGGGTCACAGATTTCGAGAGTTCACAGACCAGGCTGAACTTCAGGCCTCTAGTTTCTTAATATTTCTTGACTGTTGAAGTGCTGCAAGAAACCAATGAAGCTTCTAGGTTGTGCTTCCCATGACGCATAAACACTTGTGTGAAGTGTTCACTTGTTGAATAAAAAATGTGGTTGGATGGGACGGAGTTGTTCTACCTGGAAATAAGAGACTTGGCTAGGAGGTGTCGCCATGGCCAGTCCCAGAGCAATGGTTTTTGGTAAGTGGTTTAATTTTTTGACTTTGTAAACGTGGGGTGAGAAACGGGTATGCCCTACAAAGTTAAGAGAGCGGCATGAGCGTCGCTGACTAAGTAATGCTGGAAGTCTGCTGTGGGGAGTGTGGAATTTGGCATCAGAATATCTGAATGTGACTAAAACCCTGCAGGACAGCAGGACCTTACACAGTCATTTCACGCCTCTGGACCTCAACCTTTACGTCTGTGAAATGAAAACTATGATAAAACCTGCCAAGATGCCAACATGTAATGTTTAAAACCAATAACTGAGAAGTAGCAGTATTAATATATTGTCTTAAAATACCGAGATAATTATCAGATGAAATAATCTAAAGCGTGGGAACTATTTGCCTCTGAAGAGCAGGGCCGAGGGGTACGAAGGGCTGAGAAGGCTGCTGTTTTCACTGTGAGCCTTTTAATGCTGCATCAGCGAGCTCCTGCTGTGTACAAGCAACAGCTCTATTTTAGTTAAACCTGAGTTTAGAGCGAGACGCCACGCTCTGCAAACGGGCAATGCACCCGCGGGCTGCGCCAACACAGCGGGTTACATCCTGCGGCTGCTGTGGGTGGATCGGACCGGCCACTCGGGGCGGGATTTCGTGAGGACACGTGAGTCCACGGGATTCTCGCGGTGATGGCGCTTCCAATTGGAACCCTATCAGGACGCAGACAGGCAGCCCATTCCCTGCGGCTCTTTAAGGTGAGGTCGGCCGGCCGGATGTGACGTAACGCGATGCGAGAGGCGTGCGTCTGCGCAGTGATAGGAGGCCCGGCGGCGTGCGTCTGCGCAGTGCGGAGCTGAGGGCCCTGATAGGGCGGCGTGCGTGCGTGCTCCCGCGCGTCCCCGCTTGCGTCCCGTTTAGTCCGGTTCCGGTCCTGTGGTCCCGGTGCAGAAGTGCTGCGGAACGGGAGGCGGGCTCGTGGCTGCGGGAGGAGAGGAGAGGCGAGGTGCGGGTCGGGGCCTGGGGCGCTCGGCGCTTGCGCAGGCCGTGGCGCTGCGGGTGCCGAGAGGGCGCCTGCCCCCCCCCCCCTCCGGCTGGACCGTCCCGCGCCGCCGCCGGGGCGGGGCCTCGGGAGGAAGCACCCCCAGACGGGCCCCCGATTTCGCCGCCTGAGCACCGCGCGGCCCTCTAGGATAAGGAGATAGACTTTCCGCTGCCAGCGCGGCAGCAGCGCTAAAACTTCCAAAATTGTGTGCATAGCATCCCCCAGTTTGGGAGTAGTTAATGCTGTGTTTGTTGCAATCGTCATAAAATGGTCTGTTTTGCACGGACAACAAACTTTCCGGCAAAAGAAGGGGCTAAAACCTATCCAGACCCTGGGGGAGCCGCTGTCAATGGATGATGTAGTCGGGTTGCGTGTAGTGAGGGGATTCCCATCCTTCGCCGTCGTAAAAAACCTGTGTTCAAATATTTAAACTGTTAACCCCCCACCCCCACCCCCGCCCCGAATTTTTAGTACAGTTACTGGAACTAAAGGAAAAAAATCCCCTCCGAAAATTTCATAGGTCAGTTGCTAAAGACTGTGGATTTAGTGTCTGGCCCAGGCCATGGCTTTCGTCATTTCTGTGTAAAAGAAACGTGCTGCAGAGAGAAAACTGCGTTGTGTGACATGCAAGGCCCAGGCCCTTGGGTTTCAGAAAACTCCCATTTGCAATATATTACTAGAAGTTGGGTTTTTAAAAACATGGCCAGAGAAACGAAATCCGAACCTGGGTGAGCAACCGTACTGTGTTTTCATCTCAGAAAACACAGCAGTTGAAATTCTGGGCAAACCAATATTAACCAAAAATGCTGCTTTTCACATTCCATTGTGTTCGCCTATCGGAACTGTTTCCCCCGAGAGGCTCGCGTAGTTACTCTGCCTAAAAATGTTCCGAAACTTTAAAATGGTGGCTCTCCCAGGGTCGCGGTAAAAGTTTGTTAAATACCTTTCCTTTTATTCTTTAAATCAAGTCTTTAAACATACAGCGTGAAAATGGCTTCAAAAAGGGCGCTGGTCATCCTGGCCAAAGGAGCGGAGGAGATGGAGACGGTCATCCCCGTGGATGTCATGCGGCGAGCTGGCGTAAGTCCCTCCCCCTTTTAAAATCCTGGTTTGATGTTTAAAAGTCATTCCGAATAAAACAGTATTCAACTGTGTGAAATATTTCAGACATAACAGACTGCAGAGTAATTACCTGTTTATCCAATATCTACACTTAATACTTGTTAGCAGTTTGCCCTGCTTCTGTCAGAGCATTTCTTGAAGAACCAACGCTTTAATAAAGAGAGAGAACATTGCAAAGCACTCTGTGGATTTCCCCAGCGCTATTCCCCTTGCAACCCAGAGGTAACGTAGCCTTAGACTGTAGTTCTCACCTCGCTTCTCTGTGTTACGTACCTACGTATGTCGTCTGTGACCATTGTGAATCCGTAAATAGCATTTACTCAGTGCTAGGTGTCATTCTAAGCCAGTGGTTCTCAACCTTCCCAATGCCGCGACCCTTTAATACAGTTCCTCATGTGGTGGTGACCCCCAATTTCATTGTTACAAATTGAACACAATTAAAGCATAGTGATTCATCACCAAAACAATATGTCATTATACATGTGTTTTCCGGTGGTCTTAGGCAACCCCTGTGAAAGGGTCATTTGAACCCCAAAGGGGTCGCGACCCACAGGTTGAGAACCGCTGCTCTAGAGGGTTGTGTCACGGCGTCACAACACTGCCGTGTTCTCGCACAGGCCTCCTGGCGCAAACGTGTGGAAGGTTTCCCGGGCTGGGTGCCTGAAAGTGAACTTGGTGGGCGGAAGGACCCGCCCCTCGTTGGTGTTCCTAGATTTTGTTAAATGACTCCAAGTTCCAGCGTGTTGGACCCACCAGCCGTGTAGGAAAATCCCCATTTCTCCCGACCCAGCTCTTGGTGTTGTCAACTTGGTAAATCTTTGCAAGATTAAGCGGCCTTTCCTCGTTTTCATGGCAACAGTGACTCACACGGTGGGTTAGTGATGGAACGACCATAGGATTTACCTCCCGAACCAGAACGCCGGCGGGAGAAAGGGCGCTGACCGGACGGCACTGGACGCATCTGGACCAGCCCCGTCCCAGGCAGACAGGACAGACTTCGTTATTCATCGCGTTTCGCCAGTTTATTAGCTTGAAGCCCGTGTGGTTTTGTTGCCCATTTTCCTGTCAATTATTTTAAAACCCAGGGCAGCTGTGCAGGCGTGACTCCGTTTCAGTGTTAACTATCACGATGACCTCTTTCTCGTAGATTAAGGTCACCGTTGCGGGTTTGGCTGGAAAGGACCCGGTACAGTGCAGCCGAGATGTTGTCATCTGTCCTGATGCCAGCCTGGAAGACGCCAGAAAAGAGGTTCGTTCTCCGTCCTTGAAACTCCTCCTCCCTCTGGCTTCTTGATCGGTTTCTTGAGTCTGCCTAAGGCTGCTGTTAGCACAGCCTTGTTTTAGGAAAGTTACTTTGCTTGAATATTTTCCCAACCCCATTTGCCCTGTAGGGGGAGGACTTTGCCTTTTTCCATCGTGTCGCTGGCAGTTCCTGGTCCTTCCTGTACCCAGTAGGTGGCTGGGTGGGCAGGTGGATGGAGGGGACACTTGCAGGCAGCAGTGTCCTGGCTTCCACGGGCAGCCCTGCCTCCTGATACAACTTTGTCACTTGATAAAAGAGAATCAGCTGCCATGTTCCCATTCACTTCCGAGCCTTTATTCGAAAGCCACTCTACCTTTCCTTGTGCAGTGAAACAGAAGTAGTTGTGTGGTTCATTTTGCGTGGACAACTCATCCCTGGTCAGTGGTTGGCTTAAGGGAGGAGGAGGAGTTCCCCTTCAATTGTGTCACTTTTTCAGTGTCGTTAGAAATGTGGTTCGTAATCTTAGGCGTGACCCGCACTATGGGGCTCTGTCAGAGCTGAGGTCTCTCCTCAGGAGTGTGCACGCACGTGTGCAGATACCTTTGCACACCCTTTCCTGGCTGCAGGCTTGCCCGGCCCGTGTGCCAGCCAGAGACCCCTTAGCCCCCCAGCCGCCCAGGGCCGCCCAAGGCTCAGGTAACCAGGGCCAGCCAAGACTTGCACTGCCGGCAGTGGCAGCAGCAGAGGTATGATGGGGCATGGCCTTTCCCTGATCACCGGGTCGCCTCCTGCCTCTGGGGGCTCCTGGACTGTGAGAGCGGGCAGGCCTGGCTGAGGAACCACCCCCTCCAGTGCATGAATTTTCATGCACCGGGCCTCTAGTTTACATACATATGTTGAAACTTTCTAAGTAGCACCTTACAAGTGAGAGTTGAAGTACATATTCCTTCTCTTTTTTCAGCCTGTTGTGTTTTAGAACAGTTGTTACCTTTTGTGTCCATGTGTGGGCCAGTTCAATATCTAAAAGGAGTAAAAGAGAATCTATACTTCACATATTTTCTTTTTAGTGTTTAATTTTACTTGGTTTTAAAACAACAGTGGGATGTTAATAGTATCTAAAAGTAATTCTAAATAACAGATGTTGCTCTAAATATGGACTACATTGTCATTTTGTAATTTGCTTAATGACTAAATTTTTAAAACTTTTTTTTAAACATCTGAAAGCATTGTTAAAAAAATTTCCAGTTTGTAATTTTAGCAAATTTGAAATCATTAGATTTCTAGGGTGTTTTGGTGTTTGGGATACTAAAATATTACATCGTATTTCTCCCCCAAGTTTCATTTCTCATAAGGCTAAAAATAGTTTTCTTTGCCTGTTACTTAAAATTTGTTTTTCTTTTGACTACACTTCATTACTGTGTACTACATTCTTGTTGAAAAAGAACTCTTACAGTATAGACATACAGAAAGTTAAAATGTGAAATGTCTCATTCTCTCCCTCCCCCCATCCCACACTGCTCCCCATTAGCAGTTGGTATCTCCTTTGTCAGTGAGTGTCTGTATACTATACACATGTATGTGGGGTGCATACACACATACATGCAGTTTTTACAAGAAGGAGGTCATGCTACACCTGCAGTTCTGCAACATGGCTGTCCTTCCATGCACAGATTTTCTGCATGTGCTGCTGGTTACAACATGTCGTCATAGAGATACCCCTTAATTTATTTAACTTTTCGGTGAACAGTTTTTTGCTGTGACCCATATTTAAAATAGGAAAGTGTTATTGACTGTCGCGTCCATGCACATTTCAAGTGAAATGTTATTTTTTAAACTGTTACAGGGACCTTATGATGTCGTGGTTCTGCCGGGAGGTAATGTGGGCGCACAGAATTTATGTGAGGTAAGAACTGCGTGAAGAAAGTGCTTCACGTGTGCTGTGCTGTTGATTTTGCTGTTACTAAAGTATTTCGGGAAAGGGGCTCTGACTAGAATAGGAACAGGTGAAAGGAACAATTCTGTCTTCATGTTAAAAAACCATTTCTAAGGACATAGGCTGCAGAAGTCAGCTGAGCTGGTGGACAGTAGTTTATGGACACATGTGGTGAGCATAGCCCAGATGTTAGAGCACATTTTCCCCTCTAAGCAGCAAAAGAAAAATGTATGTTCTATTCAGGTTAGGCATAGAAGGATAAGAGCTTAGCTGTCTCCTCACCAATCGGGGAGCCGGGGGAGGGCGGCAGGGGCTGGGGCTGCAGCCTGAATGAACAGGGGCATCCAGGCGCAGTGAGGAGTCCCCCTGCAGGGAGAGGGGAGGCGCAGCCAGGCTCAGGAAGCAGGCGGGATCAGACAGCGGGGCTGTGGGCCTGTTCCTGACTTCGCATCTGGACACCCAACGCCACCCTCCCTCATGTCCGATTCTTTTCTCCTTGGAGTACACGGGTGTGTGGGGGGGAGAAGAGGGGTCGCTGTGCCCAGGGAAAGCTGTTTGCCTCATCTCCACTTCAAACAGCTTTTTAAAATATATATATATATATATAAATGTATTTTGTATTGATTTCAGAGACGAAGGGAGAGGGGGAGAGAGACTGAAACATCAGTGATGAGAGAGAATCACTGGTTGGCTGCTCCTGCACGCCCCCTACTGGGGATGAGCCTGCAGCTCAGGCGTGCACCCCGATCGGGATTGAGCCATGACTGGTTCAAAGGTCAACACTCAACCCCTGAGCCACGCCATCTGGGCAACTCCAACATCTTTAAGAAAAGGATGCCTTTCTCTTACAATAAGTGCCTCGATTGGGTTTAGGGAGGAATGTAGAAGCATTATGAATTTGATAATTTTCATATTAATCATCTAGAAATACTGTTTAAAAGTAGTTACTAGTAGGTTTAAGATCTTGTGGATTAAGCTAAGATCAGATTCCGCTGAAGTTCCCAGCCAGATGCTGGCCGTGGCTTAACGAGAACTTGTGTGTTTGCTCCCGGACAGTCCGCTGCCGTGAAGGAGATCCTGAAGGAGCAGCAGGGCCGCAAGGGCCTCATCGCCGCCATCTGCGCCGGTGAGTGCGGGCCCTCCCTCCGCCGGCGTGTGTCGGACTGGCCCCCGAGCCACGTGCCGGGACCGCGCCTCGTCCCCTTCACAGAGCGTGGGCGCTTCTGGATCGGCGCTCCGGGTTAGGGTGGCGTGAAGGAGGTCGTTTCAGAGATGAGTACAGTTGTTCCTTTCTGCCTCCTCGTGCTTTGGTCTGCGCTCCGTGAAACGTGGTGTTTTCTGTGTGTGGTTGACCTCGGAGGAAGACGAGGCCCTCTGGAACTCAGCAAACAGCTTGTTACGGCAGATCTGTCTCCACGCCAGGAAGGACCTCGGCCAGCACCGTCAGCAGGAACCGCCAGCCACTAACAGCAGCCCTGCCCTGCGCCTGCCCCGTGGCTCCGTGGCCTCGGCACTTCCTGCCTGGCCCTCGGTGCTGGTGCGATCTAGCACAGCTCCCTGCCACCTAGTTCAGAGGAAGGTCATTGTGCTTCATAGATGCCCCACAGCTTAGAAACTTAGAAATATTTTTACTTCAATAACATTTTTTTAAGAGGGAGAAGAAGGGAGAAAGATAGAGAGAGAAAAACATGGATGAGAGAGAAACATTGCTTGGCTGCCTCCTGCACACCCCCTGTGGGGATCGAGCCTGACTGAGAATCGAGCCGTGACCTCCAGCGTGTAATTTTGTCATAGGCGCCTCCCTTGTCATAGGTCTTCATTCAATGCTTGTCCAGAGTGAAGTGACTGAACGAATGGATGGACTGGATGAAATGGGGCCGTGATGTTTTCTTCGTTACGGTGGACTTTTCACAATCGTTGGCTAGATCCTCGGACTCTGTGTTAGAGCCGCGATGGCCAGCGTTCCTTCAGAGGCTTCGGAAGGTCCACAGAGACTCTGACGACGTCATTTGCCTTTTCCTTCTTGTTCTCGCAGGATGATAGCAGAGTGTGCCGGCGTTATTATTCGGGCTTGGTGTGTGTGCGAGGATTGTGTTGCAGAGTTTCCCAGCTTTCATTTCTAACGGGGCAGTTATTAAGAGAGAGAACCCACGTGAAAGCTAGCGGGTTCCTAAGGCCTAAATGTTTGAGAACCGCTGTGTGAGACCGGACCAGGAGCGGCGGGGACCGCCCCGCAGGCGCTGTCCTTGGCTCCTGCTCAGCACCAGCCTCTTGACCTGCCCTTGGGCACAGGGACTTCCCTGCTGGAGGCCTCCCGTCTGGCAGCCCCGCAGCTGCGCCTGGTTGGGGAGCAGGCGGAGGCCCGCTTAGCTGTGTAAGGACTTGGTCCCGGTCCCCAGCCTCGGTCTCAGTGCTCTCGCCAGAGGAGGAGAGGAAACCTTGGGCTGGGGCTGTTCCTGCAGGCGCTGCGGAAGTGAACCACATGTCGGCTGTCCTGTGTCGCAGGATAGCGGGGTGATCAGCCACATCTGGTTCACTGTTTCCACTCGGGCAGGCCTGAGTGCGTAGGCCTCAGAGTCATTGAAACCGACATTAAAAAGTGACGCACTCTAACCGAGGGCTTGTGTTCAGGTCCTGCCCCACTCCTCTGGGCGCTGCAAACACCGAGAAGTGTGACGAGAAATGAGGTGCTTTAGTGTTGCAGTTACAGATGGGGAGAAGGAATAGGAGCTTAGTCCCTGACACTGAGTGAGTGAGACAGATTGGAAGGGAGACTATTGTGAAAAGAGAATAAGAGATTCGCTCAGGGCGGGGGAAGGGAAAGGAAGCCTGGACCCCAGGGAGCCAGCAGTGGTCCATGCCTGCGTCTGGGTACAATCTCCGGGACCCCTGGAGGGACTGGGGTGGCCCGGGTGTTCTTCCGTAAATCACCACACGGTGGCACTGCAGGCTGCCCCTCGGCTGCCCCAGGGGATTCTGTCTGTCCACCCTGCCTCCCGCTCAGAGCTGGGCTCCGCAGTTTGAAGGCACAGTATGTAGTTAGTGGGTAGTAGTAGCTCATTTTCCAAATGGGATCTGGAAGCCCAGACAGCAGTAATGATGAGCTTACCATAATGAGTAAGGCAGTAGCAGATTTCTACACTCCGCTGTCACATAAACGTATTGACACATCACTAGGCAGCAATGGTATCATGTGGAAGGAGCAGCCTGAATTCCTGTGTGATCACCCCTCACTGCATGGCCTCTCCTGGGGATTGCTTAACCTAAGATAATGTGGGTCATGACTCCTTATTTTCTTAAAGT
Source organism: Myotis nattereri (assembly GCF_964212035.1). Taxonomy (NCBI): domain Eukaryota; kingdom Metazoa; phylum Chordata; class Mammalia; order Chiroptera; family Vespertilionidae; genus Myotis; species Myotis nattereri. The sequence goes on along the minus strand of NC_138077.1, from coordinate 212,602,150 downwards.
ATTACAAAATAAGATAAAGGGTCATTCGTGAGTTCATCAAAATAAAAAAAATGAGTGACAATTATGCAGTTTTTATAGACTTTTAAAACATGCTGCCATACATAGCTGTCTCACACTGAGGAAAAAGTAAGGTGGAGAGAGACATCAAATACATTTGAGGCTTTTTAAAAATATATATATATGTATATATATATAGACATATATATATATATATACATATATATATATATTATTGATTTTTTACAGAGAGGAAGGGAGAGGGATAGAGAATTAGAAGCATCGATCAGCTGCCTCCTGCACACTCCCAACTGGGGATGTGCCCACAACCAAGGTACATGCCCTTGACCGGAATCGAACCTGGGACCTTTCAGTCCGCAGGCTGACGCTCTAGTCACTGAGCCAAACCGGTCAGGGCTGTTTGAGGCTTTTGATTGCACAGATGAAGTCGGGACTGGGTCTGAAGCTGACACCTGGCGTTGGCAGAAGCTTAGGTAATTCCGCGTTTGTTTGATCTTCCTTCGGAGCAGCTGTGGTCGAGGAGCCTGCTGGTTGGTTATATAACTGCTTTCTGCTGGGTTCATGTTGCAGAAGGAAAGGGCAGTAAGAGCGGGGGCTGGCTCGGGCTGCTGAGACCCGGGCGTGTGGACTGTCCTGGGCCTGAAGCATGTTGTTCTCGGTGTGACGAGAGGGCTTAGGAAGTTATTTGTGTGTGTGTGTCTTAGAGAAAAAAGGTAGGATAACTAACTTTAAAGAGTTTTTAAGATCATACAACGTGGTTTAAAATCTTTTTGGTTTTAGTCCTTATTTGAGGAACCTGTTACAAAATCTGCTTGGGGTTGTCCATATCAGTGAAGTTGACATATCAGTGAACACATTTTGATGAATTTCATTTTAAGAGGGAAGAGATAGAGCAGCGGTTCTCAACCTGTGGGTCGTGACCCCTTTGGCAGTCGAACGACCCTTTCACAGGGGTCGCCCAAGACCATCCTGCATGTGAGATATTTACATGATGATTCATCACAGTAGCAACATTACAGTTATGAAGTAGCAACGAAAATAATTTTATGGTTGGGTCACAACATGAGGAACTGTATTTAAAGGGCCAGAAGGTTGAGAACCACTGCTATAGAGGATCGCAAATCGACATTTGTTTGTGGTTCTTCTCTTAAGTAGCTGTAATAAGCATTAGTGCCTTCATATCTCAGACTCGCAGACATTTCACAGGAATCTCCTCCAGGGCCGGATGTGTTCCATTCATTTTAATAACCTTACTAGTACACCTGGTATGTTGGGATGGAGAGATGGATGAGTGCAGATTTTTTAGATTCAAGTGAAAAAATAAAAGTGCTCTGTAAAACAGCAGTGAGGCCTGGAAGCTCGCAGAGTACCAGTTGCCTTTACTGTGTAACTAAAATTTTCATTTGTCAAGAGGATGAACTTGCTTTTTCAGACGACAAGGGTCTCCCCACTCTTGTACCCCCGACATGCCCACCGCCTGTTCCTTGAGGTGGGGCCACAATCTGTTTACCTTTGTGCTCCTTGGGTGTCAAGGTGAGTCTTTGGTGAAGTGGTTTTTGACATTTTTTGAACTTGTGCACTTGCCAGAAGTGCTCAGTAGATGGTTTATTATAAACACTAGAGGCCCAGTGCACAACATTCGTGCACAGGTAGGGTCCCTAGGCCTGGCCAGCGATCAGGGCCTATCTGTGGGCAATCGGGGGCCCCTGCTGGCACCCGCCTTGGCCAGCCTGGCCCATTGGCGGGCAATCCAGAGGCAGCGCTGGCCTGCTCATCACCTGGCCCTGCCCCCTCTTCACTCCCCCCATCGCCCCATTGCTGCCGCAGGTCCACCTCCTTCTGCAGGAGGTGATGGGGGGGGGCATGGCGCCAGCAGGCTTGCCAGCGGGCCCCGCCCCCCGCTGTTGCCCACTCGCTGGCTAGCCCTGCAGCCAGTCGCCTCCCTCTGCGTGGCAACCGGCAGGGCGATCAGGGGGGCCCCCCGCTGGGACCTGCCTTGGCTGGCCTGGGGCCTGCGGGCTGGGGGCAGCTCCTGTGTTGAGCATCTGCCCCTAGTGGTCAGTGTGTGTCATAGTGAACGGTCGTTCTGCCGTTCAGTAGATTTGCATATTAGGCTTTTATTATATAGGAAGATACTTTACCTCTCGTACTAACAAGTGTATAACTTCAGAATCATAAGTATATTTTAGGTAAGAGCCTCCTGCTTTTGAAGAATATTTTTGCTGCTGCAATTTTTAAGACATGTTTTTTTCAATACACTTAAATCTTTTTTATTAATCTTTTTAGGTCCTACAGCTCTGTTGGCTCATGAAATAGGTTTTGGAAGCAAAGTTACAACACACCCACTGGCTAAAGACAAAATGATGAATGGGAGTAAGTATGTGCTTATATTTTTAAGGTACAAACAGACCTCAAAGAGCTGCTGTTTAGCATCATTTCCCATCGGTGTGATCTGTCCGTAGCGGCTGCCTGTGGGCCGAGGGTGCTGTGCGCCTCGCTTTCCCTGCAGGTGTTTTCATCAGAGAGATGGTGCTGACGGGCAGCGGCCCGGGCGGGGGCGGCTCCTGCGGTGACACGCCAGGTCAGCTAGTGTTTTTACCAAATGCTTTGCCAGTGGCCTGAGGGTGAATCTTAAACCCGGGCAGCAGTTTCAGAAAGTGCCCTTTTGCCCAAGGTCCAGAGTAAAGCGAACGTTGCTCCCCTCCGTCAGCGAGGCCTGGTGGCAGGCCGTGTCCTGGGGTGACCCGTTTCTTTTGTAGTGTCAGCTGAACATGTCACCTTTATTCGTTTATGTTCACGAGAGGAATTTCTTTTCATGGTGAGAAAGCACACAGGATGGGAGGGTGAAGTGAATGCCTGTTTCTCCTCTAACTGCCCAGAGTTTCGTGTGTGCCTCTAGAACGTTCTCTCCAAATGCTCATTATCCTTTGTAGTTTAATATTTTTACTCAAATGAGAGCTACTATGTCTGTTTTCCTGCAGCTGGCTTTTTAAGACTAACATCGTCTTACATATTTTTTTGTTATTTATCAAAAATTTCTTTAATTCTCTTGAGTGGCTTCTTATTTGGAGGCTGTAGGAGGAGCATGGCATTGCCTGTCCTCCAGGAGTTACCTGCTCGCAGAGACACCTCCATCAGATTTAAAGCACAAGGTGTATCATTAACAGCAACACCATGTGACCAGGCCCTGAATGTCCAACCACATCCTGATCGGTGCTTCCTTGGTGCCAGGGGCTGCCTCTCATGGTGCATTCAGAGCAGCAGCCCGGAGTGTCTTTCGTAGACAGGTGGTGTCTCCTCTGCCGTCTGTGCCTGGCGTGCATGTGACAGAGGCAGAGACCCTGAACTTGCAAAGAGAAAGAAAAGTCACACCTGTGTGGGTCATTGCAAGAGAATCAGAAGTTTCCAGCCCAAACCAAATGCGGTTCACCTGGCATTCACCTAGTGTGGCAGCTGAGTTTAAAACCCCAACCAGCAAACACCAGTGAATAAACAGACAAAACAAAATAGTATCAAAAGCTGATTTGAAGGTGACCGTGCAGCTGATCCACTGTGGTGTAAATGTGTGTGTCCCCCCCGTCCCGCGTGGTTCAGGGTTCGGGATCTGGAAGAGGGGCCGCACACAAATGAAAGAGACAAGTAATAAATTGGAAATTGGGGGCCAGGCGAGAGCCCATCCCAAGAGGAAGGACTCCGCTGGTGCTCTGGCCTCGCCATCCTTTTGTTCAGTTTGGGATCCACCCATAGCCCTTCGGCAGGCAGGTTCCAGTAACAGGCAGACAATCTTATCGGTAAGGACTGACATGACTCTCTGGTGGGGAAGTAGCTTCAGCTGCCATTGTCTCCACTCAACAGTGGGTGCGCAGCCCTGACCTTTGCCAGGGCTCAGGGGTCACCAGCCTCCGGGCTCCTTGTCCACACCTCTTTGCCAGTGAAGACAATGGGCGGCTTCGCACACATTGTCTCCCCTCTCAGCCTGCTCTGGGCTTATATTCTGAACTAAAACAAAGGACAACAGCTAACGTCCCTTACAGCAAAGTAAGCATTTCTCATTATGTTGCTGTTTTTTAGAATAAACAGGCTTATTTTTGAGAGCACTTTCAGGTTCACAGCAAAATCAAGCAGAAAGTAGCTTCTGTGGACTTGCTGCCCCCACACGCAGTCTCGCTCACCACCAGCTTCCTTTCCTGCACCAGGTGGGACACTCGTCGCAGTCGATGAACTGCCATCCACACGCTGTCGTCACTGTAGGAATTTAATTTCCTTTGCGGTAATGAGGAGGTTTTGGAGGGGTGAAGAGCCGAATCGGGCTTCCTGGAGTAGTTAGGATTTACTAGAAAGAAGATGTCCACACAGCACGTGGCCTGAAGGCGTGGCTGTTGTTTCTGCTTTGGTGAAGCCACCAGAGCATGAAGAGTGGTGGGGGCAGGAGAAGCGAGATGGGAAACTCAGGCCTTCACAAGGCCCGGCCACTGGTATCATCTCGGAGCCTCACCGTCCCCGGTGCCCAGCAGGCGGGTGTCGCCATCTCTTTCCCGATGAGATGGGCTCAGAGAGGCCAGGCCCGAGCTCGGCAGGCCTGGGACTAGTGGGTGAGCCCTGGTGTAGGAACAGCGTTTGGGGTCAGGGCGTTCTGAGGCGGGGAGCTGGATTACTTCCTGGGGTCCCCCTGGGCGAGGCCCTCCTGCTGGGCATCACCAGGAACTTACTAGATCAGTGCGAGGTTTTTTATTCAAATAAGCAATCCCATCCGAGGGGCAAAGCGGTTCCATTTCTCACTTTTTAAAATGTGTGGCTTGGATTCTTTTCAGTTCTCACTTGTCCATTACTTTAGAAGCATCCGAATGCTGGTCACTGGTGAGGAGCAGGTCTCAGCCAGGGACCACTCCCTGCGACTGGGCAGGCTCTAGCAGGCTCTAACCTCTCCGAGCATTTCCTCCTCTTGTCGCCTGAGGGTAACAGTGGCACCTGCCTCAGGGCTGTTGATGGTTCAGCGAGTTAACGCGTTTAACACGCTTGGAACACTGCCCGGCTGACCCGTGTGGAGGACGGCGAGCTGGGGCAGGCCCCTCCCCGCCACTGTCTAGTAATAGGGCCCCCCTCTGTACTGGGGATCGGCCCCATTGTGTTCCCTCACTAGATGTGATCCCCGATCCCTAGCGCGCAGGGGTCGGCGACTTTCCTTGAAGGTCAGACTGGAAATGTTCCAGGCTTTCGGCGACTTGGGGGTGCGTGGGCGCCGTGTCAGTGGCCTCCCTGTTAGTGGCCTCCCCGTTAGTGGCCTCCCCGTTAGTGGCCTCCCCAGGTGCTTTTTCTCTGACGAGGCTCTGGCTTTAGGGCCTTTGCTGAAAGCAAAGGAAAGGAGGCCTGTGCCAGATGGATAGTGAGGTGTGGGTTTGACAGGCACCACGTCCGGTCAGCTGACTGGCTCTCCGCGGGCATCCCTTGCTAGTGAGCCGGTGTGCGCTGTTGTCCCTCTCGACGCCACTAGGGGGCGGGAGTGGATCAGGGCGGGCCATGGCTCTTCCTGGTTGAAATTTTGAGAAGCTCGTGGAACATGTTTAAACATCTTTAACCAGTTAGGGGTGTTCGTTATATTTCACTTGTAAAGAGAGTGTTAAGTGACCCAATCAGGACTGTGCCTCCCGCTGCCCAGTCCCGGCGGCTGTGGGAGACCCGGCTCAGCCGGTTTTCTGGGTCAGCGTTGGAAATGCTCTCGGCCTGCGGAGGCATCAGTACAGGAGGCTGGGCTACAGAACCCCTCGCACCAGAGGCCTCCGACGCTGCAGTCGTGTCACTAGGAGGGTTTTTGATGTACTGTGTTCAGTTATTTCAGTAGGTCTCTAGATTTTAAAATATATATATATATATATATATTTTAATTGATTTCAGAGAGGAAGGGAGAGGGAGAGGAAAATAGAAACATCAATGATGAGAGAGAATCATTGTTTGGATGCCTCCTGCACGCCTCCCAATGGGGATCGAGCCCACAACCTGGGCATGTGCCCTGACTGGGAATTGAATTGTGACCTCCTGGTTCATAGGTCGACCCTCAACCACTGAGCCATGCTGGTTGGGCTATTTTTTTTTAATCCTCACCTGAGGATGTTTTTATTAATTTTTAGAGAGAGCAACATCGATTGGTTGCCTCTTGTATGTGCTGACTGGGGATCGAACCTGTAACCTTTTGGTGTCCGGGTGACGCTCCAACCAGCTGAGCCGTGTCCTGAGGAAATGACGCGAAGTTGCCACAGGTGGTGGGACCCACGTTGGAAGGACGGGAGCCGCGGTGCGTGGCTTCTGAAGCCCGTCGTGACCAGCTGCGTGCTTCTGCGTTCGGGGCATTAGGTGGCTGCTGTGCGAGTCACTGCACAGGCTTTTCCTGGGCCGCCTCCTGCTCTGGGCCGGGGGGGGGGGGGGGGGGGGGGCAGAAGGGTGTGTGCTGGGCCTGCTCCAGCCGCAGAGGCAGGATGCGGCCGGAGCTCAGAGGGGCCCCTCGCAGCACAGCCCTCCCCCGTCTGTCACTCGTGTCCCCGTTGCCCAGGACAGACAGCCGGCGCCGTCTTTGATGCCTCTCTGTCCCGTTCTTCACTAGGTTCTGACGTTTTGTCGCTAAGCGAACCCCAGACCTTCATTTCCTCTTCGTGGCCCGCTCCCCACCTGGGCGGCGGGTTCTTTCCTGTCCCTCTGGTTCCTCCAGCTCCGTCTGCGAGGCCTTGCGCCCCGTGAGCGGTTCCGTCCTCCTCGGGTGCTGGCGGGCGTTGGCGAAGGCTCTCGAGGGTGGGAGCTGGCGAGGCTCTGCCTTGCCCTGTGGGAAGGTCACCTCTTGGTGCTGAGCAGGCGGGGTGGGGGGTGGGAGCGGGAGGCCTGGGCGGGGGTGGGGGGAGCGGCTGAGGGTGATGGACGGCCCTCGGGAGCCGCTGGGAGGTGTGATGGACAGTGTGATCGGCCGTCTGGGTGGTGCCTCTGGCCTCCTCCCCTGGGTAAGAGGCCACTCTCCCGGCCAAGGAATTCTGGAGGGTTCATGCCCCCGAGCCCCTTGGGAGGGTCTGTGTGGAGGCAGATGGAGGGGCTGGGGGGTCACAGAACGCTGCCTCCTGCACTGGCTCTGCTTCAAGCGCCCACAGCTCAGAAGAGCACGTCCAGGCGGCATATTGGGGGGTGGCGGGTCCTGAACGCCTACAGCAGTGATGGCAAACCTTTTGAGCTCGGCGTGTCAGCATTTTGAAAAACCCTAACTTCACTCTGGTGCCGTGTCACATATAGAAATTTTTTGATATTTGCAACCATAGTAAAACAGACTTAATTTTTGATATTTATTTTATATATTTAAATGCCATTTAACAAAGAAAAATCAACCAAAACAATGAGTTCACGTGTCACCTCTGACAGGCGTGTCATAGGTTCGCCATCCCTGGCCTGCAGTCACACTGGGGGCTGTTCTGCCCTTCAGGCTACAGAGCGGACCCGCCAACACGGAGTCATTAGCATTTCCTTTCCTGGGCACTAGAGGCCGCATGCAGCTGCAGGCAACTTAGTGACTTAGTGTGGCCATTGGTCCGGCCCAGCTGGGCTGTCCCCGCCGGGGCTGGACCCCTTCTCTCGCCGCTCCCGCTGGGCCGGGGAGCTTGGTGCCTGGCTGTGAAGGGCTGGCCGGAGAGTTAGGTGTTCACTTCCTGTGCTGCTGTGAGCCCGGTGATGCGCGTGAGCAGGAGTGGAATTGCTGGGCGACGCCCACTGTGCCGTGCAGCCCTGCTGGACGTAACCCTTTTATGTTTTCCGCCCAGACCATTACAGCTACTCGGAGAATCGCGTGGAGAAGGACGGCCTGATCCTCACGAGCCGGGGGCCGGGGACCAGCTTCGAGTTCGCCCTGGCGATTGTGGAGGCGCTGAGCGGCAAGGAGGTGGCCGAGCAGGTGAAGGCCCCGCTGGTGCTGAGAGACTAGCCGCGGCCCTGGGCGGGGTCAGGGGCTGCTGGTCCCCCTGCCTCCTTGCGTTTGTGCTGCTGTGTGGGGAAGCCGAGGCGCTGCCCGGGAGGTGGGGCGCCAGGCCGCCTCAGATCCCCCCACACCTGTGTCCGCACATTTCCGAACCTCAATTGCAGAATAAACAGACGTGTAGCAAAACTACCAGCTCCTTCTTTCGTCTCCCATTTCTTTTGTGAAACTGAATTCATCCTCAGCTGTGTGAGCAGCGCTTAGCTGTTGCTCAGTGTGAAAGCGAGGGGCAGTGCCACGTGCGGTGCGTGGTTTTAATAAGATTTGCTTGGTCTTCACCTGCGCCCGGCACGGAGCCCTGGGAGGGTCCTTCTGCGGAGAGTGGCCCTGGTGTCCTGTGTTAACCAGGTTGCTTTGGGGTCCCGCCCGAGGATGGGGCTGGATGCCATGGAGCCCAGGGGTGAGAGGCCGGCCCTGTCGGCAGCTCCCTGATCGCGGGCGGGACGGCCAGTGACTGAGCCAGCTGTGATGTAGTGCAGCCCCCGCACCCCCAGGGACAGGCCCGGTCCTTCCCCGGGGCTTCCACGTGGGGACCCGATGCTCCACGGCCAGTGCGGGGCCAGCTCTGCAGGGAAGATGCGCACCGCGAGGCCGCGCCCTGCGTACCTCCTGCCCTGCTGCGACTGACCTTCACTCCCTTCACTCCATCTCGGTCACCAGTGGGACCGGGGTTTCTGGAGGCCTGTGCGCTGTCCTGGCAGGCTCCTCACCCAGCCAGGGCTTGGGGACCCGCAACCTGTGGCTGGTTGGTCAGCGCACAGGGAGCAGCCGGCTTCCAGGGGAGGGTGGCCTGGGACCTCACCTAGGGAACCGAGGATTGCTTGTTGGTGTGGGACCGCCTACACTACAGTTGTGTGTGTGTGTGTGTAGGACACAATGCACACCCTCACGCATGCGCACGGAACCCCTCTCAGCATGTGTGTGCAGCCAGGACAAGCGCAGACGAGATGGAAGAGGCTGCGATGACTCCGTGGCGGCTGCGCCGTGAGGCCGGCTGTAATGGTGGAGCTGGGGACCCAGGCCCTCTTCCCATGCAGAGGGGCCCTCGGCTGGTGAAGAGCTTTATGAGTCGGTGCAGCCTCTGTTTTTCCTTCTCAGGTGACGACTCCCAGCTGTTCACCCCGGGAACCACCCCGCTCCCACGGATGAGGGTAAAACACACGGGGTGGGCGGTGCCCAGACCCGCCAATCAGCCTTCTCCGCCCGACCCGGCCCAGGTGAGGCCGCTCAGCAGCACCGCCATCCTGGGCTCGGCCTTCGCTGCCGGTGCTCTCGGTGCTGGGCCAAGGGCACAGGCAGAGACACGGGCCACGGACGGCCACCTGGTCACGTGAGAACGACTCCGACACAGGCTTGGGGAGCTGACACGTGACTGGTGCTGACGGGAGCCAGCAGCGCCTGCTCTTGTGCTCCGTGACCTGTGCGTGGCGGGCACAGGGGCTGACGCAGGAGCGAGGGGGGCCAGGCCTCCGAAAGCAGCGGTCAGGCCACTGGACAGCGGCACCTGCTCTGCAGCCCAGCACCCGCCAGCCTGTGCCCCCTGTGCCCCCTCTCCCCTCTGACCGCACAGCGTCGGCAAACCTGCAGAGACTGAGATACCCGCCACCTGGGCCCTGCGCCGCCCTCCGGAAGCCCCGGAGCAGCCACGGGCCTGCAGGGTGGTGAGCCGGCTGCGTCTTCACAGAGCGGGCGGCGCGGGCGTGTGCCTTTGGGCGGTTGTCGCGACCCCTGGACCAGAGGCCAGGCAGGTGAGAGCCCTTAAATGGGGACACGTGCAGTCGCACGTCCTGATCAGCGCCGAAGGCCCGGACTGCACGGCGGTGGGCGGGTGGCCGGTCTCGGGTTCGTTCCCTCCGCAGCTCTGCTCGGTGCCCACCGTGTGCCAGCCTCCTGCCTGGGGCGGTAAGCCACCGAGACCGTCTGTCCTCCTAGAGCTTACGTTGTGGGGGAGGGAGAGAGCGAACCTGAGAACAGCGGCACCCCGTGAGGACACCTGCAGTGAGCCTCTGCGGAGGGACCACGGGAGTCTGGAGGGAGCTGGTGTGGGGCAGGCAGCCTCGAGGGTGCTTCAGCGCCTTCCAGGCAGCGAGATGCAGTGCAAAGGCCCTGGGGCAGGAGTGCTGGGCTGTGAAGGAGCAGCCGGGGCCAGGTGGAGGTGAAGTTGGAGGACAGGGGAGCCCAGGGGGCCCTGACCCTGCTGGGTTCCCGGCTCCCTCCGCCTCCGTCGAGGACGCCCAGGTGGGTGACTGCAGGCACCTGATGGCAGGGGTCACGTAGTGAGAGATGGATAATCCCCGAGTTTCCAGCTTGAACACAAGGTCAGAGGGAGATTCCATGTCCTGGGCTGTGGGGGTGGGGCAGCAGGCGAGGTGGACGTGGAGTTCAGGTGTTGCGTTTGAGGCATCTGTCAAGTACACCTGTAATGAGGGAAGGAAAACGCCCTGGCTGGTTTGGTGCAGTGCAAACTCAGGACCATGGACTGAAGGGTCCTGGGTTCAATTTCAGGCATGTACCTCGGTGGCAGGCTCGATCCCCGGCCCTGACTGGGGCCCGTGTGGGAGGCCACCAATCGATGTGTCTCTCACAGATGTTTCTCTGTCTCTCCTCCCTTCCACTCTCCAAACATCAATGGCAAAATACCCTCAGGTGAGGATCAACAACAACAACAAAGAAAAACTAGACGGGTTGCTGTGAAGCTCAGACATTGCTGACCTCCGAGCCGCGGGTGGTTCAGGGGCGAGCATTTATAAGCTCCCCATCGCAGGCTGGGGGCCTGCAGCCCTCTGGCTGAGCTCACCAGCATTCCAGAGAGAAGGGCAGGAAGGGGACCTGGGAGATGTCTCTGAATTGCGGTGCCTTCAGGGCAGCCAGAAAAGGGTGGGGAAGACAGAAGAGCGCTCCTCCTGGCAGTGTTTGGGGTGGGCTCCAGGCCCCTCCTGGGCCCTCTGACCTGGTCCAGAGTCATGGCTTCAGGCGTGTGGCTACCATTCCAGAGCCTCTTCGTCCCCACCTGCCTGTCTCAGTGCCAAACACACCTGGCCCTCCTTCTAGGAAGTCCGGGCTGCGGGTGAGGGTGTGCAAACAAGGGAAGTGGGAGGGGCTCTGACATTGGGAGCTGGTCTGGGCCCTCCTAGGCCTGCGTGGCCGAGGTCCAGGGGCTTGGGGCATCATTCCTGTTCCTTGAGCAGAGCTCTGTGCTCAGCGGTTTGCCCAGGGCCGACTGCAGAGTTAGGGGGAGATGCGTCTAGAAGCCCAGTGCGCAGCCCCCTTGGCGAGGAGGAGAAAGTCCTCTTGCACGACCAGCTCTGGGTGGGCCAGGGCTCTCCGGCCTGTGCGGGCAAGAGGGGCCGGGCCAGGGTGCTGTTCTTGGGAAGTGGAAGGTGGAGCCTTCTGCGGGAGCCGTCGTGGCTGTGACTGCGTGTTCTGTGAAAGCAGGTGTCAGGCGCTGGTTTCCTGGGTGGAAGACAGGAGACGGGAGAGGCGGGCTTACTGAGCGCCTGCCTGTACAGATGCCCAGCGAGGCAGCCAGTGTGCTTCACACTTTGCCGGGAGCCGGTCCATCCTTGCTGTTTCAAGGGACCTGGCATATATGGCATACTGTTCTTAATATGTTTGCTCACCTTCTTGGCACTATGTGTTTTAACCAAGGTCCCCTCTCTGAGAAAGGTTGTTTCCCCAGATAGGGATTTTCCCCTGAAGTTAGGGAGGGAATAAAACCCCTCGACTAAGTGCCAGGCGGGTAATTAATCACTTTAACTACGAACAATCATGCTTAAGCTACATAATCTTTACTCCCTGGAATGGAGATAAGAAACGCCCTAACCTTTGGAATAAAGATTGATAGGATTGGAATCAACTGGTATAAATACAGATGTAACAAGACAGAACTTAGAAGACAGAACTTAGAAGACAGAACCAAGAAGACAGAACCTACACAGAACCTAGAGACAGAAGAACTTCGCTGGAGAGAACATGGCAAAAGATCCTGGACTGAACCTGACTACAGAAATTGGCAAGAGAACCTGACTAGAACCTGGTGATTGAACCTGGCTGGAGAACCTGCACAGAACCTGGCTGGAGAACCTAGCGAGGGAACATGGCTACAGAACCTGGCTGGAGAACCTGGAGAACCTAGCAAGAGAACATGGACACAGAACCTGGCTGGAGATCCTAACCAGAACTTCGCTGGAGATCCAGAGCAGAACCTCTCTGGAGATCCAGACCAGAACTTAGCTGGAGATCCTGGCTAGGCTGCTGATCAACTGAACACTGTCTCCGTGTCCTTCCTTCTTCGCCGACTCCGTCTACACCTTTGGGAACCCCTGGACCTGCTGGGGTTGGACCCCGGCAACACTTGCCACCGACGGGATCACACGCTGGTCCCGCTGTCCCTGCTTTCTCACTTATTGTATCTTAGCGTTTCTCTGCCAGCGTGTCGTATGCAGACTCACCTGCTCGCCACCTCATTCCACCTCCCAACACCCTCACACAGGGCCAGGGTCACCCCCGTAAAAAGAAAAGCCCTGGTCCCCAGCCGGCAAGAACCTGTGCTGTCAGGCTGTCCCAAGGGACTAAGGCCACAGTGGGGGAATGTACGTCCATGAACTGACACCTTGTGAAAAGCATCGTCTCCATGTAGCAGCTGTACCATCTTCCAGCCTGGTTATGGCTTCTACACTCTTGGGCAGCGATTTCCTTCCTTTTTTTTTTTTTTTTAGAAAAGCAAGAATTTATTGACCACAGCAAAAACATAGGACAGTGAAACAAGGACAAGTGCTCTCCTGGTTGCAAGTCTCTTGGGGTCCCTTAGAGGCTGGGGTGTGTGCCTGTGGATGAGGGGGGTACAGAATGGCTCCGAGTGCTGGGGCGGGCGGGGGAGGGGAGCCCAGGGCAGTGATTTTCTACCAGCTGTGCCGCAAGTGCTTGTAAACCAGGCGGCACCTGACTGTTTGTCAGGGCACGGACCTCTTTTCCCTTCGACTGTCCAATAAAACCGTGGCAACAGCCAGCACAGCAGTAGCTGTCTGGTGTGAATGAATCAACATGACCCTTATTTTTTGGGTAAAGTTGGTGACAATGTAATGTTTCTGGGTGTGATTAGGTCACGTGGCCCTGAGATGGAAAAGTTTGGAAACTGCTGGCCTGGGGAGTTGGCTCCCTAAGGAAGGAGGACGTTCAGTTTTCCTGCAGAATCATCTCACAGTTTTTGGGTTTGTCTTTTTTATAGAAAACCCCCTGCTTTGCCCTAAGAAAGGGGCCTGCCCCAGGAGCCATAGCGCTCAGGGCCACTCACTCCCCTGCCTTGTTTTAGCCACACGCGCAGGATCGGAGGCCGTGAGGGGAGAGGGGACAGGAAGGGCCACGGGAACCCCCGTTTGCATCCGGGCGGGACACCCCCTGCTTGCTCCCGGCCTGGCTCCTTCCGGGACCGGCCCTCTCCCCAGGCACCAGGGCTTGGCTCTCCTGGGACCGCGCCAATCACACCCACCTAACCCCCCGCGTAACCCCTCTTGTGGGTTCCCTGCACGGACCGTCCACAGCGCCTCCCCTGCATTGGCGAACATTGGGGTCATTCCCGGTGTTTGAAATGTTTCTCCAGGGCGCATCACCCTCGTGTTTCACTGTAGTAGCGACAGGGTTTTGTTGTGTTTTTAAAATATTTTTTTATAGATTTTTAGAGAGAGAGGAAGAGAGAGGGGGAGAGAGAGAGAGAAACATTGATGAGAGAAGAACATCATCGATCAGCTGCCTCCTGCACGGCCCCCGCGAAAGGTTGAACCTGCAACCGAGGCACGTGCCCTTGACCAGGATCGAACCCGGGACCCTTCGGTCTGCAGGCCGACGCTGTGTCCGGGAGCCAAGCCGGCCGGGGGCATTTCAGGGCTCTTAACCATGCTTGTTTCACAGACCCTTTGCCACAGGAGGGACACCTCTGGATGCCTTAGAGTAGCATTTTAAGAGATAAAATACAATGCAGAGGATTACAGGGAAACCAATGGTATTGGAAGGCGGTTTTCAAAATATTAGAAAAACCCAAGTTTATGGTGAAGCAATCCGTTGTCCCCCTTCCAGTAAGTGGTCACATGCAGCCACTGAGTAATGACCGCCACCATTTGAGCGGCGATGAGCGTAAGTGACGTTCCGCGGCTTCGCAGGAAGTTGGATGTGACGGCGAGAACCTGTGTCCCCGATGAAGTCGCAGGGGCCGCTGCTACTCCGGCTCAGTTCCTTCCTGATGGACGGCACAGCCACGTCTCAGTCGGAGGCCAGTGAAGAGAAGACGGGGGTGTTTCCCCTTCACGTTCACAGGCCCCTGAGCAGCGCCAGGCGCCCACTTCCCGAGTGGGAGCCCCGAGGGAGAATGGCCGTCGTCCCCCTCCCGGCGCACTAGCCGCCGTCCCGCGTTTTCATGACGGCCCGTGTGGTGGGCGTGAGCTGCGCCTGCATTTTCCTGTGCCTCACGGAGCGTCTCGTCCTGTGGCTTCTTGTTCTGTGTAATAACGGCCTGTTACTCATTTATTGGTGGTTGTGATTTTTGTCTTTGATTCGAAGGAATTCTTCATATGTTCTGGATATTCATCACTACTATTCTTTTAAATATTTTTTATTGATTTTTTACAGAGAGGAAGAGAGAGGGATAGAGAGTTAGAAACATCGATGAGAGAAACATCGATCAGCTGCCTCCTGAACACCCCCCACTGGGAATGTGCCTGCAACCAAGGTACATGCCCTTGACCGGAATCGAACCTGGGACCCTGGAGTCCACAGGCCGACGCTCTATCCACTGAGCCAAACCAGTCAGGGCCCTACTATTTCTTTTTTTTTTTTTTTTTAATATTTTATTGATTTTTTACAGAGAGGAAGGGAGAGAGATAGAGAGTCAGAAACATCGACGAGAGAGAAACATCGATCAGCTGCCTCCTGCACGCCCCCCACGGGGGATGTGCCCGCAACCCAGGTACATGCCCTCGACCGGAATCGAACCCGGGACCCTTCAGTCCGCAGGCCAACGCTCCATCCACTGAGCCAAACCGGTTTCGGGCAGGGCCCTACTATTTCTAAAGAGATGTTTTTATTGATTTCAGAGAAAGGAAGGGAGAGGGAGGGAGAAACGTCGGTGAGGAGAGAGCATCGGCTCCCGTCGGCGGCTTTTTCCTCTGACGACGGCCGCCACCCCCGCTTCTTGGCGTGCCCCGTGGATTTTGATCGGGTCCCTAAGCTGAGGGATGGCGCCCTGTATACACTGGTTTTCCCTCTTCCTCTGAAAAGTGATGGCTTTTGCTCTGGAAGGTGGTTCCGTTCCCAGCAGGTCGCGGTGGCCTTGCGGCGGCTCAGTTCTAGGACCTGTGAGGGCAGGTTTATGTCAGTGTTGCCCTCAATCTGGGATGTGGTCCTCGCTTCTAACACCTGGCCCTTCTTTCCGTGGCCGGTGCTCAGTGGTTAGAGCTTCGGCCCACGCATCGAAAGGTTTTGGGTTGGATTCCCGGTCAAGGTCAGGTAATGTGGTCGCAGGTTAGATCCCTGGACCAGGTGGAGGTGCGTGCAGGAGGTGACCAGTGGATGTGTCTCACATCCGTATTTCTCCCTCTCTCTCTCCATCCCTCCTCCCTTACACTTTCTCTGAAAAGCAATGGAAACAATATCCTCAGGTGAGGATTAACAAAATAAAACAGTAACACGTGGGCCCTCTGGGGTGTTCGCAGAAAGCCCGAGCGGTTTACCCAGCGGCTCTCACTTGGCCGGACTTGAGTTCCAGTCTCTGGCGGCAGCTGAGCAGCTGCTGCCGTGTCTGCTCGGTGCTTTGGCCTCCGGGTCTCACTTTCCACGCAGCCCCTTGGAGGTGCGCCCTGTCCATGTGCCATGGAGGGTGCAGCCCAGGACGTCAGGGGATTTGTACACAGACTGCAGGGCGGCGCCCCCAGGGCCGGCCCTCCCGCAAGGCCCAGCTCCTCTCGCAGCCCTGCGTCTGCTTCTCAGCCCATTGGACGGCCCCTCCTGCCTGCATTGTCTCTGGGTGCTGGGAGGATGGAGGAGGTGCTGGGCGAGACTGGCCACACCTGGATGCCCCTTGTTTCTGTCGCCACAGGGCGCTGCTTGCCCCCCGGGACCTTCACAGAGCTCCCCTTTGTCCTCTGCTTATCACGGCGCGGGCGGGATGGGCAGTGTGACCACGTTTCTGTGCTGTTACCTGACGCGGAACTTACCCTGAATTTCAGTGGACACGTAATAGCAATCCAGAGCACCCAGAACCGATCAGCCCTAGCCTCTCCCCCAAAGGACAGAAACCTGGGTCTGCTCTCCCGCCCCCTCAGCTCCTGGCAGCTGGGCTCTCAGGTCTCTGTGGTTAGTCACTTGTTAATTTGCATAAACAATTGTGGAGCCGCCACTGTAAGGTGCTCAGGGCTGCTGGGCTGCCACAGATTCCAGATGACTTTTCCCTTTTCTTCACATTTACTGGCCTTTCTTTGCCATTAATAGTCTGTGTTTGTCTCATGGGTGAAATTTTCTGTCTACTCTTGAAGGATTACTTCTTTTTATTGATTGATTTTTTTTTGAGAGAGAGGGGGAGAGAGAGACATCGACTTGTTGTTCTACTTACTTAGACATTCATTGCTTGGTCCTTGTATGTGCTCCGGGCGGGGGTCGAACCTGCAACCTTGGCCTATCAGGATGACGCTCCAACCATCCACCCCCCCCCACCCCCCCCCACGAGGGCTCTGAGTTCCACTGGGACATCTGTCTGTGAAATGTTCCCAGGGGTGCTGGTCTCTGTTTATTGAGTGTTTTGTTTTTCTTGGTCTTCGTTTTCCTCCAATGTTTTGTGATTTAAAATTTTGTGCCCATATCTGTGTTTCAAAATCCCCAAGAGGCTGGCAGAGGAAGGACCTTGCTTCTGGCCAGAGTGCCCTCGAGTCAGGGGCTCTCCCTCTCACCTGGCAGCTTCCTGCCACCCGTGGTTTGCTGGGTCTCGGCCCCAGCGCTCTGGTCGCAGGCACAGCCCAGGGAGGCAGCCTTGGGGGTGGGGGGGGTGGGGAGTGAGCTCTGAATGGGTCTCCGGGTAGTCACGTGACCGCCGCCCCAGGCTGTGTCCTGTCCCATTTCCATAAACAGAGCTTTCTCAGAACTCTGGAACCCAGTTCGCAGAAGGCATCTCCGTGACTGTGCCAGCCTCTTCCTTTGATGCGACTTCTCCATCCAACCACCTGCCTGCTCTGTGCCTTCATGAATTCCCGCAAGGGTCCCAGGCGCCCAGACATTTCTTTGCTTTCTTTCCTTATAGATTGATTCTGAGTTTCAGGACATACTTGGCCGGGCGGCAGGGGCCCGCATGCGGGAGGCTACGGCCGAGGGGCTCCCCGTAGCTCTGCCAGTCACGTCGCTGGCTGTGACCTGCACACCAGCAGGCCGGCCCCACTCTGAACCAGGCGGCTCGTCTGGCCTGAGGTTCAGAGTTAAGGAAAACGACCTGCCTGCATCAGCGTTGGTAACCGGACAAGGAGTGGAAAACGCAGCCCCCGAATTGGCATAAACTTTTCCTTGAATGTCCCCCCTGAAGCCAGTTGCGGGGCAGCGAGGTGATAACCGATTCCCGGAAAACCAAAGCGGCTTCTTCTCCGTCGGGCACACACGGATTCTGTGCAGCTCAGGGTGTGGCACTCGGGTGTGGTTCAGAATAAGTGTGAGGTTCAGAGGTGGAATGGGCATTTGGGTGGGGATGAAGCCGGGGCCGACTGGCATGCATGCCGGTGGAGGGTCACGCCGCTTCTGGCCCATAAAGCTGCCCAGAACTGTCCTTGGGGATTGGGAAGGCGCCGGATCCTTAGGGTCCAACAACACTGTCCGCGGGGGGCAGCGGTCTGCCGACGGGCACTGCGGGTTTCAGAACGAGCATTTCAGCCTAAGCCGATTCTCTACGCGATCCTTATCGGAGCAGATGACCGGCGTCTACTTCTTCAGGCTCAAGTGTGTGGATTCTTGCCACGGGAACATCTGCACTGATTCAGCCTCCTCTCCGCTTGGGGGGGTGGAGGTGGGATGTGTAGCTTCGAAAACAAAAACAACAGCAGGTTCCTGGCTGCTGTCCTCGAACCCTCCCACGCAGCTGATTACCGACAGGCTCAGCCGCTGCGGCTCCCACGGGCAGCCTCCGGCCCCACGTCCCTCGCGGGCTCGGTCCCAGCGACAGTGGCTTTCTCCCCGGGCTCCGGGCAGGCGTCCTTTCCTTTAAATGATGACATCACCCAGCCGTCGTTCCCTCCACCACAAACGGCCCGTTCTTGATAACTTGGTGGCTGTTAATCATTACACACCGTGAGCAGGTGAAATCCGCCCAAGTCCCATCACACCAGACCCCTCGCCGGCCCAGGCGACACTGCGCGCAGCTCCGCCGAGGCGCCAGGCAGGACGCCCGCACCGAGTGCGGAGCAGGTGGAAAGTTGAGATGAAATTTCCAAAAAGGAAGGTAGGGCTGGGAACGTTGATGGGGAGATAAAACTGTGGCAATGCTCTGAAAAGAAAGAACAGCCTGTGAAATGGACTCTTGTTGTCTTTGGAATGTGGTCATTATCATGTGGATGGCCGTGACGCACGGGCTGGGCGCCGCCCCCGGCGGGCGTGCGGGCAGGGAACCGGGCCCCAGCCATATCTCCGGTCGTGGGGCATGTGAGCTGGCCACCCGGGCTCCGCGGCCCCAGACGTGTAATTAGAGGCTCCGGGCCCGGGTGATGCGCAGACAAGTCTTATCACGCGTCTGGGCTGCCGTGGGTGCGCGTTCCCTCCGTGGCGCGGGTGGGCCGGGCTCCGCGCCCGCCCGATCCCGGGGAACCATCCAAAGGTTCTGCCCAGCCAGGGACTTGCATCGATTCCTCAGCAGAAAACCACGCGGAGGACACTGGCAAGAACACCAGGCCAGCCGGGTCTTGGCACAGGAGACACGCTGCTTCCTGCGCCCCAGGCGCGCCGCGCTGCCCGGAGGAGAGACACTCACCGGCCTTTCACAAGAAGGGCGTGTCCTCGGGGCGGGGTGGCTCCGGGCTGGCCCCGCCCACTGCAAAGTGAAACACGCAGCAGGCGTGTGGTTAGTTAAGATGTTTGACGGGGATCCAAGTTATTTCCAAGGAATGAAGGTGGTGCCTGTGTCCAGAAGGACTCGGCCACGGAGACCGACACACTCTCCCGGGCCTGGCCCCTCCCACTGGCCTTTTTACGTCGGGCGGGGGAAGGAGCTGCAGATGGCTGTGGCCTCCTGGATCCTTTTCGTGAACTTGACACGAGCTGACTTGCTTGGCTTCCTGGCCGTTTTCTGGAATCGTAGATGGAGGGATGAGGGCACTGGAGGTCCGCCTCGCCGGCCCAGTGGCGAGAGATCAGCTCTTCCTCGGCAGGCCAGCCCCGGCCCCAGCCCTCCCCCTCTCCCTCTCCCTCTCCCTCCCCCTCCCCCAGGCCCCATCTGCTCCCTGCCAGGTGGTGTGGGCCTTCAGGAACAAGGGTCATGGCAGGGTGGCCGGGTTTCCTCGGGCAGAGGAGCTCCCCGCCAAGCATGCTGGCCGTGGCGTTCGGACACCACGGAGCTGAGCTAGTTGACACTCGCTCTGTGAGTGCTTCTCAGCGGCTCAGGCAGAAGCATCTTCGAACTTTCAAGTGCAAGGACAGCACGAAAACCCACACCCTCCCCCTGCATTAGACACGGCCCGCTTGCTCACGTAGTGACAGGGAGCACGGGCGAGGCTGCGAAGTGGGGACCCATTTGAACCTTCTGCCCTGTTCTCCTCTCCTAACTTCCCCCAAATAAATCCCCAGAACTTCTCTCAAAAGTTGTGATTCTTGCGTGGAGAGGAAAGGGGCCGGAACATTGGTCAGCGACCCAGCCTCTGAGCGACTTTGAACCAGATGCATGCTCCTAAGGACAAGAACACCTCACGCTCCAGTCCTGCGTTAGAAATCCAGGTCGCTTCCTGGTTGGTTTACGGGAGGGAGGCCTCAGGTGTGTGTGCCCTGCAGTGGTTCTCAACCTTCCTAATGCCGCGACCCTTCAATACAGTTCCTCATGTTGTGGTGACCCCCAATTTCACTGTTACCAACTGAACATAATGAAAGCATAATGATTAATCACAAAAACAATATGTAATTATATGTGTTCTCCAATGGTCTTAGGCGACCCCTGTGAAAGGGTCGCAACCCACAGGTTGAGAACCGCTGCAAGGAAACGCTACTCACGAACCCTCAGTGCAAAGTGCTCGCTGCACGAGAGCTGGTGCACGTGGACCCTGCAAAGCCTTGGCCATCAACGTGAGCCTCAGTTTACCTTCTCGGCACCATCACCGTAAGGTACAGTTACATGGCAATGTATTTTTAAAGCTTTATTAGCTTTGCACAAAATGCCTAGCAGACTTAATGCCAATATTAATTTGTAAATTAAAGAGTAGAGCCCAAGTCCATTTTGATAGCCACTATTTCTGTATACACTGAGTGGCCAGATTATTATGACCACCCCATCAGTACTTCGTTGGGCCACCTTTTGCCTTCAATACTGCGGCGATTCTTCTTGGCATTGACTCCACGAGATGTTGAAAGGTGATGCGAGGAATCTGACACCATGCCTGATGAATAGCACTGTCCAGTTCTGTGAGATTTGATGGTTGTGGAACCAGCTGCCTGATGGCTCTTTTAACTTCGTCCCACAAATGCTCAATTGGATTGAGATCTGGTGATTGGGGGGGCCACCTAAGCAAGGTAAAGTCCCCCTCATGTTCTTGAAACCACTCCGGCACAATACCAGCACCGTGGCATGGCGCATTGTCTTGTTGGCAGAAGCCATCTCCATTGGGATACGCCATCAACATGATAGGATGAACTTGATCAGCAACGATACTTAGGTACGTTGTGCTATTCAGACGTTGTTCCACACGAATTAAAGGGCCCAAATCATGCCAGGAAAACATGCCCCAAACCATAACACTGCCCCCACCAGCTTGAAGCGTTGTACTCATGCATGTGGGCTGCATGCTTTCATGCTGTTTCTGCCAAATTCTCACTCTGCCATCTGCATGATGCAACTGGAAACATGTCCAATCCTTGTGTTCCTGTGCAAACTGGAGACGTTTTATCTTGGTAACTGCAGACAGCAAAGGTGTTCGAACAGGCCTTCGGCTTCCATATCCCATACAATGCAGTGTACGGCTAATTTGCCTACAAACGTCAGGTGGTCATAATAATCTGGCCACTCAGTGTATATATTGTGACAATGTCCATTTCCTGGTTTTGATAATGGACAGTAATTACATAAGAGGTTAACAGTGGGAGAATCTGGGGAATGGGTACAGGGGGGCCTCTGTGTATTATTTTTGAAACTTCTTGGGAATCTGTAATTATTTGAAATTAAAAAGTAAAAAAACAAACACCTGTATATGCAATAACCATGTTAGGAGCTTATGTTTAAGGAGAAGGCTCCATAGACCCTAAAACTGTAAGTTATATGATGAAACTAAAAACTAAGACTAGCTTAGTACATGTTTTGATTCTTGAATCAGGAGGCAGATGGAGTAGCTCTGACAGATGGAGTAGCTCTCCTCTCTCCAGCTATGAACCCTCTGGAAGGGTCTGTGGGCCTCTCTTCTGGACCAGGACCCCTCAGAGTGAAGAAACAGCCCCTGGAACCTAGTGAAGACATAAACCAGATGAAACGCCCATGAGCACGTGGGCCTTGGTAAAAAGGCGACAGGCAGTGCGTTCCGATTATTGCCGCCTGGGAAGACTTTCATATTTCTCCACATTTGGGGTTGACTTACAAGAGTCCCCGTGACCACAGCTCTGCGTCCTGCCACACCGTCCTTGCTGAGCCACCCCTTGGGTTCGCAGGGCATCGTGTCCTCCGCCGGGCCCCACGCTGACGGGAAAGAGGCTCCGAGAAGCGAAGGGAAGCCTCCAGGCAGGACATGAGGTTAGGACTGGAGCCTGTTTCCTGACTTGGCTTTGTTACTAGATAATGCCTGCCTCCTCAGGGGACTCAATGGCACACCAAGTGGCAGATGACAGACAGCCGTCTCCCCACTGGGACTGTCTGCACAGCAGCCATGTGCGTCGGATGAGGCCGAGTTATGTTGTGAGAATGCTTTAGCGTGCACTTTCTGTGTGCGGGCGGAGGACCGAGCAGGCAGACGGGCTACGGACAGGGTTCTGGTCACATGGCGCTGGCATGGGCAGGAAATAACAGGAAAGCGTAGGTTATCTTAAAATCAGGAAATCCCAAAGGTAAGAGGGAAGCAGGTTTTGAACTGATCTTATTAGATGAATTAAAAATTAGACTATAAACTGACTGACCAGCATGGCTCAGTGGTTGGGCATCGACCTATGAACCAGGAGGTCATGGTTTGATTTCTGGTCAAGGCATATGCCCAGGTTGTAGGCTCAATCCCCCAGTGTGAGATGGGCAGGAGTCAGCCAATTAATGATTCTCTTTCATCATCGATGTTTCTGTCTCTCTCCCTCTCTGAAATAAATATGTATTTTTTAAAATCCTATATAATGAAAGGCTAATATGCTAATCGATCAAACAGCAGAATGACAGGTCGCTATGACATGCACTGACCACCAGGGGACAGACAACGCAGGAGCTGCCCCCTGGTGGTCAGTGCACTCCCACAGGGGGAGCACCACTCAGCCAGAAGCTGGGCTCAGGCTGGCGGTGGAGCCTCTCCCGCCTCTGCAGCAGCTAAGGATGTCTGACTGATGGCTCAGGGAGCGGTCCTAAGCCAGCAGTCAGACATCCCCTGCGCGCTCCTGGACTGCGAGAGGGTGCAGGCTGGGCTGAGGGAACACCCCCCCGCCCCCACACACATACTGCCGAGTGCCCAAATTTTGTGCACTCACTGGGCCTCTAGTTACACTATAACTATGTTTATAGTGTCCACCACAATACAAAGAAAAGGCAGTGGAGAAGGGCAAAAAGCAAAAAAATATGAGACACAGATCAAGTAGTGGAAAGAGGCACTTGGACATCCATGGGGCCAGTCCGCACCGCTGGAGGGTGGGGTTCGCATAGCCTGGCTCTGGCCTGTGTCCCACCTGAGGTCGTATGTAGGCAAGAGACATCGTTAACAGTATCATAAATAAGTATTGTAACTTTATTAAAATGAAAAGACAATATTCAAAATAATGCAACAAAAATGAAAATCCTTTGTCCAATACTGTACACATAATGCAGAAATCAGTGCATTTTCCTAAAGCATGTTTTAACCTTCATTTAGTTCAGACTAACACATCCGCTTTAAAGAGCTCAGTCACTCAGCGGAACTGTAAACAGCTGGTTTCACTGGCGAGAACGTCGCGGTAACGCACCTCTGTGGGAGCACCTCTCGCTGGGCCGAACTGTGCGGGGGACACGGAGGCTGGGCAGGCAGTGTGCGCGCAGGCGTGGGCCTGGGAGCAGACGGTGCTGATGGGACTCTCGTATTAAGACACAGTTGCTCTTGGTCAGAAGGCTTTACTTCAAAAGCCAACAATCCCCAGGAAATACTGAGTAGGAACCAGCAACACAAGGCCAGCTTGTGTTGGATTTGCTTATTAATAGTCTAAAACCCCGCACACACACCCCCAGTCACTCTCAGGCACGTGGCTGCTTCATTCCTGCTGCAAAGCGGACCGATGGCGTGGAGCCCACGTCCGTCCACTGCTGTGGGCAGCGCGACGTGGCCCTCGGTGGGTGGAACAAAGCAGGAACCATCAGGAAAATGTCCTACCATCTTCTTCTTTGTCAAGAAGCGAGACCCGGGCAGGTGGAAGTGTGGTTGCCAGGTAAACTGCTAGTCCTCCCCGCAGGGACAGGAAATGAAGTCGGCACGTCTTGGGTCTCGGGCGGTTTTAAACTAGGTAGGCACAGCCGCAGTAAGGACACATCCCGCTCCCCATGGAAAAGGCTGCAAAAATACATCCAACAGAACATAACAGACCAAAGAGCCAGAACTTCAAACTTACTCAGCAAAAATAATTCTCTAGGATTCTAAATACTGTGCTTTCTTCTGTTAGCTCAGTGTTGAGTCGACCGGGAGCCCTAGTCCAGCGTGTTTTATTCTGAATCCACATCACTGAGAGCAGCTGCCTGGTTAACTGGCGACGGCTAGACCGCGAGTTTACACATGGACACGATGGGCGTCTGTGAGTGTCCGCGTCCTGCCCTCCCGTCACATCTGTGGGCTTGGACACTGGGTCCTCAGCATGAAGCACCTCTCCACCTCTCCGGACAGAGTTCAAGTTTGTTCTGCACCTGAAACATCTTCCCCTGAACCTCAGTCAAACTGGGAAACTGCTTGGGAACCACCTGCTCCCGTGGACCCTCTGCCGAGCCGTGACCCGAGTCTACGGAGAAACCACGTAGGACAAGTGCTTACGCTTCCCGTGGCCGCCCACGTCCCCCCGGGGCCCGGGGTCCAGCTTCCCGGGGGCGGCGAGGACACCGCCGTCGGCGGGGAAGGGCTGCACCTGGGTGCTGGCGCCCGCCTCCTCGGCCTCCGTGAAGAACTTCTCGTAGCGGTCCAGGTACGGCGGCCTCTCGGGGAGGAGGTAATAGTGCGTCGAGCTGACCTTCTTCCCGTTCTCGATGATGGGCAGGATGCAGGGCGCCCGGCTGGCGGAGCCTTCGCTGAGCTGTCTTTGCAGAGCTTTGCTGCTCACGTACTTGGGGTCCGGGGCGAAGCTCTGCGTGGGGGGCATGACCCCGTTGAGGTAAGATGGAAGGCTTTTGGGACTCGGGGTGCGGGAGTTGCTCCGGGACAAGGGCTCCCTGGGCGGCACTTTGGGGGGCCTGTCTTCGTCGCTGTAGGTGCTGGAAGTGACCTCTGCCGACCACCGTCTGTAGTCGGGCTTCACGGGCCGCGGAGGGATGGGGACCCTGGGGGGGACCTCGGGCTTGTCTGTGTCGGGGTGGGGGGAGGCGCGGTGGGTGTGGCCGTGCACCTTGATGGCCGGCTTGTGGAAGGACCCGGCGGGGCCCGAGTGCGACCGCCGGAGCCGCCGGTGGCTCTGCGGCGGGGGGTCTGAGGGCGGCCCCCCTGCGCCCCGCTCGGGGGCCTGGCTGAGGTCCACCACCGAGACGGCCGGGGTTTCGAAGTAGGCGTAGTTGATCTGCCCGCACCCGCGGAAGCTCCGCCGGCCCGGCACGCCGGCCTGGAACTCGGAGGGCGCGCCGCCCCCCAGGAGCCAGTCCGTGTCGGAGCAGGTGAAGAACTCCACCTCGCAGTCCGTGTCGTCCAGGGAGAGGCCCTCGGAGATGGGCAGCGGGGGGAGCGGCCGGGAGCCCGCCACACAGGGCACGGGGGACGGGCCGTTCTTCATGGGCGTGAGTGGCGGCGTGGGGGCGCACCCCCCGTTGACCGACAGTTTCTTAAAGCCACACACCACCGGGTCCTCGTCGGGCCCCGAGCTTTCACTTGGGGGAAGGACGAGAGGGGGCAGGCTGGGCTTCTGAGGGGGGCCGTGCTCTGCCAGGCGGTGGCCGTTAGTCGGGGCAGGTGCCGAGGCGCGCCCTGCAAAGGACGGGGGTTAGCGAGGGACGAGCAGTGCCCCTGCGCATGCGGACGGCCCACTGCCTGACCCCCTTCCCCCCCCCCCGGGGCTGCCACCTGAACCCCAGGCACAGGCCACGGACACCGTGCCGCACCACAGCTGTAATTAGGGCCTGAAGATTGTTAACGCACATGATCTGGTTCAAAGAACAGACTATCTCTTCTATCTCCCCGACATGCGCAGGGCACACGCCCACACACGCAGGCAGGTTCTGTGACATGTGCACAATTCGCAGAAGATGAACAGCATATAATTTCCACGAATACCACCCGCAGTGCCAGGTCACAGGCGATGGGACAGCGCTGGGCACACTGGGTGGGGCTGAGATAAGAGGGAGCCCCCTGCTGGCACCCGGTCACGCCACCAGGGTGGCAGCTTGCAGGGTGACAGCAGCTCTTGGCAAAAACCTAAGGGACAGGATGTCCACAGGACAAGGGCCCGGTGGTGTTCTGCGCGCCTTCCTGAGTTCCCACTCCTGTGCCCTCACACAGGCCTCCGCACGGCGAGAGCCAGCAGGTCCTGTGCGAGGCTGGACCGGCTACCGCCTGACCTTCCACACACAGGGCTAGTGGGGACTGAGTGTGGGAGGAACAGGTTACCGTCAGACCTGCCGCCACTAGGGGTCACACTATTGCTGGAATAGTTCAGGTTGTTGCCTCTTTTTTAAAGAGCAAAGCTGGAGGACAAGATAGCAGCCCTCTGCCACCTCCCCTCCTGGGCCACCTCCCCTCCCGGGCCGCCCTCTGGGATTTGCAGGACACCTACCGAGAGACGTCAGGTGCGCCTGTGTGGTCGACTTCAGATTGTAGGCCATGGTGATCGGATGGATGTTTAGAAAGTTACTGAAATGCAGCAAAGACATCTTGGTCAGAGACCACAGTGACCCCCCCCCCCCATCCCCATCTGTCTCCTCCGCACCCGGCCCGCACTTACTTTCCCAGCTCCCGGCGGCGGCTCCAGCACGCGTTCAGGCTCCCCAGGGCCTGGCCATCGTGCAGAAACGCCTTCAGCGGGACGCGGATCTCCTGGGCAGCGACTCCCGCGGTGGACATGGTGCACCCGAGGCGTCAGTCAGCAAGCAGCGTTTGGTCCCTGGAGGGAGAGGAGGAGGAGAGGATGCAGGAAACAACTCAGAAACACCCATCAGCAGCCACCCGACAGCATCCGAGCGCCGCACAGAGACGCAGCCACAGACTTCCACCCGTCCTCCCGTGTACAGCCGTCTTCCTCCCTTCCTGTGAGAACTTAAACGTGCGCGTTGAAAGCAATCTTTCCGTAAGTCCTGATCTGAGATGTGCGATGCTTTGAGCAGAGAGAAATGCCGTGGCCAGGGAGAGGGGCCCTC
The DNA here is from genome assembly GCF_964212035.1 of Myotis nattereri. NCBI lineage: Eukaryota > Metazoa > Chordata > Mammalia > Chiroptera > Vespertilionidae > Myotis > Myotis nattereri. The sequence continues at coordinate 212,575,229 of NC_138077.1, read as the reverse complement.
CTGGTGGGGGCGGGGTGCACAACAGCCCCCGGACGCTCACCCCCCAACCTTCGGAAAGGCCGTGGCCGCTGACTCGTGCCCACGCAGCCCAGGCCTCGGTCAGACGCCGGGTCCACGCGCGCCTCGCCAGCCACAGCCAGCGCTGACTTGGTTCTCTCTCAGGGTTGGCCCAGGAAGACACACCCTCCAGTGGGGACTTGTTCGGGAATAAAGGAACATGGGAAGAACTGATGTCCACTATCCCGTGAAATCAGGTTCTGCAAGTTGGCCGGCTTCGGGCGGCCTGGACAGCTTCCCCTTCCCGTGCATTCTTCACATTCTCTTCTCTGCGGGCCTTGCTGCAAGGCATGGGCACCTCGGCTGGGAAGTCTTCTCCTTCATCTAGTAATTCCTCAGCTTTCAGGGATCCTGTCCCTTCCCTCAGGCCTTTTTTTCAAGGGAGAGAGGAAGGGAGTGGGGGAGAAACATCTACCGGCTGCCTCTGGTATATACCCCGACTGGGTAGCCAACCTGCAACCTCCATGCCCGACCGGGAATCAAACCAGCGACCTTTCAGGGCACAGGATGGCACTGTCACCGGGCCACCGGCCGGGCCCGCAGCCTCTTCTAAACGTTCACTATGGCATCAGTGCTGACGCTGTGGCCCTATTTGGGCTCTGTCTTCAGAGAATCTGCGGTTCAGGGCCTAACTGGTGTGTGGAGCACTGGCCCCTTGGGAGCTGTGTGCGTATCCCCTAGACTGCGCTCAGATGATCCCCGAAAGCGTGCATGCCCACGGAGAGCGGGTGTGCCAGGGCTGGGGTGGGAGGGGGCACACAGGCTATTTTGTTTTGTTTTAGGGACGAAGCTGTCACCTCCCAGCTGATTGTGAGTCAGACCACAGGCTGTGTTCCACAGCAGGAGCTCGGTGAGTGACTGCGTCCTACCATCTACTGCTGCCATCCCTATCAGGAGAAGGTACGTGGCACAGGGTTTGTTTTTTCCACAGAAAAGAAACGAGAGATAACGTTTCGGTCCATCTGAAACACTTAAATCTCAGGCAGAGGGTTAAACAGGTTAGAAATAGTATTTCAGACAGGGAAGCATGAGTTCTCTTTAGTCAGTCTCTTTAGAGAAGAGGAAAAAACCATCATTTAGTCACTGTAAGTTACTGGAGGTTTGGTGTTTAGATCATTGAAAGGCAGCGTGTTTTCCCCTCCTTCACCGGAATCAAGTGAAGCTACGGAACAATTTGAAAACCAGTTTTTAGGAAACACTGTCAGGCCCCCTGCAAGCGCTGGCATGACCCCAGGGAGAGCGACTCGGAGTGAAACCCGCTGGGAAGGAGCCCCGGGCAAGCAGCGCAGAGCCCACGTGTGGAGGCTGCGCCCATGGCAGGGCGAGGCGGCCGAGCCCAGCCCCCACCTGTCCGCAGGCCAAGGGCTAGTAATTACCGCCTGTCGGCTCCTCACCATCCCTCACCATCGACATCTGAGCTTTCAACAGGGCGATTGTGCAACTAGGGCCTCTGCGAAATGGCCTGGATCCTAAACTTACATTTCAATGGTCCCCGAAAGTTACTTGTATGTTCTAGAAAAAGTTATTTTTTATTCATTGTTTCCATCACCTACTTGTTAGCTTTCTTAAGAAAAAAATTTTTTTTTAGTCTAAAAAGAATTGTGTTCCTGCGCCAGCTCACTCCCGACCACAATAGTGTCTTTGTGTGTTCAGAGGAGGCGACCTGCCTCCACATCTCAATGGGGAATTGTGAATGGGCCGCGTTATGAAACCGTCGGAACTTCCTACTTGCTAGCAGGGAGAGCGCGGAGGGCAATATAATTTTATGCTCTCTTCCTTCGGAAAGACCCCCAACTGGAGAATCCAGGGGGCAGCCCGCCGGCGTTTTCGGCGTCCCTCAGATGGTACACTGAGGGTGTGACCCCCGAGCTGCCTGCCATCGCTCTCAAACCTCCAAGTATTCAGTACACATGCTCCCGGTGGGGGTGGGGAGGCTCCCCTGGGTCACCCTCACGTTAAAACACTGCTCCAGTGGACGAAATGCCGTTTCCAGTGCTGCTTCCTTATAACGAAGACGAGCGCTGCTTACCCTTCGCCAGAGAAATGAGCAAAAACCCCCTACGTGGGAAGCCAGCACCTGTCGGCAGAGACGGGGTTGCTATGAAAGGCGAACATGAACGCCAGCGTGAGCCCAGGCGAGGCACCCCCGGACCTAGTCCCCGTGGGCAGGGTAACTTCCCTGACACCCATGAGCTCAGCTGTGTGTCAAAATGCAGCCAATGCCAATCCCTGATGTGAAGGACTTTTTCCTGTTAAGCATCACTTGATTTTTTTTATTCAAGGGAACCCCCCCAACCATGTTTCTTGGGGTGGTCCTTTTAGATCCTTTCCCCCCAGTTTTAATCCTTTAGCTAGCTCTGCAGAGAGCGCCCTGAACCCTGACTCCAGCCCTGGCTCCAGCATCCATTGTCTGGTGGTGATCTTTGCACGTGGGTGGTCCCCTGGCATCCCCAACTCTACAAACCAGGCTCCTGTCCCTACTTCAGACCCTGCCCACTTCCCAAGCCCGTTCAGGGTCTCGGTCGGTAATTCCCAACTGGTGTGCCCCAAGGATTTTTACAGCATGCAATCCCTGACCCCATTTCCCTTCAAAAGTTGTCCAAAAAATGACAACAGCCAGCACAGCAACAGCCATCTAGCATGAATGGATCAAAATTATACCTCCCTTTTCTTTGCCAGATTGACAAAAACTATATTTTCTGGTGCAGAATTTTAGTCGTCCATGTCCCATGAGATGAACAGGCTGAAAGCCGCTGGTCCAGGGGACCATCTTCCTAGAGGGGCCGTTCTTAGCCTGAGCCTCAGCCCCTCCAGCTCCATGGTCCCCCTTCCTTCTCAGGGACCGCTCCGCTAGCGGGTCCCAGACAGCCTCCCACCCTGCACCTCAGGCCCCTCTCCCTGTGGGGTGCTCGCTCCCCCCCACCCCCTCCCCCCCGCCCGCCCCCGAGTCTCTGTGAGAACTCACTTCTCCTCCAGGGCCAGCTGAGCCACCCGCTGTGCTGCGCCCATCCCTTCCCACTCTCCGAATCTAGGACAGGGCCTGGCTGCCCCTGGAATCCCGGCACCACTCACTTCTAATAGAAAATATTCATCTCAGTTAAAAAAAAAATATGTGAAAGACTCACAGATACTACAATCAGCCAAGAACTAAGGGAAAAGCAAAGGGTGGTAGGGCTGCCTTTAGGACAGAGCAGGCGACTTTCATTAAATCCACTTCCCAAACCCCAAGTGGCCAGTGTGCACACAGGGAGCAGCACGGGCTGAACGGGGTTGACTTAAGGCCGCCAGGAGAGTGCGTCCTGAAAACGGGGTCCCCCCCCCTCGCTGGCACAGCATTTCTTCTGGATGAGAAGGCACCTCCTGTCTTTTTACTGTTAAAGAGTCAAAACAACACCATGAGCACCTCGCACGGCCTTTATTAAGGTGAACTGCACCGCAGGACGGTCTCTCTGAAACTCTTTAAAAACCAGGCTACCTTAAGACAATAACCTAGATCTGCCTACCTGGCCACCAGATCTCATTAATAAATCTCAGAAGCACCCACAGAGGAGGAGGGGCACATTTTTGTCACTCGACTCATCCAGTTCTGCCCAGCGCTTCCTTATTTAAAAGTGTGATGTAATTTCCTTCTTTCAATCTGGTTTTAGAACCTGATTTCTGTTTATTCAGGGCGATAAATGGTCTTTTCAGCTGCATTTAACAATTACCTACCTAACTACTCCCAGGAGGTAACGACATTTAGAGGCAAAATGTGTAAAAAGAAACTGATTTAGGAACACGACAGGCCCCGTGATTTAAAATCTCCCCCAAATAAGCCAGCACCTGCATGCGGATCTGCCTCCGGAAAATCTCCGAAGCAAAGACTCGTGCCTGAAGCGCTGGTAGCCAAGCCATTCGAACACCGAATGTTCAGTGGAACTCTTTAGTAGAACGGTAATTTTTTAATTTTTTGTTAATCCTCCCCCAAGGATAATTTTCCCGTTGATTTTAGAGAGAGTGGAGTGGAGGGGAGGGGAGAGAGAGAAACATTGATGTGAGAGAGACACATCGATTGGACCGAACCTGCAACCCAGGCGCGTGCCGTGACTGGGACTGAACGGGACCCTTCCATGGGGGGCTGATGCCACGCTCTAACCACTGAGCAGGCCAGGCCGAGAACTGTGATTTCGATCAATATGAGGAAACTCACCCGTTGGATACTCCCTACACCTGCAGTGTTTATGACAGTTGTTTACTAAAAGCAAAAGGCTTCAGAGGCTCCGGTTTGGGGGAGGGGAGGAGGGGCAGGCAGGTTAGGAAAAGCTCCTCGTTGCACCCTGCTCCTGGGAAAAGCGTAAGCAGTCTTCACAGTAAAGCAAGGTGGTCTAAAATGGTTTACATGCTGTCAATAAAATGCAATTAAAATACTCGTGCACGAATTCAAGCTGAACTGTGGGTTTCTGTAAAGATGGAAGTATAGTTGAGGGCGGGGGGAACAGACTTCTGTCCTCGGCGGGGCTGGCACACATGGGCCTGTTTGTAAAGGATAAACACGGAGGCAACAAGGAAAATAATTTCTCTTCAGACTGTCAGAATCAAAGCTAAGTAAAAAGAAAAGAGCTCAGTGACCTAGTTTCTTGAATAATTCGGAATATTTTCTTGCTAAGTATTAGGAAATAGCAGGCTCACAGAAAACCCACTCGCTCCCCTACCCGAGTCATCGCTGCCTGACCCCGTCCTGCAGCGCCAGCGCACAGCCACCACCTTCTGTCCTCGGTCCCTTCCTAGGGCAGCGCGGCCAGCAGCAGCACCCAGGAGGGTGGGAAGTATTATTCCCTTTACAACGCGCGTGAGCGATTTCTGAGGAGACGTGAAGTCTATCCGAATTTTAGTGACAACAAGCATGTGGTCTGATAATGGGAAGCAAATCTTGAAAACTTCAAATTTACTTAATGAGCATTTAAAAAGCCACCCCCCTGGGTAAGTCGAGATTGTTACTGCAAACACTAAACCAGTAAGAATCACACGCGGGACCCTAACCTGACAGTGTTCCAAGCGCTGCGTTTATCCCGTGGTCGGCAAACTCATTCGTCAACAGAGCCAAATATCAGCAGTACAACGATGGAAATTTCTTTAGAGAGCCAAATTTTTTAAACTTAAACTATATAGGTAGGTACATTGTTATTAACTTAATTAGGGTACTCCTAAGGCTTAGGAAGAGCCACACTCAAGGGGCCAAAGAGCCGCAGTTTGCGGTCCACGGGTTTATACTAACTTATTTAATCCTCCAATAACGGCAGGAGATGGGTTACTATTACTACCCTCAGTCAGATGACCATCTGGAGGCAGAGGTCAGGAACTTACTTGGTCAAGGTCACATCCCGAGAGTGGTGGGAGCCTGGTGCCAAAGCCTCCCCCCACCCCCCACCTCTTCAACCCCTCGGGCAACCGGCAGGGTGCGCTCTGACCACTATAGACTTTTCTCGGGTAACCCTAAGCCCATGTAAGGTCCTGCTCCACTTCATCTCCCTGGGATTCTCCTGCCTAGTTACTCCCTACAAAGGGTGCGTTAACCCTGGCAATGTGGCTCAGTGGTTAGAGTGCTGGCCTGCACACCAAAGGGTCTTGACTTTGTTCCGGTCAAGGGCACATACATACCTAGGTTGCAGGTTCGATCCCGGCCGGGTGGTGTGTGGGAAGCTACCAATAGATGCACACGAATGTTCTCTCTCTCCCTCCCTTCCACTCTCTTTCTAAAAAAATATTATCAATGGGAAAAACATCCTCAGGTGAGGATGAACAAAAACAAAAACGTTAAAAAGGGTGGGTTACGGTACTGCTTTTATACTCTGTGACTCCTTCCAATGACTCTTGAAGCTTTCCATCTGTAATGGTGCGCCTCCCCCGCATCACACGTCCATTTCAACGCGGCATCGGACGCAACGCGGGTCTTAACCAGGAAGAGCGGCCAGTTCCCACACCACCCAACACGCTCCTTAAGACACGCTCACACTCGGGTCCCAGTGACGCATCCCAAGCCGCAGGACGGGCACCTCACAGCAGCAGATCTCCTACTGGAAAGCACTTTCTAACCATGATCTCCCTCGATCCCCACAGCGTCCGTCAGAAGAGGCAGGGATTAGTCTCCATTCCAGACAGGAAACGAGTGACACCTTCCTGCTGCCCGTCTGCCCGGAGCCCGGCCTGTCCCGTTCACTCGCCCTGCCTCTCCCTCCACCTGGGTCCACTGGGTCCACCTGGGTCCTCCGGGTCCTCCTCTAACATCCTTGCTTACAAACAGGGAAACGGAGGCAAAGAAACGCTCCCGACCTGAGTGTTAGGCAGCTGCAGAGCTAAAACAGGAACCCCACTCCGCGCTGCTCACAAGTTCTCCGAGGGCAGGGATTAAGTCCTTTCACAAATAGTTATCAAATGCTAATTCTGGACTAGACACCATGCTCAGCGATGAAGAATCAAACCGGGGAGGGAGACAACAGTAAAAGCAGCCGCTTCAGACTGTGGCACCTCCCAGGACGCAGGGCCAGCAAGAGGTCGAGGAGGCCGGAGACCCATTCGCACAGGTGGTTCGGGAAGGCCTCTCTCCGGTGACTTAGAAAAACATGCTCACCTGAGGACATGAGGAAGGAAAGAGGGGGCGGGGGGAGATTGACTGAGAGAGAAACATCGACCGGTTGCCTTCTATACACTCCTGCCTGGGGATGGAACCTGCAACCCGGGGATATGCTCTGACTGGACCGGAACCAGCCATGTTTCCGTGCACGTGATGACACTCAACCAACGGAGCCCCTCCTGCTAGGACTCGCAGGCGACTTTAAAATATATGTTTACATTTGCATTGATTTCAGAGAGGAAGGGAGAGGGAGAAACAGACATCTATGATGAGAAACTTCGGTCGGCTGCCTCCTGCACGCCCCTTCCTGGGGAGCCTGCGACCCGGGCACGTGGCCTGACTGGGAATCGAACCGTGACCTCCTGGTTCATAGGCCGACGCTCAACCACTGAGCCACGCCGGCCGGGATCAGGTGGCTTTTACGTAGAATCCAAAGGGTGGGAAAGAGGCCGTCACGGGAAGAGTCAGAAGAGCATCCACGCAGGGAGCTCTGGATTGTCATCCAGACAATCCCACGGGTCCAGCTTCTTGTTCAGGGGTCTTTGCTAAGAGCTACTGGACACTGTCTCCCACCCTCACCTTCCTGCTTCCTCTCTGTAACGGGATGGTCTGCTGAACCGTGGACTGCGCAGTTGAAGAGGCCCAATCCATGGAGCCAGAACCCCACATTTTTAAAAGTGTATTCGCTGAGGCCGGAAGCCTGGCCTGTGAGTAATACTGCCCTGTTTTATGGCATAAGGAATTGGATTAAAGTATCAACAATGACTCGACTCACAGAATCTTTTGTTTCCTCTCTGAACCTGAAGCTGACATTAACTTTCCCTACCTTCAAACTAACTTCTCTATTTATTGTGATTATTACTGTTGTTGTTAGTCCTCACCAGAGGATATTTTTCAGAGTGTCCTTAACTGGTAATCAAACCTGAGACCCTTCGGTGAGCCGGCTGACACTCTGCCACTGAGTCACACCGGCCGGGGCCCAACTTCTCTACGAAACTTACATTCAGAACCTGGACACCCCCCGTTTTATCTGCCTTCACAAAGCGTGTGTTTCTGCTGTGCCAACAACGCCAGGATGCCAGGCACATTGTCTACCAGGGTTACTCATCAGCTCCCACAAGCACGGTCCCACCCGGCACGGAGGATGCTGCAGAGCCGCGCCGACGGCGAAGGGCCGTTCAGAGTCACTCAGAGTGGGAGAGAGTTGTTTCTCTGGTACAGGGAGCCCAGGACATTCAAATTCCTGGAATTACCCCTGGCACCACCTCCTCCCTCCTCTGCCCCTTTCTAAAGCAACCGGATGGTATGTGGACATTCAGGTCGGTTTCAGGCGTGTTGGATTGTACCTGTAATTTAGCAACTGGCTTTGGGAAGCTACCATCAGCATGAGCAGAGAGGAAGCGTGATCTGGTTCAGCTTCGGAGAAGCCACGGCTAGGAGTTATTGTCACACGAACACTCAGGCCTACGGTGCGATCATGAAATCTCAGAGGAAGAGAGACCGCTGTCTTTAGTGAGCGGAAAGAAGGAAAGACAATTCATCGAAAGAGTAACGTTTACCTCCCATCAAAATCCGAATAACTCGGCACTTCCTAACTGTCACTGAACAACAGGTTTGCTTTGCGACCCTTATCGGCGACCGAGCCATTCCTGCTGACCTATAAAATGTAAAATGTGCTTTCGTGCAGTTATTTATCAACCATTAACCGTGTGCCGGGGCCCAGAAGATAGGAACTGTGCAAGGCAGAGGTCCTGCCCTTAAGGAGTTTACAATCCAATGTGTGTTGGGTTATACATTGTTAGTTCAAGACCTCTGCCACCTATTAGAATAGCCACCGGAACACAGCTGGCCCGGCCGGCGAGCGAGTGATGACCTATGAACCAGGAGGTCACGGTTCGATTCCCCGTCGGGGCACATGCCCAGCTTGTAGGCTCGATCCCCAGTGTGGGGCGTGCAGGAGGCAGCGGATCAATGATTCTCTCTCATCACTGATGTCTCTCCCTCTCCCTTCCTCTCTGAAATCAATGAATAAAAACACAACAACACAAAAGCAGCTGAACACACCTGGGTGCAGCGGGGATGACAGCGGCTGAAGTCCACGCCGAAACCTCCGTCTTCCTTTAGGAAGGAGCCTGGCCACTCACATACCGGCAACAGAGCCAGCCCGGTAACATGAAACCGACTTTTATTCTGGTCTTACCCAAATCTGGTCATTTCCTGAAACGGGTACCTAGCCAGTCTCTGATCGGTTTAAATACAGCTTCCCTTAAAACTGTATAATTACAGACATGCAGAGAGAGAGAGAGAGAGAGAGAGAGAGAGAGAGAGAGAGAGAGCGCAGTTTTAACAAGAAGGCGAGGCTAGCCGTGGGGAGCCTCGGTCCCAGCACACACATCCCCCCCTGCATTCTTCCAGGTCCGCGAGCGCTCAGCACCGTGCACAACACCCGCTCCCCCGAAGAAGAAGAAGAAAAAAAAGCGTCTGAACCTCACCTTTCTTCACCCCTGACAGTTGCCTGGAAACCGGTCCTGCCCTACCTGTGTTGCAGGTGTACCTGAAGTCACCAGCACGGCTTTTAAAGCTACAGCCTCCGTTCCGACGGCGCTGAAGTTTATGACTAACCATCTATTCATACGTTTTATCAGGTAAAGAGACTGGTTTCCTCCAGGCCGTGACGACACCCTCGCAAAGCCGAGCCAGCGCCCGGCCGGCACCAATCAGGGCCGCGCGCCGCGCGGAGGCTGAGACTCGCACATAAATACACACACGTCCGCCCGGGCAGTGCCCAATGGGCGCCCGCGCTCGGCGAGGGGAGCCGCGATCGGGCGCTCCGGGCGGCCGGTTCCCGGGAGAGGGAGAGGGAGAGGCACGGAGCTGCCTGCCGGGTGCGCGACAGACCCGACGGCGGGGCCGCGCTCGCCGAGCCCGGGCCGGGGTCCCGCGCGGGCAGCGACCACCCCGCAGCCTCCCACCGCGGCTCCCGGGACGGTGCGGGGCGTGCGGGGCGCAGCTCCATTGTGGGGAAGGGGACGCGCGAGGCCGCCGCCAGCCCGCGCCGGACCCCGGCTCCCCACTTCCCAACCCGCGCGCCCCCGGCAGCCGTCTCGGGCCGAGGCGCGTCCGGGTGCCCAGTGCGCGGCCCGAGAGGCGAGGTCCCCCAGGCCCGACCGCGCCGCCCCCTCCCTCCTTCCGTCCCTCCCTCCCGGGGAGACTCCGTGTGGGGCGACCCTCTCGGCGCCCGGGGACCCGCCCTGCGACGGGAGCCGCCCGCAGCCGGAGCGGGGCGCGGCGCCGCCCTCCCCCGGCCCGAGGCCCCTTACCCCGCAGAGCCGCGGCTGCCCCCCGGCGCCCTCCCGCGCATGTCCGTCCCGGCTGGCTCCGCGCCCGGCTGGGGGCCGACACCGCGCAGGCGCCGGCTGCTCCGTCCGCCAGGCCCGCGCTCCCGCTCGCACTCGGCCTCCGTCGCCCCGCCGCGCCGTCCGCTTTATACTTTAGGGGGGCGGGGCGTGACGTCAAGGCCCCGCCCCCTCCCAGCGCAGCCAATCCCGGCCGCGATCCGCTTAAAGGGGCGATGCCGGGCGGCGGAGGCGCTCGCGTGGGGTCCGCCGCGTCGCGGGGCTGGCGGGGACGCCGCCCTGGTCTTCCGGGGGCACCGAGGGGGGCGCCCTGGGGACGCGGGCGGCCCGTCCCCGCCTCCCGCAAGGGGGCGCCGCGTCGCGCGCGGACTTTCCCGTCTTTTCCTGCCGCGGGGGCGGCGTTTGCGTGTTTTCCCGGGTCCGCGGGCTGCCACCCCGCTCACCCTGGTGCCGCGGCTGCAGCGTGGGGGGCCAGCGAGGGCCAGTGTGGGGGGCCACAGACAAGGGGGGGCAGGCGGACAGTGCACGGGGGCGCGGCAGCGGGGTCCCCTGGGACAAGGACCCGCAGGGTGGGAGAGCGAGGGGCGGCGGGGGACAGGGGGGGCCGGGCAGGGCGCCGGGGGCCGCACTGCGGGCGCCTCTCGTGGGGGACCCAGGGAGAGTGCCAGCCGCCTTGAGAGTCAGCGGGTGCAGTGGACCCGGCGGGGCCACCCGCGGACCCTGAGGTCCCCGGGCCGAGACTCCTTAGACCCCCGCTGGCCTCCCGCCCTCGCCCCGCCGCAGCCTCTGATGCCTGGGGATGCAGCACCAGCCCGCCTCTCCCCGGGCGCCGGTGATGCAACCGAGGCTTATAGTTTAACCGTAAAATAAATAATACAAATGATAACAAACCACGAGTCACTAAAGTGAGAAAAAAAGCAAACAAGACAGAAACCCTCCAGCTGTAACGAGAACAAATCCCCGGAGCGGAGCGGGACTCCACTGAGCGGAGGCCGGAGACCTCCCGCTGACCTCGCGGCCTCCCTGGGCCCGGCCTGCATCTCGGTAATAACGCCCGGTGCCCGGGGCGTGGTCGGTGGTCGTGCCTTTAGGGCCTGATTGGGATGGGCTGCCCCAGGAAGAGAGATCCCGACCTCATTATCAGGTTAACTATTAACCCTGCGCTCCATGCAAGGATTTGCCTTTTCTCCCCTATTATTTACTGACATTCTTTAAAATTTAATTCAAAGGCTTAATTTTGAATGCAAGCCTTTAAGCACACGTGTACACACACACATGCACACAGGCACACGCACACAGGCTCACACACACGCACACATGCACAGAGGCACACGCACACAGGCTCACACAAAAATCTGAAGTATCTCTTTGCCCTTTTCCAGTTGCAAGATAAATGAATGTTTACCGACGGCCTCCATCCTCCTCCCCGGCCGGGAGCTTTGGGCTGTTTTCCTATCTGTGCTGCTTATCAACCACTCCGGTAATTCCATCTTTTTGTCAAAGTCTTAACTTATTGCCGTTCCGTTCAGTATTATTTTAAGAGGGAGGAAATCAGTCACAACTGATCGCTGCTTTTCTGACCCAATTAGGTTCTTTTGTTGATTCACAGAAAATGCAGAATCCCCCCGCCCCCACCCCACTTTGCCTTCATCCGTGTGTACAGCTTACCACGGGCTGTCATCAGTGTACAGCACGGGCCGGACAACATCTTTGCCGAGGGCTCGGTGCAGCTTTTGCTGCCTGGGGACCTCGAGCTCCGGTTTCCTCCGGAGGGAACCCTGGCTACGCTCTTCCAAGTGGCCACAATACAGCTGTAATTCGTGCTGCCTCGTTGGCGTGCTTTTACATTCCCCTATTCATAAAACCGTGATAGTCACCCCAGCAACCAGCAAACACACCCCTTTAGAGAAAGAAGATCCAGGGGACACTCACTATATGGCCGTGAGCTGTACAATGCGCTAATGTTTTGGTGAAGTATCAAAAACCATAAAATCACATGAGTAATACGTGATTAATCTGATTTCTTCCCCCTTCTGCTCTCTTTTAAACTTGCAAAATAAACGGACTATTTTTTGGGGGTGGGTGGGGAAGCCAGTTATAGCTGATAGCTTCCTGAATTTTGCTTGCAATTATATTCATACAATATGGCTCTCTCAGCTGTGAGTGAATTACATGAGGAGACGTACACCCCACAGATCTTGGATACAAGAGTCTCCTAAGGCTATTTGGCTATGCCGTTGACATGTCAAGAGTTTCAAAGGAAAGTGCTAAGGAACTTGAAATAATATTTGCATGTTGCATCTCTCCAGTGACCATCCCCACTGACTTTCCACAGATTAGAGCACTGGTCTAGAGGTGGAGGGAAAAACACTCTCTTTGTACTGAACTGAGCCGGTTTTACACTGCCTGCCGCCAGAAGGACATTTGAAAGCCAGACAATGTCTCTTTTACATCGCTCTCAGTCCATTTCATTTGGAGGCCACTTCTCACGGAATTCATATTATTAGCTGATTGTTTTTTTAATATAAAAAAAACCCCTAAACATAACATTTAAAACCTTAGACTTACCCACATTGACCCAAATTGTCACTCTGCCCTTGCCCTTCTTTCTGTGAAAGAAGAAGCTGTCCTTGGACTGAGCACAAGGGCGGGGGGTGGAGGGGGCAGGGGGCGGGGGGGGGGGTTCTGGCTCAGAAACCCAGGAGCCAGGGACGCTGCCTGGCGAGGCCCACTGGCCTCGCTCTCCGTGTCGCGCGCAGGCAGAAACAGGCTGCCGGGGCCGCCAGCCTCCCCAGCGCACGTCTCCGTATTCTTTGAGCCCCACAGGAGAACACACATTTTGGCGTTTATTTCTCTCAGTGATAAGTGTTTTTGTTTCTCGATTATAAGTGTTTTTGTGTTCCTCCTTTTAAACAAAGAAATCTTCTAAATGGAGCTGCTCTTTGCATTATTACCCTTAGTCCCTAGAGCCTTTACTTTGGTCCATTCACAGTTTAAAGGTAACTATGCTTTTTTTTTTTTTTAAAACTAATTTATAAATAAGTGTGCGGTTAAAAAACAACAACTTGACAATGGGAGGAAGAATTGCACTTCTTACAGGGCGGCTTGTTTAGTGTGTTATTGTATGTTTTGGAAACATCTGGGCACGGGTATATGGATTATGTAGCCACTAAGCTGGGTGGGTTGCTTTAAGACAGACATGCGGGTAAGAGCTGAGGTTCATCCACAAGGTCTGCTTCCGGCTTTAGCAGCCCTTTGGAAGGTGGCTCAGAGAAAGATGTCTTTACAATTCCCGTTTCCCCCTTATGTAACTAGGCATGCTGTGCCCCTTCCCTAGTCCCTCAGCCTGTGAGATGACTGAGCAGCTGGTTTTAATTGATCAGCCTGTTGTTTCCAGTCTTGGCTTAACTGCTTTGTAAAACTACCTTTTCTTAGTTTGGGTTTTAGAGCTGTTGTTTGTATAGTTATTTTTAATCCAGCCACTTTTCATTTACCTTATGTTCCCTTTAATGGGCATTTGCTATTCTTGGTGGTTATTCTAGTTCTAGTTCTATCTCGTTTCCAGAACTTATAAGCGTTAGAAGTTTTTAGTGTTCTATAGATGCATTAATTTAATATGTGGGTGATTACAAAACAGTTTTTTCCAAATGTCTTCTAAACATTCGTCTGATATCTTCAAACGCTACCAATACATTTTTTTTCCAAGTAAAGGCTGTATTTCCTATGAGCCGGCCAGTAGGGGGTGCTCTAGTCCCTTGCCAAACAAATAAATAAATAAGTAACACTCAAGGAAACTTCTTTAAGAGGTTTCAGGAATACATGCCACTCCTTCATAGCCGCCAACACGGATGCAATATGTTTATGTAGACACAAGCAAATAGTTCAGCGTACCCGACATATATGGAAAGTAGAATTGTTATATTTTTTTAAAAAGGAAGCTTTGAACTGTTTACTTCTGTGAAATTAGCTCTAAAATAATAAACCAGCCCCTTGGCAACATACTTTCTTTCATTCTGGATAAAAGAAGAAGGAAAATGGTGTAGCTCCGGTCGGGTTTCTCAGTGGTTAGCGAGTCGGCCCTAGGATCCGATTCCTGTCAAGGGCAAGGACCTCAGCGGCAGTTACCAGCACTGGTAGGGGTGCACGCGGGAGGCAACCCATCGATGTTTCTCTTTCTCGCCCCCTCCTCCCTCCCTCCATCCCTCCCTCCCACTCTCTCTAGAAATCATTGGAAAAGATATCCTGGGGCGAGGGTTAAAAAAAGAAAAATGGTGTAGTGACGAAGAGCTCAGGAATCGGGGGGATTTGGGTGTGAATCCCAGCTCATCAGCTGTATGACTCAGGCAACTGACTTAGCCCCTTGTAAGACGGGGCCCCAGGGCTCCCCCTCCAGAGGGCTGCTGGGCAGATAAGTGAGGTTGTGCGTGTAGAATAGTTAGAGCCCGGCCTGGCCTCCACCAGGGTTCCGTGGTGGTGAGCCGCTTTTATCAGTATTATTATTCTCGTTGTTGTTGTCATATATCCTTTGAGAGATATTGGAACACGTTTCCTGGCAAGATTCCAAAATGCTTGATTGCTTATTAGTATATATGATTTAATTGGGCCAGGAGGTTGTTTCATTAAATTCCAGGAGCATAAATGATTTATAAGATAAAATGTCTTCACTTTATCTGCAGTATTTCCACTTAAGAGGCTATAAAATCTGAAGCTGAAGAACTGGATCCGTCAAAGTGAAACTTCAGGCACAGCCATCCCCGGGGAGGCGGCTGGAGCAGGGAGAATGGCCAGGTCTCTGCGGGGAAGGGCACAGGTTGCCGTGTCTGTGAGCACTTACTGGTGAGCCCACACTCATCCACCACCGTAGGAGGCATGGTTCCTTGAAAAAAAAAAAAAGTTTAATTTGTGCAGAAACTTTTATTTATTTATTTTAAAATGTATTTTATTGATTTTTTACAGAGAGGAAGGGAGAGGGATAGAGAGTTAGAAACATCGATGAGAGAAAAACTTCGATCAGCTGCCTCCTGCACACCCCCTACTGGGGGATGTGCCCGCAACCAAGGTACGTGCCCTTGACCGGAATCAAACCTGGGACCCTTCAGTCCGCAGGCTGACGCTCTATCCACTGAGCCAAACCGGTTAGGGCTTGTGCAGAAACTTTTAAATAGCAGCTTTATCATTTTCTCAGGAGGCGAAGACAATGAGATCTACCCAGTGACTGGATAGCATAGAAAAGACCTGAACGAATGCCAACTCTTCTTGGTATTTCTAACTTCTTTCATTTATACAATTATTCATTCTTCCGTCAATAAATATCTATTGATCTCCCACTAGGCGCCAGTCCATGCTAGGGACCCATCAGTGAGCAAGGGAGACACCATCACGCTCTTCGGAGAACTTTCAGTTGTGGGGTCACAGACCGGCACACGGAGTGGGAGTGGGAGTGGGTGTGGAGATGGGGCCGGCAGATGCTCTGGGAATATCAGGAGAGGCCAACGCAGACCAGGGGTTGTCAGGAGAGCAGTTCCAGACCAAGTGAGGTCTACACTGAGGAGTGGGAAGATGAGGGGGAGCGACGACGAGGTCGAGATCTCTAGTCATTGGCAAGAAGGTGGGAGATGAGGCTGGAGAGGGTAAGTAGAGGCCAGGCTTTACTTGGCCGGATCCGCCGTGTTAAGAAGTCCAGACTCTGCTAAGACTAGGGGAACCCCTGGAGAAGTCTGAAGTGGACAGTGACACGCGCACATTGCCGTGTTGGAGAGCGGTCCCTCTCGTTGTCCGGAGACACGGTATGAGCAAGAGCTACAGCTTCTGGGTGGGGGTGCTGCGTTCTCTTTAGCTCTGACACATCCTTCCTGCTGGCGCCTGGCTCTAGCTCCGGCCATGAGCTGCAGCCGTCTTTGGCTGTGATGAGGAAGTGGATGGGAGCAGGAGAGACAGAGAAGCAAATGCAGGGTTTTGGCCAGCCCCTGGGTCCTGCCCCACGTAGGTGACAGGCATGGGGTCTGTGGCTCGTTTGGGGAAATACAGGCTGATGTTCATGACCTTCTGCATTCAATCCTTTGGTGTCTACAGCTTCGCCAAAGTTCACATGCCCTGTGGAGACACCATTAGAACTCAGGGCTTCAGGGTTAATGTTCCTTTTGTAAGGGAAGAGACGGGCTCAGATCTGTGGTGAAGGTTAGATGGCTGTGGGTTAATACTTCAGCTACCTTTTGCCAGTCCATTTGCCAACATCATTTCTTTCGAGTTGTTTCTGAACTCTCGAAACAACTTAGTCAGTCTAAGACCATGGAATTAAAGTTCCTGATTACAGTTTTTCTTCAGATAATGATGGCGTATGATTGTGGATATTTTAAAGATGGCAGCTTTTCAATTTTTCCTATAAAAAGGCATGGTGGACTGTGTCATTGAGACGGGTGACCATTCCTATGCTTCTGTTATAAAACGTGTGTGGTTATATCATTAACCTTAGGGTGCTGTGATTAATGAAAGCTGTTTAGAAAAAAATGTGACAGAAACGTAGTTTCCACTGATGAAGAAACAAAATAAAATCTACTTCCCATTAACGCCTCCTGGCACGATGCATCAGAGGGCACCGGGACACCCAGGGGGAACATTGCGGTCATGCAGCACCGTCAAAGGAAAATTCAGAAAATGTCCCACTTAATGGAGCTTTCTGGTTGCTTCCATGTTAAGTTTTCTTGAACACTTGATAAGCATGAGAATGTGATCCCAGCAAAGACGATATTTTGCATCTCCTGCTGTACATGGGTGACTCCCTTGGTCTTAGACATTAGCTTAAATTATAGGGAGGAGAATGGGTGAGTGCAAACAGCCTAGTTCCGTGGTCGGCAAACTGCGGCTCGCGAGCCACACTCGGCTCTTTGGCCCCTTGAGTGTGGCTCTTCCTAAGCCTTAGGAGTACCCTAATTAAGTTAATAACAATGTACCTACTATATAGTTTAAGTTAAAAAAATTTGGCTCTCAAAAGAAATTTCAGTCGTTGTACTGTTGATATTTGGCTCTGTTGACTAATGAGTTTGCCGACCACTGGCCTAGTTGGTATAAAAATGCAAGTCTTTGGATCAAGGCAGTAGATTCTACCTCCTTAACAGCTTTATGCGCAGGATTTCCGCCAGTGCTCTAAACCCAGGGGACAGTTACAAACAGGGAAAGCTTCATGTCCTAAGGCAGTGATGGCGAACCTATGACACGCGTGTCAGAGGTGACACCCGAACTCATTTTTTTGTTGATTTTTCTTTGTTAAATGGCATTTAAATATATAAAATAAATATCAAAAATATAAGTCTTTGTTTTACTATGGTTGCAAATATAAAAAAATTTCTGTATGTGACACGGCACCAGAGTGAAGTTAGGGTTTTTCAAAATGCTGACACGCCGAGCTCAGAAGGTTCACCATCACTGCCCTAAGGTGTCCGGTGCCGTGTTATTCTCGACAGTGAAAAGCTGGCCACGGAAACCATGGAATCTCTATCCAGCCACCGACACGATGCCTCTGATGATTTCAGAATTTGGAATAAAGACGAAGAGCTAATATTTCTATCGCATTTCCTAAGAACTGGGCGCTGTTCTAAGGCTCTGGGTGCACTGATTTCACTTGCACAACAACCTGGTGAGGCACCTGCCTGCCATTCCTATGCCCAGTCCCTGACTGAGGGGAAGTACAAAGCCAGAAGCTGGGGACTCAAGCAGAGGCAGGTAGTTGACTTTGAACAAGTAACAAATTCTCCTATCCCCATGTCTAGTGAAAAAAAGTAGATAGAAGATCAAATTGAACACGGAATACCTATCCTCGTGTTATCCGTTAGGATTTTAAAATTTACTAGTGACAGAAAATCCCCCTCAACTTTGTTAAACATAAAAAGGAATCCGTGGTTCAGTGACAGCAAACCCTAGGGTCACCCAGTCAAAAAACAAAACAAAACAAAACAAAGCTTATTTAAGGGTTTGAACAAAAGCCTGGGCCGACCTCATTGGTTCGGACGGAAGGCCAGG
The DNA here is from genome assembly GCF_964212035.1 of Myotis nattereri. Lineage (NCBI taxonomy): Eukaryota > Metazoa > Chordata > Mammalia > Chiroptera > Vespertilionidae > Myotis > Myotis nattereri. The sequence continues at coordinate 212,557,190 of NC_138077.1, read as the reverse complement.
GCGTGCGATGCTCTGATTGGCAGCTGCGCTGAGCCCACCCTTGGATGCATGGGTAGAATCGGCTCCACCTGAAGCCCATCGGCGAGGGGAGGCGGTGCCGGCTTCCTGCAGTAAAACCGGAGAGCGGGCTCGGGGGGGTGGGGAGAAAGCGAGGCTTTTAGGATTCGTCGAGTTTCCACAGCAACCAGCCTCTTCTCTGTAAGATACGCACCGAAAACTGTTAGCAAAGTTCCTGGAGTTTCCTGTCTTTGACCTCGAAGACCTGCATGGTCACACCTGCAGATGCCTCCTCAGTCCCATCGGTGCTGGGCTCTTCTCTTTCTTGGGTGCTTAGCTGTAGGCATCCTCTGAAGCCCCTTCATTTGTTCCTAACTCAGCCATCTTCCAGCTCCCAACTCTCCCTATTACCTCTATGCCAGCGGTTCTCAACCTTCCTAATGCCGCGACCCTTTAATACAGTGCCTCCTGTTGTGGTGACCCCCAATTTCACTGTTACAAATTGAACATAACGAAAGCATAGTGATTCATCACAAAAACAATATGTGATTATATATGTTTTCCGATGGTCTTAGGCGACCCCTGTGAAAGGGTCATTCAACCCCCAAAGGGGTCGCGGCCCACAGGTTGAGAACCGCTGCTCTATGCGCATGGCGCCAGCTTCTGCCTTCTCTCCGACCTTTCGTGCCACGCGTTCAGTTTGTTACCCGGGCCTCTCCTTCGGGCAGTGGTTGCAGAGTGCCTCCCTTGGGAAGCAGGCGTGGCGGGGAGGCAGTGCTTAGCGTGCTCGCGGGGCCCGTGGAAGGGGGTGGAGGACGCAGATTGGGGCAGAAGTTGAGCTGGGATGCAGGCCCAGGGTAGGCCTGGGCCGATCCTCGAGTTTTCTTTCTCAGTGGTTATCTAGAGACTGTGAAATCCACACTTAACACAGCAAAGTCTAAAGCTGATATCTCTGCCCTCCTGAGAAAGTACGAGGAACACGTTACACATGTTAACTCACATGGCTGCCTCCCAGTTTTCATGTTCCTGTTTAGAATTTTAATCTCTCTTGAGCACCCCTAATTGGACATGATTATCATTATTGTTTATCTAGACAGTCAACATTTATTCAGACTTAACCGCCTTTCCTTCTTACCCCTCGGATATTATTGTAGGGTCAGTTTTCTTTCTACAGTGTATTTCTTTCCAAAGTTCATTTAGGGATGATTTGCTGGTTGAAAACCCTTTGGCTTGAAAATGTCTTTTTTTTCACCCTCCTTCTTGAAAGGTAACTTCATGTATATATATAAAACTCTTAAGCTGACAAATGTTTCCCCAGAATTTTGGAAGTGTTTTTTTCATTCCATGGACTTCCAGTGTTATCGTAACTGAATGACAAGTTGGTTTGCAGTCTAACAGTCCATTCTCATAGCTGTGGTGTTTTCTCCCCGCCTTGAAAGTCTTTCTCTTTGTGGGTGCGTTACCGTTTACTTACAGCCAGGCTACAGAAGTGCTTCCATCTGTATCTGAGAACTACTGTATTTCATCAGTTCTGGAACATGGTTAGGCATGATTTCCACTGCTTCCTATCCATTGTTTTTCCCCCTTCTGTAACTTCGATTCCATGAGCAACAGACCTTCTTTCTCTGTCCTTTGGGCCTAACCCTTTTGTGTTTTCTGTTTCTGTCTCTGGGCTGGATTATGTGTGATTTCTTCAAATCTACCTTCCAATTTGTTGTTACTCTCTTTAGCTATATCTGCTACTTAACCTTAATCGGCTTTATCATATCGATGATTATATTTGTCATGTTTAGATACTGTGTTTGGCTTTATTTCACATGTCCTTGGTCATTTTTGCTAACCTTTTTTCCCTTCTCTAATATTTTCTTTTATTTCTTTAGTTTTAGTAAACTTAATGTTTTATATTTGGTATCTAATAATTCCAACATCTGCAGTCTTTGCTGGATCTACCACTGTTAGTTTTTTTTCTGCTTAGTCTTACTTTTAGCAACTTGTTTCCTCATGCATTTTGGGCTTTTTGATTCAAAGCTTATATTCGTTGGAACCTTATCTGTGGGAATTCCAACACTGTGTTTGTTTATATCAGACACCTTAGACGCACGGTTGAGCCAGGATTGCTTGAATAAATGGACTATTTGGCTGAGAATTTTGGGGCCGCCGCACAGATAACGAGGGTTCTGACCTGCACGAGGACGGACCTGTGAATTCTCAGGGGAAATATTTTCCTTCCCACCACAGCCAAGGTATAAACAAGCAAGTACAGCCATGTCCCGCTTAAGACAGGGATGCCTTCTGAGAAGCGCGCCGTTGGGCGATCACGCCGTGTGCAAGCATCAGTGTGCACTGACACAGACACAGACACAGACACTGACACAGACACAGACACAGACACTGACACGGACACGGACACGGACACGGACACGGACACGGACACAGACGGTACAGCCCACCACAGGCTGAGGCTGTTGCTCTTAGGCCACACGCCTGCACGGATGTCACGGCACCAAACAACATGAGATTAAATCAAACACAAGAGATAAGACACAATCAAGAGACATGTAAGTCTGAGCTGCATGCGGGCACACCGTTTTACAGCAGGTTTTTTTTAATGAGTGGAAAGAATACACTATAAAACGACAATAAAAAGCCTAGTATAGTGAGTATGTAAACCAGGTACATGGCTGTTTATTATCACATCCGGCTTTCCTCACTGGCGCCCTTTGCGTGTTCCGGGAGCCCACCCAGGACCCACGCAGCCCGGCCGCCATCTCTCCTTAGCTCCTCGCCGCTGCCCCACTTTCTCACGTTCTTGTTTTTGGCGACGGTGACAGGTTACAGGAGTGCCGGTCAGGCGTTCTGTGCCGTGCCCTGTGCTGGGATTTATTTAATATTCTTCTTACGGTGTTTCTGGTTCTGAGGGGGAAGGGCATAGAGCTAAGGCGCCGTTTTCCTCACCTCCCACGAAAGGGGCGCGCTCCGAGCAGGCTCGTCACGGTGGATGTGGCCCTAACCTGGGGCGCACAGAGCCTCCCTCCGCCGGCTACAGGCACATCATCCGTGGCCTTCAGGCCAGGTCAGCTCTGCTGGACAAAATGCGGGGGTCCCAGGTACCTCTGAATTATCATCAAAACCGGACAGTCGCCAGGGAACTGTCGCACGCGTTGGAGTTCATGGACCTGGGTCATCTGCGGGTGGGAATTCCCGAGCCGCCGGCTAAATTCAGAGAGTGTGTTTCTGGTGACGCTGCCAGCGAGGAGTTAATGTTAGAGCAGAAAGCCTTACGATCAGGTCTTGAAAGCATTAACATTGTGTGAGCTGCAAGGGAAAAAAAAGTGCTTGTAGCTGGAGGTAAGGGCGTCTGTGCGTGTCTGGACCCACATGGCGCCTCCAGTTTCGGGGGCTGGATGTGCAGAGAAGCACAACTTATCGAGGGGTGACGGAGCGGCCAGTTTGACTCTGCTTGTTCCCGTCACTGAATAAGCCTTTTGAACGTCTGAGCAGTTAAACTCCCCACATCCTCCATTTGATCACTTCCAGGAGCCAATGAGAGAGTTTAGTAAAGGGAATCGGAATGATTTGTTTGGACAGAAAGAACGAATTTCCTCTTAGTCGTACATCCGACACCCACACGATACCTCATCTGTGATGCTGGGAAGGAACATTTTCGGGAGAAACTTGATGCCCAATTAGCGGGTTTTAATTTAGTCAGTGGAGTTTCCATCTGGTGCCACGTGTGTGCCGGGGGTGGGCGAGAGCCGGCTGAACAGTCCGGAGTCCGTGAGCCGGGTCAGGGCCCCGAGGACGCGGCTCCCAGCAGGGTTTTACCCGTCCTGGTTTCCTGCCTCTTCCTGTTAGTGGCGGGGTGGACGGGCCACAGGAGGCTCACGCTGCTTGTTTGAACAGAGAGAACGTCACAGAAATGGATGGAAGATGGATGTCCTCAGGGAAGCTGGCAGTTTACAGAGACACAGCCAGACGCCTGGGGGGCGGGTGAACGGTTCCTTGTCTGTCTAAGGCATGAACTGTATCTACTCCAGATCCGTGCGTGTTGCCTACATTTTTAAAAATTAATTTCAGAGAGGAAGGGAGAGGGAGAGAGAGATAAAAACCATCAGTCATGAGAGAGAATCATTGATCGGCTGCCCCCGGCACGCCCCACCCTGGGGATGGAGCCTGCAACCTGGGCATGTGCCCTGGCTGGGAATCGAACCGTGACCTCCTGGTTCATAGGTCAGCGCTCAACCCCTGAGCCACACTGGCCGGGCACAAGTATGCTTTTTAAAAAGATTTATATATAAAAGAGAGAGAGAGAGAGAGAGAGAGAGAGAGAGAGAGAGAGAGCGCACTTATTTAACTTTTAAAACTTTGCTATGTTGGGGACATTCACACACTATTATTGAAATTAATGACGGAACTCAACCACCACAGAACCATCTACGATAAAACAAGCGCATTAGAAAAGTGAGGTTTTCGCTGAATGTTTGATTCCTGTTATACCTAAAACAGAGGGAATTCCAGAAGCAAAGGATCCTGGCCAGGAAACTTCTGTTTTCCTCGCTGTGCAACGTCTCTTTTTAGTGCGTTCCAAGCAGGTCACGTGTGCTTTCTGGCCTCTGGCTGTTCTGTGTCCAGGCGCTCGAGGGTGACCTTGGACCTGGACTGTTCGAGTCCCACGCTTCCCTGAGAACCGGGCTCTCTCCTGGGCTCCCTGGGCTCCCTGGGCTCGTCACTCTGCTCAGCCCTGTCCACGCGTGGTCATCTCTCCACAGTCCCCGTCTGCACCGGGACATCGGATGAGCACTTACTTTGATTTTCTGTTTTCGTGGAGGCGTAATAATGCGGTCTCGAATGACTGTGGCTTGTTCAGTTTGCATAGAAAAGCCCGCGTTCCTTTTGACAGCTCTTGATTTCAGATGATCCTGAGTTTATTATGTTTAATGGAGGAAGGCGACTGTTTGCCTATGAAACGTTTCAAGTGGCCTTTGCTGACGCGCAGGTCTGATGGTGTTTAATCACGGCCACTAAGATAGAATGGAGCCCGGCTGGCGTGGCTCAGTGGCTGAGCACCGACCTATGAACCTGGAGGTCACGGATCCGGTCAGGGCACATGCCCAGGGTGCGAGCTCGATCCCCAGTGGGGGAGGGGGGCAGCGTGCAGGAGGCAGCCGATCAATGATTCTCTCTCGTTGATGTTTCTATCTCTCTCTCCCTCTCTCTTCCTCTCTGAAATCAATAAAAATATGTAAAAAAAAACACACCAAAAACAATGGAGCTCCCCCTCCCCCAGAGATGTTTCTAATGAAGACATTCAGACCTTCCGGGCAGGACCCGGGGTTCTCCCTGAGTCTGAGGACCGACCCCCGCGCTGTGAACTGTTTACTGTTTTCACCGTCCCCTCGAGCTTGTTGCCCAGCCCTGGAAAACGCCCGCGAAGGGCTGTGCAGCCATTAGTCACTTTATATTTCCTGCGTCGTCCTGTTAACTTCTCTGGGAGCTGGCAAGAACTCGGAGGGTTTACGTTGCTGGAGGGAATTCGGGAAAACCCACAGAGATGGCTGAGATGAGGCTTGGCAGGCGGTGCGTCTCGGTGACATAACAATGTCATAACTAGAGATTTCATCGCACAGAGGAGGCAGGAAACCCCGCGGCGGCCAGACGCCCACTCCCAGCTCACCCCGAGGACCATCGCGGGGTGAAATGGATTCTGCACAGTCTTAACGGCGACCGGCAGGCCCCTGGAATAAAAATCTGGACCTGGAGTTTAGATGCAATGAGATTTCTTTAGGAATGGGCATCTTAACAGACTTTTTGGAAAGAGAAAAAACATACACAACTGAGTGAAGTCCCTGTAGCAGCTTCTTTATGAAAAGCTGGGCCCGGCCGGCGTGGCTCAGTGGTTGAGTGTCGACCTACGAGCCAGGAGGTCCCGGTTTGATTCCCTGTCAGGGCACAGGCCCGGGTTGCGGGCTTGGTCCCCAGGAGGCAGCCCATCAGTGATTCTCTCTCATCATTGATGTTTCTCTCTCTCTCCCTCTTTCTTCCTCTCTGAAATCAATACAAATACATATTTTTTAAAAAGAGAGCTTCAGCTCTGGGAGGGACACCCTGGGCCTCACCAACCAGCCACGCCCACCATGGCCGTCAGGGGATGACGCATCTCCGGGCACATGTTGCTCATGGACATGATTTTAAATTTAAGGCAGTTTTATAACTTTGAGGTCTTACATTTGTCCGTATTACTGTAATGATGGTCTGACGTGTTCTGAACTTTATGTTTTATAGTTTGTAAGTTTTTAAAAAATTCTTTATTGTTTAAAGTATTACATGTGTCTCCTTTCCCCCCCCCCCCATTGACCTCTCCCCAGCCACTCCCACCCCCCAGCACATGCCCTCACCCCCCTACTGTCTGTGTCCATGGATTATGCTTAAATGAATAGTTTGTAAGTTTTAATGACGTCAAGGTAACCTATTCCTTATGTTCCTTTTTTGTTTTTGTTGTGGTTTGTATCTGAGAATATGACTAAATTCTGTTATAGAATTTGACAGCTTTTTATTAGAGATTCCTGTGTACCTGAAAGGAAGCTCGTTGTCTTATGCACTGCTTTTCTCCTTTTATACCTGCTAATTCTATCCCACTTGTTGTATCGCCCTGGGCTGCTTTCTTTGTCTAACTCTTTGAGGTTTAATTATATCACAAGGTGACTGGTAACCATTACATATGTCTAGTTGCTGCATTTCCCCTGTTTAAGACATTTTTATGATATTAACTAGAGGCCCAGTGCACGAAATTCATGCACTGGGGGGGGGGGGAGCGTGTCCCTCAGCCCAGCCTGCACCCTCTTCAGTCTGGGACCCCTCGGGGGATGTCCGACTGCCATCGGGCCTAAACTGGCAGTCGGACGTCCCTCTCACAATCCGGGACTGCTGGTTCTAACTGCTTGCCTGCCTGCCTGATTGCCCCTAAGCACTCCCTGCCAGCCTGATCGATGCCTAACTGCTCCCCTGCCGGCCTGGTCGCCCACAACAGCCCTCCCCTGCTGGCCATCTTGTGACCACATAGGGGCGGCCATCTTGTGCGAGGATGTGATAGTCAATTTGCATATTACCTCTTTATTATATAGGATTGGATCATGGCTTAAGTGTTACATTTGTATTGTCTGATGGTCTCATTACACGGCAGTGTTCTCTGCTGTTTGCTGCTGCGGCATCGATTTAACCCAATACTACGGTGGCCCGCTCTGCTCTTCTTCATTTTGTGCGGGTGTCTTAGAACACACAGCAGCCTGTTGCTCCCAACGCTGCCGTCTGCGGGCAGCACCTTGTTGGGCTTTGCTGGATAGTGACGTTCGGTCTGTGTGCTTAAGGTGTTATAGTTCTACCTCCAGATGTACATCTTCAGCCCTCAACTCTGCCCTCAACTCAGACCTTGGCTGTCTGATAGGCATCTTTGTTTCCTAGGGTTGCCATGACAATGGACCACAAACTGGGTGGCTTAACACAACAGACATTTATTGTGACACAGCTCTGGAGGCCAGAAATCCGAAATCCAGGTGTCAGCGGGGCCATGCTCCCTACGGCTCCAGGTAGATGCTTCCTCACCTTCACCAGTCTCTCGATCCTGGCGCTCCCTGACTCACAGCTGCATCCTCCAATCTCAGCTCCATCATCAAGTGTGGATGAAGGGCCCACCCTCCTCCAGTGTGACCTCATCTTCAGTAATTACATCTGCCAGAGCCCTTTTCCAAACAAGATCACATTTGAAGGCACTGGGGGCAGGGACTTCAACACATCTTTCTGGAGGACACAAACTTTTAATATAATTTTTGTTGTTGTCAAGCCTCACCCAAGGAGTGAGGATATTTTTCCCATTGATTTTTTTGGAGAGGAAGAAAGAGAGTAGAGAGAGAGACATTGATGGGAGAGAAACACATAGCTTGGTTGCCCCCCACACATTCCAACTGGGGCTGGGGGTCACACCTACAACCCAGGCACGTGCCCTTGACCAGGAATTGAATCCTCGACCCTGCGGTTTACAGACTGATGCTCTAACCGCTGAGCCACACCGGTAGCTCAGATGATTTATATAGTTTTTTAACAGCTTTGTTGAGAAAGCTTCTTGTGGTATTTAGAAGATAGCTTTGCCTTAGGGCTTCTGTGTTTGCTGTGTCTCTGCCTCGTCCCTCCCCCTGCTGTCTTCCCATGGCTTACGTAGAGCATTGAGCCTTCCCCTGGCTTACTTAGGTCATTGAGCTCTCTGCGCACTTCTTCAGAGAGGCACCTTCTGACCACCGTGTCTAAAATAACTCTCACCCACTTACACGGACCGCCACCTGACATTTTATGTTTCTTTTCTGACCATCTCTCCAACTAGACCAGTGATGGCGAACCTTTTGAGCTCGGCGTGTCAGCATTTTGAAAAACCCTAACTTCACTCTGGTGCCGTGTCACATATAGAAATTTTTTGATATTTGCAACCATAGTAAAGCAAAGACTTATATTTTTGATATTTATTTTATATATTTAAATGCCATTTAACAAAGAAAAATCAACCAGAAAAATGAGTTCGCGTGTCACCTCTGACACGCGTGTCATTGGTTTGCCATCACTGAACTAGAAGGTAGGACCTATGAGAGCAGGAAATTCACCTTGTATCTCACCGTTATATTCCCAGGGAGGGCGAGGCCGGGGCCTGGCCGTCAGCTGGCACTAGTGTGTGTGGAATTCATGCAAGAGTGAACATGATTGTGGCCTCCTCCATCTCCCTCTTGCTTTATCGAGCAGAGATCTGAGTCAGAGGGAGCAAGAAGATGTAGGGGAAGAGTGTTTAAGGAGAGTGCGGGAGGCTAGTTCGTGCAAAGGGCCTGAGGCGAGCGTGTGTTTGGCGTGTTCAGGTAACAGTGGGGTTGGCCAGTGAGTGCAGGCAGGTAGCAGGAGAGGTAATCAGAGAAGTGGACGCCTGGCCCACGATGTTCTGGCCCCCTGGCACTCCTTCCCTGACGCTCTGATGGTGGCCTTCTCATTCCTGGGTGGCGGTAGATGCGACCTCGTCTCATGATTCTGTGTCAGAGCACCTCACAGCATTGATCACTAGTAGGGAATTTGTTTCTCTTTTCCCTCAACATTTATTGTTTGATTGATGTTGGAAAGAGCGAGAAAGGGAGAGAAGAAAGGAGGGGGACCGAGAGAGAAAGAGAGAGAGAGAACATCGATTTGTTGCTCCACTTAGCTGTACGTTCATGGTTGGCCAGGGCTTTTGTTTATTTCTCTGTTGTCTTGCCCCACGACCCCAACGGGCGCAGAGGTGCCACGCGGGCCACGGCCATGTGTGTTTGGTGACCGCTGCGCTCCTAGGACCTAATAATACAGTGTGTGTTCCCACAAGTGTTGGTTACGTGAGTGGACGAAGTGGGTTAAAAGAGCTCCCCTGAGTAGTTTAATTCCATTTCTAAAGACTCGTCCCTCTGCCCTCGCTGGCGTGGCTCAGTGGTTTAGCGTTGACTATGAACCAGGAGGTCATGGTTCGATTCCCGGTCAGGGCACATGGTTGTGGGCTCGATCCCCAGTGGGAGCGGGGGAGGGGGCGTGCAGGAGGCAGCCAATCAGTGATTCTCTCCCTCTCCCTTTCTCTCTGAAATCAATAAAAATATATTTTAAAGAAGAGACGTGTCTCTCTTTTGCTGGGAGGAGAGAAAGCGGAGAAGAGAAAAAGGCAGCCGTATCTAAATGCAGCCCCACCTCCCATATGCATTGCCAAATGCTATAGTTCTATTTCTGGCTTCTCCTATGTGACATGTTTGGTTCCCATGACCCGAAAGCATATCCCTCATGAATACTAGGCCCTGTTTTTCTCTTACCACATGGATCAAGTTTTTACCCCAAATATTTTCCCAGTGTTTCTTTCCACATATCCTTCGTGGCATTAACCTTATAAGGCAAATAAGTATTTCCAGTCCGAGTTTCCATAAGAAGAAAGCGACTTGCATTGCCCACAGGGAAGTGGGCTGCCAGTGTTGCTGATTTACTGTGAGCTCGCTGTGTACAGGCCTGGGCCAGGCCTGGGGGTGCTGGGGTCCCCGTGGCGGCGGCGGAAGCTTCTCTGCTAGGTGCCTCCCCAGTAATCACCCTTCCCTCTTCTGTTATTCACGGAACCCCGATCTTGTTTGGATCAGCAGAGTATCCAGCTTAAGACCCATCTTTGTACCTCCCCTTGCAACTGGCACGTCCAGGGGCGGCAGAGCCACCACCAATGAGATGCAGGACGTGGCTGCGGAGTGGGGGTGCCCGTCCTCTGCTCTTCCTCCCCCCTCCTGCCCGAGGGCATGTCCAGGGAGCGGGGTGAGGACTGCAGGTCCTGTGGAGGGGGTGGAGGGGGAGGGCTCCACCACGTGCAGCGCCCACTGGGCCGGCCTGGACTCCCCGCCCCCTGACTCTCGTTCAGTGGAGACGGTGAGCACGTTTGATCAAAACACAGGAGACGGTTTCTATGCCCTGCGGTCGGGCCAGTTCCCAGTTGTTGCAGCCAACGTGCGGACGGGCCATGCGGCCTGTGACCTGGGCTTCAGGGGGTGCGAGTAGCAACTGACTGGGGCGAGGGGCCAAGGGGGGAGCACTTCTCAGTGCCTGGCTCCGGCCGAGGGCGCCTGCAGACCAGCAGCTCAGCACCGAGCTCAGAGCAGTGGGTAAGCGCCCTGGGTGCCTCTGAACCCGCGGGGACAGAGCCTGGTCTCAGCAGGAGTCATAGTCCCGGCGGGCAGCGCGCCAGGCACGGGCCTGAGGTGCACACGTGTCGCTCACCCCGTCCTCACACAGCCCTTTGGGGGTGCTGTGGTTGTCCCCACTCTGCAGGTGAGGCGGGTTGCACAGCTCGCACCTGGAGGGCCAGGGTCCGACCTGGGCTGTGTCCTCAGAGCCTGAGCGCATAGCTCCCAGCAGGCCGAGCCTCACCCCGACCTGGCCGCCCCCTTCCCTCCGATGACTAAGGGATCCTGAGGTGTGTGCACACACGTGGAATGTTGACTGTTCTCGCGAGGAGGGCTCTTCTGGATGCTGTTCCTTTAGCTGATAAGCCCGGTGGGGGCGGGGGAGGTTGGAAAACTCCAAGATCTTCTCCTTTTCCTTGTTTGTGAGATCCCTATGGGAAGAGCCGTTCCCTCGCTTTGTGAAAAGCAGATAGTCTCGAGGGATATCATTACCTGCCCTGAATTCTACTTATTTGTTCCAGTGATGATAAAAAGCATTCCCCACGCCCGGCCGGCGTGGCTCAGCGGTTGAGTGATGACCTATGAACCAAGGCTTGGTCCTGGTTCGATTCCCGTCAGGGCACATGCCCGGGTTGTGTGTTCGATCCCCAGTGGGGGGCGTGCAGGAGGAAGCCGGTCAATGATTTTCTCTCTCATCATGGATGTTTCTGTCTCGCCCTCTCCCTTCCTCTCTGAAATCAATAAAAATATATTTAAAAAAATAATCCCTCCAGTATGCACAGGGCTCGTCCAGCTCGGACCCCTGCCGTGCCCGCCCCCCACGCTCTCTCTAGATGCTCCTTGGTCCAGCTCAGGGCGACTCAGAGACGAATGCACTGATGACTAGTTCAAAACCGTCTCAAACACTGTTATGTCTGCGGCGAGATGAGTAGAGGTTCAGAGTGAGTGTTTGGAGACTCTGGGGAGTTGAGCCACATCCACATGCGTGGGCCCCAACATCCACGCATGTGGCCCCTGAGTTAGCCTTGTGGGCACGTGATGAGTTTGGGCTCAGCTTGAGCTGCATGACAGTACGGACAGTAGGACCACATGTTGGCTCCTGATGGGCTGGCGATGGAAGCAGAAGTGGTCCTTCCCCACAGGGAGCTGAGTCCCTGCTCTGACCCGTCAGTTTTCCCACTGGTGACTCACCGTGGCAGTTCGCCCGTGTCAGGCAGGCTCACGCTGGACCGGATATTTCTTTAGCTTTCGTCTCTGAGTCTCGCCTCCTTGCTTGCACTGCGACCTGTGGTGGCCGAGACCGCCTTCTCTTCTCTTGTAGCGACCATAGCCCCTCGCGTGATGCCGGCTGCGTGCAGTAAGCACTCGAGTGTTTCGTTTTGTGTTTGCTGTGATAAAAATGATCAGATGAGGTAGGGTTGGGCAGTCAGAAAGAGAAGCATCTACTCTGCCTCACTTAGTGCTAAAAGGGGGGAAATCTCTAATAATTGATTTTATAGAAATACAAAATCGATAAAGAACCTTCAAACCATTTATGGGAGCCAGTTATGTGCCAGACATTGTGCTGGTCTTCGTACCATCTCTTAAAAGTAGGCACAGCCCGGCCAGTGTGGCTCAGGGGTTGAGCATTGACCCATGAACCAGGAGGTCACTGTTAGATTCCTGGTCAGGGCTCATGCCCCGGCTATGGGCTCGATCTCCAGTAAGGGGCGTGCAGGAGGCAGCCGATCAATGATTCTCTCTCATCATTGATGGATGTATCTAGCTCTCTCTCCCTCTCTGAAACCAATAAACATATATTTTTAAAAGGTAGGTATAATTATCACCATTTTGCAGATGAAGGAAATGAGGTATCAGAGAGGTTGAGCAACTTGCCGAAGGTCACACAGCTACTAAGCGGTGGTGCTCTGTCTGACTTCAAAGCCCATGTACCGTTTCTTGTTCCCGTTGGTACTCCATAACAGCCGTTATTACTAAAAGGGGATGTTACTGGTTAGACAAAATACTTCAAATGCACAGTTTTTTTTCTTTTTTAAATAGCTTTCTTTGTCATTGCTTCGACGTCTATTATTTCCATCAAAGCCTTTCCCTTGTACACTTAACTTTTACTTCAGGGGATGGTGCAAAAGCTATGCATCTAGGCCGCCCAGCAAATTACAATTCCAGCTTTACCTCGGCATCTTGGGAGAGGAGAGACAGGGCCTTCTTCTCCGGGTGTAATGAGGCTGGAACCCAGCCCCGGGCCAGGGCGGCCGGACTGGTGAGGGGGCTGGGTTTCAGCAGAGGTTTTTCTCCAGTCCGGCCTTGAGAGCAGTAGATGTGACCCCCGCCACCCCCCCACCCCCCCGCCTGTCATCCGCACCTTCTGTGTGGGGTTTTCAGAAGCAGCTGTCGCTGTGGGTTCTTTGGGGATAATTGTGGGGTGTTTTTTTCTTTTAGTGTTTTTAGTAGTTTCTAAGGCTTTTATTACTTAATTTAAATATGTATCTATTTGTTCCTACTAGAATGTCTTTGAAAATTAGTTTGACCACTTGCTACCTGAGTGAGAACTGAATTGCGGCTTAGAGATGACAAAGGCACATTTCCTATGGACCCAGACACTCAGCCTGGGCCCTGAATTGTGCTCCGGAGCAAACATGTATAATTGTATCCCTTTAGATGCTTTAAAAAAAATTAAAGTGGCCACTTCGAGGATAGAGGGGAGAAAATGAAGATTTTTTTTTTTTTTACAGTGTTTGAGTTTCTAAATCAGAATCAGGTCTGTCCTTTAAAAGTGGTTTTTAGGTTTTAAAAAACAGGGTTCGCAGGGACTCTCTGGATTCAGCGTTCTTCTCCAGCTCAAAGGCATCTGAGGATGGAAAGGAGGTGGAGAAACTCATCTCATCTTCCCTATGTTGTTTATTTTCCGGAGAAAACAGAACCATTGTGACTCAGGGTGCTGTTGTAAGGAGGGAGATAGAAGGAAGGGAATAAGTAAGGTTCCCTCTTTGGAATGTCAGGGGTCCGCTGAGAAGCAGTTTACTCGGCGGGTACCTCCCTCTGAAATGCATGCGTTCAAGTTGGGCCTTTCGCTTTAGGCAGCTCTGTTCCATCGCTGTTCCCTGTGGCCCTCACATCTGACAAGTGGAGCCTGAATTCCCCCCCTTCCTCTCCACCCGCCACACCTGCGGCTCTGCCTCCCAGCGGGTCTCCTTGACCCCCGGACCCTCCGGTGTTCGATCCACCTCCCCCACGGCTGCCCAGTGAGGGCGGTTTTGGAAACATAACCTGGTCATGTCATCTGCCATGCAGCCCCCTCGCATCTTCATTTCTCACGGGAAGAAAAGAAAAAAAAAGCTAAGACACAGCCCCGCAGTAAGGGTGAGGGCGAGCACACACGGAGCCTCGCCTCCTCACTCCTGCCCCCCGCCCCCCCCCCCTCTCCAGCCTCGGGGACAGGCCAGGTGCTCCTCCACCTGACCTTCCGACCTGACTGTGCACTTGGCCTCCAATGTTCTTCGCCAGCCTGACCCCTCCCCGGCTCCCCCCAAACCCCAATCATCACCCCCTCCTTCCCCTGCTCCGACTGACCCCAAACCCAATCATGGCCTCCTCATGAGCCTTGTAATGACCTCTCCCCTCCTTCCCCCGCTCCCATGGACCCCAAATCCAATCATGGCCTCCTCATGAGCCTTGTAATGACCCCTCCCCTCCTTCCCCCGCTCTGATGGACCCCAAACCCAATCATGGCCTCCTCATGAGCCTTGTAATGACCCCTCCCCTCCTTCCCCCGCTCCCATGGACCCCAGCCCAGTCAGCGCATCTCCAGTGTTCATGCAGGTTCCGTGGTTTCCGTCTCCGCATGGGTACCTGACCGCGCGTTTAGCAGCAGGAGGCATCTGAAAGCTGCCTGCCGGTTCCAGCTCTGGCCTTGCCAGTTCCGGGCGGGGCACCTGGGCAAATTCCTTAAGCAGCCTGTGCCTCAGTTTACTTGTTTGTACTGTCGGGGACAGAACAGTGCCCGCCGGGTGACGATGCGTGGATCGGGGCCGGAAAGCCCTGGGAACACCGGCCGGGACCGCCCATGCGCGCTGAGCGATGTGTCCACCCCACGGAGCCGCCGCTGTGCGGACCCCAGCGACTTCATGTGAGAATGGACTTTAGAAAGGTTCTGTTTTTGTTATTGCCGTGTTCATTGGTGAGTCCAAGAATGGAATAATGTTAAAATCAATTGCAACACATTGCCATTGGTTGGTAGAGTCCTCACAGGGGGAAGTGAGAAATTCGAAGGAATTGTAGACTCTTGAGCAAAAATGTTTAGTGCAGTTCTTGAGTTTTAGACATTTCATTGGTAGATCGTCTGTAGTTGGTTAAACTCATCTCGGTTCCTGCAGGATCCGGGGCTCAGATCACATGCCCGGTGTGACGTCACTGCACGCAGATCACGTGCAGGTGTGACATCACTGTATGCAGCTGCCCCAGAGCAAGAAAGACATACTCTGCCACCTGCTTCCCCGACCTTCGTCACCTGGGAACCCAATCCAGCTTTTAGTTTCCCATGGCCGATTCCAAATTCGCCACTAGAAATGACCATCCTGCTCCCCAAACTTTTGTGCACCGCTAATGACTTCCTTAGACTATCCTGATCCGCACAGAATTGCCAGATCCAAGGGAACAATCCACGAAGTCCTGGATACTAATTGCTCCTTTATCTTCCAAACGGTTATCTGCATTCACACCTTTACCAACACCGTTTGCCAGTGTTCCCTCCCCGATACCTTCTCCATTAATGCGTGTTTGTCTTCTGTGTGTGTGTGTGCACGTGGGCTTAATCTTTCCTAACTTCATAGGCAGAAAAAAAGAAGAGGAAGGTGTATCTTGCTCTGGTCGGGGAGGAAAACCTTCACTCCCATTGGCATTTTCTTTATTAGTTTTTAATAAAAGATGTATGCTTAAATTTTCATTATTATTGCTGTTAGAGAGAGGAAGGGAGAGAGAGAGAAAGAGAGAAAGGTCGATCAGAGAGGGAAACATTGATCGGTTGCCGCCCGAACGCTCCGGGAACCCCAGGCGTGTGCAGGGAACCGGGCAACAGTTTGCTGGACGGGAAGACACCCAACCAACTGAGCCACACCGGCCAGGGCGATCACAGGATTTTTAAGAACTAAAATTTTTCATATTTAATACATTTTAAAAATCTGCATACCTTAAACCCAAGAGGAGAAAGAGCCTGCTAGTTGCTACGGCGCGTGCTCAGTGGGGTGAGGAAGCACAAGGCCCCGGAATGACTGGCTTTTAAAAAGATCAGAGGCCTGTGGGAGCTTGTGTTTCATTGGCTGGTGACAGTGTGTGGCGTTCAGTCAGCGACAGCGAGCCTTTCGGTCACTGAAGAGACATCCGATATAGATTGCCTGTGGACCCAATTTCATGCTGATGTAGTTTGAAAAATGGCCAGGATGACTAATTTCATTTTTCTTTTTTATCCAAAAAGGTGCCTGGATTAGAAAGAGTGATGCCTAACTGTGTAATGATGGGTGGCTCGCACTCCTTGTTACTCCTGCAGCGTCTTGTTGGGGGCTCCGCGGACGATGGTGGATGTAAAGGAAGGAAGGCTATGCATACCGAACGGGGAAGGGGTCGGCCATGAGGCTTCTCACCAGAGAGAGATTCTTAAGATGAAAATAACCTCCCTGGTGTTTGGAGGTGGCATCCTGGGGCCCGAGGGCGGGGAGGAAGGGGTTAACCCAGGGGAGGGGGCTGGGGCAGCCTCCGGGTGGCTGCTCATGAGGGAATCTGGTCTTTCCGGTTAGACGCCTTTGGGAATGGCTGCTCCTTTGTTCGAGAGAAGAGGTGCTTTAGACAGGGCTGTGCTTTCAGCTGATTCTAGACCTTTCCAGCATCAGAACGCAAGGTGGGGCCGTGCAGTGCCTGGAACCGACTGTACCCCCGAACCCCGGACAGCCCCTCTGAATCCCTAAAGTTACGATAAGGATACTGCAGGCCCAGCGCCCCGGCACCCACGCGCGCCCCGCACCCACACGCGCACGCAGGGCGTATATTTGCAAACGCGGTGATCTGTTTATCGGTTTGTGAGTGCTCCTCTTCCTCAGAGATGGGTATTTCCTCCACATTCATTGTGAGGTTAACTTGTTTGGTAAAAGTCACACTGAAGTGGCCATTTTTATTTTTTGGATGATTTCATTCTCCTACTTTTCCGTCTTTTGGGATTCATTGATGTATATCTCCCTGATGATCAGCACCTGTGTGTGGATCGCTCCTTGGGTTGTTTGTCTTTTAGTTGCTTCACTTAACCTGTGACTAATCGGTTAAATAAAATCAGCATGTGCTCCTAGGGCAGGGATGGCGAACCTATGACACGCGTGTCAGAGGTGACACAGAACTCATTTTTTTGGTTGATTTTTCTTTGTGAAATGGCATTTAAATATATAAAATAAATATCAAACATATAAGTCTTTGCTTTACTATGGTTGCAAATATCAAAAAATTTCTCTATGTGACACGGCACCAGAGTGAAGTTAGGGTTTTTCAAAATGCTGACACGCCGAGCTCAAAAGGTTCACCATCATTGTCCTAGGGTTTAGGACAGTGGTTCTCAACCTTGGCTGCACATGAGAATCACCCGGGAATCTTTTTAAAATCCTGATTTCTGGGCCTCATCCTCCGGAAATTCTGTGTCTTTGTGACTAATGTTGTGGCCTCACCCCATCACAAAGAAACAGAATTTCCAGAGGAAGAGGCCCAGAAATCAGGATTTTAAAAAGATTCCCAGGTGATTCTCATGTGCAGCCAAGGTTGAGAACCACTGGTTTAGGGGAACAAAGGGGCTGGCCCAGGCCGATGAAAGGAGGGGTTCCGCCGGCTCGCTCCTGTCATGCTTCATCCTCCCTTTCCTTGAAAACTCTCAAGTCGAGCTGGGAGGTCCTCCGCTCGGCCATCGCCAGCCCGGCGAGTGTTTACGTAGAATCTGATTGATTGGTTCCTCTAGGAATTTACTCACTAAGCACCGTGGAGCTAAAAAAGAATACTTTCCCTCCCACCTTCCGAGTTCGCCTGGCTGAGCTAATGAACCGAAGTTAACAGACAGATCAACAGGAGAAAATACAGGTTTAATGCCCGTGCATGGGGAGTTCAGGGAAGCATGAAAATCCAGAAGACAGTGAGGCAGCCCTGGGCCTGTAAGCCAGCGTGGACAAAGGAGAAAGGGGAGCGGACGGGGTCTCAGGTTTCAGCAGTGAGTGGGGGGCGACTGGTCGTTGAGGAAAAGCAGAGCCAGCTGGCAGGTAAGTGTCTGCCAGGCAACAGAACAGCCAGACGGGCCATCGAGTCAGCAGGCCCCAGCGCCCAGGGGAAGTTCGGCCGCTAAGGCGGACGCCCTCAGCTTTCCTTCCCGGGGCAGGCCTTTCCCTCTTCGTCTCTAAGGCTTCTTTCTGAGTCTTTTGTTTCTTAATAACCAGCTGAAAAGTCATATCCCAGCCCTGGCCAGTGTGGCTCAGTGGGTTAGGCGTCATCCCATGCACCCAAAGGTTGCTGGTTTGATTCTGGGTCAGGGCACATGCCTGGGTTTTGGGCAGGAGGCAGGCGATCAATGTTTCTCTCTCACATTGATGTTCCTCTCTCTCTCTCTTTCCCTCTCTCTCTCTCTGTAAAGGTCAATTTTTAAAAATCATACCCCAAAAGGCAGCTTTGGGGTGGCAGACCTGGGTGCTCTGGAGCACTGACTCACCTTTCGTTCACTTGTGTCTCATCCTGTAAATGTCCTCACCCAGCGCAGGGGCTCCTTACATCCTCCTGTCCATACCCAGTGCCCGAAGGAAGGAAACGGGTAAGAGAAGGAAGTGCGGCTGATCTACCTGGGACCCTGGGTGTAAAGTAAACGGGAAGCGTGCGTGTTCCTGGGAAGAGCCGCAGACCAGGTGTCTACAGGTTTTCCACGTCACACTCACCCTTTTGCAAAGCAAGTGCCAAAAGGTGAATTTGCTTTGCGAAAGGGCGACTGTGGCGTGGAAAACCTGTGACACCTCGGGCCCTGAGCGCAGCGCCTCTCAGGTGTGTGCAGCCGCACCCTTTCCTTTAACGCAGTGGTTCTCAACCTCGGCTGCACATTGGAATCACCCGGGAATCTTTTTAAAATCCTGGTTTCTGGGCCTCGTCCTCCGGAAATTCTGTGTCTTTGTTACTAATGTTGTGGCCTCACGCCATAACAAAGAAACAGAATTTCCGGAGGATGAGGCCCAGAAATCAGGATTTTAAAAAAGATCCCCAGGTGATTCTAATGTGCAGCCGAGGTTGAGAACCACTGCGTTAACGGCTGGAGCCCCATTCCCATCACTGGTCCGAGGGAATGATAACACCGGTGGGGCCCGGTGCCGGTGTGGCCTGGTGCCGGTGTGGCCCGGTGCCGGTGGGGCCCGGTGCCGGTGGGACCTGGTGCCGGTGTGGCCTGGTGCCGGTGGGGCCTGGTGCCGGTGTGGCCTGGTGCCGGTGGGGCCCGGTGCCGGTGTGGCCTGGTGCCGGTGTGGCCTGGTGCCGGTGGGGCCTGGTGCCGGTGGGACCTGGTGCCGGTGTGGCCTGGTGCCGGTGGGGCCTGGTGCCGGTGGGACCTGGTGCCGGTGTGGCCTGGTGCCGGTGGGGCCTGGTGCCCTCCGTGGCTGTGAGAACCCCTGAGCCGGGAGCTGTGCTGGAGGACGTCTCAGTCACGGCGAGGATCCTCCTGGAGGGAAGTTGGAAGAACATTCCAGGCGGAGGGAACAGCAGTGCGAGCAGGACGGGTGAGGAGGCTGGCGGCCGCAGAGTGAGCGGGAGGGGAGGAAGGGAGGAAGGGCAGGCCTGGGCTCTTCCTCCCAGGAGGGACTGCGTGTGGAGACCTGGCTCAGGGAGGCCGCAGAGCTGGGGCTGGCCGAGGAGCCGTGCGATGGTCCGGGCGGCAGGTGGTGGTGACGGAGGACAGGGGGTGCGGGGACGCAGTGAGTTCTAGAACAGTTTTGGAGGAAGAGCCAGAGGACTTGCTGTGGCCTGGCTGTGGGGCGGGGGGAGAGCGATGGCGCCCAGGGTTTGGGCCTGGGTGACCTGAGGATGGGGTTGCCCACAAGGAAAGGGAAGGCCGCTGGGAGGGTGAGTTCCGGGGGCCAGGGAGGAGCTCCGTGGCCACATATTTGAGATGACTGTTCCTCGTCCAGCCTGTTTTTGGATTCTAAGGTCATGTCTCGAAGGGGACAGTTTGCTTTCACTCATATGTGCAGCAAACACGGTCCACGGGCCGAAGAATGAGCAACACTGCCCTGTGCTCAGAGTCGCCCCCTGGCCATTTCCGCGGCAGCACAGCAGGGTTCCGCGTCTCCTAGGGTCGCCCGGAGCCTGAATTTCCTTTCAGAACCAAGAGAACCGAGGTCCAGGGCTGTGTTTGCGTCATCAGATAAGGGACTTACCTTACAGAGAGCTTTTGGGAAAACTGTGACGTGGGGCAAGGCGCCACGAAATGCCATGCGAGTACTGAGGGCTTGGTCATCGTGCAGGACAGCTGTTGTCCATCACTCGCCGGGGAATGAGTGCTGCGGGCCTACTATGTGCCAGGGCTTTTCTGTCTGGGTAGAGCGCGAGGGTGAGGTCTCTGGCCTCCGCACGGGCTTGTTTGGCACTCGTAGCGCTCTTTCCTCCCCCAGAGTCACGCTTGCTTCCCGTGTCTGCTTCCCCGTGGAAGTGACATGTGGTGCATTCGCTTTGTCACTTCTACCTCGACTGTTGAAATGTCTTTCGGTTTTCCCTTCCTCCCAGCAGAGTTCCAATTCGCCGAGGCTGTCATATATGTGATTCTTTTTTTAAATTTCTTTATTGATTAAAGTATTACATATGTGTCCTTATCCCTCCATTGCCCCCCCCAACCTCCCCCCCCCCACACACACACTCATGCCCTCACCTCCCTGGTGTCTGTGACCATTGGTTATGCTCATATGCATGCGTACAAGTCCTTTGGTTGATCTCTGCGCCTTGCCCCCACCCTCCCCTGCCTTCCCTCTGAGGTTTGGCGGTCTGATCAATGCTTCCCTGTCTCTGGGTCTGTTTTTGTTCATCAGTTTATGCTGATCCATATATGCGGTTCTTGTGTGAGATAGTCCTAACTTTGCAGGTTCCCTCGGCCACTGAAAACTAGCCCCTGCTCCGCACAACTCCCCGGCCTTCACTGCAGCACACGCACAGGCCAAGGAGGCCACGGGGCCAGAGTGATGCTGAAAGGCCGCAGGCCGATCAAATCCGACTGCATAAAAAGAATCAGAATCGTGTTACTTATACCTCGGAGTAACCACTGAAGGGACCAAAGTTTGGCCACCCTGAAGCTGCCTTGTGAGGACATTGATTTTTTAAAACAATAGATTTGTATTGATTTCAGAGAAGAAGGAACAGGGAGAGAGATAGAAACATCAATGATGAGAATCATCAATCGGCTGCCTCCTGCACGCCCCCCACTGGGAATTGAGCCTACAACCGGGGCATGTGCCCTGACCGGGAATCTAACCATGAATTCCAGGTTTATAGGTTGCCACTCAACCACTGAGCCACACTGGCTGGGCCATTCTCACTTCTTAAATCTAAGACCCCTTTTCACTTTGTCCAAAATGTCACATGTACCCAGTGCTGCCGCCCTGTGCTGGGAATTTTCGTGCCTCTGAGAGTTCCTCCTGTGCGTGCATTAGAATGCTATTTTCTCCCGTTAATCTGTCTCTGTTAATATGATTATTAGCTCAGCTCGAAGAAATTAGAAGGTGGGAGGAAAATTACCATTTTTTTAGCACCCACACTAGTCTGGATGCTTTTCCTGGACTGGATTATAAATTTTGCTCTTATTCCCTACAAGAAGAGCATTGTTTACGGAGCAACGCCCACTGCCAGTTGTTGATAACCAACATCTCAAGGAAGAGCCTGCTGGGAGGAGAGGTGCGCTGGCAGCCTGAGCGTGCCACCGGAGTTCATGCTGGCAGGCAGGGATGCGGCCGGAACATCTGTGTCCAGAAAAATGGCTTTCGCACGCGGCTGATGTAGAGAACATATTGCCTGGTCCAGAAATTACTTTCACTGTAAGCACTGAAGGCTCAACCATAGTTCCTAAAAGGCACACACTGTTCCAACAGCTGATTTCAGGGCTCCTGCTGGAATTCCAGGGGTTTTCCAGGAAACCCCAGGGTTCCCTGGAGAGGCTGTTCCCGCGCTCTTAAAATCAAGCAGGTAAGTGTGGATCTGCGTTCTCGTGGGCTGTCCTCTCCGGATAAGTCCTCTCCGTTCCTGGCGTCTGCCGAGGTCTGCGTTTCCTTCAGTCGCACAGATGATGAGGCCGCGTGGTGTTATGTGTACAAGGCTGCCCCCCACTAGTGGGCGCGGACACAGTCTATATCCGGAGTCTCAAAATCGCTGAGTGTGCCGTGTTCGAAAAAGGATAAAAGAAATACTCTAAAAATGAATTTTTCTTAATCCTCATCCGAGGATATGTTTATTGATTTTTAGAGGAAGAGAGAGAAACATCGATCGGTTATCTCTTGCATGTGCCCCGACTGGGAATCGAAGCCTGGGACGACACTCCAACCACCTGAGCCACACCGGCCAGGGCTGAAAGGAAACTTCTGAGCTGCATGTCCAATCACATGTTTTGGTCATGCTTCATGTTACAAAACGGAGTGGGAGCCTCGTATCGTTGTAGGCGGGGCGGGGCCGGAAGTGATCCGCGAGGCGGGAGGAGTGAGCTTGCAGGACAGAAAGCACGCGTGCTTGCGGGCCTCCCCTGTCCGGAGGGAGCAGACTTGGCAGGAGGCTCTGTGCAGCCGGGAATTGGTTTCCCAGCTGTGCTGCTCTCTTTCCCGTGTTCGCCTCTGCTCCCACGGCCTGAGCGCAAACACCGGATCTCCGCGCCTACAGTGCTGGTAGGAGCTGCAGCCTCCCGTGGTGACTCACAGGCTGGAGCGCACCTCCTACTGTAAGGGCTGGCCCGGGACCAGGCTGCGGCCGCAGCAGCTCTGAACTTGACCTCCTCGCTTTGCTATTGTCGACCAATTGCTGTTCGCTGTCACCTCACGGCAGGGGTGGGGAAGGTCCGGCCTGCGGGCCGTATGAGGCCCACAAAATCATTCAGTCTGGCCCTGCCAAGGCAACCGCAGGCGGGACTCGAAACTCAGTAAATCCAGGAGCTTTTTTCACAGCAACATGCATTTATATTAAGTGAACTAGGGGCCTGGTGCACGGGATTTGTGTATTGGCTGGGGGAGGGGTCCTTCAGCCTGGCCTGTGCCCTCTCTCAGTTCAGGAGCCCTCGGGGGATGTCCAACTGATGGCTTAGGCCAGCTGGAAAGGCTCCTGCCACTGCTGCTGCGCTTGCCAGCCATGGGCCCGGCTTCTGGGCTTGTGGCTGAGCGGCGCTCCCCTGTGGGAGTGCACTGACCACCAGATGCTCCTGCATTGAGCATCTGCCCCCTGGTGGTTGGTGCGCATCATAGCGACTGGTTGTTCCGCTGTTCGGTCGATTTGCATATTAGCCTTTTATTATATAGGATTATATTAAGCAAATGATGGTATCAATACCACGATGGCCTTTGGCAGATAAAAGGTTCCCACCCCTGCCTTACTGGGCTCATCAGGCCGGGTTTAGGCATAGGTACTGCTATTCATGATTCCAAACTATTTCTCAGCTGATCTGAGACTTTGGCTGGCCTGGCTGGCGTGGCTCAGTGGTTGAGCATCGACCTAGGAACCAGGAGGTTCAATTCCTGGTCAGGGCACAGGCCCGGGTTGCAGGCTCGATCCCCCCCCCCCCCCGCCCACTTACCCCCCCCCCCCCCGATCGTGCAGGAGGCAGCCAATCAATGATTCTCTCTCATCATTGATGTTTTTCTCTCTCTCCCTTCCTCTCTGAAATCAATACAGATAGATAAAAAACAGAGACCTTGGTAGGGGCCGCGGAAACGTCCCCCCGGCCCCTCTAGTCTTCCGGCTGCTTGAATAACTCAAACGACATACAGCAGGTTAGCAGGGAGAATAAAGGACCCGCTCGTGTGACTTCACCGTCCTCTGTGTGAAGTGTTCACGCTGCATGTGTTCATCCGTTCAGCCTGTCCTGGAATTGGTTTGTTTTCAGGAAGGAGGTGAGTGTTCACGGGGAGTTCACATGAGCTTGAACATCCCCGAGACAGTGAGGCACCACTGGGCCTCCCTGGCATTTCGCACAAAGGAGGAAGGAGGGACGGTGTTAGGTTTCAGGAGGGAGAGTGGGTACTGACAGGCTGTCAACAAGAGGGAAGTTCTTGCCGGGTGACTCAGAGGCGAGGGCATAGCTCACAGGCTTGGAGCCTCCTGGCCGATGCTGGGTGTAAATTCTTAAAAAAAAAAAAAAATATTTGTATTGATTTCAGAGAGGAAGGGAGAGGGAGAGAGACAGAAACATCAATGGTGAGAGAGAATCATTGATCGGCTGCCTCCTGCACGCTCCCCACCGGGGATTGAACTCACACCCGGGGCCTGTGCCCTGACCGGGAATGGAACCGTGACCTCCTGGTTCCTAGGTCGATGCTCAACCCCTGAGCCACGCCGGCCGGGCCCACATTCTTAAGATGATGAACCAAAGCTCCCCCCCCTGAAGCAGGTCTTCCTGCCGGAATCTCTAAGAAGAAAGCGAAGTAAAAGCTGGGCCTGAGTTTGTTGGGCTTCACTCAGTTCAGTTTGAAGCCATCTGCGCACCAGGGTGGCACGTTCTCCCCCCCACTCCCCCTTGGAGGACGTCCTTCGCCTCCACCTCACATTTAGGATCTTAGAGGCGAATGCCCTCGGAAGTCCCGCAGCATATGCCTGGGTGCGCACATGATGGATTCCCCGAGGAACGGAGGGTTGGGTTCGGGGAGGCTGGGCCCTGACTTGCTGCCGTTTCCTGGAAGCAGGGCCCGAGCGGCCTTTGCGAGAACTTGCTCCTGGCACAGAGCGGCCATCGCCGGCCTCTCCTGCTCCCTGCAGCCTGTCCTCCTCCCCGAGGCCCGCGTGGCGGCTGCCCTGGAGGAGGTACTACGGCTCCTGCCCAGGCAGCTTCCCACCCAAGGGCACGGCTACTCGTGACCGTCCAGGTCCATGTGGAGAGCAGAGAGGCCGCTGTCCCCGAGACAGGACGGCCTTCCGTGGCCTCCGCTGGGACCCCAGGCCCGCGCCGCCCAGCCCAGCACGTCTTAGGCTCAGAATTGTTTTCAGGAAAATTGTTCTGCAGCTGTAAACACGCTGAGTCAGAGCCGGGTCAGTCCCCTCTCTGTCTCCTCGCCCGTCGAGTGCCATCCTGTCCCGGACACGCACTGTGCCCGAGCTGAGGTGTGCGGAGAGGGCGCGGTCAGCCCGTCCCTTCGCAGAGACGCTGCCCAGACACCGGGCGTTTGTTCTGGGGCCGGAGGAGGAGAGATTTGAAAAGTCAAAACAGAGCGGGGACGCCTGCCAGGCAGCGGGATGACTCCCCGGAGCTGAATGCTGGTTCCATAAACCGGCGGGGGGGGGGGGGGGGGGCGGGCGCAGCAACGTGCCGTTTGGGAGAGTAACTGGGGCGTCAGGTGCCTGGACACCCTGGGAGGGCCTGCGGGTGCCGGGGTGGCCTGGGTGCCGGGGTGGCCTGGGTGCCGGGGTGACAGCCTTTCTTCTTTCCCCCCGGGACACCGTCCCCTCCCTGGGCCCTCAGCACCTCGTGGCGCTCCTGTGGGCTGGGGGTGGCGGGAGCTGCTGAGCTGCCCCCATCGTTTCTCTGGGGGAAATGTTCACATTTTATTCTGTTAATTCATTCTGTTTGTCCTGGGATTGGCTTGTTTGCAGGGCAGAGGGTGAGTGCATTTTGGAAAATGACTTGAAAGTGGGATGGAGAAAATGGACGTTGCTTTTGCTCCGGGAAGGGGCCAGACAACTTGCCCGAGCTGCCGAGCTGCCTGGGTGAAGCACAGGGGCCCTTGAAAAGCAGAGCGGGGCCCAGCGGGGCGGCTGCCGGAGGGGGAAGCAGGAAGAGCAGCGGCTGGCACTGGGGTGTCCTCGGGGACCTGCTGGTGGGACAGAGAGCGATTGCTAAAGTGGGGCTTGCGTTCCAGAGAAGTCAGGGCTGGAGAGATTGCAGACATGGGGTTGGGGGGAGGGGGGGGGTGTTGGAAGTGGGAGATGGAGCTGAGGCCCTCAGAGGGAGCAGAGGCTGTGGGCTCCCGACCTGGGACCCGCGGTGGCTCAGATGATTGGGGTTCAGGGCTCTGTGACCACCAGAAAGGACGCGCAATGTTTTCTGAGTTTCCACGTGGCGCGCTGGCTGGAGTGTGTCCCTGGCTTTGGTCAGATGCTTAGCGGTGCCCACGGGTGAAGGGCCGGTGAGGAGAGGAGGAAGGCTGGCCAAAGGGGACTCGGCATTTCAGGAGGAAGCGAGAGGAGCCCTGAAGAGAGGGGGCAGGAGGGCAGGAGGGCAGGAGTCTGCCCCCAAGTCAGGAAGGTGCAGATGGCACGGACCGTGGCCCGAGGGGCTAATGGGACCTGGAGGCCGGATGGGATGAACAGAACACCGTGGATGGGCTATCCAGGGGGCATGGTGACCTCCAGGGGGCATGGTGACCTCCAGGGGGCATGGTGACCTCCAGGAGGGCATGGTGACCTCCGGGGGGCATGGTGACCTCCAGGGGGCCTGGTGACCTCCAGGGGGCATGGTGACCTCCAGGGGGCATGGTGACCTCCGGGGGACATGGTGACCTCTGGGGGGCCTGGTGACCTCCAGGAGGGCATGGTGACCTCCAGGGGGCCTGTTGACCTCCAGGGGGCATGGTGACCTCCAGGGGGCATGGTGACCTCCAGGAGGGCATGGTGACCTCCAGGGGGCCTGTTGACCTCCAGGAGGGGATGGTGACCTCCAGGGGGCATGGTGACCTCCAGGAGGGCATGGTGACCTCCGGGGGGCCTGGTTACCTCCAGGAGGGCCTGGTTACCTCTGGGGGACATGGTGACCTCCAGGAGGGCCTGGTTACCTCTGGGGGGCATGGTGACCTCCAGGAGGGCCTGGTTACCTCTGGGGGGCATGGTGACCTCCAGGAGGGCCTGGTTACCTCTGGGGGGCATGGTGACCTCCAGGAGGGCCTGGTTACCTCTGGGGGGCATGGTGACCTCCAGGAGGGCCTGGTTACCTCTGGGGGGCATGGCGACCTCCAGGAGGGCCTGGTTACCTCTGGGGGGCATGGTGACCTCCAGGAGGGCATGATGACCTCCAGGAGGGCATGGTGACCTCCAGGGGGCATGGTGACCTCCAGGAGGGCCTGGTTACCTCTGGGGGGCATGGTGACCTCCAGGAGCACAGTCAGAAGAGCGAGTGCTTGGGAGGCGGTGCGTTGGGATGACTGGCGACTGGGGATCTGAGAGCAGAAACAGTGAAGTTAGCCTTGCGCTTCGGGAATGGGGATATTTTTAGAAAATAAATTTTTTATTGATTTCAGAGAGGAAGAGAGAGAGAGAGAAACATCAACGATGAGAGAGAATCATTGACCGGCTGCCTCCTGCACTCCCCACACTGGGGATGGAGCCTGCAACCGGGCCTGTGCCCTGACCTGGAATGGAACTGTGACCTCCTGGCTCATAGGTCGATGCTCAGCCACTGAGCCACACCGGCCGAGCTGGGGATGTGGACATTTGACAAGAGCATTTCCGGGGCTCCCGAGAAGGGCTGCAGCTCACACATCCTCTGAAGGTGTCCCTGTGAGCAGGGGCCGGCGGCTTTGCTCTGGCGGGTCGGAGGGTCTTGTGGGAGAGATGGGCGCTGATCGAATAACAACACAGAGTGTGACCTCACAGCCTGGGTGGGTGCCTGCGGGCGGGGAGAACTGTGGCGCCCAGAGCCTAATCAGGTCAGTAAAGGATCCCTGAGGCCCTCGCCGGTGTGGCTCAATGGATAGAGCGTCGGCCTGAGGACCGAAGGGTCCCAGGTTTGGTTCCGGTCAAGGGCACGCATAGTACCTTGGTTGGTATCTCAGTTGCAGGCTCCTCCCCAGCCGGGCCCTGGTCGGGGCGGTGCAGGAGGCAACCAATCGATGTGTTTCTCTCCCATCGGTGTTTCTCTCCGTCTTCCCCTCTCTCTTCGACTCTCTCTAGAAAATCAATGGAAAATACCCTCAGATGAGGGTTTTTAAGAAAAGGATCCGAGGGCGTGCATTGAGCTCACACCTGAAGGTCCCTGCCGGGCCTCCCAGGGAGAGGGAGGACGTCCGTCTGGATCAGTGGGAACTGGACCGGTGGGAGCCCTGACCGCGGCTTCCAGCGCAGCTCTGCATTTGGCAGTGAAGTGGGTCCCAGGCGATGGCTGGACCACAGCCCGCCGTGGGGCAGAGACACAGGGTCGGAGGGTTCTGTGGGCGCTGAGATGAGCACCAGGTGGGGGACTGGAGAGGGGGGAGCCCAGGAATTTAGGGTTTTCCTGCGAAAGATCAAGTTTTCCCTTCAGGTGCTGAATACTTGGGCTTCTTTGGAGGCAAAGGGAAGGAGCAGTGGAGAGAGAGGGAGGGAGAGAGAGAGAGAGAGAGAGCGAGCGCTGCGGAGGTAAAAGCCAGCAGGGAGCACAGGGAACTAGGATGAGAAACACTGGTCCCCGAGTGAGGAGAGAGGACTGTGACGACACAGGGACATCGGTGGGTAGAAAGGAGGCGGGTGGAGCGCGCAGCCTTGAGCACGAACAGGGACTCGGTGTGTTTGGGGTGAGACTGTGACCCCCGATAGCAGGGTAGCGCCAGGTCTGGAGGAAGCCGAGGGCTCACAGCAGGGCGCAGCGGCCACCGTAGACGCACAGACACCGCCTGGTCCTCATTGTGCTGGCAGAGGCCATATAGCTCATTAAAAAAATAGGTTTTTATTAATTTTTTTAGAGAGAAAGGAAGGGAGAGGGAGAGAGAAACATCAACCAGTCGCCTCCCGTACACACCCCGACCAGGGACCAAACCCACAACCCGGGCCTGTGCCCTGACTTGGAATCGAACCGGCAACTTTTTGGTGCCCGGGACGACCCTCAACCAACTGCGCCCCACCGGCCAGGGCCGTACCTCATTTTTATAATTGGAAACAGAGTCAGGGCGTCTTAAATGTCCAGAGGCCGAAGCAGACGTCATGAGCTTTGTTAGGAAATCTCTTGCCTGGATGCGTGGGGTGGTTCGCTTACTGCGGGGCCAGGCCTGGTGGGTGGTTACACCGCCTGGGGAGGGGGCCCATGTCTCATGGGGAGAACTGGGTCATTGCTTTATGTAACAGTGGTTTGCGTTTCACACTAACAATTCAGTCCAGCCGTCGGGACACCAGCGCAATCAATCTTCAAGCCAAGCACTTGTTTTTAAGTTTCAGGCGAAAGAGGTGTGGAGAAACGGAGTGTCAGAGCTAAGAAAACAAATGTGTTTACGTAACGTCCCACTTCAGGAAAAAGTTACAGTTAATTGACCTTTTAAAAAATTATATAACGAGAGTAATGTTCATCTTCCCCACTTTTAAAAATATAGTTTGGGTGCCTGGCCAGTGTGGCCCAGTGGTTCAGCATCAACCCATGAACCAGGAGGTCATGTTTCAATTCCAGTCAGGGCACATGCTGGGGTTGTGGGCTCAATCCCCAGTAGGGGGCGTGCCAGGGGCAGCCAATCAATAATTCTCTCTCATCATTGATGTTTCTGCCTCTCTCTCCCTCTCCATTCCTCTCTGAAATCAATGATATATATACTAGAGGCATGGTACATGAAATTCGTGCACGGGGCAGGGTGGCGGGGCGGGGTCCCTCAGCCCGGCCTACACCCTCTCGCAATCCGGGACCTCTGGCTCCTAACCGCTTGCCGGCCTGCCTACTTGATCGCCCCTAACCACTCTGCCTGCCTACCTCCTTGCCCCTAACCACTCGCCTGCCTGCCTGATCACCCCTAACTGCCTCTGCCTCACGCCTCCCCCCCCCCCCCCAGCAGCTTTGTCTGGAAGGATGTCCAGAATGACGTCCAGAAGGTCGTTCGGCTGTCCAGTCTAATTAGCATATTACGCTTTTATTATTATAGCTGGTTATGGGCTGCTGTTAGAATGGGGTATGCTCTGACACGACTCTTTTCAACACATCGGATTCTTACTGCAGAGGCCCTGGGTGAGCTTATGTATCTGTGGCATCTCGGGTCCTTTTCCAGGCAGGCGCCCAGGTTGTCACAGAAGGGCCTTCCTCTGTGAGCGCCTGCTCCTTGAGGACCGGGGAGAAGCGTGGCGTGAGGGTGCCATGCTGCTGTGGGCATGAGCAGAGCCGTGCGGGGGCCAGGCCCCGCTGGGCAGTTCTGCAATAAGTGCAGCTAGCATAATTTCAGCTCACCCCTTAGCAGACCTGCAGTGTGCCCCGCCCCCCTCCCCCGCCCACAAAAAAGAGGAGAAGAACTGTGGCGGAGGCTCAAGTCGTCATCATTGCATCTCTTAGAATTGCCAGTAGCACGCGGGTCAGCGCTGCATCCTACTGAGGCTCAGCGAGCACTCTGGGAAGAACTTATTATTATTGAGTTAATACAGCTAATTGCTGAGCATAAGGCCAGGTACGCTGGAGTGTTTAATGAATATTAGCTATTGGTTTTTTTAAAAAAATATCTTTTTATTGACTTCAGAGAGGGAGGAAGGAAGAGGGAGAGAGAGGTAGAAATATCAATGACGAGAGAGAACCATTGATCGGCTGCCTGTGCACGCCCCATTCTGGAGATCGCAGTTGAAACCCGGGCATGTGCCCCACCGGGATTTGAACTGCGACCTCCTGGTTCATAGGTTGATGCTCAACCGCTGAGCCACACGGGCTGAGCACTGTTACTGGCTTTAAAAAATCATCATTGCCCTCGCCGGTGTAGCTCAGTCGGTTGGAGCGTCGTCCCCTAGCCCAGCGGTCGGCAAACTGCGACTCGCAAGCCACATGCGGCTCTTTGGCCCCTTGAGTGTGGCTCTTCCACAAAATACCGACTTCTGCGCATGGGCCACGAAGTTTCAATCGCACTGTACGCGCGCCCGCACGTGGTATTTGCCAACCCACTGCCCTAACCGAAAGGTCGTGGGTTCGATTCCTGGTCAGGGCACATACCCTGGTTGCAAGTTTGATCCCTAGTTGGGGGGCATACAGGAGGCAACCAATTCATGTCTCTCTCTCTCTCTCTCTCTCTCTCTCTCTCTCTCTCTCTCTCTCAAATCAATGAAAACCTATCCTCAGGCGAGGATTAAAAAATTCATTATTATTTAGAATTATTAGCTTCCTAGGATTCAATTTGCCTCTGAAAGGGTCATGATTGTGGACCGATCTCCTCCTCTCCACGTGCGGCCTGTCAGGTCTAAACTAAACTGTCCAAGTGGTGTCCTCGACGCACTCACAGAGGACATTCACCACGGGGACCTGCTTTGAGCTCCCCTCCCGCTTGGAAACGAGGCTGTGCGACCGCTCATGGGCCAGATCAGCTTAGCAGCCCAGAGGCCCCCCTTCCGGGTCCGATTCCTCTCTGTTCCCGGAGGACCGGGCCTGGAATTCCCCCTCAGCGCGTCCTCCCAGCCCTGCGTCCCACCGACCGTCCTTGGCGCTTCCGGTCCCTGCCTGGGAAGCAGCAGCTTTCTGAATCATCATCTCTCAGGACGCTTCCTGGCCGGGAACCGCGGAGCGCGGAGATCATGTTTTCCCTCCCCCTCCCCGGATTCCCCTCTCCGAGGGACATGTGCGCATTTCATTACCCGGCCACGCTTTCCCGCGCGCGACCGAGATGTGGATTACAGAGTGCACATTCATTCCGCGCCCCAAAGGCTGCAGCACAGATTTATGGCTGGTTACATCATTTTACGGCGGCTGATTCACCGCATCGGTTTATTTAGCAAGTAAATCATATTCAATAAGGCAACTGTACCAACTTCCACCGGCCCCGGCACGGCTGGCCCCGCGCCTCCTCCCTCCTCTAATCAGTCCCCGAGAGATAAGCCAGTCTGCACCCCAGGGGCAGGCTTGGCGTGGGAGACAGACCAGGGCCAGGTCGCTACTGAGAGACATCTGAGCTCCAAGGGGACTCTGTGCACCTAACAGAGCAGGCGGTCCTCTCTTGCTAAGAATTCCACGTCCACGTTCAAGTTCTGCGTCTACTCCTCTGGCCGCTGTTCCCTGGGCCTGCGCTGTTCGGATTGCGTTGCTCTGATTCCCGACTCTGGAACGGGCTCTCCTTCCTTTGTCCCCGGGACCAGCAGGGGTCATTCTGTCCCACTTGTCTTGTGTCGCGTTGCTGATTGCACGAGGTCTATGTGTCCAATTAGGAATCACTAGGTTGCCACCAGAGTTAAAGTTCAATTTAGTTTATTAATTGGGTGTTTCCAACATTTTATTTTATTATTTATTGATTTTAAAATATTTTTATTGATCTGAGAGAGGAAGGGAGAGGGAGAGAGAGATAGAAACATCAGTGATGGGAATCATTGATTGGCTGCCTCCTGCACGCCTCACACAGGGGATGGAGCCCACAACCCGGGTAAGTGCCCTGACCTGGAATCGAACCGTGACTTCCTGGTTCATCGGTCGACGCTCAACCACTGAGCCCTGCTTCCTTCAGGTTAGCTCCAGGCCTCGGCACACCCATCGTTTCCTGGGCACGTTCTTAGTTCCAGACTCACTTTGTGTTTCCCCTAGTTGGTCCTGGACGGAGCTCTGTTTCTATTTTTATTCTGGAGGGTGGTGTTTAGAGACCAAGATCTGGGCGTGAGTGTGCTTATTGCAGGAGTGCCGCTGCCCGCAGGCCCTCCGACCAGAGGGAGCCCGGAAACACGTGTGTGTCACTGACACACACATGTCCACACACACAGCCGTGTCTGTTTGTCCATCCGTGGGCGAGTTGGTATGAAATCAGAGTTCACGCTGGGACTCGGAGTCCGTTTCCGCACCTTGTGTGCATTCGGGACCTGCTCCTCCCTTTCTTTCTTTCTCTTTTTTTGGAAATCCTCACCCGAGGATATTTCCCCATTGATTTTCAGAGAGAGTGGAAGAGAGAGGGGAAGACGGAAACACCGATGTGAGAGAGACACATCGAGTGGTTGCCTCCTGCCCGAGCCCCAACCAGGGCCCGGCAGCGGGGGAGCCTGGAGCTGAGGTATGAACCCGGGACCTTCGGTCAGCGGGCTGGCGCTCTATCCACTGAGCCACACCGGCTAGGGCCAGGCCCCTTTCTCTAGCAGTAGCCTCCCTCTTCAGCAGTGACCAGCATGGCTCTCACGACCACAATACATTCACTGGTCTGCTCAGCCCAGCACACGCAGTGCCCTCAGGGCTGCCAGCCAGCCCTGCGAGGCACCACGCTGCGAGCCAGAGCACGGTATTTGCGTACAGTTAGTTCTTCTGTTGGCAAGTACGCGGCCCGGACGCTATTTCCCGAGTTCCTCAGCGGGCCTTTCCTTCCCTCTTCTTCCACGAATCGCCACCGACTCCCGCGGGAACCAGACCCAGCGGCCTCTGGTCCGTGCCTCCTGCTTCCTTCACCCCACGAGCAGGTCGGGGGACACTTGCCTGGTCCCTCCTCCCGCAGGCCCCTCGCTAACCAGACGGCAAGGTGTGCCCGCGGGGAAAGCAAACCCCGGCAGCCCCGAGCCTGTGTCCTCCCCCCAGTCCTTCCTGCTCCAGCCCCCGGCAGCCGGGCCCCCTGCTTTCCTAGCCTCGGCGGGTTCGGCTCTCCGGGAACCTCACGTCCAGGAGTCATGGACGTTTTTGACATACACCCGCGAGGGTGCGGATCGCAGCGCGTTCCTTCCGTTGTCCGTGGCGTCCTGTTGCGTGAACGGCGTGATCGGCTTCCAAAAGGCAGGGGCGCGAAGGCGCGATTTCTGGCCCCTGTGCGGTCGGCCCTTTCCCATGGGAGGCCTCTTGGTGTTACGATGGCCGTGCCGCGTGCACTTTACAGGATTTAAAGTAATTCAGCTCCATAGCTATTGCCGCGTGCGCCTCTCCACGGTTCTCCTTTTCGAACAGCTCGTGTCCAGCCCTGGCTGGTGTGGCTCCGGTGGTTGGGCATCGGCCTGTGCACCAACAGTCGGCCGGTTCGATTCCCAGTCAGGACACGTGCCCTGGCCGCGGCCGATCCCCAGTAGGAGGCGAGCAGGAGGCAGCCGATCGGTGTTTCTCTCTCTGCCTCTGCTCGCCCTTCCTCTCTCTAAAAATCAATTTTAAAAATCTAAAAACAACAAAAACAAACAAGAAAACACCTGTGTCCAAACACAGCTAGACTCTGTATAGAAAGAGAACTGTCCTTGAAGGTATGTAATGTTGAGAAATCCATCCCATAACCCCTCCTTCAGGGGTTGTTTCTTGAACATGATTACATGCGGCTGCTCCGCGGCAATGGGGGGGGGGGGGGGGGGGCGGGGAGGCAGGAAGAAGCGGGGCTGTGGGAGGAGGTTAGTGCATTTAACATACGTGAGATGCCACCAGAGAGCGTTTTCTGAGAAGAAGCTCAATCATCATCTCATTGGTTTCCTGCGAATCTTGTGAGAAATGCGGGGATCTTCAAAGCCGGGAGTCCTGATAGTAAAACCGTGCCTGCCCAGTGCAAACTGTGGGTTTTGCAGCTGTCCCAGGGGCTGGGGGCTGGGGGCTGGGGGCTGGGGGCTGGAGGCTGGGAGCTGGGGGCTGGGGGCTGGGGGCTGGGGGCTGGGAGCTGGAGGCTGTGAGCTGGGGGCTGGGGACTTAGGGCTGGAGGCTGGGGGCTGGGGGCTGTGGGGCAGGGGCTGGGGGCTGGGGTCTGGAGGCTGTGGGGCAGGGGCTGGGGGCTGGAGGCTGGGGGCTGGGGTCTGGGGGCTGTGGGGCAGGGGCTGGGGGCTCGAGTCTGGGGGCTGGAGGCTGGGGGCAGAGGTTGGGGGCGGGGGGCTGGGGGCTGGGGGCCGCGGGGAGGGACCAGCAGGGAAGAATTGGGACAGAAGCTGACGCTCAGCCTGGGCTCTGCCCGCAGAGGGGTGGATGGTGGCACCAAAGTGATGCCAGTCACCTGGTGCCAGCCCTCCATGCAGTGGGGGCTGAGGTGGGTGCTGAACTGGCCACGCCCTTTGGAGGTGCCTGCACATACCCCCCCCCCCCCCACCGCCGCCGATTGCACGGGGACGGAGTCGGGCTCACATTCAGCATCTGAACAAGGAAACGGCCCCTTCACCTCCAACATGTGCACAGCTCAGGCCCAGCTGCCGAATGGCTTGCCCGGGCCGCGCCGTGGCCGCTCTTGGTGACGCTGACTTCGGTTGAGTAGGTGTGTTATTTTTAAATCTCTCTCTCTCTCTCTCTCTCTCTCTCTCTCTCTCTCTCTCCTCTTTTTAAAAAATCTCATTGTGTAACTTGTAAGAACCTTTTTGGTATAATACAGTCACTTCTAACCTTGAAAATAATAAATGCTTTAAAAAAAAATAAAAATAAAAAACATGAACCGGAATGGACAGGAGCTTCGTCCGGAGCCTCTGCAGGAGCCCTTAGCGCGCGGGGCCCCCTCGGGAGGGACCGAGCGCAGCCACGCTCAGCGCCCGGCCGGCGGCCTCTGTCCTGGGAGCAGGAAAATGAGTTCAGCAGGACGGCCCCTCGCTGGGTCCTGGGCCGGCAGCGCTCGGAGCTGCTCTGAAACGTCTTCATTCCCCCCAACTACCATGCTCCTTGGAATGACTCACCGGAAATTCACAGTATTCCGCGTTTTAAAGTAATTCAAACCACAAGGGCCTTGGTGATGGTGCGCAGCGGTAGCAGAAGGAGCCGGCGCGCTCAGTTCAGGGTGGGATTAGTCACGACGGCACATCGACCCCCTCCCAAGACGCGTGTTTCTACTCCGCTGCGTTCCCTGGGCTGCTGTGCTGGGTCGTGAGTGACAACAGGCAGGACAAATAAGGAAAACATGTTGGATGGTGTCAAATAGCAGGGGGAACGTTAGGCAGGGACCAGGTCTGAGCACGCTGGGTAGCGGCAGGGGGTTCCCTGAGGAGGGGTACCCGAGTAAAGGCCTCCACAGCATGTGGGTCACATGGCCATCTGGGGGGAACATTCCAGGCCGAGGGAAGAGCGTGTGCAAAGGTCCTGGGGCAGCAGGGTGCCGAGGAACACCCGAGCGTGGTGGGAATGGAGGGAGCAAGGGGAGCAGGGCTGGGTGTGAGGACCTGGAGGGAGCAGGGCCCATCATGGAAGGCCTCGCAGTGAAGACTCTGGCTTTTGCTCCGAGTGGTGAGGGGGCCGGGGGGCCGGGAGTGGGGGGAGGGGGCAGAAGGGGACGGGGAGGGGGGTTGATCTGAACAGTGACATGATCTGAATTGTGTCTCAGCACCCAAAGCTGAGAGCCGCGGAGAGGCGGCCGCACAGGAGTTCTGAGGGCGGGAAATGCCATGCCAGGGATTAGGGACAGGTCTCCCCGGACGGAGAGACATAGGAAGGCATGGCAATTGTTCAGCTAACCGAGCAGCTGGGGATTAGATGTTATTTTTCAAAATTAATGAATTTTAATCCTCCCCCAAGGATATTTTTCTATTGATTTTTAGAGAGAGTGAAAGACAGAGAAAAATATTGATGTGAGAGGAACACATCAATTGGCTGCCTCCTGCACATGCCCTGACCAGGGCCTGGGCCAGGGAGGAGCCTGCAACCCAGGTACGTGCCCTTGCCCGGAATCAAACCCGGGACCCTTCAGTCCGCAGGCCGGCGCTCTATCCACTGAGCCACACCGGCCAGGGCTATGCTAGGAGATGGCATTCTCTTTGCGCTGCCCGTTCCGGTTCCTCGGGGCATGTTTCTGAGCTCGCCACGGGGGCAGGTAAGGAAGCGCGGCCTTGGCCTTGCGCGTGCAGCCCCCGGCCGGGAACCCGTGTGTCCAGCGCGGCCCTGGGTTCTGACCTTGTGCTGTCCTGGGCCTTGTGGCTTCATGTTCCCGAGCTGTGCTTTCCTCCGTGGAGAGTGTAATTGCTGGTTACACGATGGAATTATTATGTCAATCAATGGCATGCTAATAGCCCGGCAGTCATAAGCAGCGAGAGGCTTTGAACCAGGCATGACACACACGCGGGGGTGACCCATTAGTGTCACGGTTACGAGAAACACATGGCACTTTAGCGCCCAGAAGGTCCGGGGACCGGAAAAGCCGTGGGCGGCCGGGAGGGGACTGCTGTGTGGCTGGAAGGAGATGAGAGGCCAGCGGGATGAGTGCAATTTCAGGACCGGCTGATGTTTGCGAGCGGGGGATCGCGCAGAGCTGCTGGGGAGCGGGGGAGGGAGCAGGAGCGAGTGTGTGTGACAGCAGACACCGAGGGGCCCCCTCCCCCCGCCCCCTCCCTCTGCTCAGGTGTGACATTGACCTGAACAGCTCGCATGTTTGAGGGGCATGTGCAGAAGGCGGGCGCGGCCGGCCTGTAATGCCAACGCCAGGGGAAGGGCCGGCATATGGAAGTAGGCGCCGTGTGCTCTCCTGTGACGCTTTGATTGTACCTGACAGAGCTGCGAACTCGCCCAGGATTTCACACAGCGTCTGATGATCACCAAGGTGAACCCACGTGAACTTTTTTGAAAACATATTTTTATTGATTTCAGAGCGGGAGGGAGAGGGAGAGAGAGGGAAGCATCAGTGATGAGACAGGGCCATGGACCGGCGGCCTCCTGCACGCCCCCCGCTGGGGATTCAGCCCGTAACCCGGGCATGTGCCCTGACCGGGAGTCGCACTCTGACCTCCTGGTTCGTAGGTCGATGGCCGATCACTGAGCCCCGCCGGCCGGGCTGGCCTTTTCGTAAGACGCAGGGCGGCTGGTGTGGTGCCGGCCGAGGGGAGGGCGGACGGCTCCTCCGTGAGTCGGGTCAGGAGGTCAGTTGCTCTGATGGGCCTCTAACTGCTGAGTGTGTTCATTCGACAGACGTTTTGAGATAATGTCCCGCGTGGGGCATGAGAGATGAGTAAAGCACCACCTATTCCAAGGAGCTTGTAATCTAACAGGGAAATGACTGTAAACTCGGGCAGTGTGCCAGGCGCCATGGCAACCAGGGAGGCTGCGAGGCTGGGGCGGGGAATCCTGCAGGGAGGGTCCGCGGGACCGGACGTCTGAGCGGGCCCCCCCCCTCCCGTCTCGGGCACCCCCCCGCAAGGTGCCCGCCTCATCTGACTGGGGCCCGCAATGCATTCAAGATGAGGGTAAGGAAACCCAAGTGATGGTTGGGTGAGGCTCCCAGCGGGGTACACCTGTCAGGGGGGCTTCATGGGCACAGAGGAGAGGAGAGGAGGACGTCCCGGGGCTCCGGGCCTGAGACCTGTGGCTGTGCTGGGAGGGGGCCGCCAGTTGGACGTTGACGGGGGCAGGGCAGTTCCAGGGGAGACCTGGCAAAGCAGGTCTGGGCCAGATTCCACCCTGGAAGGCCGGCCGCGGGGTCTGCGGCAGCGGAGGGTCTGAAAGGTCTCCAGCCGAGCCGCCCCCCTGCCAAGGGCGTTGTCGAGCCCAGTCCTACAGCGGGCAGGAGGAGACACTCAGAGTGAAGGACAGGAGACGTGAAATAGCACGTGGAGACTTGGCGGGCGGACCAGCGGGGATATAACAGCGCGGGGAGACAGGCGAGGATGAGTTTTAAAGAAAAAATTAGCCCGGCCGGCGTGGCTCAGTGGTTGAGGGTGGGCCTATGAACCAGGAGGTCACGGTTCGACCCCGGTCAGGGCACAGGCCCGGGTTTCGGGCTTGATCCCCAGGGTGGGGCGGGCAGGAGGCAGCCGATCCACGATTCTCTCATCATTGATGTTTCTCTCCCTCTCCCTCTCCCTTCCTCTCTGACATCAATAAACACATATTTGGGGAAAAGAAAAAGAAGAACGTTCACCCGGCGTGGGGACTCTGACCCGCGCGGCCACCCACGCCCGGGTGAGTGAGGGGCGGCGGCTGCGGCTTGTCTGAGGGTGGAAGCGAGGCCGGTGCCCGCTCCGCCCGCAGTTGTCACCGGGGAGGCCGCCTGTGGGCGGGGACCTTGGACTCCAGCTGCGGTTCAGGTGAGCCCAGCCCTGACCCCACCTCATCTCTGAGCGTGCGGAGGCGTCTGGCTCCCGCGTGGGCGCCGGCCCGGTGTCAGCCGTGAGCCCTCAGCTCGGAGGGGAGCAAAGGTCCCGCACATACGTGCTCGCCTGCGCGTGAGCTGTGACTGCCCTCGCCCTGCTCCACCCGACACGCCCCTTCCACTCGCATCCGAAGCCACTCCGTCCACTCGCTCTTCAGGCCCCGGCACAGATGCAGGATGGCTCTTTGCGGGGAAAGGAATCCTACAGTTTGGATACCACACTCTCCTGCAAGCCACCAAGGCCTCGGGGAGGGGGGAGCCCCTGGGCTCCCCAAACACCAGCGGGTTCCCACCGGGACTGGTGCCCGCACGTCATCGCTGATCACCCGGCGGAGCGGGGATTCTGGCTTCTGAGCCTCAGTTGGCTTAGCGGCCTGGCGAGCGGGAGAAGGAAGGCGCATATGGACGGGGCATCCTGCTCGCGGCCTGAGGGGTGGCTTGCAGGGAAAGGCTGTAAATCGGAGGGGCCAGCGCTCACCCTGCGGTCGGTCAGATGGTCGGTCGGTTGGACGGTCGGTCGGACGGTTGGCGTTTCCCCCGGGAATGAGGCGGAGCGGGGAGAAGGCAGGAACCCATCGGAGTCCCCTAGCTCCTCGTTGTAAGCACTCCTCTCATCAAGGTGTTTTGAGTATTGGCGATGCTTGGGACGCGGTTTTCAGACACAGGACACAGTCTGCTCTGTACACACATAGAACACGTCTTTTTTTTTTTTTTTTTAAGTATTTGTATTGATTTCAGAGAGGAAGGAAGAGGGAGAGAGAGAAACATCAGTGATGAGAGAGGATCATGGATCAGCTGCCTCCTGCACGTCCCCTACTGGGGATCGAGCCCCCAACCCGGGCATGTGCCCTTGACCAGAATCGAACCTGGGACCCCCCAGTCCCCAGGCCGACGATCTATCCACTGAGCCACACCAGCCGGGGGTGTAACGCGTCTTTATTTACACGCGATGGCTTCTAAGGCAGCTGGAAGGACCTCAGGTGAGTGCGCAGGGCTGTTTATTCATGTGGAAGGCAGCCCTCACACACATGACCTTCAGAACGTATCCTCGAGAATGACTTGGAAAGTGTGTTTTCCTCTGAATCACTGTGAATTTTTACATACTTTAACCGTGAGTGACCACAAGCATCAAAGAACGAGAGCCAAGCCCTGGCTGGGCCGTTCACCAAAAGGTTTCCGTTTCAATTCCCGGTCAGGGCACATGCTAGGACGCGGGTTCGACCCCTGGTCAGGGCGAGCATGGCAGGCAACCCATCAATGTTTCTCTCTCTCTCTCTCTCTCTCTCTCTCTCTCTCTCTTCCTCTCTCTCCCTCCCCCCTCCCCTCCCCTCCTCTCTCTCTCTCCCTCCCTCCCCCTCCCCTCCCCTCCTCTCTCTCTCTCCCTCCCCCCCCCTCCCCTCCTCTCTCTCTCTCTCTCTCTCTCTCTCTCTCTCTCTCTCCCTCTCCCTCTCCCTCTCCCTCTCCCTCCCCCTCTCCCCCTTCCACTCTCTCTCCCCCCTTCCTCTCTCTCTAAAATAAATAAAAACATATGCTCACGTGCGGATTAAAAAAAGAGAGAAGACTGCGTCCCAGTAGCTGTAGGGTTCTCGTTGGCTCCACCCCCCGGGGGCGGGGGCCGCACATGCTTTTCCTCGTCTCCCCTTCCTCAGCGGCCACCCCGGGAGGCCGTTTGCTGGCCCGCCTTTTACAGAAGCAGAAGCCGAGGCCCAGAGGGCGTGGGTACCTTCCCCAGCCTCATCCCAGGAAGTGTTAGCGTGGGGACTGGCACCCAGGTCTTCCGGCTGTCAACTCCGTCCTCCCGCTCTACCAGGCAGCCCCCTGGGGACGTGCCCCCGGACAGACCCCTCCCCAGGCCTCGGGGAACGGACTTAGCCTCTGCCCTGAGCAGGATCGGAAATCCCCTGATGAGACCCAGCGGGCCTGTCACGCCCGCTTCCCGCCGTGGGGTCTCACCTTCTGCGCGGCTGTCCCGTGGATACGCAGCTGGCAAAGGTTAGGAGGGTCTCAGGCGCGTTGTAAAACCCATAAGGTTTGCATGGTCCAGGGCAATGATTACTGTTTATCTATATTCCACCTCCCTGAGGCCGACACAACACTGCCC
This sequence comes from Myotis nattereri, assembly GCF_964212035.1. Classification (NCBI taxonomy): domain Eukaryota; kingdom Metazoa; phylum Chordata; class Mammalia; order Chiroptera; family Vespertilionidae; genus Myotis; species Myotis nattereri. The sequence goes on along the minus strand of NC_138077.1, from coordinate 212,516,346 downwards.
TCTGCAAAGGGTGTGTGTGTGTGTATGGGGGGCGGTCTCCCAACACTCAAATTTGATGTTGTATCTCCAAGCTTCCGGAGGCGACCTCTGATCCCCGCCATTCGTTCTCGAACCCGCGCAGAAGTCTGGGCTGGTGCCGACGTTGGTGATTACCGTCGTGGAGTGGACGTGGGTCACCATTTCCTGGGACCATCCCTGGGTCACCCATTCGTTTCTGGTTCTGAAACAGCCGAGTCTAGATTCTTAGGCCGCATAATTCAGGCCCGGGCTCCAGAGAATTCCATCTGTTGTTAACTTTTTTTTTAAATCCTCACCTGAGGACATGTTTTATTGGCTTTTAGAGAGAGGAAGGGGGAGTGAGAGAAACATTGGTCGGTTGCCTTCTGTACGAGCTCCAACCAGGGATCGATCCTGCAGTCAGGTATGTGCCCTGACTGGGGAACTGCCACCCCTTGGTGCACGGGACGACGCTACAACCGACTGAGCCACCCGGCCACAGCTATTGTTAATGGCATATAAATATATATATATGAGTTTTTACAGAAAGGAAGGGAGAGAGAGTGAGAAACATTGATCAACTGCCTCCTGCACACCTCCTACTGGGGATGTGCCCACAACCAAGGTACATGCCCTTGACCGGAACCAAACCTGGGACACTTCAGTCCGCAGGCCGACGCTCTATCCACTGAGCCAAACCGGTTAGGCTGGGCAATGGCTTTTCTATAATGAGCCATCTGGTGGCTCTCTACTTTGAACATTTCCTCCTTAATTGGTAGACGTGCGGTCAAGGCCGCTCCCTCCTTCCTCGGTTGGTGTTCAATGTCTTCCTTCAAGGGACCCACCTCCTAAAGAAGGGCTCAGAAATACAGGTTTCTGCTAGAAGGCATTCCTCTCTCTATATATATTTTATTTTTATTCATTTCAGAGAGGAAGGAAGAGGGAGAGAGAGATAGAAACATCAATGATGAGACTCATTGATCGACTGCCTCCTGCACACCCCCTACTGGGGATCGAGCCCCAAACCGGGGCATGTGCCCTGACCGGGAATCGAGCCCAGACCTCCTGGTTCATAGGTCGACGCTCAATCACTGAGCCACACTGGCCGGGCGCTATCTCTATATTTTTAATCAACGCCTGTTTCTAATGCATTTATAATTATTTCTGCCATCCAGACTCCTGATTCACTCAGGAGAAACCTGGAGTTGAATCAGGCCTTTCAGCAAGCACTTCCAAGGGGTGTTTTGCAGACGGTGACTGGCTCGGGCCTCGGGGAGGCTACGCGAGGCCGGTGAATCGGGGATGCGGAGACTCAGCGTGGATTCCTGAAGGAGGACTCTGGGCCGCGAGGTTTAAGGGCTTGCTAGTGACTCAGCCGCAGTTGGAGAGCAGCGTGTGAGTCATTCCGTTTGCGAATCTGCTGTCACTTCCTTGGAAAGGGCCTCCTTTCCTTATGGCTTTTTCCACGCTTGACTCACTTCTCTGAAGCTGTCATCTGCAACTGCTTCTTCTCTGCTCCTGGAAGGACGAGGAGGCCCTGTCCCACTTCCCCCTTTCCGAGCCGAGGGGGCTGGCGATGGGAATCATTTGCGCCGTCGCCCCCCCCCCTGCTCCCCCCCCCCCCCCAACCCGTTCTGGGCTGAGAGGTTGCAGTGGTGATGCTGGAAAAGCCCTATCCCAGGAGCGGCCCCACCTTCCAGGTCCTACTCAGGAGCCCCCTGTTCTCGGGGCCTTGTTTCTGCTTCCTAACGCCATAAACCCGGCACCTGCATGACGGCGGTGGGGGGGCTGGGGGGGTGGGGGGAGCTTTCCCTGGGAGGAAGGGCAACCTGGACTGCGATGCTTCCACACAGAACAGAAAACAAAACCAGCAGAACGGCCCGCGCTGGTCAGGGGGTGCGCTGGGGGGTCCCCGGCCAGGCCCCCGCGAGGCGGCTCAGCCACCGCTGCTGGGCGGCTGGTCCCTGCGACCGGGAAATCGGCCGACACCTTGCAGGGAAGCGTTCCTCTGGGTCACAGGTGGGGCCCTGGAGTTAGAGCATCTGCTCAGAGTCCATATTAGGCAACAGGAACTGCCTGAAAGGCACTGATTTTTCACCGTGTGTCACTCAGCCCTCGTGACTCAGGCCTGCGGTTACTCACCCAGCGCCCGCGCTGCTGGGAGGGGCCGCCGCCAGCACATGGGGCTGATCTGACACCCTCCGAGGGGAGGGCGGCCGGTGGCCGGGGACGGGCGTGTTTTTCCTTTAAGATCAGATTAATTGAGTCGCTGACTCACACCCCGGGGACTGGATGGCGTCCTGAAGGGCTCCATTTCTAAAATAACACAGGCTCCCTCTGAGCAGTTTTACTGCCACCTGGTCAAGCTTATTAAAGTGTCAGGGGGAGTTTAAAAAGTCACGCTGGCCCGGCTGGTGTGGCTCAGTGGGTTGAGCGCCGACCTAGGGACCGAGAGGTCTGGGTTCAATGCCCAGTCAGGGCACATGCCCGGGTTGCAGGCTTGATCCCCAGTAGGGGGCATGCAGGAGGCAACCCATCAAGGGTTCTCTCTCATCTCCCTTCCTCTCTCCTAAAAATCAATAAAAACATATTTAAAAAGTCACCCTGGAAACCATGTAACTAAAGCAATTTAGAGAAACTAAAGTAATTTAGTAGCAGCCACAAATGTGAAAATAGTGGTAAACATTACTCCAGCACTAGGAATGGCATGAGATCTTATTATTACTTTTTTAAAAAACAGACTTTATTTTTATTTTAGGTTCCCAGTGAAATTGAGCAGAAAGTGCAGAGTTCCCCGGTCCGCCCCGCCCGCACGTGGGCACGGCCTCCCCTGCTATCACACCCCGCACCCGAGTGGTACCTTTGTTACAGTCGATGAGCTGCGTGGACGCACCTTCATCGCCCAAAGTCCACAGTGTGCATCAGGGTTCACTCTGCTGCCGTGAATTCTAAGGGTTTGGACAAATGTGCCAAGGCCTGGGCCACCATTAAGGGTATAGAGAGTAGCTTCGTTGCCATAACATTCTCTGTGCTCCACCGATTCAGAGATCTTGGTGTGTGTGTGTGTGTGTTTTGTTTGCTCATTTTTTTTTTAGGTTCAAATGAAATGATCTAAGCATGGGTTAAAGTCCAAAAGTTTAATAAAGCACAAGGGCCCAAGTGTTGAAACTTAAAATTAATGACTGCTTTTGCTTTAAGTCTACAATATTAAATGGCAACATTAGTATGAAGATTTCATCAACTCAGAACCCACATCTGAAATAGACCTTTGCGGTAGACACAGCACAAAAAGGTTTCCTGGCTCAGTAAAGGCAATAGTGTGTCCGGGAGGCGTCCAGCCAAGGACAGCACCAACTGTTAACAACCCTTTGCCCTGGAACTCAGCTCAAATTAAGCAAATAAACAATAACAAAGGACAGAAAAAGCTCTGGGAAAATCTCCCAATGGCAGGAAAATAAGTACATTTCTAAATAACCCATGAGCCAAAGAAGAAATCACAGCGAAAATTAGAAAGTATTTTGAACTGAATGAAAATGAAGACACAACATATCAAAATGTGTGACATGCAGCTAAAGCAGTGCTTAGAGGGAAGTTAATAGCATCAAATACATATATTAAGAAAAAAAGTCTTTAAAATGAATGATCTAAGTTTCCACCTTAAGAGATTAGGGGACAAAATGCAAATTAAACCATACATGAGCGCAAGTAAAGATAAAAGTGGAAACTAATAAAATAGAATATAGTAAAACAATAGAAAAAAATCAATGGAACCAATAGTTATTTAAAGACGTTAATAAAATCAATAAACCTCTAGCCAGAATGATTAAGAAGAAAAAGATAAAAACCACAAAATATCAATATCAAGAATGAAAGAAGGCTGTCACCATGAATCCTACAACCAAAAAGATTATAAGGGAATATTTTGAACAATCAGTACAACTGATTAAATTTGACAACTTATGGATGAAACAAATTCTTTGAAAGTTACACATTATTGAAATTGACTCAAGAAGAAATAGAAAGCCTTCATAGCCTTATATCTATTAAATAAATTAAATTTTCCATTTTACTGCTGACAGGGAAGATACCAGGCCCAGATGGCTTCATTGGAGAATTCTATAAAATGTTTAATAACGATCTAATACCCATCCTACACAAATATTTTGGAAAATAGAAGGAGAAATAACACTTTCAAACTAATTTTTATGAGACAGGTATTACCCCAATCTGTCAAAATTATTATAAAGAAAGAAAATCATAGGTCGATGTCCCTTATTCATATAGATGCAAAATACTTAACGTGTTAACAAAATATAAGTAACAACATATAATACATATTTATGTAATAATTATATATAACATTATAAATAACTCTACCCGTTGATAGACATAGAGAGAGAATACCACATAGAGAGGTAATATGCTGAGTGGATTTATTCCAGGGATTCAAGACTGTTTAATTGTCAAAGTCAGTTAATATAACACAGGATAAAGGCGGAAACTAGGCACTATTTCTGTTGGCTGTCCCCACGCCAGATTCAGGCATTCTGAGACTCATGGGACTCACACACAGGCACACTCATGGCTGAGGTTCACACAGCGAAAGGACATAGAGCAAAATCAGCCAGGAGGTGAGGTCTGGCCGGGACCAGGTGTAAGCTCCCGACGCCCTCTCCCTGCGCCTCGCTCCCCAGCAGCAGGTGTGACCCAGGCGTGAGCTGCTGGCTCCCAGAGAAGCTCATTAGAGACTCCACCCAGGGCTTTTATTGGGGCCGGTCTCATAGGCCACCTCCGCTTGGCACACATTCCAGACGCCAAGAAGGGAATCGGTTGCGCAGCTTGAACCATGCTGTTTGCACAAACGGGTTGGGCACCGCGAGCCACGCCCCTGAGTTTTGGGGGGTGGGGACCCTCCCAAAGTTCTCGGATGGCAGCCCGAGGCCCGCCTCGCAAAGGTTAACTGTCGCAGGCCTGCTGGGTTAACTCATGCACAGCAGCTCCACAGACGCACACCCTCAGAAGACACCAGGCTTTTGACGGAGCTTCGTGCCCATTCAGGGACCGTCGGCCACCGGGGAACAGAAAGGATCTGCCTCAACGTAGGAAGGACATTTACAAAAAAACCCTCGCACCGCTGATATCCCGCTGGGGCAACGCTGACCGCCTCCTCCCTGAGACTGGGAGCAGGACAAGGGCCGCCTCGCCTTTCCTATCCAGGTGGCGCAGGCAGCCCTAGGGCTGCAGGAAGAAGAGATCGAAGGCGTCCATATTGGGAAGAGGAAAGCGACTTTTCTTCATGGACAGCATGATCGTGCAAATAGGAAACCCTAAGGAATCTACCAAAAATATTGTTGGGGACAACTGATTTGGTGAGGCTGCAGGATACAGGATCACTATACAAAAGCCAATTACATTTTTATATCCTAGTAATGAACAACTGAAAATTCAAGTAAAATACCATTTATGATAGTTTCTGAAACCATAAAGTGCTCAGGGATATCTTAAAATATGTACAAAACCTGTATACAGAAAATTTCAAAATATTGCTGAGAGAAAATTTTTTTTAAAATATATTTTACTGATTTTTTACAGAGAGGAAGGGAGAGGGATAGAAAGCTAGAAACATTGATGAGAGAGAAACACCGATCAGCTGCCTCCCGCACACTCCCCCACTGGGCATGTGCCCGCAACCAAGGTACATGCCCCTGACCGGAATCAAACCTGGGACCCCCGAGTCCGCAGGCCGACGCTCTATCCACTGAGCCAAACCGGTCAGGGTGAGAGAAAATTTTAGAGATGTAAATTAATAGGTAGATAGACCATATGACATATATATATATATATGTCAATAATCTACAAATTGATTTGTAGAATCAATGCAATCCCAACTAAAACTCCAGCAGGTTCTTTGTAGAAATTGAGAAACTGATCCTAAAGTTTATAAATGCAAAGAGCCTACAAGAGTGAAAATGATTTTGAAAATGAAGAACAAGGTTGGAAGAATCACATTGTCTGATGCCAGGATTTAATATTCGCCTGTAGTAATTGAGGCAGTGGGGTGTAGGTATAAAGACAGACATATAGATCAGTGGAACAATATCGAGAGTACGGATATAAAGGCAATACATTTTGACACAGTGGCCAGGACAACTCAGTTTGGGGATAATAAGTTCTTTTCAACAAATTGTTCAGGAAAAACTGGACAGCCACATGGAAAATGGGAATCTTGATGTTTACCCTGTACCCTATGAAAAATTACTCAAAATGGGTCTATCCCTTAATATAAAACTTGTAGATGAACATATAAGAAAAATATCTCTGAAACCTTGGGGTAGGCAAAGAATTTTTAGCTAGACACAAAAAACATGATCCATTAAAAAAAAAATTGGAAAACCGGACTTAGTTAAAGTCAAAAACTTTTACTTTTGGCAAGACGCTGTTAAAATAAAAGGGCAAGTCACAGACTTGAAGACAGTATTTGCAATACAATAAACACACGAAAAGCTGCTTCACATCATTGGGCATCAGGAAGTGCAAGCTAAAGCCACACATACTCACGAGAAGGGCTAAACGTTAACACGAGAATAGCAAGTGTTGCTAGGGACTCTCATACGTTGCTGGTGGTAGCATCGTTTGGTAAAACCACTTTGGAAAACAGCTTGTCAACCTCTTATAAAGTTATGCATATGATTTAATTCCACTCCTACGTGTTTAGCCAAGATTAAAAGACTTGTACACAAATGTCCACAGCAATTTTATTCATAACTAGAAGCCCAGTGCATGAAATTTGTACACAGTTGGGGTCCCTAGGCCTGGCCAGCAATCAGGGCCTATTGGGGCCATTTCGCTCAGTCCCGATCGGGGCCGGGCCTGCCCGGGAATGCCGGCTGCCAGCTGCTGGCTGCTGGCTGGGGCCTGCCAGACGGGGCCTGCCAGGCAGGGGGAGAGAAGAGGGAGGGACCACGGGAGGTTTGCCGATGCGGAGGTTGGGTGGACATGGGAGGCTGACTGTGGGAGTGCACTGACCACCAGGGGGCAGCTCCTGTGTTGAGTGTCTGACCCCTGGTGGTCAGTGCATGTCATAGAACTGACCGATCGGTTGTTCCGGTTGTTCGGTTTTAACAGTTGCTTAGGCTTTCATATATATATAGACTAGAGGCCCGGTGCACAAAATTTGTGCACGGGGGGAGGGTGGTCTCTCAGCCCGGCCTGTGCCCTCTCTCAGTCTGAGAGCCATTTGGGGGTGTCTGGGAGCAGGCCTAAGCCATCAGTCAGACATCCTTATTGCTGCTACAGAGGTGTGAGGGGCTCCCGCCACTTCTGCTACCCTTGCCAGCTGTGAGCCTGGTTTCTGGCTGACCGCAGGAGTCTATGACCACCAGGGGGCAGCTCCTGCATTGAGCGTCTGCCCCCTGGAGGTCAGTGCACATAATAGCGATCAGTTGTTCTGCCATTTGGTCAATTTGCATATTAGCCTTTTATTATATAGGATAATTGCCAAGGACCTAGAAACAACCAAAATGTCCACCCACAGGTAAGTGGGTAAATGGTGATACGCCCGTGCGTATTGTTTCGCAATACGAAGGAGCAGATGAATGATGGACACTTTTGGCTTTTGAAGGCACAGAGTGAGGGAAGCCAGACCCCACAGAGCACCTGCTGTCTGCGTTTACACCTCCAGATCGCTTCTCACCGTGCACAACCGACGCTCTGTACCCAGAGATGACCGCCGCCCGCTCCCCTCCCCCAGGCCTGGGCCTCCCTTCTCGTTTCTGTCTCTGAATCTGGCGTTCCTAAGGGCCCAATGCAAGTGGAAGCAGACAGGATGTGTCTCTTTCTTTTTTATGTTAAATGTATTGGGGTAACATTGGTCAATAACTGTATCTAAATTTCAGGTGTACAACTTTATAATACGGCATCTGTCTTCTCTACGGGGTGCCCGCCACCCGGAATCTAGCCTCCTCGCGTCTCCATGTACCTGACCCCGTGGCTGCCCTCTCTGACGGGCTTGGCTCACTCAGCAGCCACGTGTACCTGCAGGGGGCCCTTCTAGTGACTCCCTACAGCACACGGCAGCCTGCCTCTCTGCCGGCGGCCTCACTACCTCTGTCCTCTTCCAGTTTCTGCATGGGCATCACTGTTTGTGGTGTTAGCTGTCACTCCTGCCGTTTCCCGTGTCACCATGACAACTATCCTGCTCTAACCGCTGCCGTCTTGTCTTGCAGGGGGTCATACCCGCCCCCCCCACCCCCCCCACCCCCCCCCGTCCCCAGGGTTTAAAACGGACCTGGGACTGATGAAGTCCAGAGGCTGGAAGGGAAATTAGGTGAGGAGAGTTCCTGGGAGACAGAAGGGGGAAGAAATCCTTCCCTTAGGGCAGTGATGGCGAACCTTTTGAGCTCGGCGTGTCAGCATTTTGAAAAACCCTAACTTAACTCTGGTGCCGTGTCACATAGAGACATTTTTTGATCTTTGCAACCATAGTAAATAAAACAAAGACTTATATTTTTGATATTTATTTTATATATTTTAATGCCATTTAACAAAGAAAAATCAACCAAAAAAATGAGTTCGCGTGTCACCTCTGACACGTGTGTCATAGGTTCGCCATCACTGCTTTAGGGGGAGAGAAGGTCACAGGACTGAGATTGGGCTTAGGACAGTGCCCGAGGCCCCGAGGACTCGGGGACCTCTGCTTCCTGCATCCGGTTGCTCGACCTTCTCAGACACACCTGGACGTGCCTGCCTTCACAGCTGGCCACGCGGACGCCTGCTCCAGCATCGGATTCCCTGTCGTCGCTGGCAGAGATTTCACAACATAAGGAACTACCGGTTGTGTTTCCCAGAGAGGGTACAGAGGCAATGCCTGCCCAGCTGTTTTCAGTCGGTGGGTATCAAGGATGGAATCTGCTGTTATTTCAGGGTCCACTGAGGACCTACTGTGCTCAGCACTTACTAGGACGACCAAGCAAAGGCCCAGCACGGAGTCGCCGCGCGGCCACGGCGCCTGGGAACTTCAAGGACTGGTACTGGCAGCCCCCCTTTCCGATCACAGTATCAAGTTATTAATCAATAACAAAGTTGTGTCCATTTCCTGTACTTTGAGAATTTAGAGAAACTTCTGAATAATTTAATGTAAAATAAAATATCATGGAAATTGGGAATTACCTGAGAGTGAATGGTAAAAATACTACCTATTAGAATTGGAAGGATGAAGCAATCTGGAGTGAGCGTTTTAGCGGCAAATACTTAATTGCCAAAGAGGAAGCGTTGTTCATTGGTGAGCCACGTATTCAGGGTGACAAGCGAGAGTAAGAACTGCACCACGAATTCAAAGAAGACAGGAAGAAGGGAGGACTGAAAACCAGAACAGATCAGTGACACGGGAAACAAAGATGCGGCAGGAAGGGTCGATACGGACGAGCGCTGGTTCTCTGAAAAGAGCACAGGACAAGTAAAGTCCTCCCGCCCCCAGGAGAAATGACCAAGGCGAGAGCAGGGACGGGACCAGCAGGCACCACCGAGTCAGGGACACGCGTGCAGACGGGGCCGCGCTTAAAATGACGAGAGGATCTTAGAGGCACCTGCGGGCCTACACGTGGAAAACTTCTAGAAAAATACAGCTTCGCCACCATGACTCAGGACGAAGCGCCCACCCCGAGCGCTCCGAGGCCGGCGAGGAAACGAGCACAGATAAGGTCTCCTTCGAGGAAACGCCCGCAGGGAAGATTTCCCCAGCATCCCAGGAGGACGCCGTCCCGCAGCGCACACACACACGCCTCCACGGGATGCAGGTGCGGGCACCGCTCCTCGGCAACGCGCTGGAGCCCACGTCGGTTTGGGCCCTCAGGACACCAAAGCCCAGGAGGATGCTCTAAGGAGGGGACCCTCCGGACCAGTGTCCCCGGAGAAGACAGCTGTGAACATCCGCAGCGAGACCCCAGCAAACAGAATCAGGGGCTGTGCAGGGGAGGTAGCGTTGATCCTGGGAAAACCAACCGAAGGAGAAAAACTGTAATTGCAGCAAAGGCAGTTCTAAAATTTAACATTCACTCATCCGTAATGAAAAAAAATCTTAAACTGTAAGAAGAACATATCTTTAATATAATGAAGACAATTTATTAAAAAACAAAAATTTTACAGCAAATGTTAAACTTAACGGTGAAACATTAAAAACACAGTCTTCAAAAACGTAATGACTTTTTTTTTCAATTGGGAAACACTCAGATCCACCCACTTACCCTTTCTCATCCACATGTGACAGATGCTTGTCAAGAAGATAAGGACAGGAAGTTCCAGAATCGGAAAGGAAAGAGTGAAACGGAAATTACTCAGGGATGTATTCAACAGGCTCCTTAGACATTCCTAAGAAATACACCGATAGATGAATAAAGGGTTTTAGAAAAGCTGCTGCAAAATCAAAACACAAAGACCAGTGACACTTGTACAGCGTTGCTGCAAAAACAGCCGTCGGTGAAAATGGGTGATAAAAACGATCCTATTTTGCCATCAGACTCAGGAATAAGCACCATAAAAACGAGCAAGACTCTTAGAGAGAACTTTATGGACTCTGCCGGCAGATGGAAGACCTGAGGAAATGGAGAGGTAGGCCATGCCTTTGAAGCTGTAACTTCCCTTTTATTTCCTCCCCCAACTTTATTGAGGTCTAATTGAGGTCTAACTTCCTGTCGCTTCAAGGCCTACAAAGGGTTGATTTGATATGCTTACCGATTGCAACATCGTTACCACTTCCCTTTTGTGGTGAGAACATCTAAGATATACTCTCTGAGCAACTTTCAAGTACCACAGAGTATATATGTATAGTATTGCTCTACAGCAGTGGTCGGCAAACTCATTAGTCAACAGAGCCAAATATCAACAGTGCAACGACTGAAATTTCTTTTGAGAGCCAAATTGTTTAAACTTAAACTATCTAGGTAGGTACATTGTTATTAACTTAATTAGGGTCCTCCTAAGCTGGCCTTTGCTAAAAACGTCCTCAATCTGATTGAGGTACGTTCGCTGAGGTCGACCCCTTCCAACTCTCCCATCCACACTCGTCTTGTGTACAGTAGGGCCTTGACTTACGAGTGTCCCGACTAACGAGTTTTTCGAGATACGAGCCATCTCTTGGCCAATTTTTTGCTTTGAGTTGTGAGCTAAAATTCAGGTTACGAGCCAGCTTCAGATACCCCACCACTAGTTGGCGCAGCGAACGTCACAGTGAACGCCACAATATCAGCCCAGCATCACGTGTCTCACTCGTTCACTTTTTGATTTGACGTACGAGTAATCTGAGTTACGAGCTCCATCACGGAACGAATTAAGCTCGTAAGTCAAGGCCCCACTGTACTTGTTTCATCTATCTCCTTTCCGAAAACCGACTTCTGCGCATGGGCCACGAAGTTTCAATCGCACTGTACGTGCTCCCACACGTGGTATTTTGTGGAAGAGCCACACTCAAGGGGCCAAAGAACCGCATGTGGCTCGCGAGCCACGGTTTGCCGACCACTGCTCTACAGCACCGCCGTGCAGTGCGTCGCATCCCCAGAACGTACCCATCTTATAGCTGGAAGTTCGGACCCTTGGACCATCTCCCCATTTCCCCCGCCCCCAAGTCTCAATAACCACCATGCTCTCTGTTTTCAGGAGAATAAAAATATGAGGGTTTTTAATGACGTTATATTACCTACACATGGTATCATGCAGCGTTTGCCTTTCTCTGACTCATGGCTGTCCCTCCTAACCATGTCGATTCTCTGCCGGCCGATCTCTAGATCCAATGTTGCTCCAGAGAACATTCTAACACGTTTCTGTTCTGTTTTGGTGGACTTCGGCAAACGGAATCTTGAACTTGCTGGTGAGACAGCAGCACAGACCATAGGACTTCACTTCATAAAAGGAAAAACACGCACATTCCCTGCAGGCGTGGCTGCTCTGGAAAAGAATTGTTGCTAGGCAACAAATCAGCTGGGGCCTCACAGGCTGGCATCACGGTAGGGACTGGGCTGGTTCTTGCGTGGTGGCGTGATGGGGGACTGCTTCTGAGCGCATTCCTTTTTAAAAAATATATTTTTATCCATTTCAGAGAGGAAGGGAGGTGGAGAGAGAGAAACACCAATGATGAGAGGGGATCATTGATCGGCTGCCTCCTGCACACCCCCTACTGGGGATCGAGCCCACAACCCAGGCATGTGCCCTGACTGGGAATTAAACCCAGGACCTCTTGATCCATGGGATGACGCTCAATCACTGACCCTCACCAGCTGGGCTCTGGTGTCTCTTAAGAAATTAGAAGGGACCCCCACAATGGAGCATTGGCACCGACGAACAGGAGTGAGCAGGGCTGTCTTTGGGGACTGAGACAGCCCCTCCGGCTCACCGCTGTCCCCTCCACGCCCGCAGCCTTCCCGGCACCGTTTACCCAGGGGCCTTGCTGTCTGCACCACTCGAGGGTCCCTGTGGTGTTCACCAACCGTGGAGGCGAGGCGAGGGCCTGGCCCGCCTCCTGCACACGCAGAGCTCCCTGCTGGGCTCAGCATCTGGGGTTCCTGTCCCATCATAGTCAGTGTAGGGCACCCCCTCCCAACGCGTGGACAGACGGGACCCGCGAGTCTGGGCCTCTCTGAGCACTGGCCACACCGCTCCCCAAATATGCGTCAGGGACAGATGGAGTCGTTGGAAGCTGCACTATCAGGGCGTGTGGTGTTTCCAATTTAGCTGGTCCCACCAGGGGCCAGAACTCATTCTCCATCACATAGGACAGTGGTCGGCAAACTGCGGCTCGCGAGCCACACGCGGCTCTTTGGCTCCTTGAGTGTGGCTCTTCCACAAAATACCGACTTCTGCGCACGGCCACGAAGTTTCAATCGCACTGTAGGTGCGCGCCCGCCTGTGGTATTTTGTCCTCTCCTGCCCCAGCTGCCTGCGCTCAGTTCCCATCATTTGCCAAGAAAAGGGGCTTAAAAATACAGCCCGGGTGGGGTCGGCAGGAGGAGAGCGACGGCACCCCGACCTCCACCCCCACCCCGCCCCCATCGTCTGAAAAAGCAGGCTGACCGTCAATGCCCCTAAGAAATCACTTGAAATTGGACAGTGCAAAGTTTTGGTCCGTGTGTGGATTTGTCCATTTAATTGTTTTTCTTTTAGAAACATATTTGTGTTCTTTCCAAAATACAAAACTCTCTTGCGCTGTTGTAGCGGTTCAGGATGACGGGCTCACTGTGGCCGGGACCACTTCCTGTTCACTCGTTCCCTCTGCAGGAACCAGGGAATACATGTCGCTATCCGCCCATTCCACAGACGTGGAGACTGAGGCACCGGAGGTCAGTATTGAGCCCTGGGGCCCGGAGCTGGTGAGGGACAGAGACAGGAGTTGAACCCAAGCACTCTGAGTTCAGAGCCTGGGCGTTTTTTAGTACAGAAATGTGCGTACGTATTGAACACACTAATTTTATTTCATGATGACAATCTCGATTAAAACTGAATTATAAATTTTCAATTTTTTGGAATAATTTTTTTTCAGGGCAATTTAAAAGTTAGAAATGCCCTGACCGGTTTGGCTCAGTGGATAGAGCGTCGGCCTGTGGACTCAAGGGTCCTGGGTTCGATTCCAGTCAAGGGCATGTACCTTGGTTGTGGGCACATCCCCAGTGGGGAGTGTTCAGGAGGCAGCTGATTGATGTTTCTCTCTCATCGATGTTTCTAACTCCCTATCCCTCTCCCTTCCTCTCTGTAAAAAATCAATAAAAGAAAAAAGTTAGAAATGCCCTAAAAAGGTACTCCTCTCTAGTACCTGACTTTAGGCATTAGAAGACCGGACCCTGGGGAGGTTTTCCTGGAGAGAAGGGAGGGGAGATGGAGAGAGAGAGAGAAACATTGATTGCACCCCAACCTGGGTGTCGAGCCTGCAAACCTAGGCATTGCTCTGACTGGGAACTGAACCCACAACCTTGCCTTGTACGGGACGATGCTCCAACCGACTGAGCCACCCGGCCAGGGCTGCTGGGGAGGTTTCCCTCTGCCCTTGTGTTGGAGCTGGCGCTCGAATTCACACCTGACTTCCACCCCGCGGGGCCGGCCAGGCCCGGGCCTTCAGCAGATGCGGCCTTCTAGAAGCAGAGGCCGGACGGTGGGCTGGTCTAGAACCGGGAAGGGGGGGGGGGGCTGGGGAAGCCCTCCGGCCGCCTCCCCAGCCCGCGCAGGTGCGTCCCGCCCTCCTTGCCTGTGGTCAGTAAGGAACCTGATCTCTGTCCAGCTTTGATCCTGATCATCAGCGTCCACCGGACAGACAGAGCGACGGCTGGCAGCTCCGCCCCTCGCGCAGCTTCACGCGGTTGCCGGGGGTTCGGTGGAAAGCCCACGCTGTGACCTGGAGTGTTTGGCTCCGTGTGAATGTCCTACCTATTCCGAAACACAACTGGTCTCCTCCGGCCTTCACCAGAGGGGAAGCGGGAGTCAAAAACCCTTGACCCTCACTTCCTGTGAGATTGTGAAATAAAAGGTAAACAGGGAAGGGAAGGCGGCGCTCAGAACAATGGCCCCTATTGTGGAGCGAATCCTGGTTTCTTTCCATTTTCACACAGATCTTTCTGGAGCAGATGCTAGCCAGAGAAAAGCCAGCTGATCATTAGCTGTGAGCCGTGGGTCGTGGGCCTTGGGTGTGGGTGTGGGCTGTGACTGTGGGCCGTGACCGTGGGCCGTGACCGTGGGTCGTGGCTGTGGGCCATAGGCCTTGGGTGTGGGCCGTGGGCGTGGGCCGTGACCGTGGGCCATAGGCCTTGGGTGTGGGCCGTGGGCGTGGGCCGTGGCTGTGGGCCGTGGGCGTGGGCCGTGGCTGTGGGCCATAGGCCTTGGGTGTGGGCCGTGACCGTGGGCCGTGACCGTGGGCCATGGCCGTGGATGGCCCGGCTGCCAGCTCTCAGTGAGAACTGCTTTGCGGGCCGTTTGCAGGTCTCTCCAAGGTGCAGGCTCAGAATTCAGTCGTTTGAAGGAAACCCCCGGATGCGTGAGGGGCCTGTCGTCGTCGTCGTCGTCGTCGTCGTGCAGTGAGAGGGCACAGGCTGCCCGGGCTAACCGGGGTCACGGGGAGTTAACCGGGGTCACGGGGAGCCTGGGACTCCGCGATGGGCTGTGGTCCACGCGCTCGGGGCCCCCGCCTCTGTTTCTCCTTTTCAGGCCTCTCCCTCGCCCCCTCCGGCTCTCGGAGCACAAGCTCGCTGTGTCGGGGGGACTCATCCAGGCCTCAGGCCTCCCCTGCAGAGCAGGGGCGACGGCAGACCCCGCAGCGGTCCTGGGGCCAAGGGGGCGCCGTGGGAACCGGGACACTGATCTTCCAGCTGCGTCCCGGGCCCTCGTCCTCGTCCAGGCGTGGGAACCTCTGGTCAGGGTACCCCTCCGCCTCCCCGCGGCTGGCGCTCACCAGGCGCTGCGTGTCCCCGGGAATAACAGATGCCTGGGCTCTGTCCGGGTCTCAGATGGAGGCTTTGGCCCTGGTTCCCCACAGAACCCCCAAGTCCCTTGTAACTTCCTGGGGGAGAGGAGCGTCTTTTGTTCTAATGAGGTGGCTCCCGGACGGCCCCCTCCTCCCTGCGGCCCCTGCGGCCCCCTCCTCCCTGCGGCCCCTGCGGCCCCCTCCTCCCTGCGGCCCCCTCCTCCCCTGCGGCTCCCTCCTCCCCTGCGGCCCCCTCCTCCCCTGCGGCCCCCTCCTCCCCTGCGGCCCCCTCCTCCCCTGCGGTCTCCTCCTCCCCTGCGGCCCCCTCCTCCCTGCGGCCCCCTCCTCCCTGCGGCCCCCTCCTCCCTGCGGCCCCCTCCTCCCTGCGGCCCCCTCCTCCCCTGCGGCCCCCTCCTCCCTGCGGCCCCCTCCCCTGCGGCCCCCTCCTCCCTGCGGCCCCCTCCACCCCTGCGGCCCCCTCCTCCCCTGCGGCCCCCTCCCCTGCGGCCCCCTCCTCCCCTGCGGCCCCCTCCCCTGCGGCCCCCTCCTCCCCTGCGGCCCCCTCCCCTGCGGCCCCCTCCACCCCTGCGGCCCCCTCCTCCCTGCGGCCCCCTCCTCCCTGCGGCCCCCTCCTCCCTGCGGCCCCCTCCTCCCCTGCGGCCCCCTCCTCCCTGCGGTCTCCTCCCCTGCGGCCCCCTCCTCCCTGCGGCCCCCTCCACCCCTGCGGCCCCCTCCTCCCCTGCGGCCCCCTCCCCTGCGGCCCCCTCCTCCCCTGCGGCCCCCTCCTCCCCTGCGGCCCCCTCCCCTGCGGCCCCCTCCTCCCCTGTGGCCCCCTCCCCTGCGGCCTCTCACACCCTGTCCGGCCCTGGGTGCACCTGCGCTCCGAGCCTGCCCAGGCTGCCGTCCTGCCATCTCCCCTGCCTTTAGACTGGTGTTTTGAGGAAGGGACGGGAAGGGACAGAAAAGGGAGGAGGCGAGGGGACAAGGGAAGAGGCCGGGGGGGCGGGGGGGGGGGCGGCCGAGGCCGTGCACTTGTTGTTGTTGTTCACCCTCCGCAAGGATATTCCTCCATTGATTTTTAAAGAGAGTGGAGGGACGGGGAGGGACAGACACACGGAGAGAAACACTGATGTGAGAGAGATGCATCCATTGGCTGGCTCCTGCCTGCACCCCATCAACCCAGTGCCCTTGGCCGGAATCGAACCCGGGACCCTTCAGTCCGAGGGCCGACGCTCTATCCACGGGGCCACACCGGCCGGGCCCGCTCCGGACGCTTAGCCTCCCTGAGCGAGTGTCCCCCGGGGCCTGGCCATCCGTCCGGAGCCGCGGGCGCCGGTGTTTACGGAGCGAGCCCGCGGCCGCGCTGGGGAGGGAGGTGTCTCTCCCTCTGGGGTCAGCCACAAGGTCTGGGAAGACATTTAAAAGACCGTCTCACCGGGACAAAGGCACACGATACTTATTCACATTTACACACTCAGGCGTCCCCGGGAAAAGCGAAACCCCAAGAAGTGGTGGCCTTGGGGCTTTTTACAAAGGAATCGGGGGGGGCGGGGGGGGCTGGGCTGACCTGCCTCGGGGCCACTGCTGAGCTCCGGGGATGAGTGCTCCCCGCTCCTGTCCGGGTGGAGGGGAGGTTGGGGGGCAGGGACATAGACACCCTCACAGAGGGACATTGCTCCCTTCTCGTCGGCGGTGACGGAGGGCGGAGAACACTGCGTCTTCATTCTCAGTTGCTTTCAACCCAAAAAATTCCTTAAGGTGAAGAGGTGTGTGTTGTGTGTGCTTTTGGGGGGGCGGGGAGGGCAGTCCTGATCCCCTTCACAGAGAAAACCACCGGCAACTGAACCTTCTAGAAGACTCCATGCCTGCCTCTGCCTCCCGCCGGATCCCCACCCATTTACCATCATTTCATTGTGGGACGAGGGGGCGGGGAGCCCCCTGTCAGTCGGGGGGGCTTCTTGGCATCCTGCACTTGGGATGTCCCCTCGTGTTATGGCTCTGAGTCCACAGGCGCCTCGCTCTCTGGCTTGGGGACCCCCCGCGTGAGCTGACTCTCCGACGCCCCCCCCCCCCATCCTGACACGGGGACTGACAGAGCTTTGATCCGTCTTATCACAGGAGCCGGTATTTTTCCTCGTGGCCTTGTTTCCCTGTCAAGTTCGCATTTTTGTCTGAATTCACTGACTTTGCACATTTTGTGAACACTGACCATTTATTTTTCCAACATAAAGTATGTTCTTCTGTTGAACGTTGTCCATATCACCTCCTCCTACTTAAAACACAAAACAAAACAAACTTTTTAATAACCTCTCCCCTCCTCCCCCGCCGTTTGTGTTTTTTTTGTTTTGTTTTGTTTTTTTTAAACGAAAGGCTTTGGCTCAAAATCCTCAAAAGCTGTGGCCACCAGCTGAGATCCTAAAATGACCCAGAAGTGGTTCTTGGGGAGAGCGAAAGAAATAAATCCCTTTCCAAGAAGCTTAGCCTTGAAGAACGTTCTAGAACAGAGCCGCGGGCCCCTCGCCATCCTCCGCCTCCTGCTTTGGTTGGCCCCGGTCCCACGCCATCGTCTTCTCTCTTGACCAAACAATCCCTGAGAGAGAGAGGACTTGTACATTTTTCCTAAAAAAAAGGTACTTTTTATGTCTCCATTAAACATCTTAAAGCTCAGTTTAGATGATACCTTTTTTAAAGTACGCACTTATGTCTAAGACCTTATCCCCCAAACATCATCTTAAAAAAAAATCGACAGCTTGCGCGCATCTAGAGTTCCACAGTCACAGGTTTTTTATTTTTTTTAAGGCTGGCATGCAAGAGCAAGACCGGCTCACACGTGTTTAAATGCATGACTCACACTTAACAGTGATAGCGAGTTTTCTTTTTCCTGCTGGGCGTGTGTTAATCAACCTCTTGCCACACGTTGTTTTCCACCCTTTTTTTAAAAAATATATTTTCATTGATTTCGGAGAGGAAGGAAGAGGGAGAGATAGAAACATCCATGATGAGAGAGAATCATGGATCGGCTGCCTCCTGCAGGCCCCACACTGGGGATCAAGCCCGCAACCCTGGGCACGTGCCCTGACCGGGAATCGAACTGTGATCTCCTGGTTCATAGGTCGAGGCTCGACCACTGACCCATGCCGGCCGGGCAATCATTACCATTTTTCAAAGTGGTTTCCTTCATTTTCTGCACCACCGTCTTTTTTTTTTTTTAAGGACTATTTTAAAGCAAACCCCAGCCAGGCAATCATTTTCCCCATGAGTCCTTCAGCATGTCCCTGTCACAGATGAGGACTTTCCCCTGACCGAGTGCAATACCAGCATCAACCTAACACCATGAACCAAAGTCCTTTAGCGAGAGCCGGTGGGTCAGAGGGACCACAGCCAGCGTCTGGGATGGGCTGAGGGCTGCTGACCGCCAGCCGAGGTGACGGCCGGGGAGAGGGGCCGGGTGGGGACAGAGGACATGGGACAGAGGACACGGGACAGGTTGGACTTCACTGGCCCCTCTGTGTCTGTCTATCTGTCTGTCTGTCTGGCATCGAGTCCTAACAACCTTGGGGAGTCACGGCCGCCTCGCCGCACTCCGAACCCTGAGCTGCGTGGGAACAGGGTTTGCGGGGAGTCCGGCTCCCGCGTGGCCAAGGTGACATGGCGCAGACCACCGCTGTCATCCAGCCCCAGCCGGTCTGCGTGGAGCGGAGCCACGTGCTGTGGGAAGAGACGCGGTTCTGGCCGGAGCTGGAGCGGGAGCGGGGCAGCGATGCGCGAGCTGCTGGGGTACAGAGGGCGTCCGGGTCTGTTCCAGCGGAAGGGGCTGCGCCCATGGGTCTCGGGCGCGTGGAGCGGCTGTGCGGTGGTGCTGGTCTCGCGCGTGGAAACGGTGAGTTTCCAGAGAGCCGGCCGCCCTGCCCTCATCTCCACCCCCCGTGGGAGGCAGGGCCAGGCCTTGCCGTCTCTTCAGGTGGCTCCTCGAGCAAGAGGCAAGGCCGTAAAAGGACATCCAGGTGCCCCTGGGTGAGGGATGGTCACGGGCAGTGACATGGGCACAGGCCACGCTCTCTCTGGCAGAGAACGCGCACCGGCAGCTTCATCTGATGTGAGAAAATGGACAGTTTCTGGGCTTCGAAAAAACCCAAACAGGTCTGACACCTGAGCACAGAGGAATTCGTTCTCTGAAATCGAGCTGGTACACAGAGCCATGTAAGGCCGGGGAGGGTGTCGGATCAGGTCCGTGTTTGCTTTCTCCGTGGCCACACTCCAGGGAGGGTGCGAGTCACCGGCCGGGAATGTGTGGGAGGACTCCGGGCGGGCGGGGCGGTCACTGGTGTTTAGAACAGAGCTGTGTGTTTCCACAGCTGCCGGCTGACGGCTCCCGGGGCAGCTTCGTCCACGTTGGCCGCGGACCACGTGGGACTGCGTGGCAGACGGTCCTCTCTGGTTACAAAGTGACGGCGTTCCTGGCTCAGCCCCTCCAAGCCCCGAGCCCCAACAGATGGAGGAAGAGTCGCGCTGGAGGTCGGCCCCTCCGCGGGCCTGAGATACCCTGGAAAGGGGCGGGGGAGTGAGGTTGGCCACTGAGGAGCCACACGACCAAAGGCAGAGAAGGGCTTGCATCTCCTTCTTCTATGACTAGAGGCCCGGTGCACAAAATTCGTGCAAGGGGCTCGGCCCTCACAGCCGAGGCAGCCTGCCTGGGCCCTCGCAGCCCTGGCTTCATCTAGAAGGTTGTCGGCTGTCTGGTCTAATTAACATATTATGCTTTTATTATTATAGATTATTTTTTTATTTTTTTAAAAATGTATTTTATTGATTTTTTACAGAGATGAAGGGAGAGGGATAGAAAGTTAGAAACATCGATGAGAGAGAAACATTGATCAGCTGCCTCCTGCACACCCCCCACTGGGGATGTGCCCACAACCATGGTACATGCCCTTGACCGGAATCGAACCTGGGACCCTTGAGTCCGCAGTCCGACGCTCTATCCACTGAGCCAAACAGGTTAGGGCATAGATTATTTTTTTTAATATATTTTTATTGATTTCAGAGAAGAAGGAAAAGGGGTGGGGGGAGAGAAACATCAGTGATGAGAGAGAATCATGGATCGGCTGCCTCCTGCACGCCCCACACTGGGGATGGAGCCCGCAACCCGGGCCTGTGCCCTGACCCAGGTTCGAACCGTGACCTCCTGGTTCATAGGCTGATGCTCAACCACTGAGCCCCGCCAACCGGGCTCTTTCTTTCTTTTAAGTAGAACAATTATTAAGCTTCTTTTTTATTAATTTTTCTTTCTTGTTGGACCTCCAGCTCACCCCTCGGGCAGGCGGCTCACACACACTGTGAAATCACTTCCATTTTAACGTTTATACCCCAGGAAGCCCAAGCCACGTGATGATTAAAGTAAATGCTAAAGAAAAAGAATGACGTAGCTTCCACAGATTGGCCGGGACAGGCGTTTCCCCAGATTTCTTAGTCATTTTCATCGGACAGACTTAGATTTGCCCCATAGTGAAAGGTTAAAACGCAGTGAGGGTGACGCCTGACTTTGCGGTCACCTGTTCGGAAAAGAGGCCCTCCGCGCCCGTGGGTTTCTGCGGAGCGGCCCTGACAACCCGCCTGGAGCCTTCTCTCTTCACTTGTCACGCAGAAGCACAAGATGGGATCTGTCTGTGAGTAGAAAACCGGTTATCACAATTCTGCAAAAAACCCAAACAGTTCCTAGAACCAATTTCACTTTGGATGCCCTAGTACATGCGTCACTTTGCATCTACATTTCTCACAAAGCAGCTCCCGTTAACATGTGTTGGTCAATCACCCTTATCCCGACACAGTTCGTGTAGCGAAAATTAAATACTGTGGGCCTCTCCTTCAATGGGATGAACTCGGAATAAATGTTTTCCTGTCAGTTGAGGTTGGGGGGTCGCCGTAGAAATCCACCGATTGCCACAGCCAGGGAAGGTGTGGGCGGCTTTAGTTTCCGACACACACTCCCCCCACTTCTGGAGTTTCCATGCACACCCCCCGCCTCCAACCACCTGAAAATACCATAATCAGAATGCCAGCGTCTTGCTGTGCAAACCCTGCACCCCAACGTTAGCTGTGTCCTCGCCTCACTCTCCACCAGAAAGCTGCCCCGGCCCTGGACGTGGAACATTCTGGCAACGAAGGCACAGAAGGATGTGTGAGGCGGGTGGCGGAGCTCGGGAAATACCAGCCCTTCCCAGGCCTGTGCAGCCAGGGCGGCCAGGTGACGGGCTCTGCCTGTGCGGGAAGCCCCCGGGGATTTCTGGAAATTCTGTGCTTCCTCCTCTTTGTCTCATCCTCCTGCCTGGAGTGCGGGCTGAGCCTGGAGCTGGAGCTGGAGCTGGAGCTGGAGCTGGAGCTGGAACTGGAGCTGGAGCTGGAGCTGGAGCAGCCACCGTGAGGCTGTGAGGGGCCCAGGTTACGGGTGGGGCAGCGGAGAGAGGAAAGGGGCCTGGAAAGGCCTTTGGGGGGCAGGTGGGCCTGCCCTCGCCTTTGTGGGGCCTGGCAGGAGTAGGAATGGAGGCCCACATGGTGTGTCTCCATGATCAGTATCAAACGAACACACTGCCCAACAAAATAGACCCTACCCTCTAGCTTGCCAATACATGTGATAACAATGAAAGTTGGGAAGTATGTAAAGCCATGCTTTTGTTTGTTTTTTAATCCTCACCCCACCCCTTGCCGGCGCGTGCCGGTCTGGGTCCCTTCGTCACACGTGGGCCGAAGGCCGTCTGCTCTTGGCTCCCGCTCTCCTGACCTTTATCTGTAACTTCTTTTCAAAACAACAAATATTTTCATGGAACTAAACCCACGCGCTATCTCTCTGGGTCACTTCTAAAATGTTCAAGCAAAATTCCCAGTAAAAGGAGCCATTCAGCGTGGCTTTGCTCAATAGTTTGCTTTTCCCCTCCGTCAACTCTCAAACAAGAAACCGAAACACAAGCTCAGTCCCACGAGGAAGACCCCGGGGTCTTGCCCTGGCGGCACCCAGTCACCTGCAGGACGTAGAACTGCTGGTGCCCAGGGCGGCCTCCCCACCCCCGTGGGCCTCTCCAGGGCTGTGACTTACGCGACTGAGGACGTTGAGGAGAAGGCTCTGGCCCCACCCTGTGTGTCCCCTCTGCTCTAAGTGAAGGAAGCGTCTGAACGGCGGCCCGCTGTGTGACTCAACCACATGGCATTTTGCAAAAGGCAAGAGTCAGAAGTCAGAACTATCAGGGCTGCCAAGGGTTACGGGGAAGGGCAGGATGCATAGGTGCCATACAGGGGAATTTATTTTATTTAAAATATATATATATTTATTAATTTCAGAGAGGAAGGGAGAGATAGAAACATCAATGATGAGAGAGAATCTTGGATCGGCTGCCTCCTGCACGCCCCCGACTTGGGATCAAGCCCGCAACCCAGGCCTGTGCCCTGACAGGGAATCAAACCGTGACCTCCTGGTTCAGCGCTCAACCACTGAGCCACGCTGGCCGGGCTACGGGATCTTCAGGGAAGTGAAACTATTCAGTAAGAGACTGCGATACGTCCATGCCACCCTGTGTTTGCCGAGCCCACAGCATGTACAACACACAGCGAACCCTATTGCCAGCCAAATACTTTAGCGGGTAGTCAGGTACCGATGCTGGCTCATCAACTGTGACAAGGCACCACCCTCATGCAAGAGGGTGCTGATAGGGGGACCGTATCCAGGGAGGTGAGGGAGTATAGGGGACGCTGTCCTTTCTTTTGTTTCTGTAAACCAAAAACTGCCCAAACGCATGAACGCATGCACTTAAAGAATCAGCACCTCAGTAAACCCAAAACCATGAAAATAAGAATGAAATGACAGGCGCGGTGACCCTGGAACTTAGGGTCAGAAAGCGTGCTCCGCTGAGCACAGCCTTTACTCGGAACACTCGGGCGGCCAGGCCCGGGGAGGGATGGGGTTAGAGAGCGCGTTGTCTACAGGACGGAAACCAGTCAGCTGGTTTGGAGACACGGGCCAGCTTGGAGGTGACGCTGTCCCACAGTTTCTATTGCGAAGGGACAAACACCCTACATATTGTCATTTTGTGTCAGCCCTCTGGTTTAAACAATGGGGAGCCTGATGCTGCATCACAGGTAACAAAGGCAGAGCTGTGGGGCGCGTGGGTGAGGGCTGATCGCAATCAAATTTTACGCATATGGATTTGTCCCTCAGCTTCCAAGTTGAGATGAGGCTGGGCCAGCTGAATCTTGGACCCTTATCTTTCTTCCTTCCTTCCTTCCTTCCTTCCTTCCTTCCTTCCTTCCTTCCTTCCTTCCTTCCTTTCTCTCTCTCTCTCTCTCTCTCTCTCTCTCTCTCTCTCTCTTTTCTTTCTTTCTTTCTTTCTTTCTTTCTTTCTTTCTTTCTTTCTTTCTTTCTTTCTTTCTTTCTGGACAGTGACTTCACAGAGACAGAGAAAAAAAAAACACATCGATGTGAGAGAGAAACATCGATCGGTCACTCTCATACACATCCCGCCTAGGGATCAAACCTGCAACCTGGATGTGTTTCCTGACCGGGATCAAACCCACAGCCCTTTGGTGTACGGGACGATGCGCCGACAGACTGAGCCACCGGCCAGGGCTGCTATGAGAATCCACACCTACGCAGGGATCTTGTTATTACAGATCCAGGGCTTTCGTGTGTCATCCTCGCGCTCCTTCCCTTGCATTGGCCACGGGAGTCAGGAGGCAGTGGTATCAGAGTCGGAGGGACTTGGAGGAGCCGGGGTCCCCCTCGTTGACGGGTGAAAGGAGCCCAGATAAAGGGAAAGGATTTGTTCCCGGGCACACAGCTGGTTGGCACCGGGGCTGGTTCTAGTTAAGTGAGACCCTGACCCTTCCACTCACGTAAAAGGCCTGCCCTGGGCCAGGCCACCTTCGAGGGCGGCCGTCGCCAACCACTGGTCCGTGAGGTCTGAAAGGTTGGCGACCACTGTTCTCTGACCTAGGGGAGGAGAGATGGGTGCTGGGGTACAGAACACACCCTGAACCCCTGCCCCCCCCCACCCCAGCCTAACAGCAGCTTCCTCTAGTTCAGCCGAAAAGGAATGTCTTGTGCCAGATGGTGTGGCTCAGTGGTTGAGTGTCGACATATGAACCAGGAGCTGACAGTTTGATTCCTGGTCAGGGCACATGCCCGGGTTGTGCAGGCTCCATCCCCAGTGTGGGGGGTGCAGGAGGCAGCCATCAATGATTCTCTCTCATCGTTGATGCTTCTGTCTCTCTCTCCCTCTCCTTTCTTCTCTCTTTCCTCTCTCTGAAATCAATAAAAAATATATAGATTCTTTAAAAAGGCAAGTCTGGCCCACTTGCTGGGCCTGACTGCCGCGTGGCAGGGGTGTGGGGGGAGATGGGGGGTGGCTGTCGCTGTCGGGAGGGCCATGTAGGGAGGGCCCCTGCCGTGACAGTGTCTCTGCACCCCGTGGTTGCGCTGGCGTTCCTGGTGGGGGTGTTTGTTTTGCTTGGCTGTGAAAAGCCCCCACTTGGGGGTACTTGTGGTGGGATGTTGGTTCGTACATTTTTTGTAGCGAAGGGGTGGGTGGGAAGGCGAGTCTTGCGGCTAAAGAACCAGCCTCCCAGGGCTACTTCCCATCGTTGACTTTTCGCTGTTTGATCCGGAGACGCTGGCTGTGACGCCGGAACCCTCCTGATGAACAGCTTTCCGCCGGCAGCGGAGTACTGAACGCCGGCTTTCTCCATCCGCCAGGACAAAGGCCTGTTCATGGCCATCCCGGCCCTGGCGGGCCGAGCCTTCAGGAGTGATGGATGGGGGGCCGCCCCGGCAGCTCGGCAGCCTTCCCACGCCCGCCCGCGGGCACTCGGTGCTGGGCACCTCCGGGGCGCCGCTCTGTGTGAGGACCCGCAGCCCAGAGGAAAGCACCCCCTCCCCCAAATGCAGACACCACCTTGGGCCAGGGAGACCCGTTCAGAAGGGAGGCTGTGTGCGAGCTGCGTCTGGGAAAAGGGTGTTTTCTTAAAGGGAAAGAGGTGGGCTATGTGTGCACAGTCACACGTTTTTAAAAATCATGTTTATTGGGAAATAGAACCACGTTTGAAATAGTTACAAAGGGGGAAAGCAGTGACATGACAGAGTCCTCCATGATTAGTCTGACTCTGTCGGGGGGAGGCCAGGCCAACCCCCCATCCGCGTGGCCGACGGGCGGGTGGTTCCGCTGCGGAGGGCCGGGTGCTGCCCGCTGACACGGGCATCGGGGGCTGGTGCGGTTCCGTGGGAAGGAGACACCGGTCTCTGTCCCAGGCTCCTGGCACCGGCCCTGACACCCTGGGCATCGCTGCGGCGATAAGATTGTCTCTCGTATGCGACGAGGGGCTGGTGGCCAGAGACCAGGCCCCATGGGAGCTGAGCTCCTCCCTCCTCCGACTCCGTGTCACGAATCAGTGGCCACAGATGCCATCAGCCAAGCCCCCGGATGAAGCCGCCGCACCCCAGACAGAGGGGCTCGGAGATCCTGGCTGGGCAGCAGGTCCCGGTGCCGGGAGGGGGTGCCCCGGAGCCGGCTCGAAGCCTCGCCCTGCTTCCCGCAGGCATGTCCCTGTGCGTCTCTCCCGTCGTCTGTCCCTGCTGCAGCCTCTGTGAGACCAGCCACAGTTCTGTGAGCCAACCTGGCAAGCGTGGGGCCTAAGGAGGGGCTCACGGGCGCCCCTGACCTCGCCCCTCCGTGCGAACTGCGGTGGCAACTGAAGTGAGGGCGTCGCGTGGGATCGAGCCCTGAGCCTGTGAGTCTGAGGCGAACCCGGTGGTGTCGGCGCCACGTTGAACCCCGACACCTCGCCGGTGTTGGTGTGGGAGACCCACACGCAGACTCATGTGGATCCCCTCCCGGTCCCAGGACGCGGGCGGCGTCTGCACCGGCCCCGGATCTAGAAACCTCAGGCAGCGCTGCCTTCTCTCCCCCAGGCTTACGACCAGGCTCCGAGACGCACGCGGGGTCGCACGGGGTCGCGCGGTGTCACGTGGTGTCGCATGGTGTCACACGGTGTCTCTCGGTGTCGCACGGGGTCACGCGGTGTTGCTCAGTGTCGCTCGTTGTCGCTCGGTGTCACTCGGTGTCTCACGGGGTCGCTTGGTGTCGCTCGGTGTCGCTTGGTGTCGCACGGGGTTGCTCGGTGTCGCTCGGTGTCACTCGGTGTCGCTTGGTGTCACTCGGTGTCGCTCGGTGTCGCACGGGGTCGCTTGGTGTCGCTCGGTGTCGCTCGGTGTCTCACGGGGTCGCTCGGTGTCGCTCGGTGTCACTCGGTGTCTCACGGGGTCGCTCGGTGTCGCTCGGTGTCACTCGGTGTCTCACGGGGTCGCTTGGTGTCGCTCGGTGTCACTCGGTGTCGCTCGGTGTCGCTCGGAGTCGCACGGGGTCGCTCGGTGTTGCACGGGGTCGCTTGGTGTCGCTCGGTGTCACATGGTGTCGCTTGGTGTCGCTCGGTGTCGCACGGGGTCGCTCGGTGTCGCACGGGGTCGCACGGGGTCGCTCGTTGTTGCTCGGTGTCGCACGGGGTCGCTCGGTGTCGCACGGGGTCGCTCGGGGTCGCTCGGTGTCGCACGGGGTCGCTCGGTGTCGTTCGGTGTCACATGGTGTCGCTTGGTGTCGCTCGGTGTCACGTGGTGTCACTTGGTGTCGCTCGGTGTCGCACTGGGTCGCTTGGTGTCGCTCGGTGTCACTCGGTGTCGCTTGGTGTCACTCGGTGTCGCTCGGTGTCGCTTGGTGTCGCTCGGTGTCGCTCGGTGTCACTTGGTGTCACTCGGTGTCGCTCGGTGTCGCTTGGTGTCACTCGGTTTCGCTCGGTGTCACTCGGTGTCGCTCGGTGTCGCTTGGTGTCGCTCGGTGTTGCACGGGGTCGCTCGGTGTTGCACGGGGTCGCTTGGTGTCGCTCGGTGTCACATGGTGTCGCTTGGTGTCGCTCGGTGTCGCACGGGGTCGCTCGGTGTCGCACGGGGTCGCTCGGTGTCGCTCGGTGTCGCACGGGGTCGCTCGTTGTTGCTCGGTGTCGCACGGGGTCGCTCGGTGTCGCACGGGGTCGCTCGGGGTCGCTCGGTGTCGCACGGGGTCGCTCGGTGTCGTTCGGTGTCACATGGTGTCGCTTGGTGTCGCTCGGTGTCACGTGGTGTCGCTTGGTGTCGCTCGGTGTCGCACTGGGTCGCTTGGTGTCGCTCGGTGTCACTCGGTGTCGCTTGGTGTCACTCGGTGTCGCTCGGTGTCGCTTGGTGTCACTCGGTTTCGCTCGGTGTCACTCGGTGTCGCTCGGTGTCGCTTGGTGTCGCTCGGTGTCACTCGGTGTCGCTTGGTGTCACTCGGTGTCGCTCGGTGTCGCTTGGTGTCGCTCGGTGTCGCTCGGTGTCACTTGGTGTCGCTCGGTGTCGCTCGGTGTCGCTTGGTGTCACTCGGTGTCGCTCGGTGTCACTCGGTGTCGCTCGGTGTCGCTCGGTGTCGCTCGGTGTTGCACGGGGTCGCTCGGTGTTGCACGGGGTCGCTCGGTGTCACTCGGTGTCGCTCGGTGTCACTCGGTGTCGCTCGGTGTCACTCGGTGTCACTTGGTGTCGCTTGGTGTCGCTCGGTGTCACTCGGTTTCGCTTGGTGTCACTCGGTGTCGCTTGGTGTCACTCGGTGTCGCTCGGTGTCGCTCGGTGTCGCTCGGGGTCGCTCGGTGTCGCTCGGTGTCGCTTGGTGTCACGTGGTGTCGCTCGGTGTCGCACGGGGTTGCTCGGTGTCGCACGGGGTCGCACGGGGTCGCTTGGTGTCGCTCGGTGTCGCTTGGTGTCGCTCGGTGTCGCTCGGTGTCGCACGGGGTCGCTTGGTGTCGCTCGGTGTCGCTCGGTGTCGCTCGGTGTCGCTCGGTGTCGCACGGGGTCGCTTGGTGTCGCACGGGGTCGCTTGGTGTCGCTCGGTGTCGCTTGGTGTCACGTGGTGTCGCTCGGTGTCGCTCGGTGTCGCTCGGTGTCGCTCGGTGTCGCACGGGGTCGCTTGGTGTCGCTCGGTGTCACGTGGTGTCGCTTGGTGTCGCTCGGTGTCGCTCGGTGTCGCTCGGTGTCGCTCGGTGTCACGTGGTGTCGCTCGGTGTCGCTCGGTGTCGCTCGGTGTCGCACGGGGTCGCTTGGTGTCGCTCGGTGTCACATGGTGTCGCTCGGTGTCGCTCGGTGTCGCACGGGGTCGCTCGGTGTCGCACGGGGTCGCTCGTTGTCGCTCGGTGTCGCACGGGGTCGCTCGGGGTCGCTCGGTGTCGCACGGGGTCGCTCGGTGTCGTTCGGTGTCACATGGTGTCGCTTGGTGTCGCTCGGTGTCACGTGGTGTCGCTTGGTGTCGCTCGGTGTCGCACGGGGTCGCTTGGTGTCGCTCGGTGTCACTCGGTGTCGCTTGGTGTCACTCGGTGTCGCTCGGTGTCGCTTGGTGTCGCTCGGTGTCGCTCGGTGTCACTTGGTGTCACTCGGTGTCGCTCGGTGTCGCTCGGTGTCACTCGGTGTCGCTCGGTGTCGCTCGGTGTCGCTCGGTGTCGCTCGGTGTCTGCACGGGGTCACTCGGTGTCGCTCGGTGTCGCTCGGTGTCGCTCGGTGTCGCTCGGTGTCACTCGGTGTCGCTCGGTGTCACTCGGTGTCGCTCGGTGTCGCTTGGTGTCACGTGGTGTCGCTCGGTGTCGCTTGGTGTCACGTGGTGTCGCTCGGTGTCGCACGGGGTCGCTCGGTGTCGCACGGGGTCGCACGGGGTCGCTTGGTGTCGCTCGGTGTCGCTTGGTGTCGCTCGGTGTCGCACGGGGTCGCTCGGTGTCACTCGGTGTCGCTTGGTGTCACTCGGTGTCGCTCGGTGTCGCTTGGTGTCGCTCGGTGTCGCTCGGTGTCACTTGGTGTCACTCGGTGTCGCTCGGTGTCGCTTGGTGTCACTCGGTGTCGCTCGGTGTCACTCGGTGTCGCTCGGTGTCGCTTGGTGTCGCTCGGTGTTGCACGGGGTCACTCGGTGTCACTCGGTGTCGCTCGGTGTCACTCGGTGTCGCTTGGTGTCGCTCGGTGTCACTCGGTGTCGCTTGGTGTCACTCGGTGTCACTCGGTGTCGCTTGGTGTCGCTCGGTGTCACTCGGTTTCGCTTGGTGTCACTCGGTGTCGCTTGGTGTCACTCGGTGTCGCTTGGTGTCGCTTGGTGTCCCTCGGTGTCGCTCGGTGTCACTCGGTGTCGCTAGGTGTCACTCGGTGTCGCTCGGTGTCGCTTGGTGTCACTCGGTGTCGCTCGGTGTCGCTCGGTGTCACTCGGTGTCGCTCGGTGTCGCTCGGTGTCGCTCGGTGTCGCACGGGGTCGCTCGGTGTCGCTCGGTGTCACTCGGTGTCGCTCGGTGTCGCTCGGTGTCGCTCGGTGTCGCACGGGGTCGCTTGGTGTCGCTCAGTGTCGCTCGGTGTCACGTGGTGTCGCTCGGTGTCGCTTGGTGTCGCTCGGTGTCGCTCGGTGTCGCACGGGGTCGCTTGGTGTCGCTCGGTGTCACGTGGTGTCGCTTGGTGTCGCTCGGTGTCGCTTGGTGTCGCTCGGTGTCGCTCGGTGTCAAGTGGTGTCGCTCGGTGTCGCTCGGTGTCGCTTGGTGTCGCTCGGTGTCGCTCGGTGTCGCACGGGGTCGCTTGGTGTCGCTCGGTGTCACGTGGTGTCGCTTGGTGTCGCTCGGTGTCGCACGGGGTCGCTCGGTGTCGCTCGGTGTCGCACGGGGTCGCTTGGTGTCGCTCGGTGTCACGTGGTGTCGCTTGGTGTCGCTCGGTGTCGCACGGGGTCGCTCGGTGTCGCTCGGTGTCGCACGGGGTCGCTTGGTGTCGCTCGGTGTCACTCGGTGTCGCTTGGTGTCACTCGGTGTCGCTCGGTGTCGCTTGGTGTCGCTCGGTGTCGCTCGGTGTCACTTGGTGTCGCTCGGTGTCGCTTGGTGTCACGTGGTGTCGCTCGGTGTCGCTCGGTGTCGCTCGGTGTCGCTCGGGGTCACTCGGTGTCGCTCGGTGTCTCTTGGTGTCACGTGGTGTCGCTCGGTGTCGCACGGGGTCGCTCGGTGTCGCTCGGTGTCGCTCGGTGTCGCTTGGTGTCACTCGGTGTCGCTCGGTGTCACTCGGTGTCACTCGGTGTCGCTCGGTGTCGCTTGGTGTCACGTGGTGTCGCTCGGTGTCGCTTGGTGTCACGTGGTGTCGCTCGGTGTCGCTCGGTGTCGCTCGGGGTCACTCGGTGTCGCTCGGTGTCGCTTGGTGTCACGTGGTGTCGCTCGGTGTCGCACGGGGTCGCTCGGTGTCGCACGGGGTCGCACGGGGTCGCTTGGTGTCGCTCGGTGTCGCTCGGTGTCGCTCGGTGTCGCACGGGGTCGCTTGGTGTCGCACGG
Organism: Myotis nattereri; assembly: GCF_964212035.1. Taxonomy (NCBI): domain Eukaryota; kingdom Metazoa; phylum Chordata; class Mammalia; order Chiroptera; family Vespertilionidae; genus Myotis; species Myotis nattereri. The sequence continues at coordinate 212,485,544 of NC_138077.1, read as the reverse complement.
GGTCGCTTGGTGTCGCTCGGTGTCGCTTGGTGTCACGTGGTGTCGCTCGGTGTCGCTCGGTGTCACTTGGTGTCGCTCGGTGTCACGTGGTGTCGCTTGGTGTCGCTCGGTGTCGCACGGGGTCGCTCGGTGTCGCACGGGGTCGCTCGGTGTCGCTCGGTGTCGCTCGGTGTCTCACGGGGTCGCACGGGGTCGCTCGGGGTCACTCGGTGTCTCACGGGGTCGCTCGGGGTCGCTCATTGTTGCACGGGGTCGCTCGGTGTCGCACAGGGTCGCTCGGGGTCTCTCGGTGTCGCACGGGGTCGCTCGGTGTTGCACGGTGTCGCACGGTGTCACGTGGTGTCGCACAGTGTCACGTGGTGTCGCACGGTGTTACACGGTGTCACACGGTGTCGCACGATGACTGCTTCCCCCACCTGAACACCTGCAGGACCTCCTGTCCCTCCCTCTGCTGGAGCCCAAGTCCAGTGGCTCCTCCCCTCTCCCCATGGCCCCGGGTCGCCCTGCCTCCTCCATCCGGTCAGGTTTCTCTCTCACCGAGGCCTGGATGGCCCCTCCTGTCCATCATCCCTCAGCACGACCCCCAAGACTGGAATCTCTGCACCTCCCACCCACCCCCGCCCCCACCCTTCACCCACTGACCCAGGGCTCCGCAACCCATGGCCCTTGGCATGTTTTTGTTCGTTTGTTTGTTTTGTAAAGAAAGAAAAAGGCTGGCCGTTGTGGCTCAGTGGTTGAGCGTCGACCTAGGAACCAGGAGGTCACAGTTCAAATCCCTGTCAGGGCACAGGCCCGGGTTTCGGGCTCCATCCCCAGGAGGGGGCGTGCAGGAGGCAGCTGATCAGTGATTCTCTCTCATCATTGATGTTTCTCTCTCTCTCCCTCTCCCTTCTTCTCTGAAAAAAAGAAAGACAAGGGGTAGGACGGGCTAGGTGTGGCCACAGTCCCCTACGACCTCCAGATCCTAAATGAGTGTCCAGTGGGCCCGAGGGTCGCCAGGCAGAGGGAGGTGCCACGGGCACAGCTCACCCCACAGAGCCGAGGCCCCCCAAACGCAGGATGCTCTTCCCACACCCGGGTGCTCCCTGCCGAGGCCGGACTGGACACCTTCCTTTCTTTCTTTTTTAAATTGATTCCAGAGAGAAAGGGAGGGGCAGAGAGATAGAAACATCAATGATGAGAGAGAATCATTGATCAGCTGCCTCCTGCACGCCCCCTACTGGGAATCGAGCCCGCAACCCAGGCACGTGCCTTTGGCCGGAATAGAACCTGGGACCCTTCAGTCCGCAGGCCGACGCTCTATCCACTGAGCCACACCGGCCAGGGCTTACCTGTAACTGTCATGAGCCCGGTGATTTAGGGAAACATGACGTAAGTTCCTTCAGCACCAGGACGGATTCATTTACCCAAACCGTGTCAGCACGGACGTGGGGACTGGGTTCAATCCACACGCAAACACTGATCCGCCTGCTCCGGGCTTGTCCAGAGAAACATCCCAGCACCGTGTCCCAGCCAGTCCCGCGGCGGCCACCGGGGCAGCCGGCCGAGTCCCTGTGAGATTAAGGAGAAGAGGAACAATGGCCCAGCTCCCTCGGAGGACTAATCACAGCCTCTGGCCCAGGAGCCAGGTGCGTGCCCTCTGCAGGCGCAGGGACTTGGGACCCAGGAACCAGGTGTGTGCCCTCTGCAGGTGCAGGGACCTGGGACCCAGGAGCCAGGTGCGTGCCCTCTGCAGGTGCAGGGACCTGGGACCCAGGAACCAGGTGTGTGCCCTCTGCAGGTATGGGGACCTGGGGCCCAGGAGCCAGGTGGGTGCCCTCTGCAGGTATGGGGACCTGGGGCCCAGGAGCCAGGTGGGTGCCCTCTGCAGGTATGGGGACCTGGGGCCCAGGAGCCAGGTGTGTGCCCTCTGCAGGTATGGGGACCTGGGGCCCAGGACCAGGTGTGTGCCCTCTGCAGGCGCAGGGACCTGGGACCCAGGAACCAGGTGTGTGCCCTCTGCAGGTATGGGGACCTGGGGCCCAGGAGCCAGGTGCGTGCCCTCTGCGGGCGCGGGGACCTCGGGGCCCAGGAGCCAGGTGCGTGCCCTCTGCGGGCGCAGGGACCTGGGACCCAGGAGCCAGGTGTGTGCCCTCTGCGGGCGTGTGGACCAGGTTCACAGGCTACAACTCCCATCCACGCTGATAAGGGAGGCTCCAGGCGGTTGGGCCTCCAAGGATGGGAGAGGCGTCTCACGAGCCCTCAGTGTGAGACACCCACGGGTGAGTCACCCACACAGCCATGTTCTCACAAAGAACTCTATTGGCGTAAACACACACACACACATGCACACACACATGCACACACACACATGCACACATGAACCTTAAACCTTGTCATCAGGGCCCCACGGGAGCGGTGGCATCAGACAGAGTGTGCAGACCCCTCCCTCCCTCCTGCCTGCAGCCAGGGAGTGAGATCTGACGGGAGGAGGAACGGGAAGAAGCAGCCTGAGGGCTGCAGGCACGAGGCCCGTGGACGGGCGCCTGGCTGAGCTGGCAGGAGCCTGAGCATCGCGGGGGGCTGAGCTGGCGCCCGCACCCACCCACCGCCTGCTCGGGCTCCTCAGACGCGCACTCGCAGGACAGATCCCTGCAGGGCTTGTCCCCGTCACAGTGTCACACGGCGGCTGAGGCCCCACTGCTCAGAGTTAAGGCGGGGAAGGCGTGTGTGTGGGGGGGGGGCCATCTGATCCCTCCGCAGCTGCTGAGCCTCGGTGGGGGGTCCTGCCCCCAATGCCTCCTGTGGGCTCCCCCCACCCCCATGGAACTATTTCATGGTATCTGGGCTTCCGTGTCAGAAGTCGGCCTAAAATACTGCAGTGGGAATGGGGTGGTTAGGTGCCGTGAGCAGGAACAAATTCTGCCAACAAGTTTGGGGTCAACAGCCAATTTAAAATGAGAAAGAGGAAGAAGGAAAGTGAGAGAGAATGAGGGGGGGGAGGGGAGGAAGGTGGGAGGAAGACAGGCAAGAAAAAAAAGGGAAAGAAAGAAGAGAAAAAAAAGAAAGCAAAGGAGAGAGAGAGAGGAGAGAGAGAGAGGAGAGAGAGAGAGAGGCAGGCCTGGCTCTGGCCCCACCCCAACCATTTCACCCACAGACTGGTCCAGGCCAGTGAGACGGGATGTGCCGCAGGAATCACCTGACCGCGGTGAGTAAACAGATGGTGTATCTTGCATCACGATGCAAGGCTGCCTTTCATAGTCTCTGCAGGGTGTCGGTGACCCGGGCGATTTAATTAAAAACATAAAAAAATACAAAGTGGCAAAGGCCCAAGTTTCCTCCTGTTCAAACTCAACCTCCTCAGCCCTGCGGAGGGGCCTCCGAGGACAGGGCACACATCTGCCCCTCGGGGAAGTGTGGGCGCCAGCGGCGTCTGGCCCTGGCTCACAGCGCACGGTGGACGCAGCCCCCAGGGCTCAGGACACAGCCTGTCCCTCCCTCCTCCCCGGGGAAGACGTGGCTGCAGGGAGTGCGGAGGCCGCGAGGACCGGCCGTGCACACGCCAGCAGGTGTTGGGTCACCTTGGTCCTAGAGGCAGACTCCAGGGGCCCAGGAGGCCCCGTCTGTAACTGTGGGGGCACCCACGCAGGCGGTGGCGGAGCTGGCACCGGCGCCCGCTCTGCTGTTGGCAGCACAAGGCGATGGCCAGGGCTGTGTGGTTGGGGCTGAAAAGCCTTCTGTCCAAATCCCTCCTCCCTGACCCCCATGGCGAGGGGTGCACCTGACTGCAGGCAGCTCCGTGCTCCCACCTGAGGGCCCAGGGCAGGGTTCTCCCCTGGGGGGAGTCGGTGGGAAGGGCGGGGGGGGGGGCGGGATGGCATCTGGTGCTCCCCAAGCGCCGTGCCCGCAGGTGGACGGGTTGCCCTCCTCAGCCTGGCTCCTTCCCGGGAGATGGGAGACGCCTTACCCACCGGGGCGGAGCTGAGCGGGATGGGCCGGCTTCACAGAGTGGGCGACACGGGGCTGCCGGCTGCACCAGGAAACCAAGGGCTGGGCCGGGGCAGGGAGGACGGAGCCCAGTGAGATCCGAGCAGAGAGAAGCGCCCGGAGTTGAGGGGTGGCGCCGTGGGGGGATCACAGCTCGCAAACGCGCCAGCTCGCCAGGCCCTGTGACACCCAGGACTTGACCTCCAGGCACAGAGATGCCGCCTGAGCTTTCAGACCCGGGCTGATCTCATGAGACGCGTTCAGAGGCTCCCTCGGCAGGCAGTCGCGTGGACGGAGCGCTGTGGCCGGCGTGCGGGTGGCGTGGGCTGAGGGTCTGCAGAGACTGAGGCTGCAGGGAGCCCAGGACAGTGCGGGGATCTGCGAGGACGGAGACACAGGGCTTTATCTAACAGGGGCTTCTGAGCACGTGAATGAAACCATCCTGCTTCATCCTAAGCACAGATCACAAGGGTTTCAAGGACTCGTTTGTCCTTCAGCCTCTGTGGGGAGCCGGCTGTCGAGGTTGCAGGAATCCTAACTCACACGGACGGGTCAGATGTGATCGGGCAACGCAGTCCACCTGGAGAGAGGCACACACCTGGCTTCAGAGGCCGCGCAGGTACACGTCCGTGAGGGGGGCCGGGCAGGTGCACGTCCGTGAGGGGGGCCGGGCAGGGGCACGTCCGTGAGGGGGGCCGGGCAGGTGCACGTCCGTGAGGGGGGCCGGGCAGGTGCACGTCCGTGAGGGAGGCCGGGCAGGTGCACGTCCGTGAGGGGGGCCGGGCAGGTGCACGTCCGTGAGGGAGGCCGGGCAGGTGCACGTCCGTGAGGGGGGCCGGGCAGGTGCACGTCCGTGAGGGGGACCGGGCAGGGGCACGTCCATGAGGTTGGCTGACCTGAGCCGCTGGCAGAGGGAGGGGGTCGGAGCTCGGCACAGGAGCAGCATCCTCCAGCGCTCCCTGTCCTCTCCAACTCGACCACCGCTTACTAACAGCAGTTGAGCACCCATTGCGGGCTCTGCGCTGGACGCTGGGCTGGTGAGCAGCACCCTGGCGGTGACTGTCCGGTGAGGCTCCAGTGGGGAGGCAGAGAGGGGAGCAAACAGCGAGGTCCGTCAGGTGGAGTTATTAAGGGGCGGGTGGACCTCTGTTGGGCTGTGATCCGAATGACAAGAGGCATCAGCTGCGCCAGGAGTTGAGGACGAGCCTCCAGGCAGAGGGAGCAGCATGTGCAAAGGCCCTGAGGTGGGAAGGAGCTGGTGGTTTCGGGAGAGAGGGTGAATGTAGCTGGAGCTCGGGGCGAGTGTGGGTGCAACAGCAGGGCCGTGGGTGGTCGGCAGGAGCGGCCGGAGGGGGTGTAAAGCTGAAAGGCTCTGACTCTTACTCCAGGCGCTCGGCTAGCAAGGGGCTGAGCGTGCAGCGGGCTCAGGCTAAGGGAGCGTCCTGAGTCCTGGCGGCCTGGAGGCCAGGGCGGCGGGCATTGCAGAGTCACAGTGACACGGGTGGCCCGACGGGGTGTGGCCAAGGAGCCGGACGAAGTGGGTGACGTGGGACACGCGCTGGGCTGACAGGACTCCATCGAGAGTGGGCGCTGGCGCTGAGGGAAAGGGAAGCCAGGGTGAGTCCCAGGGGTGCCAGGGCAGGAAGAGCGGAGTGTGGCCGCAGCGCGTGGGGAGCTGCCCTCCTGTGAAGCCTGCGGGCGGGGCGGGTGAGAGCAGAGGTTCCCAACCATCAGCCTCGGAACCCCAGGAGCCTGTGCTCCACGCAGGGCGGGCCCCACCCCAGAGGCTCCGACCAGCAGCGCTGCTGGGCCCGGGCTCTGTCTCCAGCAGGTTCACAGGTACTGCTGCTGCTGCTGCTCCCACTCAGAGGGGCTGGGGGGAGGTTCAGGGGGGAGGGGCTGGGGTGGGAGGCTGGGGGGGAGGGGCTGGGGGGGAGGCTCAGGGGGGAGGGGGAGGGGGTGGGGTGGGAAGCTGAGGGGGGGAGGGGCTGGGGTGGGAGGCTCAGGAGGGGGAGGGGCTGGTATGGGAGGCTCAGGAGGGGGAGGGGCTGGTATGGGAGGTTGGGGGAGAGGGGGAGGGGGTGGAATGGGAGGCTCAGGAGGGGGCGTGTCTGGGAGAGGGGGAAGCAAACACCTGGGAGGACAGGGGAGCTCCAGGCGAGTGGAGGGCCACCTGAAGGTGACGGCCACAGTGGACCCCACAGGTGACACAATGTTAGGGATGAAGCAAAACCCAGTTGCGTGCCAGCCCATGAGCCGAGGAACAGCTGGTCTGGCCCTCCCTCAGGAGGATGCTTATTCCGTAGTTTTGCTGGTTGTGAGCTCTGTAGCGATGGCTTCATGCCGTCTGTACCCTCTGGGACTTCCCCCCCATTGAGCATGTTTCGTCCAGGATTAATCTGTTATGACATGCAACTGATTTTTAAATGTCCCTCCTATAGGCAGCCATCTTGCTAAGCTGTTGTATTATCTTTTAAAAATTTTCTATCTATTCTTCTGGGGTTTGTGTAAAGAAAATTATATCACCTGCAAATAGTACCTGTCCTATTTCTTTCCTTCTAATCCTTACTAGAGGCCCGATGCACAAAATTCGTGCAAGAGTAGGCCTTCCTTCCCCCGGCTGCCGGCACCGGCTTCGCTCTGGCACCCGGGACCCCAGCTGGCTTCCCTCCGGCCCCAGCTTTGTCCGGAAGGACATCTGGCCTAATTAGCATATTACCCTTTCATTATTATAGATGCCTGGAACTTACTTTTCTTGTGAGTTGTTCTCACGAAGGCCAGAAAATCAGGGGGGAAATCCGCTATCTAGGCTTGCCTTGCTCCTGATCTTAAAGGGAATTCTTGGAGCATTTTCCTATCTACACTGTTTATCTGTTTATGTTCTCTACAAGACTCAGGAAGTTTTATCTAATACTAGTTTCCTAAAGTTTTGTGTGTTTTTAAAAATTGAAACGAGTAGAAAATGTTACCAACAGCTTTTGTGCCTCCGTGGAGATTAGACAGTGACGTTCCTCACTCAGTCTTGACGGGGGTGAGTGACTGCCCGGCGTTGGCCACCCTGAAGTGAGGGGCACCGTCCCCCGGAAGCCAGGTCCGCCCAAGACTTCCGACACCCGCTGAAAGCCAGGGGTCCCCAGCGCCACCTTCCCTCAGACCCGCCGGCTACCTATGGGGGGTCTGGGCTCCCTCAGGTTCCCCAAAACGACTCGCACAACTCAGGGAAGTGCCGGCTTTACTGTGATGGTTTATTGTAGCAAAGGTTACAAAACCGAACCGGCCACGGGAAGCGACACCCGGAGCAGAACCTGGAATGCCCCGCGTCTCCACACACAAAGCCTCTCTGTCCTCGGGGATGGGCTGACCTCCCCCCCCCCCGACATCCCCCCCGACACCCCCCCCGACACCCCCCCCCGTTACAATGTGTAGCAACAGGCAGGGCGCAGTCCACCCAGGAAGCTCACCCAAGCCTCGGTGTCTAACTGGATTATCGCCCACGGGGTTGACTTCCATTCCCAGCAATCGCCTCCACCTTGCCCCCCCCCCCAGTCCCCCAGGTTGGGCTGGTTCCCAGTGGCCCAGTGCCCCCCCCCCCCAACCCCATGGCGGGTCTTTCCGGCATGTCCAGCCCCACTGAGTCACTTTATTACCATAAACTCTGTGTGGCCACCATGAGTAACAAAGACACTCCTGTTCTTCAGGGCATTTCGAGAGTTTAGAGGATGCTTTCCTGGAGCTGGGACGAAGGCCAGACCCCTCTCTGGGTGCAGTTAACTTTTCACTGCACAATAACAATCCCCGGGTTTTGTCACTCCGACCTGGAACAATATGACATTATCTTGTAAAACATGTGGCTGGATTCACTGTGCTATTTTTTAAAAGCATTTTGCACTTACGTTTATGAGCAAGATTGACTCCTTCTCTGGCTGAGCTTGCTCGGTTTTTAAAGTTGGGAGTAGACGGAGTTCATAGAATGAGTTGGAGAATGGCCTCTTTTTATTTTCGGTGCGCTAGAAGAATTGTTGTTAGATTTGAATAATTGTCTCTGTGACAAATTTGAGGAACTCAACTGTAAAAGTAACGGACCCTGTCTTTTTGCTGTGACAGCTCTTTTAATCTGTACTAATAAAAGGGTAATATGCTAATTAGACCAGAAGTCCTTCTGGACAAAGCCACAGTGGCGGGGGGCCAAAGCAGAGGTAGTTAGTGATCAGGCCAGCAGGGGAGGGCAGTTAGGGGCAACCAGACCGGCAGGCAGAGAGGTTAGGGGCGATCAGGCAAGCAGGCAGGTGAGCAGTTAGGAGCCAGTGGTCCGGATTGTGAAAGGGCAGTTGGACATCTCACCGAGGAGTCCCAGATTGGAGAGGGTGCAGGCCAGGCTGAGGGACCCCCTCCCCCCACATGAATTTTGTGCACCGGGCCTCTAGTATTGTTATAATTTCTTTAGTAACTGTAGGACTCTTCAAGCTTTCTATTTCTTCTTGAGTCAGCATTGATAAATTATATTTTCTAGAAATTTATCTGTTTCATGTAATTGTCAAATATAGCTTCATAAAACGGTTTATTGTATCCGCTCATCTTTTTTTTTTTTTTAAGGTCTCTGCTATATTTGTAGTTAAATACCTTCTGTTGGGTTTATGGTTAAATAGGTGTGCTTTTTCCTGATCAATATCACCTGAGATTTTTCTGTTATTTGTCTTTTCAAAGGACCAGCATTTGTCTTTGTTGATTCTTTCTACTCTGTGGTAATCTCCTCCCCTCATTCATTGATGCCTCCTCTTTTCTTTACTACCTTCTCCCTTTTCTTTCTTTGGATTTAAAGTCTGGGTTTTTGCCTCCACACTTTTTCAGTTGGACTTAGCTCGTTTTCAGCCTTTATTCTTTGCCAATATAAGTATTTGAGACGATTCGTTTTCCTCTGTGCAGTTTCCACTATAATACACAAGTTCTATACGGGTGTTTTTTTTAAAATTAGTATTCCAGGTATTTCTAACATTTTAACTGATTTGCACTCCACATGGTCAGCTAATGTGACTTGTGATTTATCTTTTGAGCCATGAGTCATTTAGAATTCTGTTTTTAAAAAATTCCAATGCATGGAAACTTACCATTTTTTTTGTTATTGACATTTACTTAACTACATGGTGTTCAAAGAATGTGATGGTTATTTTTGACATTTGTGGAGCTGAGCTTTTTGACCCAGTGTCAGATTCATTTTTGTAACCGTTCCTTGTGTATTGAAGAAAACCGGAGGCGGATGATGTAAGCGCTTTCAAGCTTGCGCGATGATGGCTGAGGAAGTCGCAGGCAGTCATAAACCAGTGATTTGCAGACGAACCATCTCCAAGGCAACATTAGAAAAGTTGTTGCAAGTGTTTCATGGAGAGAAGTGACGGGGGACCTGTCTGCCGTGCGGTGGGCGGGGCCCCACCTGTGAGCGTCCTGGAGTCGCGGAGAGAGGGGTTGTGTCCCTGACACACACATGCGGTCTTTGCTATTTCCCAAGGCTCTAGGGGGCGCCGACGGGGAGCTAAGGTGGGCGCACACTTCGAGACAACCACCGGTAGCATTTCGATTAGAAATACTTCCCAACGTTCTTTCTATGCCTCAAAACATAGATAGGGTTTTAACAGCTTTATTGAGATATAATTCCCATGCTATTTAATTCACCCATTTAAAGTTTACAATTTGCCCCGGGCCGGTGTTGCTCAGTGGATAGAGCGTCGGCCTGCGGACCAAAGGGTCCCAGGTTCGATTCCAGTGAAGGGCATGTACCTCAGTTGCAGGATCCTCCCTGGTCAGGGCTTGTGCAGGAGGCAACCAATCGATGTGTTTCTCTCACATCAGTGTTTCTCTCCGTCCTTCCCTCTCTCTTCCACTCTCCCTAAAAATCAATGGAAAATATCCTCGGGTGAGGATTAGCTAACTAACTAAATAAATAAAGTTTTTAGTGTATATTCATAGAGTTATGCAACTCTTCACAATCAATTTTAGAACATCTTATCATCCCCCAAAGAAACCAAAGTCCCCCTTAGCTGTCACCCCGTACTGCCCCTCACACCACCCCTATCCCAGCCCGAGACCACCACCCCTCTACTGCTGCCTGTGGATCTGCCTGCTGTGGACATTATAGGGCATCTCCTATAATTAGACACGTGGTCTTTTGCCGCTTTCTGTATTCTTTGCGTCGTTCACCAACTACGCAAAATGATGTTCTGTGGTAGCACGTATCAGTCCTTCATTCCTTTTTACGGTAAATGGTGTGGGTAGACGCATTGCCCTTGTCCACTCACGGGCTGCAGGCACGTGCTGTCTTTGCCTCGGACTGATGTGAACAACGCTTCTATGAAAACATGTACAGGTTTTTGAGGGGACGTACATTTTTTTCTCCTTTGGGCACATCCCTGCAAATGGCACCGCTGGGTCACGGGAGACTCATGTTTGATCCTCAGAGGGACTGCCAGACTCCACCTCCTCACCAAGGCTGGTCCTTTTAGGCTATAGCCATCCCCCTGGGGGAGAGGTGGCCCATGAATAGGTTTTCAAGAAGGAGGAGGGCCCGGCTGGTGGGGCTCAGTGGTTGAGCATTGATCTATGAACCCGGAGGTCGCGGTTGGATTCCCAGTCAGGGCACAAACCAGGGTTGCATTCTTGATCACCAATAGGGGGCGTGCAGGAGGCAGCCGGTCAATGATTCTCTCTCCTCATTGATGTTTCTGTCTCTCTCTCCCTCTCCCTTCCTCTCTGAAATCAATGAAAATATATATTTTTTTTTATAAAAGAAGAAGAAGAAGGAGGAGAAAGGACAGAACATCGGGAGGAAGAGGGTCATAAGGGTGAGGAAACTGGACGTTCCTCTCCCCTGGTCCCTGGAGACCATCACTGTGGGTGACTCTGGCTTCCATGGGGCCCAGCAAGAGAAGCCGGACCCTGGACATTCCGAGACCTTGTCCTCCTCTGGGATCGTCAAGTCTGTGGCGGGAGATACGACCGGCTCACGAAGCTACTGTGTTGAGCCTGGTGTCTGATGAGCCTGTCGTAGTTCGAACACATTCTAAGGCCAAGACACCTTTCCCTCCCCCCTGTCCGTGCCTAGCCGGCCGGTACGTCCTCATTTCAAAATGGGATGGAGAACGCGGGATACGTGCATCTCAGCTGCGCAAACAGGCAGAGCAGGTGGTCGGAGGCCAGAGGTCAGCCCTCGGCCGTGGAGGGGAGAGAGCGTCGTTCAGAGAATCGCGATGCGCTGTCAAGCATCTCCGCGGAGACCGGAGAGGGGATGGGTTAAAACTGCAGCAGGAAGTTTACCCGCGGCCCTGGGAGGTCAGCGGCCCCGGGGGACCCCGGGTGGGGGGACCTGTCTCCCGAGATGGAGGCCCCAGCGCCTCCGCCCGGTGCGGGCTCCGACCGCGGTGTTTGAAGGTCGGGGATCAAAGCCGCCACGAGCCCGTGTGTGAACCGGCGTCCCAGGTGAAGGCCGAGACGATGACAGGCGGCTGGACGTTCGCCCGGGCGAAGCGGGCGGAGGCCTCGGACGTGTTTGCTGTCGCTTCTGGCAAAGGCGCCTTGGGCCTGTACCCGGCATTACATCATCCTCTCTTTTATGACCCGAAAGGATGGAATATCCAGAAAGAAGGAATTAAATGTGGGGGCCGGGGGCTGTGGGGCGTCAGCGGCGATGACCTTAGCGAAGATGATGACATCAGAGGCTTATTCACCCAGCCCTTCCCTTGTTTGGACAGTGACTGGACCACTCGAGCTGTTTTCGAAGCAACTGGACGTGGAGTCCGTCCGTTCGCTGTGATTTTAAGAGCCTCGCCTTGGGCTGGGGAGGAGGAGGGAGGAGGCAGCGAGCGGCTAGAGATGTTTCCATCGGGGTGAGCGCTGGAGCACCGGCAGCAGTCAGGGTATATTCCAAAAGCAATGTCATCGCCCAGCCTGGCTCAGTGGCTGAGCATTGACCTGTGAACCAGGAGGTCACGGGTCGATTCCCGGTCAAGGACACATGCCTGGGTTTCGGGCTCCATCCCCAGTGTGGGGCGTGCAGGAGGCAGCCGATCCATGATTCTCTCTCGTCGTTGCTGTTTCTATCTCTCACTCCCTCTCCCTTCCTCTCTCTAAAAATAAAAAACATTTTTTTTGAAAAGCAATGTCATAATTTTTTACCTCCTTCCTATGAGAATGGGAAATGCAGAGCCACCCAAGCCGTCCTGTGGTTCCCGTGGCCCAGGTCCCCGCAGAGGCACAGGGGCGATCACAGGGCTGCTGCCTCTGACGTTGGTGATACCTGAGGAGGGACCCCAGCCAGCCCTGTTTGACTCCTGACCGCCTGGCACTGACCTCCATGCCCTCCGAGCCCCGCAGCCTCTGGCTCACCCACCGCCCCTCTCCTCCCTCCTCCCTCCTCCCTGTGCACAGGCCCTGGCCCTCCCTCCGGCCTCCTCCCTGGTCAGCCACTCCTAGTTTACCCAGGGCATGGGCTCCTCCTGAATCAACAGGGCCCTGACTCAGCGTGCGGGAGGCCGTCCTGGGCACCCGGACCCTCCGCTCCGCCCTGGGGCCTGGCTCACCACCTGGCTGCCCACCAAGTACAGGGACCCCTGAGCTTCACCAGTTCCGCCCCCCCCCCCCCGCAGGCCCCACCCTCAGGCCCCAAACCACAGGAAGTTCCTGGAGGACACGGCCTAATCCTTCTTTCCTAGCTGCCCCCACCCCCCCCCCCCCGCCAGCTCCCACTATAGGCAGCCTTTTATTCAGCCGCCTGTCACCAGCCCAGCCTCTCGCCTGATGACAGGGATGGAATAAGCATGTGGACTTCTGAGCAGTGACAATCAGCTAATGTGACCGGAGGGTTCAGGAAAAGCCGGGGTCCTGGGTGTGTGTTTGCTTTGTCTCCGCCCTGGTGGAGGCACAGGGAAGTGCTGATCCTGTCCATTCCCATCCCCTGGGAAATGGGGAGAGTCTGAGCTTCTTACAGGAGGGAGGGAGGAAAGGCCGAGGTGGCAGAGGACAGTGTGGAGAAAGCTTCCGTGTGTCCGGGAACGGCAGGGCCTGGGGAGGGCCTGGGGGTGCACAGGGCCCTTTTGCAGGGGGAGGATGGGGTTGCACTTGACCTTGAGAGGCATGAGGGTCTCTGGAGTCAGTCCTTGGAGAGCTGGGGAGAGCTGGGGTGGCAGGGCATGCAGATGCTCAGCCTGAGAGAAGGGGAGGGGAGGCCCGGGCTGCCGCAGATCAGACGGGCCCTTCTCTCTGTTGGGGATTCTGGACGAGGAACAGACGTGCCTGGCGTGGCTGGTGCTGCCCCGCCAGCCCTGACACGCTCACCGTGCCCAATGCGTGGACCGCTCCCCCTGTCCCGCCCGAGGCAGCCAGAGAGCCACACGCGTGTCCTGGCTTTTAACTGATTTGCACCCCACATGGTCAGATCGTCCTTTCTAACTTTTCCATGTGCTGTGTATACACGCCAGTTTTTTAATTATGAAAAATTGCAAACACGCACAAAAAGAGAGAGTCGCACGGGTAACCCGTTCCCCTATGCCTGCCAGTGCCCCCTCCTGCCATGGCTTTTTATGTAAACTTCCCAGCGAAGGCCAGCATTGTCTAAACGGCACGCAGGTCCTAGGTCGGCCGTGACCTTTGGCAGCCTCTGGTATCATTCTGAGGCAGCCTGGTCCTGTCAGGTCACCGGGACATTCACCCCCCCCCCCCCCGCCTGTTTCCACTGTGGCAAGTGGCACGTCGCGTCCGGGTTGCCGTCTTAATCATCCCGGGAAGGGTACAGCGTAGGAGTGTTAGGTACACTCGCGAGGTTGTGCAACAGAACCGTCTCATTAGCAACGAGGAAACTCTGCTGCAAGGGATTTGCCACAGGGGTCAGCGAGGGCTAAGCTGTCCCCGCCGTCTGCAGACACGTGTGGGCGCCTCTGACACAGACATGCCACAGAGGCAGGGAAGGGGCCTGTGGGACGGGACTCCGTGCCCGGCGCCAGGAAGGCTCTGTCAACGGGAGGTCCCCCGGCTGCGGCCTCGCGGGCACCCTCCCTGCAGGCACCGTGATTACCGGGTGGAGGGCGCGGAGTGAGCGGGGCGAGGTCACAGTTCGGGGCCAGGTCACAGTTCGGGGCCCTTGTGACCCGCTCTTGGCACACGCGGTGGCTTTTGCCTCCGTCTCACATGGCCCGGCAGCGCACGGCGGTCTGCAAAGGGCGGAGAAGGGAACTGTCTTCTGCTTTTCTTTTCTTTTTAATATATTTTTATTATTTCAGAGAAGAAGGGGGAGAGAGAGAGAGACAGAAACATCAGTGATGAGAGAGAATCATTGATCGGCTGCCTCCGCAGGCCCCACCCTGGGGATTGAGCCTGCAACCCGGGCAGGTGTCCTGATGGGGAGCTGAACCGTGACCTCCTGGCTCAGAGGTCAGCGCTCAACCCCTGAGCCCCGCCGCCGGCTGTTCGATGCTTTTCTAAAGGAAGCAGCGGGGAGTGGAGAGTTCCGTGGGCTGCATGTTGAACCCCAGGTCTGTGATGGAGCCCGGTCCGCAGGGCGGCGGGCGAGGGGCCACGGCCTGGCTGCCGCGAAGGGCCGTCACTCCTCAGCCCGGTTCTGCCATCATTATTTACGTTCCGCGTCTCTTCTTTCAAGACTATTTTTTTGACATTTGCCTCCTGGCAGAGCGGGCGCGAGTGGGAGTTGTGGGAGGTGGACTTGGCCGGACACAGGGAAGCATGTTCTTCGTCAGAGCCGTCACAGTGGCGGGGCTGACTCACTGCGGCGTGTCCCCGGCCGGCCAGGCCCTGGCGGGGTCCCGCAGGGGAGCGCTCCCCGGGCTGCGACGGGACAGGCGTGTGCAGACATCAGGGCAGCCCCCACTCCGGCGCCCACTGCCCACCGGCACCGTCTGATCTCTGGGGTGGGGACCGACTCCCTCCCTCCTCACACAGCCCTCTGAGGGCCCTTCCTTTCACAGCAGGGGAAACTGAGGCAGGCGGAGGCTCAGTGAACTGTCCCGGCTGACGGGGCTGGTGAGGGAGGGAGGCGGGGGTGCGATGCCCTGCGGTCACCTCTGTGCCCTGTGTCCCGGGTCCGATCACCAGGGGCCCAGAGGACACATGCCCTCGTGGGAGCAGCTGCCCTATGTAGGACCCAGCATCACCCGCTGGCAGGAGGCAGGAGGGCTGCGAGACGCCAGGCAGGCACCAGCCCTCCACCAGTCACCGGGCCTGGGTTCGCACAGGACAGCGGGCCAGGGACATGCGGGACACCAGAGCCACGGCTCCTGCGTTGGCATCCAGTTAGCTCTGACCCCCTGGTGCCCAGGCCTGCAGCTGGCTTCACACCTGTCCCCTCCAGTTTCAGGAACCCACCCAGACCTCCCCCTCAGCAAGCCGTCGCCCAGGCCGTCTGCCCACGACAGTTTCTGTGATCATGGCTGAGGGCAGTGACAGGAAGGTGAGCCTGCTCGGTCGGCGTGGCTCAGTGGTTGAGTGTTGACCTATGAACCAGGAGGTCCCTGGTTCGATTCCTGGTCAGGGCACATGCCCGGGTTGCAGGCTCCATCCCCAGTGTGCGGCGTGCAGGAGGCAGTCGATCCATGATTCTCTCTCATCATTGATGTCTCTCTGTCTCTCTCCCTCTCCCTTCCTCTCTGAAATCAATACAAATATAAAAAATAAAAATAAAAAAGGTGAGCCTCGCAACCTGGGCTGGGAGCCTGGATCTCCTGCCCCCGGGGAAGCTGCGGACACTTCTAATCCGTGTTTCCCACGGCCGTGGGGGAAGGCAGGCCTGGTTCAGAGGCCCGGGTGTGGGTCACAGAGTGGACATCACCAAGCAAGTGGCGGCTCTAGACGATGGTTGACTTCCCTCCTCTGCCCTCCTCGGACCTGAGGCCCATCCCGAGGGCCCGGCCTGAGCCCCGGGCAGCAGCTGTGGGCCCACCAGCGGGGGAGGACGCTCTTCCCAGGGCCCGCCCGCCCGCAGTGGGCACCGAGACCAGGCTGCTGCCCGGGGCTGTGGGCGGGTGGTACCCAAATGACTCCTTTGAAGATGCTCTGAGTCAGAACGCGTGGCACCAGGACCCGCTGTCTGTAATAAAATGAGAAACGACCAGAATATCCCTAACGCCCCTCTCACTGTAAAATGCTCTGAATCCTGGCCCCGGCGGGAGGAAAATGTGTGTGGAATAAAAGACAAAAATACTTTCAGCTGCGGCCAAGAGAGAGGGCAGCCATGGATCCCGCCCGCCCGCAGCCCCGGGCAGCAGCCTGGTGGCGGTCCCCACTGCGGGCGGGCGGGCGGGCGCCGGAAAGAGCATCCTCCCGGACTCAGCCCGGACGATGGGAAGTTGGGCCCCGCGTGAGCGTGTGCTGGTTTCCTGGGCTTGTATTCCCCGGAGGCCCTAAGGGGACATTCACAAACGCCCGTGTAGAGGCCGGCCGGGCGCACTGGCCTGGAGGCTGCCCGTGGTGAGCTGCAGGCGTCCGCCGGCCGGCATTCGATCGCCATGACCGTCAGCTAGCTGCAAGCAAGTGCCTCTCGGGCATCCCGAGCCCCGGCTGGGCGCCCTTTGCAATAATTCTGGGACGAGGGTTAAGATAACTCTTCTGAGTGGACGGAGGGCCGTGCGGGCCGGTCGGTCCTGGCTCCAGGATGTGTCAGGAGAGGGAGGCGTCCGGCCCGGGGCTGTGCCTCGAACGGCCCACCTGCTGTAACATCCGACTGCCGAGGCTTGAAATGGAAGGTTCGGTCTTTTCCTCCCAAGTCACCTGGGACCTGTGGCCAAGCCTACATTTACAGTAACGGAGGAAATGCCTTCACGGCTAAGGTCACGGTCTTGGGCAATAGTCTGGCCCAGGAGTGATCGCCGTCTGTGTTTTTAACCACTGAGGCATGCGTCCTTATGACACAGTCTCTAGGCCGTTTGGTCATTTCCCTGGGGCTGAGCTGCCCCCGCAGCCTCTCCCACAGCTGCCGGGCCCTTCTCCTGGGCCAGCCTGACCCTCCGAAACAACAGGATTCTGAAACCCCCGCTCTGCTCTCTCCCAAAACATGATTTCGCTCCCTAGTGCCCAGCGAGTTGTTTTAATATATTGGGCTCGGGCGTGTAACAAAGCAAAGAACTGTAACACTTAAAAAATATTTTTTAATGTTTGTATTGATTTCAGAGAGGAAGGGAAAGGGAGAGAGAGATAGGAACATCAGTGATGAGAGAGAATCACTAATCGGCTGCCCCCTGCTGGGGATCGAGCCTGCAACCCGGGCATGAGCCCTGACCAGGAATCAAACCGTGACCTCCTGGTTCATAGGTTGATGCTCCACCACGGAGCCACGCCAGGCGGGCCTCAGAGGTATTTCTAGAGATGGACACGATCTTGAACATCATGTCACCTAATCTCCCTTCACAGTGAGGCAGTCAGGCCTGGAGGGGGGACACGGGCCTTGGGCGACGGTGGCCAAGCCCACAGGACTGTGGGGGGCAATGGGCTCCCCCACCCCCCCTGTGGCCTCCAGGTGGCAGGCGGCCTCGTCCTGCTTTGAAACACGGGAAACTGGAACACAGGAGCCTGGCTGGCTCTCTCAGCGACACGCACTGCGGGAGGTGGCCTGTGTGTCTGCACCGCCGGGCGCCCAGAGGTCAGGGCCTGGCGTGAGGACCTCTGTGGGGGCCCCGGGGACACAGGCTCAGGCCGCGGGGATGCAAGCTTGCGTGTCAGCCTTTCTCACCTGCAGCCTTCGGTCATGACTGGCATGATTCAATGAGGGAAGATGGAGGGGGACCCCACCTCCCCCCGGGTCTGGAAGGATCCCCAGGTTCGAGGGGGAGCCCTCAGGGTGAGCTGCTCTGAGGTGGACGGGCTGAGAGCCGCCCTTCCCGCTTATCTGAACTGTGACTAGGGAAACGTGAGGTGCCGTCTCCGACCCTCCCGCCTGTGCCTTCCGTGTCTCACCTGGACACGGTCCCTGCTCTGTGCTGGGCCCTGTGGGCTCTGTGGGCTCTGTGGGCTCTGTGGGCTCTGTGCTGGGCTCTGTGGGCTCTGTGCTGGGCTCTGTGGGCTCTGTGGGCTCTGTGGGCTCTGTGGGCTCTGTGCTGGGCCCTGTGGGCTCTGTGGGCTCTGTGGGCTCTGTGGGCTCTGTGGGCTCTGTGCTGGGCCCTGTGGGCTCTGTGGGCTCTGTGGGCTCTGTGGGCTCTGTGGGCTCTGTGCTGGGCTCTGTGGGCTCTGAGGGCTCTGTGGGCTCTGTGGGCTCTGTGGGCTCTGTGGGCTCTGTGCTGGGCTCTGTGGGCTCTGTGCTGGGCTCTGTGGGCTCTGTGGGCTCTGTGCTGGGCCCTGTGGGCTCTGTGGGCTCTGTGGGCTCTGTGGGCTCTGTGGGCTCTGTGGGCTCTGTGCTGGGCTCTGTGGGCTCTGTGGGCTCTGTGCTGGGCTCTGTGGGCTCTGTGCTGGGCTCTGTGGGCTCTGTGGGCTCTGTGCTGGGCTCTGTGGGCTCTGTGGGCTCTGTGGGCTCTGTGGGCCCTGTGGGCTCTGTGCTGGGCTCTGTGGGCTCTGTGGGCTCTGTGCTGGGCTCTGTGGGCTCTGTGGGCCCTGTGGGCTCTGTGGGCTCTGTGCTGGGCTCTGTGGGCTCTGTGGGCTCTGTGCTGGGCTCTGTGGGCTCTGTGCTGGGCTCTGTGGGCTCTGTGGGCTCTGTGGGCTCTGTGGGCTCTGTGGGCGAGTAACACTCAGACCCGGCGGGACCGTGGCTTTAACCCACAGGGGCCCTTCCCTGAACCACCACCTGGTGCTGATGGTCCCCAAGGAGGATCGGGACTCGCCAGGTTCGGTTCCAGGCACTGGACAAAAACAGGGCGTCCTAGTCACAGCCCGGTGCGCAGGCCCTGCCATCATTGCTGGTCCGCAGCTGCCGAGAGCAAAGCCCAGGGAAGTGCACCCGTGAGCTCACGGCCAGGAAGCGAGTGGGAGTGGGAGCCGGCAGTCTGTCCAGCTGCAGCCCTGAGCCTCCAGCCCCCACCCCCTGCCTCCCCAAGCCTCCAGCCCCCATCCCTTACCTCCTGAGCCTCCATCCCCCACCCCCTGCCTCCCCAAGCCTCTGGCCCCCACCCCCTGCCTCCCTGAGCCTCCAGCCCCCACCCCCTGCCTCCCCAAGCCTCTGGCCCCCACCCCCTGCCTCCCCAAGCCTCCAGCCCCCATCCCCTACCTCCTGAGCCTCCAGCCCCCACCCCCTGCCTCCCTGAGCCTCCAGCCCCCATCCCCTACCTCCTGAGCCTCCAGCCCCCACCCCCTGCCTCCCCAAGTCTCTGGCCCCCACCCCCTGCCTCATGTCCGAGGGGAGGGGGGAGGCTGGGAGAGCTGCCTCTTTATCCGTTTGCCCAAAAGCACTGAGCAGGAGCAGGGACAGTCTCCTGATGAGCCCAGGAGATGCTGAGATTAGCGGGCTGCGGGCGGGGAGGGCTGCGCCCGCCTGCTCCTCAGGCCTCTCAGCACCAGCTCATTGTGCGGGTGGGAGCCTCAGGGACCCCTCTGAGCTGGGGGCACCCCGCCCGTGGTGGGTGCAGGTTCTTATGAAAACCTGCGAAGTCTTCGTTTTCTCTCCACCAAGTGAGTGAACATGCGTTTGCCAACCACGCCTGGGGCGTGTGCACAGGCCCGTGTGGCTCTGGACTGTTGGTCTTGGAACAGTGACCCCCAACAGGCGGGCAGGGGGGGCCCCTCTGCTGGGATGGGTGCTGGGGGAGGGGGCACCGTGGCCAGCACACAGGCCCCAGGGGAGGGGGCACCGTGGCCAGCGCGCAGGCCCCGAGGGAGGGGGGCACCGTGGCCAGTGCGCAGGCCCCGAGGGAGGGGGGCACTGTGGCCAGTGCGCAGGCCCCGAGGGAGGGGGGCACCGTGGCCAGTGCGCAGGCCCCGAGGGAGGGGGGCACCGTGGCCAGCGCACAGGCCCCAGGGGAGGGGGGCACCGTGGCCAGCGCACAGGCCCCAGGGGAGGGGGGCACCGTGGCCAGCGCACAGGCCCCAGGGGAGGGGGACACCGTCGGCCGCCTGCCCGCGGGCTCGGCCGGGGCTGAGTCACCCGCCCGCCGCCAGGACGCATTGCTGGGATGTGGACGCTCGCCCCTGGCATTCCTCAGCGGGGAGTCGGAGGCACCCCCCACTTCCGTCTGGGCTCCTTGCGCCATCTCTCCCCACAGGACGGAGGCATTGATGAGACTTAGGTGCCTTCGGGAGAGAAAGCGAGAAGGCGCCTGGGCCCCGCCCGCTCCGTGGGGGACATGGCTCTCCCGCCCCGAGGGCGCTGCTCTCTGGCTGCCCGGGGACAAGGACAGACAGACATCTGCACTCTGTGCTCCGCTCATGACCAGGAAAAGCAGTGACATGCCGGTCAGACCACTCATGTCACAGGCGCCTGTGGCGGAAGGTCTCTGTCCTCAGCGTTTCACGATCTGCAGGGAAGGCTCTGGCGGGGGGGGGCAGAGGGGGTTGTACATGGAAACCCAGAAGAACGTTAGTTATTAGCGGTGCAGTCAACAAGCACTGAGGGCTTCCGGGGGGGGGGCTGGGGGCATGGGGGTGTGGGTGGGGATGCAGAGGGGAACAAAATGGGGATCTGCTGTGAGCAGGGCGCAGGGTCACATGGAGGGGGGGGCCTCCCCAGCCTGCAGTGCAGGGCTCAGGGCAGGGCAGCGACACCACCTGGAGAGGATTCTGGAGGTCCAGCTCCCTCAGGGATGACTGAGCTGGGCTGGGATGCTGGGGGGCTGAGGGGCTGGGCTGGGATTCTGGGGGGCTGGGGGGCTGGGAGGCTGAGGGGCTGGGCTGGGATTCTGGGGGGCTGGGGGACAGGGATGCTGAGGGGCTGGGCTGGGATTCTGGAGGGCTGGGGGGCTGGGGGGCTGGGATGCTGGGGGGCTGAGGGGCTGGGCTGGGATTCTGGGGGGCTGGAGGGCTGGGGGCTGGGGGGCTGGGATGCTGGGGGACAGGGATGCTGGGGGACAGGGATGCTGGGGGGCTGGGGGGCTGGGAGGCTGGGGGGCTGGGAGGCTGGGGGACAGGGATGCTGGGGGGCTGGGGGCTGGGATGCTGGGGGGCTGGGGGGCTGGGAAGCTGGGGGCTGGAATGCTAAGATGCTGGGGGTCTGGGGGTCTGGGAAACAGTGTCCGCCCAGTGGTGGGCCCATCACAGAGGGTGGGGAAGGAGAGAGCAGATGGACAGGGTGTGACGCAGAGCGGGGAGAGGCAGAAGGAAGCTGGGGCGGGTGGAGTGCGGGCTCCGGGCGAGGAGTGGCCAGCCTGGAACGTGCTGGGGCAGTTCTGGCTTCGCCTGTAGGTGGTTGTGAGCCATGGAGAGTCGAGGGAAGTGGCCAGCCCCAGACAGGTGGTGGCGGCGCGCTGAGATGTGGGCGGGGAGAGGCTGGAGGGGGGCCACTGGGGGGCTAGTGAGGAGGCCAGGTCAGGGCGGGAACCACAGCGAGGGCTGGAGGGCGTGAGATGGCCGTGGTCACGATGCTAATGACAGCTCCCCGCTGAGAGCTGCCCTTGCGATGGGCGTGACGTAAGAGCTGCCCTTGTGATGGGTGTGATGTGAGCTCCGCATGGTGAGCTGTCTCACTTTACGTCAGAACCACAGCCTAAGTGGCAGGTCTGCTATCGCCCCATCTTACAGATGAGGAAACTGAGGCTCAGAGAAGGGAAGGGCTTGTGGTCACGCAGTGTGTGGGCAGCAGGGCCAGGATTGCGCCCATTCTGTCTGGTGGGAAAGCAGAACTACCTGAAGCCCAGTAAGGGGGGGAGGGGGAGGGGGAGGAGGAGGGGGGAGGAGGGAGGGGGAGGAAGGAGGAGGAAAGGGGAGGGAAGGCTCCTGGGGGACAGGAGACAGGGACTGAGATGGGGACAGCAGGTGGGGGCAGGAGCGTGTAACGAGGTTGCTTGGGGGCAAATGGCAGCTGGCGCCAGCAGGGGGCCTGGGCGCACGGCCAGTCTGGGTCCGAGGGTCACAGGGCAGATGCTTATGAGGCAATACGCGTTGTGTTCATACAACTTATTTTTTTTTCATTCAAATTATTTCCTTGGGATAAATTCCCAGGATTCAGGGTTTGGGATCTGCTGACAGAGCCGCGCTCCACACTCCTGAAGGAGCACTAACGCACCCCCCAGCATGAGTGGTTTAGGGTCTGTAGGGAAAAAGTCTTAATTTTGGGCCCTGACTCTGCCTCACTATTTTTTTTTTCTCTTTTAAACCAGGTCCAAGTTATCTTTTTACTGAGAAGAATATTTTCATTTCAAAGCATCGTCTTTATGCACCTCCCTTCCTCTAGTTTTTGTTTGTTTAATTTTTCTTTTATGTGCAGTTTGCTTCATTTCACAAGTTTTGCGATGTGGCCGTTTCTCCCCACTGACCTCTTTTAGAGAGCAGGGCAGGGTGGGTGGGAGGTTGGGCTTGCTCTCTTCTAGATGCTCCAAATTAGGAGGAAAACGAAAACATTACATAGAAGCCAGGGAGGGTGACATCCATCTTCCGGTGGGTAATTCCTTCTCCCTCGCCGGAGGAGAGACACGGTGCGCGAGGCCCCTGGGTGGGGAGCCACGGGAGATCTCTGAATTGACTTAGAGTCGTGCTGGGAAACTGTGGACGGCCTGGAGTTTTCTCCAGGATAAAATAACTAACTCAGTGACTGGGACACTCCTCCTGGCCTCCTGTGAGATTCCAGAATCCTACCTAAGAATTATGGACGGAAGGGGCCACAGGCTGACCTGACCAGCTCAGGGGAGGTCTGCATGGCGGTCTTGCAAACTCAAAGACCTGAAGTCACCACAAAGGATGGTCTTAAATTAACACTTTAACTAAAAGCAATTATGGTGGGCAGTCCCCTCCTAGGCCGGTATCTTCCCTGACAAGGTCAGTCTTTACCTTAACTGAGCCCATTATCTTTTTGCATCTAAGATAACATTCCTGTGAAATGTCAGAGGAACTGGTAACTTCCCTTCCCTCCCCCCACCCCTCCCGGCACAGCCAAATGCCCTGGGCACCAGGACAGATACCACAAATTCCTTCATTGTTGTCGTTATCTTGTTAATTGTTGGCCGTTAACTATCCTGCACCCACCTGAGTAGAAGTGTGTGTCTATCGTTTTACTTTTTATCCACTCCCAGTGACCCACCCCCACCCACAACCACCATTTGCTTCCTCTCGCCTCCCTGATTTATCACCAACGGATTTCATGTGACCCACTTCGGTCTCCTCCTTTGAATGTAAAGTGTAAAACAAGGCAAGGCACCACCCGAGCTTTATCTCCATACGCTGCGTCTGCTTCCCAGCAATTGTCCACAGTTTGGCTCAAATAAACTCACAAGAATTCTTGTTTTCTGTTTTAAATATTGCAGGGTTTTTTTTAAAAAATACATCTTTATTGATTTCAGCGAGGAAGGGAGAGGGGGAGAGAGATAGAAACACCAATGATGAGAAAGAATCATTGATTGGCTGCCTCCTGCACGCCTCCTACTAGGGATCGAGCCCGAAACCCAGGCATGTATGTGGAGATAGAAACACCAATGATGAGAAAGAATCATTGATTGGCTGCCTCCTGCAGGCCCCCTACTAGGGATCGAGCCCGAAACCCAGGCATGTATGTGCCCTTGACCGGAATCGAGCCCGGGACCCTTCAATCCGAAGGCCGACGCTCTATCCACTGAGCCAAACCGGCCAGGGCTCACAAAAATTCTTCACAGGTTTGAATGTTTCTTATGTTAACACTACTGATGACCTAACTTCTTCAGAAATCTCTCCACTGGTCCAGAAAAGAGCAAATAAAATCAGTCTAGCATTTAGAAGTACCCATGACTCTGAAGTAAAACATTCAAACCTGTAAAGAATTTTTGTGAGTTTGTTTGAGCCAGACTGTTGACAATCGCCAGGAAGCAAAACCTCAGCGGACTGGGATAGTGCTGGAGAGAATGAGTTTTCACCTTGTTTTCTGCCTTACATTCAAAGGAGGGCACGCAAGTGGGTTACATGAAATCCGTTGGTGATAGATTAGGGAGGAGGGAGAAGGCAAAGGGTGGGGGAACCTCTGGGATTGGATAAAAAAAATAAAGTGAGAGACACATGCTTCTTTTACACAGGTGGGTGGGTGTGGGATCGGGATCGTTAACAGTCAACAATTAGCAAGATAACTAACGAGGAGGGGGGAGAGGAAGGGGGGAAGGTGTGTTCTGCGGCCTGGCGCCCTTTGTTGCGCCCGGAGGGGGTCCGGAAAAAGGGAAGTTGCAAGTTACCCTGACATTCCACAGGGATGTCATCTTACTAAGATGCAAAAAGACAATAGGCCCAGTAAAGATGGAAGCTGATCTTTGTCAGGGAAGGTCCTGGCCTCGGACATGACTACCCACTGTAAACTGCTTCTTAATTAAGGGTTTGCGTTTCAGACCAGCCTTTGCGGTGACCTTAGGTCGCTTGAGTTTGCAAGGCCGCCTGGCAGGCCTCCCCCGAGTGAGTCAGGTTAGCCTGTGGCCCTTCTTCGTCCGCAGTATGAACCCCGGGCCTCGAATAAGGTGTCCCGTCCTGGCCAGGGCGGTTCAGATGGTTGGAGGCATTCCAGGCACCGAAAGGTCACAGGTTCCATTCCCAGTCAGGGCACACGCCCAGGCTGTGGGTTCGGTCCCTGGCCAGGGCACATGTGACAGGCAAGGAATTGATGTTTCTCTCTCTCTCCCCACTTCTGCCTGAAAACCATAAAACCAAGCCAAAACAGAAACGGAAAGAAACCTTACATCTCCGGATCACATATGCACGTTCAGTGGCATACCTGTTCCTCAAACCAGGGGCAGTCTGGGAAATGCTGTTCTATTTAAATGCCTTTCTCAACCCCTCCTGGCTTTCCCAGCCTCGGACCTGCTTTCTCGTCCTCACAGATGAGCCAGAGATCGCTAAGGAGTGCCACCCCTTCCCTACGAACAAACAGACCACCCACGTGTCCCACCCGCCTACCTTGCTCTCCGCTCCATAAAAATTCCTGCAGGGACCCCTGCCCGCCTGCCCAGAGCCTTACCGCCACCAGCTTGCTCTCTGCCCCTTCCTTCCTTCCTTCCTTCCTTCCTTCCTTCCTTCCTTCCTTCCTTCCGAGTCAGCTCCTGGTGGGGGAAGCCCCGCCTCTGTGCCCCCCGCCCCCCCCCATCGTGTGCCTCTCCCCACAGGTATCACTTCAGATTCACTGGTGTCTCTTATTGCTCCCTGTCTGTCTTTCCGGTGGGACTGAGCCCGATGAAGGCAGATCATCTCCCTCCTGTGATGAAGACCAACACGAGGCGCCCAGCCATGAGCGTGATCTGCAGTTAAACATGAGGCGGGACCCAGTTTCCACCATGGTGAGGGGTGCAGTGCCCTGGAGCATGACAGTGAGAAAGGGGGAGATGGAGATGGCTCCTCACCGGCCCACTCAGCGGGCGGTTATGGGGGAGAGGGGGAGGAGCGTCACCCGCAGGTGGGCCACTGCTTGGGGGGGGGGGGGGGCTCTTTGTTACGGCAACGCGGCCTTTACCTCCCTGACACGGGAAGGGTCCATCCTTCCGGGAAGACTTCCCCCAGGTGCTGGCTTTGAACTGGACAGTGAAGATTCCACAGGCATTTGTCAACGGCCAGGTGGGTGGGTGCAAATTCCAGAAAGAGGGAACCGGTGCTGTGTGCAAACGTCTGGAGGGAGGAAAGCCGTGGCCGCGTCCAGCCTGGCGTGTCTGCATCAGAACCTCCACTTGCTGAATGCAGATCCTGGGGCTCCCTCCACTCCCGCCCCAACACCACCACGCAGACCTTCTGGGTCAGAATCCACAGGGGCCGGGCCGAGGAGCCTGAGCTTACCCAGCGCCTCGGGTCTGTGAGCCAGGGAATCGCTGAGCTGGGCCTGCAGGCGTCAGAGATCTGAGCCAGAAGTCTATGGTCCTGGATTCCATCATGAACTTGAACTTTTTTAACACCGCAGGCCACTCGCTTCTTTTCTTTTTGGGGAGAGGTCGCAGACTGTTTTAGAAATTTGATGAAAAGCATAACACTTTTCTCAGAACATGCTCCCTCCTCCCCTGACATCTATTTTTTTTTTTTTTTTCAGGCACCAAGGGTCTTCTTTGAATCCAGCGGAAGGACCATGGGGACAGATTTCAGTCAAGACAGGGACCTGATCAAAGATCGCTCTCCTGGCAGGTGGAGACGAGTGTCTCATAATGACACCCACCTGAGACAGGCTAACGAGAAAATAGCCAAATCCAGTCCCTGCCTGCGCACGGGGACCCACTCACACGAGAGAGTCCGAGTCCCCACACCGCACCCACGAGAGAGGATGGGGAGAGGGAGAGAGGGTGTCCTGAGCTGAGAGTCACCGGGGGCTTCAGAGGAGAGACAGGGCAATAAGAAAAGCAGATGGCCAGGAAGGAGAAGTTTGCCCTGCCGTACAGATAGGTCAAAAGACGTTACCCCTGGAGATCATGCTGATGACGGGCAAGGCTCCCGACTGACAGTCTCTGAGGGAGAGGTGAAAGTTCCCCCGAACCCGAACCCACAGCGTCTCCATTGCCTTCAGCTCAAAATAACTCGCATGCCCAAGTGGCTCATGTGGGGAAGGCCTGCCCTTAAACTCCACATGGGCAAAGGGCTCCGGGGGGAAGCCCAGCTCACAGGCAGGTGGGGATGGAGGGCTGAGCCAGGAGGAGCCCTGAGGAGGAGGTGGATGAGTCAGAAGGGAGGAAGCAGGGCGTGTGGCCAATCACTGGGCAAGGGTCTGGCTGGGGTGGGATCAAAGGTGAGAGTGCAGGGACCGAGGCCGCAGCTGTGCGACAGGACGGGTGTACAGTCATGTGTGGGAGGATGGCCAGGGATCCGGGAGGACACCCAGAGAAGCGGGGGCCTGGGCGGACGTGGGGAGGAGGCCCGGGTGGAGCGTCCATGCGGGCTGAGTAGGGCCACGGCTGACACGGGAGTCCATGGCCTCCTGCAGGGAGAGGCTGGGAATGAGACAGAGGCAGAGCCCGGAGACCCGCCTCTGAAGGGCGGCGGAGAGGAGCCGGGAAAGGGGAGAGTCAGAGCAGAGAGACAAAGAGACAGAGAAACCCAGGGCAGGAAGGTCCAGCCGAATGAACCTGCAGCCCTCGCATCGGGCGGCCGAGGTCCCTGAACGTCCTTAAGAGAGGTTGTTTGTGGGTTTTGGGGTTTTTTTTGCTAACTGTGCCATGCATGTCCTTGTCTTAGCAAAACACAGGTAAGCATGTGAAGATAAGGAGCCGTGAAGCCTGCAATTTACTTGCAAATGGTTTGGGAAGCAAATGCATATATATACACGTACATACACGCACCAGGACCTCTAGATGCCTTTTCCTGGGGACTGGCTTGTGGGGGCCTGTGGGGCCTTGTGGGTAATGGGGGGGCTCTGGCCCCAGGCACAGCTCAGCACCTAGGAATCCCATCAGGATCTTTCACTTTTGCTTGGAGCAGCTAGATGGTGCAATACCTCTCGTGAGTCAGGGCCTTCTGAATTTATTTTATGTTTATCCTCAAACAGCCCCGATTTGACTGAAGTCACCCCACTCAGCTCTTGACTGTAAAATCCCATTTGCCCAGCAGTTGTGATTCAAAGAAAAAGAATCAACCCTGGCTGGTGTGGCTCAGTGGTTGAGTGTGCCCCCCCGCCCCCCGCCCCCATGCACCGAGGGGTTGCCGGTTCGATTCCCAGTCAGGGCACATGCTCAAGTTGCCGGCTCGATTCCCAGTGTGGGGCATGCAAGAGGCAGCCCATCACTCTCTCCCTTCCTCTCTCTAAAAATCAATTTTAAAAATCTATTTTTTTTTTAAGACAAAAGATCAGCGTATAATGCTCTTTTGCTCGCCCGCGGTGGGAGCGCAGGGGTTGCAGCTGCTCAGTAAGGCAGGGTCCCGCGGCTCCCGGTACGACCAAGCCTGGGCGCCTTCTCGATGGCCGTGCGAAGGGCCAGAGAACCGAAAGGAAGAGCTGAGGCCGAAATCCACCACGAGAGCTCCCCCTAAGACCCCTCATCCTGGACCCTTTTAAAAAATATACATTTGTATTGATTTCAGAGAGGAAGGGAGAGGGGGAGGGAGACAGAAACATCAGTGATGAGAGAGAATCGTCGATCGGCTGCCTCCTGCATGTCTCCTACTGGGGATCGAGCCCACAATCCGGCATGTGCTCTTGACTGGAATCGAACCTGGGACCCTTCAGTTATCAGGTTGATGCTCTATCCACTGAGCCAAACCAGCTAGGACATCCTGGACCCTTTAGTCCTGGCCCACCCCCCGTCACCCCCCCACCCCACCTCCCACCCCCCACCCCCCTGGTTCTGCAGCTGCACAGCCCCTGCCTGGGAGGCCGCTGGGCGGGCAGCTGGCGGCTGCAGGCGTTTCACCTCCTGGTCCGCATTCCCGCCTGGACGCTGGCTGCACTGCCTCCCTGTGTGCGCACGTGGTGCTGAGCGAAGATCTGGCCCATCCTAACGAGAGGAGGCCACACCCTAAGGCTGGCCTGTGTGGGTTGTTTAAAACAGCGCTTTCTCCTCTTGCCGTCAGTCCTTTATGCCTTGGAGTTCTTTATAGACCAGTGTGAGAATTACAGAGCCAAGAGCAAAAAGGCAAAAAGTGCTTCTAACGTTACCGTAGGCATAACTCTGGATTCGTCCGGACTCTGTGACTCTGGCCCAATGAACTCCATGGTCCGACCTTTATACGTCAGGAGGTGGGGCGGGGAAGCTTCACATGAGGTTTTGTTGGGCTTTTCTGAAGGAAACATCGGCGGTCGGCACCTTTCGGACCTCACGGACCACCGGTTGGCGACCGCTGTGCTGAGTGAGCATCGCTCACCTTTTCAGCCTGAGCCTCCCCCGAAACCCACGAGAAGGCGGCGAGCCTGGAGTTAACACTTTCTGCCCAGAGCGCACTCCTTCATCCTCTGTTAGGCACAATTCCAGCGAGGCCGGCCGGCCTGGGCACTGGTGCCAAAGTGAGCCGGCAAGAGCCAGGCACCCTGCCCCGGGGCACCGGCGCTGGGGCTGGGAGGCAGCGTGGGGTGAAGGCACCTGGAAGGTCAGGGAACGCGGGCCCCTCCCCTCACGGGGTCCCAACAGTGCCTTTTAGGGAACCTTTCAGAAATAAGGCCTTCCTCCGACACGATTTCCTCTTACAATGAACCATAGTTCACTCCCACTTCGCTAGTCTGACGTCTGTAATAATTTACACACACACCGTAACAGACGTCTTGCTGAGCAAGAAAGGTCAAAGGGGGAACCTCTCATGTACATAAGAGAAAAACGTGTTTGTCACGATTCTGGAAGCCCTCGCTTGTGTATTAGTACTTCAGTGGTGGCTTAAAGCAGCGGTTCTCAACCTGTGGGTCCCGACCCCTTTGGGGTTCGAACGACCCTTTCACAGGGGTCGCCTAAGACCGTCGGAAAACACGTATATAATTACGTTACGATTCATAACAGTAGCAAAATTACAGTTACGAAGTAGCAACGAAAATAATTTTATGGTTGGGGGTCACCACAACATGAGGAACTGTCTTAAGGGGTCGCGGCATTAGGAAGGTTGAGAACCCCTGAAAAGGATTCTCTCTGTTCCCTAAACAAACCCGCCACTGACTGCAGACGGCAACCTTCTGTTTTCCCCTCCGTTGGGTTTCTGTACAGTTTTGAGGGAACTGTAACCAGATTTCTTTTAAAATGTTGAAGGGGGATGAAAAGATGCCACCCCCAAAATATGCCACTGTGGCATAAGGGTTACTCTGGGCGGAAGGCAATCGGGAAAAAGCAGGCCCAGGAAAGCCCTCTGCCCTCCAGCTCTTTGCCGAAAAGCAGGGCATCAGTTTCCCGTGTGATGTGCCCCGTCTCGGCCAGTAAGCGAGCAGCCTGCATCCCCGGGGGTGGGGAAGGCGCGCGGTGGGTCTGCACCAGCACAACCTTCCCAGATAACCCGGTCTTCCACGCGCCTCTCCGACAGCTCTCCCTCCCGCCATTCACTGCCTCTGGAGGCCAAACCTCTTTTCCTTTGTCTCGTCACATCTCAACCATCTATGGCCTGTTGTTAAAATGTCATATGAGCCCCTTCCCCCAAATTTAACTGTTTCTTTGGATCTTTATTTCTCTTCCAGGAAACCTTCTGTGCGTGTTAAAACAGTGACATCAAATAAAACTGACGTGCCTTCTCTCCTGTTAAGCTGCCCGCCGCTGTCAGGCTAATTCACAGGCCCCAGGTGCAGAACCTAAGAGGCAAGAGGGAAGGTGTTTCCTCTCTACAATAGCATCTAACTAGATTAATGCAGAGGGGTGGCCTCATCCTTTAATCTGACCTATGAGATTTTATCATCTGGTAAATAATTTTGAGGGGGAAATAGTTAATTCCTCGCCATATCCTGGAACCTATCTGCATCCGTCCCAGCACCCCCAGGAACATTCATTTCTTGAGTCTGGAGACAAGCAGATGAGAGATGCGGACTCCAGAGATTTACAGGCTGAGAACGAAACAGCTGTGGGAGCTTTTCTTCCTCGGGGGCCTGCTCCCGTTTGCCAGGTGATTCCCTGCCTGGCTGCTCTCCCTGCTGGGCCCCGCGGTCACCCTTTGCCGAAGGAGCTAAGCTTTTACTCCTGACCCAGGTGGGAGACATGTGAGAGCGTGAGAGGAAGGGGCTCAGAGCTTCCTCAGGAGAGGGGTGGGGCGAGAGCCCAGGAGGTAAGTGCACTTTAGTCCTCACCCTCCCCTCTGGCATCACACTCCCCTCTGGCATCACGCTCCCCTCTGGCATCACGCTCCTCCTCATGTGGTCACCCTGAGGGTGTGACCACAGTACCTTCAGTTTATGTGTGTGTGTGTGTTTTGTTTTGTTTTTAATCCTCACCCAAGGATATTTTCCCATTGATTTTTACAGAGAGTGGAAGAGAGAGGGAAAGACACCGAGAAATATGGATGTGAGAGAAGCACATTGATGGGTTGCCTCCTGCACGTGCTCGGGGGCGGAGCCTGCAACCAAGGTAAGTGCCCTTGACCCATCCGTCCACAGGCTGACGCTCCAACCACTGAGCCAAACAGGCTAGGGCTGTGCATGTGTGTTCTCTATCCAGAAAGTGCAAGTCGGCCCCATGTCCACATCTTCCCTGGGGCGCTGGAACCAGGAAGAATCCGTTTCACAACACATGTGGTCGGGAGGTGAGGCAGATGGTCGCCAGCATCGAGGAAATTATTCCAAAGCTGAGTAGACGCCGTCCCCCTCCCTCATCAGGTGAACTTCCCCTTTCGTGCAGAGAGAGAAGCACCCCACGTATTGACCACGGATCTAACCCGCGGTGGCAAAGGGGGAGACTGGACACTTCACTGCCGAGCAGTTCACGGTCAGGCGCTTCGCACGCCTCCCGCACGCCCGCCGGAAGCCTCGGGTCCGTGCCCACGGAAGCCGCAGAAACAAAGGTATGGGGTGCCATTCCCAGTTCCTGTTGGCTCCGCGGTCCCAGCGCCTCACTCCGGTTCCTTTCAGATGCCCTTTCCTCCTGAGAAGGTGCCTTGGTTATTCCTTCAAACCCCACAGAGGGCGTCCGTCTGCCAACACGGAGCGGGCGCAGGTGCCCGGGGTGGAGGAGGCCGGAGGAGGGGGACCACGGAGGGGCCAGGCCGAGAGAGTCAGGCGGGGCTCTGAGTACAAAGAAGAGAACTGGCCGGCTAACCTGATGGGAGGGGAGGTTGCGGGAAGGACGGGAAGCTCATAGGACAGAGGTTAAAGCTGAACAGGTGGGGGTGGAGGGCGGGCAGGAGTGAGGGGCGGGGAAGGGCCGGCTGTGAAAAGAGGAGGTGGGGGGGGGGGGTGCGGTTCTCTACAGGGCACCACCTTTGAAACACATCTGCTGCATTGTCTTGTTGTCAATTCTGATGCCATAAGGGTCAAGGGTCAAATTCCCAAGCCGGGACTTTGATTGGCCAAGCGTTTGCCAGGCCCTCGAGCAGGTGGGGCCTATTGGTGGACACCCTATTGAGCCACTGACTTTCTGGAGGGCAGGGTGATCAGTTCCCCACCCAGGGGAAAAGGAGGGGCCGTGATAGGTGTGAGGGGTGGGGATGCAGCTGAGCCTCGCAAATTCAAAGCCGGCAAGTGAGATGGAGCCGGAGGGAGGAAGGACAGAAGGCCCCGGGGCTGGAGGGGCTGGAGGTGCTGGAGGGCAGGAGCCAGAGGCAGGACACTGTGGTGTCTGCGGGGTGTTCAAAGTGTGTTGAACATCCATAAAAGGTTAAAAATGGGAGGGGCATGACCTGGTTTTCATTTTAAAAGGCTGCGCGGGCAGGAGGGCAGAGGATGTTGGACTGTGAACTCGACAGAGCGAGTGCCCTGTGGGCGCCCCGTCAGCACGGGGCGGCGCTGAGAATGGAGCATGGACCATGTAGGGAGGAACTGCTCTCCCTCCGCCCTGCTGAACTCTGTGCCTGGGGCCTGCAAATTACAACTAGACTGACAGCCCTAGCCAGGTTGGCTCAGTGCATAGAGCTTTGGCCTGTGGACTGAGGAGTTCTGGGTTCTATTCCGGCCAAGGGCACATGCCCGGGTTGCAGGCTCGTCCCCAGTAGGAGCAGCCCATCAATGATTCTCTCTCGTTGACGGTCCTATCTCTCTCCCCTCTCCCTATCTCTCTGAAATCAATAAAAAAAATATATTCTTTCTAAAAATTGTTTAAAGTATTACAAATAGTAGTACCTATGTCTCTTCCCCCGCCCCCCCATTGACCTCCTCCCGGCCTCCCCCACCCCCCGGCATATGCCCTCACCCCCCTAGTGTCTGTGTCCATTGGTTATGCTTAAAAACATATATATTCTTAAAAATAATAAGATAAAATTAGACTGACAGAAGACAGATGAATAGGAGAAAGAGCACAGATCTTATTTTTACGTGAAAACGCTTTTTTAACTGGGGACTTGGCATTATAACAAAAAGCAATATACTGTGGGAAAATGCCAAGCTAGCAGAAAGGGGCTTCTAGGGGCAGTGCATTGTGGGAAGGTGACTGTGCGGGCAGTGAATGGCAGAGAAGCTTAAGCAGGGCTTAGGTAAGGGTTTGTTCATGCGGATTCACCTCGGTGCCATCTCCATCGCTGGCGACAGGGTGCCCTCCTATGTGGGAGAAGGGGGTACACCTTCCGAGAGAGCTCGTGCCCTGCGTTTAGCAGATCAGAGGAGGGCAGAGAGCCCTTCCTGTGTCTGCTTTTTCTCAATTCCCGTCAGCCCGAAACGGCCCTTATGCCGAGGTGGCGTGTTTCGGGAGGGCATGGGACCACGGTCAGGCTGGCCAAGGGGGAGGGGAGGTCACATATAAGAAGGAGAAGAAACAGACGTCACACGTGCAGGAGACACAGAGTGGTGACCTGAGTTCTTTGGCCTGAGGAACAGCAATCCGCTGTCAGAGCCAAGTCCAAGACCAGGTGGCCCTGATGGTGGGGAGGACCCGCAGGTACCTGGCACCCAGGAGGCAGGCGTGGAGGAGGGAGGAGAGGAGACTCTGCGAGTCTAGGTACATAATTGGGTCCAAAGTCTAGAGGCTGAGACAGGACAGGTGCCCGGGACAGCCTGTCTGTTCCCTGCGCCCTAGTTTGTCTTCTTGCCAGAGAGAGAAGGAGATGCAGAGACCCAGGTGGCCTTGACTGGAGCAAGTCCAGGCTCCCTGGGTCTCCCTGAGTGAAGAGCAGGGTGCTCGGGAAAAGGGGTGTGAGGGTTAGACAGTGGAGGTTAGAACTAGAACTTTCCTGTTTATCCTACACATGTGACTGCACGCATGTGCAAAGGTCCATGTCCAAGGATGCTCACTGAGGCGCTGTGTGCAAGCGCCAGCAAACAGACCAGTAAATAGGGCAACAGCCTTAAAGTTCCTCAGTAGGGGATTGGTTAAAGCAACCATGGGCATGCAAATAGTGGAATAGTATGCAGCCATGAAAAAGGATGGAGTAGACCAATGTGTGCTGATAGAGAGTAACATACAAGAGACTGGAAAAAAGCAAACTATAGGGGAAAAAAGCATGTACAGAGTGATTGACAAGAAGAAAAAAAAAAACAGGCATAGAAATATGTC
Organism: Myotis nattereri; assembly: GCF_964212035.1. Taxonomy (NCBI): domain Eukaryota; kingdom Metazoa; phylum Chordata; class Mammalia; order Chiroptera; family Vespertilionidae; genus Myotis; species Myotis nattereri. The sequence goes on along the minus strand of NC_138077.1, from coordinate 212,451,507 downwards.
AGAGCCAAGTCCAAGACCGGGGTGTCCTGGAAGGCGGGGAGACGCTTACTGGCACCAGGCACCCAAGCAGGCAGGCTTGTGTGGACATGGAAAATCTTCGGAAGGAAAGACAAAATATTAACAGTGATTTTGTCTGAAGAGAAGGGCTGGGGCTGGAAAAGGTCATTCTGCTTTCCATCTACTTGGCTGCTGTTTCTCTGAGCAGACCTTACTTCCATAATAAAATGCCAATTAATAAAAACTATTTTAGAATCGGGGTAAAGACTCAGAACTCACTAGAAAGAGGTGGGATCTTCCATACGTGGGGGAACTGCTGAAAACCCACAGCCACTGTCACCCCAAAAGTTTGAGAAACCTTCCTCTACGGCCAGGCCTGCGACAGCCACGCCCACGCTCACCACTTCCATTTGAGCATGTGACGGATTCGGGCCTGCACCTCTGCACTAAGAGCAGAAACATTTAGTAAAAGCTGTCAGGTGGAAAGGGAAAACAGAATCGATCACAGATATGATCATAAAAACCCAACTGAATTTTAGAACCAGTAAACTTTTTGGAGCTAAGAACGCTTACATGGTCCTTGGATTTCAGATGAACAGATAACACTCAGGTGCATTCCTGTATACCAGCAACACTATATTTTTAAAACTACCATGTACAAGAGCAAGAGAATTTACATAACTAAGGAATAAATAGAGCAGAAGATGTGTAAGACATTGATAAAGGAAATGGTAAGACTATAATTATAAATTGTATAACACCAAGTATCTATACTAATAAAAGCCTAGCGCGCAAACGATGTCGTTGCAAGATGGCTGCCACAAGATGGCCACGTGCACAGTGGAAGCCAGGCCCAGTGGCCACTCCGCACGGTGAGGCCTGGGGGTCCCACGGCTCCGCACAGTGCAGAGGAGGCCAGTCCTGGCGGAGGAGGCGGGTCGCGGCAGAGGAGGGCAGTTGGGGGTGATCAGGCTGTCAGGGGAGAGGTTGGGGGGCAATCAGGCAGGCAGGTAGGTGAGTGGTTAGGAGCCAGTGGTCCCGGATTGTGAGAGGGATGTCCGACTGCCAGTTTAGGCCCACAGGGATGGGGCTTAAACCAGCAATCGGACATCCCCAGAAGGGTCCAAGATTGGAGAGGGTGGAGGCTGGGCTGAGGGACACCCCCCCCCCCAGTGCACGAATTTTGTGCACTGGGCCTCTAGTACAGTTTTTAAAATTGTTTAAACTGTGTGTATTGAAACATACAGAAAGGCTCTGTGCTATGTTCATACTCAATATCGTATAAAGATGTTAATACACATCAATATTAATACACTCAGTGTACTACCAATCAGAAGTCCCATAAGGAATGCTGAAGAATTGACCAGCTTACCCTGGGGTTTAGAATTTACAAAGAACTCCTACAAGGAACCCAGGAAAAGGGAACCCCAAAGCAGAAACCCCAATGACCAGTAAATGAGAACATTGCAATCAGGCCCGCCGCCTGCTTTTGTGAAGTTTTATTGGAACACGCCCGTGTGTTTTCATATTGTCCGAGGCTGGGTTACAGCTACAGCAGCTGAGGGAAGCCGTAAAACAGAGGGCACTTGACCTGCAAAGCCTAAAATAGTTATAACCGCATTCTCAGTGTGTTGACCCCTTTTCTAAACACTTATCGAGGCATAGAGATTCATAAATGCTGGTAGATTTTAAGAAACAGATACTATAATGCAGTGAATATAGTAGACCACGGCTACATGCATCAACACGGATAAATCTCAAACACACAGCATTGTATAAAGCAAGCCACAGAGTGAGGCAGATATATGGTTTGATGCTATTTATGTAAAGTTTGGCTGCATATACAAAATAGTGTGCATGCTTATAGACATGTGTGTTTGTAGTGATAGAATTAAAATGTGCACGGAAATAAAGTCGTTCTCACGGGGGAGCGAGGGGGCAGGATCAGGGGCCAGGGAGGGGGGGTCCATAGCTTCAAAAGTGTCTTTAATAGTTTATTCTCTAGATGACATAACATGCAAATATAGGAAGATGGTTTCGAAGCTGGGTGGTGGGTCCATGCATGTTCATTCGATTTTTTTCTGTACTTTCCAGTATGCTAGAACTATTTCGTGATTTAAAAAACCGAAGTTCAGGAGGTCATGGTTTGACTCCTGGTCAGGGCACATGCCCGGGTTGTGGGCTTGATCCCCAGTGTGGGGCGTGCCGGATTCTCTCTCATCATTGATGTTTCTACCTCTCCCTCTCCTTTCCTCTCTAAAATCAATAATACCCCCACCTCATGTGGCTCAGTGGATAGAGCATAGGCCTGTGGATTGAAGGGTCCCGGGTTTGATTCCGGTCAAGGGCACCTGCGTCAGTTGCAGGCTCCCAGCCCTGGTGGGGGCATGCAGGAGGCACCAATCAATGTGTCTCTCTCTCATCAGTGCTTCTCTCTGCCTCTCTCTCTCTCCCACTCGCTCTAAACATCAATGGAAAAAATATCCTCGGGGGAGGATTTTAAAAAATACATAAATTATAGATATTGAGAGGCCAGATTATTATGACCACCCCACCAGTACTTCATTGACATTTCCAAAAATACTGAATAGTGGAAACTTCCTAAGCAAATGCTCTCGAGGTTTTATTATCATTTGCATAACTAATTCACGTCATTGTACTGATGGGGTGGTCATAATAATCTGGCCACTCGGTGTATTAAAAACACCAAAGCTCCAGCGCCAGGCCTCCCAGGCTGGCGACGTCACCTTATGTAAGTCACTCCCTCTTTATGCCTCTTCTCTCTGTGAGACAGGCTGTGTTAGAGGACCTGCCAGGTCCCTCCAGCTCCAAAACTGAATGACTCACCCACTGGTGAGCGGATGAGCCACCCGAGGTCTGTGCACACCAGGGATTGCTACTTGGCAGGAGACGGAATGCAGGTCAGACACGTGCTCCAACATGAGTGAGCCTCGAGGACGTTATGCTGAGCGAGAGGCAGATGCAGGAGGCCGCGCACTGTTTGGTTCCATTCACATGACATGTCCAGAGCAGGCTCACCCTCCGACAGAGAGCAGCTGCCCCGGGACCGGGAGAGGGGAGGCTGGAGGGCGATGGCTGAGAGGGGGAGGTTCTCTTCGGGGTGATGGAAATGTTGGACACTGACTGTGGCCATGGCTGCACCGCTCTGTGAATAGACTGAAAGCCGTAGAATTGTGCACGTCCAATGGGTGAACTGTAGGGTGGCTGAGCTGTATCTCAGTCAAGCTGTTAAAAATGAAAAGGTTCCATTTTCCCTCCAAATTTTTTTTTTCCAATGACCCTGCATTCATTCTGGGAATATTCCCCTGTGAACCACTGGCCAATGTCACGGCTACGTGACTTCCAAGCTCGGTTACTTTCTAGAAATGTCAGGGACAGCTTCTGTTAGGAACACTGGGTGCTCCTGTTTAACCTTTTCAATTGCCCGGATCTGGGAACTGGAGGGAGAAAGGGGCTTCGTTCCCGCGGCCTGGCCCCGGGCCCTGGGGAACTGATGAAGGGAACCGGGACACGGAGGGCCCTTCTCATCAAGCCCACGTCAGCGAAAATAAAATCCGGGCCCCGGTGACGGTCGTGGCCACCAGGGAAGATACACGGGATGGAAACACTGTCGCCATGACACGCTGCGTCCTGTGGTTTAGTTCCCGTCCGAGCACGAGGAGACGGCAGCTTTGGTGGAGCCACAGCCACGTGAGCTTGTTTCCAGCCTAAAGGCGCTTCCTGCCGGGGCCCGACGTCGTGGCCCTTCCCCGGGCGTGGCCGCTGGCAAGTGCCTGGGAAAATCTCCGTCCGGGATCCGGACGTGCTCCTCACAGGTCCTCCTCCTCCGAGAGCCGGTGAGGAGCGGGCAGGGATCACGCCGTTTCTGCAATAAAGCCCGGCACGTCCACAATAAAAGTTAATGATTGTGCAGAGGCGCTCAGACAGGTCAAAGGAGTCCAGACGGAAGGCGCTGGGAGGAATCCGAGTGTCCACGCACACGTAATCTACGCAGCCGGATTCGGATACGGTTGTAGAATTTAAGAATCAGGAAGACACCCTCTTCCGACCCCAGAATCGTCTAGTTCAACTTCTTATTTCATGGACAAGGAAACCAAACCTCAGAAAGGTCAGATGACTTGGTCGAGGTCAGCAGCCTCAGACCCCTGGTGGGGGGAGGGTAACACGTCGAGGTTCATTGATGACTTTATGCTTGTACGACCATGAGTATCCCTGTGCTGCTTCAGTTGTTCACCCAACAAGCATTTACTGAGCTCCTACTGTGTGCCAGTCCGGGGCTGGATGGTAAATATTTTAGGTATTTTGAGCTGTATGTTCTCCGCTGTGACCCCTCCGGTCTGCGGCCGCGGCGTGGCCACACAGAGACGCTGTGTACGGAGCGGGCCCGGCCGGGCTCCAGAATCCGGCCGTGAACTGGGGTTTGTTGTCCTGAGCTAGTCCTCGGTGCCTTCAGAGGAAAATGGGGAGACTGGCCCTAACCGGTTTGGCTCAGTGGATAGAGCATCAGCCTGTGGACTCAAAGGTCCCAGGTTCGATTCTGGTCAAGGGCATGTACCTTGGTTGTGGGCACATCCCCAGTAGGAGGTGTGCAGGAGGCAGCTGATCGATGTTTCTCTCTCATTGATGTTTCTGGCTCTCTATCCCTCTCCCTTCCTCTCTGTAAATAATCAATAAAATATATTTAAAAAAAAAAAAAAGGAAATAGGGAGACTATTACCCACCCTACAGGTGTTCTCAGGACTGGTCCCTGAACCACAGTTCCCGAAAGTAAGCATGATGTTGTGTGAGCTATTATTACTTTTTTATAAAAAATTCTAGTGGCCTGGTGCACGAATTTGTGCACATTGAAAGGAAATTAATTAGAGGAAATATTTTAATATCGCCATTCACCCTTTCTCTATAACAGAAGTGTCAACCAAACTCACAATCGACAATGACAGATGGAAACACACCCGTGCGATTGGCGCCAGCGAGAGCTTTATATGTATCACGCATGCGTGAGTCAACTTAGCCTTTTATAGATATAGAATAAACTTGCTTAATTAGACCTGCTTTCTGATTTAGCTAAACTTTTCCCATCCCAGTGAAGCACCCCAACTTCTCTTTCAGGTAATTATCAGCAACACAGCAGCAAATATCAACACAAAGCAGATTATTATTATAGATCATGCAGGGAGAACAAAGGGTAAAATATTTAACTGCAGCAGTGTTTGACTATATTCTGTGCAGTGAGAAAAACTGAAGTCATTTTCAAGGTCCACCATTTCTTCTTTTCAGTCGCGTCAAATTTCTAAGCTTTCTAAATCTCCGTTTTCCAGCTAATGAAAAGAAAATAGGATTCCACCGAGTCTCTTCTCTACCTACTCCAGGACTTCTGTGAGGATCAAATGAGATGAGGCATGGGAAAATGATTCACAGACATTTGGTTACAGTATAAAGTGTTTACACCTGGCTATAAAGCAAGTCATGTTCCTGGGCTGAAGAAACTGCAAGGAGGCTAGTTGCTAGGGAGAGGAAGCTGGGTGTTGCTACGTGACATCATTACCCGGCACCCACAGCCACCGTTTCCGGGCTGGGCTGGACTGTGGGCCACATTTTGTGCCATGGGGTCTTGGCAGCGTCGGCTGCTATTTGGTGGGCTGTCATTCCGGGTGGTGGCAGGGCCTGTGTCTCATTTGGGGAAAGCCAAGTGTTGCTTTGTGGGTGCCAGGTCCGCGGTTACCGTTTCGCTGTAAGTGGCCAGTGCATGTCACGGCAGCTCCTGCATTGAGCATCTTCCCCCTGGTGGTCAGTGCACATCATAGCGACCGGTCAAACACTTAGCATATTAGCCTTTTATAGAGAGAGATTTTTATTGACTTCAGAGAGAAAGGGAAAGGGAGAGAGAGATAGAAATATCAATGATGAGAGAGAATCATTGATTGGTTGCCTTCTGCACACGCCACACTGGGGATAGAGCCTGCAACCTGGGCATGTGCCCTGACCGGGAATCAAACCATGACCTCCTGGTTCATAGGTTGACATTCAACCACTGAGCCACACCGGCTGGGCTACTATTACCTTTTTCAAACATATTAGTTATCTTTAAAAATTGTGGCAAAATATAAAATGTATCGTTTGGACTATCGTTCAGTGTGCGCTTTGAGAGAGGGTGGGAGCGTAGACACGGAGCGCTGAGGATGGCTGGCTGCAAGGTGTTGGGAAGGCCAGTTTGAGGGGCCTGGCGCAGGGAGGGCGGGGCCCGGGAGGGGGTCAGGAGGGCGGAGGGCAGCATCTAAGGAGAACAGGCCCTGTGTTTGGTCTCAGCGTGTCAGGGCTGGAGGCCCTGGGCAGGGAGCCCTCGGCAGAGGACTGGCGGGGGCCGTGGGGGCAGGGTGCGGGTCTGAGATGCGTCCGGGGTGACACCATAAGGGCTCAGGTTCAGGAACACTGGGGGAGCGAGGGCAGTGACAAGGACAGACCGGGGCCACCACCTGGAAAGAAGGGGGCGCTGTTCTGTGGCCAATGTCTTTCCTGGCTGGTCCTTTGCCTTTTGCTTTTGCTGGGGTTGGGGTCACTCGAGCTCACGGTGAGAGCACGTTTGCCCTCACATTTTATTTACGTGAACGCTCAGTACGTCTGGTCACGGAAATTCCGGGCCACGCCGCACCAGCCTCCGAGAAATCGGGTCCTCGGGGCCCGCTGAGAACGAAGGCCAGGCCGTGCGCAAACCCAGAGCTGCTCACCGCTTCTCCCGGCGTCAGGGGGGCCCCCGTCTTCCTGGAACCGTCGGTGTGACACCATTCCAGGTATAACCCAGAAAAGTGTCAGATAGTAAACGGAGCGTGCTACCTGGCGGCCGCAGCACCTGCTGAATCACCTTTTAAAACAATCACAGCACAGCCGTTTCTCCCACGCCCGCAGCTCCGGCCGCAGGAATTAATTACATCACCTGCAAAATTAGCCCCGTGTTTTGTCTCCAGAGGTCAATGTTCAGACGGGGACATGGCTTAGTGCTTCCAAACACAGGGCTCAGCGTATAAATATTTATCTCAGGACAGAACTCACTGTACACATTTACCTTATCAGGCAGTTACCTGGGGCGAGGAGTCCCTGTCTGCTTCCTGTCCCAATGTCTCTTGCCCAAGACTTCGGGCCATTGTTTATGTGACAGAGTGTTCTGTCCCCTTCCCTTTCTCCTGGAATGAAAGCACAGGGTGTTAAACAAATACGTCCCGGCCTGCCCCGACCTGATTGCAGAGAGCAGCCAGTCCTAGGTGTTTGCTAGAAAGATCTGACAACTGTTAGGAGAGAGAACATTGGCGCTACGCCCACGGGGGAGCACGGAGCGTTGCGCCAGCCCCGCCCGGACTTTGCTGGCCCGGGCGCCCTGTGGCCAGCGCTCTCGGCGGACTTTGTGGGATGTTCGAGCTTTTGATAGTGAAGAGGATGCAACAGAGATTCGGGCGAACAACGATCACAGACACGATGTGCGGGAAACACACGGCCTTCCCGCTCACGACCGTTTTCTAAGTTTATAAAACGCGAATGGGGGAGCCACATGGGCCCGTTGGCCTGCGTCTGGCCACGTGTTTGTTTTGGCCACTCTGAGCTTTGATTTCGCAAGTTCTCCTTCTAACCAGCTCGGGCAATTGTTACGGGAGGAAGCCCAGCGGGGCTGGGGGGCCAAAAATTCGGTTGGGCATTTCCCCGCCCCTCACCCCATGCTGGCCCTGAGGAGTGGGCCCGGGACCTGAACAGGAAGCTCAGGTTGGACTAAGTGAGAGGATGGGCAGGGACCCCCCGTGAGCTATTTGCAAGTGTGTTCCATACCCTCCCACATCCGGGGGCTCACGGGTCAGTCCTCACGGACCTGGTGTGGATTTATCAGAATCCATTTCTAGTCACTCAGCCTCTTCTTGGTCTCAACCCAGGAGCCTCTGCCAGCTGGGGAGCTACTAGCTCAAGGTTTACTAGCAACTGTGCATTGTTCTATTTTAATTGGCATATTTTTAAAACTGATTTTTTTAGAGAAAGAGAGAGAGAGGGAGAGATAGAAACATCGATGAGAGAGAAACATCCACCAGCTGCCCTCCTGCACGCCCCCTACTGGGGACCCAGGCTTGTGCCCTGACCAGAACCTTACCTTACCTTGCCGGTGACCTCTTGGTGCATGGGTCGATGCTCAACCACTGAGCCACACCAGCCGGGCTAATTTGCATATATTTTTATTCGATTGTCCATTTGTATCTCTCTTTTCTCAATTGCCTGCTGCCCTTTGCCTACTTTCTCAATAGGTTTTAATATCACATTAAGAATATCAACACCCATTCCTACGATGCCGCTCCAGCCCTGGGCACTGTACATGGGTTTTTCTTCTCCTTTTATTTTTTTTGGCGGGGGGAAGGGAAGGGCATGGATTTTCCTATTTCTATGTACCCCTTCCTAGCTTCAGGAGATAATTTTCAAAACTTTGGTAAATACATTCCTATTAACATCCACGGACCCCGCCAGGGCAAGGCGTGGTCTGGCGTGGGCATCTGGGCTTCTGCACCCGGATGTGCCGGGACCCAGGAGGCAGGGGCTGTGCCTGCCTCCCGACAGAGCGCCTGTGCAGAAACCAGCCTCTAGTCCCCCCCGAACCCCCACTGTCCAGGCGAGGAAGTAAAAAACAAAACCTAACGATTTCCTTCTGACCCAACGCCTGCTTCTATTCTGGTGCTTGTTTGAATGGCTCTTCTCCAAGACAGTGATGGGTGCAGGTCACAGCCTTGTTACTTTATGGCGTCCAGTCTCCCGGCCACGGCTGCGGCCTCCAGCCTGCCACTCATTCTGAAGTGCAATTAAATAAGAATGTACCGAGCATTCGAGTGAGAGACAGACCCACAGGCAAGGGCCTGGGGGACCCACGGTCATCTAAGGTGAGAAGACTCGCCAGGACACCAGCAGGAGACTGACAGCTCAGTCATCTTGGGGGAAGGGATGTCTAGCCTGAGAGCTCAAGGGTCCTGTTGGGGTGAAATTGTGTCCCACCCCACCCCCCAAAGATATGTTTGAGTCCTATCCCCAGTACCTGTGAGCGTGACCTTATTTGGAAACCACGTCATTGCAGAAGCAATTAGTTCAGAAGAGGTCACACTGGGCTTAGTATGCGAGACAACACAGAGGAGAGGGCCACGCGAAGATGAAGGCCGAGACCGGAAGGATGCAGCCACAAGCCAAGGAATGTTGGCATCCCCAGAAGCTGGAAGGGGCAGCAAGGACCCTCCCCTACAGATTTCAGAGGGAGGGCGGCCCTGCCAATGCCTTGATGTTGGACTTCTGGCATGCTGAGTGGTGAGAGAATTCACTTCTGCTTTTGTTGGTAATCCTCACCGGGGGCTGTTTTTTCCATTGATTTTTAGAGAGAGTGGGGGGGGGCGGGGATCGATGTGAGAGAGACACATGGATTGGTTGCCTCCTGCATGCACCCCAACCGGGGCTGGGGATGGAGCCTGCAACTGAGGTGCGTGTCCTTGAGCGGAACAGAACTCACGACCCTGCAGTCTGTGGGCCGACACTCTAACCACTCAGCACACCGGCCAGGGCACTTCCTGTGTTTTAGGCCCAGTTTGTAATCATTGTCATTGGTAGGAAACCAATCCAATGGCAGGAGCCAGGCACGTGCAGAAGGGGCTGAAGAGGGTCCCTGGGCTGTAGGACAGCAGGTGCAGTGGCTCCACTGAGCCCCAAACCTGGGCAAGTTCAAGGGGCCTAGAGAACGCTTACAGGCCGGCCGGGCTTTCCCCGGGGAACTTGTCAGGGATTGGTGGGGTGAAGGGAGCTGTGTTGGGGGGGCCGCAGGGGGGTGGCAGAGCCGCCTCATGGGGGAGCTGTGGGGGGGGCGGGGGGTGGCAGAGCCGCCTCATGGGGGAGCTGTGGGGGGGTGGGGGGTGGCAGAGCCGCCTCATGGGGGAGCTGGGTGGGGGCAGCAGGGGCAATGGCAGAGCCGCCTCATGGGGGAGCTGGGTGGGGGCAGCAGGGGGGTGGCAGAGCCGCCTCATCGGGGAGCTGGGGGGGGCAGCAGCGGGGTGGCAGAGCCGCCTCATGGGGGAGCTGGGGGGGGCAGCAGGGGGTGGCAGAGCCGCCTCATGGGGGAGCTGTGGGGTGGGCAGCAGGGGGGTGGCAGAGCCTCCTCATGGGAAGGAGGCTGTGCTGGGGGACACGGAGGGATGAAGGGACAGGGACCTTGTCGGGAGCAGCGGGCCCAACGCCAGGATGGTGCAGGGAGAGGGAGGCAGTGGAAGGTGCTGGAATCTCGTCGGTGACTTCGGAGCGGGTGAGCTAAAAGGAGAGGAGACGCAAGCGCGTGTCGGTGATCATCGGTGCGTGTGCGCAGGAGCTCCCGCTGCGGGTGGCGGCGCCTGCGAGGTGAGGCCGGGGAGCCGGCGGGCGGGTGGCGGCAGGACACGCTGTGGCTCTGACAGCACGTGGCTCCGTCTCTCCTCTGACTCATCAGTCTTGGCTCCGATGACTCGGCTGATTCCAACACTCAAGTCCCCGCCCTCCCATCCGCGCCCGGGAGAAGATGCCTGCCCCCCCCCCCCCCCTTGGATCTGCGGGTGACAGTCCTGCCCCAGAGTCGTCCTCTCCAAGGGCCTGAGCACTGACTCAACGCCCTGAGGAGCCGGTTCTGGGAGGACGGCCGACCCCCTCCCCCTCCTGGGGGCCCCACTGGAAGAGACGGTGCCAGCACCTGCGGCCAGAGGCCTCACTTCCTGATCAGAGGCTGTTTGCTTACAAATAAGCAATAGATGGAGCCTCATCATTGAAACAGCGAGAAGCCGGAAGGTCGCCCAGCGGTGCCCGGCTGCCTCAGCCCGTGACCCGGTTTCTCCAAGACTTGCTGATGTTGGTGGCGCTGGAGCGGGGGCCTGGCCGGGGCGGTGCCCTTTCCCAGGGGCCGCTCTGTGTGATGCAGCCGGGAGGGGCCGCACGGATAGAGCCTGGGATGGCCACAGAGAGATGGAGGCAGCCAGGCCAACATAAAACGATGACCGTTTAAAAGCACGTCAACCACACGTCGGTCCCAGGCCCCTTCCCACCCTCCCGGGCAAGGCTGCCGCCGCAGGGCTTTGTGAATTTTTTTATTTTTCAAAATATTTTTATTGATTTCAGAGAGGAAGGGAGAGGGGGAGAGAGAGAGAAACATCAATGACGAGAGCGAATCCTTAGAGGCCTGCCTCCCGCACACCCCACGCTGGGGAGCGAGCCCACAGCCCAGGTGCGTGCCCTTGCCCAGGAACCGAACCCGCGACCCCTCGGCTTGCTGCCTGACGCTCCAACCACTGAACCACACCAGCCAGGGCGAAATGTTGGCAACTTTTGTTTAAAAATGATGATTCCTGTAGGTTAGGGAAACGAGAAATTACGTTGCTGTAAATAAAACGGTGGTCCTAGCGTTAAAAACGTACACGCCCCTGGAGACAGGAGGCGGCGTTTGCGGTGGGATGCGCGCTTGTTTTATGGGGTGTGGGCATTTCAGAGACTGTTCAATGACTAAGGGAAGCCTACTCCTCGGTTCTAGAAACACGAAAACAGTTCTAGGAAAAGCGCTCTCCACACCAGTCAGGCACGTCTTCTCCAGGCGGAGGTGCAGCCCTCGCCACTCATTCAAACCAGGTGTGAACCCGGCCGGTGTGGCTCAGTGGTTGAGCATTGACCTATGACCCAGGAGGTCAGGGTTCGGTTCCCCATCAGGGCACAGGCCCGGGTTGCAGGCTTGATCCACACAGGGCAGCGGTTCTCAACCTGTGGGTCGCGACCCCTTTGGCGGTCGAACGACCCTTTCACAGGGGTCGCCTAAGACCATCCTGCATATCAGATATTTACATGACGATTCATACCAGTAGCAACATGACAGTTATGAAGCAGCAACGAAAAAATAACTTTATGGTTGGGTCACCACATGAGGAACTGTATTTAAAGGGCCAGAAGGTTGAGAACCACTGACATAGGGGGTGTGCGGGAGGCAGTCGATCCATGATCCTGTCTCATCATTGGTGTTTCTCTCTCTCCCTCTCCCTTCCTCTCTGAAATCAATAAAAATACATTTTAAAAAGAAACAACAAACAGCCATCAGGCGGCAGGCGGTGCCAATGTATTGCTCCCATACATTGGCTGATCAATAATGCTATCACGGCTCAATGGAAATCCCCACGACCAGATGTGAAATAAATCGGCCAGTCATTGGCACAGGCCACAGAATTTTGTTTTGCTTTGGTCTCGTGCTAAAATAAATTTCGTATTCGTGTTTTGTCCACTTTTTTAAAGAACCGGTTACCTTTTGTTAGGCAACTCTTTAAGTATGAAAACTTTTGAAAACGATTTCCAAAGATTTTAACACAAATTTAAAGTGTGGCTTCTCCACGTCCACCCCCGGTGGCCGCCTGACCGGGTGAGTCCCCCTCCGGAGCCTCTGTCCCGTGTTCTCCCAGGAACGGCTGCGGCGAGGCCGTTGCTACGGGCGGCCTTGCAGGCAGCTTCCTGAAACAGCCAGCAGCTTTTCTTCTCCAGAAAGAATATTCTTCTCAAACTGTCCCCAACGAGCCAGAGGAAAGACATCCATTTTCCTCTCGGGCCTCCCTGTAATCTTTTCCAACAAGAGAGCGAAGCCAAAAACGGGGAGAGTTATGGGGTCGGGCTTTTCTCGTCTACAGGGAGGGATTTTCCGCTTTCTTCCTAAAAAAGGAGCGCGTCTCTCCCCTCACAGGCCGCTGCGGGGCCTGCTTGGATTTATGTCCCGGCTCTGATGTCTTCCCCAGAAACCTTATTTATTGCCTCGGGTAGAAGCCACTTTAGAAACCACAGTCCTTGGGGCTTTGAAAGGAGCCTGGAGCCCTCTGGCAAAAGCCGCTTTTAAAAGGTTGGAAGCAGAAAACTTACCAGGTTTATTGGTGCTTATGACGATCTTTAAAGAGAAATTCATCACGAAAATGAACTTCGTAAAACTGCTTCCATGACAACTTTTGTAAAATCGGGAACCAAACGGGACAGCCGCCACCCGGCCCGGGCACCTGTGGGCGGAGGCGACTGCAGATGGGACGCACCTGTTTCTGAGTGCTGGGGGGCTGGGGGCCTGGGGGCTGGGGATTGGGGGGCTGGGGGCTGGCGGGTTGGGGGCTGGGGGGCTGGGGGCTGGGGGGTTGGGGGGCTGGGGGGTTGGGGGTTGGGGGTTAAGGGCCTGGGGGGTTGGGGCCTGGGGGGCTGGGGGGCTGGGGGGCTGGGGATTGGGGGGCTGGGGATTGGGGGGCTGGGGGTTAGGGGCCTGGGGGGCTGGGGGTCTAGGGGGTTGGGGGGTTCAGACAGTGACTTCAACGTGGAGCCTGTATTTGAAATTGTGTTCCCCGGGTCCGTGAGAACGTCTCCTGGTTGACCTGTCGGCGAGTCATCTCACCGTGGAAGGAAGGCACGGTGAACACGGATCAGCCATGCAAACCCCGATTATTTCGAGAAGGGGCTGGGACTCCCTAAGGTAGAACTAGCGGCGGGGGAGACGCGGGCGCCTGGCTGCCAGAGCCGCATAATAGGGCCATGTTCCCGCCTCACACCGGCCCCCGTTCCCGCAGCGGCCACTGCTCTCCCGGCGACTCCTCTTTGCATTCTGGTGGCGCATCCTGGGGACGAGTGGGACGGGAATAAATCTGTCCTTTCTCTCAGGGAGGATCGCTTCTCTTGGCTCGGCCGCTCCCCGGCCCCTCACAGAGACGGGGTGTCTGTCGGAGCTCCGGGCGCGGGGTCCCAGCGCCATGGCGACATCCCGCCGTGAAAGTGTCTCCTCTCGTTTTCAAGGTCAATGGACGTTCTTGCCACCAGGAAGCGGCCCTGAAAAGACGCTGGGACAGGGCAGAGCTGCCCGGGCAGAAACTCTTTCCCGTTTCCGAGGCCGTCCCCTCCCGGCTCCAGCCCGGGGACGGAGCCAGCGCGTCTCGAGGGCCGGGAGCGGCGGCGGGTCTCAGTCCGCGCCGTCCGACGCGTTTCCAGCTCTTATTTCCGATGAGTCTGCCTTGTCGTCGGCTCCTGGTAGCCGTGTTCCGGTAGCTGTGCATCTTGGACTCGTGGTGGCTTGGGGTGGGGTGGGGTGGGGAATGAGCAGCCACACCCACATGCCCTGGTTTGGACAGTAACCGGGGCAGCAGGTGGCATAGGTGCCTGGCGAGGAGCACCAGGTCTGGTGGTGGCAGATGGAGGCCCGCGAGGGCGCAGGGTCTGTGCAATGCCGGGGGCGCCGGGACCCCCTCCCAAGTGAAGGGGCAGCTGCGGCCCTCGGCTCCCCGGCCGCCGGGTGAGGAGGAGGCACGTGTTGGAAGGAGGCTGGGCGTGGGAGGCCGCATATGGCGCATGTGGGACACCTGGGTGGCCCCAAAGCCACCACTTTGGGGAGAGCCACAGAGCAGGAGAAGGCGCTTCGCTGGGCCGGCTGCAGTGTGGAGGCCCTGACCTGACGCCCGTGGTCCAGCCCGGACCCTCGGGAATGGCTGGTCTCAGTCCACCAGCCCCTCGAGGCCGGGCTCTGTGGGGCGCTGTGACGGTCATTTTATGCATCGACTTGACGGGGCGACATTGTGAGTGTGTCCATGGGGGTGTTTCTGGATGAAACTAACATTGGAATCAGGCGGCCGAGTAAGCAGATTGCCCTCCCCATGTGGTGGGCCTCCCAGGCAGGCAAAGGCAACAGACACAGAGGCTGCCCCTCTGATGAGTAAGGGGGGCTCCTCCCGCCTGGCTGCCTGGATCCGCACATTCGTCTCTTTCTTGTCTCTGAACCCAAACGGAAGCAATGCTCTCTTCCTGGGACCGGAAGTCACCCCATCAGCTCTCTTGGGTCTCTCGCCCGCCCTGCAGACCTTGGGACTTGTCAGCTCCGTGACCACATCATGTGAGCCACTTCCTGCAATAAACTTCTCTCTTTCCATCTCTATCTCTATCTCTATCCCTATCCCTATCTCTATCTCTATCTCTGTCTCTATCTCTATCTCTACCTCTACCTCTATCTGTACATATACCTATATCATCTATACCTATACCTATACCTATATCATCTATATCTATACCTATACCTATACTATCTATATCTATATCTATATCTATATCTATATCTATACCTATACCTATACCTATACCTATACCTATACCAATACCTATATCTATATCTATATCTATATCTATATCTATATCTATATCTATATCTATCTATACCTATATCTCTATCTATAGTGTCCCCCAAAATGTATACACGCTGTAACAGCCGGTAGCTCTGGCTGAGCGGAGGCGGCAGCGCTGACCAGCCTGGGAGGGTGTGTGGCGGGAGCGGAAGAGCAGAGCTGGAGGAAGCCCCGGGCAGAGATGGTGACCAGCGACCCGCGGAGACTCTGGGGGGCAGCAGGGCCAGAACCCCCTGGAGGCAGGGAGAGAGGAGTGCCCCAGGGTCACCTGGGGGTGCTCACGGGGCCTCGGGCCTCCAGGAGCCCTCGCGGCCTGGCATGGGAAGCGTGGCTGCCGTGGGTGGAGACGTGATTGAAACGCGGGTGGGGAGTGAGGAGGCGGTGTCTCCGTTAGCTGTGGGCCGGCTGCTGTTGGGCACATTCATTAACTCGCAGAGAGAGAGCATTTTATTCCCTTCAGAAGCTGTTGAGAGGAGTGGCTCCGTGCTGCTCATTTCCCGGGGAGAGTTAGGCAGCTGCATGGAGTCTGCGTGGAGGATGGAGAAGGCGTGTGGATGGTGGGTGGATGGCGCATAGGTGGCGTGTGGACAGCGTGTAGGTGTCGTGTGGGTGGCATGTGGATGGTGTGCAGATGGCATGTGGATGGCGCGTAGGTGGTGTGTGGACATGTGTATGCCATGTGGATGGTGTGTGGGTGGCATGTGGATGCTGTGTGGGTGGCATGTGGATGGCATGTGGACAGCGTGTGGATGGCGCATAGGTGGCGTGTGGACAGCATGTAGGTGTCGTGTGGGTGGCATGTGGATGGTGTGCAGATGGCATGTGGATGGCGCGTAGGTGGCGTGTGGACAGCATGCGTATGGCATGTGGATGGTGTGTGGGTGGCATGTGGATGGCGTGTGGATGAGGCCATGTGCCGGATGTTCTGTGCCACCGTCTGCATGGGGGGAGGCTGGCTGCCCGCTGTGGGGGCCGCGCAGGAAGGAGGTGCCGCCCGCCCGGGTCATCCGTGACCGGGGAGCGTGAGGGGAGGGCGGGTTTCATGGCCCAGAACAGTTTCTGTAACTGAAATCGCTCCGCGGCACCGGGCAGTTCGCTCTGGGCTAATCCAGGGTCATGCGCCCGAGCGTGACCGTCTGAGTCAGCGAGTGAGTGTCCCGAGGCGGCGCGGCCCTGCTCTGCCGTCCGTTCCGGGCGCCACCTCCAGGGTTCGGAGGTCGGCTGTGCTGTGTGACCTCTGGGTCCCTGGTGATGGGATGGGAGTGTCCACTATGGGGTTTCCTCCTCCCAGAATTCGCCAAGGTCATGGGCCACATGTTGGGTGCAGCCACAAACGTTCATTTTCTCTTCTCAGCATCTCGTTCACTCATTTGGTCTCCATTCAAGTTGTTTTGTGGGTTTTTTAAAAATATATTTTTATGGATTTCAGAGAGGAAGGGAGAGGGAGAGAGAGAGAAACATCAGTGATGAGAGAGAATCACTGATCGGCTGCCTCCTGCACGCCCCACACTGGGGATCGAGCCTGCAACCCAGGCACGTGCCCTGACGGGGAATCGAACCGTGACCTCCTGGTCCACAGGTCGACACTCAGCCACTGAGCCACGCCGGCCGGGCTCCATTCAATGTCTTGACAATGATTATCACAAAATTAATAATAATAATGAAAGAAAGGCAGTGACCTTTCCCTTGAGCGTTGTCCTCAGTGGGTCTTCTGTCACTTCCCGCAGGGGGAGACGAGGGAGAGAGGCCTGGCACCTGCCTTTACATCGACCCCGGGGGCCCCGGACGCTCCTGGCCTTGGGCCTCGCGTGTGAGTTTTCCCTGAAGGGTCTGAGCAAACTGTCATCTTCTGCAGCACGGCAGAACCCGAATGGTTCACGTTTAAACCCAAAACGACTCTCTGCTGGTCCCAGGGGCCGCAGACGCTCCTGGGCACCCCCACACGGGCACCCCGACATGGGCACCCCCACACGGGCACCCCGACACGGGCACCCCGACACGGGCACCCCAACACAGGCACCCCGACATGGGCACCCCCGCACGGGCACCCCGACATGGGCACCCCCACACGGGCACCCCCATACGGGCACCCCCAAGAGACAGACCCAGCAGTGTATGCCGCGGCCTAGCCTTTCCAGGAGAAAGTAGCACCCGGCTGAGCCCGGGCGGCAACTGGGGCGGAGGGGAGCTGGAGGGGGGTAACTTTTGCCATTTTGTGGGTGAAATGCCCCTGCTGCTCGTGTTTGGGGAGAAGCGGCTGGTGGACTGAGGCCCTGGGAGAGGAGGGAGGACGTGTGTGGACGGCGGGTGGGTGGAGCCACGGCCGGTGTTGCTGTTTCACGGTCTGCGCTCACAGGACAGCTGGGTCATGAGCTCCATAGAGATGTGTACGGGTTTGTGACATTAACCGAGAATTTGCGAGATAGAACAAACAGGGATTCCGGATAAACTTCTAGGATCAGAGATTCTATTGCAAACGAGTGTCAATGTCACAGAGCCTGTGTCTGAGGGCCTCTGCCTGTTGAGAAAGGGACCCCTGGTTCCGAGGAAGCGGACTTGCTGATTGATGCCTGAGCTCACGTGTTTCCGATCCTCGGCCGGGATGGATTTAACCCTCATGTTATCCGCCCTTCGTTTATAATCGGGTCTCAGCTGGTGGCCCCAACCCCTCACCCCGACATCCACACACAAAGCGACACCTGCCCAAGCAGAGAACATGTAGTGAAATGTGACCCATTCCCTGGTCGGGGGTGTGACAGTGTCCCCCCCCACATCCCGCGTGGTTCAGGGTTCGGGATCTGGAAGAGGGGCCGCACACAAATGAAAGAGATGAGACAAGAGACAATAATTTGGAAATTGGGGGGCCAGGCGAGAGCCCATCCCAAGAGGAAGGACTCCGCTGGTGCTCAGGCCTCACCATCCTTTTGTTCAGTTTGGGATCCACCCATAGCCCTTCGGCAGGCAGGTTCCAGTAACAGGCAGACAATCTTATCGGTAAGGACTGACATGACTCTCTGGTGGGGAAGTTGCTTCCGCTGCCATTGTCTCCACTCAACAGTGGGTGCGCAGCCCTGACCTTTGCCAGGGCTCAGGGGTCACCAGCCTCCGGGCTCCTTGTCCACACCTCCCTGCCAGTGAAGACAATGGGGGGCTTCCCACAAGGAGGAGGGTCACACTCCCCATCTTCACTATGACAATGACCCTTCCCTGCAACACAGAGACCATAATGCCCAGTAGAGCCACAATTTTAAAAAAATGTTTCTATTGATTTTTTTTTTTAAGAGAGAGGAAGGGAGATAGAGAGAGAGACATTGATAATAGAGAAACATCGATCGGCTGCCTCCTTCATGCCCCCTGTTGGGGATTGAGCCAGCAACCCGGGCATGTGCCCGGACTGGGAACGGAACCAGCGGCATCCACTCCGCTGATCCACTAGTTTGATGATTTGCATCAAAATGCGTTTTCCAAGTCTCTGCGTCTATCAGAAACGCTGGCTTTCACGTCTGTCCTCTCCCCGTCCGTCCTCTCCAGTCAGTTCTGAGCAGACTTCTGCCCGCTTTGCTGGGCATGGGTGGGCATCCCTGCGCAAGCTCACGTGGGCATCTCTGGCAGCGAGCGATACGGAGGACCCATCGGCATGGACCCTGCCCAGTCCAGAGGTGTGGGGAGAGAGAGCGCGGGGTCCCCCTGATCGATGGTGGCAGAGCTGGTGGGTGGGCTCTCCCCTCACCTCTCCCCAGAAGGACGCTCTGAGATGGTTTCATGAGGCTCCTCCGAGGGTCCCACCACATGGAACCACCTGGCCGACTCAGCACATCCCGGAGTCGGTTCCTCCCTCCGCGCTTCCCCTCCGCCCCTCCCTGCTGCTCCCTGGGCCCCACGCCCCCGAAAACTACCTCCACGCAAGCCTTTCTCGGGCTCCACTTTTGAAAGAAGCTAAATCAAGAGTAACTTGAGTTCCTGTCAAGAAAAACCCCCACTTCATGATCGCTTCTAACATTTTCATTTCCTACCCACAGAAATTACGTTTTAATTTTCCCTGATAGTTTTATCGATGAGACTTCCCTGCCGCCTAGGGACGCCTGCCGGGAGGGCGCTGGCGAAGGTTAAACCGCCATCTGCCCCTGAGCCACGGGCAGGGCAGTGAGTGTGGAAGAACAAGGGACTCGAGTTTCCGTCCCTCTTCCCAGATGTGTGGCCTTGGGCAAGTCCCTGAAGCTCTCTGAGTCTCATTTGCGACATGACCTTAACACAATCAAGCTAGCAATTCATGACAAGTAAAAGGTGAAGACCTTCCACCTGGAAATTTAAAAACTTCTAGCCCGGCAGGTGTGGCTCAGTGGTTGAGCGTCAACCTATGAACCTGGAGCTCACAGTTCGATTCCCAGTCAGGACACATGCCCGGGTTGTGGGCTCCACCCCTAGTGTAGGGCGTGCAGCCCAGACCAGTTTGGCTCAGTGGATAGAGCGTCGGCCTGCGGACTGAAGGGTCCCAGGTTCGATTCCGGTCAAGGGCATGTACCTTGGTTGAAGGCACATCCCCAGTGGGGGTTGTGCAGAAGGCAGCTGATCGATGTTTCTCTCTCATCGATGTTTCTAGCTCTCTATCACTCTCCCTTCCTCTCTGTAAAAAATCAATAAAATATATTTTCTAAAAAATATAGGGCGTGGAGGGGCAGCCGATCAATGATTTTCTCTCCTCATTGATGTTTCTATCTCTCTCTCTCCCTCTCCCTTCCTCTCTGAAATCCATAAAAATATATGTTAAAAAAAACTTCTAATGACTCATATCCATGAAGAAATCTAAAAGGGAAATGCAGAATGTCTTGGAAATAACAATGACGAACACAGAAGGCATCAAAATGTCTGTGGGCGGGAGCTATACGTGGAGGAAATGAATGAGTTAAACACGCAAAGCAAAACAGAAGGCAAACAGACAAGAGAGAACAAAGGTTTATCTTTTCAAATTCAAACAAAAACAACAAGCTTCTGGGAAGATTGCTCCTGGGGGAAATGGGGTAAGGAAAAAATAAATAACACCAAGAATGAAACACTAAGAATTAAACAAGGACAAAAGTAGTAAAAGAGCAGGCATGTAAAGCAGAGTAAGACAATAGTACAAAGGCGCTATGCACTGCAGGTGAGGCTGAGATTAAATGAACACATTTTATAACTTGTCAAAACCGACTGGAGGAGAAATAGAGGCCCGGTGCCCCGGAGTTCAACCCCAACGAGCGTGGCAGCGCGCTTGCTGCTGGAACTGGGCATGTGGACTTTAAAGGTCATTTAGAAGAATAAACGAGCAAAGGCTAGCCAGGAACACCCCCCCGCCCCCCGTAAAAAAAATCAGTGCAATACTGGGAGGAGCGACTAGCATAGCCAAAGAGTGTGCACATTATGCAGCCAGTGTGCCTGAATCGATACAGAATCACTGCGCATGCAGACAGATTAAACAATAGGAAACCCAGGTACAGGCCCAACTAAATACGGGGATCTACTAGACTAAGGTCACATCTCAAATCAGTGAAACATTTAATGTGATGCTGAGGTACTCACAGGCATATGAAGAAGATGTAATGGAGCCCACTCTTACACCATACGCCAGGAGATGTTCCAAGTGGGTCATCGACTTGATGTAAAATGACGAAGACACGGGGAATTTCCTGTGTAACATAGGAGTTATCGAGCCAAGAAACATTCCTGACATGACTCAGCCCCCAGAAGCAATAAGAGAGAAGGACTGATTAATGTGCCTACACGAAAATGTAACACCGGCCTGGCCAAACGCACCCTCAGCGAAGCAAAACCACAAACAGCCAAGGGGGGAACAGCCACAGTTATTATCGCAGACAGAAGGGACTCAGATTAGGCTGAGCGTCTGCAATTGCTGGTATTGGACCACTTTTGACCTAACAAAAGAGCAATTCCGGATGTTCCGACTTCATACCTAACGTGTAAGGAACTTCTCAAAATGACATAGGCAGTATCCCCGTAGATGAGTGGACTCGAGATAGGAACTCACAGTTTACGAAATAAGAAAGCAGATGGCTTGTAGCTGTATGGAAAGATGCTCAAGCATCTCCTAAGAACCTCTCCCAAGGATACCCCACAAAAATGCCCCGTGTGAGGGTGAAACATCGATGGGCTGCCTCCTGCACACCCCATACTGGGGATCAAGCCTGCAACCTGGGCATGCGCCCCGACCGGGAATCGAACTGACAACTTCCGGTGCCCAAACTACTGAGCCACACCGGCCAGGGCCCCTTTCTCACCTCGTCACATGTTTTATTTTATTTTTTTCCGTCATGTTTTAATTCTATATATTTCTACATATTTAACTCCTAATAACTTGCCAATATCTATTTTATATAATCAATATTCATATAGATGTGTTCATTTAGATTTCCCCACCTTTTTACTTCTTCTGTGGCCCTCCAATCCTTCCTGCATCACCAGGCTTCCCTCTAAAGTAACTCTCCTTCCGAAAATTACTTAAGAGAACTCTCCTTAGTATTTCCCTTAAAGCGCATCTGCTCGTGCAAAACTACCTCAGCTTTTTTTTTTTTTTAATTTGTCTTTAAATGTCTTTACTTTGCCCTCACTTTTGAAGCATGCTTTCTCTGGGTATAGGACGGAATTCAACACAGTGCCTACCAAACTCGAACTGCCTTTTCTACAAGAGGAGCCTATGCTAACATCCAAATGGAATTTCAAAAAGCCCAGAACCGCCTAGACAACCTTGAAAAAGAACAAAAACAGAGGTCTCACAGTTCCCGATGTCAAACCCTATTGCAAAGCCACAGCCAACAAGACAGTGCGTCCTGGGACAGGACAGACAGACAGGTCAGTGGACTAGCGGTGAGGCTCCAAATATAAAAACATACATCTGTGGCCAATTAATTCTCAAAAGGGTGCCCAGACTATTCCGTGGGGGTGGAACAGTCTTTCCAACAAATAATGGTGAGTCCTGGGACCACTGGGTAGTCGTGTGTGTGTGTGTGTGTGTGTGTGTGTGTGTGTGTGTGTGAGAGAGAGAGAGAGAGAGAGAGAGAGAGAGAGAGAGAATTTAGACCCCTACCTCACCCCATCTTCAAAAATGAGCTCAAAAAGGATCAAAGACCTAACTGTTAGAACTAAAACATAAACCTCCTAGAAGGAAACACAGACATCCACCTTCATCGCCTTTGGTCAGGCAACCATTTCTTTCTTTTACAAAAATATATTTTTATTGATTTCAGAGAGGAAGAGAGAGGGAGAGAGAGAGAGAGAAACATCAGTGATGAGAGAGAATCATTGATCGGCTGCCTCCTGCACGCCCCCTACTGGAGATCGGTCCCACAACCCGGGCCTGTGCCCTAGACTGGAATCGGACCCGGGCCCCTTCAGTCCTCAGGCAGACGCTCTATCCACTGAGCCAAACAGGCTAGGGCGAGGCAACCGCTTCTTAGTTATAACCAAAAGCTCAGCAACCAAGGAGAAACAGATAATTGGGCATCATCAAAAATAAAACGTTTGTGCATCAAAAGACTCTATAAGGAAAGGGAAAAAAACAACCGACAGAATAGGAGAAAATTTTACAAAACATCTATACTAATAAAGGGTAATATGCTAATTAGACCAGCCGTCTTCAGGACGTCGTTCCTGACAAAGACACAGCGGCTGCTGCTGCTGCGAGGGCCGGGCGGAAGCTCAGGCAGCCATGGCGGCCGGCAGTGGCAGCAGCAGTGGCATGATGGGGGCATGGCCTTTCCCTGATCAGCCCGGTCGTCTCCTGCAGAGGGAGGCGAGACTGCGCCGTCAGTGAGACATCCCCTGAGGGCTCCCAGACTGTAAGAGGAAGCAGGCCGGGCTGAGGGACCCTCCTCCCCACCAGTGCACGAATTTTCGTGCACCGGGCCTCTAGCGTTGTCTAATAAGAGTCTGAGCTTGAATGTACAGTACAGTTCAACACTAAAAAGACAAATGACTCCATTTGAAAATGGGCAAAGGACTTGAACAAACGTTTCTCTGAAGAAGACACGAAGATGGTCAATACGCTCCTGCAAAGCTGCTCACAGTCGCTGGGCAGCAGGGAAACGCAAACCAATGAGGCCCTGACTCCACGTCTGCAAGGATGGCTGTGACTTTCTAAACAGGAGGAAACAGGATCGGTGAGAACACGCAGGAGCTGGAAACCTCAGGCATCGTCGGGGCGAGTGTGGAACGGCCACCTCCTGGGAAAGGCGTCTGGCAGCGCCTCAGAAGTTAAATACGGGGGCACCAGGCGGCCATTTCACCCTGAGGCACGTCGCCAAGAGAACTGCAAACCCTCAAAGACCAGGACACAGATGCCCATAGCAGCGTTGTTCATAGCGGCCAAAGGTGGCATTCAAACAGGTGTCCATACAACAATGAATGGATAAATAAAATACGTTTACTCATCAACGGACTATTGCTCATCAGCAAGACCGAGTGAACTCCTGGCACAGTTAGCGGAACATGGGTGATTTCTGGAAACTCCGTGCGCAATGGAAGAAGCCAGGCACACAAGGCCGCACACGGTAGATGCCATTGACAGGAAATGTTCAGAACAGGCAAAGCCTTAGACAGAAAGGGTACATCAGTGGCTGCCAGGGGGTGCGGGGAAGGAGGGGTGGGGAGTGACCGCTAATGGGCGTGGTTGTCTTTTCGGGGGGTGAAAACATTCTGGAGTTAGTGGTGACAGTCGCACAACCTCGTGAATATACTGGAACCCCCGAACTGTGAACCTCAAGGTGTGAATAGTATCTCATTAAAAAATTTTGAAAAATTCCTGGCATCTCTTAGATATTTTCAATACATTATATCAGTTGACCTTATGTAGGGTTTTTGCAAATCCATTCACTTATGAGACGCGCCTGTAATTTTCTGTGATAATGTTGTTTTTGTTCTATTTCAGCATCGAGGTTCAACCACGAGAGTGAGGTGGGCAGTTCCCTCTATCGTTATTCTCTAGAACCGTGTCTACAAAATAACAATTATTTTTCTTGAGTGTTTGGTGAACTTTGACCTTGGAGCCTGACGCCTTTGGTGGGTGGGGGATGGGCTATAGACTCTTTGACCATCACTTCTCTCTAATTATTGCTAGCGGATTCATGTTTTCTATTTCTTCTTGAGTGTTATTAATTCATATTCTTCCAAAAAATTGCCTGTTCATCTAACTTTCAAATTATGTGGCATATGTTTATTCGTATATGATCTGAATGCTTATATTTTATATGCAATTATGGGCCTTTAGATTCTTTTTTTTTTAAGATTCAAATTGTATTTGAAGATGAGAATGCCATGCAGACTGTCATTTTCCAGACACTTTGGAACGATCTTTGGTGAAACACAGACGATAACAATTAGTAATCTTGCCCCCCTTTATTGATTAAGGCATTACGTGTGTCCTTACCCCCCGATGCCCCTCCTCCCTCGGGCCTTTTGATTCTGGATGCTGTTGTGGACGCCTCCTCTTCTTTTTCTTCATGACCCTTGTAAGGGCTTGTCTTCCTCTATGAAACTTTCAGTCATTCTTTCCCTGTGGTGCACGCATTTAAGACAACTAACTTACCTGAAAGCATTACTTGAACTGCAAAAAGGGGAGGGGGCAGGAGTGGGCGGAGGGGGTCAACGGGAAAAAGGGGACATTTGTAATAAAGTTTGAACAATAAAGTTTAAAAAAACACAGAAAAAAACTTCTAAATCAATTACCCTATGATCAGAGAATATAGTCTATATTATATCAATTCTGTGCATTGTACTGAGATTTCTTTAAGGCCCAATAGTTGGCCAACTTTTACTAATGTTCTATATATACTTGAAAAGAACGTATAGTATCCAATAATCAAGATTTAATATATACGTATATGCTATGTATATTATATATATTAGAGTTTCTTAATTATATTATTCAAAGCCTCATCTTATTATTTACTTCATTTCATTTATTGATGTATTTGTTTTAAAACTTTGAAAACTTTTTCAGCTTGGAGTAGAGACTACATTTATTTTATTTTTTATTTTTTGGTGTGGTGAGTTTTTACGAAGATCCTGGGGTAAAACACCCACATGGGAGCCCTCCCGCTCTCTCCTCTGCTCCCCGACGGCCCTGGAACCACGGGGATGGCAGCTC
Source organism: Myotis nattereri (assembly GCF_964212035.1). Taxonomy (NCBI): domain Eukaryota; kingdom Metazoa; phylum Chordata; class Mammalia; order Chiroptera; family Vespertilionidae; genus Myotis; species Myotis nattereri. Next base: position 212,426,172 of record NC_138077.1, on the reverse strand, counting down.
AGCCCGGAGGCAGGCCGCCTGGGCTCGCACCCTAACCCAGCTCCGCGTCTCAGCCGGGCCCGAGCCTGGCGGGCGCTCCTAAGCAGAGCGGGAACCAGTGGCCACACATCTGGGGGTGTCCTCTGACGCGCTTCATCAGCACTGACCCTGAGCCCAGAGGCGGCTCAGTGGCCGAGCGGCCACCCAGGAACCAGGACTCCGGTCGGGGCACAGGCCCGGGTTGCGGGCTTGATCCCCAGTGGGGGGCGTGTAGGAGGCAGCTGATCAGTGACTCTCTCTCATCACTGATGTTTCCATCTCCCTCTCCCTCTCCCTTCCTCTCTGAAATCAATAAAACAAATTTTTTTTTAAAGGAACACAAGACCTTACGCAGGGAAGAGCCACCTGTATCGCTGCTCCACACTTCAGCTCCTGCTGCCCAAAGGGAGTAGCTCCTCTGCCCCGACCTTCCCAGCCCCGCCCAGCCCCCCAGCCCCCCAGTCCCCTGAGCCTCCCCAGACCCCCCAAGCCTCCCCAGGCCCCCCGAACCTCCACAGCCTCCCCAGTTCCCCAGCCCCCCAGTTCCCCAGCTTCCGCCCAGCCCCCCGCCCCTCCCCTGCCTCCCCAGCCCCCCCAGCCTCCCCTGCCTCCCTAGCCCCCCAGCCCTTTCAGCCTCCCAGCCCCCCCCCCCCCCCCCACCACCACCACCACCAGCTTCCTTTCTCGCCAGGTCCCTCTGCTCGGGCCTTCGCTGTGGTTTTGACCTTGACCCCTGGAGCCCACGTCTTCTCCCAGCACATCTAGGACTTTTCTAAAACTTTGGCCAAACATAGGCTGCAATGAGTCTCAGTGAATCACATGGAATTGATATAATGCAGACCACATCCTCTGACCATATGTGATTGATTTAAAAGTGTGTTTAAAAAAAATAAATAGCTGAAAGACCCCGCCAGCCCAGCGTAGGAGAGGAGAGAGCCCTCTGCCCTCCTGGCCCGGCCGGGGGTCCGTGGGGGGACGGAGGACAGGCGGACAGCAGGAGGGAGGCACCCGGTTACTCAATGTCGCCTGCACAGCACCGAGCAGAGGGAGCCCCGAAGGAGGGGGCTGGACGCTTCTGGGCCATCTCAGCAGGCCGGGGGGGGCGGGGGGAGGCCTGTGGGGGGGGGGAGCGGCTGAGGGCGATGGATGCCCCCGGGAGCCGCTGGGAGGTGTGATGGACAGTGTGACCGGCCGTCTGGGTGGTGCCTCTGGCCTCCTCCCCTGGGTAAGAGGCCACCTCCCGGCTAAGGGACCCTGGAGGGTTCATGCGGCGAGCCCCTCGGGAAGGTCTGTGTGGAGGCAGATGTGGGGGGACGGGGCTGGGGTAGAGGAGGCTCTGCTTCAAGCGCCCACAGCTCCGAACAGCATGTCCAGCGGCGAGTGGGGCGGCGGGTCCTGCCCGGAGGCTGTGACCCCCGGTGTCCCCTCCGGGAGCGGCGGGTTTGTCCTGCTCCCAGCCCGGCCCGTCCCCGCGGGCACAGCGGCCCACGCAGCCGGCTGACGGTCGGAGGTGCCGCTCGACTGGAACGTTTATAAACGAGTTTGTTCACAGCGGCCCGCGCCCTGTCCCAGCCTCCTCCACAGCGAGTGGAGACGGGCCTTTTATGGTTCCTCCTCTCCGACCTGGAGAACCGGCCGCCGGCTTCCGGGGGCGTCGGAGCCTGTGGGGCCGGCGTTCTGGCCTCTGAGGACAGGGGGAGGGGTGGCCGGTGAGGACAGGGGGAGGGACGGCCGGTGAGGACAGGGGGAGGGACGGCCGGTGAGGACAGGGAGAGGGACGGCCGGTAAGGACAGGGGGAGGGGTGGCCGGTGAGGACAGGGGGAGGGGTGGCCTGTGAGGACAGGGAGAGGGACGGCCGGTGAGGACAGGGAGAGGGACGGCCGGTGAGGACAGGGAGAGGGACGGCCGGTGAGGACAGGGAGAGGGGTGGCCGGTGAGGACAGGGAGAGGGACGGCCGGTGAGGACAGGGAGAGGGACGGCCGGTGAGGACAGGGAGAGGGACGGCCGGTGAGGACAGGGAGAGGGACGGCCGGTGAGGACAGGGATGAGGGACGAGGGATGCCGACACGTCTGTTTATGGAAACGAAGCAGCCTGGGCCCCGCTTGGGATTCAGGCCAGACTCACAGATGCTTCTCCCGGGGCATCCTCCATCCTCCGTGGCAGGCGTCAGCGCTGGGGAGCGAGGGGCGGCCGGCTAGAATTCGGTCACGATTTGGTGGCCTTACGTTCCCCTGACACCTGGCGTCCACAGCAAAGGGCTGAGCTGGGCCGGCAGGCATGGGGGGGGGGGGCGGGGAGAGGGGCAATGGGCAGATGGGCAGGCGGGATGGGTTTCCGCGTCGCGGGCACAGGACAGTGAGCGGAGAGAAGATGCGGAGGCTGGCCGAGTGCAACAGGGTGGAGGGGACCCCTCCTTTGCCTGGAGCTGGCCTCCCAGAGCCAGGACCCTGGAGCCCAGTGAGGCCACCAGGAGGCCAGACGCCCGTTCCCTCGCAAGGCGTCAAGCGCTGATCCGAGGCCCAGGACACGGAGGGGAGTGAGACCCACCCCTACGTTCAGGGAGCTCCCCATCGACCCAGGAGACAGACAGGGAGACGGACACGCTTTGCAGGGCTTGAGTAACTGAGCTGGGGGTGGGGAGGGCTGAGCTGCGCTTGGGGCTGAGCTGGGCTGCACTTGGGGCTGCGCATGGGGCTGAGCTGGGCTGTGCTTGGGGCTGTGCTTGGGGCTGAGCTGGGCTGCGCTTGGGGCTGAGCTGGGCTGCACGTGGGGCTGAGCTGGGCTGTGCTTGGGGCTGAGCTGGGCTGCACTTGGGGCTGTGCTTGGGGCTGAGCTGGGCTGCACTTGGGGCTGTGCTTGGGGCTGAGCTGGGCTGCACGTGGGGCTGAGCTGGGCTGTGCTTGGGGCTGCGCTTGGGGCTGAGCTGGGCTGCACGTGGGGCTGAGCTGGGCTGTGCTTGGGGCTGCGCATGGGGCTGAGCTGGGCTGCACTTGGGGCTGTGCTTGGGGCTGAGCTGGGCTGCGCTTGGGGCTGTGCTTGGGGCTGAGCTGGGCTGCACTTGGGGCTGTGCTTGGGGCTGAGCTGGGCTGCGTGTGGGGCTGAGCTGGGCTGTGCTTGGGGCTGTGCTTGGGGCTGAGCTGGGCTGCGTGTGGGGCTGAGCTGGGCTGCGTGTGGGGCTGAGCTGGGCTGCGTGTGGGGCTGCACCGCAGGGTGCCCTACTCCGTGGAGGGGAGGCCAGGCTCCTGCAAAGGCCTAGAAACATGATGTGGACGTGGGGGCGGGCGAGGCTCCCGCTGTGTGCGGCGCGGCCCCATCGCACCGGTCCTCCTCGATAAAGTGACCAGAACTCCACAACGCCCTGCTCGTGGGCCGGTCTGAGGGGTGTGGAGGCCGAGGGTGCTGGCGTGGACCTGGGCCTTGGCAGCCCCGAGTGCTGAGGGGACCCCAGCTGGTCTCCTGGGAGGGGCCTCGGGACAGCCCACAGGCCACGCAGTCAGCTCCCCGGCGGGAGGGGGGTAGGGTGGGGGCGGGGAGAAAGCAGGCCTCTCATTGGCTCAGGACGTGGAGCTTGTCACCAAACACCCTGAACACTGTCTGTCATCAGAGAGAGAATTCACGATAAAGGGCGGAGTCTGAGACTAGCGCACCTCCAGCATCAGGTGGGGAAGAGCCCGGTCCCTACACAGCAGAGACGCTCTGTGACCTGCCGCCCTGAGCACCGGCTCCTCCGTCCCCCACCCCAACCCCTGCCCCCCACCCCCATCCCCACCCCCCACCCTCCACCCCCACCTCCACCCCCCACCCCCGCTTCCCACCCTCCACCCCCTCCACCCCCACCCCCGCCCCCACCCCGCCCCCTAACCCCCACCCCAACCCCATCCCCCACCCCCTAACCCCCACCCCCACCCCTATCCCTGCCACAGTGTTAACACATGTCCCTCCCTCCTGCCCAGGCCTCGCCCGGCCCCTGGACCCGGTTCCGTCTGGAGAGGAGCCAGCGAATTGTCTTACAAACGTGTCCAGGGCCCTTCTCGGAGGAGCCACCGAGGCCGTGGGGGGGCCGGGCTGCCCCCCAGCTCAGGACCCTGCAGCATCGGACAGCTGGTCAAGGGCAGGCCTCAAGGTCACCGAGCTGGGCGCTTCCGGAACGTGGGCCCTGGAGCGGAGTCGCTGGCACCGCAGAGGCGTGCGCTGCTGCCAGGTGCCTGCGGGGGGGGGGGGGGGGGGGGGGATGGGCGGGGGGGGGGATGGGCGGGGGGGGGCCCCAGCCCGGAGAGCCGGTGGGGGAGTGAGAGGGCCGCCCTGCAGAGAGGCCCGTGGCTGTGGGGGCGGGAGAACTGCTCTCACCGGACGAAGGGTCACGGAGCCGCGAGCACGGCTTCTGGGAGCAGGAGAGCGCCCCGTTCGCTCGGTAAATGAGGGGGTGTCTGTCTGCTGGGCCGGGGGGGGGGGGGCGGGGAGGGAGGCTGAATGCGCTGAGGCCGCCGGCCCATTGCGGGACTCAAAGTCCGCGGGAGGCCCCAGTGGAGGTTTTGAGGTGGGAGGGTCCCAGCGCCCCTCGTGGTCAAGTGCAAGGGAACACGAAGCCCTTCGTATCCGGAGTCCGGTCTCTGGTCGTGGACGCGAGGGGCCCTGGTTGCTGTCCCGGTGGGTCCCCGGGGCCCCTCACTGACGGTGGGGGAGCCAGAGGTGGGGAAGCGATGCTTTCCACGGTGCAGAATCCACAAGACAGCCAGCGTCCCCACAACGCTCTCTTTTTAAAAAATATATCGTATTGATTGCAGAGAGGAAGGGAGAGATAGAAAGATCAGTGATGAGAGAGAATCATGGATCCCCACCCTGGGAATCGAGCCCGCAGCCCAGGCCTGTGCCCTGACCGGGCATCGAGCCCTGACGTCCTGGTTCACAGGTCGATGCTCACCCCCGGAGCCCCGCCGGCCGGGCACCTGAGCCCTCAGTCCTGCCCGGACACGAGAACCGTTTCACAGGGTCCCAGGCCCGGCACCAGCTCCGAGGTCCCTCTTCAGGCCCGAGGCGCCGGGCTCGGCGCTGGGTCACGGCGCTGGGTCCCACCACGTCCAGTGACCGGGGGAGGCCGAGGGGGAGAGCCGGGCGCTGCCCCCACACACACACGGACACTGAGAGCTTGTGCGGAACGTTTTATTTTAAGAGCCGGTGCGGGGGTGGCTGCTCTCTCACTCGTTTTTATTGCAAAAGGAGCACCTGATGGTGTGACACATCAGCCACCCCCACACGCGTCCCGGAGTGACCGCAGTGCGAGGTCAGGTCCCCGGCCTCCGCCACATGGCCGGGTGGACAGGGGGCCCCTGTGTCCCCCAGCCCCTCTGCTGCGCACACAGGCCACGGAGCACGGCCGCCCTCCCTGGCAGCCCCGGGGGACCAGGGGGGCCCGGGACGTGGAGGTTGTTTCAAACCGACTCACGCCGGCGGCGGTCTCTGAGGGAACCTGAAAGGAAGGCGCAGCGATCGCACTTAAGACGAGGAAGACGGGTGCCTGTGAGCGCGAGGACGCTGCAGGAAGCCAGGGCCTGCAGGTTCTAAGCCAAAGTCTGGCGGGAGCCTGTTTCTCAAAGTGGGGTCACAGGGCCACCCCCCAGGAGCACCCAGTGTTTGCTCATCTGGACCCCCCAGAATCAGGATCTTGGGGGGGAGTGACAAGCACCCCGGTTGGCCCTGAGTCCCACCCAAGTGTGAGCAGCACCGTCCAGAGCCAGGAGCAAAGTGGGCGGGGGTGGGGCTGGCTCTGCTCCCTGGGGCCTGCTTCGGGCCCTCCGGCGGCAAAGGGTCACGTGGACCACGGATGGCGTCCACAGGGGTGGCCGGCGTGGCACACGCAGCCGTGATGCGAGGCGGCCCCGTGCGGGAGGGGGTTTCTGACGCCGGAAGAAGCAGCTGTGACGTTGCACGTCGGTCCGGTCCTTTCACAGGGGGGAGTGCAGGCTGAGCTCCAAACTGCGCTGGGCACCGCGGGGGCCACAAACCTGCTCAGGGACAAAGGACCCGGGAAGCCATTTAAAGTGAGAGCCAGGTCACGTGGGACAGACAAGCAAGAGAAACAGACAGGCAAGAGGAGTAGGCAGACAAGCACGTAGAACAGACAAGCAAGAGGAACAGACAGACAAGCAAGAGGAACAGACAAGCAAGAGGAGTAGACAAGCAAGAGGAGCAGACAAGCAAGAGGAGTAGACAAGCAAGAGGAACAGACAAGCAAGAGGAACAGACAAGCAAGAGGAACAGACAGGCAAGAGGAACAGACAGGCAAGAGGAACAGACAAGCAAGAGGAACAGACAAGCAAGAGGAGTAGACAGGCAAGAGGAACAGACAGGCAAGAGGAACAGACAGGCAAGAGGAACAGACAAGCAAGAGGAGTAGACAAGCAAGAGGAACAGACAAGCAAGAGGAACAGACAAGCAAGAGGAACAGACAGGCAAGAGGAACAGACAAGCAAGAGGAACAGACAAGCAAGAGGAGAAGACAAGCAAGAGGAGTAGACAGGCAAGAGGAGTAGACAAGCAAGAGGAACAGACAAGCAAGAGGAGTAGACAAGCAAGAGGAACAGACAAGCAAGAGGAACAGACAAGCAAGAGGAACAGACAGGCAAGAGGAACAGACAAGCAAGAGGAGTAGACAGGCAAGAGGAGTAGACAGGCAAGAGGAACAGACAGGCAAGAGGAACAGACAGGCAAGAGGAACAGACAAGCAAGAGGAGTAGACAAGCAAGAGGAGTAGACAAGCAAGAGGAACAGACAAGCAAGAGGAACAGACAAGCAAGAGGAGTAGACAAGCAAGAGGAGTAGACAAGCAAGAGGAACAGACAAGCAAGAGGAGAAGACAAGCAAGAGGAACAGACAAGCAAGAGGAGTAGACAAGCAAGAGGAACAGACAAGCAAGAGGAACAGACAAGCAAGAGGAACAGACAAGCAAGAGGAGTAGACAAACAAGAGGAGTAGACAAGCAAGAGGAACAGACAAGCAAGAGGAACAGACAAGCAAGAGGAACAGACAAGCAAGAGGAGTAGACAAGCAAGAGGAGTAGACAAGCAAGAGGAACAGACTAGCAAGAGGATTTGACAAGCAAGAGGAGTAGACAAGCAAGAGGAACAGACTAGCAAGAGGATTTGACAAGCAAGAGGAGTAGACAAGCAAGAGGAACAGACTAGCAAGAGGAACAGACAAGCAAGAGGAGAAGACAAGCAAGAGGAGTAGACAGGCAAAGGAGTAGACAAGCAAGAGGAACAGACAAGCAAGAGGAGTTGACAAGCAAGAGGAACAGACAGGCAAGAGGAACAGACAGGCAAGAGGAACAGACAGGCAAGAGGAGTAGACAAGCAAGAGGAGTTGACAAGCAAGAGGAACAGACAGGCAAGAGGAACAGACAGGCAAGAGGAGTAGACAAGCAAGAGGAACAGACAGGCAAGAGGAGTAGACAGGCAAGAGGAACAGACAAGCAAGGGGAACAGACAGGCAAGAGGAGTAGACAAGCAAGAGGAGTAGACAAGCAAGAGGAACAGACAAGCAAGAGGAGGTGAGAGAAGGTCGGAGAAGGAAGGCGGGACGTCACCTATCGGTCGGCGTTGGAGCATCACGGGGAAGCACGCAGAACGGAGCGAGCAGAGCGTGTTCCCAGACGAGCGTGGGGCTGGGGTTGTGAGAGTGATGGTGCAGTCGAGGAGAGGAACGGACTCGAGTGGCTGGAAGGAGCAGACGACAGAGGCGGGAAACTGAGGCAGGGTTCGGCATCGGGAAGTGGGAAGTGGCCGCAGGATATTTTCAAGCAGATGATCGGGACGCGTGCGTCTGTCTGCTGCGGAGAACAGCCCATCTGCTGCCCCGGGGACACCCCCGCAGAAGCAGTCGTGGCTCTGCCCAATCTGCAGGGGCTTCTAAGTGTCACCCCAGTTTCCCGGGGGGTCAATCAAGCAAGGAGCCGATCTGGGGGAGGAAAACGAGGGTTTGGGTTTTGGACTGACAAGTGGAGGTGCCTGGTTCCTGTCTACGTGGAGAAACCGACCGGGCAGTTGGTTGTCCCTGGAGGACAGGGCGAGGCCGGCCGAGGAGGCGGTGGTGCAGGGACGGGTTGGAGTGACCAGTGCTCCGAGCCCCTGAGTCTGCCCCGCTCCAGCCCCACCGGGCCCGGGAAGCAGATCTGTTTCCTCATTCAAGACCCACCTCCAAACCCCCAAATCCAAACCGGGAAGCAGGGCCGCGCCCCAGGCCCGTGTCTCCCCCCCTGCGCGGCGGCTGCTCACTTGGGTGACTGGCCAACGTTCCTAACTCGATGGCAATGAAAACGCCACGTGTCAGAGCTTGTGGGATGTGTCGCTTGTGGGAGCGAGTGAACGAACAGCAAGTTCAACCCGAGAAAGCGGACGGGAGAGCGAATCCAGGGAAAAGCGGGAAGTAATGAAAGAGGAAGTGTGGGTGCGACAGAGCGGACTGATGGCGCTGGTTTTCTGCAGCGACTGACAGACCCTTGGCAGGACAGATCAAGAAGCAAAGGAGAGGGACTAACCAGCTGACATCAGGGATGGGGCCGGGCCGGGTTCGGTGGCCAGCGCGGCCATACAAGCCCCACACGTGGTGGCTCAAACCACAGAAAGTTCTTTTCATGGAGAAGGAAGTCGGAGACGGGGGCGTCTGCGGGGGCGGGTGGGGGGGCGGGAGGGGGTTCCTGCCGAGGGGTGTGAGGCAGGGGCGGTGTCAGGTCTCTCCGCAGCCTGTAGACGCCGTCTTCCCGCGTCTTCACGTGGTCTTCCCTCTGCGGGTCTCCGCGTTCTAATCCTCGCTGCTTAGAAGGACACGGATCCCGTGGGCGAGGGCCCACCCTGCTGACCCCATGCCACCTACGGTCTCTTTAAGAGCCACCTTTCCAAGTCAGTGATGCTCTGAGGTCTTGGGGCAGCGGTTCTCAACCTGTGGGTCGCGACCCCTTTGGCGGTCGAACGACCCTTTCACAGGGGTCGCCTAAGACCAGCCTGCATATGAGATATTGACATGACGATTCATAACAGTAGCAACATGACAGTTATGAAGTAGCAACGAAAATAATTTTATGGTTGGGTCACAACCTGAGGAACTGTACTTAAAGGGCCAGAAGGTTGAGAACCACTGTGTTGGGGTTAGGACTCCGACCTATGAAGGTGGGGAGAGAGGTGGAGACGTAACTCAGCTCATCACGAGGACGTTACTAGAGACCTCAGAGACACCAACGAGGTCCTAGGGGCTGTGAGGAGCCAAAAATAATTCTAACATTACGACAGAGTGAAGGGTTTCCTTGGGCAACACACATCCCAAACGATCGCAAAAAGAAACAGGAATGCTGAGCAGCCCGTAACCATGGGAGAAATTGAATTCACAAATTTACACACTCGGTCACCGAGAAAACTGCAGACCCAGCGGGCCCATCGGTGAGTTCCTCTACACATTGAACAAAAACACGCGGCCCATCTCACCCGAATTCTCCTCGGAAACAGAAAAAAATGGAAGGGGAGAGGGGCCAGAATGACTTCGGCCAAAACCTGGTAAGACGTTTAAGAAAGGAAACATACAGGCTCGTCTCTCGTAAGCGCAGTGTTAGCTGGGCTCATCCATCCACCCGGGACGGGGCTCAGCAGCCACACTGCACTGGGGGCTTTCCTAGAGAGCGATGTCGGTTTAACATTTCATCATTAATCAGCCGATACAATTTGCTGCGTTACCAGCAGCAGGAAAACAAAATGAACCTGTCAATGGTTAGAGCCTTCGACCCCATTCAACACTCTTCTAGGAGGAAAACTCTTGGCAACTAGAAACTGAAGAGGCCGTCTCTCACCTGATAGACACGCCCACAGAACCTGCAGGAGCAGGCTGCTCCGGGGGGGGGGGGGGGGGCCAGGGGGGGGATGCTGGAAGCTTCCCTCGGAGGTTAGGGTGGACGAGGGGGCTGCTCACTCCACCTCTGCTCAGTGCAGCGCTGGAGGTCCAGACAGCGCAACGAGGCGAGAAAGGGAGATATGAGACACACACATCGGACAGTAAGTGTGTGTGGGGGGGGGGCGGGGGGGGGTGATAAGACGCAGGGGAGTGTGTCCAGCAAGTGGGGACACAGGCCATCGCCTGGCTGCGCTCCGTGTGCGACAAACCACCGAGCTGCGCTGTCCCCGCTCCTCCGCGTCCTAGTCCGAAGGGAAGGCGGCGTGTGCCCGGGCAGGGAGGCGGAGTGACCGCCTGCGAGCTCACGGAGAGGCGGTGGCCAACTGCACAGCGGTGAAGGCTTAGGAAGCCGCCGTGGGCTCCGAATTGTAGGCAACTGAACCACAGGGGAGCCTGGAGGCCGCTGGCACCTCAGAGGCCGGGCGGCCGGCACGCGGGGTCCGGCTGGGGCCTCCCTCCGCTGGGCCCGTCCTCTGGGCAGCGCGGGAGCTGAGCGGGGAGGGGCCGCTTCAGGGCCAGGGCGTGGGCGCGAGGCTTCCGGCCCAGCGGCGGCTGCAGGGCGCCCATCGGCACGCAGGGGCCGGTATCACCTGGGACAGACTTCTCCACTGATAATACTCGCTGCTCCGCTGAAATCCAAGGGCAGCTGGGTGTCCGGCCTTTTCTCCGGAGCCTCTGTGTCCCCAGGAGGCTCTCCCAGCCCCGGACCAGGAGCCCACAGCTCCCGGGGGCCGCCTGTCCTGGGCGCCGCGGCCTGGTCCCGGGGCCGGAGGCCAGCGCCCTTTGGCTCCAGCACCGCCCGCTCAGACTCCAGCCGTGACCCCGTGGTTCTCATCCCTCCATCCAGCGACGTGGACGCCCGGAGTGGGGCTCCGCAGCCCCCCGGGAGGAGAGCCTGCATCTGCGGACGAGAACTCACTGTCCTGCGGCAACAGTGGGATGGAGCTCCCCCTCCAGCCACGACAACCTGTTCCAACCATAATGCGCCTGTGAGGGCGCCGGCAGACAGCCCCCCCCCCACCGCCCCGTGTGCAGATCAGACAGTTCCGTGTGAGTGTCTGCGGTGCTTGGCCCGCGGGCGCCAGGAAGGGGCCACGGAGCTGGGCTGGCCGTGCCCGGAGCGGCAAGGTGTCCGGCCTGGACTCTGTGCCCGTTCCCTATGGAAACGGACCCTGCGGCGCGAATGCAGAGTCTTGGGGTGGCGGGGCTCCCCAGCAGGAGGAGCTTTGGCGATAGTGTGCGTGTGAGCGTGCACAAGCGTGTGCCTGCATGTGTGTCTGTGCTCACCAGTGCGCACACATACAAGCTATGTGTCACCTCACCTGTGTGTGTGCAGCAGGTCTGCACACCGTGTGTGTTCATGTCTGTGTGTCTGTGCTCAGCGGTGTGCACACATGTGAGCTGTGTGAGTGTCACCTGCACGTGTGTGCAGCAGGTCTGCACTCCTGTGTGTATGAGTGTGTCAGTGTGTGAGTGTATGTGTATGTGAGTGTGTGTGTGTGTGTGAGTGTATGAATGGGTGTGTATGGATGCATGTGAGTATGTGTGTGTGTGTATGTGTGGGTGTATGTGAGTGTGTGTGTGAGTGTGTGTGTATATGTGTGTGTGAGTGTGAGTGTGTGTGTGAGTGTGTGAGTGAGTGTGTGTGTGAGTGTGTGTGAGTGTGTGTGTGAGAGTGTGAGTGCATGTGTGTGTATGTGTGTGTGTATGAATGTGTGTGTAACTGTGTATGTGAGTCTGTGTGTGTATGTGTGTGTGTGAGTGTGTGGGTGTGTGTGTGAGTGTATGTGAGTGAGTGTATGTGAGTGTGTGAGTGTGAGTGTGTGTATGTGTGTGTGTGAGTGTGAGTGGGGGGCACGTCAGATTCACAGAGCTTCCCTGACAGCATCGACAGATACATCAATAACTCGCTCACTCCACACAACGAAGAGGAGGCCCCTTTCTCCATGTCTGTGTAAGCCACACACACACACACACACACACACACACACACACACACACACCCCTGCGGCTCTGTACCTGCCCGGACCTGAACCACCTGAACGGGGAGCTCAGAGGCAGCTCCCCTGATGAGCCGTGGGGGGCAGGGGCGGGGGGTGGGGGTGGCGGGCAGGGGGTCCACGCCCGCAGGCTCCGGTGGAGAGTCACGGGGCGGGGCGGCACCGATCATGATCCGGGCTGATCACAGGGGTTGGAAGCTCCCAAACTGAATCGGGGCTCAAGATCTGACCCCAGAAACGCCGGGACTCACAATAACCGCGTGGCTGTGTGCTTCCAGAATAAGGGGGGGGGGTGCATTCCCCAAGGAAAGGAGAGGCCGCTCAGAGCCGCCAGCCTCGCCAGGGCCCAGCCGTTAACCAGCTCCTCCCGCCTCGGCCAGCAGCGCGGGGCTCTTCCACCACCTCGTGGACACCCCGAGACGGCAGGCGAGGCAGCGAGCAGCCCGAGCCCGGAGTCGCCCCCTTTCCCCTTGGCTCTCTCCTCTCCCCTTTGCCCTTCGCGGGGTGGGGGTGGGGGCGGCGGGGGCGGGGAGGGGGAGGAAGGGGAGGAGGAGGAGGGAGGAGAAGAGGAGGAGGGGGAGGGGAGGAGGGGGAGGGGGGAGGGGGAGGGGAGGGGAGGGGGAGGAGGGGAGGAGGGACGGCCTCATGCCCTTACCTGTCACCTGTCACTGAGCTGAGCTTCCTCACCAGCGTCGCCCACTGGTGGGCGCTGGGGGTTGAGGGGGGCGCTAACTTGGTCAAACCTGATGTCAGCTTGAGCCCAGTGGGACCCTGGGAGCAGGCCCTTTGGGTGGGACTGGGTCCCTAGAGCAGCCCACCCACCTCCCAGGTCTCCCTCCTCCGCCCCAGGTGCGGCTGGGTGTGGGCGGCTCTGCAATCCCGATGTCTCTGGGGCCCCTGCCGTGTGGGCAGGGCCTCCCTGTGCCCCGCAGGGGCCCCCATGTCCCCGGGGCCCTGCCTGGCCCTGGAGACCCTCTGGGGCTTTTTGCTCGTCTCCACCCGCCTCCTGGCCTGTCTGTCCTTCCACGTGGGGTGAGGGGCGGCCCCTCAGGTCAGCCCCCCCCCCCGGGGCCTTTGTCCATCTCAGCCCTGAGTGGGCAGCTGGGCCTCCCGCCCTCTCTGTGGCCATTGGTTGGGGCCGCTCAGCCCCAAACCGTCTCCTTTCTGGACAGAGGGAGGCCGTCCTCCCCAGGGTCCTCCCGACACAGAGCCCACCCACTGGGTCCCCCCCCCCATCTCCCACAGCGGCTCTGAGTTCCAGGTGCCCTGGGTCCCCCACGCTGGCCTCCACGAGACCTGAGGAGGAGGCAGGGAAAGCCGTCCTCACGGGGAGAAGCCCGGGGCCTGGGCCGGCTGGAGGGTGAGAAACGAGGGTTCTAGTCCCGGAAGGTTCTCACTCGGGGAGTTTCTAAAGCGGCGCCTCAGAGGTGGAGGGTCGGCCTATGAGCCAGGAGGTCACGGTCCCCTGTGGCCGGGGCACATGCTGGGGCTGCGGCTCATCCCCGGTGCGGGGCGTGCAGGGGGCAGCTGATGGATGTGCAGCTCCCATCACTGCTGTTTCTCTCTCCGCCCTCCCTTCCTCTCTCTGAAATAAAGTATATTTTTAAAAAGTCAAAAGAATCTTTTAAAAGCTCTTTCTCAATCATACCTACATTTTAAGCCTTCTCACTTTTTGCAAAATCCTATTTTGAATATTAACTTTTGTTTCCATAGCTTTTCCAATCGTCCCTTCCCCCCCACTCCCTTCCCCTTCCCCCCTCCCCCCCATCAAGCGGATAAAAGCCGAAGAGGCAGCTAACCAGCCAGCTTCCTCCTCGTCCCTGGGTGTGGCCCTGTCACTGAGTCCTTGGCCATGGAATGGGAGTGGAATGTGGCCTCTTGCACGCCTGGCTGGGCCAGAGGGGGAGGGGGGCGGGGGGAGGGCGGGGAGCGGGAGCCTGGGTCCCTGGATGACTGCGTGGAGCACCTCACCTGCAGGAACACCCTTTGGACTTCACCTGGGCCAGAAACACACACCTATTGGGTCACACACCTCAGACGCTGAGGTTTAGCTGTTACATAGGTCATTTGTGTGCGAGTGCAACACAGAAAAACATACTGTTATTTTTTTCAAACTGCTGTGTTCCTCCTGTTTAGAGAAAAAACAAGATAGAACCAGTCCTCTGGTGGCTCACTCTCCCCACCTGGCCAGGAGCGGCTGCGCCCTCGAGGCTGCACCTGGCGCCTCCACGCCCCGCCCCTGGGTGGTGATTTGCAAAGAACCGTCTCTGATCTCCCCCAGGCCCTGCCCCAAAGCCACCTATGACTCTCACCGCCCCCCCCCCCCAACCTGCTCTCCTCCCAATGAGCCGCCTCCCTTCACCCAGGTGCTCAAGCTCGCCATTGTTGGCACCTCCCTCCCTCCTTCCCACACCCCCCACCGTCAACCTCTCGCCAAGTCCTGTTGGTATTACCTCCTGAATGCCTAACCAGTTCACCACCTCTGTCCCCCCACCCTCACCCCCATCCTCTCCCACCTGGGCCAGTCCCCAAGCGCCTGCGTGGTGCACCCACCTGGTCCTCCTGCCCCTCCAAGCCATTTCCTACCCTCAGCTGCATGATCTTTGCAAAATATGGGTTTAACGAACATCACCGGCTCTCCCGCATAGACCATTTCTAAGCTTCATCGTGTTCTTACAAAATGACAGCAGCTCCCCAGGCCTGTAGGCTGGGCCCAGTCTGCCCCCAGCCCACCCCCACTCACCGGCCCCTGCGCTCACCAGCCCCTCCTGCTGCCAGCGCTCTGCCCAGGCTCAGCCCCTACCTGAGAACGGCCTGCCTCCTCTCAACTCTCTTGTCCTCAAGGAACGCCTGCCCCTCCCAACAAGGCACATCCCATTAAAACCCTCACAGCGCCCATGCCTCCCTCGGAGCACTTTCTGGGGTGTAACTCATGGCAGGGTGTCTAATCGCTTGTGTGTCTTCCACTCAGCCCACCTCACCTCTACCCCAGGGCCTTTGCACCTGCTCCTCCCACTGCCTGGCATGACCGTCCCAGGTGTCAGCATGGCTAGCCCCTCACCTCCTCCAGCTCTTTCTTCAGATGTCACCTTCCAGGTGAGGACTCACCAACAGCCCTATTTTACAAAAACCGCGGCGACACCGCGTCCAGCCCCACGCTGCTGAGCACCTTCTCCGGGGAGCTGCTATCTTCCGGCATCTCACTTATTGATGGAATTTGTCTTTTTATTTATTATTATTATTTTGTTAACCCTCATCCAAGGATATTTTTCCATTGATTTTTTTTTTCTTAAAGAGAGAGTGGAGGGGAAGGGGAGAGAGAGAGATAGAAACATCGATGTGTGTGTGTGTGTGTGTGAGAGAGAGAGAGAGAGAGAGAGAGAGAGAGAGAGAAACACCAATGAGAGAGAGAGAGAGAGAAACATTGATGTGAGAGAGAGATCAACTGGTTGCTTCCCACAGGCACCCAGACCCAGACGGGGATTGATCCCGCAGGCAGATGTGTGCCCCTGATCAGGAAGCTCCAACCACTGAGCCACACTGGCTCTTTAATGTGTCTCTTCCTCTCTCGGGTGTCAGGCCCCAGGGGCGGGAACTTTTGTCTGGTTTCTCATCACCCACACCCCAGTCCCCCGAATAGCGACTCGCCCAGTGGCCCTGACGCACCTGTGAAGCGAATCAGTGGCTGTGGTAGAATATTCTAGGCAGGGCCACCTGGCCCTCCTGACGCGGCCGTGCCCAGGGCCCACAGTGCGGTTAGGGATCCACAAAACCAGTTCATTGCTTTCGAAATCAGAAGGAAAAATCGAGACCTCCAAGACCAGGGGAAAATGTTTTAACGTATAGAATCGATATTTCATCTATAAACCACACAGTCATAAAATACACTTTTACTATTTTTTTAGTAGAGAAGGGCTTGCCGTGGTATAAGTGCCTCCGGCCCGCCCCCCGCCCCCCGGAAGCCATAGCGCCTGTTTTGGGGGGCCTTGAAAGGTGTGTGTGGGTGGGGGAGGGGTGCGCCCGGAGCGGGTGGGGGCCGAGCTCGGGGTCCAGCGCCTCCGGCCGGCGGTGCCGCTTTAAGGATGCTCTGCGGGTACCAGCCCCGGCGGCGGCGGCGGCGGCGGCGAGGATGCAGCCGTGACGTCACGGCCCCGCCCCCGGGTGATGCTGCAGCGGCTGCGGTGGGCCTGGGGCTGCCGGCTGTACCCCGACCCGGACTGAGCTGCGGGCGGGCGGGCGGGCCCGGCCTCCAGGAGGGATGCCTCCCGGCTGGACGCGCAGGTACCACCCTCCCCCCGGGCCTCTGCGCGCTTCCGGCGGCGGGTTGTGCGGGAGGCAGGCGGGTAGGCCCCGGGGTGATCCGAGCTGCGACCTTTGTTCCTGGATGTCCAGTCGCTGGACCTGTGAACGGAGGCCCCGCCGCCGCCTCTGGCGCAGGAGGGAGCAGGTGGGGACACGCATCGCTTCCCGCGAGGAGGGAGCGCGGGCGGGAGGCCTGTTCCTGAGTCACCTGGGCAGGTGTCCTCCGCGGTGCACTCCCCGCCAGGCCGGGCCCGCCGCAGGGGCCTGGGTGGCACCTTCCAGCCTCGGTCAGGTTACCACAGCCCCGCGTCTGCCTTTGCGGAGGGTCAGGGCAGGAGGAGGCTGCTAGCAGCTGGTTCCCTCCCGAGGCCCCGTCCTGGACGCTAAGTCACTCCTCGATGCTCCGGGCGCTGCAGGGTTTGTCTTCCAGCTTCGCAGGGAGTAGAGGCAGGTGCCCACGGAAGCAGGGCTCCTCGGGTCAACTGGCCACACGTAGGGGCCACCGCTCAGTCATCAGATTGTTAAATTCCTGCCTCAAGTCCACGAGGCATTAACCTTGAGAGTTGGTGGGAGGAAGAGTGTGGAAGGCGTGCGGCCCTGGGTGACCCCGTGGCAGGAAGACTGGTTCCCTTTAGAAGAGAAAGACAGGAGGAAAGGAGTTGGCTTATAGGAGGGTCGCTTTGAGCACTCACATTGCATGGGCACGGTGTATCTTTATTAATCGATTCGTGCACCAGTGGGGTCCCTCCGCCTGGCCTGTGGGATCGGCCAAAACAAGCTCTCTGACATCCCCTGAGGGGTCCTGGATTGTGAGAGGGCGCAGGCCAGGCCGAGGGACCCCACGGTGCAGGATTGGGGCCGGGGACGGACTGTGGAAGGGCTCCAGAGTGTGTCTGGCCTGTCCCGTTCAGTCCTAATCGGCCAGACCCCAGCAGCAAGCTAATCTACCAGTCAGAGCATCTGCCCCCCTGGTGGCCAGTGCACATCATAGCGACTGGTCGACTGGTGGTAGTCAGTGCATGGCATAGCAAGCGGCTGAGCAGACTCAGCATATCATTAGTATATTACACTTTGATTGGCTGAATGGCCGACTGGTCAACCGGACACTTAGCATATTAGGCTTTTATTATGTAGGATGTACAAGGGCCTGAGCTAGACCAGGGGAACTCAGACAGTGGGGTGAACTTTAACAAATTCTAAAACCTGACGTGATGGTCACATATGAATTATATTCGTCACGAAGGACGGTTTGTGCACATAGTTCTTGGGTGCACCTGTTCCTGTTGTAGAGAAGAGCATGGATGTCTGAGGCCACAAGATAAGCCACTTATGGAGGTGAGAGCCGACTGAGTCCATCCCTGTCCTCTGGGGATGGCATCCATCTCTTAGCAGGTCTTCAGGGCCTTGGTGATCAGCTAACCCCTGCCTGATGGCTCCTCTCTCCCCGCACCACCATCAGGCCCACATGTTGCACCTGCGCTGCTTACCTGGGTGGTTCCTGTTTAGAAGGCCTTTCCTCCCCTCTTCCCCCCAACTCGTGGGCAAGAACGATGTCTCTTTTATCTCTGCAGCCAGTGCCTGCGTACTCCATACTCGGCTGCATGGGAGCGTGGGTGGGTGGGAAGGTGGGTGGAAAGATGGCCGGAAGGATGAATGGGTAGATGAATGAATGGACAGACGGACGGACGGGTGGATGTTTAGAAGGGTAGACGAGTAGATTAGAGCAGTGGTTGTCAACCTTTCAGACCTCATGGACCACCAGTGGTCTGTGGCCACCGGTTGGCAACCGCTGGACTAGAGGATGGGTAGGCGCATATGAGGATGGGAGGATGGATGGAAGGTTGCATGGGTGAGTGAGGGGGTGGGAGGGAGGGAGGGTGGGTGGATGATGGGAAGGAGGAGGGATGGGTGAATGTATGCTTATTTGTATGTTTGTCTGAGAGGGGATGGGCAGATGGGTGGGCTAGAGGAAGAGTGGGTGGCTATGTGGATGGATGGACTCCAAGCGTTCCCCACTGTGAACTCAACTTTCCCCAAATGGAAAGGGCAAGTGGGTGCAGTCGGGGTAGCGGAGGGGAGCCCCCGGGAAAGCTGGAGGCGGGTAAGTAACCGCTGGCCTCCGAATGGGCTTTCCCCACAGGAACTGCCAGCGGCCCCCCTCGCGATGATCCCCGCCGCGAGCAGCCCCCCTCCGGGAGAGGCCCTCTTCCCCGCTGCGGCACCCCAGGACTTCTGGAGGTCCCCGATCTCGGGCTACGTGGGGTCTGCCACCCGGCACATCAGCCACCGGGCCAACAACTTCAAACGACACCCCAGGAGGAGGAAGTGCATTCGCCCCTCCCCGCCCCCGCCCCCCAACACCCCGTGTCCCATCGAGCTGGTGGACTTCGGGGACCTGCACCCCCAGAGGTCCTTCCGGGAGCTGTTCTTCAACGGCTGCATTCTCTTTGGCATCGAGTTCAGCTACGCCATGGAGACGGCCTATGTGACCCCCGTGCTCCTGCAGATGGGCCTCCCGGACCAGCTCTACAGCCTGGTGTGGTTCATCAGCCCCATCCTCGGTGAGCCCGCTGCCCCACGGTGCCCCCAAAACCTCCCGGTGCCCCTGGAGCCTCCGTGGAAGCAGCTCGTGGGTCCCTAGGGGACAAGGGAGGAGCAAGAGCTAAGTCCACGCATCAGTCTGGGGCCGTAGGAAGCCCACGCATGGCCGGCCGGCCCCCGGATTTTAGGAAACTTTGTCTAAACCAGCTTATAACCCGGTCGGTGTGGCTCAGTGGTTGAGCGTTGACCTAGGGATCAAGAGGTCCCGGTTCGATTCCCTGTCAGGACACATGCCCGGGTTGTGGGCTGGATCCCCAGTGTGGGGTGTGCAGGAGGCAGCCAATCAATGACTCTCTCTTATCACTGATGTTTCTCCCTCTCCCTCTCCCTTCCTCTCTGAAATCAATAAAAATATATTTAAATAATTATATATACATATATATTATTTCAGAGAGGAAGAGGCAAAGAGAGAGACAGAAACATCAATGATGAGAGAGAGTAATATTTTTTAAATAACAAAATAAAAAAAATAAACCAGCTTAGAGAAGAGGGTTTCCATCCCCCACAGACCAGTGCCATCTGGTGCCGAGCTAACACCAGAGAGTCCACGCCGAACACTAGACATGGGTTGGGTGTGGGAGGGCCTGGAAATGCCTGAATTCCCAAGTCATGGCTGCTTAGTGACTTACAAGGGCCTTACGAGGAATGAGGGGAGCAGAGTGGTTCCGAGGGTCTATTTGTCTTTTGTCTCTAGCGCAGCGATTTATCGCTGACTCCCCACGTCTGAGACCCTGGGGACGTGCGAGCGCAGGCGTGTCGGGAGCGCAGGCGTGTCGGGAACATTCAGAGGCTGTGTCTGTGGGGCCCTGAGCCACGGGAATGTGTGGAGGCTGTGTCCGTGGGGCCCTGAGCCGCGGGAACGTGTGGAGGCTGTGTCCGTGGGCCCTGAGCCGCGGGAACGGTCAGAGGCTGTGTCCATGGGGCCCTGAGCCGCGGGAACGTGTGGAGGCTGTGTCCGTGGGCCCTGAGCCGCGGGAACGGGCGGAGGCTGTGTCCGTGGGGCCCTGAGCCACGGGAATGTGTGGAGGCTGTGTCCGTGGGCCCTGAGCCGCGGGAACGGTCAGAGACTGTGTCCATGGGGCCCTGAGCCGCGGGAACGGTCAGAGGCTGTGTCCATGGGGCCCTGAGCCGCGGGAACGTTCAGAGACTGTGTCCGTGGTGCCCTGAGCCGCGGGAACGGGCGGAGGCTGTGTCCATGGGGCCCTGAGCCGCGGGAACGTTCAGAGACTGTGTCCGTGGTGCCCTGAGCCGCGGGAACGTTCAGAGACTGTGTCCGTGGGGCCCTGAGCCGCGGGAACGGTCAGAGGCTGTGTCCGTGGGCCTCTGAGCCACGGGAATGTGTGGAGGCTGTGTCCGTGGGGCCCTGAGCCGTGGGAACGGGAGGAGGCTGTGTCTGTGGGGCCCTGAGCCGCGGGGACCCCAGCATGACCACCGCCCGTTCTGTTCCAGGATTCCTTCTGCAGCCGCTCCTGGGTGCTTGGAGTGACCGATGTACCTCAAGGTTTGGACGGAGGCGCCCTTTCATTCTTGTCCTGGCCATAGGTCTGTTGTTCGGGGATTGAAACTAAAAAAAGAAAGAAAAGAAAAGAGGCCTCAGTGCTTCTCGTAGGAAAACCTAGGGGTGCTGACGGAAGCCCGTAGCCAGATAACCCCACTGGCCCGCGGCCGGGCCCCCCGCCTGGCCCGCGGCCTCTGAGAACAGATGGCTTTGGTTACGTGTTTATTTTTAACGAGTTAAGTTCATGTCATTCCTGCTCCACTCGACCATAGAACCCCGACCCAAGTTAAAACAAAAGCAAAAATGGGTGAGTCTGCAGGTGGCTTGGCCGGGGCTCTGCTTGGAACGTGACTAGAACGGAATTCTTGGGCCCTGAAGAGCCCGGATGTCCGTCGCGGGGCCGGTCCGCGCTTCCCGCGGTGACCGTCTCTCTGTCCGCAGGGGCGCTGCTCGGCCTCTCGCTGCTGCTCAACGGCCGGGACCTGGGCGCGGCGCTGGCCGACTCGGCGGGCGACCACCGCTGGGGCCTCCTGCTCACCGTGTGCGGGGTGGTGCTGATGGACTTCAGCGCCGACTCGGCCGATAGCCCCAGCCACGCCTACATGATGGACGTGTGCGGCCCCGCCGACCAGGACCGCGGCCTGAGCATCCACGCGCTCCTGGCAGGTGCGTCCGCTCCCGTGCCGCCCCCGTGCGCCCAGGTGCCCCCCCCCCCCCCGCATGCCCTGGTCTAAACACGGCTGCAGTTCGAATCCACGCGTGAGCACGGACGTGGCCGGAAATGCGTGTCTCAAACGCCAGGTCTCCGCAGTGGCCCGAGCTGATACGATGGACACTGCTCTATGTGGTCGATTCTTGTTATTTTTGCAGTTATGCTCCACCCAGTCCCTGGGAACCCCATTCTCATGCTCACTTTTGTTGGGGTGTCGCTGGGAGGAGGACACCCCGGGTCCTGGGAGGGATTTAGCGCCTGGGGTGAGAGCCGAGCTTCCCTCCCGCCCCCCCTCCCCCAGGGCTTGGCGGCGGCTTCGGGTACGTGGTCGGGGGCATCCACTGGGACAGGACCGGCTTCGGGCAAGCCCTGGGCGGGCAGCTGCGGGTCATCTTCCTCTTCACGGCCGTCATCCTGAGCGTCACCACCGCCCTGACGCTGCTCAGCATCCCCGAGAGGCCCCTGCGGCCCCCGGGCGAGAAGAGGCCCCCCATGAAGAGCCCCAGCCTCCCGCTGCCGCCCTCCCCGCCCGTCCTGGGCCAGGAGGGCACCGGAGGCTCCGTGCCCGGTCACCCGGACAACGGCCCGTATGCCAGCTTCTCCAGCCCCATCTCCCCGCTCAGCCCCCTCACGCCCAAGTACGGCAGCTTCCTCAGCAGGGACAGCTCCCCGACCGGGCTCAGCGCCTTCGCCTCGTCCTTTGCCACCTCCCACATCGACAGCGTCCTCATTGACTGCTTCACGGGCGGCCACGACAGCTACCTGGCCACCCCGGGCGGCTACCTGGCCATCCCGGGCGGCGCCCCGCGGCCAGCCCTCAGCGTCAGTTTCCCCCGGGCCCCCGACGCCTTCTACCGCCAGGACCGCAGCCTCGGCCAGGACAGCGGCCTCGGGCAGCGGCGGGAGGTGGCCCTGACCACCGGCTGTGACGCGGACGTCCTGAGGGTGGGCTCCCTGGACACCTCCAAGCCGCGATCAGCCGGGATCCTGAAGAGACCCCAGACCTTGGCCCTCCCGGACGCGGCCGGAGGAGGTGGTCCCGACACCAGCAAGAGAAGGAACGTGACCTTCAGCCAACAGGTAAAAGCAGGGGGGCTGGGGTCAGAGGGCGCCGTGCGCGCGTGGTCCTCGTCAGTGAGATGACAGGAGGGATTGCCGATCTGGAGAGAAATTCCCGGCCATCTGGCGGGCCGAGCCAGAGGTGGGGAGCACCTGGCCCGGGGGCCACAGAAGGCCCGCGAAGTCATCTGGCCTGGGCTGGCCAGGCATTAGGGGTGAGTTAACTAAATGTCTGGCCCTGTGGTCGGCAAACTGCGGCTCGCGAGCCACATGCGGCTCTTTGGCCCCTTGAGTGTGGCTCTTCCTAAGCCTTGGGAGCACCCTAATTAAGTTAATAACAATGTACCTACCTATATAGTTTAAGTTTAAAAAATTTGGCTCTCAAAAGAAATTTCAGTCGTTGTCCTGTTGTTATTTGGCTCTGTTGACTGATGAGTTTGCCGCCCACTGGTCTGGCCCAATAGACAGGCTGAGTTTTAAGTGGATAATTTGGGCCGAGGATGATGTGTCGAGAGACATCTGGGCCAGGTGAGCCGGGAGCACCCACCAGGGCGGAGGTGCTTCACGCACCGGCCGCCGCAGCTAAAGGGCGGCTCTCCCGGCGGCGCCTCCCGCGCTGTGTGCGTGTCCGGTGTCGGCCGTTTCCCAGGAACGCCCGCCGCGCCGGCCGCGGGATCTGGTGCCCACGTTCCTGAAAGACAAACGCAGGGGGAACTGGTGGACGCTGCTGGGCCTCCGGCCTCCGGCCCTCCTCGTGCCGGTGTCTGACCTTAGCTGACCACCCAGAGGCTGTCACACCTCCGGATGCGAAAGGGCAGTGAGCGGCAGCGTCCGTGCAGGCGGGGAACCTTCCGGAAGGCTGTTGGCATCGTATGTGGTGTCGGAGGGATGGGCTGACAGGCTGCACGCTGGTTTGTGGGATTTGAGCAGCTGTCAGCGTCCGATCGCGAAGAGGCCACTGGCAACGAAAGGGGCTGTTCTCTCCTCCTGAGTCCACACAGGAGGCCTGGGGCCCCTGCCCTCGGGCCACCCCCGGGGGGACTTCAATGAGAGGGGAGCCGGGTCCTCAGCCAGGCCTCCCCTCTCCGGGCCTGGGAGACCCCTGGTTTCACAGGAGGTTAGATGGAGACACGTGGAGGTGGCTTTTCATGTTCTCTTCATTGTGACATTCCCCCCCCTCAATTGTTTATTGATTTTTAGAGAGAGAGGAAGGGAGAGGGAGAGAGAGAGAAACATCGATGTGAGAGTGAAACAATGATCGGCTGCCTCCTGCACGCCCTCTACTGGAGATCGAGCCAGGAACTCTGGCACGTGCCCCGACGGGCAACCCCTCCAGGCATGGACACCCCCGACCGCTACCCCCCCATCCCCCACCCCCACCCCACCCCCAGCCCAGCGGCCAGGGCTGCTGTGAAATCCCCAGCGGGACTGCTTCCCGGCTCCTTCTCTGGTGCTCTGTGGCCCAGGGCCTCTCTCATCACCTCGTCATTGTCTCGTCTCCTGGGAGGGCATTGCCAGGCGCTGCCCGCGCCACGGGAGCCGGATCTGGGAAGGGTCGGAAGAACGGAAAATCGCTGGAGGGTTAGGAAGCCCGTTGGTGCTGTCACAGCAGAGACACCCTGCCTTGAGGGGCCGGGCGTTGCTCCCCTCGCCCGCCCCGAGGCCACAGCGGCCATCAGGCCTCTGCTCAGCCGGGCCCTCCTGTCCCCTGCCCCCTGTCCCCTGTCCCCTCCCCAAAACTCAAACTGGCTTCCAGACCTCGGCTGTCTGTTGAGAATCCGAACTAAACTTCCTGTATGGCTGGCAGCCTCCTTTTCATCCTTTTTAAAATGTTCATTCTCGACATAGTGGGGTTTATGAATCAGTCCTTAGAAGAAAGTAAAACTCCTGAGCTAAACACCCCCCCCCCCCAAGGTGGGGCTGCAGGTGGGCGTGGCTGCCGTCTTCCTTCCTCGGGGGCGGGGCTGACCTTGAACCAGCGCCTGGGCTACTTCCTTCCTCTTTCTGCTCCTCCCGGATCCCATCCCTGGTGCTGACCCAGCACAGGCCCCTCCCGTCCCCCCCCCCCCCCCCCACAGCCGTGGAGCCAGAGCAGCGGCTCCTCTCTGCTCAGGGACACCTGCTGCTCAGCGCACCTGGCCGGGTGGTGTCTGACAGCAGCCAGGCAGCCGGTGGGCGGCGGCCTCCTCACTAGTCTCGCCCCACTCAGCGTGTCCACTCCGTGGCCAGTGGGGCGTCTGGGGACACACAGCCCTCGCCAGGGCCCAGGTGTGTCTGTTCGCAGCGACACTTGGCCCCCGAACCGCCGTGCAGAGAGGAGTCCCCCCCTCCGCCTCCGCCCCCCCCCCCCGCACCCCCCCGCCATCCAGAGGGAGGTGCCCCGTCGCCCGGGGTCCGTCTCTCACACCCTCTAGTGCAGTGATGGCGAACCTATGACACGCGTGTCAGAGGTGACACGAGAACTCATTTTTTTTGGTTGATTTTTCTTTGTTAAACGGCATTTAAATATATAAAATAAATATCAAAAATGTAAGTCTTTGTTTTACTATGGTTGCAAAGATCAAAAAATTTCTACATGTGACACGGCACCGGAGTTAAGTTCGGGTTTTTCAAAATGCTGACATGCCGAGCTCAGAAGGTTCGCCGTCACTGCCCTGGTGGGCGAGAGGCCTTCCTGGAGCCTGTGCTGCAACTGCCCGGGTTTTGTTCATTTCGAGTGTGTTTCCCCTTTTGGGGAAGGTACTGACGTCCTCCCTGCGGGAGGTGCTGCCTCCTGGGCCCAGGTGCGGCCCCCCGAAACGCAGCTCCATGCTCTGCGGCTCCACGTCTCGGAAGAGAGGACCTGAAACCCCTCCTCGTTCACCCCGTGGGGAGACGACCCCCAGCCACGCCTGCGTCTGCTCCGCGGGCGGCTGGAGGCTCTGATGAGGCCCGTGGGCTCCCTTTCCAGGTGGCGAACATCCTGCTGAACGGCGTGAAGTACGAGAGCGAGCTGCCGGGCCCCAGCGAGCCGGCGGGGCCGCCTCTGTCCATGCGGCACCTCTGCGCCACCATCTGCCACATGCCCTGGGCGCTGCGCAGCCTGTGCGTCAACCACTTCCTGGGTGAGCTCGGGGCACGGCCCCCTCCACGCCCCGGCGGGGGTCACGCTGCGTGGGGGCCCAGGGATGCCTTCCAGGACCCCCGTGCTCACTTAGCTCCCGGATACCACGGGGCAGACGTGGCGTGGGACTGCCCGGCGGGCTCCTCCCGGGAAAGCCAGAGAGATGCCACCGTCGGCAGCCACGGGCTAACCCGGGTGTGCAGCCCAGAGGGACCCTGGGTCTCCGCAGCCCAAACCTCATTCCCAGATCTTCAAGCGGCTCACGGTTAAGTGACATGTCACTGTCGCACCTGTGAGGCTGGTGGGCCTCACCTCGAGCTGGGACAGACACATGGACATCGACACCCAGACACACAGACACACAGACATCCACATACAGGCACACACACAGAGACACACGGACATCCCCCACAGACACCCAGACACACGGACATCCACACACAGACACACACACAGAGACACACGGACAACCACACACAGACACACAGACACACGGACATCCACACACAGACACACGGACACATGGACATCCACACACAGACACACAGACACACGGACACATGGACACCCACACAGAGACACATGGACATCCACACACAGACACACAGACACATGGACATCCACACACAGACACACAGACACATGGACATCCGCACACAGACACACACACAGAGACACACGGACATCCCCCACAGACACCCAGACACACGGACATCCACACACAGACACACACACAGAGACACACGGACCACCACACACAGACACACAGACACATGGACATCCACACACAGACACACACACAGAGACACACGGACAACCACACACAGACACACAGACACACGGACATCCACACACAGACACACAGACACATGGACATCCACACACAGACACACAGACACATGGACACCCACACACAGACACACAGACACATGGACACCCACACACAGACACACACACACACACACTCAGACATCCACATACAAACACATGGACATCTACACACAGACACACATCCATCCACACACAGACACCCACACACAGACACATGGACACCCACACACAGAACAGACACCCACACACAGAGACAGACATCCACACACAGAGAGACGGACACCCACACGTGCCCACATACGTCCAGGGCTGGCCTCGCGCACACAGGCCTGGCATTCGCGTTCCTCCGGCAAAGCCCATGTGCATGTCCTCCCGCAGTGCGCGCAGTGGGGCTGCCGGAGCATCTGAGGAAGCCAGGCCCCGCGCTGTGGGTGCCAATCAGAGTGACCTTCTAGGAGGGAGGGCGGGAGGGCGGGAGGGAGGGAGGGAGGGCAGGAGGGAGGGAGGGCGGGAGGGAGGGAGGGCGGGAGGGAGGGCAGGAGGGAGGGAGGGCGGGAGGGAGGGCAGGAGGGAGGGAGGGCAGGTGGGTGGGAGAGAAGGAGGTCTCAGTGTGAGGAGAGGTGGTGCCTCCTTTAAGTCTTGAGTCCGTGCGTTTCCTTGAGAATCAGGCAAACCCGCTGTTGGCGACAGGGGCCTTGTCCACGTCTGTGCCGTGGGTCACAGTCACACACCACCCCCCCCCCCACCCCCGCCCAGGCTGGCTGTCCTTCGAGGGGATGCTGCTCTTCTACACGGACTTCATGGGCGAGGTGGTGTTTCAGGGGGACCCCAAGGCCCCGCGCACGTCGGAGGAGTAT
This sequence comes from Myotis nattereri, assembly GCF_964212035.1. NCBI lineage: Eukaryota > Metazoa > Chordata > Mammalia > Chiroptera > Vespertilionidae > Myotis > Myotis nattereri. Next base: position 212,399,255 of record NC_138077.1, on the reverse strand, counting down.
CGGAGGTACAACAGCGGCGTCACCATGGGCTGCTGGGGGATGTGCATCTACGCCTTCAGCGCCGCCTTCTACTCAGGTGCGTGCTGGGTGGACACCGGGGTGGCCCTTCGCGGGAGGTCCGATGGCCTTGGGTCCGATGGCCTTGGGTCCGATGGCCTTGGGTCCAATGGCCTTGGGTCCGATGGCCTTGGGTCTGATGGCCTTGGGTCCAATGGCCTTGGGTCCGATGGCCTTGGGTCCGATGACCTTGGGTCCGATGGTCTTGGGTCCGATGGCCTTGGTTCCGATGGCCTTGGGTCCGATGGCCTTGGTTCCTATGGCCTTGGGTCCGATGGCCTTGGGTCCGATGGCTTTGGATCCGATGGCCTTGGGTCCGATGGCCTTGGGTCCAATGGCCTTGGGTCTGATGGCCTTGGGTCCGATGGCTTTGGATCTGATGGCCTTGGGTCCGATGGCCTTGGGTCTGATGGCCTTGGGTCCGATGGCTTTGGATCTGATGGCCTTGGGTCCGATGGCCTTGGGTCCAATGGCTTTGGGTCCAATGGCCTTGGGTCCGATGGCCTTGGGTCCGATGGCCTTGGGTCTGATGGCTTTGGGTCTGATGGCCTTGGGTCTGGTGGCCTTGGGTCCGATGGCCTTGGTTCCAATGGCCTTGGGTCCGATGGCTTTGGATCTGATGGCCTTGGGTCTGATGGCCTTGGGTCCGATGGCCTTGGGTCTGATGGCCTTGGGTCCGATGGCCTTGGATCTGATGGCCTTGGGTCCGATGGCCTTGGTTCCAATGGCCTTGGGTCTGATGGCTTTGGGTCCAATGGCCTTGGGTCCGATGGCCTTGGGTCCGATGGCTTTGGATCTGATGGCCTTGGGTCCAATGGCTTTGGATCTGATGGCCTTGGGTCCGATGGCTTTGGATCTGATGGCCTTGGGTCTGGTGGCCTTGGGTCCAATGGCCTTGGTTCCAATGGCCTTGGGTCCGATGGCCTTGGGTCCGATGGCTTTGGGTCCAATGGCCTTGGGTCCGATGGCTTTGGATCTGATGGCCTTGGGTCTGATGGCCTTGGGTCCGATGGCCATGGGTCGGCGGTTGGAGTACACGAATTGAAGGCAGGTGTGTGTCTTTATGACGACGGGCAGGCCATCCCAGAGCCGTCTCCTTTCATTCAACAACCTGTCGTGGCAGCTCAGGACCTGCCATCGGTCTGGCCCCACGAAGCCGTCCGGGGTCCCTCGCCGCCTGGTCCGGGCAGGCTGCCTGCCACGCGTGCTCACGCCCCGCCAGCCTCAGGGTGGGCGGGAGGCGGGACACGAGCCTCACCCGCTGTCGCCCGCAGCGATCCTGGAGAAGCTGGAGGAGCGCCTCAGCATCCGCACGCTCTACTTCGTGGCCTACCTGGCCTTCGGCCTGGGGACCGGGCTGGCCACCCTGTCCCGGAACCTCTACGTGGTCCTGTCCCTGTGCGTGACCTACGGGATCCTGTTCTCCACGCTGTGCACGCTGCCCTACTCGCTGCTGTGTGACTACTACCACAGCCGGGAGGTAGGCGCCCGCTCCGGCTCTGGCTCCGGCTCCGGCCTCTGCCCCCCGCCCCCCCCCCCCCCCCCCGGCGGCTCGGAGAGCCTCCCCCGGAAGCAGCCCCCCCTGCAGTCTGAGGCTGGTGCACAGGGAAATACAGGGCCCCCTTCAAACATCAGGCGGGGACAGCAGGGGCGTTATGGGCAGGGGGGAGCTGGGAGGCTGGAAGGGGAGGTCCCCCAGTGTCCCCGCCAGGCTTCAGGGTCACCTGTGGGCACCGGGCCGGGTGAGGCGGGCGAGGCGCTCACCTTGGGCACAAAAACCCAGCCGTCAAGATCAGCGCTGTGCCCACGCCGTGTTTCTACAAACAAGAACCGGTGCCCCAAATCCACACTGAGCAGAACAGCGGAACTTTCAGGGCCCAGAGCAGGACCCCGTGCCCACCAGGTGGGAGCAGCGCCCTCTTTATGGGAAAGTCCGGGCTCCCCTTTCACCGCCTCCCCGAGAAGCGTCGCCCGCAGTCCACCCGCGAGCGCAGGGCGGGCGGAGGGGGCTGACAGCTGTCCGTAAGGAAAATCCCCACAATGAATAAATGACAGTCACCACGCTGTAACCTGCCCCCCCCCCCCCCCATTCACCAGTCGTGCGACCAGCACCACAGTCCAAAGACCCCCAACCCGCTGGCCACCCCGGCCCGGGAGCCAGCCCTGCTGCCCTCGCTGTGGACTCAGCTGCTGCGGGTGCGGGCCACGCGGGTGGGGTGGCGGCCCCGCTCGGTGGTGCCGCAGGGCCACCCTCGCGGCGGCGGGAGTGGGGGCTTCACGCTGCGGCCGAGGCGAGCTCCCAGCCTGGGTTTGGGCGGAAACGTTGAGATTTGAAAGACGTGCGTGAAGGTCACCTTGAGGGTGGAGCGTCTCGCACCCCCCGTGGTTCGGGCCTCTGTCTCCCCCCCCCTCCCCCGGCCACCCCCCCCCACCAGGTCCAGGCCGGAGGCTTCCTGACTTGTCTTCAGGGTTTGGGGTCCCGGTGAATTCGGCGGCCAGGTCCGGTCCGCCCGGGCAGCCCCTCCCCCCTCCCCTCTGCCGGCAGCAGGCGGGCCCTTGGGCGGCCTGAGGCTGTGGCCACAGGCGTGAGCCGTGTGCACCCCGCACCTCCCGCCGGCGCTGCAGGGCCCGTGCCAGCAGCACCCGAGGGCCCGCTCCCGGTGCTGTCCCGCCTCCGTCCCCGTCACTTCCCCGCCGCCCTGAGCCCGGCGCGGGGCTGAGTGGATGTGCCGGGTCTGGGTGAGGGCTGCCTGCCCCAGGAGGGGACCCCCGGGCCTCAGGCCCCCCAGCCGGCTTTGGGCAGAGCCGCCCGGAAGGCGAGGCCGCGGTGGCCGCTCGCACTGTCTCCCTCGGGCGGGAGGCCGGGGGCTCAGGTGCGGCCTCCCCACCTCGGGGGCCTCCCGCGGCCCTGACGCCGTATATGGTCACCGCGTGCCCGTTCCCCGAGCCCCTTGCGGTGCCCACGAGGACGCCGCCTTCCCCAGGGAGGGGCGTGGCAGCGTCCCAGAGGTGCCACCTCTGTCCGGGCACAGGGCCAGGCCGTGCCGGCATCCAGGCAGTGCACGCAGCGGCATGTGGGGGCGGCACCCGCCTGCTGCAGCGGTGGCTCTGGGTGGGGGTGGCTTGTGCTGGGACCCACACCACCTCCTGCCACGTCACCCTGCAGCCCTGCTCACAGACACGTGCCCATCACTGTGCCCATCACTGTGCCCACCGCCATGCCCACCACCATGCCCAACACCGTGCCCACCACCATGCCCAACACCGTGCCCAACACCATGCCCATCACTGTGCCCAACACCATGCCCACCTCCATGCCCAACACCATGCCCACCTCCATGCTCATCACCGTGCCCACCACCGTGCCCACCACCATGCCCACCTCCATGCCCATCACTGTGCCCACCACCATGCCTATCACTGTGCCCACCTCCATGCCCATCACTGTGCCCACCTCCATGCCCATCACTGTGCCCACCACATGCCCACGTGGTGCGGTGGGTGGGGAGGGAGATGATGTGACCAGGCTGGAGGCACAAGAGCCTCGGGAACCCGCCCAAAGGCGCCCCTGCTGTGGGCTGACAGGGTGTGCGACAGGCATGGCAGCGAGCAGCAGTGTGTCAGACACAGCGCCCCGTGGCGGGCGGGCTGCTTCCTCTCGGGGAGAGGGAGGAGAAAGGACCAGAGGGCCCGGCGGGGAAGTGCCACCCTCCCCGTGAGGAGGCGGCCCTCCCGCCCCGTCCGTCATGGGTTCTTTTCATCGCCGTCTTCTCTCTGAGCACAAATATTATTGAACTCTTGGCTGAACTCCCTGTGCACGCTGGCGCTGGGAAATGTGAGCCCGCTGTGCGTGGGCGCGGGGCTGCTGGGCCTGCAGGGACGTGGGTCCCTGGCCCCGCCGCTGGTGTGCCCCCCCCAGGTCAGTTTGCAGGGTCCAGCATGGACGTGGGTCCCTGGCCCCACCGCTGACGCGCCCCCCCCCCGGGTCAGTTTGCAGGGTCCAGCATGGGCTGCAGGGGACACGGGTCCCTGGCCCCGCCGCTGACGCCCCCTCCTCCCGTCAGTTTGCAGGGTCCAGCGCGGACGGCACGCGGCGTGGCATGGGCGTGGACATCTCGCTGCTCAGCTGCCAGTACTTCCTGGCCCAGATCCTGGTCTCGCTGGTGCTGGGGCCCCTGACCTCGGCTGTGGGCAGCGCCAATGGGGTGATGTACTTCTCTAGCCTGGTGTCCTTCCTGGGTTGCCTCTACTCCTCCCTGTGTGTCGTCTACGAGATCCCGCCCAGCGCGGCCGCCAATGAGGAGCACCAGCCCCTCCTGCTGAACGTGTGATGCCCGAGCCCCAGCTTGTGCCAAGGTGTCTGGAGCCAGTGGGAGCCAAAGGGCCTTGGCAGTGATGGACAGGTCTCCTGTTGGAATGTAAATATGTGATAAAACAATAAACAGCAGCAGCAAAGCCTGTGGTTTCTCGTGTGGCTCTCCAAGGAGGAGTGAGAGGCCACCTGGGGATGGGGCCACTTTCCACGCCCATCTGGGGAGCAGATGTAAGGATTTGTTTTTATTGTTGAGAGTATTACAGATGCCCCCCATTTTCCTACCCTTTGCCTCCTCTACCCAGCCCTGGCCCCACCCCAGGTCTTCCCTCACTTCTGTCTGTGCCCATGGGTTATGCATATCCTATCTAATAAAGCGAGAATATGCAAATTGACCATCACTCCGCCACAAAGATGGCAGTGTCCATAGCCACAAGATGGTGGCACCCAGCCCTCTCAGCCCCACTGGAGTCCCCCAGTCCTGGGGGGCCACCCCTGAGAGCAGGCAGTGTGAGTGGCCTGACAGAATGCTTGCTTCATCGCCACGGTGACGAGGCAAGTGTTCCACCCTGGCCACAGAAAGCCTCTGGGCAGGGGCACAGAGCAGCCAGGGTGGAATGCTTGTGTCGTCACCCTGGCAACGAGGCAAGCATTCCATGCCCAGCTGTGGAGGGCCTCTGGCTGGGGAGGGCAATTGGGGGCCATGAGGCCGGCAGAGGAGGGCATTTGGGGGCCATGAGGCCAGCAGGAAAGGGCATTTGGGGATGATCAGGCCAGCTGGGGAGGGCTATTGGGGGTGAGCAGGCTGGCAGGCAGAGTGGTTAGGGGCAATCGGGCAGGCAGGCAGGTGAGCGGTTAGGAGCCAGCGGTCCCAGATTGTGAAAGGGATGTCCACCTGCCAGTTTAGGCCTGATCCTACAGGGACATCCCCCGGTAGTCAGACATCCCCCAAGGGATCCCAGATTGGAGAGGGTGCAGGCCGGGCTGAGGGACACCCCCCCATGCATGAATTTCGTGCACCAGGCCACTAGTCTGCATATAAGTTCTTTGGTTCAGTTCCCGCACCCCCCTCCCCTCTGAGATCTGTCAGTCTGATCCATGCATCCATGCCTCTGGACCAATTTTGTTCATCAGTTTATTTGGTTCATTAGATTCCACATATGAGTGAGATGATGTGATACTTGTCTTTCTCTGACTGGCTTATTTCACTCAGCGTAACACTGTCCAGGTCCAACCATTCTGTTCCAAAGGGTAAGAGCTTTTTCTTTTGCAGCTGCATAGTATTCCATTGCCACAGCTTTTTTATCCTCTCATCTATTGATGGGCACTTTTTCCAGATCTTAGCTATCCTATATAATAAAGAGCTAATATGCTAATTAGACCAAACAGCAGAACGACTGTCACGATGACCATCCGGATGACCTTCCGGATGAAGCCAGGGCTGCAAGGGCCGAGACCCTTGCACGAATTTCGTGCATTGGGCCTCTAGTCTCTATATATAAAAGCCTAAGCAACCGAACGACCAGTCGACTGGTTGCTATGATGCACACTGACCACCAGGGGGCAGATGCTCAATGCAGGAGCTGCCCCCTGGTGGTCAATGCGCTCCCACAGTGGGAGTGTCGCTCAGCTGACCGACCCATCCTGGCCTGGTGGCAGCCACTCACTCCCTCAGTAGTCCTGCAGGTCCAATCTCCGAAGAATGGGCCAGGGACCAACTGACTGGTGCCACCAGCACTTTCCCAACAGCGCTGCCCGCCTCCTGGAAGTCGGCTTCAGGCACCGGGGCTGCTTCCCGCCCTAGATGCTCCACAAGAAATGATATAAAAGTGGCCACCAGGTGGCTCCCAACAACTGGCACAAACATCAGTGGGATGGATCTGGATCTGGATCCTGGACCGGCAATGGCATCCCACCACCTGCCCGGAGGGCTGATCACATCTTGTCCCCCCACACCCCCTCAGGATGGGCGCCAGATTCAGGGCTCATGGCTGGTGAGTGCCACTGTGGCATCGTGAGCCTCTCCCGATCTGGACTGGGCATGAGCCCACAGCAGGCACAATGGGGCTGGGACTGGGGCCAGGGTGAGCGGGAGCAGCAGGTGGCGTTGGACTGCCGATTTCAGCTCGATCCCCGCAGGCCATGCTGAGGAACCCTACTGGTGCATGAATCCGTGCACCGGGCCTCTAGCTGTAAATAAGGCTGTTGTGAATATAGGGGTGCATATATTCTTTCTGATTGGTGTTTCTGGTTTCTTAGGATATATTCCCAGAAGTGGGATTGCTGGATCAAATGGCAATTCCATTTTTAATTTTTTGAGGAAATGCCATACTGTTTTCCACAGTGGCTGGACCAGTCTGCATTCCCACCAGCAGTGAACTAGTGTTCCCCTTATCTCCACATCCTCGCCAGCACTTGTTTGTTGTGTTGATGGTAGCCACTCCGGCAGGTGTGAAGGGATATCTCATTGTAGTTTTAATTTGCATCTCCGATGATTAGTGACGTTAAGCATTTTTTCATATGTCTATTGGCCATCTATGTGTCCTTTTTAGATAAGTGTCTATTCATGTCCTTTGACCATTTTTTAAATTGGATTGTGTGTCTTCCTGGTGTTGAGTTGTGTGAGTTCTTTATATATTTTAGAAATTAAGCCCTTATCAGATGTGTCGCTGGTGAATATGCTCTCCCATGCAGTGGGCTCCCTTTTCATTTTGTGGGTGGTGTCTTTTACTGGGCAGCTTTTTAGTTTGATGTAGTCTCATTTATTTTTTTTTGTTTCTCTTGCCCTAGATCCGTGGTCGGCAAACCGCGGCTCGCGAGCCACATGTGGCTCTTTGGTCCCTTGAGTGTGGCCACGAAGTTTCAATCGCACTGTACGTGCGTGCCCGCACATGGTATTTTGTGGAAGAGCCACACTCAAGGGGCCGCAGTTTGCCAACCACTGCCCTAGATGAATTGGTAAAAATACTGCTATGTGAGATGTCTGAGATTTTACTGCTTATGTTTCCTTCTAGGATTTCTATGGTTTCACAACTTACATTTAAGTCTTACCCATGTTGAGTTTATTCTTGTATATGGTGTAAGTTGGTGGTCTGGTTTTTCTTTCTTTTTTTTTTTTGCATGTACCTTCCTAACACCATTTATTGAAGAGATCTTTACTCCATTGTAGGCTCTTGCCTCCTTTGTCAAATATTGACCATAATGGTGTGGGTCAATTTCTGGGGTCTCTGTCATGGGCTATTTGGTTTATATGCCTGTTCTTGTGCCAGTACCAGGCTGTTTGGATGACAGTGGCTTTGTAGTATAGTTTGATATCCAGTATTGTGATCCTTATAACTTTGTTGTTCTTTCTCAAGATTGCTAAGGTTATTTGGGGTCTTTTTTGGTTCCATATAAATTTTTGGAATATTTGTTGTAGATCTGTGAATGATGCCATTAGTATTTTAATAAGGATTGCATTGAATCCTCTATTTCTTTTTTCAATGTTCTAGTTTTCTGAGTACAGGTCTTTTACCTCCTTGGTTAAGTTTATTCCTAAGTATATTATTATTTTGTTGTTGCAATGGTAAATGGGATTTTTAAGTTAGTTTCTCTTTGGGAGTTTACTATTGGTGTATAAAAATGCCATTGTTTTCTGGGTGTTAATTTTGTATCTTACTATTTTGCCAAATTCATTCATTAAATACAGCAGATTTTTGGTGGAGTCTTTAGGGTTTTCTATGCACAATATGCCATCTGCTAATAATGAGTTTTACTTCCTCCTTCCCAATTTGAATGCCTTTGGTTTTTTTCTTCTTGAAAGCAGATATTCCTGTCCTGTTCCTGATCTTAAGGGAAATGCTTTTAGTTTTTGCCCATTGAGTATGATGTTGGCTGTAGGTCTGTCATATATGGCCTTTATCATGTTGAGGTATGGTCCCTCTGTTCCCACTTTGCTGGTAGCCTTTATCATACATGGGTGGGGGGTTGTGTCAATGCCTTTTCTGTGTCTGTTGATATGACCGTGTGATTTTTATCCTTCATTTTGCTCATGTGATGTATATTTGATTTGTAAATATTCTATCAGTCTTGTATACCCAGAATAATAAATCCCTGTTGGTCATAGTATATAATCTTTTAAAAAAATACATTGTTGGACCCAATTTGCTAATATTTTGTTGAGTATTTTAGCATCTAAGTTCATCAGGGATTTTGGCCTGTAATTTTTTCTTTGTAGTGTCTTTTATCTGGTTTTGGAATTAGGATAATGTTGGCCTTATAAAAAGAGCTTGGAAGTCTCTTGAATTTTTTTCTAATAGTTTGGGAGGATGGGTGTTAGTTCTTCTTTGAATGTTTGGTAAAACTCACCTGTTAAGCCATCTGGTCCAGGACTTTTTTTTTGCTGGGAGTATTTTGATTACTGCTTCAACTTCATTAGTTATCGGCCTATTCAGATTTTCTGATTCTTCCTGATTTGAGTTTTGGAAGATTGTATGTTTCTAGGATTTTTTTTCATTTCACCAGGTTGTCGAATTTGTTGGCATATGGTTGTTCATAATATTTTCTTGCAATAAGATCATTTATTGGAGGTTAAGGTGTAACTCAATGGTTATCAACTGGCAGTGACTGGCCCCTCACCCCACCCCAGGCTTTTGGCCGTATCTGGAGATATTGTGGTTGTCACAACTTGGGTGGCTGCTACCGTCCAGAGTTGCTGTAAATACCCTGCAATGCACAGTACAGACCCCACAACAGAGTTGAAACCCATCTCCAAATGTCAGTAGTGCTGAGGTGGACAGAGCCTGGCCTAACTGTATATTGCACCCTGGAGTAGAGTTAGAGCATACAATGCTTTGGGGTCAGGTCTAATATTCATTCACTCATTCTCACATCCATCCATCTACCCATCCAGCCCTCTTCCCATTTATCCTCCCATCCATCTATCCATCCATCCTCCCACCCACCCACCCACAAGTTCCCTGGGTATGGCAGGCAGAGAATGGCAAGTGCTGGAGATCGAGCTGTGAGCAACCAGTGTCTGCCCTCATTCAGCTGATGTGAGAAGAGGAGACATAATACACCGAGGTCTATGCTGAGGACGGCAGTCAGGTGCTGTGGAAAACAAGGGCAGGGGAGACCTGGCGATGGGCCGGGAGTGAGCTACCCAGGGAAAGGGAGTGGCCTCTCTGGTGAGATGCCATTTGAACGGTGCCCTGGTGAAGAGCAGAAGATATCTGAGATCAGAGGTGGGAACTTGCTTGGCATGTTCAAGGGACCACAGGCAGCAAAACACGCAGAATGTGAACAGGTCCATCAGGTGGGAACCTCGAGGAGGTGAAGCAGATGCCTGCTCTGACTTGGCTCTGGGCTCCCTTAGTGCCTGCCCACTGTCCTCCGGGAGCGGAGGGCTCCTGGGTCCGGTCCTTCCTCTGTGCCCCTTGCCCCGGCCCAGAACCTCTGCCCATCCCCTTGCCTGCGGTCTACCCTCATGGCCCACCTTCCACCTTGCAGGTCTGAGCCCACCCCTTTCAACACCCTCTAGACTCCCAGTACCCGAGGAGCCAGCTCTCAAGTCCTCATGCCCAGCCTGGACCCTGAGCGTCTTCCTATGCCCGCCACCCTCTGCACAGCTTCAGCCGCCGTACTGAGCCACAGCGCCCCCCATGCCCATGCTCATGCTCTTCCCACAGGCGAGGTCTTTCCACCTCGTCTCTTCCCATCAATTTGATTCATCCACGTTGACCTAAAATGCTCCCTCCTCCATGAAGCCCACCTGGTTGGGATCAGTGAGTCTTCGCCCTGTGCCTTCACATCATGTCATTGTACCTTCACGGTTATGAACCATGAGCTACGCAGAGCAGGTCTCATCATTCCTGCCCCATGTGTGGGTGGCACAGAGGTTCGGTGACTTTCCAAAGTCACCCAGCTCCTTCGAGGCTCCTGGTAGGCCCATGCTTCCCTGGGACTCCAGACTCATCCTCCCACATTTATACTGCTTAGAAGAGCTTTAGATTTTTCTAGAAAATGTGAATGGGGGGGAAAGGGGGACCTACGTTCAACAATAAAGATAAAAAGTAAAACGTTGCGTGGGGGTCCCCGGGCTGGGCCGTTTTGCTGTAGAACGGTCATCTGTGAGAGACAGGAACGAGGGCTCCCTGCTCGCTCTTGGCCCGCCACACCCTGGGCCCTCCTCCTAGAACTTTCTACATCAACGAAGATCACTTTGCAAGCGGGAAGGGCCGTCGTCAGCCTCTCGTCCCAAGGAGCTGCCGAGTCGGCGCTGGTTGCCGGGGCCCCTTGGCCAGCTCCCGAACGCCGCCCTTGACCCCGACCTGTTCCCGGCCGACCGCAGAGGCAGCACCAGAGGCCGGCTCACTGAGCCACACAGGCGCTTCATTCCCTCGGAGCAGCTCTCTCTCCCGGCCTGAATGGAGCTGACGGTGGGGACGGCAGCGCTGCGGGTGGCTCCTGAGGCCCGAGGCCGCCCTGCCTGAGCCCGGCGCCATCTGCGCCCCTCGCCTCCCTCCCGCCGTGAGGAAGGTGGCAGCACCCCACCCGGCAGGCCTGCACCCCGAGTCGGGGCTCTGACTCCGGCCCCGTAGCGGCGTCCGGAGGCCGGGCCCTCCCCGCGGCCCGACTGGGCTGCTCCGGGCTCAGGAAGGGGAGAGCGAGCTTTGCTCTGCGGTCCTGGGTCGCTAAAACCAAGCAAAGGCCACGATGGTCCCGGATGTTGAAGCCACGCGACTGTCCCCTCAGCAAACCTGGAGGTCAGTCGTGCTCCCTGGCGCTCCCCGGGGGGCACAGCAGCCAGGAGGACACGCGCCGGTCGAGGGAACGGGTGGCAAAGCCACAGCGGCCGTCTTCCTGGGCGGTGGCGAGCCCCGGGCCCCGGTGTGGGATACGGGCCGAGGCGGGCGGCAGCTGACAGGTTGAGGGACTGGAGGTGCTTCCCTGGAATGTGCCAGAACTGGCCACACCGGCCCTGAGCGTCTGCAGGTCCACACGGCGCGTCCTGCGGCCTCGTCCTGGCTGAGCACCTCCTCCTGGAAGACCCGGAGGTGAGGTGTCCTGAGTTGGGGGCACCAGGGCCCGCGGGGCAGCAGCAGCTCGGGCTTTTCCATGTGTGCGTGTGTGCGTGCATGTGTGTGTGCGTGTGTCGGGTACTGAGGCCGTCATGCTTGGAAATCCCCCAACTGAAGATGCTCTTCCAGCTCGTAAAACCCCCATGTAGGTCCCAACACGGGGCCAGGCGCCGGGATGCAGCCGAGAACAGAAGAGAATCTTTCGTGGTCATTACACCCACGCCTGGGTCCTGCCCGCCCCACCGCAGCCCCCAGGCCCCTTCCCTGCTGTGACCTGTCCCAGTTGCCCTTTTATGTCCAGCTCCCTGCCTCCAGGAAATGTCAATTTTACAAAATACTCAGCACACCCGCGCCTCCCTCCTGGAGCGTCTGGGGGAAGGGGAGGAGGACCTTAACCCGCAGCCCCGGAGATGCTGCCTGGACCTTACAGCCTGCCCCCTGGTGGCCAAGACTGGAAGTGCCGGCACGGACCTGGGAAGGGACCTTGGCGAGCCCTCTGAGGGCTGCCTACGAAGTGCCTTAAAATTCTGTTTTCCACCTAATTCACCACATGGGTGTCCACACCCGAGGGGCTCACCAGAGGCCACAAGTGTAAACAGACTCTGCCCGAGCTTCTGCCGGTGCCGTCGGGGCAGAGGCGGTGCGCGGCAGGTGGTGCCACGGCCAGGCCACGCCTGGGAAACAGACCTGTGCGGCCGACAAGGCCCTTCTCCGGCGTCACTACCCATTCAGACGCGTCTTGGCGTTGACTTTCCCATCTGCAGTTCATGACTGTACCCACTGAAGCCGGGCTTCACCAACAGCCCGCTGCTCTGAGACCAGCAAAGATGGCACCTGGGTTCCTGCTGCCCACGTTCCCTCCCCGCCCTCTTCTCACCCATGACCCAGAGTGTGGGGGTCCCACAGCTGGCTGCCCCTCCTCCGCTCCCCCTCGGGGTCTGGGTGCGAGGCGGGGCAGCACAGGGGGGGGGGCAGGAAGGGGCAGGGCAGGAGGAACCCAGAAGGCGGCGGCCGTGCACAGGCCACACACCTGGCGGGTGCCCACCCATCAGCAGTGTGGGGTGATGGCGGGGGGGACGGACCTGGGAGAGAGGCCTTGGTCCCAGTGCACCCACCCTGGGGCCCATTCTGCGGGTGGGGAGCCTCGTGCAGGTCGAGTATCTCAACGGCAGGTCGGAGTGTCTCCCGAGAACAAGTGTACTCCCCTCCCTCCCAGACAGAGCCGACGTGGACCTTTCCAGAAGCTGCTTTGAAAGGTGAGCAGTGTGCCGGCAACAGCTGAGGGCACCAGATGCCCCCTCCGCCCTTCCCCACCCCGGGGGACCCAGGTAGGGCCAACAGCCAACACCCCACCCGCCCCCAGGAACGAGACACAGGCCGCGGGCTCACCACCGGTCGACACCCAGCTGTTGTAGTGTAGCTTGGTTTTATTTATGTCCACAAATATTTCCAAAAAATTACAAAATACTCGAATGGAGAGAGCACAGAAGTCACGATCTCTGGTGTCTACGCTGCTCACACTGTGTTAGCTCACGGCAAACTACTCCTATGTACATTTAGCTTCAAGGTACAGACACGCGGCACGTCGGACACACCTCGCTCTGCGGCCGCTGCGTGAGACCTGAAGCGCAACCTTGACAACATGGAACGAGATACATACAAAACACAGAAAAGCAAAACCGAACTTCAAACAAAGGAAGGAAAACCCAGAAGGAAACCAAGGGGCCGGGCCCCTCCGCGGCAGCGGCCAGGCGAGGGCCCCTGACTGGAGGGGTCTCAGTGCCTCACCACGGGATGTGGGGGGACCAGGGCCTGACAGACTCGCCTTCCACAGCTTTCAACACAGACTTCAAAGCACTAACCTCCCTCTTCTTTGGAAAAATGGATGCTGGGGAGGAGGTGAAGGGGCCTGGCTGAATGGCAGGCCGTGTTCTACCAGAAGTAAAATGCGGGACGGGAGAAGGTGGGGCAGAGGCGGGAGGCTGGGGGCAGCGGGAGGCTGGGGGCAGCGGGCGCGGCGGATGGGCAGGCCCCCAGGAGAGCAGCGGCCAGAGAGCAGCCACCGCCCCGAGGAACGCGTGCCCCTGCCAACGCAGCCACAGGTCCGATGACAAAGGGTTCATTTGAGCTTGTCTCCCCTGTAAGGAGCTAAATTTAAGGCAGAAACGGAATGGAAGAAAACTAAAGAAAAAACTACAAACATTTTCAACAAATAAAACAATCCTCTATCTGTCCCAACTGAAAGCAAAGGCGGTTTAGCAGGGATGGGAAATGCCCGGACCTGCGCTGCCACCTGGGTGGCTGGTCCCAGCGCCAGCCTCCCTTCCTACCCACGGGCTCGGGTCCTGGACGTACTTCACATCCCCCGGCCCACAGATATGCTCTCGTCTGACAATTCTTGGATGTGGCCACCACAGGCCACGGCAGAAACAGCCCTCAAGAATCTGAGGGAAGAGGGAGGAAAAGGTCCCACCTGGCAGGAACAGGTGCAGCCAGCCAGTCTCCCCCTCACGGCCACGCAGAAGGCCGAGCCCCCAGCTGGCACCTCCCAGGGAAGCCCGCCTTCCCTTCCCCGTGTGCGGCTGCCACTCCAGTTCCCGCTTCGGGATGAAGGGTGGGACTCAACTGGTGTCCCAGTCTGACACGGTCACCAAGCTCCTGGTAGACACACAGGCCACCACCCACAGCCGTGCCAACTCCGGGGTCCCACCCACCCGGAAAGCAGCCCCGGGCTGTGGCGAGATCGCCTGAGGACACACGAAAGGGCAGACGGCTAACAGAGCCTCTGGCCAGCACACGTGCCGAGTTACTTGCAGGGAATCGTTCCGAGAATGTTTACGCAGTTGTCAGAGTGAGAAGGGCAGTTCGGACAGAACAATCAAACACGTGCGCCTAGAACCCTGTCAGGAGATCTGCAACCACACACACGGAAACATGTGCTTTCTCTCTGGCAGACACAGGACGGTGGACATTTAACCCCTGCGCTCCTGGTGCAATGCCAGGAGGTCTGATCTGGCAGATGTCTGCACCGCTGGCCACGCACAAGCCAGGAACAGACCGAAGTGGAAAACCAAAGCAGCGAAACAAAAACCGCTGGTAACATTGTCCCTGCAAAACCCTGGATGCTCACTGCTGCGACCAAACCCAGGCCCAGGCTTTTGCCCATTTGTAATTAGTAACGCCCATCTGTTCCCTTTAATTAAAGGGATAATCATATATAACTTTTTATTAAAAAATCAACTCTGTATTCTGTCAATAGCCGATAGGAATTCACAATTAGTGACATGGCTGGAAAAAATAGATCGGAACAGTAGTCTGTGGAAGGAAAAAAAAAAGGCTGCTCTAAAATTATTTACAGACGTAAAAAGCCGTGCTGCAGAACTTTCTCAAATTATGAAGATTTCCAACAATGTAGTAAAATAAAAGATTCTTCAAAAATTATAGCTCTTGGATTCCAAACTCATATGCCACCTATATCTGCAGCCCCGCGGGTTTTGGCACACATGTGACTGAGTGTGTCTGCACGCACAGTGAGGGTGTGACTGGGTTCTAGCACCTACTGAGAAGTCGAGGAAGGGAAGGAGACGAAAGCCGAACCCCAAGATTGCTGGGCAGTTTTCTGAATGTTCAGTCCAGTCCAGTCCAGGACTCACTAAGTTTCTGGGGGACTGTCATGCAGGGAGACCCAAACCAGTCTCAAGGAATCCTCTCTACAAACACACACTATTATGCTGACAGAATTTTAGTTGTGGGCTTTTAAATATAGAAAGAAATCTTTAGAAGATATTCTTTTGCTTTTGCAGCTCCTATTGTATGTAAAAAGTCCTGTTTACCCCCCCCCAAGACTGGGGCTTCCACAGCCAGCGTTAACAATAAATAACTTATAGCTGCTTGTCACCTTCTTTCTTCAGTCGACTGGAAAGAGAAGCAGAGGAGAGCGACTTCAGCACCAGATGGAGGCTCCCAAGCAGTTGGCCTGCCCCGCCCCACCCCCCAAGAAGGCTCTATGGGGGTCCCCTCTAGGGCCACATGTAGCCAGGGGAGGAGCCTGATGCTTGCTGATAGGGGAGAAGCATCGTGGGCACAGCCAGGAAGGGGGACCCTCAGGCTGGGGCAGTGGCCCGTGGGGGGGGGGGGGGGGGGGGGTAGGTGGGAGCCCAGCCAGCCTGCCCCTCCCTCAGGCCCCTCCCCACCTCACCTGTAATAATCTTCCTGACTTGGTAGGTGGCTGCCATGCATGTGGGGGTGTGCGTGCAGCCACTGCTGTTCCATGGCCAGTCTCTGCAGCTCAGCCGACTGGGCATGCATGGCCTGCAGCTGGTGGGCCGCTGACATGGGGGGTGGGATGGCCCCAGGCAGGTCTCGGGGGTAGGGGGTGCCTGCCAAACACAAAACAGTCTCCTGAACAGAGAGTCCAGGGGAATGGCCAAGACAAGGCCAAGGCCTGCAAGGAGACCAGGAGACCCCTGGGGGAGGGGTGCCCGAGTACTGCCCCTCCTCCCCTGCTGAGTGGGCCTCAGCCTAGTGTTTCTTCTTCAGAGAGGCCCACCTTCCTAAGTCTGATTTAAATGTGGCGCCTTTGTTATTCCTTCATCCCGACTGTTCCCATCTGGGTTCCTGTTACACCTGTGCACCTCCACCCACTGAGGGGACATGTGTTGAACACATGAACCAACGAATGACCGGGCCCTTGGGCCAGACCACTAACCAGCTCCTCACTGGACCCCGCCTTCCCAGGTGCATTCTTACCAAAAACTGGGTGACGAAGCATCTCGTGCTCATGGGGGGGCTGTCCAAGCAGAGGGTTGGGGAGGGTACCAGGGGGATAGGGAAAGCGAGCCAGGTGAGGGCCAGCAGTCAGGGGGTCCACCAGCGGGTGCACGGGGCCTGCTGAACCTGGAAGAAGGGGCAGAAGTCCAGAAACAGGTGGGCGCAGGGCTCTCCGATGCTTCCCTCCCTGGCTGGAACCCAGGGCAAACTCCTCACAACCAGGATCCGTGACCTTGACCCAAAGTGACTGCCCTCCGGCCTCCCCACTCACCCGCAGCGGAGCTCCGGAAAGTGACACACAGTGCAGAGCGGACTATGAGCAGCCGGCAAGCACGCCCCCCACCCGTTCTGCTGGACCCTGGACCAGCAGAGCCCCCCGGGCCGACCGCCCAGCCAGCATTCCTCGTCCAGGCTGCCTGTACCCAGAGCCCGAAGGCGGCCAGCAGGCTGCTGTGGGCAGGGGCGGGCTCAGCGCTGCGGGCTCTCCCTTCTGCAGTCAGCGCTGGCCCCCTCGAGTTCTCCTTCTGCCTAGAGATGCTCTTTCCAGTGCCTCCGCCCTTGGCCCGCTTCCTCCTTGTAATGGCAGCATCGCCGCCTGCCTTGTTCCCTCTCCCTGGTTCACTTTTCTCCCGACACTGACCCTTCCCACAGCCCAGGCCCGGCCACAGGTGCTTCCCAGCCTGCGGCAGTGGACGTGGATGGGCTTGGCCAGCACCTACAGCTGCGCCTGGCACATCAAGTGCTCAGCAAACACTTGGCCAATGAGTGTACGACGGCCTGCTTATCCTACAGCGCCAGGCGGTCTCCTGGTCACACTGGGCGGCATGACACTTCCAGGTGTCGGACCACAGGGCAAATGACAGCTCCTTGGCTTCCCTGGGCCCACCTGTCAGGGCTGGGAACACGGAGAGGAAGCCAGGTGCAGCCCTCCCTCCCTGCGTCCTGCTCTATCAGCCGTCCTCCTCCCTGGCACGGAGGTCAGTCCAGGAGGAAGTCCCTCCACCGCAGCCCTGGTCCCAGGGAGCAGGCACACCGCCCACTCCAGAGCAGGGTCAGAGCACCCCCTCCCCCACCTGCCTCAAACCAGCCTGCACCCCAAGCTGGCCAGGCAGGCACTCACCCCCAGGGCGAGCAGGGCTGGGCAGCCCTGGCTGGTGAGCCGGAAGCCTAGGCCTCATTCCCGAAGAGGGCAGGAAGACTACAGCCTGCCTTTCTGGGTGTCCCAGTGGCTCCAGCTGGCTCCCAAGGCCTTCCCTGTCCTCAGGCCCTGCCTCCTGCCCTAAACCTGCCCGGTGAGCACAGGCTGCTTCTCCTCCCGGGCTCACCCCGGCCCAGGGCCAAGAAGCTAAGCTTTATCCCGGAGGCGCGGGCAGAAGGGCGCAGGGTGGCACAGCTTTCTGGGGACCTGCAGCTCTGGAGAGCTGGGGGCTGAGCAGACCCAGGCTGCCCCGAGTAGTGGCAGTGATTCCTCGGGGCTCACTGGATGCTCTGCGCTGGACGTTCTAGGACCTGCCTGGAACTAGGGCTCGTTTAGAAGAGAACAGTCTCTGCTCTGGGCCGCACCTCCTCACCCAGAGCCAACCCACAGTGCCCTCTCAGCAGCCCAGGCACCTACCTTGGTGGAGGGGGTCCTGCTGGTGGAGGTGGAGGTGCGAGTGGATGTGTGAGTGCTGGTGATGGTGCGGGGTCACGTTGAACATCTGCAGTCGGGCCAGAGGGTCGCTGGTCAGCGATGCCATCCGCTCGGCGTGAATCCGCTCGGCTGCCAGTCTATCGGGGTAGCTCATCTCGGGCCGCAGCTGGGGGCCCGCCAGGGCCAGTCTCTCCCTCTCCAAGGGGTTCAGGCCCGGGTGGAACGAAGCAAAAGGGTGGGGGCCCGCCGTGGGGGGAATGGTGAGGGCGCTGTGCCGGGCGAAGTGCTCCATGGGGTTGGTGGCTGGGTGCAGGGGGTCCAGCTCGGGGGGCTTCACCTCGAAGCCCGGCTTCATCCTCTCCCGCAGCTCCCGCTCCCGGATCTCCCGCTCCCGCAGCTCCCGCTCCCGCAGCTCCCGCTCCCGGATGGTGGGGTCGACGTTGTAGAGGCCGGGCATGTGGTAGGCCAGCAGCGGGTCAGTGGGGTTGAGGGGCATGTAGAAGGGGTGGTTGCGGTTGGTGGGCGACATGACGTGGGGCCGGGCGTACTCGCTCAGAGTCCGAAGGGCAGGGGTGTCCGGCCCGATGTATGGGGGCACAGCAGCAATGGTGGTTGGCGGTGGCTCGAAGGATGGCCGCATGTGGCTGGGACCACCGAGCTGGGGGTCGCTGAGGCGGCCCTCATGCGCCGAGCTGGACGCCTTCTGCTGAGGAAATGGAGGGTGTGGGGGGAGACCAGTTGCCTAGTGCTCCTGGGGAGGTGAGCTCTGCCCTGTGGCCATCCTGCACTGACAGTCAACTTGGTCCCTCCACCCCAACACCGAGCGGCCTCAGCCACGGCCTGTGACAATGACCTGGCCCAGACCCCCCCGTGACGGTCTCCTCTGTGCCTGCAGCTTCCCTTGTGTCCTGAACGGGTTCCTGTACCTGTGAGACAAGGCACTGCATGGGAGGGGTCCCCCCAACAAGGGCAGGCGCTGGGTGGCCTAGCCCACAAGAGTGCCCAGCCAGGGCCGCCAGAGGGCGTGGATGAGGCAGGTTAACGCCCCAATGCCTGGCTCTCCCCGCTTTCAGTTTCTCTGCAGTTTCCTCCAATTACATGTCTACAGGCTGCTGGTCAACCAGTCTGAACCTGCCAGGGCCAAGGAGGAGGTACACGGGGGAGGGGTCCTGGGAAAGGAGGAGGTGCATGGTGAGCCTGTGGGGGAGGGGTCCTGGGAAAGGAGGAGGGGGACGGTGAGCCTCTGGGGGAGGGGTCCTGGGCTGGCTCAGGGATGAGCAGCAATCTCTGGAGAGCCTAGGATGGGGCTCAAATAGCACTGGATCCTCCAGCTGCCATGACAGTAAAACAAACAGCCTCACACAGAGCAGGTGGCCCCAGAGTCCCCGCCCTGGCATGGCCAGCGCCCCCTCCCTGCACACTCAGGCCGCCCGCCCGCCCAGGACTGAGCACTCACAGCAGCTCGCTCAGCCTCCCGCTCGCGCTCGCGCTCCCGTTCGCGTTCCTTCTCCTTCTCTTTCTCCCGCTCCCGCTCCTCTCTCGCTTTCTGCTCGGCCTCCCGTTTGGCCTTCTCGATGGCCTCCTCCCTCTTCTTGGCCAGTTTGGATCCCGCCAGAGGCATGAAGTACAGGTCGGCCCGTGCACACGAGTTGTAGCCCCGGTCCAGGTGCTTGTAGAACCTGAAAAGGCCACGTCTGCCATCAGGGCCCTGCCAAGGCCGAGGCCTGCCCTAGGCCGCCCAGCCTCCCAACACATACCTGGCTGACTGGCTGGCGTGGCTGGGCGTGTCCACCACAGTGGGCTC
Source organism: Myotis nattereri (assembly GCF_964212035.1). Taxonomy (NCBI): domain Eukaryota; kingdom Metazoa; phylum Chordata; class Mammalia; order Chiroptera; family Vespertilionidae; genus Myotis; species Myotis nattereri. The sequence continues at coordinate 212,379,618 of NC_138077.1, read as the reverse complement.
GGGGGACGGGCTCCTCGGTGGTGGAGGGGGGCTCTCGGGCTCCTCGGCATCGTCCAGAGCCTCTTCCTTGATCTGGACAGTGGGCAGCGGGCAGGCTGCCCCCACAGGTGTGCTGCCTCCTGAAGAAACGGCAGCAGGGCAGGGTGGCTGGGCTGACGGGCCAGGTCCCGTGAGTGGAGTGGAGGTACTGGGGCAGGACGGAGGGGTGATGGGAGGAGGGCCTCCAGGGACAAAGGGGTGCTGAGCGAATGAGGGCTGAGGGGGCGCCTGATGGAGGCCTGCAGGGGGGTGGGCGGCAGCAGCAGGGGGCAGGCTCTGGCTCTGGGTCAGCACAGGAGGCTGGGCGGGGGAGGAGGGAAGTGGTTGGCTCTGAGGCATGAGCTGCAGCGGTGGGGGGTGCGCCGAAGGGGGGTGGTGTGTAGACAGGGAGCTCAGGGGCTTCAGTGCTGGAGGGGGCGGGAGGTTGGCATTCATGGAGAAGGGTGAGGGCCCTGAGAGGTGAGGTGGGTGCTTGTGGGCCTGTGGTGCTGGCAGCTGGGGGATGGGCGTAGTGGGTGGGGGCTTGATGTGAGGCATGGCCAAGGGTGCGGGTGGCAGGGGCTGCTCCCTTGGGGGCTGCTGGGGCTGCAAGACTGACTGAGAAGCTGGGGGCTGCAGGGAGGTGTGAGGGTGAGCTGCTGCCTGGGAGGCCTGGGGAGGGAGGCCAAAGGGCTGAGGGGGGCCTGGGTGCTGCAGCAGGGGCCCGGCCTGCAGGCTGTGAGGGCCGGCTGGGCCCTGACTGTGCAGGGGGGGCTGGGGATGAGGCGGGGCGGAGGTCTGGCCGGCTGGCACGGTCAGAGGCTGCAGCGGGGGATGCGGGGAGGGCAGCCGCTGTGGGTGCAGAGCAGGTGCCTGCTGGATGTGGGCATGGGAAGCAGAACCGGGCGGAGCCTGGCCGGAGGGCTGGGAGGCTGAGGGGGAGCCCTGTGGAGGAACGGCAGAGGGCGCGGGCCCCGGGGTGGGAAGCTGGGGCGCTCCTGGGGGCGCTGTGGAGGGAGCTGGGGCAGCCCCAGTGGGAGCCTGCAAGGCTGGGGGCTGGGCCTGCAGGGTCTGCTGCGCAGAGGAGTCGGAGTCGCTCTCATTGTCCTGGGGGCTGGGGATGCTGGGGGACGTGCTGCGATTGTCCTGGTCGATGTCCTTGGGGTCACTGCTGCCCTCATCATTGACGCTGCGGCTGTCGGAACTCTCCCCCTCGCCTTCGGACGGCGAGTTGGGCCGGCTGATCTCCTGAGGCGAGAGGCGGAGGGACACTCGAGTGTGCCCTGCGTGGCCAGAGCCCGCACAGGCACAGCAGGCAGCCAGCGCGTCCTCAGGGACCAGCAGTCCTGCCCTGACCGGCGCTCCCGGGAGAGAGGGCCCTGCCCCCGGGGACGAGGCGGAGGGCCTCTCGGGCACGCGCTGCAGCCGAAGGCCCACCTGGGTTTTCGTCTTCTTGGAGCTGGTCCTGTCGGCCTCCTCCGTGTCCGAGGCCGCCTTCTCCCGCGGGCGCTTGGTGCTCTTCAGAGGCGACGAGACTCCCTCCTTCACCTTCTGCGGGGCAAGCGCACAAGGGTCAGCCGAGAGGGGTCCCCTCAGCCTCGGGGCAGGACATGGTGACTGGTGCTGACACCCCGTCCCACAGTCTGAGCTCCAGCGCCAGCAGCAAGAAAGCTCGGGAAGGGGAGCGCCACCGCCAGGCGGAACAGCACTGGATGGGAATAACTTGGCTTTGGGAGGAAGGAAGCCTCTTCAATCACCCCCCTGCGCCTTCCGCCTCTGAGGCCTGGGGAGCCCCGAAAGGTCAGTGCTGGGAGCTGAGCTGGACCCCCTTCTCTAGGCCCCGGGCCCCAGGCCCCAGGCTGCAGCCCCAGGCCAGGGCAAGGCTGGTTCCTGGAAGGCTCCATGGATGAGCTGCGGCCCGTGTCGGAGGGAACGGAGCACCAACTCCAGCCACCAGGCTGTCCTGGAGGGGGGCCCAGCAGCCCCCCACCCCACCTCTTACCTTGGCCAGCTTCTTCACAGTCTCTGCTTTACTGTCGTTGCTGGAGGTGCTGGCAGCGCTGGGGGAGTTCCGGCCACTGGAGCGGATGTCTTCATTGGTGGGCGAGGTGCGACCATCAGGGCTGGCTGGCTGCTTCTTTCGACCACTGCGCAATGTCGACATCTGCCCACCCAAACCGGGGCTGGTGAGACTGGACCCCAGCACACACACAGGGGCATCAAGAGCAGACCCCACTGTTGGCCTCATGCCAAATCCCAGCCCCTGGCAAACAACAAGCACCCTGGCTGTCCCTCACGGGCAGGATCAATATGGAGTGAAGGGAGGAGGGGTGAGTGGGTGCGTTCTCATGGAAAAGCCATTCTTGGCTTCACCCAATGGCACTCGCCTCCGGGACCCCCCTGAACGACGGGCTGGAAATGAGAGAGGGTTTCTGAGGGGCCTCGGTCAGTGGGGACAGTCCCCTCCGCCACGCTCTCCAGAAAGACAATTACAGCAGCTCTCAGTCCCCTCGCCTTGTGCTGACTCCAGGTGACTGCCCAACCCAACCAAAACAGCACCTGCTGTGCCATCTGCCAGGAGGGGGTGACCCAGAGACACGAGCTGTCAAATAACGCAGCTCAGCTCCTAGACCACCGAGCACGTCAGCACGTTTCTGCAAGGCCACGGGGGCTCCGAAAAGACAGGGCACAGCGACTCACGCTGGCCCACCTGCTCCTGTGAGCGAGCAGCAGTCGGGCGGGCAGGACCTAGGGTCAGAGGAAGGTGGAGGTGCCACCCACTTGCCTAAAAGGCCCGACCTGGGAGAACCCTCACTCTCAAAGGTCCCGGCTGCATTTCCAACCTGGAAAACAGTCTCTTTATGGAAGGACGAGGCTATGCTGTGAGTAAAAACATGTACCTAAATGTTTCCAAAACTGGATCAAACATTTTAAAAAAGCCAGCAAGTTTCAAAGAGCAGAGCTATGCGCCCCTAGAGACCGGCCACGGGCCAGAGGGAGGTCGGAGGGACTTGAAGAGCCTGCGCTGAGGCAAAACCGAGACCCATGGCCACACTGCCGCCCCAGGAGGAGGGAGGGAGAGGACAGCCCACAGGAAAGGCTAATGCCTCCGGGCAAGCCGTTTCGGTCTCGGGGTGCCCGGACAGCCCCGGCATCCTAGGAAGCTGGAGGTGTGGCCGGAAGGCTCGGTGGCCGGCCCGGGACTCACCGAGCCTCGACTCCGCCGCGTCCTCATGCTATGTTTCCCGCTGAGCCCATCGTCTTCCTCTTTGACGGGTTTGAACATAAAGGGCGGGGGGTCCACGGGCTTCTCGATGGGCGGGAGCTCGCCGTATTTCTTGAAGTGGATGCGGCAGTCTGTGCAGAGCAGGATGTTCTCCCGGCCCCCGTGGTGCCAATCTTTGGAGGCTGCGTGAGGGAAGGGGGGTGGGGGCCAAACCTCAAAAACCAGTGTCCTTGGGGCATCTGAGCAGGGGGCTCAACCACCCAGGTGCCATGAGAACGCGCAGTGCTGGGCTCGGGCAGACACCTGACACCCACACCGCTCAGGCGCCGGTGCTGCCCTGCTCTCTCCCAGGACGACAGCATTTCAGGAAACCCCTCCCCCTTATGTTGGGGTACCCAGGAGGAGCGACAATAGTTGCCCTGGCCCCAACCTTGACCACGTCTGTCCTACCCACTGATCAGCATTCTGTACTGAATTCACAGGGGTGGGGGGTTTGGGGGGTTGGGGGAGTGAAGTAAAGTAAAATCTCCAACTTTCTGCAGTGACGCTGAAGCACAGCCCAATGCCAATGTCAAAGCCCCACTCACTGGTGCTGAAGCAATGGCGGCAGGCGTAGCCCTTCAGCTCCTGCTCGCTGTCCTCACTGTCAAAGTCGTCCTCACTGGCCGAGCTCAGGTCCACTGGGCATGGCAGGCATACAACAGGGTGAGGGTTGGGGGACAGTCACACTCGGCCTGCCCCAGGCTCTGAGCCACCAGGCCGAGTGGCCCAGTAGGCTGAGGTAGGACCCTCTGAATTTCTCAGGGCCAGTCTTCAGAACAAAGTTCTTGTGTGTGAGGGGCGGTGGGGGGTAACCCAAGAGCTTGCCCTGCTACATTGCTGGGGGCTGGTGTCACACCTGAAACCTGGGTGGCGGGCACCCACAACCGGTGAATCTGAACAGGGTGAAGAGCACCCGTGGTGCCTCCTGAGGACCTGCCTCTGGCCAGTGCCACCCGCCAGCCCCAGGTGACCCGATGGCTTCTTGTTTGCATGTGCAACTTTAGCGACCTTTGGAGGTCTGTGCCCTGGACCCTATCTACTGCTGCATCCTAGTGCTTAGGGTGAGTGGGCGTGAGCTTCACTGTCATATCACACGTCAAACTGGGATTGCGAGGAAGAGCTTGGCATGGCAGGAGGAAAAAGAAAAAAGTTAATCTGCTCTTATTGCTACCACAACCCAAGTGCAATGGAAACGTAAACAGCACACCGTCTGCTGAGTGGAACAACCTCCTGAAGTTACCAAAACCCTCAGGCCAAGGCCAAGACTTACTTTTGTAAAAAATTAAAATGACATTGTGTTTACTAGAAAATTTAAATGAACGAATAATCTGTAAAACTCTCTACCACCTCCCAAGTCAGTGTGACACTCAGGCCAGGCTGTGCACTAGCACACGCGTGCACGTGTGCACACGGTTCCCGGGTCATCAGCTCCAGCCGCACGCTGACAAGGACACCTGTGAGTGCAGGCCCAGAACTGGGACACAGCGTGTGAAAACCCCCACTTACAGAATTCACTGGAGGGGGGTCTGGAAGGTGTGTTGACGGGTGTGGACGCAGTGCGGGTCTTAATCCTCCTGAACACAGCCTGCCTGCGGTGCCTGCGATGGGCCCGGGAGCTGGCTGCCTCTGGGGTTTTCTTCCAGTAGTAATAGAAGGTGATCAGTTCCCCCTGCAGAAAAGAAGGGCTGGCGTGAGGGAGGCGTCTGGAGGGACTTGGCGTCCCCTGTCCCCTCTGTGGGAGCAGAAGCTGGTTTATACCAGCTGTCTATCCGGGAGACCAGGACCAAGAACAGTTTGCTCCTGGGGTCAAGAGGCAAAAGCTGGGCAGATGGGGCCTGTCACCTCCGCCCAGGAGAGCACACCTTCTAGACGTCAGGAACATCCATTCACTCAACAAGGACTGTGGATGCCTACTAAATGCCAGGGGCCACCTCTGTTCTGAGCACTGGAGGTGCATCAATAATTCTAACCGCGCACATGTGTGTGTGTGTGTGTGTTCGTTCTTCACAGCCTTCCAATGAAATCCAGCATGAGGAACCACCTGGCCAGACAGATGACTCCAGAAACAGTCAAGGATATAACGGAGGTGGCGGGGACCTCGGGCCAGGTGGGAAGTCAGGCAGAACAGAAACCCCAAACCAAAAACTGCTCCACAGCCCCCATTCCAATCCGATTGCCCACACTGGGACGCGCTGGCACCAAGTCCGAAAAGCAACGACGGGGGCTTGACAAAGAAAGACTACGAACGGACAGGCACAGTGGTGCTGCTGTGCAGATGAAATGCCACATGTCACCAGGTCAGTCTTCAAGGCAAAAAGAGCTTCTTTTTTCATGGCCCCGCAGAAAGCGAGCCAAGGCATCTCCTAAAAAGACAGCATGTTTGGCACTGCAACTCCAGGGACAGCAGGCACCAGCCACACAAATGGGTGCATGGCATTCAGCTAACGAAAGACCCATTTCTTTAGACAAACATCCCAAGATAAAATATCTTTAACTTAAAAACAAACAAACAAAACACTTAAGGCAGCCAGAGAGCCACGCTCACATTGATCTCCTCTAATTAAATAAATATTGCACAAAGTCAATTAACTTGGCAGACGACGGTATCCTAGGACGTCACCCTGGGGGACGTCACCCGCGCACCAGTGCGGCCCGCACAGGCTGAATGCCTGCAAATGGAGGAGCTAGGAAAGAGAAGATTCTGCTCTCCACACCGGAGAGCTAGGTCAGTGCTGGAAGGACTGAAAAAGACAAGAAGCGCAGAGGCCGCGTAAGGCACGCACGTGACAGAGCGCCCATCAGACCAGGTGTCATTAAAACACTGCAGAAGACCGAAGCACGATGGCAGGAAGGTGGTGGGGGAGTGGGCAGACTTTGGGTGGGAAAATGGCTTCTGCAAAGCAGGCAACTGTGTGCTCAGCACTCACTGCTCAGGAGCTGGATTCGATGCCTGGGCATTTCCTGGGGAGGACACAGTTGTCACCAGAGCCTTAAAAGATCAGCACGAGCACACAGCACGCCTCTCTCGGAGTGGGGATGTGCTCCTTTCCAAACGCCACTCAACGAAATGCCCGTGACTGCCAATGTTTAAAGGTGAAGTCTGACCCAAGGCATGGAGACCAGGAGCCCGCCACTACCCCAGCCCCTTTTCGGTTCCATGAGAAGGTAATGAACAGTAGGGAAAATGTAGAACTGCCCTTGAATTTCTGATTTGTCTGTCTGTCATGCTGTTCTACAAATGCAGGCTAACGTCCCTGTGGTGACTGGAGCATCCTGAGCCCTACAGCGATGATGCCAGAACCTCCTGCTCCTACCTTCCCCGCCTGGAATGTCGTTTATCTATACTGATCGTTGGTGTGGGCTGGCTGGAGGGAACAAACTCATAAATCCACCAGGAGATTAAGAGACACGTACCAACACGAAACTGATCTGTTTTCTTATGAAAAAACAGAACAGAAGCCAAGGCAGGTGACCGTCACCCTTCGAATCCGTTGCCAGAGTGGCGTGCCCATCAGCTCAGAAGGGAAACCGGTGCAGTAGGCCAGAGCCCGACCCTGAAGGCGAGGGAGGAACGAGGAGACCCAAAGTGGTTCCTTCCACCTCTTCCTTTTAGGGCCAGTGGATGCAGAGGCCTGGAATCTAAGAGAGTGTGAAGCGATAGGAGACGGAAGGAAATAAAAATGGGGAGAAAATCAGGTGGAGGGGTGCCACCAGCGTCCCTGTCAAACCTCAGTCTGACTTCCAGGCTGTTGAAAAGCAGCCCCCGACACTGCGCCACAGCACTGGTCTATTATGCAATATTGCCCCACGTGGTGACCAGGGATTGTTCCTATTTCTCAAGAATGAATGTTTTGAAAACATTTAAATGGTTTAAAAGATGGTATAACTTGCAGATTAAAAGAGGGGGAGCCAGAGCTTAGCAAGGCTATGTGACTGGCCCAATGCTAGACACCGGCAGAAAAAAGGCTCGGAAAAGCTCGGTTCACAACTCTAAACCTTTAGTGCTGTACCATGTCCTCCTCTAGCCCGTGAGAAATCAGGACATGGAAAAAAAAACCCATGTTGAAATAAAACCCAGTGTTGTTACCTTTTAAGTAACAGCTTTTTAAAAAGAATGTGACCAGAAGAGACCCTTGGAGTGCCAAGGATCAAACTGACCACGCCCGAAGGACCTCCCTGCAAGTCTAAAATTAGTTGATGAGAAAACGAAAGAGTGTAAATGTCAAAATTCAGGAAAGATAGGGAAGTCATATCCCAGAAATGTAAAATGGTCAAACCACTTTGTAAAGCTGTTTGGCAACTCTTAGAAAGCTAGGCAAACACCTACCACATGACCCAGCAATTATTCCACTCCTGGGTATTTACCCAAAAGAAGTAAGAGCATGTGCTCATGCAGGACTTGTACACAAATGTTCATGGAAACAACCCAGATGCCCCCACCCAGGAGAATGAATGACACTGCGGCACCCCCCGCCCACTGGAATACGACTTGGCAGTGAAGAGGAACAAACCACTGATACACAACATGGATGAGTCTGAAAAGCATCGTGTTGAATGAAAGCAGCCAGACACAAAAGGGTACATACTATAGAATTCCATTCTAAAAAAGGCAACCCTGTGATCACAAAAAGGAAGTTAGTGGTGGCCTGGAATCAGAGAGTAGGAAAACTGCTTATAAAAAGGACACCAGCCAAAACCGGTTTGGCTCAGTGGATAGAGCGTCGGCTTGCGGACTGAAAGGTCCCAGGTTCGATTCTGGTCAAGGGCATGTACCTGGGTTGTGGGCACATCCCCAGTAGATGTGCAGGAGGCAGCTGATCGATGTTCCTCTCTCATCGATGTTTCTAACTCTCTCTCTCTCTCCCTTCTTCTCTGTAAAAAATCAATAAAATATATTAAAAAAAAAAAAAAAAGGACACCAGGAAACCTTCTGGGGTGATGGGAATATTCTATAAATCAACTGTGGTATTTACATGGATTTATACAGTTGTCAAAACTCACTGAACTGTGCACTTAAAGCAAGTACATGCTTATGATACATAAAAAGTTGATCCAAAAATAAATACATAAATAAAAGTCCAGACCAGGTTTTATGAGCTGCCTCTCAACCACTGTAATGTCTGCGAAGGGATTAAACACTGGAATGGAGCAAATCCAGGAGGATTAAACAGCATATTGGTGACTGCATGGGTGGCTAGGTCTTGAGCACAAACAAAAGAACACGCCAGGGAAAGCTGTGGTTCTACAAACAGGGAGTGAGGCAGCTCGAGCCTCACCAGGAATGAAGTCAATTGAACTTTAATCAAACATGCATAGTGTGTTCTGCGGAGACCCGCGGCACATAAATTCAGGGAACAAAAGCTGCTGCAGAAATCAATAGCTTACTGAAACATTAACACAGGCAGCCATTGATCAAGCGCAGCTCCACAAAGGCAGCCTTGCAAATTAGCTCCTGCTTTTGCTTGCAGCAAACACAGGTATAAATGTTGTCGACATGAATGGCCTATAATGACCATTTTGTTCCCGGCTCTCACCTCATCTCACAACAAGGCCTCACAGTCAACACACCTCACAGCTCAGAACTCTAACTGCACACAGCAGGGGAACTAAGCTGGTTAAGTGCCTGGCGAAAAGGAAAAGAAAGGGGTGGAGTCATCCCTAGTCGCCAGCACTATGGGCTGGAGCTCTTGCCAAGAGAAGTGCTCACATCCATTGGCTAATATTTACCAAATTTCTCTCTCTCTCTCTCTCTCTCTCTCTCTCTCTCTCCCGCCCCCTCTCTCCACCCATCTCTTTCCCCAACTCTTTTGCCTTTATTTTGGTGGTGGTGGTGGTGGGGGTGTCCTCTGGATTTTCCTGGCAGGCCATATGCACAGAGCCACTGGCAGTAAGAGGCCGGCCCTGGATCTAGGCAGCAGCCCCTTCCTCCTGCAGGCTCTCTTCGCAGTCCTGAGGCAACTCTCTGCCAGGGCTGGGGAACTAGGGAGCATTAGGTTTCTCAGATTTTCCACCAAAATAAAAACAGGGGTGGGTGGTGCCACGCAGAGGAGAATGAGGAGGGGAGGAGACAAGTTGTTCAGCTCTGCGCTCTCTCTGGGGGTGGCAGGGCGGAGGAGAAAGGAAGCAAGACCCCGAGAAGAGTCGAGAAGAGTCGGGCTGACAAAGGCTCCGGGCACCAGTGCTCCATCGCAGGCCACTCCTGGGACCGTTAAGAGGAATGGCTCCTCCTCAGCCACCATCTCCTTCTGTGCCCCCCGGTGCCAGCCTGTGAGCCCACCAAGTTCACGCACACGGAACAGAAGCAACAGGGCTGGGCCGCTCAGTGCTTACAGGCGGCTCTCACAGTCCCTTTCAGGTAAGACCTGCTGGGCTGGCCTGGGCCCAGTTCCGCTTTCGCTCAGGTAAACCGGGCCGGACACACGTTCCAGGGCCCGAGCAGGCACAAGCAGGGGGAGGAGAGGAGGGAGCTGGCAACCTGCTGCAGGAGAAACTGGGCCTCCTTCCCGCCCACAGCAGCCCATTTACCTGCAGGCACGTGTCAGGCACAAACATAACTGCTCTTCCATAGCCCTCTGGCACTGCAATGCTAGCACAGGGACCTGCGACCTGTCCTGCCCCATTAATTTCTTTTTAAAGTTAAGATACACGGCACCTCTTCTCTCTCAGGGACCACGGGGAAATGAACGCAGAGAACAAAGCGTTGAAGAGGGAAGGTGCCGAAAGCATTTCAAGTATCAGAGGCCCATTCTCAGCTTGTCTGTCCGCAGTCCTGAGCACAGAGGCAGGTGCCCCGCACCGAACTCCTTAGACAGGAGCTCTCTGGGGAACTGATGTAGAAGCAAGAAAAGGGAGTCAATTATTCTGGTCCCATATTAGAACATAAGGGTACACCCAAGATTGAGTCCAAATGTTTGTGATTATAACATTTTAGAGGCCTGGTGCACAATCCATGCACCGGTGGGGTCCCTCGGCCTGGGCTGTGAGGATTAGGCTGAAACCAGCTCTCCGACATTCCCCAAGGGGTCCCAGGTTGTGAGAGGGCGCAGGCCAGGCCGAGGGACCCCACCGGTGCACCATCAAGCAGGGGAGGGACCGCAAGAGGGCTCCAGGGCGTGTCCAGCCTGTCTCACCCAGTCCTGATCGGCCAGACCTCAGCAGCAAGCTAACGTACCGGCTGGAGCATCTGCCCCCTGGTGGTCAGTGTGTGTCATAGAGACTGGTCAAACGGTCAGACACTTAGCATATTAGGCTTTTATTATATAGATCAGGGGTCCCCAAACTTTTTAAACAGGGGGCCAGTTCACTGTCCCTCAGACCGTTGGAGGGCTGGACTATAGTTTAAAAAAAAAACTATGAACAAATTCCTATGCACACTGCACATATCTTATTTTGAAGTAAAAAAACAAAACGGGAACAAATACAATATTTGTATTTGCATGTGGCCCGCGGGCTGTAGTTTGAGGACCCCTGATATAGATTGTTGCCACAACCACCCAAAGAAGTCTGGACAGCCGAAGGGGGTGGGGTACGTGCTAGAAGACAAGGTGCAGAGGCCCCAGCACACAAGTCCAGGGTGCCTGCAGCCTGCCATCTACTAGCACATGTTCTCTTAGGAGCCATGGAAGGCCTTCTCCTTCAGAAATAACCATGTACACACACCCCTTGTAAGTCAGTGTATAGATACTGTGTTCCTTTACCTCCCATTCTCACAACATGGTTCTGTGACCAGCTGAAGGAAAGGATGACCACTGGTATTACAGTTATGCTAGGGCACGCCCAGTTTCCTCCTCCTCATACAAGTAAGAATGGGGCTGCAGGAAGTAATCTAATCCTGGTCCCTGCGCGAAGGGAGTCCCAGTCTCAGAAGGTACCCAATAGAGGCTCCTCTGCTGGTGACGGAATGCTTCCACTGATTTCTTCTTCGCCACTAAAGTTTCAAAAGGCATCCTCTGTGAACCAAGCACCTACTATAAAGAGGGCAGCAGAGGAGATGGGATGGGAGGCAGGTGTGGATAATTACAAATACATTATAAATACATATGCATCTCTCCGAAGCATTTTACAGGCCCTTTTTGGGCCCACCTGCTATTGTCAGCCAATGGACAGCACCCCCCATGTGCAGGGCTGGCACATGCGACTCTGTGTGCACCTGACACCCCTTCCAGGTGAGAAAGTGAACATTCAGGAGACATTCTCTTAATGCTTTAAGACATATTTTAACTGTTCTGATGCCAAATAAACATTGAAACATTAATATGTAGAGAAAGCACAGTGAAATGATCTCTATGCAATGCCCGGAGTCTACCTGCTAATGTAGCATCAGTCAGAATCAAGGTGTTCTGCTAAAACCTTTGACCAATGTCTTTGTTACCCGCTGCCTCCTCCAAGGAGGTCCAGATAAAGAGGGTAAAGGAGCCCACCACCTACTTTCTGGCTAGAATGGAGAGATCTAAAGCCATTTTAAAGGTGTTTGTTCCCAAGGAGAATTCCAGGAAGCAATGAACAAGGGCCCAAACCCAGGAGGGGCAGGAGGGAGAAGGAAACAGGGCATAGAACTGCTTCTCAGACTGCACTCCCTGCCCCAGGGGCCCAGAACACGGGACTCTGCTGCGGGAGCGGACCCGGGAGGCTGGCATGAGACCGCCCCCTGGGAAGAGCGGGTCTCACTGCAGTGCTGTGACCTGCAGCTGAGTTTGGCCTCTGATCTCCACGACCACCCTGCCTGGGAACTACAGCCATGTTGTTTCTTGGCAAAAGCTATTAAATCAAGGTAGTGAAGCAAGTCAGTAAAATTCCTGGTACCGGCGCCTGTGCAAGTCATTCTTTCCTTTCACTCCCTGGGGAGCCAAGGGCTGGATGCGACAACTGTTCAGAACATCTGAGGTGAGAGGCCGGGCACTGGGTAGGACCATTAGCTATGTTTAGGAGCAGCCGCCTTGACACAGCTTTTTCCGGCCGGCAACTGGTTGTCTTCCAGCAACGACTCGGTAATTAAAGCGGTGCTCTCCTGGGCTCCTTCTGTTAACCGACCGAATCCCCTAACCCCTCAAGGAGCCCCACCACCTCGCGGCTCTGCTGCTGCTGGCTCAGCGCCAGCTCTGTGGTCTCGGAGCGCACTTGGCGGGAGGAGGATCTCCTGGGAGTCACGGCAGAATCACAGCCTCCCGCGTGCAAGAGGCTGCAAAGGCACCCGCCCAACACGCAGCGCAAGGGGACGCCGATGGGGGCTGGCTGCTTCTGGGGCAGACCCTCCTGCCCACCTCCAGCTCCGCTCCTGAAGAAAGGTGAAGGGAAGGGACGGAAGGGAAGGCCTGGAAGTACGCGAAGGTCTCCTGGGTTTCACTTGTAATGATGAGGCCACACGAAGATGCTCCAGAACCAGGGACCCTCCCCCACTTCATTTTAAAAAAATCCTACCGAAACCGGTTTGGCTCAGTGGATAGAGCGTCGGCCTGCGGACTGACAGGTCCCAGGTTCGATTCCGGTCAAGGGCATGTACCTGGGTTGCGGGCATATCCCCAGTAGGAGGTGTGCAGGAGGCAGCTGATCGATGATTCTCTCTCATCGATGTTTCTAACTCTCTATCCCTCTCCCTTCCTCTCTGTAAAAAATCAATAAAATATATTTAAAAAAAACAAATCCCAGTTGGCAGGTTAACAAATAATTTTTTTACCAATTACTGCCACTACATTTGTACGCTGCGAAGGAACTGAGAGCCTTATTGTGTTCCTCCCTAACCAAAGTGCAATGGGAAAGCCCTATGCTGCTTTAGCGACTGACCTCGGTCACCGCAGATCCTACCTTTGGCCCCACCCCACTTGGATGTCCAGAACTGAGGTCCTGGCCTGGCCTGGCCCCTCCCCCACAGATACTAGATCAGTCTTCCCAAAGCCCAGCTCTGACCTTGACACCTGCCTCTCCAAATTATGGAAGGCTCCTCAAGGCCCACAGAACAAAGGCCCAGCCACCTCGAAACTTCCTCCACACAAGACGGCCAGCCTGCTGCTCCTCAGAGCTCTCTTCTCCTGTGGGAGGCAGCCCTGGGAACCCCTCCCAACTCCAGCTCCTCAGGGTCTGAGTCTAGGTCCTCCTCACCACTAGGACTTCACAGATGACCCTTCACGGGGTCATCATTTCCATGAAGCCTTCCTTTCCCCTTTCCCCAACCACGGGAGGCCATCCTGAGGTCGCTTTCAGTACCTTCCCGCTGCCCCTCCAGTATGTGCAGGCTCTACCCTGACTGTCGTCATGAACGAGCTGGTCCGACTCCCCACGCCTGTGACCACGTCCTCCGTGAGTGCCACAGAGGCCCGGCACAACATCCTGAACGTAGTGAGTATTCATGAAACTTGACAAAACCAGTGTTTTGTGAAATAAAAACCACCTGAAATTAACTCTGAAGGATAAAGATTTTGAAAAATAGATATGAGATTACCAACTTTTTATTTTGCCAACTAAAGTCATTAAAAATAACTGCCGCCTGATCTCACCATTATTTCATAAAAGAAATGACATTTTATTTCTAAGAAAAGATAGATAACCTCCCAATAAGAGTTCCTTAATGTGATTGCTCAGTGCTGTGGAAGCAACTGCATTGGCATTATTTTTCCTCTCCCTTGGGCTAGAGAAAACATAACCCATGTGCCTGTGCGGAGTCTGGAAGCAGCTGCTGCAGAGCGGCCGGGTGCAGGGCTGGCAGGAGGGTGGGCTTAGGAACCTCAGGCCGCCGCTTCCTCACGCAGAGTCTTTATTTACAAACCAACAAACCACCTTTTACTGGGCTACAAAATCTACCTTGATGATGGCTAAGCACTAACTATATCTACGCCCTTTCCATACCGTAACATATTTAATCTTCACGGGCACCTAATAAATATCTTCATTATCCCTGCTTTACAAAGGAGAGAGCCGAGCCGCAGGGAGGCAGGACATGTGGGCAAGCCCACACAGCTTCTCGGCACTGCCCGGGGGCTGTGTCCAAGCGTCTCATGATCTTAACCACTCTAGGCGAATAGTCATCTACGCTTTTCCAAGCCAGAGGCTCAAATATGAGTTATCTTTTATCTGTGGAATTCAGCGCAATGGCGTCTTAAACCTCTTACCTGGACTCTAAATAGTTGAGGCTGAAGAGCACACTGCATTCCTGATCTGCCTCAGGGTGGAACCACCCAGCACCCAGGAATTACAGAACCTGAAGCAACTTCAGGGGAACCCAGATCAGAAACCCATCCGGTGGCCCAAGAGCACGATCAGTACTATGTACCAATCTAGATAAACGGTTTCCACTTTCCACACCGACGCACTCCACGGACGGTGAGAAAGACCCTGGGAGCCACCATGAGCACCCCTCACGGCCTGCCCACCAGGCCTCAAGCCATCACGCGCTTACCCCACGGGAGAAGCCCTCCAACCTACTTTTGCCTCTAGGCTACATATGACACAGAGATGCGCCAGGCAAGTGGCCTTTCGGCCCCAAAGCAGTGACTCGTCCTTTCCTAAGGATGGTCTAGAGTTTAGATCAAATAGAGTCCCCCAAGAAAAGACTTCGGAGCTGCTGCAAAGCATCTCTCCACTGCCTTCAGCGAGAAGCATCTGAAGCTGTGACTGTGAACTGGGCTCAGAATCATGGAGGTGACCAAGGGCTGCTGGGTGGCCAACCTGAACCTCCACACGCTTGCTGCTTACCTGTCCAAGCAGTTCGATTAAAAACCTACTTATCACTCAAGCAGAGGTCTTCCACTTAACCAAAAACAACAATCAAAATAAAAGCCAGATTTGGAAATGACTTGTTTGAAAATAGATCAAAACGATCACATATTGGTCTAAAGCCCAGCCTGAACTGGGGCTCCCAGCCACGCGTGGGGCCCACAGAAGCCTGGGTAGTCCTGACACAATGACGAGACTGGCCTCCACTGAACACAAACCCCACACACAGCACTGAGGGGCCTTCAGCTTTGGCTTTACTGTGCTGGCTGTTTAAATGGAGGCTGCTAACATTTTAAATATAATAATGCCGTCACTAGGAAGCTTGTTTTCTCTGTAGGGCTCCCAAACCCTCAGAATTCATTCACTGAAATCAGTGCTCTTTCCCACACTGAATACTTCATTATTTCCTGAACTCATCTTATTGGAGTTCAGCAACAGGGCAAGCGGGATTTCACTGCTGCTAGTTCTATCATATCACGTCACCCTTCTTCATATTTTCTAGTTCCTGTAAAGAAATGACGACTCTATCAACAAAGGCTCGGGGGGGGGGGGGGGGGGACGGGGGGGGGGGAGAGGGAGGAAGAAGGGGAAAAAAGCCATAAAACTGTTAAAAACCGCCATTCTCCATCTCGTAAACATTTTTCTATTTATCGGCCTTTCATTATATGTGCAATCTTATTATCCCTGCACAGTATCAAAGTGACATCCGTCAGGGTCGCCCTATAAAACATGCATCGGCACTGTAACATTTAATGACGGGGCCGGGGCGGAAGATGAAGGATGGGAGCGGTGGCATGCTGCAGGATGCTTTAAAGGGGTCATCACTTATATCTGTGCATTTCCCGAGGTGATAACTGAATGACAGGGGCTGGAGGGAAACCCATTTTTGAGCTCAGAAAGGATAGTTAGGAGAAAAATGTTTTTGTATTGGAAGCACATAATGACTGCCAGGAAATGAGAACAGCTACTCTTAGCAACACTGCTTCCTATATTTTATGGTTTTTATGGACACACAGCAAATTATCAAGTATAATCCACTTCTGCAAGCTGAATTTTAAAATAAAGAACAGCTTCCTCATTACAAAGAAAAGAGGGAAAAGGGTATTTAATTTTGTTGTTGTATCACATTTGTTTAATAAAAGGAACAGAGCAAACATTCTTCAAAGTACAGAAACACCATTACACCACCACATCCTCCTTAGACATGAAACACGCCATCTCTTTCACCTGAATTTTGGGTTTTGCGTGCAAAGGCCTCTGACGGCAGCGGCTTGGTGGTCCTACGGTCTCCAAGAAATTGTTCTGGGTTACTCACACCAACAGGCAGTCCCGCAGGTTGGAAAACACAAATGACCCAACCACCAGGGGTTTGGGATATAGTTTATGAAAATAACGTGCAGGTCCCCTAATCACACTTTGGGATGCGGGATCAGAAGGCTCACTGCTCCTGATGCCTATCTTGGTTCCTCTAAGAGTTCTTTTTTAAAAGAAAATATTTGAGCCCTAACCATTTGGCTCAGTGGATAGAGCATCAGCCTACAGACTCAAGGGTCCCAGGTTCGATTCCAGTCAAGGGCATGTGCCTTGGTTGCGGGCACATCCACAGTAGGGAGTGTGCAGGAGGCAGCTGATTGATGTTTCTCTCTCTTCGATGTTTCTAACTCTCTCTCCCTCTCCCTTCCTCTCTGTAAAAAAAATCAATAAAATATATTAGAAAAAAAGAAAAAAAAAGAAAATATTTTTATTGATTTCAGAGAGGAAGGGAGAGAGGCAGGGAGAGATAGAAACATCAATGATGAGAGAGAATCATTGATCGGCTGCCTAGCTGCACACCCCCTACTGGGGATCGAGCCTGCATGTGCCCTGACCAAGAATCAAACCGTGACCTCCTGGGTCAGAGGTTGATGCTCAATCACTGAGCCCCACTTGCCGGAAGCCGGTCCATCCTTGCTGCTTGACACAGTCGCTGCAGGATAGAAACATCTGCACAGCATATGTTTCAAGGGACCTGGCGTATATAGCATACTGTTCTTAATATGTTTGCTCCCCTTAGCGCTGTGTGTTTTAATCAAGGTCACCTCTCCGAGAAAGGTTGTTTCCCCAGGTAGGGATTTTTCCCTGAAGTTAGGGAGGGGATGAAACTCCTTAACTAAGTGCCAGGCGGGTAGTTAATCACTTTAACTACAAACAATCATGCTTAAGCTACCTAATCTTTACTCCCTGGAATGGAGATAAGAAACGCCCTAACCTTTGTAATAGAAATTGACAGGATTAAAATCAACTGGTATAAATACGGATGTAACAAGACAATAAACAGCAGAACCTCTCTGGAGATCCAGACCAGAACTTGGCTGGAGATCCTGGCTGGAGATCCTGGCTAGGCTGCTGATCAACTGAACACTGTCTCCGTGTCCTTCCTTCTTTGCCGACTCCGTCTACGCCTTTGGGAACCCCTGGACCTGCTGGGGTTGGACCCCGGCACCCACTGGCTGGGCCCCCAAGGAGGTCGAGGAGCTGTGGCTGGCACCCCTAGCCCAAGTGCACTGAATGGGTGTGGAGCCTGTAGGGCGCAATGGGGCTGACGGCCAGGAGAAGCGCTGGAGCTTCCGTGGCCATTCCACAGGCATCTTGAGAAAGGGATGGACGGCTCTAGATCTGAGACAAACACCACGGTAGGAAAGAACAGAGGGCTGACTGGGAGCTCTTCCTGCAAATGCAGCGTGGCGCAATCTTACAGTGAGCACGCCTCATGCCTGCATCAAAATCCTCGCCACTCTTGTTCTGGAGACCAGCTGCCGATGTTATCATCACAGGAGGCCCCGGCACCCGACTCTACCCCCCCTCCCCTGGCCTGTTGTGGGGTGTCGCAGGAAGAGATTTGGCAACGTGCTCCCGGGGATACCTTGACCACCCCGAATTTTATGTTGAGATTGATCTGAAGCATGAAGGTGTTCTTGGTCTGCTCTTGGGAAGGCATTTTTCCTTCATGCCCCACGTATTGTGGAATGGTCACCCGTAGGCATTAACCAGCTCTAACAGTCACACAAAGGGCTGAGCTCCGCATTCTTATTATTACTCGAACCCGAGATCCCAGAAACAACTCTATAGAGCCAACAAACTTTCATTAATTTAAGCGCTCTAAAAGCTTACTAGTTCCCACCTGCAGAAAGCCTCCGAAATTGGCCTTTGTTCGGGTCCCTGTCACTTCCCTTTGCAATGAAGGAGAAACTTCTGAGCGGCAACTTCAGACGTGAGCTCTTGGTCAAGAAGCCCTACTGCAGGGGTCCTTAAACTACGGCCCGCGGGCCACATGCAAATACAAATATTGTATTTGTTCCCGTTTTGGTTTTTTACTTCAAAATAAGATATGTGCAGTATGCATAGGAATTTGTTCGTAGTTTTTTTTAAACTATAGTCCGGCCCTCCAACGGTCTGAGGGACAGTGAATTGGCCCCCTGTTTAAAAAGTTTGAGGACCCTGCCCTACTGTGCTGGCAGAGGAGCAAAGTCAGGGCAGAGAAGCAGGTTTTCAGACACGTCCCTTAGGCCCTGGTCCTGAAAAAGCTGCTCCAACACCTGTCAGGACCTTTGTAGCCTCCATCTCCTACTTCATTCACCCTTGGACAAAGGGGGGCTGGGGGCCTGGCCACATGTCCTGCCTGCTGGCCTGGGCCTCGGTGCCGGTCCCTGGAAAGCTTTTCTCCTGGGAGCCGTTAGCCCCCTCCCCAGCTCCACCTGCGGGAATCCTAGCCCCACTCAGGGCATCTCCTCACACACACCACCTCATGCACACCAGCTTTCCTGACCCACAAGGAGAGTTCCCACACGTCTCTCTGCATGAATACCAACTCTCTTGCTTAATTGTGGGCCCCTGCATGGCTCAGACGTCACTGACTCTGATAGAATAGAACATCACATGTTTTACCACTGAACCTTCTTCTAAGGGTCAGTGAAGCCCTACGCCCAAAGCCAGACGAAGGGAGCACGCCTTCCTTCAGGGCGGGCACTGGCGCGCACACAGGCTCACTGCCAACGGGTACCAGGAGGCTCTGGGACTATGCTTCCACGCTAGCTGTTCTGCTAGACTTTTAAGGAAACAAAACCGAACCGAAAAAGGACAGCCTGCTGGGCTGTGGCCTGGTGCACCAATGGTGACAAACCACTGCCCAAAGCAGTCTCCATGCTCCACAGCTGGGCTCAGTGACCTCACATTCACCTCCGTGCCCACAAGTACCCAGTGCCGGCAGAACCAGGTGACACCCAAAGCTCCTCTTCCTAGATGAGAAAGTTCACTTCCCAGTTTAGGCTGTGGTTTGGTAACATGGCCAAACAGTCAATGTGTGTGTGTGTGTGTGTGGCGGGGGGGGGGGGGGGGGGGTTAGAGGTAGGATGTGCATGCTATTTAGGAAGAAAATGGAGGAAAACAGTGAACTCACTGCCTGTCTAGCCTTTCTCAAGTGGAGTTTCTCATGTGAACCACAGAACTTAAGACAACGAAGGGACTCTTTTCTCGAGTATCTTAGGAATGGAACATACTGAGTACCTTTCTAGATAAATAAGAAATCTGTTAATACATTACATGCAATGGATGCTTAGCATACTAGGCCTAACTCTCTCAGAACTCAAAATGAGAAAGGCAGCCAGTAGCTGTGCAGACTTGGATCAGTTACCTAACCTCCCCGAGTCTCTGTTTCTTTATTTTAAAAATGAAGAAAAATAATAGCACCCCACTCATTGCACTGTGATATTAGGAAGACCGGATGCAGATACAACGCTGGGTGTGGTGCCATCTATTGTAAAAGGTACATCACTGTTGGCATTTGTTATTATTTGCCGTGTGACACGGGACAAACAAAAGGCCCAGTGGTGGTGACCGGCAGCAGTGCTTGCTTCCTTGCTTGACTAGAAAACAACTGCATCACTGTCACAGATAAAACACAGTCCCAAGTAAGAGAAAGCAAAGAGACTCAGTATTTCTAGAAACAGCAAAAGCATTAAATCTTTTAAAAAACATGGCTAAAAAAAGCAGAACTGAGCTGAACTGGGTGAAAAGAACCTATATGTATAAAAGCCAAGTGACCAGAACAACAGAATGACTGGTCACTATGATGCACACTGCGGCGGCCAACCGGCCTAAAGGGGGCCCCAACTGGCACCCCCAACCTCCCACAGCCCCTTCCCCGGGGGGCAAGGCCAGCCAGACCCCACCCATGCACAAATTCGTGCACTGGGCCTCTAGTATTTAAGAAGAAATAAGGACCTGAATGGTTCAAAGGCTTACAGGGCTGGCTACACCTATCCCCAGGAGTCACCGGCTGGCCAGAAACCTCACCAGGGTGTCCAGACAAGACCCGCACACCCCAGTCAGCACCGTCTGCTTCAAATGACTGCTTCTCATCAGTACCCACTAACCTCTAGGCAGCACAGAGACTATGAGCCGGAATGTACCTCTGGAATCCAGTAACACATAAGGTTTTATTGCCCGCATCCCTGTTCCTGCACCGAGTCCTTCCCAGCCCTCCACTACTAGCGATGTGTTCACAGGAAGGCGAAGTAACTCTTGGAGACCCCATTTTCTCTTTTGCAAACAAGGGAAGTTCAAAAGTAGCTCGCTCCTTTACAGGGTTGTGGATTAAAGTGCTCGTCAGAGGCCTGGCACATATGCCCAATAAATGACAGCTATTATTTTTATTCTGTTTCCATTTGGAAAAAGTACTAGTTTAATAGAATCGTCTCTTACATGACTTTCTTCCTCTATCATGTCTCCTCCAGAAAACTACAGGTACTTCATAGAGTCAAAGAACCAGGGGCATGTTGGGAACAGTGAATGACAATGCGTTTCGGGCAGGTTCACAGTATGAAAGATAACTCAGGTCAAAGAGATCAGCATTCTCCCCGAGGATCCCAAATAGAACCATCAGAACACCACATACCTACCTGATAGCCTCACTGAGGCAACTTAAAAGTCTTGTCTCTGCCCAGCCCAGGCTTGCCCTCAGATAATCAGCAAGATAATGAGAACACATAGTATCATTAAACATTTCAGGAGGAATGAGAAAAAAATCTAAGAGAATGTCCTGCTAATCTGTGGCAGGCTACTCTGGGGTTTATCAACTGTGCCGACACTGCAATGCAGAATTAGCTTTGATGGACGGATTGAAAAGGTCCAGCTTGGGGAACTTGCAACATGCCATTATTTATTGTCAGGACACCATAACTCCACTCTTAAAAGTGTCAGAGGACACGTACTTAGGTTGAATATTATGCCTCACTATAATGAACTCTATTACTGAACTTTAAAAACATTCTCTGCTAATAGTGTGGGATGTACTAGAGTGTCACAAACCTGGGGTTGAAAATTGCTGGCGTGGATCACAAACTCCTTAAGCAGAAATAAAGTCTAAAAGGCTCTCTGGAAGTTAAAGTTTAAAAAAAAATCTGTGTGGCTGATGCTCAGCTGAGGATGGAAACAAGGGGTGTACAGCTCACTGTACCAGCCTCAACGGCATCCTTGGGCCCACTGACCCTGGGGAGGTGGGCTCTACACGCGAGTGGCTGTCCCCCTGCGCTGTGTTCTGTGAGTCAGGGAACGTGTGAGCTGGGACACTTGTGAAGTTCAGTCTACCCTGAGTTACACATGTCCTCGTCCACTGTCCCACTGCTCCCTCCCAGGACACAATGTCAGCTCCTGAATGCTTTCCCGCTATAGGGGCTGTGCTGCTGTCCAGAAGATTAATGTGCAGCTCCGAGGGATGGGGCACTAAGGCACCTACACCCTAACACAGCACTAAGAAGAGTAGGGATCCTCTTCTGGGAACTAAGGCAATCATTTCAACAGGACTCACATGTGGGAGCAAATAGAGGTTCGCTGCTTACGGCAACAGAGAGACAAGCGGCTGTAAAGGAACCCCAGGTAAGAGGAAAACTGGCCATCTGAGGAGGGAAAATTCCTGTCCCTCGTGATCTGGTTCAGAAAGGCTCCGATGCCACTGCCAGGTGCTTTGAAGGCATTTTCCTTGCTCTCTCTAGTTATAGACGCACCACAATTCTGTACACTTTTTAATAAAGAAGACAGGCTACATGTTTTTTAGTCCAATGACTTAAATTCTAAGGAGACCAGCTAAACTTCGTGTCTCACCCCCGTGGGCAGGAGTGAGAATGGAATGCTTCGTGTTGGGTAACAGAGGTTAACAGCTGGCCATCAATATGCCAATCAGGGCATATTTCTCAACTGATGAAATGACCACGATGACTCCACGAACAGTCTAAAAATGAACCAGAGCAGTCTCCGACAAGTCCTGCTTGCCACATATTCTCCTCCAGGGCCTGCCTGCCCAACAGCAGTTCTGCAAGACTATTCACAACAGCCATCAAAATCTCATCTTCCATTCCCAGAATTCCTAGCAAGACTAGGTTAAGTGTGGCCTTGGGCCTATGCTGCTCGTTAGAAAAAGCACAAGGGAAAATGTAGCTCCCAAACTGTCCTAATTATATTCAGAATTTAACATGTTCCTTGTCTAAAAAACAAATCAAAATGGATCAGACACATAAATAAATAGTTGAATGAATAATAGCAATACCCAACTGCCATAATCTTCAACTTCCTGGTAGCACGCGGGAGTTCCTGTGTTCTTACTTTTATACCAAACACATATTTTATGAAGGTGCTTTAGTAACTCCACAACATTTACTAACACAGAACACACCCAGAAGAGGGTCAAACATTGCAATTCGGCCATTTGAAAGGCTTCTCATCTCTGCAGAGCACTTGCAAGTTTATGCAAGTACTTCCAGGTCACTGGGCAGCAGGGGAGGGGCTTATTCTGCCCCCGCTCACTTTGCTAGGAGTCTCCGGGACCTGCCGGCCCACTGCAGTGGTGCTGCTGTCTGAGCCCCATGGACACCCACGGCAGGGCCAGGGCTGCTTACACTCGGCTTTCCTGCATCTACCCGGGTGCGAGCCCTTCAAATGCAAACACAGGCCTCCGGTCTGACCTTCCCTCTCCTTACTGGCCCCGTGCTGGAATCACTGTGTTCCTGCGTGTGCAATATCCTAAGGAAAGGGCAGTGCTTATGAAATGACACTGTAGAAACTATGTGTATGTGCTGAGAAGGATTAGTCTTCAAAAGTATTCAGATCAGCTTAAAATAGCCAAGTTGTGCTCTGGAAAAGGCCAAGATGACTATCTATAGATGTCAACAGTTTCCAAATTAACTAATCTACGGGACGAGTAGCCTCAAGTTGTGCGAAGACTATGTCCTGAACTCAAGACAACCCACTAAACCTGTATCTGGGAAGACGAGGTGCTAAGTCCTCATCCCCAACACCTGCTGGGGGTGCCGTGTGATGTCGGAACCCTCCTTGCCATCCCATTCATTCATTCATTCATTCATTCATTTTGTTGCCTGGCTCCGTGGATGCACCCACGCTGGTGAAGCCCAGCAAGGGCCAACAAGCACGCCAGAGCCAAGGCTGCTGCCCGGTTTCTCAACGCTCACTCTTGGTCTGCTACAACCAATTTCCTTACTGCATCTTAAAAAATAAATAATAAAAAGAAAAAACTACTCTGATATTACTTCCCTGTTTGAAATTCTTTAATGGCTTATCATGTTCCTCAGCACAAAAACATAATGAGGTGTTTAGGAGCATGGATTCTAAAGCCAGGCGGCCTCAGATCAAATCTCGGCTCTGTTACTTCATAAACTTGGGCAAGCTACATAGCCCCGAGTTTATGAGGTCAGCGAATCGATGCATGCAAAGCACCTAGAGCAGGGCCTGACACATCAGAGGCCCTCAGGACACTCCACGACTGCTGCTGGGGCCTGCAAGAGCACCCTATCTGATCCCATCACCTCCGCCTCATCCCTCCCATTCTCCTTTTTGCTCAATGCCCAACTGCTACACTTACTTTCTTTAGTTCCACCTGAGATCTAAGCTCATCCTATTACAGGGCCTCTGTACAGGCTGATCTGCTGCCCTGGGGGACTCTTGTGATCCCACCCTTCCCCCTGGGTCTTAATTGAAATGAAACATCTTCCAGCATACCATTATTGAAGTTAGGTCACTCCGTCATACAGGGTGGGACAAAGTAGGTTTGCAGTTATCAGTACACAAAACAGTTTGTTCTTGTATTATTTGTTAACTAGAGGCCTGATGCACGAAATCTGTGCAAGGGGCTCAGCCCTCACAGCCGCGGCGGCTTGCCTCAGCCCTTGCTGCCCTGGCTTCATCTGGAAGGTCATCAGGAAGGACATCTGGAAGGTCGTTTAGCAGTCTGGTCTAATTAGCATATTACACTTTTATTATTATAGATTATTATATTATTTGCCATATGAACAACTGTAAACCTACTTTGCCCCACCCTGTATATTTAATACAATATATATAACCAGAGGCCCAACTTGCACAAAATTCATGCAAGAGTAGGCCTCCTTCCAGCGGCTGCCGGCACCAGCCCGGGCTTCCCTCGCAGCCCCCGCTTTGTCTGGAAGGATGTTCAGAAGGACATCCAGTCTATTACATTTTATTATTATAGATAGCAGTCCTCAAATAATGTAATTTTGTTCAACACAGTTACAATGTTGATTAGAGGGGGGGTGGGATCAATTCCTGGCTGGGGCTGCTGTCTGTGGAGTTGGCACGTTTCCCCCATGTCAGCTTGGGTTTTCTCCAGGTACTTAGTCTCCTCCCATGTCTCAAACATGTGCGCATTAGCTAAACTGGTGTGTCTAAACTGTGTCCCAGTCTGAGTGTTTGTGTGAGTGGCCCTGGGATGGAGGGGTGTCCTGTTCCACCTGGTGTCGGGGGCTACCAGGATAGGCTCCAGCAACCCTCAACGACCCTGAACTGGAATTAGCAGCTGGAAAATAATTATCTTACTTGTTTATATTAATACTAGAGGCCCGGTGCACAAAAATTTGTGCGGGGGCGGGGGGGGGGGGGGATCAGCCCGGCCTGTGCCCTCTCGCACCTGCTGGCTTAGGCCCACTCCCTGGGGGGATTGGGCCTAAGCTGGCAGTCAGACATCCCTCTGGCAGCCCGGAAGCCCTCGGGGGATGTCCACTTGCCAGTGGGTGCCGGGAGCTGGTCCATCCTTGCTGTTTCAAAGGACCTGGCATATATGGCATACTGTTTTTAAAATATTTGCTCACCTTCTTGGCACTATGTGTTTTAACCAAGGTTTCCTCTCTGAGAAAGGTTGTTTCCCCAGGTAGGGATTTTCCCCTTAAGTTAGGGAGGGAATAAAACCCCTCAACTAAGTGCCAGGTGGGTAATTAATCACTTTAACTATGAACAATCATGCTTAAGCTACATAATCTTTACTCCCTGGAATGGAGATAAGAAACGCCCTAACCTTTGTAACAGAGATTGATAGGATTGAATCAACTGGTATAAATACAGATGTAACAAGACAGCAAGACACAGAACTTAGAAGACAGAACTTAGAAGACAGAACCTACACAGAACCTAGAGACAGAAGAACTTCGCTGGAGAGAATACGGCAAAAGATCCTGGACTGAACCTGACTACAGAAATTGGCAAGAGAACCTGACTAGAACCTGGTGACAGAACCTGGCTGGAGAACCTAGTGAGGGAACATGGACACAGAACCTGGGTGGAGATCCTAATCAGAACTTCGCTGGAGATCCAGACCAGAACTTGGCTGGAGATCCTGGCTAGAGATCCTGGCTAGGCTGCTGATCAACTGAACGCTGTCTCTGTGTCATTCCTTCTTCGCCGACTCCGTCCACACCTTTGGGGACCCCTGGACCTGTTGGGGTTGGACCCCAGCAAGTGGGGAGCAGGCCTAAGCTGCAGTCGGACATCCTTAGCGCTGCTGAGGAGGCGGGAGAGACTCCCACCACCACCGCTGTACTGGTAGCCGTCAGCCTGGCTTGTGGCTGAGCAGAGCTCTCCCTGTGGGAGCGCACTGACCACCAGGGGGCAGCTCGTGCATTGAGCATCTGCCCCCTGGTGGTCAGTGTGTGTCATAGTGACCAGTCATTCCCAGTCGTTCTGCTGTTAGGGTCAATTTGCATATTACCCTTTTATTATATAGGAGTGCCTGGCCAGCCTGGGTAAGGGTCTGATGGCTGTTTGCAGCCTGGCCACAGCCCTGTCAGGGTGGGGTTCCCCCCTGGGGTGCCTGGCCAGCCTGGGTGAGGGGCTGATGGCTGTTTGCAGGCCGGTCACAGCCCCTTCAGGGTAGGGGTCCTGCTGGGGTGCTTGGCCAGTCTGGGTGAGGGGCTGATGGCTGTTTGCAGGCTGGCCACGGCCCCCAGGCACCCAAGCTCCCAGTGGAGGCTGGCTGGAAGCAGGTATCTGGGATTTATTTGTCTTCTACAATTGAAATTTTGTTGCCAAGAGCGGAGACCATGGCCGGCTCAGGGCAGGCAGGAAGCTTGGCTTCCTCCATCACCCGGTCAACCAAGCCTCCTGCTTACTCCAGCTCCGTGGCTGCTGGCCGCCATCTTGGTTGGGTTAATTTGCATATAGTCGCTCTGATTGGGCATGGCTTGGGACGTAGCAAAGGTATGGTCAATTAGCATCTTTGTCTTTTATTAGTGTAGATTTCTTAAATCTATGTACAGCTCACATTTAAAATAAGTGTTTAATACCAGAAGTGTTTTAGGTTTTTTTTTTTTTTTGCTTTTTAATATATTTTTTTGATTTCAGAGAGAAAGGGAGAGATAGAAACATCAATGATGAGAGGCAATCATTGATCAGCTGCCTCCTGCACACCCCCTACTGGGCATATGCCCTTGGCTGGAATCGAACCTGGGACCCTTCAGTCCACAGGCCGACGCTCTATCCACTGAGCCAAACCAGCTAGGGCATTTTAGGTTTTTATTTAGAAGTTTGGTTATGTTTTTGTGACCAGAAATATGCCCTAGGAACTCAACAATTATTTATACCAATTAGCTTATAGGTAAAATTGGTTTTTATGTCCTTTCTCTTAAAGTCGCAGTTTCCAAGAATCTATCTGATGCTAAGTGAGGACTTACTGTATATACTTAAGGGATTATTCACTTAACCTGTTTTTTCACAGATTTAAAATTCCATGAATCAAGGGGACATACCTTTAGTTGAGTGCTACGCTTCTAGCACCTAATGCAATGTTCAGCATTCTGTAGATCATCAATAAATATTTACAAATTGAAAGAGTACAAGAGCATTTAATGCCAACTTGATTTCTCTCGTAAGAAATAACTTAAAAAATCATTTACAACATGCTCAAAAGGTTACAAATTGAGCATAATGCCTCATTCTTTTCAGATAAAAACTCTCACAGAAGGGCACTATAAGAAATAGAAATCAACAAAATATACAGTTGAAAAAGAAAAAAAGTCCAATCTAACAAAATCCTTACTTGATGATTTTAGTCTGATTTTATCTAACCTGGACATGGAATATCCTATATAATAAAAGGCTAATATACTAAGTGTCTGGTTGTATGTTCAACCAATCAAAGTGTAATATGCTAATGATATGCTAAGGCCGCTCAAATGCTCGCTATGATGTGCACTGACCACCGGGGGGCAGATGCTCCAACTGGTAGGTTAGTTGCTGCTGAGATTCGGCTGACTGGGACTGAGAGAGAAGGGCTGGACATGCCCTGGAGCCCTCCCACAGTCCCTCCCAGGCTGGCCAACTTCCCGCATCCCTCCCCAGCCTCAATTATGCACTGGTGGGGTCCTTAGGCCTGGCCTGTGCCCTCTTGCAATCTGGGACCCCTCAGGGGATGTCGGAGAGCTGATTTCGGCCTGACAGTGGAATAACCGGTCACTATGATGAGCAATGACCAGCAGGGGGCAGACGCTCATCACAGGTCATTGCTCAGCCAGAAGCCAGGCTCATGGCTGGTGAGCGCAGCAGCGGTGGTGGGAGCCTCTCCTGCTCTGCAGCAGTGCTAAGAATGTCTGACTGCAGGCTTAGGCCTGCTCTCCACAAGGAGCAAGCCTAAGCCATCAGTCGGACATCCCCCGAGGGCTCCCAGATTGCGATAGTGCGCAGGCCAGGCTGAGACCTCTCCCCCCTACCCCCCGAGTGCATGAAATCCACGCACTGGGCCTCTAGTATATAACAAACTTAGGAAGGAATCCTTTTTCCTCTCCCCTGTGTCTCATTCAACACTTCCATCCTCCCCTTTAGTAGCTTTACTTCTGGTCCCAAAGCCTTCAGGAGTCATAATAGAAGTCCATGTACGAGGGCTGTGGAGACACTCAGGTGTCCTGACCGGCACTTGCTCAGCCAGGACACCCACAGTAAACCTCTGCCGCAAGGCTGTGGAGAAGACACTTCTATCGACTGGGCCTATCTTGTCTGGAAAATGACAAACCCAGGAGAGATGTTGGTGATCAAAGTTTCAGTCATTTGTGAGGGGACACTGACTAATGCAAGTGACATGCACAGAAGGACATGGCAACAGAGAACAGGATGTCACCTCTGTGAGCATTTTCAAGGCTATTTTATAGAAAGAAATGCAGGAACTCTAAACTATGTAGAGCATGGTCACAAATACAGTTGGACACTATCCAGCAAAGACGTACACTAAAAAGGCAATGAATTTTTTTGTGAAGTACAAGGCCTAAGTGGTGGGCTTACTCATAAGAAGGTATAGAGAGACCCTCAGACTGCACTTCCACAGGGTTAGTCCCTGAGTGACGAGACACTCGACCTACCCAACAGGGTAGTTCTTTGCCAGATATTGCCCAACACTCTGCACTACTGTGCCTTACCTTTCCAGTGATTCCTGTGAATTTTTTTAGTTTGAAGCCTTTTCCTTAAGTTCACTAATGGTTCTGGAAGGATTCAAATGTAACAGTTCTGACCTCCATCCCCATGTAGGGAAGTAAGTGTCAAAGATGCAGTGTCCCACCTGATGAGGCCTGAGCCCCGGCATCTGTACCTTCTTCCAACTGGAGCCACAGCATACAGCAAGCACCTCCCTCCTCCTGCCGACAGTCTAAAAACCCGCTAACATTCAAATATCTGTTGAGTGACTAGCTGACTGAATAAACAAATGTAAATAAAATAAAAAAGAAAATACATTTTAGGGGCCATTCAAAAAGCATTCAATGTAGGAAGTTTGTTAAGTAATAAACCTTCATAAAAGGTATCCAGTTACTTCCCTTAATAAGATATTGTATATTACCCCTCTCCTCCCTCCAAAATAAGTCAAGTTCTAAGAAACTAAAAATAAACTTAATAATACCAAAGAGCGGAAACCGGTTTGGCTCAGTGGATAGAGCGTCGGCCTGCGGACTGAGGGGTCCCGGGTTCGATTCCGGTCAAGGGCATGTACCTGGGTTGCGGGCACATCCCCAGTGGGGGATGTGCAGGAGGAGGCTGATCGATGTTTCTCTCTCATCGATGTTTCTGACTATCTCTCTCCCTTCCTCTCTGTAAAAAATCAATAAAATATATTTTTTTAAAAAAATACCAAAGAATGAGCAATTTCCTCTTTGAGTTGTTTGCATTACTAGTTTAGGGCAAAAAGGAACCTTACTTCCTGCTCAGCTGTGCAGGCATCTGAGGACACTTGAGGCCGAAGATGCTACAAGGTGGAGGGTGCTTGATTTAGAAGGGCAGCCTATCTGCCCAGGACTTTGAACAAGGTGCGTTGAGGAAACAATGTCAAACTCGTCAGGAGATTTTTGTAAACAGGCTAATTTCCAAAATTCTTTTGTGGCGATGTAAGACATCTGTTTCTAAACAGGGAGAGAGAAAAAAACCAACAACCTTCGAACAAATGCTTGCAAGGAGAGGACAGAGGAAAGATCAGGACCCTACACACCTGGTTAGCTGATGAGATATTTGAATAGAAGCAGACAGTGAGGGCCCAAAGAAAATGGGACACAAATTGAGAAGGAGTACTCAAAGTACCATTTTGGTATTTATTATTCTGCTCCCACAAGACACTGGGGTTAACTACTCCTCTATGCTTAAAAGACGGCCATTCCATTAACTATTCAGTTAGCAAAAGTCTTCAAGCCAGTGCTAAGAGCCTTAACAATTCGCAAGAAGGCACAAAACAACTGGGCACACAGCCCTGGCCAGGTGGTTCAGGTGGTTGGTTGGAGTGTTGTCCCGTGCACCAAAAGATGGTAGGTTCGATTCCAGGTCAGGGCACATACTTAGGTAGTGGGTTTGATTGCCAGTCGGGGCACATATGGGAGGTGGCTGATTGATGTTGCTTTCTCACTCTGATGTTTCTCTTCCTTTTTAATAAGAAATTCAATAAGAAAATATTCTCGGGTGAGGATTAAAACACAAAAAAACCTAGCTGGGCATACAAATCTCTGGGCAACACATGAAAACTGCTGTCCTCAGGGACACACTAACTCCCATCACAGCATCTGTAGGGGACCCAGGGGGCAGGGCTGCTGCGGGATCACTTGGGGTCTCTTCCGTGATGACACTGTTTCTGTGTGGCACACGCTTCAACCCCAGCTTCTAGATCTGAATTCAACGGGAGGCTTGTTGTCCATGCCAAAATCCAAAGATGATAAAGTTGTACATGACCATGACTTGATGAAAACGCGCATAAAATGTGCCTGTCCTCTTGGGATCAGTCCCCTATAATTAAATCTTTTATTCTTGACTAGAGGGATGGAATTTGGGAGGAATGCAACTGAATACTAAAGACTGGTCAGCTACAAACAGGATTTTTACACCCTCTTCAGCTGTGGAGAACAAGAAGAGCCATCGGCAGTCGAATAAATCTGGTTTAATTCTAACACTACGAAGGGTCACCCACTACTCCTCTTCGTAATTAGACTCTCAAAGGTAAAGTCAAACTCAAAACAAACCACTTTAAAGTATACAATCCAGAAGCATTTAGTACATTCACAATGTGTGCAGCTGTCACCTCTATCTAGTTCCAAAATACTCAGCACCCCCCAAAGCATCCAAATCAAGTTTAAGGGAAAAAATGGCATTCATTGAGATTGCAGCATTGTTTTCGCCACAAAGTACCAGTTTATTCATTTCCAATGCATATTTTATTTTAAAGGTAAGGGAAATTCAAAGAGTAGTGGGGACTAATGCCCAGAAATATGTTTTCCAACCTGCCCTGTGACTTTCTATCCACTGGCGAGACAGCAATGGTGAGCTAAGTGCGTGTCCTCCCTGGGAGGAAATGACAGTAGCCATCACTCACGAATATTTACTAGTGACAGATACTGAACAACACAGTGGCTAAGACCAGCTTTCTGCAGCCACACTGTCCAAGTCCAAGTTCTGACTCAGTGTGAATTGTGTACCTCTGGACAATGAATGTAACCTTTCTGCCTCCGTTTCCGCACAAGTAATGGGAATAGAGCACCGATTTCAACAGCACTTACACCTCATGCAGTTGCTGTGAAGATTAAACAATTTAAGTGCTAAAAATAGCACCTGGAGCCTAGCTGGTTTGGCTCAGTGGAGAGATCATCACCCTGTGGTGGGACTCAAAGTTCATGAAGGGTCCCGGGTCTGATTCCGGTTTTGGGCTTGATCCCCAGTAGGGGGCATGCAGGAGGCAGCCAATCAAGGATTCTCTCTGATTGTTGTTTCTCTCTCTCTCTCTCTCTCTCTCTCTCTCTCTCTCTCTCTCTCTCTCTCTCTGTCCCCCCCCCCTTCTCCCCTCCTCTCTAAGATCAATAAAAATATATTTTAAAAAAACAGCACCTGGACATAAGAACTCAATTTATGTTCCTGTAACCACTGCCGTCTTCTTTAATTTTCACTATGAAAGAGATGATTTACAACTCCTTGAAGGAGGCTCTAATTGTGTCCCCATTCTACTTGTGAGGAACCTGAGTCCCCCAGTATCTGAGACTTATCAAAAGCCCCCAGGGAATGAGTGGCAGAGCTGGACTCTGAACCCAACCGTCTGCTTCTCAACTATGCTATTCTACCACAGAACAAAAACTTCCTTGTCACAGCTACCAAATTAAGCAAAATCACACATGAAAATAAAAATGTAAAAAAGTCAACATATTTGAAATAAATGGACAAGACCTCAAAATAAGTCAAAGCTGTTCATCAAGGGAAAAAATGTTAACAGGGAAAAAAAGTCCGAAACCTGGAAACTAGAAGTAACTGAAATGCTCAAAATTGGAAGTTGTATCTTTTTAAAGTACAGCCATCAAAAACGATGACATTGATACATGTTTAATGTTAAAGTTACAGTTTAAAAATGGTAGGTAACAGAACAGAATGAGGCCACTTCTGTTGAAAATATTTACTGATAAATGCTTAAAAACAGTCTGAAGCAGCGGTCGCCAACCTTTCGGACCTCACGGACCACCAGTGGTCCTTGGACCACCGGTTGGCAACCGCTGTCTTAGAATTTTACTTAGAATTTTAAAGAATCTACTTGGACTAAATGGAACAGGAATCTCAAGCTTCTACTTATCCCCATCTGCTCTCCAGCATACAGACATGTAGGCACACATAGACATTTGCATGAGTAATACTGTAAGCTTTAAAGTTCGGATTATTCTGTGCACAATTACCGTTTTAAATATTTTAAAGAAAAGTTGCAGGAATGACATAAAGAATTCCCATATAGCCTTTACCCAATTCCCTAAATATTAACATTTTATCACATTACTTTTAATTCTCCATTTTAAGTTCTCCTTTTATAGCCAAATGTGTGGTGTTTTTCCTCTGAGGGTAGGTTACAGACCTGTTATTTCTGGATATACTTTAGCATGCACAGTTTTTTTTTAAAAAAAAAAACACATAAAGCTGTATCATTGCCACCTTCTGCTTAAAAAATACCTGGTGGCTCACCCCGAACCCTACTACTTTAGTTAAAAACTTAGTGCACCTAACTTGAGGCTTTGTAGGTGTGTTTTTGGTAGTTTTCTCTTGGAAAACATACAGGAGAAAATTTAAATCACCAGGTAATTAATTTCATCACCCAGAGATGAGCCCTGTTTAACGTTTGGCCTCTATTCTTCGTACCTACGGCCATCATCCAGTGTCCACAGATCACTGGTGGTCCGTGAGGTCCGAAAGGTCGGCGACCGCTTGTTCTAGAGAGCTCTCCATTATCCCACATTGAAGCAAAAACAAAAACCTAAGCCTCAAAAATCAACTTCATTGCCCGGCTGGCATGGCTCACTAGTTGAGCGCCGACCTATGAACCTGGAGGTCACGGTCCGATTCCCAGTCAGGGCACATGCCTAGGTTGCAGGCTTGATCCCTAGTGTGGGGCGTGCAGGAGGCAGCCGATCCATGATTCTCTCTCATCACTGATGTTTCTATCTCTCTTTCCCTCTCCCTTTCTTTGTGAAATCAATAAAAATATATTTTTAAAAAATCAACTTAATTAAAACAGGGCAAGCACAACACTGGTTAGAATTGTTAAATCCAGTTCTATGAATTGCTGAGGGCAAGTCCAGAAAGTGCTGTCTGCAGAGTTTCAAGGTGGATCAGAGTAGCACTAGGAAACCGCACTCAGCACAGGCTCTTTCAAGTCACATCTGGCTGGTAAACTGCACATTTCCAGCACAGAACCTGGAAAAGAGGAAGCTGTACTGGCCATCACAGAAGCGTATCTTCTTGGGTGAGAAACTGTGACAGGCTCCGAGCATGGAACCCAGAAGGAAGCAGGCCCACGTTCCTGAGAGCCTGGGCAGCTCCTGGGACACTGCTGAACGCTCCGGTCCCAGGGCCGTTGCTAGCTTATCCGAGTCCCCCCTAGGACACAGCAATGACCGGCACTCACACTTCATCACTAACTAGTCGGCCAAGGAGTCCTGCAATGAACAAGGAATTCCTATGGTAATAAAACCCCACTTTCCTCCTAGGAAAAGCAAACATGGCCCCAAACCTAAGCTCTCCCATCAGAGCTCTGCTCTGTTCTTGCTCACCCGCACACGAACGTGGGCAGGCCTCTGAAGGCCCCTGTGGTGTCACTGTGCCGCAGGTTCCTTCCCCACGCTTGTGCCGTAACACCGGTACGTCCACAGGCTTATCGGGAGGACCGATGAAATAATGTCTGTAAAGTGTTCTAATTTGCAAGGATGAAAAGGGCTATAACTACAAAGTCAAAGCGGAATGAAAGAACGTTTTTAAGCTGCAACCACTTCTGTCTTTTGAACTGGAGAACCACAAGGAGGATCAAAGGAGTGTGTTTGTTGACGGCTGCTCTGGAGGCCTCCTCCCTACACCTGGCAGAAACCCCAGAGTGAGGTCTACCGTGATTGTTCCCTTAACCAGATCTCAAGACAAGTTGTACAAGGGTTTCCTGGAACACCTTGAGCAGAAGAGATGGAGAAACCAACACAGCCTGCAAAGCTTGTCACATTCTTCCATGAACGTGGGCATTGAAAGTAAAAGGCGGCCTTGGGAGGGAGAAATGCAAATATGTAGGGAAGAAGTTGTTTTGCCTGGTCTCCTCTGGCATAGCGACTGTGTAAGGCTACAGCAGCTTGCATAATAAAATGCTTAAACTTGGCTAAATTAATCTCCTTTGCCATAAGGGGGGGAGGGGGGCAGAATTAAGCTTACGGGAAATAAGGCTAATCAAAGCCGAACAGTAACAAAGGGCACCGAAAACATTTCTACTGTATCACATCCCCCAGGCTGGCCAAGAGCCCGGAATTTCCATTACAACTTTTCAAAGAGAGGGAGCGAAGGAGCAAAAATATTTCACAAAAGCATTATCAAGGCCCCAACCTGGGATGCCCTGCTGCACAACCAAAATCTGTGAGAGGTCAGCCTTTCAGGGAGTCAAACACCCAGCATGTGGAAGCGGGCAGGCCTTTTATGTAGTAGGGGGGTTCATAAAACCGCTACTGTTTTGCACTGAAGTCTCAGAGCTTCACAGATCATTAAAGGGTTCGGAACCACAGAGAAAGGAGGGCAGAGTTAAGGAAATAAATCAAAAGTTCCTCTGGGATGCACAAACGCCTACTTGGAACAGGCTTTCAGCCGAATATCCTCCACATTAAACAACAGGGAGGATTTTTCAAAATAAAAGCAGAAAAGAGCTTCGTTTTGTCACAAGCAATGCACTTTCTTTTGGTTGAAAGGTTATGTGTGCCAT
Source organism: Myotis nattereri (assembly GCF_964212035.1). Lineage (NCBI taxonomy): Eukaryota > Metazoa > Chordata > Mammalia > Chiroptera > Vespertilionidae > Myotis > Myotis nattereri. The sequence continues at coordinate 212,344,582 of NC_138077.1, read as the reverse complement.
AAAAAATGACTCCTGTGGTGAGCGCTTGGGGGACATGGAGGCTGGGCTGGGGCAGGGGTGATGGTGAAAGAAAACAGTGGAAGTGAACAAAAAGCCCAACAGAAATGGCTCAGCCTGGGGCACCCCAAACAAGTTACAACGACTTGTCATATTTTAGGGGGAGGATGTTAGGAAGGGGAATGGTATTACTAGAAAGAAATTTCTATCACGTTTACTCCTTGCCATCCTTGCCTAAGAGCTGAAATAATTCTCCCAGAGCCAGAAAGAGTTCTCTGGTTTGCCTGTGTAACATACCCAGTTGAAGACCTGGGGAAATGGGCTGCGTCTTCTTAAACGCCCGGAAGCATCAGCTCTCTCAAAACCAGCAGAGGGAGCACAGCATCTGATAACAGGAAGTGGTCAACCCCAAAGCTAAGGATTTGTGTTCATCCAAGGCCACGGCCCAGAAGCGGTCACAGACCTGACCTTGCCTGTATGTTATCCAGCAACAGGAAACAGCCACTGTCAGTGGTAAAATCCAGAATGAAATGCTAGACTACCCACTCAGGGAGGATTTGTTTGTTGCAACAACCAGGTGAGGCAGCAGGGAGGAAAGCAGAACTACCCACACTTGGGTCTGGACACAATTACTCTGAAGCCCAGTGGTGGGGGACTTGGAAAGAAGCGGGAGGGGCCTCAGGGGGGAAAAAGGCTCCGTGGAAGGCAAAAAATCCATTTGGAAAACTGACAGCAAGCACCAGAGCAATGATTTCACCTTAAAATCCAGGGCTCCCAGTTTAGTTTGTGAACAGCCCATTTCTAGACTTTGTTTGGGGGGAGAAGGGGTTGAGACAAAAGCAGCAAAACAGAAGGCATAAATCTGCTACACGAGCGCCATCTTAATCTTTAGCCACAGTTTACCAAACAAGGGGAATGGGTTGAGGGATTGACACAGTGCCAAGATTATCCGGCTCTGGGGTCTGGGATAGGACTATGGCGGAGGGGCTCGCCCACAGGAAAGAGCCTGTTGTTCCAGGCATGATTGTGCTGTGGCTTGTCGCTGGAAACCATCTTTGCTCAGGTCCACGCCACGTGTTAAAATGGCCTAACTGGCCCTGACCAGTTTGGCTCAGTGGATAGAGTGTCGGCCTGCGGACTGAAGGGTCCCAGGTTCGATTCTGGTCAGGGTCATGTGCCTTGCTTGCAGGCACATCCCCAGTGGGGGGTGTGCAGGAGGCAGCTGATTGATGTTTCTCTCTCATTGATGTTTCTATCCCTCTCCCTTCCTCTCTGTGGAAAATCAGTAAAATATATTTTAAAAAAAAGAAAAAAAAAAAGGCCTAACTGATTAGTCTAAGTATGCACTGCTCTATTAGGTATCGTCTGTTACTAGATCCTAATACTAATACTTTTTCATTGTAGGAAATGAGAGGTAGGTTAAAAATGCTAACTTTAATACGTGTTAAACTCAATAGAATAAACAAAACCTACAATGCAACTTTCTGTTACACTAGGAAGTGTGCCTGCCTGCTGGGTGAAGGAGAGGGCAGGGACAGAGCTCCTGGCTGCCTGGCACTGCTGAGACAAGGGCCCAAAGGAGCTCCCCGGAAGCCTGCAGCCAGGAGCCCAGGCGAGGACGTGCCACCTACTCTACCCCATCTTCAGAGCCTCCCTGAGGGTCCTGGCAATAATTTTCTGCCATCAGGGACATGACCAGGACAATGTATGGGAGGTGAAGTGACTCAAGATTCCAGTTTAATAAAAAGAGAACATTTCACACAAGGCAACTGTCCAAAACCAGCAGAGTCACATTTAATGAGTTCAGGTTCTCAGGAACAGTAGGGCAGCCAGTTGAGAAGAGGGATTCAGGTACAGGGATTTTCCTGAATAGACAACAAGGATACTTCAAGGACTCTTTTGGGCAAGGTATTTCAAGCAAGTTTTTACATTTTCAAACACCTATCCTTCAGATAGCTTCCAGCCCTAACCGCACCACTTCCAGGATGCACATAATTCCCCCAGCCCTCATCTCCAGCATCTTCAACTCCCATTACCACTTAATGTCCACACCACATAGTTTATTTTAGCACTTGGTTTCATGCCAACTCACATGTGGTAACCAGTCGGAGGTCCCCAGGGAGCAGGACCACATCTCTAATCTTCTCATCAGACTCAATGAACTCGGTAAGTGCTTGCTGACTATTAGAAATAACGTGTCAGGATTTCACACTGGCTCACTGGCTAAACCCTCTAAGTCACTGATTTCTAGAAAAAAATTTATAACACATATAAGACATACCTAGTAAGGCACTTAGCATTGGGAAATTAGTAATTAGAATAGAAAAAAATGCAAAAGAAAAGAATATGCATTGCATTAGTATGAGTCTAAGACAAATACACTGGCCAAATGGGTACATGTACCCACCCACTTGGTAAATTTGCACATTTTAATTTACATACAAATGACTATATAAGAAGAAACATTATATCCTATATTATTCTTCCTAATCATCTAGTAGACACAATATGGTACAGAGAAGCACATGGACTTTTCTCCTGAGTCACCTAAAAGGCTTACATGGTCAGAAGAAATAAGGGCTTCTGCCCTGGCTGGTGTAGTTCAGTTGGTTGGGCATCATCCCATGCTCTGAAAGGTTGCTGGTTTGATTCCCGGTCAGGGCACATACCTGGGTTTCTGGCTCGATCCCCAGTAGGGGGCATGCCTGAGGAATGAACCCACAACCTGGGTATGTGCCTTGACCGGGAATTGAACCCACAACCTTCTGATGTACACTCCAACCAACTGAGCCATCCTGGGCAGGGCTTCAAATTTTGATAAATAAATTGAGTCCACAGAACAGAGCAAATTTTGAAATTTTAAAGTTTTGTTTAATGCACAGCAGGATGGAGCATTGTCCTGTACACCAAAAGGTTGTGGGTTTGATTCCGGTCAGGGCACATACTCAGATTGCAGGTTCAATCCCCGGGCAGGGTGCATGCGAGAGGCAGCCGATCGATGTTTCTCACACTGATGTTTCTCCCCCGCCCTTCCTTTCTCTGAAAACATATCCTTGGGTGAGGATTAAAAAAACGAAGTTTTATGCCGAAACCGGTTTGGCTCAGTGGATAGAGCGTCGGCTTGCGGACTGAAAGGTCCCAGGTTCGATTCCGGTCAAGGGCATGTACCTGGGTTGCGGGCACATCCCCAGTAGGAGGTGTGCAGGAGGCAGCTGATCGATGTTTCTCTCTCATCGATGTTTCTAACTCTCTATCCCTCTCCCTTCCTCTCTGTAAAAAAATCAATAAAATATATTTAAAAAAATAAAATAAAAATAAAAAAATAAAAAAACGAAGTTTTGACCTGACTTGTGTGGCTTAATGGTTAGAGTGTTAGCCTGAGCACTGAAGGGTCTCAGGTTCGATACCAGGCCCCAGTCTGGGGAAGTGAGGGTGCAACCAATCGATCGATGTCTCTCTCTCTTCTCTCTCCTTTCTCTCTCTCTCTTTCTCAAAATCAATGGGAAAAATGTCCTCCAATGAGGATTAACAAAAGAAAGCTTTGTTTTTCTTTTTTTTAAATCCCACATTTTCCAGAATGTCTAGAGTTTGCCCAGTTTACTTGCTCCGCTGAAGTTGGCCAGGTACACAGTTTCACTGGACCTGTTTCCTTTAGAATGTAATTGTTCCACAAATTCCAAATTCTCCCTCCAAAGCTTAAAACACCTGTCTTAACAACTCAAGGCCACAGGTCTCTAACCCGATTCCAAAACAGAGCATCTGTGGGAAGGAGAACCAAGTTCAGACCCAAGGAGGTGTGTGTTCGAATTAAGAATCACCAAATCCCAAAGGTGTTGGGCCTTTGCTGCTTCAGCCCTCTACAATAATAAAACACACAAAAGTCACCATTTCTTGCCAAAGTAAAGGAAAATCCAACCCTTGTACCTGGGAACAAAGATATAATGGCTGCAGCTGAAAATACATAACCAAAGCATTGTAGAAAAAACGTCAACTTAATATTGTTCAGAACATGCTCAGGGGTGTTTCACTCATAAGCAAAAGACACAGGATAAAAATTCCAGACTGTTTTTAAGATAATAAAATGGCATATGATGGTGACTCACTAACTGACTAAAAGGGAAAAAAATCCATAAACAGTCACAGGAACCTTGAAAAGCTGCAGAATCTGGCAACAGTGAACCTCCTCCACCTCGCTTGGCTCTCACCTCCAGCGCGCGCACACACACACACACACACACACACACACACACACACACACACTAGTGACCAGTTTGAAGCCAAGCTGCAATTGGCTAATGGCTTACTCTACTGCTTAAAACAATATTTTATTCTTGACTTGCTCAATAAAACTGCTGAGAAAAATAAACAATGGGCTTCAATCTTATAAATAATCTAGAAAACAGAATTACTAAGCAAACAGTAGAGGTGACTTACTGCCCATGGTCAACAGAACAGGAAAGTCCAAGGTGGCACAGTGAACCCCAAGTCCTGGTCTCACTATCCTGGGGACATGAGAGTTAACAAGGATTTTCTGCCCACTAAACAGTCTAAAGCCTGGGGTGCCCAGGTTTCAACTGGTCTTTAAAGCAGCACCAAAGAAGATAAGATCTTGAAACCAACACGAAGAGCAAAAGGTGAGGAAAACGTTTCCTTAAAAACACAGAAAAGCTTTACTCTTTTAGGATTATATATATCTACTAGGGGCCCAGTGCACGAATTCGTGCACCTTGAAAGGAACTGTGGGTCGTGAGGCTGAGGTAGGCACAGCGGCGGGTCTCGGCCCATCCTCTGAGCGCCCCCCCTCTGCCCCTTCCGCTGCAGCCCTGGTCCCGTCTGCTGCAGCCCTGCTCCCGCCGCCACCGCTCCCATGCACTGATGGCACTGGCCCCACTCGCACCCACTGACGGCACGGAGTGATTGGGGCCGGCGCCAGCAGCAGGTGAGCAGGGCTGGTGCCATCAGCGGGTGCGCGCAGTGCTGCTGCCCCCATCACCTGCCAGGAGCAGGGGGAGGTGGAGAAGCCCTCAGGGGCGATCAGGGCCGGCAGCCACTGCTCACACCTGCTGATGGTGCTGAGTGATTGGGACCAGCACAAGGCACCGGCAGTGGGTGCGAGTGGGGCAGTGCTGGCAGTGGGTGCAAGTGGCGGCTCCAGCGCCGGCAGTGGGTGCGAGTGGGGTGGACATTGGCAGCAGGTGCGAGTGCCAGCAGGACTGTGGCACGCGGGAGCAAAGCATTTTCAGTAACCACCAAGGCTCGCCCCGATGACAACGACCAGCGCCCTGCTTGGTCTGGAGCCCCCACTCACCTGCTCCACCATCCCACTGTGGCCAACGCCTACCATGTTCCACACACGCCCCCTTGTGGTCAGTGCACAGCGACTGGTTGTTCATTTGTTCAGTTGTTCCACTGTTTGGTCTATTTGCATATTAGCCTTTTATTATACAGGATAGTTACCATGTATTTTTATCCCTCATTTACACATGTGTGAATACATACAATTTCATTTTTAACGGATATTAAGGGCCTGTTGGAAGATACTAAAGGTGACAAAGAAATACTAAAATGTGGTTCCCGCCCAGAATGTCTTACATTCTATATAAAGACATACATGGATGTGTGTGTAAGAAAGAAAATGCATGGGGGGGAGGGGAAAGGAATAGAGTCTAAAGTTCAAGACTAAAATAAGATAAATATTAAACTTTAATGGGCAGAGCAAAATACAGGTCTGTGGAGAGAGGAGCTGGGCTTTTTGTGTATGGCCTGGTCCATGCAGGAATGGACTCAGGTGGCTCTCAGAAGTGCAGCCCAGGCAGGACCTGTGTAACTGGGCTCTGCAGTCTCGGTGATTGAGACTCAGGCACCTTCCAGGGAAGAACTCAAGCCCCACAGGTCTCTCCACACTTAGACTGTGACCTCCAGGAGGGTAAGCCTACTCTCAAGCACCTCAGACTCCCCACAGAGAGTGCCTTTTAAAAACTACATTTTAGTATTTCTTTATGTCACCTTTAGTACCTTCGAAAGGTTCCCCCACACAGTTCTCAAAACACTGCCAATTATGCCAACTGTAAGGATGGTTTAGATCCGTGGTTCTCAACCTGTGGGTCGCGAGCCCTTTGGCGGTCGAATGACCCTTTCACAGGGGTCGCCTAAGACCATCCTGCATAGCAGATATTTACATTATGATTCATAACAGTAGCAAAATTACAGTTATGAAGTACAACGAAAATAATTTTATGGTTGGGGTCACAACATGAGGAACTGTATTTAAAGGGCCAGAAGATTGAGAACCACTGGTTTAGATGCTTAAAGGCCAAATCCTGGCATTACTGATGCCACAATTTAGAGGATGTAAGACATTTGAACAGAAGAAAGAACCATATTTCCATAGTAAAAAAAAAAAAAAAGAACAAAGGCCATTAATATGAAAACAATTTCAAAACTGAACATCTCAAGAAGAAAACTTAGCTAATGGAATTCTGGTGTCTCAAGCAAGGTTCCTCCTGCTTGCATTTCCTATTTTTATAATACAAGTCATGGTTTTCAAATTACATACGAGAAAAAAAATTTATGGGTGGGTGGAAGGGGGCATGATTTTCTACCACCGGTAAGCTGTGAATAAAACTGAGGTGAATGTTTTTCTTAAAACAATGCAATTAATTTCTACTCTATTTTCTAAGTGTTACTCAAGGGCATAACTTAAAATTAAAATGAACCAATTATAGAAGGAGTATGATTTCAGATACATTTTGAAACTTATTTTTAATGTCAGCTTTTAACAGACTAGATGTATTTTTTTTTTAAAACTTCAGCAAACTGAATTTTCAAAGTTAGGATGAGTTCACAGATCTAGTAAGATTTAAAAAAATCTATTAGCGATATAAAATATGAGCTCCAAATAGATAAACTCAATGACTATAACCAGAGTAATCACAACGATTAAGTCTTTTTAAAGACCAATTCAAACCATTCATTTGTTTTACTAGCTAATAAAATGGGTGCCTCTATTTTGACTTAAAAGTCATAAATGCCTCCATCTAAAAGTCCCCAGGTAACCAAGATCCAGCTGGATCATAAGAAACCTGGGTTAGCAAATACCAAGAGCAAATAAATAAAACTGATCCTTATAAGCAGCGCTGTGCCCGGCAATACTTTAAAAGTCCAAGGCAGTTTTCAAAGTGCAGATTCTACAAGCACTACCTAGTGTACACTGAAGCACTCGCGTGCCATGCCCACCTGTTCTAATATGCAGGTAAGGCCAAAGACACCTAAGACGTTAACACTGAGAGCAGCAAATATACACGGTCCCTGGTTTTAAAAAGTCACTTAATTTTTAAGACCTCCCCGCCCCCCCCTGCCCCCCCATATCAACACCAAAAGTTTCTTAGCTGCGTCACTTACACAGGAAGCAGCCAATCTCTTCGATGACCCCAGTCAAAACTGGGCCACTGCCCAGACACCCACACAGTTCAGCCCATCAGAGTGAAGAGATTCAAACCCCTACATGGGAATAACGATGGGATCACACACAGTACTTGCCCCCCAAATGCAGCGCCTGTTTTTATTGATCACTTCCTCCTCGCATGGAAAATTCCAACTCTCTCTGTATCTTCCTGAGGACAAGTAATTAAGAGAAAAAGTATGGCACTTAAATGTCTACCCTTTTACCCAATCTTGCCAACCTCAAAGCACTTATATTTCTTATTCATATTTAATGTGTGCCAGTAAAAGAAACAACTGTAGTATGAAGTATGTAAACTTCAGATTAGTAAGAAGTCATTCTTTCAAATAAAAAGGTTTCTACGAGAAACAAACACGGTGGAGCCTAGCCTGACTCACAAACAATGGCTATGTCACAACTTAAAGAGGAGGACAACAGTTTTTATATGAAATATGACAGGAGTTACAACTGAGTTTCTAGGGAAGGCTGGGAAGTGGGAAGCTATATTATGGAAGTCTATCATTGATAATGAAAATAGGCCCAGATACTTCTCTATATGTGTGAAAAATTTTGTAATAATATGAAAAACAAATATCAAGTCCTCATAGTGAAACAATTTACAACTTTTACAGAATAAAAACAGTATTATTCCAAGAATGAATGTGGCACACAGGCTTCGGGTTCTGCAAGTCTCTTTAATGTAAACACAGTGCTTCCTAAGGGCGCTGTTCAACAGGACCGGAGCCTGGGAGTCCGACTGTCACAAGAGCCAGGTGATGTGATGATCCTGGTCTCAGGGTCACGCTGCGAGCGGTGAGGACACACAGCATTTGCAGTAGAGGTCTCTGATTTTAAACTGGAGGTTTTCCTAAAGTATTGTTATGTGGTTATAACACATTTGTCCTCATTAATATCAACCTATGCAGTAAGTCCATACTGTTATGTAACATTAGATTAAGCATTAATGAGGCTAGAAAACTGTTTATCTAAGGTTATAATCTGAGGTTAGAAAAAACTTCATGCTGAATGTTCAAATTGAATGCTAGAGTAATTTTTAACCTCTTAATATTAACAGAATCTCGATTACTCAGTCCTAAAGCCCTTTCCAAACAGTAGTCATTCTTTGCTGGGAGAATAGGCTCTATGCAAAAGATATTTTGTCCAAAGAAATGAACAATTAATATTCAATAGTTATGTACATATTTAACAGAACTCACTCCCAGAAATGTGGCTGAGAAAGATGTTGATTTTCATGATATTTCTCAAATTAAAACTTTAAATCTCTAATACTTTTCATCCTATCACCCAAAATTAAAAAACAATAACTACTAAACATCTTACCCGTTCATTGGGCTCTTGGTCCCATTAAAAACAGTGACACATTTTTGATAGAGAAAATCAAGATAAAGACAAACTTCCATTTTCCTAAGTCACTGTCAGCTCCCGTTTTCGGTCTTACTACAAGACTGAACTATTACAAGAACAAGGTTTCACACCTCAGCTTGGATGCTCTCACTTTTTTTTCCTCTTTAAAGCCTTCAAGGGGGGATCTCCAAATGCACTCTGGAGAGAGTGCAAGGTCCCCCGAAGTCACCTGCAAGCCCGAATTCTGGCCTAAGTCCTCCTGCATCGCTGGATGCAGCCTCCCCTCCAGCCACACTAGTGCACTCGCTGGGCATGTTCTGCAATTTCCTGTCTCCATGCCTTTGCTCGTGATATTTCCTACAGCTGGAAAGTCACTTTTCTTCCACCCTCCCTCCCAGCCTCGGCCTGTCAGAAAAATGTATCCTTCCTTCGAAGTTCAGGTCAAACACTAGAAGCCCTCAGCCTCTGTGCACACTGAAGCGCCTGAACCTCCACCCCCGCCAAGGAGGACCTGAGCACACGCAAAGGTTTCCTCTTCCGGGCAGGGCACGGGCGGCATCTGGCCTCTCTTTGGAGACACTCTACCCATTACAGCGCTCAGTAAGCACACAACGTTTCTAAAACCGAACTACATGGGATGTTTAGCTCTAACAATGGGAAATGGGCAAAATGAATTTCTGGTACAGTAAATATTAATGTGCCAGCAACTGGGTTTACAAATAACATGAGCTCAACTTCTACTGGACTAGGTTCTCAAAAATACAACTACAGAGATGAGAAAGGCAGTTAAGGACGGGCGCCTTTTCGCCTCTTTCCTCCACAGGCTAATTACAACTTCGGGGGCATTTCTTCTCTCTACCAACTTGGAGCAGATCAAATGGTCTTCTCACTAATATTAGCTGCATCTGAGACAGGTCGCTGAGTAAGTGCTCCCTGCCTAGGATCCAATGCTGGCTAAATTTGTCTGAGCAACAGCAGATAGAGAGAGCCACACACAAAGTCCAGCCAGGATTCAAGGGACAATCATCCAGGTGTCAGATACTGAAAGTCTTTGGTTCAAACAACACAAACATGTGTTCAGCACAATAGATAAATGTCACTGTCACCTGAGTAATCATCTCATAATTTTGAAGAAAACGGCAAAGTCTGTATAAAAATCAAACAAAAGACTGTTTTGGAACACCCATGATTTTGTATTACTCATAACATGGTTTCCCCTCCTGGTAATTAAGATTCAACTCTATCTGGTCTCTCATTTTTTCAGGCATTACCTTAGCGTAACTCATCAATCCTAAGAGCACCTGAAGTCCTTAAAGCAGAACCCAAGGGGCCTGGTTCGTCATCCTCTCAGAATCTCAGCGAGGGGACACATACTGTGGTTTACACAAATGTACTCACACCCAAGACTTCATGTGGTTTAGGCCCAATAGTGTCTTGAGAGAGAAGTGCATAGCCAAGCAGAATCTGATACACTCAGCAAAGGTTCTTTACTCTATTTACTCCTAATTATTGAAGGAGACAAAAGGTTACAGAGAATGATAATAAACTTCAGGATATCTGTACAACCATGATACTAAAATATTTGACTTGCGGTTATTCTCCTGGGTATCATGAGGTTGACATGTAATACCCACTCAACTAAACCTCTATAAACAGCGGTTTTCCACAATCATAACCACTATGCCCACTTCAATGGGCAGTAGTATTCGGAGAACAGCCAGATGTAGTGCCTGTGTAATAAACACCAGACCAAAAGAGCTAGGAAAGCTGTTTATGTCCATACCCACCAGGAACCTTTGTCTGCACAACTCACTGAAGAACTGGTAAGAATGGAAGTCTCCTCAACAAAGCTTCAAGACAAAATACATCCCTTAAAGTAGGCACTGCCCTCCGCCCCTTCCCAGTTTTTCAACTAAAATAATTTTTGGCAAGTGAGACTAATAAAAAACAGGTACTTTGTTTTTACACAGATTCAATTTGTTTATAAGCAGAAAATAATTATGTACTTTCATGGCATTTAGCTACTCTGTGTAGAATTGGGGTAGATGGGTATTGGGGTAGATGGGAAGACCAATCATTTTCAAATGTTTTTAGGCACTCTATCGATAGTATCTCATTTAAATACTCAAAACTATTCTTTTTTAAAAAATTTTTTTAAATATTTTTTTAATATATTTTATTGATTTTTTTTTACAGAGAGGAAGGGAGAGGGAAAGAGAGTTACAAACATCAATGAGAGAAACACCAACCAGCTGCCTCCTGCACACCCCCCACTGGGGATGTGCCCACAATTAAGGTACATGCCCTTGACTGGAATCAAACCTGGGACCCTTGAGTCTGCAGGCCGACGCTCTATCCACTAAGCCAAACTGGCTAGGGCTCACAACTATTCTTAAGAGTAGAAGAATCAGCCCATTTTACAGACACAGACGTTAAAGGACAGAGAGACTGAATAATCTGTGTAAGGCCCCAAAGCAGGTTAGTGGCAAAGGAGGCGAGAGCCATCATTTGCTCTCAGGCACAGTGATAGCCCAAAGTGTGTGGACATTTTATAAAGATTGTATGGAGCACCTATAAAATTCTCACGCAAAGAAACACCATTTTAGAAAAAATAACTTCCCAGTCCTTGTCAGGATTTGCCCTGAACTTCCCAATACAGCTCAAAGCAGACTGCACAGTCAAAAGAGATCATCACGTACTACAGTTACTGGTGAAACCAAGAATAGAGCACAGGTCTGCTGACCAGGTCCAGGCCCAATCAAGCGTGCTCTTTGGATGCTGACACCCTTCTGAAGTTTCAAGTCAGTTGAGAATAGCAAAGAAATGAGTTAATAATTTCGGTAAATAGAACAGAATGTGGAAAGTAGCTAAGGATTTGCTATAAAAGAGGCATAACATATGAAGATCTCTACCGAGGAAGTTTTCAACCAAAAACACTGGTGTTTGCATATTTCATCTTCCACAGCAAAAATGAAAAAGAACCTTTGACCTCCCCTCCCCATGAGTTGTGAATGATTAGCTTGCCTATGCTGATAGCTAAGGAAAATATGAGTGCCTCTCCCAGCTGATTAGAATACTTACAGATTTACTCTACTAACAAACTCCTCCAATTCTATGCAAAGACAACTGGACACCAGGAACAGTTAGCCAATGTCAGCCATAATAAATCTTCCGGTGAAGCAAGCAACTCTCCCATTAGCTCTGATGGCCATGCCCTGAAGAGGCTAAAACAGGAAGACTTCTGGGTGCCAGAGAAGTAGAGAGAGGAGCCACATGACCAGGAAATTGAGATGGCAGAGAAGTGATGGGGAAGGGTCCCAGGAAAGATGTGCTAGAGAAACACAGGCAACCAGCTTGAAGAGTTGGTGTAGTGAGAACACACTACTTATTGAGTTTGACATCATCAGTAAGAATAAGGAACAGAAGGCTGGCGTGGCTCAGTGGTTGAGCATTGACCTATAAACCAGGAGGTTACAATTTGATTACCAGTCAGGGCACATAACCACGTTGCAGGCTCGATCTCCAGTGTGGGGAGTACAGGAGGTAGCTGATCATGACTCTCTTTCATTGATGTTTCTATCTCTCTCTCTCTCCCCTCCTCACTGAAATCAATAAAAATATATTTTAAAAAGAAGAAGGAGGAGGAGGAGCCAAGAGCAAGAAGAAAAACAGAATCAAAGATTTAGGTTTAATCTAGGTTACCAAGGCATCCTACTCAAGAGTTAAAACTAGATAAAATTAGCATTTCCAAATGCTAAACAGATTTTAAATTTAGTGCTTAATCTTGCTATTATAAATTGATTTTTTAAAACAGAAGGATAAAGTAATTGTCGAGCCATATCTTGTATCACATTCTTCGTGGTTTGCAAGTTTTAGCAGCACGCAGGGAGAGATAAGACTTGAGCTGAGAGGTTATGATCTAGGGCTAGGCCATCACATCAAGTCAAAGCTACTCAATGATCTTTCTCAATTTCACCCCAACTTGGCCAAATCAAAATTCCTACACTCAGGTAAAGGCATTTTAGTTTTTAAAAATAGATATCAAACTTCAAATAACTGAAATCCTCAGAAAACTTTCTTTCACTGTTCTACATTAAATACCTCTTTCCAATTTGTTCTAGAAAGATAAAAAAATAAGTTGGCTTTATGGATTATTACATATTTAATTTTTATGTCTGTGAACATTTTTCTCTATTTTTACCATTCTCATGACCCATCTCTCAGCATTTTTAGATGTATAATAAATATTAAAAGTTTAATCTAGTTATGACTGATGATGCAAACCACCGATTTATAGGAGGTTATACTTGAAATCTCAGAACCCGCTTCCCCTATTATGTTATCGCTGTTCTTAAGGTACTGTCCAGAAATGTTCATTTAAAACAAAAAGGAGAATAATCAAAAGAAGAAATCAATACACAAAACCCAATTAGAAAACCGAAAAACCAAACCAAACATAGCAACCTACGTACTTTTACAATGAATATTCTTCGTCCATCTCCCCTTCCACTCCTGGAGAAAATGTCTAAATATTCACCCCATCCCCGAGTCTAAAAGTGCACTTCAGCCACAGACACTGGACATCAGGGCACATGTCCAAGTTCTAATGCACCCCCAGCCTCCCCTATTCCTTGACCTAGCCAGAGTACCTGTAGGAAATTACAGACAAATGAAACAGAATCCCTTGCTAATATTTTCATCGTATAACTTCACTCTGAAATGTTCTCAGCAAACCCTCCTACCCACGTTTAGTAAGAGTACTCATCAGATCTGACTCTCAGCTTTGTGAAATATCACAGGAATTTTTAAAAGCCTCATTTAGCAATCTATAAAATTCTTATGCGTCTCTCAAATGAAAAGTGCAAACTTTTAGGGCTAGAAAAAGAGTTAAACTACTCTTCAAAACATAGCAACCTTAAATACAGAAAAAGTCCCACTAGAATTCAAAGTATATGAGCTACAAACCAATCAACGAAATCCAAACTGGTGATAAATGATATTTCCTATTTCAGCCGCTGTATTTAAAATTACACGTTAACTCCCCAACACCCTGGCCCTTCCCTCCTCCCTTAACCCTGTGCCCAGGACCTTTCTGCTCTTACAGCAGGAGTCACTTTCTTCGGGAGATAGGCACACGCTGTCACTTTAATGTAGAATCATGATCTAAAACTAACCGCCAAGGAAGGAAGAAGAATAGGATGCTAGAGGCCAGCCTGAGTCTGAGCACAGCGCAGGGTTAAAGGAAACCATTTCATAAGATCAAGTGTGGAGGAGAAGCAGCAGGAGCGAAGAGGAAAAAATCAAGTTACATAAAGTCCAATTGTACTCACTGTTTCCTTATTGGGAAGCAGCTCCTTTCTGATTCTGAAGAAGTTCTTGCCGTACTGCCTGAGCCCCTTAACGAAGCGCTTCTGTGATAGAAAGAAACAACAAATGGGATGTAAAAACCGAAAACAAAACAGGATGTCAGCAAAGCAAAGATCTCGGCAATCAGCAGCATAACAGAAAGTCTTGGCCAGGGAATACTGACCGGCTACGGGTGTGTTTCAGCAGCAGACCTGCCCCCCACCAGGGCAGGCCCGTCCCAGCCTCCACCAGAACCCCCAGCCCGCATCCCACACAGGTTTAGGGAAAGAAGGTCGTGCCTGCGGCGCGGAAGCAATCTGTGCCCTGTGCCCGCAGTCTGCGCCCTGGTCCACGAAGATATAAACAACAAATGCGTTCCGCGTTTCAATAAAGCAGCACAACTGCTCTCCACCTGAGAACGAGGCTTCCCAGAGTGTCGAGCAGAAGGAAGGAAACAGAACCAAACCTGGAGAATTTTCTCTAGGACACGCCAGAGGGCTAAAAGCCCTTTCCGTAATCCGAGGAATTCACTAGGAAGGGGCCGATATCAGAAGCCCACCGGGGGCCTGAACATCAGCTGGCCTGCCCCGCCATCTCCGCCACTAAAAGCCGCTCCAGGGCATCCAATAAGACCCACCAGCACCCCTTCCTTCTTCCCGAGCACCTCACCCCCCCTCCGCCCATTTCCTTAGCAGTCCCGAGACTTTCACTTTGTCCCATTCCTCCCAGGCAGCCCCTCCCTGCCCAGTAGGGGCAGCTCCCGGCTCCCCCGGCCCCCACCTCGGGGCGGGGCTCGGAGCGGGTCGGAAGCCCTGCCTACCCCCCAGCCCTGCCTACCCCCCACGGCAGTCCAGGTCCGGGGGCGCGGGGCGCGGGCAGCCACAGGTCCGCTGGGCTGGCGCCGAGCGCACTCAGGGTCCCGGGCAGCGAGAGGCCGCGCCTGTCACGGGCTCCGGCTCCACAAAGCGCAGGGAGGTGGCAGCGGGGTGGCTCGGTGTGTGACCGCGGCCGCGCAGCGCGGGCCACCGCTGGCACCGGGGGAGGAGGCTGGAGCGGCGCAGAGCCCGGCCGCGGGCGGCTGCAAAAGGCGGCCTGGATTGCCGCGCTGCCCGCTGGTCGCGCACTCCGGCCCCCGCCCGGGGACTCTGCGCCAGGCCTCCCGGTACCGCGCTCGTCTCTAGTTCCTTCCCCCAGAACCACAGGAATAAATCCTGGCAGCAAAGCACAGAAACTTCCTACCGCAGCGGGAGTGCGCAGGGAGCGCCCACGGTGCTGGGGCCGCGCGGGCAGCGGGCACTCGGGGCCCTTCCCCGGACCCTCCGTCTCTAGTCCTCCCTCCCGGCGGGCACCGGCAGCAGTGCTACCGCCGCACTCAGCCTCCCCTGGGCTCCAAAATGGGAGGCTGGCCCCACGACCCTCGACCCTCGCGGTCCCTTCGACCCCCCGCGGTCCCTTCCGCCCCGGGATTGTGGGCGGCTGCTCCCGCGAGGCCCAGGCATTAGCCGGCACCTCGCAAGGCGCCGTTTCACAACTAAATCACCGTGGAAGCTTCCCAGCCAATAAATCACCTGCCCACCGGGGGAGAGTCCCTCCCACTCCCCGTGTTTGAGACCAGCCGGGCCAATTCGGTGAGGAGCCAGACTTGGCCTGCAAGACAGATCTGCAACTACCCACTCCATTCCTCGAGGCTCTGCATTTTCAGATTTCACCCCTTTCTAAGATATGACTCATCACTGTCAATTTTCACTATAATTCTTATAGGTCAAAGGAAAAGTCTGTCCAGGCACAAAAAAAGCAAGCCCTCCTCCACTCTGCAAGAGTGACCTCGGTTACTTAACAAAAGTATCATTCTAATTACAACACGCATCCTGGACTGCGTGCAAGGCTTCTCCATGGGGGACATGGAGAGGAATGAGGCTGCCCTGTCCTCAAGGAGCTCCATGGCAAACAGGTAAACAGATCAATCTCTGGGCCCTTAGAAAAGCATCAGAGGAACAAAGGGCTGTGGGTGGGGCTGGGAGGAGGAAGCAATTTACACTGCTGGTGTCTTGGAGGAAGTGACAAGGAAGAGAGTGAGCCTGCCAGGTGTGCTCAGCAGGGCTTCAAGCAAAGGAGTCAGCCAGGAAGGGCATACAGAACATTCTGGGAACTGCAAGGAGAACAGGGTGTGCAGAAGAGTGCCAGCAGGTAAGACTGGAGTGGCAGGAGCGGATCGGGTTGCAGAGAGCCTTTTAGACCAGGCTGAGGCCTTAAGGTCCATGAAAAGACTGGATAAGGATGGCTCCAGTGGCAGTATGGCTGTAGCCTAGGGGCAGACTGGCTGCAATCCAGAGACCAGCTAAAGAGGCTGGTGAGATAACCCAGGAGTGAGATGAGGGAGGCCTGAACTCAACCTCAGCCATCAGAATGAATGCTTCTTCATCCACTCTAAGTATTCACTGTGCACCTAGCACTGGGAGGAATTTAAAAGTAGCCATGGACCTTTATTACAACAGATTCATTTTTATCAGGTAAGATACATGTGTGGAGTCATTACAGAAACATCTGGGACTTAATTCAGCCAAAGGCACAGACTGTGTAGTCCAGAGTGCCTTCCCCAAGATAGTGAGGCTCGCCCAGATCACGAAGAACTGACAGCATGTGCAGAGGTGGAGGGGGTTCGGAAGGCCCTCCATGAAACAGAGGTGGTTATAGGAGAGGGAGTCTACACAAAGTCGAGGTGGGTGACCCGGCGTGAGCGTGACGGTGGAATTCCAGGACCAGGCCAAAGGACAAACAGCCCCACGAGGAGAGGCCGGCACAGTGGAGGCGGCGACTGAGGAAGGCTGACTCGAGAACAGCAGGCTCATGTGGTGGAGCTGAGCAAACTTGAGTGCAGATTCTGATTCTTCCTCTGGACATCACCCATTCAGCTAATAATTATTAAGTATCTTCTATATGCCAGGACTTTACATATATTAATTTAAAATCCTCGCAACCTAAAAGAAATGAATTATCTTCGCTTTACAGACAAGGAAGCTAAGGCACAGATGGTTAGGTAAACAGAGCAAGGTCACCTAACGCCTCAAAGAAAAAGACAGAATTCAAACCCAGGCTCCGACATCGATGCCCGTCGCTGGCACGCCCCCTGTAAAATGGAGGCAAGAGTCTGACCATTTTCGGCCACGGTAGCATTATCTGTGGCTCTGCCCTTTCCTGCTGGCCCTAACATCAAGTCACCAGGTCCTCAGTATCCTTCCTACGAAAGGTCTTTCAATGTCCTCCTTTCTTGCCTATGACAGTGCTAGTTTCAGGCCAAGCCCTTCTTCCTCTCTCCTACTAGCTGGCCTATTAACCCAGCTCCCTCATTCAGCCATTTACAAGCCTCTGCAAGGAATTTCTCAAAACCACCAAGTTCACCATGTGTCCCATACTGTCCTGCTCCCACCCCTCTCAGGATAGCTTTAACCTATTCAGAGTGGTGGGAACACACCTTAGCCCTGAATTCAGGGCCCTCCAGGATCCTGTCTCTGTCCACCTTTCTAACCAGATGTCCAGTAATGCCAACTGATCCATGCTGCAACTGTCTGAACTCCGGACTCTGGGCTACCTTTTCTACTATCTACACTACAGTCTACTCAAGATACTTCCAGTTTACTTCAAACCCAAGTCCTACTCCCTCCCACTCCAAAAGGAAATTTCCCTGACCATTCCCTCCCATTCACCTGGCATTTATTTATTTGTATAAGGTCTCATGTACTAATAGAGTCTACGGCTCTGAAGACAAGTACTGTACCTTACTCTATTTGGCTCCCAATAGCATTAGGCACTTGGAGCTCCCATGTTTCTGATATATATATATATATATATATATAAACAAACCATGAGATGACAGGTTGGTTGGGCTAGGGTGGTCACCGTGGGAAATAGTTAAAAATCAAAGGGTTCATTTTGAACTGACTTTCTTGGTTCCATGACATGAAACTCTCCTGATTTTCCTCATATCACCTGGCTTAATTCTCTATTCAACCTCTAAATGTTGGAGTCTTCCCACGGCTTTGTTCAAGGCTTCCTGCTGCTCTCAACCTCCCTCCCAATATATCTCCCACTGCACCCTGGGCTCTAAATATCATTCAAGATTCTTATGACTGTTCCCAAGGCTAAATCTATGGTCCAAACCCACTGGGAACACTTGCTTGAATGT
Source organism: Myotis nattereri (assembly GCF_964212035.1). Classification (NCBI taxonomy): domain Eukaryota; kingdom Metazoa; phylum Chordata; class Mammalia; order Chiroptera; family Vespertilionidae; genus Myotis; species Myotis nattereri. Next base: position 212,326,250 of record NC_138077.1, on the reverse strand, counting down.
CTCAGACATTTCAAACTGCTTCTAGAAATATGCATTTGACATCTGGTGGTGAGCACAGACCACTTCTGTCAATGCGTTTCAATGACTATGCTATCAAGTGCAAAGCACCATTGGCTCCACTTAAAAAAAAAAAAAAAAAAAAGGAAGTAAAAGCTTCATGTGGCCTGCACTGTTACTTCTCTATGGAAAGCCACAAGGCCTCAAAACTGGTAAAACATCTGCTGCTCAGAGACCAGCCTTTACCTTGTGGTTTACCAGAAATGTAGAGGAGCCTTTAAAATCGAAACAAAGCCAACCCACTCAGAGTGGTCAGTGATCAGCATAGGTCAACATGTTAAACATTCCTTTCCCTCTATTAATTCATTTCTCTTCAAATGAAGACCTTAAAGTCTTTAAGACTAATTTAATAATTAACATTATCGATTTAGAAATAGACATGTCTCGGCATACCTTGGAGATATTGCGGGTTTGGTTTCAGACCACTGCAATAAAGCAAGTATTGCAATAAGTGAGTCATGATGTTTTCGCTGGTGGAGGGTCTTGCCTTCTATTTGTTAAAAAAAAGGGGGGGGGGGGTGACATCTGTGAGGTCTGCCTGTACTCTAAGCTTCTGAATGTCAGCTCACAGACATGGTCTGTTTCTTAGTAGTGGAGCTGAAATTCAGCATTTCCAGTGCTGAAATCCCAGGCCTCATGAATTATTTCTACGTCCCTTACCTTTTCTGTGCCTGACAGTGCACAGATATTAGAACGCTAGGAGGCTGAGGGTGGAGGAGAGAGAAGACTGTGCTCACTTAAAAGGCGGTCACATGGGCTGGGTCACTGCTCGCAGCGCTCCACAGACTTGCGGCCGGGCCACTCTCAGGAGCTTGGACTGAGGGGCTGGCGGGTGTTTGTTTCCACTTAACCTGCATGTGTTCCTTGGGAGCAGAAAGCAAGTCCTCTGCTAGTTCTGAATCCTCATAGCCAGATGAGATCCAAATATAAATATAAATTTATTTATGGCAAGGGGATTATTCTTTGCTTTGTTTTATAAACTTAGTTTGTGGCTGTGCTCCAGTTTCACATATGTTGACATTTAACATTGTATAAATTTAAGGTGTACATGTTAATTTGATACACAAATATTGTAATATGATTGCCTTTGTAGTGATAATTAGAACCCCTGTCATGCTACATAATTATGCTCCAGTTTTTAGACAAACTGCTGTAGTTTTCCATTACTGAGTTAAAATTTCATATCATCAGGAGTTACCTATCTGTAATTTCCTAGTAGAGAATATTTAATTCCTGGCTTTAAAAAAAGTGAGTTACCTGAACACAGTATTTACTGTTAACCTGTGTTTTAATAGGCTCTGTCTGGAAAGCTCTATTTCTTATATTTGGTAGAATGCAAAGAACATGAGATTCAAACTCGGAAGTTCTGGGACCTAGTCTGCTCCTCTGTTCCATAAAGGAAATTTTGACATGGCTGTTTATGGACACAGCCAGTTTTGAAATGGGAGATACTTAATAGGAATAAACATAATTGGGTCACAATGCAGTAACATTTCTCTTATGATAAAAATTTTACGTTCCAAAGTCCCTGGTGCTCTTGCCGAGCCTGCCCCACGTCAGAGCCTCCCGAGCCCTGTGCCCATGGCCTACCCAGATGCTGACCCTCTCCACCCTCGGGGTGGCAGGGTGGGCCTAGGCTAGCAGCTTTGCTGGTATGCGTCATGATACGAAACCGGCAGGGAAACACCAGCCTATGCAACAATAGAAACAGCTAACACTGCGTAGTCCTAGGGCACGTCTTAAGGGCTACGTGCACTGACTTACTGAAACATCACAACCTTCAATGAGTCAATCAGGGACTACTACGATCTCCAGTTTACAGAAGGAAAAACTAACCATACCATCAATCCAGGGTCAAGGGTGACATCTGTAAACACCTGGGAGCCTCAGGGATGGGTGAGGCCTAAGAATGGAGTCCAGGACGGTGCAGATCACAGATGGTGCGATGGGCATCTGTTGCCTTTGTTTGCCTTTCAAAGTAAGTGTTCTCAAAAATCTATAAAAGTATGTAAGGGCTATAGTCTCATAACTTATTCTTGCCTCAATTTCTTCATCTTTTAAATTAGCAAAAAAGACCTGCCTTATCCATTTCAAAAAATTATTCTGAACATCAAACTGGATAGCAAAGAGAAGAGTAGTAGGCTGGGGCTAAGTCCCTCACAGAGTAAGGTGCGCTGATCGCCCTCATCTGCACCTGCAACTCCCAACATTCTTTTCCTCAAGGGCTGGATCTGACCTATGTCTGCAGCAGAGAAGAGAGGCAGGACGAGGGGAATGTGCCTCAGAAATGGCTAAAAAATAGCTCTGCATTAACTCCTGGCTGAGAGCTTTCACAATTAACTCCCACTGGTGAATTTTAACTAGTGCATCACAGTCAGAAACGCACACCAGGACTTCGAAAAGTGACTTCACTCCATCCTCTTACATAACTGTTTGGAAAACACTGTCGGTATTAAAATGATTCCCACTGTGAAAATGGCTCCTTCTGCTCTACCCTGTTTTCTGCACAAAATTTTATGTTAATAACTTACTGGTTCTCAGGGGACTGAAGAGCAGGCATATTTGCAAGTAAGCAATCCACAGTGCCCCCTTGCTCCCGGATAGAGAGATAAAAGTGCAAGCCCATAAGCCAGGCAGGGAGTCAGAGGAGTATGCCCACTGCTTTTCTGAAGGTCTGGGACGACAGAATCACAGTGAAGATGTGTCCTGAATGTGGGCTTATGTTAATGAGGGAGCAAGGTGAAAAAAAGAGAACATCGATGCCAAGCAGATGAAATGAAAGCCTTTCCAAACGCTTGTATCACACAGTGTCGTGTCCACCAACGGCTCTTACTGACCAACCATTAGATGAGAACCTATTGCGTTTCATCCATACAGTCTTGTTTGTTATAGATTCCTGTCACCGTATCTAAAACATATTTCTTGCTGGAGGTATACTAATGATGCTGTGCTTTGAAAAGTGTCATTTGGTTTGGGGTTTTAAATATTTAACACATTAATGAAAGGGTGACTGAGGAAAGCACTACTTTTTCAATAAATAGCACCCAGAACCAATTTGTCTGGGAGGAGACATGCCAGCAATCATGGTGGGCATTTCCAAGAGTCTTCGTATATTGCTCTCATTTCTGACTACTTTGTAAGTAACTTTGCATTTACTAGCATTAGTCCAGGTTAACTACATAGTTACATTTGGATTTTCAACTGGACGGAAGGCCGGTGCCCCTAATCCTTGAGTTGTTCAAGGGTCAACTATAGTTAATAGTTTCATTAAACTAGTTAAAGTTTTAAAAAGGGAAACGGGATAACTATTTAAAATAATAAGCACATTTTTATTATGGTTCTCATCTCTCTTCTAGAGCAGACATTTTTCTCTAGCTCAGACTTCACCTACACTTTCTATTCAGAGTATCATCTTTCACAGTCTCAACATGGACAGTCACGTGTCCTAGACTACGGCCTCCTCGAGGCTCTTCAATACGCTCTCCAAGAGTAATTGTTTGTTTTTGCAGAAACCGGTTTGGCTCAGTGGATAGAGCGTCGGCCTGCAGACTGAAAGGTCCCGGGTTCGATTCCGGTCAAGGGCATGTGCCTGGGTTGCGGGCATATCCCCAGTGGGAGATGTGCAGGAGGCAGCTGATCGATGTTTCTCTCTCATCGATGTTTCTAACTATCTCTCTCCCTTCCTCTCTGTAAAAAATCAATAAAATATATTTAAAAAAAAAAAAAGAGTAATTGTTTGGACCAATAGGATAGAAGTGATGCTGGTGGACTTCTGAGGCTGGAGTGTAAGCAATACAGCTTCTGCTTGGCTCTGCCTCTGCAGACACACAGCGCTGAGCCACCATAATACAAAGGCTGGCTCTCCAGAAGCCACCAGCAGTGCTGGGAGACCACACAGGGGTGGAGAGACGCCTAGAAGCTCCCACCGTTCCAGCCCCCAGCTGCTGAGGCTTCCTGGCTTGGGCTCCTGAATGAAGGCGCCTTCAAGATGGCTCCAACCCCACCTACCATCTGACTGCAACCTCATGAAAGCCCCTCAACTCAGAACCACACAGCGGAGCCACTTCTAAATTCTCATCCCACAGAAACAGAGAGATAATAAATGAATATTATTGTTTTAAGTTGAGGTAATTTTTTTATTGATTTTTTTTTAAGGGAGAGAGAGAAACATCAATCAGATTCCTCCGGCATACACACCAACTGGGGAATCAAACCTACAACCTGGGCATGTGCCCTAACCGGAATGGAACCTACCACCCTTTGGTATGCGGGACAGCACTCCAACCGAGCCACACTGGACAGTTGAGGTAATTTTTACTGTTGGGCATAATTTGTTATGCAGTAAGAGGAAACCAATATGAAATTTATTACAAAAACTACTAAAAACTCTACATTGTTAGTCAACTATTAATTAAATGAACCAGTAAATCAGCTTCCTATTAGACTTCTTCAATCTGCATGTCCTTTCACTGTCTATAACCTTACTCTGCTTTAACACATGGCTCTTATTACCATGTAACATGACATGTTTTACATGACACTAAATGCATCAGGAAATGTGTTCACTTCTGCATCCCAGCCCCAAAAGCAGCGCCTGGTCAGCAATCAGTCACTGGCTGGCTGGCTGAAGGAGTGAGTGAGTCTGGAGGGGAGCTAGCTGGGTCTTCCCAAAGCACTGTTTGATTTCCCGCCGGCTGCCCACCGTCTTGACTCAGTGTCTCCTGACATGTGCTCACTGCTCAGTTTCTGACTCTCTGATTACTACTTACAAAACTGTTTAACACCAACTTTCCTGTCCACTCAGACGTACAGATCCCACCAGAGAAACCACACCGTCCCACTCCATGATGCCAGTTTAGCACCCAGAGTGAAGCTGGTAATTAATTTTTTCAACACACCTGTGTACTAAACCCTTTCCAGGTGGTCTGAAATGTCAAATAAAATTACTCCATTTTTCATCCAAAGACCACATGCCTCACAGGAAAATGACCTCATGTCAGATGGTTTACATAGCAACTGAGCCCACTAGCAAAGGCCACGGAGCCATCCCATATATCTCTGTCTATATGATGATTTCATCGAGTCGGCTAAGTCCTTTCACTATGGCAGACCCAACAAAGCACTGCCACTGGGTGAGTATCAGAGCACGCTTCGGTGCATTTCAAGTCAAATGAGAGCTGGCTAGTTAAGCAGCAGCATCAACAGATGTAGGAATACCACCAGCAAAATATCTCTGGCCAATTATGGCTGCCCAGCTACACCCAAATTAAAAATAACCCAATACTAACAACAGAACCCACACAGGTGTTAGAAGCTCCTCCTCCCCCTGTGATATCACTGATATCACGGTGGAGTCTCCCCATAAATGTCCCTGTAAAGTGATCATAAATAAGTCATTGAAAAGTTCACCTTCTTTAACAAGGTAGATCAGATCTCAGCAAAGAAAAAAGAAAAAAGAACAAACTGAAAAAAGAAATGTGGCTCATCTGTAAGTGACAAGCCAATAAAAGAATAGGAATCTTTAGTGAAGAAGCCTTCTGAAAAAATTGTAATTAAGAGTCTAAATTAGTGGCTGCCCAACAGAAACTGAATGTGAGCCAAACATGTACCTTTAATTTGCTAGCAGCCATATGTTTTAAAGATAAAACTTTAATAATACGAGTTTCTAATGTCCATTTTAACTTGATCTAAAATATTATCAATTCAGCATATAATCAATATAAAGTTATTAAAGAATAGTTTGCGTTCTTTTTTTCCTACTATGTCTGTGAAATTCAGCATGTAGTTTACACTTACAACACATCTCAGCTTGGACGGGCACATGTGGCTGGTGGTTACCAAGTCAGGTAGCACAGGTCTAGAATGATCCTTATTTCTGTTTTGTGAAACATTAAAACTTCCAAAGCACTAAAAATTTTCCATTAGGGAGGTAAAATAAATACACTGTTAGAATTATGGACAATGATATCACATAGTTTTAAATGAAATAAAATCACAAAAGCCTGCTATTTTAAATTAAATAAAATCTGTCCCCCAGAAGAACTCAGCCCCCCACAAATGGGAAACTGAGGCCCTGACGGGCACCAGGGGCGCACTTCCACTCCCGCCATGCAAAGGGCTCCTGAACTTTGCTTCTCCTTCACCACAATCTGACAAGGGCCAGGGCTCCTCGTTTACCTTTGTTCACTTTAAAGGATCTCCAAATAGGGAGTGAAAATCAATTACTTGTTTAGGAAATGTCCGGGGACAGAGGGGAAGGGAGTGTATTTCAATTACAGAAGGCAACCTCGCTCCTAAGGCAGATCCCCTTCTAACTGTGGTCATTGTTTTCCTTTTTATTACCATTTGGTCTCATGCTGTCCCCATGCAGAACAACTACCACAAGGGTCTCTCAAGGGAGAGTCCCCACATGGGGTGCTGGTAATGGGCCCCACCATGAGGCTGCTCTGCTGGCTTTTGTTTGGAACAATAGCATTCCCATGATACCTCACTCTTGCTGAAAATATTGGTATTAAGAGAGCATGAACACAGCTGTGTGTAAATTACACACAGAGATTAGATCTGTATATTTATAAGGAACACAAACATACTAATAGCACAGTTACATACACAGTCGGGTACACTGGGCTGCATGGAGAGTACGGTTTGAGTTCCAAAGTATTTCTTTAAAATTTTCTAGAATGAAATGCTTAATCTGCACAGTCAGGCTGAGGTTCTTCTGCCCCTCCTCCCATGCAGAATGCCCCTCCCCTCCAGATTCCTCTTCACTTTCATTTGCAATATGGGAGAAATTATTTGAAACTCTATGAAGGAGAAATCTCACAATAAAGAGCTTTAAAATTAACTTTTATAGTAAAAATAAATCAATATGGGATGATTTTCAGTTAAAAAGTAATAATTATAAATTGAGGGAGGAGGATAAGAGAAGGCAGTGTGGGCAGAAGCAGAAAGTGGGAAGAATCTCAAAGTTCAGAAATAACTTGTTCTGCGATGACAGTGTTCTCTTCTCTACACAAATGCATTATGTACAGAGAGGATGACCTGTTCACACCGCACGGGGAAGGCAGGGTTCTTTGCATTTTTCCGCTAAATTTGAAAAAGAGAAGTGCACTCAGCATTATATATTCACTGCATTAAGTCCAGATACAGACACGTGACCAGGAAACCTGGGCTCTGTTCTCTGCCTGATTCTATCACGGCTTTTGATGACCCAGGCGAGCCCTTAACATCCATTCCCTGGGCTGAGCTTCTCATGGAAAGATGGCATCCCAAGTACCCTCATTTACCAGATAAAGCACTAACTTTTAAATTGTTAAGTGTTCAGGAAGGTAAAAGAAAAATAGTAATAATCCAACTAAGCAGAAATGTATATATATATATACACACACATAATAAGCTCACTATAGGCCTTAATTTTATTCTTTAAAAGCTTTAAAAAACATGCTCCAACTGATACTCTTCATCTTTTATTTTTTCTTGGTGTGGTTTATATAAACTCCTGGTTTAAAATGAAAGAAAAGGTCCATTTCTGAGGCTTGGGTTTGCCGTGCTTACAGTTCCACCAATAAATCATCTCCCAATCTGGGCTTGGAAAAGCACTGGCCACGGTTTGATTGCTCCAGCCCCAGGTTGCCAGGCAACCAACACAAGGGGGAAGTCTGAGAAGCGCTGACAGATAGCCAAGTGGCTGAAACAACAGACTTCTCTCTGTCAAAAATGTGTTTCAGAGAGCCACTTCCCCACCTCTGCTCTCTGCTAAACACTACACGATTGTAAAATCAAAATCAAAAGGCCACTGTAATAAAAACACTTCCTGCTCAATTACGAATTGTTAAAAAGCTGTGGGGAGGCCCAGATCACACAGTGTATGGCAACAGAAATGTGATACTGTAAATGAGATAAAGTCAGCAGCATGCGAGAAACCCGATCTAAATGCAGCTCTGTAGCTTCGGGTCAGGGGACCTGGTGTGTGGAGCAAATCAGCTGCCTAAGAAAGCACCAGCAAGAAAATAATGAATGTTGAAACGTTACAGAAACAAACCAAACAATAACCAGGAAGCCGCAGGTCCCCGTTACTTAATAATAAAACCAAGAACATGCTCAATTGTTGTGGAACACTCTGGAGATAATGAAAGTTTTCTCTCTCTGGGCTGATTTCTTGTGTAGAATAGGGCAAGGAAGATCAAGGACCCGCCGGAACCACGCCCCCTGGCGGATGGGCAGGTGGGTGGGATGCCCTCATGCTTGACAGTCACTGGATGACAGGAGACAGGAATGCCTTCCAGAGGATGCCTGGTAACAACAGCAGTCTGAGGTCTGACAGCTACTGCAACATCTGCAACACCTCCGGTGCCTGCCCCGAGCCAGCAGCCGCCCAGTCCCGCCGTGTCCCTGCTAGGCAGCATCCTTCCACGAAAGCCCTGCCCTGACTGCCACCCAGGACTCCGGAAACTTTGTGGCTATTTGGAAGAGGTCAGCACTCAGAACAGATTCACCTTTTTTGTTTCTGGCAGCCTGGCAAAGCCTAACCTCTTCCTAAAAATGGGTTCTAAATGCCTACAATACAATGTATGGATTAAAAAGGAAACCAGTTGCCCTAACGGGTTTGGCTCAGTGGATAGAGCGTCGGCCTGTGGACTGAAGGGTCCCAGGTTCGATTCCGGTCAAGGGCATGTACCTTGGCTGCGGGCACATCCCCAGGGGGGGCGTGCAGGAGGCAGCCGATTGATGTTCTCTCTCATCGATGCTTCTCTCTATCCCTCTGCCTTCCTCTCTGCAAAAAAAATCAAATTTTTTTTTTTAAAAGGAAACCAGTTATTTGAAAACAAGGTACCAAAACATTAAAAAAGGTGAATATGCAGACCTTATGGACAGTAAGAAACCAAGATCTCTCAGAGGGTTCTGGTTCCTATGGATGTTTTTAGGGGGCAGTGTTGTTTCGTTCTGTTTTATAATAAGAGCTTTGGCATTATGACAAAATGGAGGGCCAGGACAGCAATTTACTCACCACTTAAGTTACCAAAGCAACACACAGCCTGGCTCACTGCCCAAAGCTGACCAACTCGGAAGAGGTGTGCAAGGCTCCCAGGCTGGCCCTCTCCACGCCGCCAGCCCAGATCCCACGGGTCCTGCCTTTTCCTGGTTTTTCAGGGCCCAGATGAGGGCCTGGCAAGAAAAATGCGTAGGTCTATTTTCTGCAAACTGGGGTGTACAGACACAAAAGGCTTTAAGGGCACGTGGACTCAAATAGTTCTAAGGCAATATTCATTTCCCAACCTGCAACTTTCAAGTTTTCTTTCCCAGTCATCTACCGAGGAACGAACTCTTGTGTAGAAGGTGAAGGGCCACCCTCCTCTCACCTCCCAAGCAAAGGCGTCCCTCTCCCACCTGGGGTGCTTAGCAGCGGGGCCTGTGCAGAAACTCCAGGGCAGAGGCACAGGTCCATTCAAAACCCGGGTGTGGATGTGGGCACAGAGACTAACTATGTTCACCATAAGAGCCTTAAGCAACTCAGGTACTTTCTAATTCTTTTGAAGGAGGGTCTAGAGAAGGTGTCATCTGATAAACTATTGAAAATATGTCTGATGATAAATTATATTTTTGGCATTACAATGTAAAATTCAAATATTTAGGTAACACTGTAAAAAACTATCATTCCCATCTACTTGTTCATGTGAACAAGATTCCTGAATATTTATAGCTACAAATAAATAAGAATAAAATAGATACAGAATATGGCCTCAATTGAACAATAAGTAATATTCATCCAAGAACTAATGTGTTCAAAAAACTCAATCTATCTTATTTCCAATGAATAGTAAAAAGTAAAATTTTATCTACATTTATAACATCTTGTTTTGTTCACCTGTATACTAATTATTATAACACTACAATTATTGGAGAGAATTTTTCTTTTAACACAGCTTTATTTCTAAAGGAAATCACAGCATGTACGCATATTTTGATACACATACCTTTTTGTTTCAGGGAGTATGAAAGGCTGATCTGATAAGACCCTCAAGCACAAAATGCTTTACATTAGGAATAAAGTCTACGGGGAAGTAGATTCAAAAGCTACTAGTTATGCCCTGACTGGTTTGGCTCCATGGATAAGGGGTCAGCCTCAGACTGAAGGTCCTGGGTTTGATTCCAGTCAAAGGCACATGCCCAGCTTGTGGGCTCGATCCCCAGTAGGGGGCGTATAGGAGGCAGCTGATAAATTATTCTCTCTCATCATTGATGTTTCTCCCTCTCCCTTCCTCTCTGAAAATCAAATATATATATATATATATATATATTTAAAAAAACTATTAGTTATATAAGTTAAAGGGGGAAAGATAAAGTATAAGATTTTACTGCTAAAAATAGGAGCTCATTCGTGTTTTTTCTTTCGTTTTTTAAATATATTTTTATTGATTTCAGAGAGGAAGGGAAAAGAAGAGATAGAAACATCAATGATGAGAGGGAATCATTGATCAGCTGCCTCCTGCACACCTCCTACTGGGGACTGAGCCTGCAACCCGGGCACGTGCCCTTGACTGGAATTGAACCCACGACCCTTGAGTCTGCAGACCGACGCTCTATCCACTGAGCCAAACCGGCCAGGCTCATTCGGGTATTTTCAAAATAGGTAACAATGGGTATAAATCGCAATGATATTCAAAATACACTAGATACATTTAATAATGATGGGACAGTTTTATTTCAAATGTCAGAAATTACATCCTAATAATGAAAAAAAGCATATGCCATTTTAAACTTGGGAGGGAATATAGGCTTTTTAAGCAAAATTCTTTTAGGGGCTTCATGGGGGGAGGTTAACTTTATATATAAAAGGAAGACAGACACTCAGGAATTCTTGGGAGCGCTAGGCACGCTTCCACATTTCTGGTAGACTAATCAGAGTCTGGGTTTACCTAACAGAACCAAACTAGGGTTACTAAAAACACATTCTAGAATCAAGACAGATTGTATCACAAAAGTGGGATTTATCAGGGTGATCACTTCGTAGGTTACATGTCTGATCACTGGGTTGTACAACTGAAACTAATATAATATTGTATGTCAACAGCAATTGAAAAAATGTTTTAATTTTTTGGAGTAACTGCTGTTCAATTACGGTAAAGACCATTCTTTGCATGAATTTCAAAACTGGGTGTGACATCTGTCTGTTCAAGAAGAGTGAGAGCTCAAACTCCTCAGTGAGCAATTAAAGTGTTCAGCAGCCTCCATCCGGTCACTCCAGCCCCAGCGCCCAGCACCCAGCACCCCAAGTGTCTGGATTAGAACTTGTGTTAAAATGGACTCTGAGGTTTCCTTTCAGTTCACGGGAGGCCGTGCTGTGCTGAACAATGTCTACAATGAGAGCAGGAAGGAGGACTCGGGGGGCACTTGGGCCGCGTATCTGCCACCGCTGTCCAGAGTCAACCACAGCCAGGCCCTGCTGCTCCCCTCACATGCTCCAGTTGTTTGGGGTAAAATAAATCGATACTGGATGATTTTCACTGTAACCTACGAAGTGATCACCCTGATAAATCCCACTTTTGTGATACAATCTGTCTTGGTTCTAGAATGTGTTTTTAGTAACCCTAGTTTGGTTCTGTTAGGTAAACCCAGACTCTGATTAATTTTCAATTAAAAATTACAAAAGTTCCTGAGTCTTATTAGCATTTATCTGGTCTTGACAAGAGCAGTTTATAGGCTGTAACAACCTCCTGCCTCAGTCTCTCCTCACCACCCGCCGCCTGGGGGTCCTGTGTATTGACCACTTACCACTGGGTGGCCCTGAGCACATGTATGTATTACCTCATGCGCGTACTGTCTCATCCTCCTCTGTGCTGCATGTGCTGTGTACCCCGCCACGGAACTTCCCCCACAGTGCCCAGCACTGGGTCCGGGCACCCAAGTCCATCACTACCATTAAGGTCTCTCTCTCCTCAGGGTGGGGTGGTCTTGTCTGGGGTCATCTGGCAGAGTCCTTTCCACATCCAAATCATGTTTCTTCAAAGACAATTCCTATTATTAATTAATATTCTTCTTTGTAAGGAAGAAAATCAATGACTTGCCCAAGGTACAGCAGCTGGTCCAAGGCACCGACTCAACCAGAAAGGCTTGCCAACACCTTCGTGTCCTACCACCAAACTTTAATTACATTAGTAGTGGGTAGTTTCCTACATGTAGATGAGTAGTTATCTAAGAAAAGTAGAAGTGATGAGAAAATGTAGGGCGGAAAGGAGGAAGAACTGGAGTTTCTTGTTTTGGGGCATATCATGAACATAAAAATATCCGGCCCAGTGGCAGCAGACATTTGGAGGAAAGCTCCCACCAGCGGTGGGTTGTCACAGCAGACCCTGACTACAGCAGGCAGGACTGGTGGGACCTTAACGCGATCCAGGACAGATAACAGTGAAAACAATTCTTGTGGCCTAATAAAGGATGAAAAGGAAATGTTCTTTATAATGAGGAAATGAATCATCTACCCATCAAGCTCCTTCATGTCTTTATTTTATTTTGCTTTAGGCTTTTAGGCCTGTTTGATAAAACATTACACCGAAGAAGCACCAAAGAAAACGAAAACACAGTGACAACTAAAGGGAACTCCACAGGCTGGACAGAGCCCCCTTGGGCTTTAGCTGCTTCTCCTCATCCTCTCTCCTGACCACAGAGAATATTCACCCAAAACTTCTGTGAGGTTATCAGCTAAGGCCGTAACAAGAACCAGACCCTTCTCTTCTAATCTTTGCACCAGTCCAAAAAGTCAGGACAAAGGTTGTAGAGAATCTTTTGGCATTAAGTCTGTCACTGTGTTGCCCATACGGAAAACGCACGTCTATACACGACAAATGCATGAACTTTTACTTCAATGACAGCCACATGACTTACTTCTATAGCAAAGCTCCCTCTTCTCTCCTAGCAGTCAGTTCTAAGCTCTCAAAAGTTCCTGAGTCTAATAGGCATTTATGTGATCCTGACAAGGAACAGTTTATAGTAACTGAGACATGACTTCAAAGATCACCAGATAGGAATTAAGTAATTTAAATTATTAGAAAAACATTTATCACACTTGATTAACTGACTTGGATTACTGAGGTATCATTTGCCCAGACTTACTTAGAACAGAAATATGGAATGAGAAGTGCTGCTCCCTTGAGGAAGGCAGCTCTATAGCTATGCACCCCCACCCACTCAGCCTTCCCCTGACACAGCATTCTCCACTCAGCTAACTGTCCCTTTCTCTATCCTATTTTTTTTTTTTTTTTTTTTTTTTTACAGAGAGGAAGGGAGAGGGATGGAGAGTTAGAAACAACAATGAGCGAGAACCATCGATCAGCTGCCTCCTGCACACCCCCTACTGGGGATATGCCCGCAACCAAGGTACATGCTCTTGACCGGAATTGAACCTGGGACCTTTCAGTCCGCAGGCCGACACTCTATCCACTGAGCCAAACCGGTTAGGGCTCTATCCTATCTTTTAACAGAAGTATCAGGAACATGAGCAATCTTGCTCATAGTCCTTCTAATACTCTGCTTGCATCAACAATTCTTGGTGCCCTTTATTCCAACCTAGCCATCAGCCATCCCTTATGGCTGAACTTCATGGAAACATCTAAGATATGAATCTAGAAATTTTATTTACTATGGCACAGCCACCTTAAATTGCACAAAGTCTCTTCTTCTTGATGTGCCCCTCAACTCCTGTACCATCTCTATCCTGGTTTCCCAAGTTCTATATGTAACCCAGGACTCACTACCAGTTATTTCAACAAAGCGATCAATACTACAAGATCTGCCTCAGCATCCCGACTTTGTACCAAGTTCCTATCCCAATCGAACTATATCATTGCCCACATTAAAAGTGTGTAATTATTCCTCATTTCCCATTAAGTTAAACATCATGGGTAACAAATTAAACAATACAACATCCAAGCAGTTCTGCTTTGGAGCTATTCCTTTTCTACCTTTGTCATTTTGTCCATCCTTCTGCCTCTCAATCTAACAATTCCCTGAGTCTCTCCTTGCTGGGGTCCAACCCCAGCAGGTCCAGGGGTCCCCAAAGGTGTGGACGGAGTTGGCGAAGAAGGAATGACACAGAGGCAGCGTTCAGGTGATCATCATAGCCAGGTTCTCTAGTCAGGTTCTCCAGCCAAGTTCTGTCTAGGATCTTTTGCCTTGTTCTGGATAGGATCTCCAGCCAGGTTTTGTAGCCATGTTCCCTCGCTAGGTTCTCCAGCCAGGTTCTCCAGGTTCTCCAGCCAGGTTCTGTAGCCATGTTCCCTTGCTAGGTTCTCCAGCCAGGTTCAGTCACCAGGTTCTAGTCAGGTTCTCTTGCCATGTTCTATCCAGGTTTTGTAGCCAGGTTCTGTCTCTAGGTTCTTCAGCCAGGTTCTCTCGCTAGGTTCTGTCTCTAGGTTCTGTGTCCTGTTGTCTTGTTACATCTGTATTTATACCAGTTGATTCCAATCCTATCAATCTCTATTCCAAAGGTTAGGCATTTCTTATCTCCATTCCAGGGAGTAAAGATTATGTAGCTTAAGCGTGATTGTTTGTAGTTAAAGTGATTAACTACCCGCCTGGCACTTAGTTAAGGGGTTTTATCCCCTCCCTAACTTCAGGGAAAAATCCCTACCTGGGGAAACAACCTTTCTCGGAGAGGTGACCTTGGTTAAAACACATAGCGCTACGGGGAGCAAACATATTAAGAACAGTATGCTATATACGCCAGGTCCCTTGAAACATATGCTGTGCAGATGTTTCTTTCCTGCAGTGACTGTGTCAAGCAGCAAGGATGGACCGGCTTCCGGCATCTCCTCACTCTGCACTATTACCCCTTCCAACCTCATCAGATCCTGTCTCTGCCACTTCCTGAGATCCTGAGCATGCATGCTAATTTAGCTCCTCAACTGTGAGCTTTCTCTGTAAACAGAAAGCTTTCCTAGCTTTAGACCTTCATTTCTAACTGCTACATCCACCTGCATCTTCTAGTCACTTCAAATTCAACATGACTCTTCCATTCTGCCCTAAAGCAAGTACTTCTGGTTTCACAATTTTATTAATGGTACCACCAAACACCTCCCTGTACCAAGACACAAAATCTGAAGAGCATCTCTCCAGCTCTTCCCTTCCCTCCCACCCCCATCAGCCAGGCTTCCCTGGAGAGGCCACGCGGTATAGTGAGTGAAGAGCTGGGCTCTGGAGCCAGGAGGCTGGGTTGGAAAGCAGGCTCTAGGAATTGCTCTGTGGCCTCAGAAAAGTTCTCTCTCCTGTCTGGGACCCTGCTTCTATTTCTATAAAATGTCAATAAATTAGTCAATTCATGTCGAGTACTTAGAATAGCACCTGCCACATAATAAAGGTCTTGCTTCTCACTAACTTTATCTCAATTCCTCCCAACCCCAGCTGTACGTTAGACCCAATGCCCCAGCCGTACCCCATGTTAATTAAGTCAGAATTTCTGGGGTGAGACCCAAGGCTCTGGGGTGTGTGTGGGGAGCATGCGTGCGGTGTGTGTGTAAGAATTAAAGCTCCTCATGTGATTCCAGTGCAACCAAGGCTGAAAAACACAACTTTTAAACTTAGAGCTTGCAACACCTCTCACTAGAACCACAGTCCTTCCTCAGCCCCAGGTCCCAGGGCCTGGAGCATGGATGCCTGGGGCCCACCCACAGATTCTGATCTAACTGGTCTGAGTGCAGTCTGCGCCCAGGACATTTTAAAGTTCTCCAGGTGATTCTAATGTGTTTGGCCAGGCTTCAGAACCACTGATCCCCTTCTCTACCCACTTCAGTTTGTCCCATGTTACTGACAGGTTCATCTACAATGATGGTGGCAGTCCTATCATTCCCCACATTCAAATATATGTAATTATTCCTTATTTCTTATTAAATTAAACATAAACTTCCGGTCCCACAGAGTGGGCGGCTTTGAATCAGCTATCTTGTACACGCCTCCATCTACAGCTTCATTCAAACTGGGCCACCAGCTACTAACCACCCACCGTGTTCTTTCCTATCTCTGGTCTTCCACTGACCTCTATCAACTGTGTATGGTGAGTGAAATCCTAGCCTTCCGTCAAGGTTCCTCTCAAATCACACCTCCTGCTCCTCACAGCTCTTCCTGACCTCCCTGTCCGAGGAGAGCAGCAGTGTGTTCCCCATGTCCCCTGTGGTCCCCAACTATCAGGAGTAGAAGAGGCCCTCGAAAAGAGTTTTCAGTTACGTGGCTGCCATCTCCTCTCTAGGTTGCCTGTGGCAACAACATCCAACTCAAGTGCTCATTTACGCCCACTGCCAACATCAGTCAAGGATGCCACACTGCCAGGCAATTATCAAGGTGAGTGGTGGCTCCCGCAGAGCTCTTAGCAGTTAAAGAACAAATGCAGTTTATTTGCCTAAAGTCAGTGATCAGTCTCCTTCCTTTTGGATAGGGAGTCAATATGTTTTAAAATCTTGTTTCTGAAAAACTAAGCTAAAGACAAAAAAGTCACTTGAATAACAGAAGCACAAACTAGCAACAACAGAGCAGAGGATTCCATTAGAGGCAGCAGGACGACAGTGGACAGTGGTGAAAGGGCTGCACAAGCTCCTAGCAGAGCCTTGCACAGAGCACATATGGACGTGCAGTGGAACTGAGTTCGATATAAGGCGAACAAAGTCCTTCCTCTCTCTTTCTCCCTGTGTAATATTTTTAAAGGCAAACCTGAAGTGGGTTATCGAGAAACAACATTTGGTTTTGCGCTTTAAGAAGCCACCACCCCTTTTGTAAAGCTATTCATCTGAAGGGGAACGTCTCCCCTACACATGCCTACCTTGTAACAGTGGGACTCTCGAGTGCCTGAAATTACCTCACACCAGTGGAGGATAAACGCTGTGACGCTGAGGGACTCATCTAAATGTGTGAGCAATGGAAGGATCCATCTGCAAGTGTGCCTAAAAGCAAGGTCATCTAACTGGATCCTTGGGGAATATATGACAGGGGAAGGGGTAGAGGAAATCAGAGGAGGAGGAAGGGAAGGAGGAGAAGAAGGAAGAGGGGGAGGAACTGGAAGAAAGGAGGGAGGGAAGGGAGAGAGGGGAGGGAGAATGTGAGCTGATTTTCAAGTCAGAGGGTTCTGGTGAGGGAGACAAACTACCAAGGTCAGCCTGTTCTGAGGCCAAACACTTGGGAAGCTGACACAGAAGTTGGCTTGTCCCAAAGGATGATCTGAAAATAATTTTCTAAGTTTTGTTATTGCTAAAAGATTGGAGAATTTCATTGCCATGGGCTGGATGAGAGGGGGGATACTAAATCTTCACTGCCCATCCCACTCTTTAGCTGCTTTGGGAGTTGGAACGGCTTTGCCTGATGAAATCGAATCCCAAGTGGTGCTCTGCTGGAACAGAGAAATGGGAACCACAGACAAGGACCCAAAGCCTTCTACAAGCAAAGCGATTCTGTTTTAAAATTAATGATCTATGGGTTTTGGGGTCCCAGTCAACTGGTTCCCCAAATCTATGCTTAATTCATTTTCTGAAACTCTCCTTTCAAAAATGAATAACCAAGCTACTTAGCCCTGGTACCCTAATTAATTAGAGGCCCTCGATGGAAAAAGAAAATGACTAATTCAGGCTGAACGAGCCTGCTTGGAAAGCATCTTATTAGCAAATGTGACACGTCCAAGCGCTTGAGGAAGAGTGGCTCCCGGAGCAGACGCAGAGCTGTCAGGAGGAAGGGGCTGGATGACAGAGAGCAGAGCCCAGGTGATGGATCATCCTGCCTCCACGTTGGTGTGGCTTCGAACACTCAGAACATGCATCTCTGAAGTCTAAAGGGTTTGCTTTATTACTGCTGATGGGAAAGATTAGAAAAATACATTTATAATCAACACTTACAAAGCAGCTGCAAGGGGAAACCAAGACTGCTTAGTACTCAAAGAACATGTGAATGTGTATGCGTACATGTTTTTAAATTTCTTACACAGACACGATTTCATCAGCTTTAGATAAAACATCTGCCCAATTTTTAACCTGAGACGTAAAAGGGTGTGGGTAGGGAGCAGATCGAGACGCGTGTCAGATCCAGATTTCTTACCTGCCAGCCAGGGCACAGTGCATCCCTTCCCCGTTCCTTCTCCTTCCTTCTATTTCTTAGACAAGAAAACTAAGATCCAAAGGGGGACCTCGCTTCCTTAAGGTCCCAAAGGTGGCTGGTGGCCAGTGTGGAGACTATCACCCAGGCCTCTGGCTCAGGTCAGCCTTCTCTCCATAAACCACCAGGCCCCTTCCTGCTTGTGCTCCCTTCAGCCCACCTCACCCCAACAATGAGTCCTCCAGGTGGGAGACAGGAGAGCACAACTTTTCTCCTCCCCTGCCCTGCGTCTCAGGGGTGGACCCTGTGCCATGCAGGACCCTGGGCCGCAGCAACAAAGCTACAGGGACTCAGCGTGTCCGAGGCATTCTACTTTCAGAATAGATCTTCCTAACATTCTTAGACGTGTAATAAAATGATCCAGAATGACAGTGTACACACATACTTCAATTATGAAATATGGATTGGTAGACTTTCTAGCCCCCAAGCCATACGGAATAATGTCATTCTGCTCCATTCTCTTATTTTCAGGTTCATTTTTTACTTGCAACTTTCCTTGCCCCTCCTTATTTGTTCCTTGGCATATTTATTTGATAGTTCTTCTGTTTCCTATTGCCAGGATTAACTACATGGGATCTAGCCCTTTGCAATGGAAGGAAACATTCCAAAAGTGACCTACTAGAGGGAGCACCCTAGAGTTTTGAAGGAAACTTGAGAGTAAAGGTATATTACCCACAGATCACAGTTGCAAAAAAGACCACCCAAGACACCCAGACAACCTTAACATCAGCAAACAGGTCATTCTACTTCTCCAAGAGTGATGGGTTGCATGGAAAAGTGGGTTAGTCAGCGTAGCCAGATCAACACGGGGCTGCCTATTGCGCCTTCTGACTTCTCTCCCACTCCATCACTCACTCTCTCATAGCAAAACTTTCAACCATAGATAGCGCTAAGTGTTGAGTGATGATGGCAAAGAATGTGCTTTTTTCTTTTAATCCAGAAAATAAAACCACAGATAACTGGAGGGATTGGTTGTTCATTCCAAGGGAGCTACTGAGGAGGAGACAGGGAAGTGTCCGGTTCAGCTGATTCTGCTGGAGTGAGCACACACACCGGCCCTGTGCAGGGTGAGAAGCCCCCTACCCGCCTGCAGCAGGGGAGGAGCTCAGCCAACTCCACAGAAGTGACCTGAGGATCTGGAGGAGAAACAGCCTCTATTAGCTTCCTCTTCTCTGGTCAAACAATTGTTTCTGAGTATCAGCCCTGCTCCAGGCCCGGGGCTATGTCCTGGGCAAAATAAGAATTAGGCTGCAGTCTTTGACCTCAGCACTCCCTTAGCCCAGTGTGGGCAGACCCATGGACCTGCCATCACACCCAGCGGGGCAGACCCCACACTCTAGCACTTAGCTCAGCGATCTTGTTTTAATCAATCTTCCCCAGGAGAATAGCAACTCCACAAGGACAGAGGTTCCTATCTGCTTTGTTCACGGCTGTGCCACCAGCTGGCAGAGTGCCGGTGCTCTATAAATATTTGTGGCATGAGTAACTGAACTCCAGGCAATAACCTAGAGTCAGAACTGAGTACGTAACCTGGTAGACAACAGCGGTCATCCTACCCTCATGCTCCCATGGGATCGACAATAGTGGAGAATGGGCAGGCTTGCCAGGCCCCAACACCAAACACACTGAAAGGCAGAGCCCGAGAGGCGGGGCTCCTGGTTAGCTGCGGAAGTGGTCTTTCTCATCAAGGACCACCAAGCACTCAGCTTCCTAACGCCTCAGTACTTGGCTTTGTATGTGGGGACACTTCACCCAGTAAAGGCGCCTTGGGGCAATGCCTCAAAGCAAGTTCTGGAACAGTTCCATCCTCAGCGCAGGGCGCTGGGGGAGAGAATAAGGAAAGAGGAGAAACAAGCTGGCACTCGACTGAAGGTAGCAACTGGGGGGCTTCTGAGACCATTAGTCTCTACCTAAGAGAGCTTAGATTGCAGACACAGTCCAGCGGCGGGGAGGAGACAGCTTTGAATGAGTTACTTCCTTTTGTAGGGTTCCTACTTTTTTTTTAACCTCCTGTTTCCTTTCCCCAACACTGAATTCCAGTTACCAGGCTCACACAGTGTTTCACCTGTGAAACTAGAGCTCCAATGTCACTGTGCGTGGAGTGTTCCACGCACACACATTAAAACTGACTCCGGTTCTGTTGCTAAGAAACTCAGAAGGAAAGGGCTTTTCACCCTCTTTATTTATGAAATAACCACTTTGTCTATGGGAGAACAAATGCAATCTCTCAAGTCCCCTGTGTCTTGTTCTCATTTTTTAAAGGAACAGAGAAAGATGACCGAGAGTAGCTGAAAGTGTATGCTAGCTCCATTTTTTACACGCCCTTGAAAATAAAATGAAAAACATAGTTTCAGCAAACTGGTGTTTGTTAATCTTTCAAGCTGAAGATTCTCCCCAAGGCTTCCCTCCTTCGAGCAAAAATGAAAAATGTCCCATAAAAATTGCTCTTGATTTTGAAAGATTATTCTGAGTAGCAAGGAAGAATTTACAAAGAAGGCTTGTGTTCAATGCGGGGTTACTTCCCAGGCCTCCCTTCTCTTCGCATCACCCCTAGGCCTGAACGGTGCATACGCACCCAAGCCCCAAAGATGGAACAACTTACTGTTGGCTTAAAAAAAAATACCTAAAATTAGGGCTAAGGGATAAGAAACTTAAAAACAAACATAATGGCCAAAGAAAAGAATAGTCTTGTTTAAAAAGAAAGAGAAAAACAAGTACATTAACGTTTCTGACCACAGTATGAGAGGAAGCTTAGAAAGCAATGAAGCCATGTCTGTGAAAGGCAAGGTCACGGCTAAATTTGTAATTTAACCCACAGCTTCTACTGACATGAAATACTGAAATATTTTCCCCTTCTAATGCTTGGCCTACCTCACTTACTAAAGGACTTAAAAATACATTTCTCTTTACAGCTTGTTACACAGTAGAATCTTTCTGCAAACTAAGTGACAAAATTGATTGCCTTACACCAACTTTTCTGCACATATAATTGATTTTTAATTTGCAGTCTCACTTCCAAAGGGACATGACAATAAACTCTATCACACTACTGACTTCTTTAAACAACAGTCTGATTCAAAGCCTGCTGGGAGGCAATCAGAGGAAACACAGTTCAATTCCATTAATACTTGAAACATTAGGCAAATTTTACCTGAATGGACATTTCCCTTTTGTAATATTAAAGGTGGGTTTTTACCATGGACTATCATAAGAATACGTAACATGAGTGAGCAATATGTGTATTACTTATGTGTAATAAGTCAACATTTATAGTTCTCTTATTTTTCCTACTCTCATATCTAAGAATTAAGTTGTTCATAGGAAACATTACCAATTTAGCATGAAATTAGAGGAAGAGTAATCAGAGAGAAAAGTCTACTTTGATTCCATTTAACGTCACTAGTATCTATTATGTGTTGCACTAAATACGGCATGTCTATATTTCAGGTTCCAAGTGAACTGTAAAAATTTTCAAAGATTTCATTAGAAAGTGAGACTATCAATGTTATGATTCAATTTACATAAATGTACAGTTACATAAAACAATGTATGTACCTGGACAAAGATGCAAAGAGAGCACAAGCCCAGAAAACTGTGAGGACGACATTCTAATAGAAGGAAAATTCATATAAATTCTACAAAAGAAGAAAATAAATGGATTCATATTAGATTATCTACTGGAGTATCCTTTCATCAACTTTTTCTGAATGACTACATAACATGCCCAACAACTCTGGAAATCTGACCAGCCGTAAAATAAATGCTATACAATTAAGCCTTCCCCCACACTGAAGATATAAAATTTAAAACTGGACAGATTATGGACATCTTAAATCACATGTGACACCGCAGTAGGCTTTGGGCGGCTCTCTCCCCGTCCCCCCACTCCCTCTCTCACCTCCACAGCCCCTGACGCTACAGGACCTTCACTGTGGTTTTGCTGTGGATCCCATTTTCTGTAGCTGCCACACAAACAGTAAATAAAATGCATTGTATTTTTGCCGCTCTAAGCAGTTCTGTCTTCTGGCACATCCAGATGCCTGGCTTGAAAAGAGGGAACAATGAAAACAATGTTTTCTTGAGCAGGCATTCCAAAGGGACACAGCAAAGGCATCTGAACACACTGCTGGAGGAAGACACCTTGCAAACAGCTGTGTGTTCTGTGTAAGAGATTCCCTGAGCAGCCACACAGGGTTCATTGGGTGACAAATATTCAAAAAATTAGCTTGCCATGCCATGTCAATTCTGAAAGAAAGATTTTCATTTATATTTATGATAAACTGAACTTTAAATTGAAGGATGGTTTTAAAATTCATGAGTTTGAAAATCCACATACATGACCAATTAAGTTTATCACCACCACGGATTAACTATCTTTGGGTAAAATTTTCAGAGGTTACTTATATCTATGTTGTTCACCTCAATGTATTACATCAAAACTGGTATAACATATTTAAAAGCAAACATATTTCAAGATAAAAGTTACAGTGACCCAGGGTGAAATGGAAACACTGCAGAAACAGCGCAAGCAACAATGCCTTTTCCTTATGTAACACCTGGACTTTTGCTGAGAGCTAATTCAACATAAAAAAAATTTCCAAAACAAACAGCCAAATGGATGGGAAGCAAAGGGTGAAGTGCACTGCTCAGTGGAGCACCCAGTCTTACAACCTTCCAAGTCAGGCCAAACTCCACAAGGAAAATGCAAGCCCTGAATTTTAAAAAGAATTCAATTAGCAGCCCCAGTATTTCCATAACCAACAGCTGAATGTTAATTAAGAGCACAGCATCAAGCAGCAATGGAATCCCGGTGCAATAAGCAACAAGACACCAGCAGCATTTGCTACCTTCAGCTTGCATGCATAAGTAAACAGAATAACTATCTGAGCATGCAAGGGTGACTTAATCCGTTTCGATTAGGTGCAATTCAGCCTGGGGGCTTTGTGCTATATTTAAATGTGTTCATCATGTTTAATTAAAAGCCTAATAATCTAGGGTTTCAGGTTTTTACAAAAGTTCTGATCTGTATTTTCGTATTTCTCTTCGTAAGTCCTGATTTGGATGGCTTCCTGAAAAGGAACAATGTTTTTAGCAAAATGTGCGTGAAACTAGTTAACCACAGGATAACTCCAGTGCAGCAGCCAGCATTCACGTTGGCTCCATCCTGGCCCACACCACGGCATTGAATAAACTTTATGAACTGGCCTGACACTGCCTTACAAATGCTTCTCTGACCTGACCCGGTTCATTTAGCCTGAAAGACCTGGTCATGAGCGAGCTCCCAAGGTGTTTCTCAGTCATGCCACTAAAGCAGAGGCCAGGTGACACTATCTGGCCTCGGATCTGACAGAAATTGGTACAAATCCTGCCTTCGTTCAACAAGATTTAAAGAATCTTGGCCCCCAAGCAACTTCAAAAAGAAGCATCGTATCTATACACACAGACACTGTCACAGGAATTACTGAAAGTGTGAGATGAAAGGCCTTCCACTGTGTAATTTTGAGGCCTAACATCTCAAGAATTAGTATCTGAAAGATCTATGAAGTGGTTAGTGATAGTATCATTAATAGTAACTCAAAAACTTTTTCTAAAAGTATAACTTTCAAGCATGTAAAAGTGTTTCTCTTATCCTGATGCATAATTATTAACTATGACACGTTTTAAAATGCTGGATTAAGAGCCATCTTAATTACAGTGAACAATCTTTAAAAATAATAATCTTCAATGAAGAGTCATCAATGTTACTCAAGTCCTTTACAGGCAGAGGTGTTCTCTCGCAGACATGATTCCCACCGTGAATAAATTCTCCCACTTAATCATTTTACAAACCAGGACAACTGACTCAGAAAAAAAGGCTGAGGAACAAGAGCTCGCGAGGACCACACCAGCCTCGCATGCAGAGCAAAGGATTAAGTGCCGATAAATGATAAGAGGAGCTGCAGTTGGGAGAGGAGCAGTGACCATGGGGTAAGGATGTGTCTCTAAGCCCTGGAGAAGGTTAGGGCCTGGACTGGCAAGGGAGACCAGCCCATTCCGTACAGTGGCCCTGCGGAGCCAGAAGTACACGAGCTGCCCGTTTGCAGCCCAACTGAGGCATCAGGTACTCATCCTACCAACCCTCTCACACAGTGTTCATTCAGATAAACACAAAGGAAAACACTGATGTTTACTCAGATCAAACTCATATACTGGAGGCAATGAAGCTTAAACATAACTAGAATGTCCAAGTACAAAAACACTGAGAGGGGGAAAGGGTGAGGAAGGCCCATAGACTTATTTCAGTTGGGACACATTTGTTTTGCTTATGCCTGTGCTTCCCGGATGAGAAAACCTGGTAAATTCAACAGAAAAGAGGCCACACGGACGCACCAACAGGCGTTTTCTCACAGCCTGAACCAGGCTAAGGTCAGGTATACCGAGCGGTTTACCTGGGGCTGTCTTCTTCCCGCTCCCGCATGGAGGAGACTTGAACCGGTTCATGCAATCTAGGAGGCGCTATCGGGATTGAGAAATAATGAAAGACATATAATAGAAAGGAAAGCTGGGCCTGGGGGGGCTTCTGTCCTCTTCTGGCGGAGAAACCAAGTCCCGAAGCAGCGTGTTTATTTTATACGTGAATTACAGGAAGTTACATCACAGCTGGGTGGGCCTTCGACATCATGAGCTCCATCCCCTTCACACTGGGTGGGAGAGTCAGACTGGGGGGCGTCCAATCTTTTGACTGGTCCCGCCCCCAGGGAGTGGCTCTGCCGGCCCTGAGTCCAGCTGACCTAAATTAAGCCAAAGTGAATTCTAACTGCCCTTAACAGTCAGGAGTCCTGCTGGACCAGGTGCCTACTGCCACATGAAAGTATTCAAAGACTTGGTCTAGAGCAGCGGTTCTCAACCTGTGGGTCGTGACCTCTTTGGGGGGTCGAACGACCCTTTCACAGGGGTCGCCTAAGACCATTGGAAAACACATATATAATGACATATCGTTTATGTGATTAATCACTATGCTTTCAATATGTTCAATTTGTAACAATGAAAATATATCCTGCATATCAGATATTTACATGACGATTCATAGCAGTAGCAAAATTACAGTTATGAAGGAGCAACGAAAATAACTTTATGGTTGGGGGTCACCACAACATGAGGAACTGTATTAAAGGGTCTCGGCATTAGGAAGGTTGAGAACCACTGGTCTAGATACTGTCGTCAAAAGCTCCCTTGGGCCTATCATCACTCAGTCACTCTCTCGCACTCATTTCTGAGGTCTTAGAAAGGGAGGCTGACCTTCATGTAAGTAAGGGCCCTGCAGGGCTGGATGGGCACCCCTTTCCCGCACCTCCTCCCAGGGACAGACTGGAAACTACACTGACATGGGGAACACACCGGATTACCCACTGGGGTCCGGCTGAGGAGGAGAGCTTACCAAGGAGAAACAGAAGACAGTGGAAGGACAGAAGGGGAGATGGCGAGAGGAGCTGACCCATCTCCCACAGGAGGCAGGCTGGGAGTGAGGGGGAGCGCCCCCCGAAGGAAGAGGCCTGAAACCCAGGTTGGGCTCCACAGCCCGGAGGAGCACCACAGACGAGACCCATAGAACATCCAGCCTCCAAAGGCTGAGAAAGCTAGTTTCTTTTTTAAACCCCAGCCCAGGCATTTTCACCTGCGGATACTCACCCGAGGCTGCAGGGCAGGGAGGGAGGCGAGGCTGTGAGGTGCCTAAGGAGCGTCTGTGCTGGGAAGCACTGCTGGGAGGCGTGGAAAAGCAGCAGCCAGGAGTCCTGCATTTGGTCTTAGGTCCCCAAACCAAAAGGGCCATTTTTTCCTAAGAGGAGCTAACCCTCCCAGTGGCCTCAGGGCAGGAAAAGAAAAAACTCCGCCTTAGGTGATCCGGCAGGTCGGCAGGTCCCACCCTCGGGAGCCCTGCCTGCCACACCCAGTTTTGACCTTTTCAGAGGAAACAAAAGCAGAGGCCAAGCCGAAGGGTTGGAACAGTCCCAGGGAGTGTCAGTGACTGGGCTGGGGTGGGGCGGAGCGCCATTATCACGGGACCCTGCACAGGAGCGCGGCTGGCTACCCTGTGTTTCCAGTGGGTCCCCCTGGACTGCATACAAGGATCTCTGTCCAGCTGCGGGCAGAGTAATGTTTGGGGCCACGCACAGAGCAGAGCTCTGGGACAGGAAAACACCCACCACATTCCCTGACATCTGAGCAGCACCGCCCCTGCCTAAAGCCCTTTCAGAAACAGACTTTCAAGTAAGGTTGACGGCTGACTGGCCGGCAAAGGCCGGGAGAGGCGGAGCCCGGGAACCAGGGGCAGTTTGCTGACCCAGCCCTGGGCCCCTTCTGCTTGCAGCCATGTCCCGTGGAGAAGGACACACACTGTGGATCGCGTGGAGCTTCAAGCAGGTTGCTGAAAGCCAGAGGACAGTTCCTGGCGACGGGCAGCACGGGCAGCCCAGAACTGGCACACAGAACAGCCAGTCATCAGAAGAGCAGGATCCACAGGGCGCACCCATGGGACACTAAATTCTGCTGAAATGAATGCCACTTCACTTTCCTTTTTCTTTTTCATCTTTCTTTTCTTTTTTCCTTTTTTTTATCTTCTTTAACTGCTTTATTGGTTTATTATTCTAGTTTCTATTGTTTCGATCATATATCTAATTTTCATCTTCAATCTTCTTTTCTTTCTCTCTTTTCCTTTTCTCCTACTTTCTCATCCCCTCTCCCCGCCCCCCCCCACCCCCCCAATTTTGGGTCTGTCTGCTTTCTCCTCTATTTTCCTTTTCAAAAATTTTTTTTTGCTTTTTTCCTACTGTACTTAAACTTGTTTTCCTTCCCCTATTCCCCTAATTCCCTACTTTTAATTTATTTCAGCTCTGCACCTACATATTCCCCCCCCCCGCCCCTTTTTTGTTTTTGTGTTTTTTTGTTTGGTTGTTTTATTTTTCTCCTCATTTTTTTTCTTTCTTTTCTTCTATCATTCTTGGTCTCTTTTCTAATTCTCTCTTCCCTGGTGGTTGCTTCTGCCGTTGCTGTAGGAGTCTTGTGGACGTTTTTGTTTTGTTTTGCATTCTGTGGTGCTATATTTTGTTTTATTCTGTCAGCACCTGCACAACAACACACACGATGTGGTCGGGGCTGAGCACATAGTCAGCCAGTAAGAGGAGATTCCATCCACGAAAGAGACAATAACACTCAAGACGCAGCCACAACAGGAGAACCCACGTCACTCAAGCAGGGGCTTTCCTGGAGCACCCAGTTCAGGAGGTCTGAGAGCCTGCGCCACTGGGTCCCACAAAACAACTACCACATGAGACCATGCCACCAAGCCTGGGAGGTGCAGCAGTCTGACCTAACACATAGAAACAAAAACAAAGGGACAAAAATGGGGAGACAAAAACAATTCCCAAATGAAAGAAAGGGAGGAATCGCCAGAAAAAGACCTAAATGAAATGGAGGCAAGCAGTTTGTCAAATAAAGAATTCAAAGTAATGGTAATAAGGGCGCTTAAACAACCCAGTGAGAATTACAAGCAACTTAATAAGAATTATAACGGACTTAATGATAGCTACACCAACATGAAAAGAGAAGTTGAAACAATAAGTAATAACCAATTGGAAACGAGGAATGACATAGCTGAAATAATGAACACCCTGGAAGGATTCAATAGTAGACCAAAAGAAGCTAAGGACCGAATCAGCAAATTAGAAGACAAGGTAGAAAAAACAAACACCCATTCAGAGCAGCAAATGGAAAAACATAATTAAAAAGCAGGAGGAGAGTTTAAGGGAGTTTTGGGACAACATGAAATGTAACAACATTCGCATCATAGATTGGTAGAATCAACATTATTAAAATGTCCATCCTACCCAAAGCAATCTATACATCCAATGCAATCCCTATTAAAATGCCAATGGCATATTTCACAGATCTAGAACAAATACTCCAAAAGTTTATATGGGACCAAAAATGAGCCTGAATAGTGACAGCAATCTTGAGAAAGAAGAACAAAATTGGAGAAATCACAGTACCAGATATCAAGTTATACTACAAAGCCACTGTACTCAAAACAGCATGGTACTGGCACAAGAAAAAGCATATCGATCAATGGAACAGAGAACCCAGAAAGCGACCCAAGCCATTATACTCAATTAATATTTGACAAAGGAGGCAAGAGCATGCAGTGGAGTAAAGACAGTCTTTTCAATAAATGATGCTGGGAAAACTGTACAGGTCCATGCCAAGAAAATAAATAAAATAAAATGAACTAGACCACTAACTTACACCATACACAAGAATAAACTCAAAATGGATAAAAGACTTAAATGTAAGTTGTGAAATCATAAAAATCTTAGAAGAAACCACAGGCAGCAAAATCTCAGACATCTCTCGTAGCAATATGTTTACCGATACATCTCCTAGGGCAGTGGTCGGCAAACTCATTAGTCAACAGAGCCAAATATCAACAGTACAACGATTGAAATTTCTTTTGAGAGCCAAATTTTTTAAACTTAAACTATATAGGTAGGTACATTGTTATTAACTTAATTAGGGTACTCCTAAGCTGGCCTTTGCTAAAAACGTCCTCAATCTGATTGAGGTACGTTCGCTGAGGTCGGCCCCTTCCAACTCTCCCATCCACACTCGTCTTGAGTACTTGTTTCATCTATCTCCTTTCTGAAAACCGACTTCTGCGCATGGGCCACGAAGTTTCCATCGCACTGTACATGTGTGCCCGCACGTGGTATTTTGTGGAAGAGCCACACTCAAGGGGCCAAAGAGCCGCATGTGGCTCGCAAGCCGCGGTTTGCCAACCACTGTCCTAGGGCAAAGGAAACTAAGAAGAAAATAAACAAGTGGAACATCAAAATAAAAAGCTTCTGTACAGCAAAAAAAACCATCAACAAAATGAAAAAAGAGCCCACTGCATGGGAGAACATATTTACCAACTATACATCAGATAAGGGCTTAATTTCCAAAATACATAAAGTACTCATACACCTCAACAAAAGAAAGACAAACAATGCAATCAAAAAATGGGCAGAGGACCTAAATAGACACTTCTCCAAAGAGGACATACAAATGGCCAAGAGACATGAAAAAATGTTCAACATCACATCACCAGAGAGATGCAAATTAAAACAATAGTGAGATACCATCTATCAGAATGGCTGTCATCAACAAACAACAAGTGCTGGAGAGGATGTGGAGAAAGGGGAACACTAGTTCACTGCTGGTGGGAATCCAGACAGGTGCAGCCACTGTGGAAAACAGTATGGAGTTTCCTCAAAAAATTAAAAATGGAACTGCCATTTGACCTAGTGATCCCACTTCTAGGAATATATCCTAAGAAACTCCAAACACCTATCAGAAATAATATATGCGCCCCTATGTTCATAGCAACGCAATTTATAATAGTTAAGATCTGGAAACAGCCCACGTGCCCATCAGCAGTAGATGAGTGGGTAAAAATGCTGTGGTACATTTACACAATGGAATGCTATATGCAGCAGTAAAAAAGAAGGAACTCTTACCATTTGCAACAACATGGATGGACCTTGAGAGTATTATGCTGAGCGAAATAAGCCAGTCAGAGAAAGACAAGTATCACATGATCTCACTCAAATGTAGAATCTAATGAACAAAATAAACTGATGAACAAAATAGATCCAGAGACACAGAAGCACGGAACAGTCTGATGGATTTCAGAGGGAAGGGGTGGGTGGGTGGGGGAGAGAGAGATTAACTGGGGAACTTATATGCATGTATGCACAGCCCATGGACACAGACAACAGTATGGTGAAGGCCTGGGAGGGGCAGGTACTGAGTAGAGGGGGTCAATGGGGGAAAAATAAAAACAAAGGGGACATCTGTAATACTTTCAACAAGATAAATGAAAAATAAATCTCAAAACTCCCATTGAAACATGACCCTGTATCATTACCCTGTATTTGGAATGCACAGCGCCCTGGAGTCCTGTTTCGTTTTTCAAATAGAGCTGGACTTTTCCAGTGCGTGAGATGCCCCTTCCCATCCACTCTCTGCTAAAAGTCCCCAAGCAGCAGCGGTGGGGACACAGTCCACATTGTGCCCCATATAAGCTGTAGGAAAAGGAAGCCAGCTTTCTTTTAAGCAGGAAGAGCTTTCTTTTAAGCTGGAATTTTAAAATTCCAAAGGGAATGAAAGGTCAAGGCAGAAATTAAGGGAGAGAGAAGTGGGTCATGACTAGCGAGGAGCTGGGGAAGCATGGAAAAGGGAGGGGCCATCAGGAATACAAGGTGGCGGAGAGGAGAGACCAAAAGGGAAGGAGGGAAAAGCTCCAGAACTGAGGAAGAATAAGGACGAGAAACCACTATCGCGCATGTGCGTAACTGGTCCCATTCTTCACATTCCATCCTTTTCATCTCCTTGTGTCTTTCTTCTACAAAGGAGTGTAGACATTTAAGTTTTTATCAATCAAATCTCTTATCTCCTCACCCAAGTAGGTCTACAGTGAAAAACAACATCAAATGACTTTTCAAAACGAGTGAGTGTAACATCTTTGCTTCGGCCATTGTCTGAGCAATCTCAGATGCTTAGGATGCCCCCTCGCTCCCACACTCACGTGAGCTTTAAACATTTCTAACTTCAAACAGCACCGCTACCTTCACATGTGCCTGATAAACTCGATAAACTCAGAGTCTTCAGGGACTGCTATTACCCAACCTTCAGGGGCCACCTCAGTCCATCCCCGCTGTGTCCTAGATGCTCCCATTCCTCTCAAACTCCCCCCCACCCCGCCCCCCGGGTAGCCATGAACAGATTTTCATACTATACCTTCAGTATGTACCCAAGAGCTCACTGCGCTAACATTCCTGGTCTTGGACCTGGACTCCCACAGCAGCCCCCAAAGCTCACTCTCCACTCAGCACAGCGCACCCCCTGGCAGACTGAGCCGAGCGGCTCAGAATCTCCAGAGCAAACAGCGAGGTGCTGACCGTGGGTCCACTGGCCACGTCTGACCTGCCCCCTGCAAGACCCTCCCCGCCCCCACCTCCAGACGACGTGTTCCTGCCTAGTTCTCGAACGTGCCGGGTGTGCTTTTCACCTGATATCCAAAAGGCTCAGCCCCTCACTCCACCAAGGTCTCTGCTCAAGGGGGACTTACCAGGCCTTTCTGCGCCCCTTACAAAGGACAGCAAGCACCCCACCCAGGGTAGCCCCGACCTTCAGACCCCAGCACACATGCCACCACCTGACACGTACGGATTTACAGCTGGTCTCTCTTAAAACATAAGCCTTGTGAGGAGGGACCTTGTGTTGCTCTTCAGATGGCTCCTGACACATTATAAGCACTCAACAAACAGTGCTGAAAAAAATGAAAGAGCAGATCATGAAAGCGCAGAAAATCTCTCAGCACACTTCCTTAGCATATTTTAAAATACAGGTGAGGAACGTACAGTCAATGTGTGTCACAGTGCCAGCCTTCTCTTAATTCCACTCAACCTAAAGGGCAAACGTCAAGCGGGAGGTAACACTCACTGGCAAAAGCACAGGCACTCCAAGTTTTTTCCAGCAATGCCTTTCAAAAGTCACCAGATGGGGGCCTGCTTCATGAGAGCTCTGCTGGTCGGATCCGTGGGTTTGTGAGTCTCTATCTGTGTGTACATCTACCTCTTCACCTTCTTCAAGGGCCATGACAACAGGATGCATATGGAAGAGCCAATGTATTATCTGATCAAGCCTTCAAGATAAAAAAAGTCACCAGCCCCACTCTAGGTTATGTATCAACTGGTTTTAATATGCTTGTGTTTTAAAATAGGGAAGTGTCAAACTCTAGCTTGCACCAAAAACCAACCAACCAACAAACTTTTTAAAGGAATAACTCGATTTCCTCTCTCTTTCCATGAAACCTGGGAAAATCATCACCATTATCTATGGAACCCCAGCTTACTAAAATCAAACCTTTCTGTACAACCTGAAGCTTAAAGGCTCTTTCCCTTGCCCGATGGATGCCACAGCCGGTCTGTTCACGTGACTGAGTCCTTGGAATGAGCCCCTGTCCCCCTGTCCTCCCGAGCAGCAGGGGGTCACACAGGGAGAGACAAACACCCAATGACCTGACCACAAGGCCCACTCGGCCGGAGCTTACCACTTCATCCTCGGTCCAGCACTTTTCGATCAGCTTAGGCACGGGCTTCTTGACCAGGCGCTGCAGGGCTTTGCCGGCATCATATCCGCTTTCGTGTAGCTAAACAACAACAGTTTTAGTTAGTTAACTGAACAAAGAACAGCGGGAAGCACATCAACAAGGGGAAGCCCCGCGTTTACTCGACTAGCAGGACTGCTAACTGGGCACAGACTCAATCATCTCAGTCAGCAGGATCATTTGCTCCTACTCAGACACCCTTCCAGGTCCAGCTGTTCTGAGGGTGACAGGTAGGGCAGGGAACCTCTGGGCAATGATAGGAATAGAATTAAGAACAATAACAAATATTTACTAAACAGCTGGCCATCCCATGCACTCATTATTTTTCTTAATCCTACAAGGAAGGTATTCTCGAATTTAATCTTACGGGATGGGCACTATTATCATCCCATTTCACAGATGAGGGCACTAAGGCAAAGAAAGGTCGAGTAAAGGTGCTCACCACACTAAGCCAGTAGGCAATAGAGCCAAGAGACTCAAACCCAGCTAAGGTGATCCTTACTCTGTCCCATTCTCCCCAAAGCACCCTAACAACATTCTAGAATCTAGAGTCTAGAATCAGTGATGGCGAACCTATGACACCTCTGACACGCGAACTCATTTTTTTGGTTGATTTTTCTTTGTTAAATGGCATTTAAATATATAAAGTAAATATCAAAAATATAAATCTTTGTTTTACTATGGATGCAAATATCAAAAAATTTCTATATGTGACACGGCACCTGAGTTAGGTTCAGGTTTTTCAAAATGCTGACACGCCGAGCTCAAAAGGTTCGCCATCACTGGTCTAGATTATGCTCTTTCTCTTAAGTCTTTAAACTGCAGTAATTTCACTAAAAAAAATTCAGGTACCTGAAATGTCAGAGCTTTTTAAAGAAACAAATAATTTCGTAACCGTATACTAACATTTCAGTACGTATGAATGAAGATGCTAGTTTATCTACACATTCTAATGAACTTTCCTCACTCCATATCCTTTTTGAGCCCAGGCAGTGCCTGGCGCCACGGACCCCTCTGTCTCTGGCTTGCTTCCTGTGACCCTACCCACTCCTGGTCCCCAAGTGTCAACTTGCAGACAGTGGAGAGAAGCAGCAGGCAGGAAGATCCTCGTGCTCAATCTACCTTTCCACAGTGCGGCCATTCCTCCAAAACTCTCACTGGAAATCTGATCTATTTCTCTGATACAAGAGTCTGTCTTGGCTAAGACTTGTACCTCTGATGCCTACCACAGTCTGCAGCATAAGGTGATGCAGAAGAAATACTAGTTAAATTAATCACTAAATGCCTTTAACTAGTGTCCCTAGGTAGCCTGAACCCAAATCTAAACTTCCATTTACTTGAATTCATTCTGCCCTCCGTTGACTGAGCAGCTATTACACCCAGGCACTGTACTAGACCCCCTGGGGATGCAGCAGCAAACAAAACAGGCAGAGGCATCCCTGCCCTCAGGGAGTGGAACTCTAATCTTTTCATCTGTGCTTCACCACCTTATTTGAACAAACCACTGGTATTTGCGGAACACTCAGTACAAGTAAGTCACAAACCTTATTAGGTCACAGTTTTTATTTCCAGAAAACTGACAAACTAGTGGGGATGTGTTATGAGGACACAACACATACAGGATGACAATATCAAGTAGGCTGTAGGAACTACTATCATCCAGGTGTAGGCAAAGAGCTGTGGCCTCCCAAAAGGAGAGAGCCCGAGTTTCTTCTCTTTAGTAGAAGGGTCTCAGAAGGGGGTCCAGACTGCCTTACTAGCGCCAGGGCTGGGCCAAAGCCTGTGATCAATATTTGTTGAATGAAATAAATATTTCACAAATACTCATTCATGGAAACAGAATGTTTTATATATTAAAATGTCCAGAGCATTCTCACAGTTTAGAGGTCCCCAATTTATTTTAAATCCAGACTGTGCAAAGATCAAGGCTATATGTTAATTATAACAATAAGCCGACTACCTTAAAACAAGACAAAACGCGAATGCTGGATCTTGTTTTGGTGGCGGTACAGTACGCAGGGATGAAGGAGCAAGGAAATGGATGCTAGGTATTAGCTTATGTATTTTTATAAAATTTAGCATTAGACTACTTTGAAAAGAATATACTATACTAAATAAACAAACTAAATACTCAAAGTTCTGTATTTTGCAAATGCTTGAAAACTATCTAGTCTTCTTTCATAAGTGTAAAATAAAGTTAGATTTTTAGGGTCTGCCTAATATCCAGACCAAACAAGTATGTGCCAAATCCTATAATATAATGAGGATCTATAAAGAGCTTAATTGGAACTCGTGATTGGAACTGAATAAAAGGAAAAATTGCATGCTTATTTAATTTTTTAAAAAGCACACATTTTAGTGATAATTTGAAATCAATTCTAGTTGATCAAATTATAAATTCTTAAGAAAAAGCTCATGGCAAACAAACATTTTACAAAAGGTAATTACAGTATATGGGGTAATTACAAGGAGTGATGAAAAACTGGACTTTGGAGCCAGAATATGGATTCAAATTCTAGCTCTACTGCTTACCAGGTGTGTGACCTCGGCAAGGTACTTACCCCTCTTTGGGCCCCCATTTTGTCACCTTTAAAAATTAGTGTAATAATAGACCTAGCTCTCAGGGCTCTTGTGAGGATACCAAATGCATGTAAGTTGCTAGGACTGTATAGCACAGAGTATGCTAAGTGAGTGCTGCCATGTATTTTTAATAGGAAAGAGAAAAAAGAAAGGGAGTGGTCTCATATCAATTTTCATCCATTTTCTAGAGAGTAGCCTTCTCAGATACAGAGAAAGTACTGTGTCCAGGTGGTGTGGCTCAGTGGTTGAGAGTCAACCCATGAACCAGGAGATCACGGTCCGAGGTCTGATGCCCTGGTTACCAGCTCAATCCCCACTGTGGGGTATGCAGGAGGCAACTGATCAATGATTGTCTCTCATCACTGATGTTTCTCTCTCTCCCCCTCTCCCTTCCATTCTCTGAAATCAATAATAATAATAAAAATACACATATTAAAAAAGAATTGTTAAACTATAAACAAAAACCACTTATGTTTCACCTAATTACTCATGTTAATAATTTACAAAATTTGATTAAAACTCTGGTTCAGCACACAGAAATTTTTTTCAAAATTTTAAACCTTCTATGGCTGATAATAGGCAAGTCCTCATGAGAACATAAATGCCACTGCAAAAGTGAACGAGAGACTGAAGCACAACCCAATGTCACTGCTCCCGCTGACATGCCTGCCTCTCAGTGAAATGCAGAGCTGTAAGCGATAGCTCGGAGCAAGGTTTTGAATAACTTACTGCGCGCGTGTCTGCGGTTGTCCCATGTAGCAGAGAGGCTGACTCCTGCTGGCAGGACCCCTTCAGTTAAATTTCTAGTGAGGTGCTTACTAGTCTTAGAGAAAGAGGCATTTCCTCCTAAACATAGCCCAGCATGCCCGCCTTCTTTACAAATCTTGATTTGAGATCACACTTTCCCTTGAAGAAGCTGCTGCAATTTCTGCGGTAACCTGAGCTTCCTTCCGCTACTCTGATCTCTAAATAGTGGAAACGCCTCCCTTTTATTTGATCTACTGTCCTATTAAAATAGTCCTATTTCTGAAAATATTACATTCCATAACATAAACCCAATAAATACTTAGAGTGTCTACCTCTCCCACTTCTACACAAAGACACATTTGAAAAGGAAAAGGAGTATTGACCAACAGTGATGAGATCTGCATGGAACACACAGGCAGGGAACACTGCTGTCAGCAATCACACAGCGAGGCCAGCACGAAAGCTCAGTCACGGGCTTGCCGGCATGCCCTCTCCCTCTTACAAGGGAACCAAATGGAACCTTTCTAAATAGTCACCTCCTTCTTCCTTTTGTGTAAAAATACATACATATATTTTTAATCCTCACCCGAGGATATGTTTATTAATTTTACAGAGAGGAACAGCGATCAGTTGACTCCCATAAGCACCCCAACGGGGGATTGAACTTGCAACCTAGGTATGTGTCCTGACCTGGAATCAAACCCGCAACCTTTTTGTTATATGGATGATGCTCCAGCCAACTGAGACACCTGGCCGGGGCAGTCACCTTCTTCTTAATGTTAAAAACATTTCTTTCCACTTTCCAGGAATGCTGGCTGAGGAAATTCTGAGAGCTTTACAGAAGTACCTTAGTTATATTTTACTAAACATATGTGTTTTACATACTAAAGGTGTTATGGTCCACATAGCTTCATAAGAATAAAGATTATCTGTTGAGCACTTTGGGGAGATTACTGGAGTTCAGGATACCCTTCAAGCTTACCACAAATATTCACTGAGTGTCACACTGTTCCAGATACTATTCTAGGTCCTGGGGATAGACACGGCTGTGAACATCAGAAATGCAAAATGGAGACGGGTAACATGTGCGCAACAGTTTAAAGTAGCAGTTGCCAACCTTTCGGACCTCATGGACCACTGGTTGGCGACCGCTGGTTCAAAGTACTGGTTTCATATGACATCTAACTAGATGTCAGATCCATACGCTAGGTTCCTAAAAGGCTGGGTTTACCTACTGTCTTTGCTTGATGCGTCAGGCACAAGCAAACCCTTCTTGAAAGGAGTTTGTTTTCTATGTGATTGTGAAGATTTTCGTTCTTCAGACTAGGGCCCAAATAATGTTTGAGGAAGAGCTAAGCCGGATATTTCAACTCTATTCTTCATGTAAATTAGAGTTTGCTGTTTACCTAATACCGGCTATCTTAAATCTGCAAAAATTGTCATTACAAACATTCCCCTCTAATACAGCATCTAGCTCTGAAGAATTAGAATAATTTCATCTCGTGAAAAACATGATGTGGGTTTCAAATGTTAACCAACTGGTCTTGCCCATACAGATGCATCTATACAGCCAGGAAACTCAGTTCAGGCTTCCCAGCACTGCTAAGCTAGTCCTTTCATGAGGATAAGCTTTTCTACCATTTCCCTAGAGAAACTGCAAAGCGGGGTGGGAGGGTGCGCCCTCAAATGCCTTACAGCTTCACTTTGTAGCCTTGGAAAGCAATTAAAGCAAGATAAACAAACTTGCCTGTCCATTTTGCAGCCGAGCCAGGCTGGTAAAATCTGGGATTAAGTGCAATTCTAATGTGGAGGATAGGGATCTGTACCATTTTGGAGCCACTGGGAAAAGATCATTGCAAAAAGCAGGGACCAATCAGCTTCCAATCTTCGCAAGCTACTGGGGGGAGAAGCACTTGGCTCACACCATCCCCATCCCTCTGCCAGTCATTCAGCACAATCCACTGCCTTCACATTCGTCTGCACAGGAGCGCGCGCGTGTGTCTAATCAGGGAAGCAAGGACTTGTCAATCTGCTTCCACGTGACTGAACTGCAGGGCTGCTCTGCTACACATGTCAACTCCATCGCCCCCTGAGGCACAGGGCAAGACCTGGGGAATCCGATCCACAATGGAAATGCTTCACCAATCCATGAGCCGCTCAAGTCACTCTTTCGTGGCCCTGTCCTCGTTCTGCGGGGCCTGCTCCATAGAATCCGCAGGTGGTGGCCTTTCATTCACCTTGAAAGAGCAAACAGGAGCCCTTCCCCCATCAGGTCTTGCCCACACAGCCCTGTCCCGCCACGCCACACCTCTGGTGCCAAGATCCAGTGGGACGTGCCAGGCTCAGAATGGCCTTCCATTCATTCAGTGAAGAGTTACTGAGCACCTCCTTCTTCCAGAAACTGTGCCAGCAAAGAGGGCAGGAAGGAACTCACAAAGCAGGCTTGCTTGGGGGTTTTGGTGCTAAAACAGCAACTTCTGAAACAAATTCCTGGTTTGGTTGCACTGTAACAAATGCAACCGCTGCACTGAGTCACAGAGAGCCAACCACACTGCCGGATATATAACTGGACCCACTCAGCCAGTTACACATAGACTTGCCCCAGCCGTGCCTTCCGTACCCTAGAGAACACAGCGCAGGATCTGAGTCTTGACAGCTGCTTCGTCACAAGCCAGCTGAGCTGAGGTTTTCATCTGTCCAATGGGCCTAACACCACCATCCCTCAGCTGTATCAAAGGACAATGGAAATCATTAAATGGGTCAAGGTGACAAGAGACTCCGAAATGTCAGAGGGCTATGAACTGTACAGTGGCATCCCCATGGGGAGTAATATTTCAGGTACACAGCCTCACCTAAGACTATTCAAACAGCCAGGGTTCAATCAAGCCAACACTGCTAGAGCCTGCACATCCTCCACTGTCTCCTGATAGCCTCTGACTTCATGTGATCAGCAGGAAGAAAGGATCATGCCACCAGAAGAAAAACACATTTCTGCATAATTGCCCAAGTTAAATCTGCTCCTCTCGCTCTGCCTGACAAATCATTCCCTGCTTATTACTTTCTATAATTTAATATATATAAGTGCTTTACTGGCAAGCTTCTCCAAAGAATAAATAATACTTAATGACTGCCTACAGTTTAATTAACTCATGATTGAACTTCTCATGGATTGCTATAAACATTAAATTATATCCTTCCTCAAAGCTATCATGATGGAAATCTTGTTTCAAGCTCTAACTCTCCTGCCTAAATAATTCTGAAATTTCAGCAAATCTGTATATTGGACAGAGAGGTGAGAGAATCAACCTTAATGCCTGGTTATAAAGTGTGTTATTTTATACAGTAAGGACGAGGCCTTAATTTAAATAA
Source organism: Myotis nattereri (assembly GCF_964212035.1). Classification (NCBI taxonomy): domain Eukaryota; kingdom Metazoa; phylum Chordata; class Mammalia; order Chiroptera; family Vespertilionidae; genus Myotis; species Myotis nattereri. The sequence goes on along the minus strand of NC_138077.1, from coordinate 212,287,192 downwards.
GATTGAAAATGTGCACATGCCCCAACACCTCATTTATATTACGGCAATCATTAAACATCTCTGGGGCTCGGGCAGCCTTATTAGCATAAACTGCGTATTACCACAAGGTTTCAGGTTTCCACTCTGGCTTCTCATTTTAGCTGCCATTTTCTGTCTGTGTGATGTTGCAAATAAATTTTCCTTTTGGCATGGCTCAGCTGTCAGGCACCTCTGTTCTATAATGAACCCATGAATTACATCTCCCTGCTCTGACATCTCTGCTCTCACACATCAAAATATTGTTCTTCAATTGTAATTTATAACTTAATTTAAATGTCTCTTTTACGGTGACCTTTTTAGATCAAATGGCATTGCGTCTGGCAGTTTCTAGTAGACCAAAGCATCTTTTTACAATTACAGCTATTATAACTGTAGAAAAAGCCTATCTGAATTAGATTGCAATCACGCTAAATATTAAATAATTGCAATCCATTAAGAACAGTAGATTTCAAGTTTTTTACTCTGCAAAATATGCTGTTTATTTGCAAGAAACTGCCAAAATAACTTAGAAAGGAAAAAAATTTGGATTTAGAAGAGATCTTGAAATCCTCTCTGTAGTTTTAATTATTTCAACCACTGACATAAATTGACAAAAATCTTGCCAAAATCTGTTCCAGACAAAACTTAAATTTTTTTTTCTCATAATACATGATTCACAGGTGTCAATTGACCTAGTACCAAGCTCAAAATATAACACAGATCTACGCTAAGGAACTATAACTAAAATTAAGCACAGTATTTATTTTTGTTGGCCACTGTCATCCCAAATAATAACATAAGCACTAGAGAGGCTAGATTTGGGTAAATATTCGTATGGGAGCACATTTTAGAGATAATGGCAAAGACAAGAAATGTACTTGCTGAGAGTAAGGGATGAGGGAAAGATCCAGTTAATCTGCAGAAGGAAATACAGTTGCTGACCAACCCTCCCTCCAATACTGAGTAACTACAGTGTTCAGGAAGCATGCCAGCCCCTAGAGCAGGGTGGGGAATGCCCAACCCTCCTTATAAGACCCACGAAATCCTTTGGTCTGGCCCTGCCAAGGCCTTAGGAGTGAGTTAATTAAATGCTTGACCAAATATAGCGGGCTAATTTTTAAGTTGATAATTTTGTATGGCCTGTGAATGATGCTATAAATACCCGAATGGCCCTTGGCAGAAAAATGGTTCCCCACACCTGCCCCAGAGTCACAGAGGCGATAGGAGGGGGGACCGAAGTTGGCCGAGCATCCGATGTGCTAGGAACTGTATGAGGTCTTTGTGTGATTTCGTCATTCCTCGCACTACTCTTTACGGCAAGAGAACTAAAGACCAGACGAAAAACAGGAAGGTTCAGTATCTGGCTTGAGGCCACGCTTCCCTAAGGAAGCAGCAGAGAGAGGGTTCTCACATTAACCCATGTTCTAGAAAGAAGACAAGGCTCAGTCCTGGAGCAGCGCAGGATGGCGACCTGTGGTCGCGAGGGGCTCGGGGCTTTCAGCTGCGGTGACACAGCAAGCACATTGTCACTGTTCCTTTCGGGAACCAGCTCAGAGAAGAGGAAACACTCACACATAAAATAACAACATTAACGCAATCATGAAAATATAGAAAACCAATGAACGCTGGCTGACTGGGTGACATTTACTGTCTTGAAAAACCAAGATGACCTCACAGAGCAGGTTCTGAAAAGCTGCAATCAGTATAATATGACTAACCTTGGCTGTACTCAAAATAAGGAAAAATCCAGATGGAGGACAGAAGAAACACCGAAAGTTGTTAAAGATACGCAAGAGGCTAGAGTTAAAGGCAACAAAAACAGGGTTATGATCCTGAACACAGTTTTTCAGCAACTTACCACATAGAGATAACAGGAACTATTACAACAGTCAATGTAAGGAACAAGAAAAAAGGAAAAACAAGAAATAAAAGGTTATTCAACCTAGACTAGAAAAGCCAAACAAGGAAGCACTAATCTGAGCCGGAGAGAATGAAGGGAGGGTGGAAACAGGAGACTGACGATCTATGGAGAAGAGACAAGAAGACGACAACACCTTTGAAGAAGATTCCTATGAGGAAGAATCTGTAATTCTAGAAAGTGAAAGCCGCGCGGAAAGTATTGGGAAGAAATAAACCACCAGGGTGGATGGGATACCATAGAACTATTTCAAGCCACAGAGACTGAATCCGCCATAATCCTAACAAGGTATGTCAACAAATATAGAAAACAAAACGATGGACTATAGATGGGAAATGTCCAAAATACATCCTAAACCTTAAGAAAGGAGATGTCAAGAAGTGCAGTAAATATAGGATTACCCTGTCCTCAAGTTTAAATTATAATGTATATAAATGTATGACAGGGCATGCTTATTAATCTGTAGGTGATAACCTTATTTACCTCATAAAGCTGTTGTGAAGACTACGTGAATTCATTCATAAAAAGCACTTAAACTTTTGCCTAACATATAAGCACTAGATAACAAATATATTTTAATTTTATTATTGTTATTAATTTTATTGTTAATGACACCAGGCAGCTGACCAATAGTTGATATCTATTAAAATGGAAAGAACAGTGATAAACTTAAGGTCCTGTGCCTAGTTCAAAATTCAGTCAAAAAGCTGAGGGTGGCCCTAACCGGTTTGGCTCAGTGGGTAGAGCGTCGGCCTGCAGACTGAAGGGTCCCAGGTGCGATTCCGGTCAAGGGCATGTACCTGGGTTGTGGGCACATCCCCAGTAAGGGGCGTGCAGGAGGCAGCTGATCAATGTTTCTCTCTCATCGATATTTCTAACTCTCTATCCCTCTCCCTTCCGCTCTGTAAAAAATTAATAAAGTATATTAAAAAAAAGCTGAGGATGAGAGAAAAATAGTTTAGCAAAGGCAAATATAAAAAATAAACAAACAAGGAAAAACACAAGAAAAAAAGCATGTTCCGTGCTTCATGAAAGCTCAGACTCTAACGAAATGATAAGCTTGTGGGAAAACCAAGGCTACTCCTTGCCGCTTTATGCTGATCAGATCTGGGGAGTGTTACTTTAATGGCGGCGCCATATTTTAAAAGACACAGTCCGGCCAGTGCGGCTCAGCTGACTGTCATTCTGTGCACTAAAAGGTTGCCGGTTCGATTCCCAGTCAGGGCACATGCCCGGGTTTAGGCTTAATCCCTGGTAGGGGGCATGCAGGAGGCAGCCTACTGATGTTTCTCTCTCTCTCTAAAAATCAATTAAAAATCTTAAAAAAAAAAAAAAAGTTAAAAGACATACAGATAAAGCTTACCAGAGGAGAAATAAAATGGCTATGTATAAAAATGGCTAGTATTTCACCATGGATGAAACTCAAAAAATTACCCTGTTAAAAGAAGCCAGTCACAAAATATCACATATTGTACAATTCCATTCAGATGAAGTGAGGAGTGACTAATGAGTACAGATTTCTTTTTGGGGTGATGAAAATGGTCCAAAATTGATTGTGATGCTGTTTATACAAGTCTGTGAACACACCAAAAGCCTTCAATTTGTACACTTTAAAGGGGTGAAATATATAGTATGTGAATTACATATCAATAAAACTATTATATAAAAAGGAGATAAAAGAAAGAAATGGCTCAAGAAACGTGAGAGTGGCTCACATGGAAAAGCAAAGTGGGGGCCACATCTGGGAACAGCTGCCTCGGAGCAGACATTTCAGTTAAATGACCACAGGTGAGCTCACTGCTGCAGTAAGTGATGAGGGCGCTGTCACCAGAGGTCACTGCTGAGTGGCCTTCTGTCTCCCCACCTGCTCCTGAGAAACTGTCGTGTTTAGAGGAAAGAATAAAGTGGGGCACAAAGTTCAACTTTAAATCAAGCTACAGATTATCTAAAAAGAAACAAAAGTACTAAAGCATTAAGTTTAAAAAGTCATCTTCATCTACATGAAACAAAAAGATTAAATCATGTATTTTATGTTATAAGTGTTGTTGCCTTCAGCTTTTGGACAGAAGTGAATCTATGAAGTTCTCAGGCCAAAAAGAGCCACAACGGTAAATTTCTAAACAAATACTTTTCAAAACAAAAGTCAAAAATTTTTCTGATTGGTCCAAGTATAATAAATTAAAACTCAAATTTACATATTATGATGCTGACAATCACGTTTCCGGGGATTGATTATGTCAAGAAACCTCAGCTGCCCGGTACCTTCTTCATCTTCACTTACTCTGTGTTTAACACGTGATGCACGGTTGGCTCCGATATCCTCTTGTAACATAAGTAAAACACGGTGTTTGCCAGGATTGATTTATATAAGGTACTCTTCTAAAATTACTGGATTTCCATAAAAAGGAAATCATATAGCATATCGACTTTTCCCATTACTGTTTTCAACATCAAAACCCTGAGAGAAAAACCACCATCCTATAACCCAGTGGTTCTCAACCTTCCTAATGCCGCGACCCTTTAATACAGTTCCTCATGTTGTGGTGACCCCCAATTTCATTGTTACAAATTAAACATAATTAAAGAATAGTGATTAATCACAAAAACAATATGTAATTATATGTGTTTTCCGATGGTTTTAAGCGACCCCTGTGAAAGGGTCGTTCAACCCCCAAAGGGGTCGCGACCCACAGGTTGAGAACCGCTGCTATAACAGCTTAATCATGACTGATCTGAATGGAAAAATAGTAAAAAGAGAAGACTGTAAGTAAAGGGTGTGGTGTGGAAAGAATGTCAAAAGACTCCTGATCATATTTTTAGACAAACTGTACTAAAAGGGCTCCTGGCAATGCCTTAATGGGAGCTGGAAAATACTTGGCATTCACTAAAGTCCTAAGCACTGCAGAGCTGATCCAGGGCCAGATGCTTCAGTGAAGTCCATTTTGATGAACAAATAGAAATTCTATAAACTTAATATTTTGGAATAAAGGAGAGAAAGATGAAAAATGATCCTTCGAATAGGCCTATCGGCATACCCTGCTATGACAACTTCACACCACCAAGTTCTGGGTGATCAAATGTGATTTGGATTTGAACCTGATTTATTTATTTATTTATTCAATCATTCAACAATTATTTAGTGCCTCTCTACCTCTGAGCTATGGCTCAGAAAACAAAGATGATTAATCAATGGTTAACAAACAGTGATAACCCTTTTTTTGAAGGAGCTGTGGATATGCATAAATAAGCAAACAAATATATACTCTCTTGAACATGTAAAAAGCTTAACCCAAATGTATAACAGCAATCCATATTTCAGGGAATAAAACTGTCCAGAAAGAGGTGAAATCCTTGCTGCATGATTACAAATTTTACACACACACACACACACACACACGTGAGCATATATGGATATTTAGTGTTAGTGAGAGAAGGTAAACATAAAAATGCAAATAAGTTTCTGAGAAAAATAAGTCATTGTAATAGGAAATGAGAAAGAATGAAATCCAATATCAATTTAGTAAAAATAAGTCAGCATGATATTTTCTAGAAAACCTTAGTCTGAAACTATAAGGCTCTGCTACAGTTTGTATGGATAAATTTAAAGGTCTATTTTGTAAAAGGTGCTTGCAGACCAGATAATAAATGCAAGCACCTAAAGATAGCTGAATTAATCCCATTAGAATGCTATCAGCCATCTATATGTCATATAGCATTATGTTTACAAAGTATATGTAAGCTGTAAGTGTACAGAGGGGCCTAGTAAAACCGCATATGAGAAAACAAATCTGGAACAGGATACACAGAAACACTTCTAAGATCTTCCAGAGGAGCATCGCTGCTTTGTCATATTTTAACATAATATTATTAACATAACATAAAATTGTTAATAAAGCAATTTTGCGTTTATAGATGAACACAATTTAAACTAGTAAAATATAACCGTGGCTGGTGTGGCTCAGTTGGCTGAGTGATGTCCCATGCACTGAAGGCTCACTGGTTCGATTCCCAGTCAGGGCACATGCCCAGGTTTCAGGCTGGATCTCCAGTGGTGGTGGGTGTGGAGGCAGCTGATCAGTCTCCCTCTCCCTCTCCCTTCCTCTCTCTCTAGAAATCAGTAAAAATGTATTTAAAAAAAAAGTCTTTTTTAAAAAAGTATCATATAATGAAACTTATCTTTGCCAACATACGTTAAGGAGTATGCCCACCGTCACTAGGAATACCCTCCTCTTTTGGTAAGAGAGGCCAACACATTTATTATATCTTCTTCCTCTACATCTTTTCGAAGCTGTTTTTATGTAAGTAAAAAGAAATACATTTTAACATGAATGAACAAATAACGCACAACTGTGTACCTAACTATTGTGAAAGTCATCTCTAGACCAAAGGTAAAAATAAGATCCTATATAATAAAAGCCTAATATACAAACTGTCTGACCGGGAGTTCGACCGCTCGCAATGATGTACGCTGACCACCAGGTGGTGGCAATGCGGCACTGGTAGCAGGCAGAAGTGGAGAGAGGGACCTTGGCGGGATGGTGGAGCAGGTGAGCGGATGGCGCCAGACCAAGGCAGGTGTGAGCCAGGGCCTGATCACCCCACAGATGGCGACCAAAGGTGGTGGGGGGGGGCAGGGCTGCCACCTGCTCCCAGGCACTGAGGGAGCCGGGGGAGGGGGGGGTCTTGACCGATTGTCTCGCAGATTGTGACCAGTGGCCGGCAGGCCCTGATTGCCTGCTCGGAACAGGGCCCTGGGCTGGGACGGGGAACTGGGGGTGGGTGGCGGTAACCAACCTCCCACGGTGCCTGGGCGGTGGGCTGCGACTCCCAGGCAGTGGGCTGCAACTTCTTGCCGGCTACCTGGGGGCAGGGGTGATGGGGGACGGAGGCAGGGTGAGAATGCGGGGTGTCCACCAAGCTCGCCCTCACTCTCCCTGCTACCCTCCCCTGGGAAGCCAGGGCTCGGGGCTACAGGGGCTGGTTGGGCTCCCCGTGGGTTCGTGCAGGAGCTGGTCTGCGAGGCCAGCCAGGAGAGAGTGCACTGCCTGCCTGGCTTTTGTGCAGTGCTACTCCACGTGGGGACTTGGGTGCCGTTACTCAGGTGAAGGGGGGTAAGCAGGGGCCTGGGGGCCCAGGTGCTGCCCAGGGCCCAGAGGTCAGCTGGGACCTCCCCTTCCACTCCAGATGCTTGCACTTCGATTGCTGGCCAGGCCTAGGGACTGCACCCATGCATGAATTTCATGCACCAGGCCTCTAGTATTTACATATTAACTATTTCTGTGTTCTCCAATGAGGGCTCTGCTATTAAGAATGTATACATGTGGCTCAAGTTTTATACAACCTGCAAATCATCTGCATTAAATTAAAATAGACTAAACACTGCAAACAAAGAGAGCTTGCCAGACTGGATAAAAAAGCAAGAAACAAGAACTAAAGTACCCAAGAGATGTACTTTAAATCAGCAGTTGCCAACCAGTGGTCGGTGAGGTCCAAAAGATTGGCGACCGCTGCTTTAAATTAAAAGAAAAAGCAATATTCATAATAAGAACCTGAAAGAAGATATACCATGCAGACAAGCATGAGAAAGCTAGTGTAGTTGTATTAATGTCAGACAAAACTGGATTCAAGACAGAGAGTATTACTAGACACCAAGAGAATCACACTAAAAAGGTAAAAGGGAGAATACACAGAGAAAGATACTTTATGAATGTTCAAATGTGACTAATGATACGAGGTTCCAATATATAAAGCCAAAACTAACAGAATCAAAAAGGGGAAATAACTAAATCCACAATGGTAGCTGAAGACTTTAATGCTTCTCTCTCAGTAACTGACATTACAACAAGATAAAAGAATTAGTAGGGCACAAAATATTTAAATAATAATATCAACCGTTTTAAACAAATACAATTATAGAACAGTATACCTAATAACTGCAGAATATACATCCATTACCAGTGCACATGGGACATTCATCAAGATAAATGACATGCTGAGCCAAGAAACACACGTCAATAGATTTCAAAAGACTGAAATCTTACTGGGTACTTTCTGACCACAACTGAACTAAATCAGAAGTCAATAAGAGAGAGAGAGAGACAGAGAGAGAGAGAGAGACAGAGAGAGACAGAGAGAGAGAGAGAGACAGAGAGAGACAGAGAGAGAAAGGAGGGGAAAGAAAAAAGGGAGAGGAACCTCTAGTCCTCTAGTTTCTGGTAATTAAGCAATTTAATTCTAAACAATCCATAAGTAAAGGAAGAAATTACATAAAAAATTTTCATATTTTAACAGAATGAAAATGAAGAACAAATCAAAATTTGTGGTAAAATCAGTTATCTAAGATCCTACTTTAGAAAGCTAGGGTGAAATTGATCAAAATACCCTCCCAATAGAAAAGAAATACTAATAAGACTAGAGATCAATGGAATAGAAAACAGAAAGAGAAAAATCAATGAAACCAAATGGTAGCTACCTGACAAGATCAATAATGTTGATAAACCTCTATTTAGATTAAGAGGAAACGAATAAGCAATGTCAGGATGAAAAAAGGTCAAAATTATAGATACTACAGACATTGAAAATAAAATAAAGGAATAAATTTAAATTGTTAGCAATTTGATAATTCAGATAAAATAAACAAAACATTTAAAAGACACAGATCAACATATTACCCGACTGGCACATGAAGAAATGTACAATCTGAATAGGCTTATGTCTATTTGTAATTCTAAACTTCACATAAAAAAATAGTCCCAGTTGGTTTCACTGTGAAACAATCAAACATTTAACAAAGGAAAATATCAATCCCTTACAAACTTTTTAAGAAAAAAGAGGAAAAACTTCCCAACTAATTTTTTGAAATTAATTACTCTGATGTCAAAACTAGACAAAGATACTACAAAGAAAGATTATAGCTCAATATCCATCATAAACACAAATGTAAGTTTTTAACAAAATATAAGCAAATTAAATCCAATAGTACATAACAACCAAGCAGGTTTCATCCTAGGAATGCATAGTTTGTTTAACATTTGAAATGAATAGATATAGTTCACCAAATTAACAAAATAAGGTATAAGAAGAAAAAATAGTACCTGACAAAATTCAACACCCACTGATGATCAAAACCACAACAAATGTAGATATAAAAGGGAACATTCTCAATTTGGTTAAAAAACAACAAAAAAGAAAAAACCCTACACTGCACTTAACAGTGAATGACATTGTTCTCTCCCTAAGACTAAAAAGAAGGCAAAGATGTGTCCACTCTTATCATTTCTTCCCAGCATTGTACTGGAAGTCCAACAAGTGCAAAAAAGCGCAAAAAAGCAAGAGGCGAAACTGCCTTCACCTGCAGATGACATGACTGTGTACGGAAAATCCTAAGGAACCAATAGGAAGCTCCTAGTCTTCCGTAGGGGTGTTGGGAACGTTTTGCATCTTGATCACTGTCAAAGTTTCTTTGGTATAAACCTCTGAAAAAACTCATCAAATGGTATGCTTACAGAGCAGTTTGGTATACATAAATTACACCCCAGAAAGTTATTTTTAAAATTACACACTAAAAATCTCTTATGTGAATAAAACAAAACAAAAACAACAACAACAAAAATCCCAAACATCTGGGAGTCAAAATAAATAATCTAGAGGAGCTTATATTTAAAAATAGGTCCATATAATATCCGTCATAAAGAACTGACAGTTCAAAAATTTTTAACTAGTGACTGCAGTTTAAAAAATGGAGTATTTAAATGCACTTATATTCAAACAGTCCTACTGGGTGTTGCACACACTCTAATGTGGCCATGCTGCAATTTTCACATATTTTAAATTTTTAAAATTTAAAATACCCTGGGGAATAGGAAATAGACACAGGTTTATTATAAACTGATAAATGCCTAATCGTGTTTTGATTCTGAGAAAATAATAAATACTTCTCCCATGACAATGTATCTCTTTAATTTATTACTTAACATAATTCAAAACTTCCATTACTCCAAGGAAGTCAAAATAAACATTAACTTCTCACAAGATTTTTCCATTCACTACTTTTCAATAAAGCAAGTACCTACAACTAAAACTCTCTAGGACAACAATGAAATACAAGAAGCCACTAAACTTTTTCACTCGTCACAAATGTGCACAAAATGCTGTTCTTTAGTGGCTGAATGCATTTGTTTTGCATAACTCAAGATACCCGAGCCATGGGCCCCGCGGGGTGGGGGGGGTCTTGACAAGAAGAATTTCAAAAGATGGGAAGGCAGTTTCACAGAAATAAAAACGCACAAAACCAAAACCCCTCTGGCAATTATTAAGAAAACTTCAGAAGAAACTTGATACAAAGGACCAGGGGCAAAAATAGCTCAAATTATTTCTGTGTAGAAGAATGTTCTTCTACAAACTGTACAGGGTTTGGAGTAGAAAGGGACTAAATCTGATAAATTCATGAAAGTGCCAAAAATATATTTAATTAAAAATGGTAACATCTTCATTATTCAAAATTCAACTGATCAGCATAATAATGAAAGGAGAATTTTTTCATAATGCTTTTATACAAAAAAACTGAACCGGCAGCAAGCTCATATCCAAGAGTTACTTTGAACATACGTACAATTTTAGGGCATTTTGAATTCACAGACATTTATAGCCACTGTTCGCAGTATCACCAGTCTCTGAGTCTCAGTTTCCTCATTTATGGAATAATCTCCAGGGTTCCTCTGGTTCTATCACTATATGTTCAGAATAATGCTTCTTTATAAAAACAAAACCCTAAGTATCAAACAGGTGAGAAAGTAAAAAATCGTTCAGCCCAGCCAGCGTGGCTCAGTGGTTGAGCGTTGACCTATGAACCAGGAGGTCACGGTTCAATTCCCGGTCAGGGCACATGCCCGGGTTGCAGGCTCGATCCCCCATGTGAGGCATGCAGGAGGCAGCCGATCCATGATTCTCTCTCATCACTGATGTTTCTATCTCTCTCTCCCTCTCCTTTCCTCTCTGCAGTCAATAAAAATATTTTTTTTAAAAATTGTTTAGTTATTTAGGATATAGCATATCCCAAGCAAGATAATTCAATCTTCAACATACAAAAAAATACCATAATGTTTTGTAATATCCCAGAAACACAATTAGACCAGAAATAAAAATCATGCATCATATACCATATATTCAGATACCTACATGCTTCCTTAAAAGCAGGCTATTTATGCCCTCGCCAGTTTGGCTCTGTGGAGAGAGCACTGGCCCTTGGAATGAAGGGTTCTGGGTTCAATTCCAGTCAAGGGCATGTACCCCAGCCCTGATTAGGGCTCATTTGAGAGGCAATCAATTGGTGTCTCTCTCTCACATCAATGTTTCTCTCTGTGTCTCTCCCTCTTCCTTCTATTCTCTCTAAAAAAATCAATGGAAAAATATCCTCAGGTGAGGATTAACAACAACAACAAAACCAAGCTGTATAGTAGAACTGGAAAACTGGGTTATTTTTTACCCTCCATTCCAAACTTTTGGGTTCAACAAGTCATCTGGCATTTCTAAGCCTCGGATGTTTATTTAGAAATTGGAACAGATGATCTCCTAAGTCCCCAACTACAGGGACCTCTAAAAAAAAAACAAAAAAAGGTGCTTAAATTACATTTAGTTATCAGAAGAGTTGCTCCCAGCCTCATGCTAATATCCTCTGTAAATATATATACGACCATTCTAGACTATTTTTTAATGTACCAAAAACCCATAAAGATTCATTACTACTTCTTCAGATTTAATGATTTCACATTAGTGACCACATAGAGAAGAACTATTTCAAGAAACTTTAAAATACATTAAGTTTCCCGAACAACTCTGTAGGATATCATCTAAAGTCCAAAAGAAGTATCCTAAAAAGTAAACTGGTCTGAAGAGCCACGTTGTTTGCAGCAGTGAGTTCTGCCTGAGCTGCTGTGCGCATGACGAAGCTAAGTCAGGTGACTCATCACAGTGAGATGTCATGCAACCACCTCAGTACCTTTAGGCTCATGTGTTACGTTTTATTTTAGATTTTTTCAGATTACTATTTTTAAAAACTTAATTTTGTTTTATAATTATGTGGAATATTTACATGGTTCCAAAGTCAAACCTACAAAAAACAAATGTGTTCAAAGAAGTCTAGCTTCTCCAGTCCTTCCATGCACTTTGAATACAGGGTCTGAGACACAGAAACCCAGAGCTGACCACAGAACAGCATGGCCCCTGGATTCAAATCTAGAGTGTATAACCGTGGATCATGGCTTAAGGGCTCTAAGCTATCTCCTCGTGTCTACAATGTTTACACCAATACTTGAGAGGGGGTACTGTGAGGAGGAAGCAAGATCATCTATGCACAGTATTCAGCTTTGTGAGCTCTCAGCCAAGACTGACCGCTAGCCCTAGGCTCTCGTTCAAGCTCACCACAGTCCTGGAGCTCAGGCACATGAACCTAGAGATGCCCTATCCCTGGCCCGAGGCCAGTGGAGTTCGATGGCCAAGACCACAGCTCATGTTTCAATCCCAGTACTCACTCCTAAGATCCCAGGCTCCTCCATGTTCCATGCTCATCACATATGCCCTCCAGTCAGCACACGGAAAGAGCATTCTTCCCACCCAGGGCAGCCTCAGAAGACTCACTGTGTTCAGCGCATTGAGAGTGGTGTCATCCCGAGATGCAGCAACACAGCCATCCTCGGTGGAGCCTCCGTCACACATGCCTGCAAACGCCGCCATGCTCCTGGGAAGACAGGAAGGGAAGACATCAGTACAGAGATGTTAACCCTCAATTATCAGAGTGCATGTCCAGCCGACCAAATTCCACTCTTACACGCATGGTAAGCCAGAGTTCTCAGTCCCATACAATTCACCTCCATTCACTTAGGAAGAAAAGTGTTCCTTTTACTCATGTCCAGCTGTGTTATTCTTCCCATGCTTCATCAGTTCTCAGATTTTAATTTCCAGAGCATGAATAATCTAAAACTATATGCCACAACAATTGCCTAGAATACAATCGTTTGAAAGAAAAGTCCCCAGAAAACATAAAATTAAATCCACTGAAACTTGACTTAATTCCTTCCATTCTATACATCAAGTACTTTTAGGTGAATTAAAAGTAAAAAAGAGATAAAATAAGTCATTCCCTCTGCCACAGCATCCTCATCTCCACTGTACGCCTCCAGCACAGCACTGCTGACCACCAAGCAGCTGGAGCTGAAACTCAGTTGCCTGGCCTTGTTTTAGCATTTTTGTTGCACAGGTGAGGCTGCAGTGAATCCACGAAATCACTGCAGACAAAGGAAGGCTCTCTGCCTGCACTGCAAGTGTCAGGGACAGATTTAAACTTCTCTTTTGTAGCTTAGGCATTTGTTTGTTAGCAAGTTCTTATATAGATAAGCCACAAAAACACACGTTTAGGCCTGGCACCGATGAACAGCCATAAAGTTGAGAACTCTGTGATGGGATTTAAAGATGGCTGGAATGACCCAATTGCTCATTGTATTGAGGAGTTTGACAATAGCATGTATGGCTTTAGATGATTTCCTTCTGAAGAGTTCCAAACTCGGATGTGGGACAAAGAGGGTAAGAAAAAAGTGACTTTACCATGGTAAAACAGGGCGCTGATTACAGAGGGTATAACAAAACTGAAGTCAGAGAATGCCCAATATATAAATAAAATGTCGGGGGACAGGAGAAAGTTTATTACCTACTAATCAATTCAGATTGCCTAATCCAGAAAGCAGGATGGAGTGAATTCCTCTCACCTTGCTGCCCTCAAGTACATGAGGAGGTCACAGTCATTAACTCCAGGCATCCAGACCAGCTCCTCATGTTGGGTCACAGTGTCACCATCTGGAGAAGGGAATGGCTGCAAATCGGGAAGCTTGGCCTGTAAGACAGGGATGGAAAAGTCACAACCCGGCCCTTCGAAGGGCTGCCGCCGGCAGGCCCTGGGCAGAGAGGCAGCAGCTCGCTGGGTCTCGAGGCATTACTGAATAACAGCAAAACCCTGCGCCACGGAAACCGCCTGCAGCACGTTTCCAGGTCGTTTCACACATGATATTTCACCATGGACTGCTTAATCTCTACTTTCTAAACCAGGGCAAGATCCAAAGATTGAAACAGAAATGGACATGTGTGAGTAAAAAATAAATCAAACAAAAAATGTCTCAGGAGCTTACAGTGCCGCCTTGATAAAGAAAGAAAAAACACACGCATTTCCAATATAACAAGTTTACAAAGAGACATCTACAAATAATGAAATCTCACCTTAGTCTATTTGCTCAAAAATTAAATGAGCTATCCTATTAAATTAATGCTCTTCTCAAGAGAGTCAATATGAGCCATGGTAAACATAAAAAGACACAGAATTGGAGTTACCATAAAAGCAGAGCTGCACTAAATGAAGGTGCAGGAATTAGACGAACAGTGGTTTCAGGACAGGATTGCGTGGGAAGGGGCAGGAAGGAACTTTCTGAGATGACAGAAATGTCTGTCTGGATACGAACTATCACAGTGGACTGAACAGAGTACATTAATATACAAACAGTTCACTGTACGTAAGCACAATAACATTTTTTAAAATATTTGAACATCAGTGCTCAACAACCAAGATTCTAAGTCAGCTCTAATGTAGAGACTCGAACACCTCGAGCGTTTTCTCATCCGCACTCTGCTGGGGCAAAGCAAACAGGTCCTACTGCACCCATCAAAGATCTATGAAAAGTCAACCACATGGAAGACACACATGCTCTTATTTTCTTAAAATTTGAACATGGACACATTAGTCTAATATTTTTAACTAAGAGCTGCAGTTTTAAAGCTCCAGTTCCACAGAACCTAGGCAAAAAATGTAAATGAATTAAGCAGGCTTAGAATAAGGCAACACTGTCCAACAGAAATAAAATGAGAGCCACATAATTCAGTTCAAATATTCTAGCATCCGCATTAAATAAACCACATCCCAATCTGAACCAGCTACATTCCAAGTGCTCAAAGCCACCTGTGGCAGTGGCGGTGGCTCTGGATTGGGCGTGCCAGTATGAGTGGGGAACCAGGGTGAAATGGAGAGAGCTGCCCATCCTGGGAATGCTGCCATTCAGGAACAAGAATCAGTATTTGCGCATTGTCCAATTTTTTCCAAAGTCCAAAATCTTGACTATTATGTGAAATGCTGGTGATTCAAGTTTTTAAAACAACTGTTTGCCAAAACACATCGGTAGGCCATGCAACTCTCAGGCCACCAGTCCGCAGCCTCTGCTTCATGGGCTTCGGCAGCTCTCCATGTGCACCGAGCACCGGCTTTCTCCAGACAAGGGTGCGCTTCTTTGATTTAGTGGCAACTTTCATGACACTTAACTGGGTACCATAATTAGTACTGCTTAATATACAGTGAATGCATTGAAATAAAATTGAAACACAATAGAAATTCCTATCAAAAGATCGTTAACATTTGTACTGAGCTCTGCTTCCCCAGTACCAGGTACAGTATCTAGTGGAATAGCTCTCCAATGATTATTTGTTAAATTAATTAAAAAGTACTACATTTGTGGGGGAGGACCAACCCCTCTAGAGAAAAATAGGCTAGAAAATATAATTAGTTTACAGAAAAGGAAATGCACGTGGCTCTTAATGGCAGGAAAAAATGGTCTACCTCGCTGAGAAGAGAAATATAAGTTAATGACAGTGAGATACCATTTTCATCTATCATGTTAACATAAATCTCAAAGTGTGACAATATACAAGGCTATGCTAAAATGAATGCAAAATGGTACCATCTCTATGGAGGGAAATTTTGTAATATTCTAAGAATTACATATGCACTTTTGCCCTCTAAGCCAGCCAGCCCCCTTTTAGGGATATAAACCAAAGATATGCTGGCAAAAAATATAAAAATGTATATGTACAGGCTATTTATTGCAGCATTACTTGTAATAGTAAATGACTGGAAGCAGCCCAAGTACCCATCAACAGGGGCTGCAGAAGGAACTGTTATGCCCACTCAGTGGGGTCCCATGAAGTGGAAAAGGACACGAGGGGGACTCTGCTGCTTTGGTAGGAGGTAAAGAAGAGGGTACAGATGTGTATACTATGCTACCATTTTTCTAGAACAGAAGGTGGAGGAATATAAATAAGAAGAAATCAGAACCTTAAATTTATCCATCAGCAAGGGAGGGAACATGGGGAGGAGACAGGGATAGAAGGTAGACTTTTGAACTTACTTTGTTTATATATTTGAGTTTGGAGCCATGTAAATACTTTACTAATTATAAAAACAAAATTAAGTTTAATAAACAATAATCCCTTAAAAACTCTAAAGCAAAGTGAAACAAATGCACCTAACTATGCATTGAGTTGGTTCCTCTTCAGGAACTATTTTAAGTAATTTAAAAATGTGTTATTTTGCCTATACAGCCCTAGTGGGGCATATTCTAAGGCCAAAAAAATTAACAGTAAGGTGATGGTTCAATCATATTATTTTTGTCAGTGTGACTACTGTTGTTATGAGCTGTTATATACGTATTACGGGATTAAAGCAAATATTTTTGTTGATGTCATTTAAAAATAAGATTTGAAACATGAGAAGATACAGATTTGGATGAAAGAAAAATAAAATTAATAAAAGGTCTATATAAAAATTTGAATTTGAATTAGAAGTATCAGAAAGAAGCCACGGTATATTTTATCTTTAAAAAAGAAGAAACTCGCCGAAACCGGTTTGGCTCAGTGGATAGAGCGTCGGCCTGCGGACTGAAAGGTCCCGGGTTCGATTCCGGTCAAGGGCATGTACCTGGGTTGTGGGCACTTCCCCAGTGGGGGATGTGCAGGAGGCGGCTGATCGATGTTTCTCTCTCATCGATGTTTCTAACTATCTCTCTCTTTTCCTCTCTGCAAAAAATCAATAAAATATATTAAAAAAAAAAAGAAGAAGAAGAAACTGGCTGGCCAGTGTGGTTCAATGGTTGAGCATCAACCTATGAACCAGAAGGTCACAATTCCCATTGAGGGCACATGCCCGGGTTGCAGGCTCAATCCCCAGTGTGGGGTGTGCTGGAGACAGCCAATCCATGATTCTCTCTCATCATTGATGTTTCTATCTATCTCTCCCTTTCCCTTCCTCTCTGAAATAAATAAAAAATATATTTAAAAAAAAGGAAACTGCTCATTTTTATTAGGTGTGACATATTTTGATTGTTTTGGGTTTTGTTTTTTTTGAAAGAGCTCTTATCTTTGGGATATTTACAAGTGAAGGATACAATTCTGGTTCATTTCAAAATAACAGTGGGAGAGGTGAGAAAACATAAATTAAGTAAGTTTTACTATACCATGTGTGAAAGCTCAGTAATATGAATTAAGGAGGTTTATTGTACTAATCGTTCCCTATTTTTGCATATGTCAATATTTTATCTTATAAAAAAGTTAAAAAATTTAAGAAGGCAAATGTTGCCAATTCATAAAAAGGTCCTCTAATATTTGATGCTTTGAAACATTTCTTTTTGGAAATAAACCATACAGAATACACTTAAAATCTGACATCTGATTTTAAATGAAAGTATACAAAAATCTAAGCATAGTAAATGTGTCATTTCCAAGGATTTAAGCATCTTTACTTAAAAACCATTTTTTCTGTTATGGTAGGGGGGAAAAAATCTGTAAAATAAAACTCTAGTACAATGATCTCAAGACACTGGAAACAAATGGAGGAAGGAAAAAATAGGTGTGAAATACAGTGGGAAGAGAGAGCAGAGAGAGGGAGATGTAATCGAGTGGTCCAGGCTAGGCCTGGATCTCTGGGTTAGAATGAAGGCACAGGACATACGGTGGAGATGGTAGTCAGCCCGACCTAAGAGACCACACCAAGAACAGGGTATACAGCAAGTCCTTTCATCAATGTCATTTCATTACAACATCGATGAGATGCCATAGGAACCTAACTCTCGTGTGGATCAGTCAGCCTATGGTAAACTCGATTTCATTATATGTCTTTTTCATAGTTGCAGAACCTATTAACAATGTTAAGTGAGGACTTACTGTGCCTGAACAAGGCAGACGTTAGGGGAGTGGCCTCTGGCAGCTTCTTCCTACCTGTCTCAGTAATAACCCTAGCTCTGGGATGAGAAGTTTCTTCTAGTAATTAGATGCCCCTTATCATTTCTGTGTTTTGGTTTTAATATTTCTTTACTTCTTATTAATTTCTTTCTCATTATAGAGTTAAAATAGGTTGTTAAAAAATATGCATCACATACAAGAAATACTCAAAACCAGACAGAAAAATGACTAACTAGGCAGATTACTAAAACCTCTATATCCTTATAAGGAGTTGCCTGTATAAGTTGCATGTCTCTAGTATGTGTGGGCCATAGTGACTAACTCCCCAACATCTATTCCAACTGAAATGACAATCATGCTAAACCTATTTCCCTCATGGTTTAGAAATGGACACGTGACCCAATCCATGCCAATGAGATGTGAGGACTAAGGGAGACCTGGGAGAATTTTCTTTGCTTCTAAGGGGAAGAGAAGGATGATTACTTTCTTACTCTCAACATTTGCTGTATTTCACTCATTGTGAGATCCACTGTTATTTTATGTGCATTTAGGAAGGAGACATGCTGCCCATGAAATTATAATTCTACCACAGCATGTACACTGAAGTCTGTCAGAGACAGTAAGATGTGAAGGAGAGAACAGCATCTTAGGATCAGTGAAATTCAGCTCCCAGCCTGCGGAGGAACCGCAGGGGACAGCCACGCACCAGAGTAGCCCCGAGAAGCAGGGCCTGGTCCTGTCTGCCCAGGGTGTGATGTATGTGGGACCATAAAGAGCCAAGGTCGGCCAGAGTTTTCTGCTCCTGCCCATCAAGCACCCTAACTGATAGAGAGATCAAGGAAAGAGATGGCAAACATGACACAGGGTCCTAGTCAAAGGAATGAAACATGAGAGGGCAGAGGTCACAACATGACAAGCTTCTGAGACAAGTATCCTAACCATCTTGACTCTTCTGAAGGAAAGAGCTTTGAAAAAGTTAAAATCAAAGTACTGTTAACTAAATGTTTATGGACGGGTGAATGAATAACAAAATATGGTCTATACATACAATGGACTATTCAGCCTTAGAAAGAATTCCGACACACGCTACAACATGGCTGTATACTGAAGACATGAAGCCCAGTGAAACGAGCCAGGCACAGTGACAAATACTGTGTGGTTCCACTGAGATGAGGTCGGTAGAGTAGGACATGTACACAGACAGAAAGTAGAATTGTGGATGCCAGGGGCTGAGGGACGGGAGAATGGGGCGTTAGTGTTTAGTGGGGACAGTTTCAGTTTGGGAAGATGAAAATTTTCTGGAAGTCGAATGTGGTAATGATTGCACAATATGAATGTACTTAATGCCACTTAATTGTACACTTAAAAAAATGGTTAGAATGACAAATTTTACATTATATATATTTTATCATAATTAAAAAATAAAAGTATGAGGTAATCTGGGGAGGGGGGACCTCTGCATTTATATAAAAATTCCTGTAGAGATAACAACAGTTCCAAGTTGCTGCTCAACAGCATAAAAGGGCCAGCAGAATAACAAGAAATAAAAAACCTATTAAAGAAGCTACTAAAATGCGCTTTACCTGATGGCTAGGACCCACACGAATTTCCCCCTGGGTACTGTTCAGCCTCCTGTCAGGAAAAGAGTAGATTTGGTTAACAAATATAGTTTTGACATAAATGTTCACATATTTTTCAAGGAAAGTAACTCACTTCAAATAAATGAAGTATAACTCAGGAAGAATCCACTATTTCTAATGCTGCCCTGAACTCCCCCACCGCACACATCTGTCTACCTTTTTCTCCTAAAAAGCCATTACTGCAGCCTCCTGTCATTCCTTTACCATCACGCTTCCACGCCTCAGAGGGAGGCGCATGCCTCCTGTATAACCCCAATAGATGCTTCTCTTTTCAATACATTTCAGGATGTCCTACAGTAAACCTTACTGAAATATAAACAAGATAACTTATGGTTCCTCGCGCACACACTGGATCATTCACTCATTCATATATTCGACAAATATTTATTAAGTACCAACCATAAGCCAGAAATTGTCTTAGGTGTTGGGGATAAAGCAATGAACAGAACGATGTCCTTGCCTTCTTGGAACTTACATTCTAATTCAGGTAGAAACAAGCAAACAAAAACAAATAAATAATAGGTCAGACGATGATAAGGGCCAAGGAATGAAGTAGATGATAAATGATGAACTATTTTTACAGTTATTTATACAGGACAGTCACAAAAGATCTTATTAATAAAGTGAAACTTGCCCTAGCCGGTTTGGCTCAGTGGATAGAGCGTCGGCCTGTGTACCAAAGGGTCCCAGGTTCGATTTCAGTGAAGGGCACACACCTTGGTTGCAGGCTCCTCCCCGGCCCAGGCCCTGGTTTGGGGCTTGTGCAGGAGGCAACCAATCAATGTGTTTCTCTCACATCCATGTTACTCTCTCTCTTTCCCTCTCTTCCACTCTCTCTAAAAACCAATGGAAAATATCCTTGGGTGAGGATTTAAAAAAGCCAAACACAAAATAAAGTAAAACTTGAGCAGAGATGAAAAAGATGGGAGGGAATGAGCCCGGCAGGTCTTTGAGGTGGAAGGGCTTGCCTCATTCTTCGTTGTTGTTGTTGTTGTTACATAAATTAACTCATTTGTTACAGGCCATCAATGTTTCAAATTGTGGCGCTTCCCCTGGTCTCTGCATTCCTTGTCTCCGGAGGCAGACTTCCCTGGTAGGCAGAGGGGCTGGTGTGGTGCAGGCACCGCCAGCTGCTGTTTCCATGCAGGAGCCACAGTGCCAGGTCCCCCAGCTCCTCTCATCTTGGTTTCGCCACAGGAGTAAGTGTCCTTGGCATTCTGGTTCATGTCAATTCTCCTCACCATCTTCCTGAGGGAGGCGCCATATGGGCCCCATATTTACCAACGATGTGGACCTTCTTGGTGCGGTCACCACAGCCAGGGCTATGCCATTCTTACTGCACTTGCAAGGCCCACCCTCCCTTGCTCCAAACCTAACCATCCAAGTTCCTTTTAAAAGCCACTGTTCCCAATAAGCCTTTCTGGATGTCCTCCCCATTTCACTTCACACTCCCACAGAAGTGTAGGGAGCCTTCCCCTCTCCACCCCTTTATGGAATATTCGCTGAGTATCTTCTCTTGTCCCAGGCCTGGCACAGGCCACTTACTGGGTGCACCGCGGAGAAAAAGAAATACAGTCCGGGCCCTCCCAGAGCTCGCAGTTCCCAGTTGCCCGTGTGTGACACCAGGAGCCCTCCTGTGCCAGCGACCGGCCTCTGTGGGTTACAGTCACCATGAGCGGGCCAGTGCCAGGGGAAGGCGTTAGACAGCGGGGCTGCTAGTGCACTTCTGCCTGCGTGAGCTGAAGAGCAGGGTCAGGCAGCAAAGGCCCGGGGAGGAAGCACAGTCTCTCGTTTTTAAATGTGGATTTGATAGGTTCACTGTTATGTTTGAAGTTGTTACAGTGAATGGAAAACACTTTTATTTCCTTCAGAGGCCTTGGGTCCAGCACTCCCTTCTTTAGTCCAATTTTTCTCATGAAGAGTCGTATTTTGGCAATGGTGGCCAGTAGATATGGCAAAGGAGAGACAAGTAACAAAAAGATGTGTGGCCCAGTACTCATGGGCTGATGACCCACCTACCAGGGGAGGTAGCGTTTATCCATGAGCACAAAACATGTCAGAAGAAACAGAGTATAAAATTGATATGGGGAGTGGCCAGAATTAGGCAGGCTTCAGGAAAGGGGGTGGGGGGGCACGAGGCTGCAAAGGCCGCAGGCGAGAGGGAGGGATGTGGTGGGAAGAAAACGTGCATGAAGTGCTGGCTTTAAAATGTAAGCCCCATCTTACATTTTAGTGTCTTCAGCAGGCAAATGACACGCTGGGAAACAGAAGCTAGAAGATAGATTGTTCAGGACGGTATGTGGAAGAACCCATAGGCCAGAAGGCTGTTTTAATCACCAACTGCTTTAAGGAAAACAAGCAGCAGCGTTACCAATTTCCCTTCTGACTTATCTCTTCATTTCGTAATCGTAACTAGCTATGAGCAAAACTAGCTGCCAAAGCTCTCCCCTTTATTTCTAAATACTTCGCAAATGCTTGCTTGCCTTCATGTAAGTTGAGCCAAAATGTATCATCTCAGAAAGCTTCAGCCACAGCCCATCTAGCAATCTGTACCCACAGCTCAACTCTCAGGTTGTTCTAAAACGCCTGTGTCATGCCAAGCTTCTCAAGGGGTCACTTATGAAAGCATTTCCTGTTACTGCTACATACACTGCTAAGGCCTTCAGAATTCTAAGACAAACATTCCTGGGTCATTTTATTTTAATGCCTCTTTTTATTTTTTGTGTTATTTTCTTTTAATAAACCAATATCATATTTAGCTTTAAAAAAGTACAATAATAAAAACAAGCCCCCAAATGCCTTATTGAATAGAATAATTCATATCTTGCTTATTGGTATAAAAATGGAGGCTAATCATTATTCATGCTGCTAATAATGACACAAGTGAGGCAAAAAAGTGTGTTGGGGTATCTTAAGGGTCTAAATTGAAAACGTTTTTTCTCTTTTATGATTATATTCATGAAGGTTACTGTAAGGTGAGTAGGTAAAAAGTACAAAATAAAGCTAAAACAAAGAACCTCTTAAAAAACATTTAAAAATCAATTTTACAACAAAAGCATTTTTTTTTAATCCTCACCTGAGGATATTTTTTCCCACTGATTTCCCGAGGGAGTTGAAGGGAGGGAGGGGGGAGAAGGAGAGAAGGGGAGAGAGAAAACATTGGTTGCCTCCCATATGCACCTTTTCCAGGTCTGGGGAACCTGCAACCAAGTTATGTGCCCTTGAACAGGAATGAAACCCGAGATCCTTCAGTCTGCAGGTCAACACTCTAACCACTGAGCCAAACCAGCCAGGGCAACAAAAGCATTTCTTTATCATACGCAACTTTCAAATATTAGGATTTCACACGAAGAGACACAACAGTTACTATTGAGCAGGTTAGGACCTTAGGTAAGCAGACATTGACATTAGCTACCATATCCAGGAACTCCCAAATATAGAATAAATGGCAGAAATATTTTTTAGGTCCAAGATAAAAAGATAGCAACACAACCCATTAGAGAAAACGGTCTGCATCCGACAGAAAAACTGTCAGAATATGAACTAAAGATGAAAGGCAAGAAGGAGGCTTCATGGGAAGCTGTCAGTGTCCAGCTGCTCTGAAATCCGCAGAACCATCCCCACCCTCCCTTCTCTGATAGCATCCAAGCTCTGCATTCAATCAGACATTCCTCCCCACTGCCCCACTGCTCCCTTCTTCCCGAACGTTCCTTTTGTGGCTCACGCTGCACTGTTAGAGGACGACAGTCCACTCTGTGGACATTTCCTACCTCCAGCCACGCTGAGACTGTCAGCTTCTAGAGTACAAGAACTGAGTTTTAATTCATTTTTTAAAATCTCTCCCTCCAGCCCCCAGAGTCTAACACAGTCCCTGTCTGGCATTATTAAGCATTCAGGACAAATTACAAATTCCTTGGCTGCATAAATATCTCTGGACTACTAAGATGTAAAACTTGACAAAAACCACCAGGAATTATTATTTAAATGTAATATTGACAGCTTGCAGAAAACACTCAATAATCATATGCTCAGACTTTTTGGTCTCAGAACCCTTTACATTCCTTTTTTTTTTTTTTTAACAGTACAAAATTTGTATATTTAGAATTAGCCAGCTGGACTCAGTTTAGATCATCCCAATTTTGTTGCCAACATCCAAAGCATCAGTCAAACCTACGCCTTCTTTCCCCCATCAGGCTTGATCAGGGTGTTGCCCTTGGCCATGTCAGTGCCACAGGGCTTCTTCACAGCCTGTCTGACCTGGTGCTTGTTGGCCTTGACATCACAATGGACACAAGTGTACTGCTGTGTCTTCTCTCTTCGCCATGGCTGACTCGGGAGGGGGAATCTGACGGTGGTGCAGTGGTCAAGCTTGTTTCTCCCGGGAGTGCTCTTCCGAGGATATCTACGCTGCCGTCGCAGCCTCTTTGGTCGTAGGACGGTGGGTGGCCTGCGTATCTTTCTTCTGTGTGGCTATGGACGCCTTTCAGCACTGCTTTCTTTGCCTTCAAAGCCTTTGCTTTGGGTTTGACTTTGGGTGGGGCAGCTTCCTTATTCGATTCAGTGCCATCTTCATAAAAAGCCCCTTTACATTGCCCAGCCAGTGTGGCTCAGTTGGTTGAGCACTGACTGTCCCATGCACCAAGAGGTCATGGGTTCGATTCCCAGTCAGGTAAGCACATGACGGGTTGTGGGCCCAATCCCCAGTAGGGAGCATGCAGGAGGCAGCCAATCCATGTTTCTCTCTCTCTCTCCCTTTCTCTCTAGAATTAATAAAAACATATATAAATTTTAAAGCCCTTTTACATTCTTCAAATTACTGAGCATTTCAAGTAAGTAGTGTGGACGAAAGAGGGCCACATGCTAACCTGACTCACTCAGGGAAGGCCTGCATGACGGCCTTGCAAACTCAAGAGACCAGAAGTAACCACAAAGGATGGTCTGAAATTCAAACCTTTTAATTAAAAAGCAGTTTATAGTGGGTCATGACCTAGGCCAGGATCTTCCCTGACAAAGATCAGCTTGGATCTTTACTGGGCCTATTGTCTCTTTGCATCTAAAATGACCTACCTGTGGAATGTCAGAGTAACTTGTAACTTCCCTTTTTCTGGACCCCTCAGGGCACAACAAATGGCACCAGGCCTAAGAATACAACTTCCCTGGTTAGTTATCTTGTTAATTGTTGATTGTTAACTATTCTGTAACCCCCACCACCACCTATGTAAAAAATGTGTCTGTCATTTCACTTTTTAGCCAATCCCAGAGCCCCCCCCTTTGCTTTCTCCCACTTCCCTAATCTATCACCAGTGGATTTCAGTAATTTACTTATATCTCCTCCTTTGACTGTAATGTATAAAACAAGGTGAAAAAATGCCATTCTCCATAGCACTATCTCAGTATGTTGAGATTCTACTTCCTGGCAATTGTCGACAGTTTGGCTCAAATAAACTCACAAAAACCCAAATTCTTTACAGGTTTGAATTTTTTTTTTTTTTTTTACATTAACAGTAGTATTTTTGAGAAATTTCAAAATATTTATTGATTCATTTAAAGCAATGAGCTCATTACATATTAACATGCATAACATTTTTTTATGAAACAGGACTGTACTTACACACACACAAAAACAGTGAAAATAAAGGCATTCTTTTACATTTTTACAAATCTCTTTAATGGAAGACAGCTGCATTCTCCTATCTGTTTCTACATTCAATCCGTTGCAACATGCTTTGGTTAAAGTATGTGAGGAAAATCTAGCCTCGTACAGATATATAACTGGAAAAACAAAGAATATTTTAACACATTTTTTGGTAATTACGGATATTCTTTTTGATACTACACCAAAACTCAACAAGTAATTGTTTCTTAAAGGTTTTTGCACAATATGAATCTAAAACCTCACTACTGATCTTTTGGACTATTTTATTTATCTATTTTCAAGCTTGTGGGTTCACAGAAGCTATCAAGCTCAAAGTGGTGGGTCCAGTTTCTCAAAATTCTAATTTTTCCTCTGAAGCTTAAACCTTAGCACTGGCAAATACGATCAGTTGTTTTCCTTGAAATGGCAGGTCTACTTCCTCCACTTTCAATAAAGTGTCTGCCAGTTACCCAAGTCTGAACAACCCGTTTGTCTGTCTGTTTTTCTTTTCTTTGTTTAATCTTTATTGTTGAGAGTATTACAGAAGCGCCCCCCCCACACTTCCCCCCTCCGCCCGGTTCCCGCACTGCCCACCTCAGGCCTTCACCACCCCACAGTGTGTGTCCATTCTTTCACATGAAAATGGTGCGCTGTGAACAAAATGGCTCTGGAAGCTTCTGAACAACAGCCCGCGCCCTCTGGTCACTTCCCATTTCCTCCCCAAAGAACGTTACAAAGACAGACTTCAAGGTTGGGATTTGATAAAATCGATAATGGGGTCCACAAACCACTTTGCGAAGTGCTGCTTATGAACAATTCTGAACTTTAGAAAATAGTGAAGGCTGAAATGGAAAAGGCCCCTAATCTGGAAGATTCCAGGGTTCTCTGTCCATTGGTAGCACAACAGCTAACAACTGAGTGCTCTACAGTATCATCTATTTTTATATACTAATTCATTTAATTCATATCTTGAAAGTAATGGAAGTATTAGTAGTGATATTTACAGAGGTTCAGATCTCATTCTATCTTGTGTTTAAACAAGAGCTACATACAGGTTTCTGCTTGATATACAGCATTGCTTAATGAACACAGTGGGTACCTGCCAAGCCAAGGTGAATTCAGAAAGGAAAATCCAGACCAAGGCCAGTGAAAATCCCAGGAAAGCCAGGTAAGGGATACCACACATGAAAAAAGAGACAGAGACGGAAGTCACACCACAGGATAGCGCGGGCCACACCTATGTACACCTTTATCCTTGCCGCAGGGCTTTTCTACAGTGTCTTAAATTCAGGTATCTTATAATTATACTAGGGGCCCGGTGCACGAAATTCGTGCACTGGGGGGGGGGGTCCCCCCAGCCCAGCCTGCCCCCTCTCACATACTGGGAGCCCTCAGGGGTTGTCCTAGTGACAGCTTAGACCCGCTCCCTGCTCCCCTTGGGGATAGGGCCTAAACCGCAGTCTGGCCTCCCTTGGTGGGAGGTGACTGGGCTGATCAGGGGAAGGCACCAGCCCCATCACCCCGCTGCTGCAGCCACTGCCAGTCACCGCAGCCACCAAGGTGTTTTCATCAACACGGACTCCCATCCCTTCACCATGAAAAAATGACAACTTTCTTTAGGCATTTTCAAGATGTGTCTTTCATATAATAATAATTTATTATTTTTTTTTAGCCTCACCTGTGGATATGTTTCCATTGATTTTTAGAGAATGTGGAAGAGAAAGGGAAAGACAGAGAGAAACATCAAAGTGAGAGGAACACTTTGATTGGTTGCCTCCTGCATGAGCCCTGACCTGGGCCCCAGCCAGGGAGGAGCCTGCAACCTAGGTACATGCCCTTGGTCAGAATTGAACTCAGACCCTGCCATCAGCAGGCCAAGGCATTATCCACTGAGCAAAACCGGCTAGGGCAGGATATGACATTTCTTAGCCCTCCAGCAGCGGACCTTTGTTTTTTTTCGCCAGGAGTGTGGTGAAGAACCCTAGATCACCTTTTTGTATTCTTATTACCCAAGTTACTAAGAATATTACCAGAGGCATACAGGGAGCTTAACCAATGAGCGGTCAGAAAAGGTGTTTCCTCTGTAGTTCACACCTATCGCCGGCTTGCCCTCCCCTCCGCCCTCTCCACCCCAGGCCTGGGCAGGGGACCCCGATCTCCCCCCATCACCAGCTCCGCCCTCACCCAGGCCTGATGCCTCGGCCAGAGGCGTCGACCCCCATCACCCTCTGATCGCCAGAGGTGTCAGGCCTGGGCAGGGGACCCCCAGACCCCTTTGATTGCCGGCTCCGCCCCCTGCCCAGGCCTGACGCCTCTGGCCCAGGCATTAGGCCTGGGCAGGGGAACCCCATCTGTCTCCAATCGCCAGATCAGCCCCTTGCTCAGGCCTGACGCCTTGGCCAGAGGCGTCGACCCCCATCACCCTCCAATCACCGGTTCCGCCCCCCACCCAGGCCTGATGCCTCTGGCTCAGGCGTCAGGCCTGGGCAGGGGACCCCCATCTGCCCCCCGATCACCAGCTCCGCCCTCATCCAGGCCTGACACCTCCGCCAGAGGCATCGACCCCCATCACCCTCCGATCGCCAGATCGGCCCTTTGCCCAGGCCTGATGCCTCCGCCAGAGGTGTCAGGCCTGGGCAGGGGACACCCAGACCCCTCCGATTGCTGGATCGGCCCCTCACCCAGGCCTGACGCCTCCACCAGAGGCGTCAGGCCTGGGCAGCGGAACCCCATCTCTCCCCAATCACCAGCTTCTGGGCGGCTTCTGGGACCGGCCTGCGGCCCGGGATGGCAGCTCGTGCTGGCGGCTGCGCTGCCCCGCCCTGCCTGCATATGCAAATTAACCACCATCTTTGTTGGAGGTTAATTTGTATATCGTGCTGATTAGCCAATGGGAGGCGTAGTGAAGGTACAGTCAATTACCATGTTTGTCTATTATTAGATAGGATGGTAAACACAAGCCAAATAAAGCTAAGCAAATTCTATATATTTCTAATCTAATCTTAAGGATGACCTTGTAAGGTAGGTGTTACTGTTACCTGCCTAGATAAGGAAACTGAACCTAAGAGAGGTTAACAAATTGACAAAGGTTACACAGATAACATATGGAAAAACCAGGATTCGAACTCAAGTTCAGTTAATGCCAAAGTCAGAACTCCCAATCACAGTCCCATCTGGCAGTGTTAAGTTACTGAACCAAAATTGCACAATTACTTCCAAATAGAACCAGTATGAGAAGCCATGTCCATTTCTCTAATTTAAAGACAAAATAATAAAAAAGAGGTTTCTTTTTAAGTTTGAAAATCATGTTAGAAAAGAAAACCTATCAAAGTTAAAGGCCAATTTATGTACCATTATGACAATGGCAAAATTACAGAAGTGGAGAACAGATTAGTGGTGACAAGGTGTTAGGAATGGTGAAGGAGAGGGTAGGAAAATCTTTGTGATGATGGACCAGATAGAGCGACATTATGGTGGTGGTTACACAAAGCTACACTTGTGATGAAATGGCACAGAACCATACACACATTGTACTGATGCCGATGTCTAAGGATTGCTATTGCCCTACATCATATAATGTACCTTTGGCGGGGAGTGACAGAAGGGTGCAGGGCAGCACAGCAACTGCCTGTGCACCTAAAAAATTCCAAGTTTTTAAAAAGTCAAAAGAAGAGGTTAGCTGAGTACAGCATTACAGGCAAACTAGGGATAAGAAAGAAGCCAGACATGAGAAAAGCTGATTAAATGACAAATAGAATACCCCCAAAATATACCATAGACAGCTGGACAGTAAGTAAAGAAAGAATGCCATAGTTAATGAGCATAGTTAATGATTCAGGAATTAACTCGTCACATATTACTTTCTTCTCTGTGTTTACTACAGGATCTCTGGTATGGGTCATCCTTTTTGAGAAATCCTTAACTGTGAATCATACTTTAAAAAAAAATTGTCACCATCCTTACCGGTAAGGAGAAATTTCTCTGTGTGGCTAATGTAAATAATATATGTTTTTCAAAACACCTGAGACTCAGTCCTCATTATTCTCCAAATCTTTGCTTTGGAATATGAAAAAATAGTCCCAGACGCCAAATTACAAGAATAATGGTAAGTCATTGTGTTTACTCCTTGAGTATTAAAAAAGAAAAAGGGAAAGAAATTCATTGTTTATAAAATCGGATACAAAAGAAACCAATGTAACAAAGCAGTATCCATGGCAACTACAACTTAATATTTCAGGCCTCTTCAGCTGCAGTGGATTAAATAAAATGACAAGATGTTCCCTTTGAAAAGTAACCTGTTACCATGGAAACATTTTAGTCTAAGAAGTAAACAGGGAATGGACAGAAAGGAGCAGGAAGCCTGCAACTGAATATCAAAAAGGGAGCCGCATCTATGCCAAGGGATGAGAAGGCTGGCTGGCAGACCCGAGAGGTTAGCTGGAGAGGGGAGCCTGCCCGGACAGAATCACTTCTTCATCCTAATGAGAGGGGGTGGCACTGCAATATCTCTACATGAGCATGGTAACTGCCTGGGACAAGGACCTGAGTCCATGGGGGGTGAGGGGGGAGAAGGGACGCGGACATGGGGCTCAGGGGAAATGACACGAGTTAGCAGAACAGAGGCCCCTGGAGGAGCTGGCATGACTTCCCATCATAACCCAGACATGGACCCCACCCCAAACACAGCATAACAGCAGTGTGGCCTTTGGCACATTCCCAAAGGCCTGGTAACTCTCAAGTCAGACCCCTGCCCTGTGGCTAATGTCATGTGAGAATGAAACACTGTACAATATCCCTTTACCTGTCCTTCAGATGGCAAGGCACAGAGAGCAGATCATTCTTATCTTTTCTACAGTGTGTTGAGTTAAGCAGAAGGACTGACATGAAATCAACAAAAAGACCAGAAATTCCACTACCTCATTCAGAAAGTGACAACAGAAATGGACTGTGGGTCAGAATTAAATACACCAAATTTTAGAAAAATAGTAAGGCAATTATCAGAATTTCTTTTTATTTATTTTTAATTGTATTTTTTAAAAATTGATTTCAGAGAGGAAGGAAGAGGGACAGAGAGATAGAAACATCAATGATGAGAGAGAATCATGGATCGGTTGCCTTCTGCACGCCCCACACTGGGGATGGAGCCCACAACCCGGGCATGTGCCCTGACCAGGAATAGAACCAGTAACTTCCTGGTTCATTAGGTCTATGCTCAACCTCTGAGCCACGCCGGCCGGGCAGAATTTCTTCTTTTTAGAAGGGTGCGGGCAGGCGTAAAGATGACGCTAATGCCCGGCCGCAGTGGCCGAGTGGCTGAGCGTCGGCCTATGAATCAGGAAGTCACGTTCAATTCCCGGTCAGGGCAAAGGCCTGGGTGGCAGGCTCGATCCTCAGTGTGGGGTGTGCAGGAGGCAGCTGGTCAATGATTCTCTCTCCTCACTGATGTTTCTCTCTCTCCCCCTCTCCCTTCCTCTCTGAAATCCATAAAAATATATTTTTTAAAAATGAGGCTAATGAGGTGGGAGACTGGAATAGTGTGCAAAGTTTCTCAGATTTGTCCAACATGAACACGTATTTCTAAAGGAGTCTTTAGCAAGTCTGTGATTTCTTTAAAGTCTAACATAGTATCTTAAAAAATCATGTAAATTTTATATTCTATTCCAGAACATATTCTCATTCATTTTAAGATAGAAAATATTTTCCCTAAATCTGAATAAAACCACCATGTTTTGTACATCCTACCAGGATGCCCCAGGACTTTGGCACCCACTACTGGGAGGGGGGGGCTGGCAGACACGCCTGAGTCTAGATGCTCAGGTGCAGGGGAAGAACACAGACTTCAGAGTCAAATGAGCCTGGATGAAAATTTTAGTACCAAGGTTCTGTTAGCTCTAAGAGTGACTGTGAAGACTTAATCCAATCTCTTTGAACCTTAGTTTCCTCATCTACACAACAAAGTTCTTAACGATGACACCTGCGAGGCTGCTATAAAAATAAAACTCATCTATGGAAGGAAGCAGGCACCACTCCTGTCGCACAGTAGTCATTACTATTACTGGCTGCAGGGCCGGCAGGGAGAACAGAAGCTAATTCCTCTATTCTAAGTTCCCAAAGCAATACCTCTCTATCCTTCAGCCCTTATCACAGGCATAATTTTATATTTATTTTGTGTGATTATTTCTTTCAATGGATGCCTTGCTCTTTAGAATAAAAGCACCATATGGATAGGAATCAAGTCTGTTTTTAGCTCTCCATTATATCCCAGAGCCCACTGGCACCCACTAAATATATTTTAAATGAATAAATGACTCCAAATTTTTAACTAAATTATTATTTAGCTACCGATAGCCACTAAACATTTTGTTACAAAATCCAATCAAGTCACTTGTAACAGAAGGCTAGCCCTCCAAGCAAAATTAATCTGAAATAGGGTTGATAAAGTGCCCAGCAGAAACAAAATTCAGCATTCATTCAAAAAAATCAAAAGAAAAAAAGAGAGTCACCAGTTGAAAGAGTTAATGTTCCAAAATTCATACACAAATGCAAAGATCAAGACAGGAACTCCTCCAAAAACCAGGATCACAGTATTCTCTGATGGAAGTCCCGTAGTGGCCATCTAACCCAGTCCTCCAGCTTCACAGAAGAAACCAGGACTGGAGGAGATAAAGGCGCTCTTTTGAGGGATTCTAGGCCATAGAAGCAGCTATCCCTCCATAGGGGCCCCTATATATCATTCAGATTCCAGGCTAAGAGTTTAGGCATTGGCCGAGGAGTAGGAAGAATTTCCATGCTGACAATAAGATGCAGTAAACATGGCATCTACACAATAATATTTAACATCACAAAACGTGATAAAAAAAAAGTTAAACAACATGTAAGAAAGAATCTGGTTTCAAAGTGCTGCAATGACTCTACTCCACTGTCTAAATGTCTTGTCTGGCCCCGGCCATTACACAGCAGCATGCAGTGGCCGCCATGGCACATGGCTGCATCCCACCTCAAGTTCCTTCTGAGTTTTACTGTCATCACTGGCAGCAAAGAAGGAAATGGCTGCTAAGGACCAGAGCCCACCACAAAGCTGCACGCACATATATATCTGATGCTTTAGAAAACCAACTTATTTTCAAAATCCCACTGTTACTGAAAATAATTTATAAAGCAGCAGTATTTGAAGATTAAGCCAATCTCCTGACCAGAAATGTTGCTGATTTTTTGCATATTGAAATTAAACTTTATAATGAACAGAAATGGAGTGTCCCCAGAAAATTAGAGACTTTGGACCAAATAAGCAGCTCTACAATACACATCTAAATGTCACTTTGTTCCTACTGGGAAGCCTCTGAAAAATGCTATAAAAATATGACCATAGCCTTCTTCTTCTTCACTACAGTGGTGAGCATATGGCGGGGGTGGGGGGTGGGGGTGGGGGTGAGGGTGGAGAGAATCTAGCAGCACCTCTGGTGGCAACACAAGCATTAATACACACACACACACACACACACACAGAGAAAGTGGTAAGAAAAGAACAACATTGAACGCTAAACGCACCAAATGTTATGCAATATGGAAGTAAAACTTCTCTATAAAGATATTCAAGAAGTGTAAAGAAAACTATAAACACCCAAAGAGCATAAGAAAAAGAGATCAGTAAATGGTGGTTAAACACATTGGTCACTAACTTAACTTACCATTAATTCCTAACATAATTCTTAGCATTGTTTTCATTAATAAGGTTTTTGAGAGAACCATACCTACAAAGGATTGTAGAGTTGGCCTTTGAATTAATAACAATAATACACTGAGCAACTATATGTCAGACACTTTCATAGTTTTTATCCAATCTTAATAACAACGGTAAGAACTATTGTTTATCTCTATATTACCCAGGAGAAAACAGGTTCAGGGGAGGGAAGGAATTCATCCAATGTCACAGCTGGTCCAATGTCATTTATGAGGTGGAATGTGAACTGTGCCTCTAACTCCAAATCTAGGCTGTTCTCTTACCGTAGATGCCACTCATTTATGCAACATATTTAGGCTGGAGGCCCATTTGTCAGGCACTTTCCTGGGAACTGAGGCTAAAGAACAGACATGGTCCATGCCCCAAAGCTTAGAATCTAATAGGGAAGATAATCAACCAAATGATCACAAATAAATGTATAGATCAAATAATTCTGAACTATAGAAATAATGTCTAATAACCCCAATGAATTTGAATAAACTATTTTAGCTTAGACCGAAAGTAGTAGAGTATACATCATGAGACTAGGTTAGCTTTAAAGATATGTTCAAGAACCTATATCCCCTTCTATCAGAAACTACTCAATACAGATGACTCCAGTTTGGGCGGAGATTCATGATGATATCCAGTAGAAAATGTGCTATTTTCTATCTCATTCTGATACTGTGAAGTACAACAGGAGGGGGGCAATGAGCTACAATGAAACGAACTAGCATGTTTTCAATGTCCAGGCAACACAGACCCTAGACAACTTCACTAACCAGGAGAGTAACTTTCCAAGTGCTATTCCTCCATCTCTACCATCACCTGACAAGCAAGCACACAAACCCCAAACCAGAGGATGACTGACCAGCAAATAACATTCCCAAAGTATTTTTTCCCAAGACAGGAACATACAGAACAAACACTTATCACGCAAGACACAGCTCTAGCGACTTACTTTATTGGATTTGAAACACAGACATTGGACTCTTAACAAAGGGTTCTGTTCCCATAGTCCGTGGTCAGCAAACCGCAGCTCGCGAGCCACATGCGGCTCTTTGGCCCCTTGAGTGCGGCTCTTCCACAAAATACCACGTGGGGGCGCACACGTACAGTGCGATGGAAACTTCGTGGCCCATGCACAGGAGTCGGTATTTTGTGGAAGAGCCACACTCAAGGGGCCAAAGAGCCGCATGTGGCTCGCGAGCCGTGGTTTGCCGAGCCGCAGTTTGCCGACCACTGCATCACCAGAGTAACTATTAAGTCCTCACCATCTAAACAGGCAGCTGCACTCAAGCTCCACAAATACACATTTTATGAGGCCAGACCAGGCCAGCCAGACAAGGGGGAAGAACCTGGCCAGAGTTGATTCAGCTACAAGGAGAGCTTCCTTGTTCACATTTTATTTGCTAAATGTAAAATAAAATAAAAAAGTTTGAGAAGAATGAAAGATCCTAGAACAGAAAGGTAGTTCCACAACTGTTTCCCCAGTAAGTGTTCTCCTAATTTAAATAATGCGTTTTCTAAATAAACCTGAACCTTCAGTCCTGCAAGGATCCCACTTGTGAATGACCAACAAGTACTCACTTCCCAGTGTCTCTGAAGAAAGGACAAATGCAGACTTAGAAGAGTAAATGTGCTTCTACACAGAGTGAATAAGACACAGTCCCGAAGCACTGCTATCTGGTTTGGGGGAAAGTGGGTATCTGCTCCAAACTCCCAAATGCAAATCATAATAGAAGAAAATAAGTAAATAAAATCAGAGTAGGAAGCCAGCTCTCACATGAATAAAAAAAGGGATTAAAAACCAGTAATAAATGTGCTAACCCTATATTACTCCTGCATAATCCATGTGCTTAATCGCAATACTAAAACTTAACCTGCTAGGAGCCAGATTACACTTCAGCAATATCTTCAGTGTCTAGAATGCACTATTAGCTTTTCCAAAACTGTCCGTCAAAATCAAGGGCCTCCTCTTGTCACTTTTTCTCTACAGGAAGAATTTCTCCCTGTGTCATCCTATGAGTTTTTCAGTTGCACATTCATCTGTAGTTGGCTTCCCTTCAGCCCCAGAAATGCACAAAACTAAGTGTCACTTCAGTTTTTTCCCCAACCTTCTCAAAAGAAAGAGGAACAACTAATACAATGTAAACACTTCACTTAGTATTTACTGGGGTAAGACTTCAACTTAGGTAGGCTCCCTAAGTTGACCACAGTGACAGCCATCTTTCTGAGCCTCATCTGCAAACAGGACACACACCAAAAAGAATTTTTGGTCTGGAAAAGACGGGTGTCCATCCCCATCAAGCTGTGGGCACAAAGCGTGGCCTGGTCAATGCCTCCACTTCAATAGGCATCAACTCCTCTCTTTACTCCTCTCTACAGAATTCGCAGGTCACACAACAAAAAGACACATACACAAGTGCCATCCTCTGCTAAAACAAAACAAGTAAACAAAATACCTGGAATCTCAACGGCTAGCACACATGTCACTGCATAAAGTTTTTTTTAATTGCCAAGAAATTTTCCAGGCAACTGGATTGCTTCCTTTTGAAGCACTGACAGTAAAAAGTGGTGTGACATAACTTTTCATTTATTTAAAAAATCCATTTTAAGGTGATACTGTTGCAACCATAATCCGTAACTTTCCCCTGCATACGTCAAAACATGTGCACTATTTCATTTTCACATGTCACGAAAGGATTACAAGAATTATAATTTGCTCTGGCAAACAGGCTCTCCATCAAAACAGGTTCCACCCACCTTCAAAGCAACCAATAGCTGCCCACCTACCACCCTCCCTGAAACACCCAAACAGAGCTGCTCTGGGCCCAGGCATTGCTAGCGCAGCAGCCTGCAGGTTTGCTCTGCAGGTGCCTGAAGGCAAACGAGCTCAGCACAGGGCACCCAGCAAGACTTAGGTTAAAACTACACCCAGAGGAAGAGATGAGAAGAGGACCGGGACAGGGGACCCACAAGGTTCCCCATTTGCTTTAATGCATCTCCGGGTAGACCCCATCCTTAGCTCTGATTGCACGCTTCACAACACCACCTACGTGGCCAACCGGGGCTGAATTAAAGGCTCTCAGGAACATGCACTATGAATGATGAAATGATTCATAAACATCTTCAAAGTGAGAAAGAGCAGCAAAAAACATCCCTGTCTCGGTGAGGCCAGAGGAAGATTAGCCTACCTGCAGGGGCTGAATGGATCATCCATGACTAACAGAAGCTCTGGTGAGTCTAGCTGCCTCCCTGATCTCTCTTACAGCTAAAACTCTGCCCTTTTCTACTCTAACAACTCAAAATGGAGGCACATGCAGTCTGAGAGACCTCATAGAGCTTTCACTGAGCGTGTGCTATGACCTAAGCCTTCACGCAGAACGCAGAAACTTCCCCCTCACACTGACAGGACTGAGCATGTGCTGTGACCCTCCCTCATCCATACACTGTCTCTCAACGCAATCAATCTCAACCCTGCTGTTTCCGTAAATAAAGCCCAGCCAACAGCCTCTGCAGCTTCTCCCGCATACCAAGCTAGTGTGCAGGGAAGTGGGGCCTTCGAAAGGGGATCCGAGACAGCCGACACGGCGACTCAGCGAGCAGTGCCACTGAGAGGCTTCCGAAAAATGCCTTGTTCTGTCAAGACAACAGCAAGTTTTGTCTTTAAAAAATAATAACAACTTGTGGTTTTAAATAGCAAGATCTTCAAAAAGAACAAAATAAAAAAAATACACTATGCATAACTATACAAGATTAGTTAACAGAAACACGGTGGCACATTTAAAAACATTTAAAAATAAACCATCACAGCAGTAGCTACTTAAGGGGAGCAACCCCACAAATTTCTTTCTGAAAACTTCAAAACATTTAGGAAAAGGACACAGGAACAATCCTGGCAAAGCTGTGGAGTGCTGGATACTGCACAGCTACAAACACAACGCAGGTGGGGAGATGGTACAGGGAGCAGAGTATCTAAACCACCTTATTCTATGCAAAGAGCTTCATCCCCTTTAGATAAGAAGTCTAAGATCTCCCCAAATCATAAATAAAAACATTTCCTACAGTGATCTGCAGCCAGTCAGCAATGTCTAACTTAAAGAATGTATTTCTAATAGTAAGGACAGGGAGGTCCAAATCCAGAGGTTGAAGAACACCCTGCCACCAGCATCCGACATCCACAGATGTGGCGGTCTCCTGCCTCAGAACTCAGGCACTTCTTCAGAACACTGCCCAGGAAGCTGAATTCATTCAACGGTAATCAGAAAGGATTGCTAAAGCCATGTAAGCAAGGCCACACAATCCTAGTCGTATTGAGCACTATGATGTATTCCTATTGCCCACAGTACCAGCCAAGGCATTTTCTGTTAAAATCCTTAAAAACACATTCATGCCCTCTCTCCCAAACTCCTCCTCCAAAATAAGGCAAACTGGGCTGTCAGCCATATAAGAACCTGAGGTCTGGATGTGTATGTAGTCTGAGTTTTTGCAAACTAAGAGATGATTATTTATATTATGACTTAATTATAATTTAAGAAAAAGAAAGACCATGAATGCCCTAAAATGTATAACGGATGAGACAGGGTAGGAAAGAGCAGTGCCAATTCTGTTTCCTACAAATGTAATGGAGTGTGAAGAAATTAAAAACTGCTTAAGAGTACTCTATGTCCTCGAGATTCCTAAAGTTCAGGCAGAACCCATTCCATTTCTTGGTGCTCATGTTCGTGCTACTAAATCACCAAGTTCTGACACTGAGATTAAATAAAAACTCTCATTATGCCAAAAATGTAATTGACACAACACAAGAAATGCCAGGTACACTTGAAAAGTTTTACTTCTGACCCAGCACATGAAGCAAGTGTCTATAGGTTAGAACACCATTTCCCCTATCCTCCTATCTAATAATAGAGAAACATGGTAATTAGCCGTAACTTCGCTACCCTTCCCATTGGCTAATCAGCGAGATATGCAAATTAACTGCCAGCCAAGATGGCGGCCACCAGCCAGGCAGCTGAAGCGTACAGGAGGCTTGCTTGCTCCAGCGATGGAGGAAGCCAAGGTTGCCTGCCTGCTGCAGCCCAGCTCTGAGCTCTGGATGCAACAATGTTGCAATTATAGAAGCTAAACAAACCCCAGAAACCTGCTTTCAGCTGCCAGCGGGCTCAGAGCTTAGAGCGCCAGTGATGGTAACAGAGTTTCAATTATAGAATCTAAACAAACCCAGATACCTGCTTTCAGCCCGCAACCAGCTCTCAGCTCCAGTGACAGCTATAGAAGGTAAATAAATCCCAGAATAAAAAAAAGAAAAAGAAAAAAAAAGAGCCTGGGAGCTTCAGTCGCCCGCCAGCCTGAAAACGGCCCTCAGTCTCTCACCCAGACTGGCCAGGCACCCCAGTGGGGACCCCCACCCTGAAGGGGGTGTGACCAGCTGCAAACAGCCACCAGCCCGTCATCCAGGCTGGCCAGGCACCCCAGTGGGGACCCGCACCCTGAAAGGGGTGTGACCAGCTGCAAACAGCCATCCACCCATCATCCAGGCTGGCCAGGCACACCAGTGGGGACCCCCACCCTGAAAGGGGTGTGACCAGCTGCAAACAGCCATCCGCCCATCATCCAGGCTGGCCAGGCACACCAGTGGGGACCCCCACCCTGAAGGGGGTGTGACCGGCTGCAAACAGCCATCAGCCCCTCACCCAGGCTGGCCAGGCACCCAAGCGGGATGCCCACCCTGATCCTGGACACCCTTCAGAGCAAACCAGCCAGCCCCCTCCCGTGCACCAGGCCTCAATCCTATATAGGAAAAGGGTAATATACAAACTGACCCTAACAGCAGAAAGACTGGGAATGACTGGTCACTATGACACACACTGACCACCAGGGGGCAGATGCTCAATGCAGGAGCTGCCCTCTTGTGGTCAGTGCGCTCTCACAGGGGGGAGCTCTGCTCAGCCACAAGCCAGGCTGATGGCTGCCAGTACAGCGGTGGTGGTGGGAGCCTCTCCTGCCTCCTTAGCAGTGCTAAGGATGTCTGACTGCAGCTTAGGTCTGCTCCCCGCTGGCAAGTGGACATCCCCTGAGGGCTGCCGGGCTGCCAGAGGGATGTCTGATTGCCATCTTAGGCCCAATCCCCCAGGGAGCAGGCCTAAGCCAGTAAGTGGTCAACCCCGAGGGGTCCCAGGCTGCAAAAGGGCACAGGCCGGGCTGAGGAACCCCCTACCCGCGAGTGCACAATTTTTTGTGCACCAGGCCTCTAGTCTATATAATAAAAGCCTAAGCGGCCATTATAGCACAGTGACCAGAACAATCAGTCACTATGACGTGCACTGACCACCAGGCTGGAGAGCCTCTCCCGCCTCCGTGGCAGCGCTAAGGAGCAGCAAGCTGAGCGGTAAGGAGCAGCGAGCAGGCGGGTGGTCCCAGACTGCGAGAGGGACCGACTGTTGGCAGGTGGACATCCCCCGAGGGGTCCCAGACTATGAAAGGGCGCAGGCCGGGCTGAGGGAAACCCCTGTGCCACCCCTCCCCGCCCCATACACGAATCTCATGTACGGGGCCCTCTAGTTGGTATATAAGATAACATGCCCCAGGAATAACTAGAAACAGTCTAGAGAAAAAGACTTTCTAAAAAGAAGAGCAATTAAATTAGAACCTAGCAGTTAAGTAGGTTAATATGACCACCAAAGTATTTCCTTGAAATGTGCATTTTTTAAAAGATTTACCATATCCCTTTATATGGAAAATGCTTCCTAGAAAAATTCAACTGAAGATAATAATTTAATAAATTCATCACTATTCTCAAAAACCATGGGAACTGTTCCTTGAGGACAGCACAACACCCTCACTATCACAACAAGTCAAGATACATGAACTGTAGTTTTGGTCCCACAAAGGCCCTGAGTGACTTTAAGGGCAAGTTACCAACATCCTAGGGCCTTTCCTCTGTAACACTGGACCCCAGTAGTGACCCCAGCCTTCTTCAACATCCTCTTCATTGCCTGTCTTTCCTGACACTATCACTCACAGCTGTCCTTTACACACCAGCTGGACAGACCCCCTTCCCATCACCCCTCGGTGGCAGCACACCAGAGGGCTCACTCTCCTCTTTCACACTCTTTCACAAGGGGAATCCACCCACCCGACCACAATTCCAACCAGCCCCTCTAGAGATACCTCCTTACAGGACCAGCTTGGAAAGCTGGGAGAATTTTGTGCCTGTCCTGCTGTAACTTAACGTACGACAGCTTCTTCTGGGTGCCTCCCCTCTCCTTAAGAGATTTTAAGATCTGTAGGGGCAAGGAAAGTATCAAAATCATCTTTATTGGAACCACCCAACTTTCTTATTTTATACCTCAAAAACTTCATCTGATGCACTGAGAAGGGCACAAAATCACTTATATAGTATTTCTTTGCAAAAATTACATAACCTAAATCTAATCAGGAGGAAACATGGACAAACCCCAACTGAAGAATATTCAACAAAACTGGCTTCTACTCTTCTACAATGTCAATGCCATAAAAAAACAAAAAGGCTAAGAAACATGTTATGAAAACAAAGAATGGTTAAGGATATAAAGAGACACAACAACTAAATGCCAACACATGATCATAGGGAAAAATTATGATAAAGGTCATAAAAAATGGCAAAATTTCCAACTATACTAATAAGAGGGTAATATGCTAATTAGATCGGACATCTTCTGGACAAAGCCACGGTGGCAGGGGCCCAGGTAGAAGCGGTTAGGGGCAACCAGGCCGACAGGGGAGGTCAGTTAGTGCTGGGGTCCAACCCCAGCAGGTCCAGGGGTCCCCAAAGGTGTGGACAGAGTCGGCGAAGAAGGAATGACATGGAGACAGCGTTCAGTTGATCAGCAGCCTAGCCAGGATCTCCAGCCAAGTTCTGGTCTGGATCTCCAGAGAGGTTCTGCTTAGGATCTCCAGCCAGGTTCTGTGTCCATGTTCTCTTGCTAGGTTCTCCAGCCAGGTTCTGTAGCCATATTCCCTCACTAGGTTCTCCAGCCAGGTTCTGTCCAGGTTCTCCAGCCAGGTTCAGTCACCAGGTTCTAGTCAGGTTCTCTTGCCATGTTCTATCCAGGTTCTGTAGCCAGGTTCTGTCTCTAGGTTCTTCAGCCAGGTTCTCTCTCTAGGTTCTGTTGCCAGTTTCTGTCCAGGATCTTTTGCCATGTTCCCTCCAGTGAAGTTCTTCTGTCTCTAGGTTCTGTGTAGGTTTTGTCTTCCAAGTTCTGTGTTGTTACATCTGTATTTATACCAGTTGATTCCAATCCTATCAATCTCTATTCCAAAGGTTAGGGCGTTTCTTATCTCCATTCCAGGGAGTAAAGATTATGTAGCTTAAGCATGATTGTTCATAGTTAAAGTAATTACCCGCCTGGCACTTAGTTAAGAGGTTTTATTCCCTCCCTAACTTCAGGGGAAAATCCCTACCTGGGGAAACAACCTTTCTCAGAGAGGAGACCTTGGTTAAAACACATAGTGCCAAGAAGGTGAGCAAACATTTTAAGAACAGTATGCCATATATGCCAGGTCCTTTGAAACAGCAAGGATGGACTGGCTCCCGGCAAGTTAGGGGCGACCAGGCCAGCATGGGA
This sequence comes from Myotis nattereri, assembly GCF_964212035.1. Classification (NCBI taxonomy): domain Eukaryota; kingdom Metazoa; phylum Chordata; class Mammalia; order Chiroptera; family Vespertilionidae; genus Myotis; species Myotis nattereri. Next base: position 212,245,608 of record NC_138077.1, on the reverse strand, counting down.
GGGCAGTTAGGAGCGATCAGGCAGGCAGGCAGGTGAGCAGTTAGGAGCCAGCGGTCCCAGATTGCGAGAGGGATATCCGACTGGCAGTTTAAACCAGCAGTCGGGCACCCCCCGAGGGGTCCCGGAATGTACAGGGTGCTGGCCGGGCTGAGAGACCCCTCCCCACCCCGCGCATGAATTTTGTGCACTGGGTGCCTCTAGTATGAACGATATTAGACTATACACTACTATGTCAATGTGACCTTTCCTGATTTTGATAGCCATACAATGGTTGTATAAGAGAATGTCCTTGGTCTTGGAAAATATACATTGAAATATTTAGGGGAAAAGAAGCTTGATGTCCTATATTCATTTCCAAATGTTTCAGGAAAGAAAAATACTAGAGAGATAGTAATGGAGTAAATATGGAAAACAATATGGTAAAAAACAGAGATAATAAGTAAATCTGTAATAAAGTTAAAAAGATAACACATAAAATACAATGAAAATAAAATAGCAAATATTACAAAATGTTAACAATTGTTGAACTGGGGAAACTATATATGGGAGTTCTGTGTACTAACCTCATAACCCTTCTTTAAGTTACGTACATAAAATTCCAAAATGAAAATTTAAAAACATATCAAAGAAACAAAAAATACTTGTACTCGCCTTCAGCCATGAGTTCTCATGGAGTCTGGAGAGTGGACAGTCCAGTGGCACTGACCTGCCTGGCTACCTGCTTCGTCGTGCTCTAATCCCCACCTGAATCAACTAACATCCAGCTCCAAGTTCAGTCCAACCTCAGAATATGGGTTTTCTCCTCAGAGAAAATCAAGGAGCCCTGAAACCTAGTGGTCTGGTATTTCAGTAAGGCCACGTGCCACACTGAACCAGACTTCCAGTTCCAGTGGACTGTTCCCACTGACCAAGCCTCGTCTTTCACCAAGGAAACCTTGGAACTATACTCAGTACTGAAGGGCCTCTAATGACCTGGGTCTTTTTTTTCTCCACTGGCTGTCTTGAACAGTAGATACCTGCGTACTGCTTCTGACTGCCTGCCAGCACACTTCCTTACCTGTCACCTGACTGCCTGCAGGGATATGCACACCCTACCTGCATATGGCCTATTCTACTGCTTCCTTCGGTGGCCTATCACAAGGTCTTCTCAGATGTCTGCTGACCACAGGTACGTCTACATTATCTCTGACCTCCCTCTCTCCTCCCCTAGCAAATAATAGGTGCAGCATTTACACTTCTAAATAAAGGGGAGATGAGCAAGTGAATGAATATGCTGTTCTAATGGATTCTTCCTTAACTTTATTTGAGCAGAAAATATGTTTATCAGAAGTAAAGTCAGGCTCTAGCTGGTTTGCTCAGTGGATAGAGCATCACCCTGTGGACTAAAGGGTTCAATTTCGGTCAAGGGCATATGCCTGGATTGTGGGCTCAATCCCCAGTGTGGGGCATGCAGGAGGCAGCCAATCAATGATTCTCTCTCATCACTGATGTTTCTATCTCTCTCTCTCCCTTCCTCCCTAAAATCAATAAAAATATATTTTAAAAAAGAAGAAAGGTCTTTTAATACTTGCAACTGTCCTATAAGATTGATACTGTTTCAAAACAAAGTGGAATAAAATGAATTAAGTACAACGCTCACAGCAGAGTCAGGCACGTACTGCTCACTAACTAGCTATTAGTAACATTACTGCCATTGTCAGTCAGGGAACTATTAACTTATAAGACCTTGCAAATGCCTCAGTTTAAGATTATTACTAAATACAATGATGATAATCCTCAAGCCTCAGAAGAAGCAGCAGCTCCTTCCGGCAAGAAAAGTGAAGAGGGTACAGCTGATTGCAGGTGATCAAGAACATTCTCTCCTGGGTAAGATAGAAGATCAGATCTGAGCCCTTCACTTGTTTCCACCAGATTACTAAGAGAAGACTCATACTGAAAACCAAAGTACCAAGAATATAATCAGATGTTTCATGCTACAGACCAAAACCACTGATAATTTCATAAGAAAAACAGTAATGTTGGGGAAGAGGGGAGAAAGGAAGAGAAAGAGACATCAGTGACCATCAATATGAAATGCTCCATCTTAAATTATATGTTTCTTCGCTATCCCTAAATGCACTCTGGGACCTAAAGAACTCTTATTAGCAAGGGGAGACAAATGGACTGGTCCTTGGGAAAGTTCATGCTTCATAATTTAAAGATAAAGGCATCTCCTCTCAAATGGCCAATATCAATCTTTCTGGGACTCCACTCACCATTCCTTCCCCTCCTAACTCAGTAGCCTGAGTCAGAGTATGCTGACTACGTAAGTAAATTTGGGGTGAATCTTGTACACACAGCAAAAGTGAACACTCCCTGAGTGCAGAAATGTCAAAACCAACTCCAAAAGCAAAGCCCACTTAAGGGTTCAGAGTTTAGGCCAGCATTAGATTCAGGTCTCTCTCATTTGTCAGCCCCTTTTAGCTTGTGTCCTACCTAAAGCTAAAAACATCTGCCCCTAGTTTTATTTTCCCAAATAAGTTTTGTTACTTAAACATCAATGTTAACAAACATACAGTATCACCACCCTCAGCTAAGATCCTTAGGGTCAGAGGATTTTCAGAATCCAGAGCTCTTTGGATTTAGAAAGGTACTGGAGTAAAATACCATATACGATGTAACACCCCAACGGTGTCCGAGAAATGACCACTCTTCTACCACATTAGTGCTTTGCTGTACAAGTTGTGCAAACCCACACAAAGTGAACAAATTAAGAATTAAATAGCTTCATATCAGTTCAAGTCAAGTGTGACCATCAAATGAGTGTCAGCATCAAACTTAGCATAAAAAACTTTCGATTTTTTCAGTGTTCAGATTTCAGAATTAAAGATAAGAGACTATGCATCTCTCACATTTTAAAGGCAATGGCGAGTCTGTTCCCTATCATACATGTGTTCAACAAACTAATGCCATCAGAACCAAAAGTCCTGGACAACCAAGTCCCTGGCAAGACACAACACTCTGAAATACAGTAACCAGTTTAGGGAAAAAATAAAAAGGTAGCCAAACATTGGGGTTTATAATGGATCTATGTGAAAAAAATAATCCAAGCTTTCAGTGCTCTCTAATATGCTAAATAAATTACAGAAAATTACATAAATAAACTTTTAACTACTATCAGAAAATTTGCTATGAGATATAATAATTCTATCTTAAACTCTGGTTCCAGCTGCTGACTCGGAGCACAGTTCCTGCATTATTTAAGTGGAAGGAACAGTCATCGGAGTTTGCAGTCACAGAACTGCCAGTCTTTACCTTCCAGAAGTCTTCCCGATACACGCGTTACCTCCCAGGATTAGTGCCAGTTTGACATTTCCTCTTCAAGTGCCTCAGGGCACTGAGTCAGCATACAGCCACCATTACATGCCAGGCCCACCCATTCAAGTGGGGACTACCGAGAAACCAGCTCACCATACAGCCCCATTCCTCACAAACTTGAAACAAAGACAGAAATAGAGGTATGAGAGGTAAGTTCTGCAGCGATATGCACCCTGAGCATTCTAAAGATTGGGCTGCGCATGCCCAGGTGGAGAAGACACAAACAGGTTTCTACAGTCTGTTCAATCACATACACTCTTTTGATCATCTGAGCAGCTGCAAGAACTGTACACCCAACTCCGAGTTCAGAGTGGAAGCCATACTGGCTCCACTGCTACAAATTCTCATGTGCGAGAGTGCCGAAGTGTGTGATCTGCCACAAGCTTCACTTACAAGTACACAAGCAAACACCTGATCACTTCATCCAGCACTCCCACAGCACTCACAATAGACCGGGCAACAGCGGGGCTCGGGGAACACCAGCACCGAGAGGGACAGGGACACACGGTGGCTAGAAGTCAAGCGCCCACAGAAGTGACGCAGAAGCAGGGCCCGGGCATGCGCCGCACAGGCACGGCTGTGAGTTGCTTTTTCGGGTGAGAGACAAAGACCGTCTCCTTTGGCACAGCTCACCCACACTTCAGAACGAACGGGAAGGACCACGCTGAATGACTGCGAGCGGCGCACAGGAAAATGAAGCTGGAGCTGTGCGTCCCTCGCTGACACAGGTACGTTAGATGCCACTTTTTAACATGCCTTCGGCAAACACAGATGCATAACCAAAACGAGTTATACATAATTTGGTTGTTTGTGATAAACCTAAAAGTTAAACATTTAAAACACAAAAGCAACTTAGTCAATTCACTACTACATATGCTTGTGCAATATGACAACGATTTACCAGATAGTTACATAAACATGACATCACTAAAATAACAGACTCCATTGTGTCCAGACAGAAATCCAAGTTCAACTGTTCCACATTCCCTCTGGGCAACAGGAAGACACGAATGACCAGTCAGTAAATGCAAATGTAAAATAAACATTTCAAAATATAAGATGCTTTTGCACTATTACCATTGGTTAGCGTCTTTGTCATTGGAACAGGGCAAACTTCAAAAGAGAAAATAAAAGCGAAAATTCACTGTTTTCTAAAGAAAAACGGTAAGCAAAAAAGGTGACCCTTACACTATTACCACTATAGCAGTTCTATATATACCTTAGTAGGGCTTTATACAGCCTCTTACAACCACAACAAAAAATATGGTACATTTTATTGACCCTAGGTTGACTGTCTTAACATATAATTTCTCAGCATCCTCCAGGAAAAGTTTTCCCCTAAAACGATTACCCATCTTGCTATTACACTTAATGAGGTTCTTCCACTAACCTCCTTGAGCCAAGTATCTTTTATTTCATTCTAAATCCTTACATTTGTAGAACTTTCCATGAGGTTCTAGTGATTTCAATATGGTACCATGGAAGGTATGACAAAATACACATGAAGGTAATAAATAATCTGCCAATTCATAATAAATTCAAAACAGATAAACTAAACATGTGTCTTTTTCCCCTCTCTAAACCCAAATTTTCTCACGTTTCCTTTTTTTTGAAAGAAAGACACTAAAGCTGCTTTAGACACCAAAGACATTCATTATAACTTCTTCCAAAGAGGTTTACTATAGAATTTGGAGTGCATTTGTTTTCTTTTAACCTTACTAGTATTTACCCAGATGTACACACACACACACACACACACACAGTCAGAAAAGCAGAAGTTCTCAACGAGTGGGCCCAAGTGACTCACTTACCTTGTCTCAGGGTTATAGCCTAATATGTAGAAAAATGAATCCACTCGGGCTTTAAACTCTCTAGCAGCAAATATGTCAGAAAAATGGGAGATGTTACACTTCCCTCTGAAAATAAGCAAACAAACAAAAATACATTAGTAATACCCTCAATTATTTTGTAAACCAAAATACTATTGGAGGGGTGGTGGGGGGGAGGGGGGGAGTATTAACTAAATCCACATTACTCTAAGAACCTGTAGATGTAGCTACAAACTCTGTAATCATCTATTCCAACAACTGGGAGTTCCCCAGGAAGAAAATGCCCAATATAATCTGTTTTTTTGTTTCATGACTGCTTCAGCTTACAAGTTTACAACTTCATTGCTTTTACTTCAGCATTTTAGTCATACAGTAAAATTAAACTACAAAGATAAATTGTGGGCATAACTGTGATGAAAGTTTATTAAACTAGTGATGGGGGAACTTAAAGCCACAGTTAAATGATGAAAATGGCCCTCTTAAGCCCTTCTACATCATCAGAGCAAAATAGCCTTTCCTCCTGCTACCTTACGATGGGCAGAATGTGGAACTGTTCAATAGATGTTTCTCTTTTAACATACAAGAAGTAAACTGACTTGAAAATTAAAACAGAGCAATTTTAACTTTTAAAATATATGGATGCATTATAATATACAAACAAAACCTCCCCAAATTTTTAAGTAACATTAAAGGACTTAAGTTGAAAAACACATTCCCATAAAAATATTGCGATGAGGAGGAGTAAGATTTCCAGGTTCATCTACCAACAAAACGTAAACCACAATATAGCTGAAAACTATCCAGTACTGCACAACTCCTTAAGCCATGTTTCATGCACCAAATGTAAATGTCAGCAGCATTATACCATGCAATAGGGCCCACCTTCCCACTACACACACACATGTGCACAAACACACACACATACATGTTGAAATAATTTCCTAGAAGCTAGAAAGTAGGGAGGTTTATCCTGGACAGCAGGGAGGTTTTAAGAACTGCAACTCCCTCAGTGGTTTCAGAAGGTAACTTTAATACCAAGTGGAAGCTAACGGTTACGGTTAAAGTAGGTGAAATGGGAGGACCAAACGCACATCAAGAGTGCGCCAGGATGCTCCCAGTGGCATGGCGTGCCCTCCCTCCCACAGCTTGAACAGCATTCCACTCCCAGGGGAATCCATGAGTGATTCGTTAACAACACACACACCAGCTAATGGCCAAGGTGTCAGTGGAAGAAACTGGCTGAGGGATATCCACATAGGAATGGACATTCATTCACTTCCTACCAATGAAAAAGTAATGTCCCCCTTTCCCCCAGGACTTTAGTAACGGTGACCAAAGCCTCAGTAATGGGCAGAAACTAAAATGGGCTCTGACAATTTCTATTTTTAAAATGAAATAAAACTATCTATTGATTTACTAAAGTTCCTTTGGGAACTACTGATTAGAAGATAATGCAGGGCTATTGAGCACTTGAAATGTGGGTGGTATAACTGAAGAGAAATTAGTTTTAAATTTTATTTAATCTTAATTAATCTCTCTCTATATAAAAGCCTAAGCGACCATTACGACCGAATGACCAGAATGACTGGGAAGACCAGTTGCTATGATGTGCACTGACCACCAGGGAAAAGACACTCAACACAGGAGCTTCTCCCTGGTGGTCAGTGCACTCCCACAGCCAACCTCCTGCGGCCCCTCCCCCGAGCTGGCCGGCCCCCATTGGCCCCTGGTGCTAAACCAGCCATGGGCAAACTACGGCCCGTGGGCCGGATCCGGCCCGTTTGAAATGAATAAAACTAAAAAAAAAAAAGACCCTTTTATGTAATGATGTTTACTTTGAATTTATATTAGTTCACACAAACACTCCATCCATGCTTTTGTTCCGGCCCTCCGGTCCAGTTTAAGAACCCATTGTGGCCCTCGAGTCAAAAAGTCTGCCCACCCCTGTGCTAAACATTCCTAAAGACCTGCTTCTGGGTCAGGGTTTCATACGTCCCTCACTTCGATCTATTGAAAGACAGCCCTGGACACGAGAGTTTGTCTCACTCCCATCCTCCCCCTTCCCCGGGGGTCGCCGGCCCGCCGCAGTGGCAGCATGGTGGCGAGGGACAGAGGAGAACCGCATGGTGGTGGGGCGCCAATGGTGGCGTTGGCATTGGCATCCAGCATCTGTTCCTTCCATGTCTGGCCTGGCGACCATCGCCTCCTCTCCCGACCCCGCCGGGGCCTTTGGTCCTGGGCTGGGATGGGGAACCAGGGATGGGTGGCAGCAGATGCAGCCCCTTTCCCAGGGGAGCCAAAGGCTGGCTCCCTCCTTGGGCTGGTGGCCAACCTCCTGCGGTCCCTCCCCCACACACGATTCATGCACCGGGCCTCTAGTGTGTGTATATATATATATATTTAAATAGCTACATGTGACTAATGGCCACCACACTAAACAGCACATATTTATATATTTCTATCATTGCAGAAAGTTCTATTAGAAGCACGAATTCGCAGCTACAACAAGACACAAGACAATACAGACTAAGCATCAACTCTTCAGGCCCAGGACCACACGTCCAGTGTTTAACTGGAATTAAGGAAAGTGGGTAAGATCACTTTTACAGATGAAGAATGCACTCACTCTGCACCTTACTGCCCTCCTATCTGAAGTGATTTAGTCCCTGAAGCCAAGAAGAAACAGGTAAGTTCCTCCGCCAGTTAAACAGGGATAAAAGGACCTACTGCACCAATCATAACAGCATTAATATCAAATAAGAAGTCTATGAAGGCGTCTACTGCTCAGTGCTATGTAAAATAAGCTATTTTCACCATCATTGTCCATTACTAAAGGAAAGTAATTCTTTTATTATTCTTTGTTATTTCTCAAATTTAAGGTAACCCTTAAACTTGAGTAATTAATGTATTAACTAAAAATATAAAAACCCTACCACCCCACAATTCTAAACATAGGCATTAGAAATCAAATATGTTTAAGTCAGGATTTCTCAGTCTCAGCACTGCGGACATTTCATTGTCAGGAGCTGTCCTGTAGTTAGCAGCATTCCTGGCCTCTGCCCAACAGCGCCCCACAGACATCATGGAGACAATCAAAACTATCTCAAGAGAATGCCAAGTGTTCCCTAGGGAGGGCAACTGGTTTAGGGAAGGACAAAAGCAGTAGAAATAGAAGGGTATCATCTGATAAATGACTATGAAGCTGTAATAAACAGGACTTTGATCTACCATTACTTATATGTCCTCTATTTGCTTCCCATTTAAATATATGAATAGCCTATTAATTGACGGAATTCTTTAGTATTTGATATCATTTAATCATTGATTATCTGAGATTTTCCAGATATGCTGATTTGTAATTTTAACGTTTTGTAAAATTATGTCTGTAATCAACGTAATTTTACTTCTTCTTTACCATTTTTTAAGCCTCTAATTGTACTATACCTCTAATACAACGTGGAAAGTAGTGGAAATGGGAGGCATCCTTGCCTGCTTCCTGATACCAGTGGAAATGTTTCTTGGGTGTTCCATTAAATATGATACTAGCTTTAGGAATGATCATATCATAATCTTAGCCTTTAGAGATCCATTTTTCCCCTTAGCTTTATTAACATGGCAAATGCTACTAACAGTCTCAATAGTAACCTACTCCGCATTTCTGAAATAAATTCCAGTTGGTCATTATGTATTTTTAATGAGATATTAGAGTTTTTTAAAGAATTTGATGACTTGGATCTAGTATTTTTCTCATTAACTTCTGCTTTTATTGTTATTACTCCTGTCTTTGCGCTTTTTTGTTTTTGTTCATAGCAGCTCTATTCATACTAGCCTAGAAATAGCCCCAATGCCCACCAGCAAGGAAATGGGTAAACAGATCCTTGTGTATTTGTATAATGAAATACTACACAACAATACAAAAGAAAGCGCTACTGATCCATAGCAGCACAACATGGAAAATTCTCAAAAATTAAATATTAAGCAAAAGAAGCCAGACATGCCCTAACTGGTTTGGCTCAGTGGATAGAGCATCGGCCTGAGGACTGAAGGGTCCTGAGTTCAATTCCGGTCAAGGGCACATGCCGGGGGTTGCAGGCTCAATCCCCAGTGGGGGTGTACAGGAGGCAGCCAATCAATGATTCTCTCTCATCACTGATGTTTCTATCTCTCCCTCTCCCTTTCTGAAATAAATAAAACTATATTAAAAAAAAGAAGCCAGACACACAAAAAGGTACATACAGCATGATTCCACTTATATGAAGTTGTGGAGCAGGCAAAATAATTTATGTTAAGAGAAACTGTATGGCTGTTGGCTTCTGGGTGGGAAGTTTTGAGTGGAAAGTAGCTAAGGGAACTTTCTCACATGGTGGGACTATTCCATGCCTTGCTTAGGGTCAAACAAATTTATGAAAATGTAAACTTAAAATCTGCATTTTACTGTATATTTTTAAAGTATTAGGGGAAAATAAAACAATGACAGTCATTAGCATGCAGCTGTGGCTGTTTAAAGTTGCTACATTTGCCGGCTAATGAGCCCTCCTGCACTGAGCCCTGAGCACAGAGCAGAGCTGAAGACAGGGTTGACAGGAGCAGGTAAGGCCACCACGGATGGCTCTGACTGGGTGGCACCCGTTTTGAAATACAGAGTGGGGCAACTGTAAAAAAGTAGGTTTACAGTTGTTAGTATGGAAAACAGTAATGTAATTAATTAATAAGAATGAACTGTTTCATATACCCCCGATTGTGACCGCTCTCTTGCCCACGCTGCATTTTCACAGCACCTCTTGCTGAAGAGTAGTGCTTACATTTAAAAATGTGTGTATGTGTTGCTACATTCCTTTCTTTTGTTTCCAGAGTCCGTGTCCTAAGGTCTTTCACTGATCAGTAAGTAACACGGGCTTCCTGAAAAAGACCTGCGTGGGTAGCCCTTTGGTGTGGTGCCCAGTCACAGCTGGGAAGTGCAGCATTTGAAGAGCCCTCTGGCCAGTGGGAGGTGGCCATCTGAAGGGGATGAGAGAGAAAGAAAAGAACCGCCTTATGCAAGGAGAGGATACAAATGGAAACTGTGGCCCAGAAATTCATTCCCTTTAAACTACCCAAACCTGGGAAAGTCTTCATCTATCCCCAAGCATAGGCAAACCTCAGAGAAACTGGTGAGGATGACAGAATGCTTATAGCAGCATGTTTGCTTACAGGTAATTCACTTTTATCTGAAAATAAAGGGGGGAAAGATTTTGAAACAGTAAGTGTGTTGTCTATTACAAGCCATTTGATTAATGACAGGCATAGGATTATTTTAAGCCTCTTCTGTTTCCAGTTCTTCTGCCTCTCTTGACTTCCTATGGGTTATCTGAACATTTTTCAAGATTCCATCTTGATTTATTTACAGTGTTTTAGTATATCACTCTGTATAGTTTTCTCAGTGGTTGCTCTAAGTATAACAATATACAACACTTGAGTTTTCCACTCAAGTCCTTGTGCTTCCCCACTTTCTAAATACAATTGTCTTAAGTATTTCTTCTATATACATTTAGCAAAGAGCAGTGCATTCTTTTTATTTATTTGTTGTTCCTTTTATCATTTTAAGCTGGAAATGGAATTCATTTAATTTTATTTTTTATTCATATCAATGTGTTTCTTTAGTTTTTCTCTAATCATTGCTTTAAATGCATGCCATACATTCTGGTTTATAGTATTTGTATCGTTTTAAATTTGTGTTTCTCCTTATGCCAGGAGTTGTTAATAATAGGACCTTTTAAATTTCCAGATGAAAGGACCTTTCTGCTCTTTGTTTTTATTTGGAAACTTTATTATTATTCCACTTTAACCAGAGTGTTTTTTTGTGACCTAATATATGATCATTTTTTTAAGAATACACCAAGGTACATAGAAGAATGTCTTCTCTATTGCTAGGGTCTACAGATCAATATTTGCCTATGAGGTTAAATGTGCAGGAATAAATGTAACAAGAATGGGGAAATGTCTCTGAGGAACACTCCTCAGACACGCCTGGAAGGTAACAGGAAATGTGAACAAATGGGAACCCCCCGCTCTCGGGCTGGAAAACCCATCATGGCATTTCCCCACAGCTTGCCCTGTACATTCAATGCAATCCTGATACAAATGCCAACTCTCAGCTGTACGGCCTGAAACAGGTAATACTAAAATTCACATGGGAAAACAAACACTTGAAAAGGGGTGGAGGGAGACTCTAGCTCTATCAGACAGTAAAACAGAGTTTAAAGCCTCTATAACTCAAAGACTGTGATGCTGGCACATAAAGAGACAGGAGGAAATACAATGGCAAGCCCAGAATACTCATGGAAAAGAATCTATGACAGAGGTGGCATCTCAAGCTGCAGAGGTAAAGACAGACTGCTTAAGTAAGTGGTGCTGGGACAAGGGGGTAGAATTCCTCTTTAAATTTGGTGTAGGGAAAGGCTTTCTAACCATGACTCAAAATCCTGAGAAAATAAAAGACTGATAAATGTGACTAGATAAAAATAGCCTCTGCATAATTTAAAAAACGCATAAAAGTGACAGAAGTGCGAGAAAATACTGCAACATACAACAGATACACGAAAAAGTTTTAAAACACGAGCGACAAAAAGAAAAAGACAAGTAGAAAAGACATAAACAGATGATTCACTCTCAAAAAAGAGGCAAAGTTATCCTTCATACATATGAAAAAAATGCTCAAACTCACTGTTAGCAAAAAAAAGTAAAACAACATTGAGATACGATTTCTCACCTATCAGACTGGCATACTTAAAAAAAAAAAAAAAGACAACACATTCTGTTGGGAAAACAGGAAGTCTCATACAGTGTTGGAGAAAATGCAAACTGGCATATGTTTTCTGGAGGGAAATCACACATACATGAACCTTTTAACCCAGCATATGCACAAGCATATTCACCACAGTATCACTTATGATTGGAACACCCTGGAAACTGAAATGCCCATATAGGAAAGCACAGTTGAATAAACTATGGTACATCCACACAATGGAGTACTATGCAGCTGTCAAAAAAGAATGAGGAAGTTCTCTGTGCACTGATATGGAGCAATTTCCAGAACATGACACTAAGTGAAAAAAGCAGAGTATCTACAGTATGCTACCCTTCAGATAAGAAAGAAGAGATTATAATAAAACTAGAGGCCCGATGGATGAAGAGATTCGTGCAATAGGCCTTCCCTTCCCCTGGCTGCCGGCACCGGTTTTCCTCCGGCACCCGGGACCCAGGCATTCCTTGCTCAGGCCCGGAGCCTTCAGCCTTCGCTGCTCCGGCCCAGAGCCTTCAGTCTTCACTCTGCCACTTTGTGCCTATGTATGCAAATTAACAGCCATCTTTGTTGGGTTAATTTGCATACTCTCCTGATTGGCTGGTGAGTGTAGTGGAGGGATGGTCAATTTACATGTTTGTCTATTATTAGGTAAGATGGACATGTGTTTGCTCATTTGTGAAGAGAAAATGCAATAAGAAGTAAAGGAATCAGTTACCTACAGTAGGTGGGTGAGAAAGCAGTGGGAACTCAGATCATAACAGCAGGGGTGGAGGCTATAACTTTGTACAGCTCTGGCCCTTAGTACCAACCACAGCAATAGTCCACAAACCTTTGCATACCCAAAAAATAAACACACAGTCCAAATCAACCAGAAGGAACCAACAGAATGCCAAGTCTAACAAATGAATTTAACCATATGACAAATGAAGAGCACAACCACCTTTAGGAAGGTATGTAAGAACAAAATTTACATATGTAAGCAACTTCGGAAAACAGTATCATGCTTATATACTACTAGAGACCCAATGCATGAAATTCATGCAAGGGGCTCAGCCCTCACAGCCGTGGCAGCTTGCCTCGGCCCTCACAGCCCCATCTTCGTCCGGAAGGTCATTCGGCTATCTGGTCTAAATAGCATATTATGTTTTCATTATTATAGATAAGACTAAAGACAAAAATTTAGTCAGTAAATGTGTTTTTTCACAGGGACATGGGTTACAAATTTGGAAACTAAGTTGTGTGTATTCCAGAACTGAATAAAAATAAGTAAATATGCATTCTAAACAATAAGAACGTGTTCTTCGCTGCTGAAGAAAGAAGTTATGAAGGAAAGAGGAAGGATAAAATGGGTCTTGTGGTGCTAGCCTGGAAGCTTGCTTCCCCTCTCTGCTCCCAGCCATGTGAGGATGCAGGAAGTCAGCAGTACAAACCAGAAGAGGGCCCTCACCAGAACTCAAAATGCTGGCCCCCCCAATCTCGGACTTCCAGCCTCCAGTCTACGGTATTTTGTTATAACAGCCTGAGCCTGAATGAAGTAAAACATTAGCAAAAATCATATAGGGTCTTTAGGTAAACGGTATTGAGCTAATGTGAATTTCCTGGTTCTGATAACTGTACTATCATTATGTAAGACGTAAACACTGAGGAAGATTGGGGGAGGGACATATGAAAACTCAGTTCTTACAAGTTTTCTGTGTGTCTACAAGTAGCTCCAAATAAAAAATTTTTTTAAAAGACCATGAGGCATTCAAGGTCAGAGTTAGGTGTCCTCAGTACATCCAGAGTCTTTCCCCTACTGGTGGCTCAATTACATGTGATATGATGAATGGATAAGTAAAAAAATGACTGACAAGTTATGCTATCTAATGAAGTACTAAGCATGTATAGACAAAACAATAAAAATGCTATAGGTTGAAGTTACTTCACGTATAAAAACAACAGATTAAAAACAGGAAATGAATCTTAAACTGCAAAACTAAGACCTCAGAGGGATCATGAAACACCTTAGGTAAGAACCTGCAGGAGCTAAAGGAACTTTGTAAATGCTATGGGATGGTTGGGGAATTATACAAAGATGTAATTAACCTACTTCAATCATTATATATTTACTAGAGACCAGGTGCATGAAATTTGTGCACAGGTAGGGTCCCTAGGCCTGGCTGGTGATCAGGGGTCTTCCTTCCCCAGATGCCGGCCAGGGCCTTCCTTCATTCCATGCTGCCCCCTGGTGGTCAGTGCACGTCACAACGAGTGGTTGAACTCTTGGTAAGTGGAACTCCCAAGGGGACAATTTGCATATTAGCCTTTATTACATAGGATAATCCTGGGTGACCATAAGAGATAGACTAATTTGGGATGAAAAGAAGATACGAAGTCCTAAACAGCTAGTTTAGGGTTTCCTGGTCCCAGGCTTCCAGAAAATATACTCTAAAATATCTATATATATATAAAAGACTAATATGCAAAGTGTCCCCTCAGGAGTTCGACCAGGGGACCCGGAGTTCGGTTGCTCGCTATGATGTGCGCAGACCACCAGGGGGCGGCACAGAACGAAGGAAGGCCCCAGCCAGCAGCTGGAAGACCCTGATCGGCCCTGATCGCCGGCCAGGCCTAGGGACCCTACCCATGCATGATTTTTGTGCACTGGGCCTCTAGTATTCCTATGATTTGAATTCCTAGTAAGGTGATAGCTTGTAACCTGATCTACCTTAGGATGTTTTTTTCCCCTAACAATCACCTGAAATTGGAAGCAGATAATCAGAAAGTTGGAAAAGAGTCCTAGCCAGTTTGGCTCAGTGAAAAGAGCATCAACTATGGACCGAAGGGTCACGAATTTGATACCAGTCAAGGTCAGGTACCTTGGTTGCATGCTCGATCCCAGCCCTGGGCACGCGAGGGAGGCAGCCAATGGATGTGTCTCTCTCACATCAACGTTTCTCTCTCAGTGTCTTTCTCCCTCCCTTCCACTCTCTCTAAAAATCAATGGAAAAATAACCTGGGGTGCCCTGACTGGTTTGGCTCAGTGGATAGAGCGTCGGCCTGCAGACTGAAGGGTCCTGGGTTCGATTTCAGTCAAGGGCATGTACCTTGGTTGCGGGCACATCTCCAGTGGGAGGTGTGCGGGAGGCAGCTGATCAATGTTTCTCTCTCATCGATGTTTCTAACTCTCTATCCCTCTCCCTTCCTCTCTGTAAAAAATCAATAAAATATATTTTAAAAAAATATCCTGAGGATTAACAGCAACAAAAAAATGTTGGAAAAGAGCCCTCAACCTGATGAAACGTGTATGCCCTGCCCTCCCATGCTGCTCGCCACAACCAGTATGGGAGAATTCATTGTTAAAAGTGTGCTGCCCAGGTCACAGTTCACAGCCCAATCACAAAGCTATCACTCTAGATCAGTGATGGCGAACCTATGACATGCAAACTCATTTTTTTGGTTGATTTTTCTTTGTTAAATGGCATTTAAATATATAAAATAAATATCAAAAATATAAATCTTTGTTTTACTATGGTTGCAAATATCAAAAAATTTCTCTATGTGACATGGCACCAGAGTTAAGTTAGGGTTTTTCAAAATGCTGACACACCGAGCTCAAAAGGTTTGCCATCACTGCTCTAGATCAAGCATGTCAAGCTCAAAGGTTAACACAAGCCAAATAAACAAGGTTTAAGTTTATGTGGGTCGCAAAAAAACAAAAGCTCAATTTTCATAGAAACGTAGGTTTATTTTGATAGAGGCATGCTGAATACAAAAGGCTGAAATAAGTGAGCAATTGTTGACATACAATAATAGAACATTTTAATAAAAATTAATATTTTCTCTTGAACATTAACTTACCAGACACTGAATAACTGCACAAATTAATAAGCATAATGGAAATAAACCTATTTTCTTGTTCTCCGAAAGAGAAATATTTCTTGTTGCGCACACCAAACGAGTCAGTACAAGACTAATGACGTGACAATCAGCTGCTAAAATATTTGCTGCTGGTATTAGTGGAGAGAAATGGTGCGCCTGCACGTAAGGGAGATGAATGCAACACCATTATAGTAATCAATCATTAGCGAACGTTGTAGTTCATTATTAATAATTATGTATAACAGGATATTGTAAAAATTAAGTTATGAAATTTTTTATTAAAATGTTTCTTACATGCTGTTATATTGGCTGGGCCGCAAAAATATTCGTTGTGGGCCACAGGCGGCCTGAGAGTTTGACACCCTTGCTCTAGATCCTTTGACCATCAATAAAACATTATCTTAAGGGAAAAATAAATTACATGGCAAATAAACCCTCAGGTAAGGATTTAAAATGAAAAATAAAGACTCTACAAATCTTAACAACTTCTGATAAATATTCAAATGTAGTCATTTTAAGCAATTACTTGAAAACGTTGAAAAACCAGAGTTATATATATATACATAACTATATGTATATATATATATACATATATATATATATAATCATATTTTTACTCCTTTAACTTGAATTCAACTCTAAATTGCTTGAAATCATTTATCTCAACCAATGAAACAAGATGGGAAAAGGAGGGAAAGGCATGCAAAGCAGGATAAGAAATAATCCCAGGATCAAGCTACTTGTCTTAGCTAACAATATAATGGTTCCATCCATCTATCCAACTTTCCATTAACTTTCTTGTTCAGCATGCAAGCTTAAGATCCATAAGCCACCGTCACAAAAAGCTTGTGGGTCTTTTGGAAGAAGTTTACAAAACACCATGGGAATTCTCCAAGTTTATCTATGAAGTCCCATAGGAAGCCAACTCCACCCACGCACACTTCTTCCCTGCAGCAGCGTTTGGCAAACTATGGCCCACAGGCCAAATCTGGCCCAATGCCTGCTTCTGTAGAGCCCATGCACTATGAATGGCTTTTACATTTTTTAAAGGCAAAAAAAGAAATCAAAAGAAGAGTAATACACCTCCTGACATGTGGAAATTAAATTAAATTCAGATTTGTGTCCACAAACAAGTGTTACTGGAGCACAGCCACTCATCCACGCTGCCTGAGGCTTTGTGCTACAATGGCTGAGCTGAGTGGTTGTAACAGAGACCATATGAAAGATTATCTGCCCCAAAAGTTTGCCAAAACCTGCCCTATATTAAAAGTTTTGCTAATTTGCCTTGAAATAATTGGCTTTAGCTATTTAGCTTTGCACAAACTCCAGATGGTTTTACTGAATACCATCTGAGCAACATAATAGAGAAATTATTGTATCTCGTTGTAGCTAAGCTAAAAGCCAGCATATCCCGATGGCATTTTTTGGGGAAAATAAACAACTATATTTTTTAACAACAAAGTAGTTCGTCCATCAAATCACTTTACCATTTCCAGTGGGGAAAGTTATTACTTTCCTTACTGCTTCCACCACTTAAGATGCCCAAAGTCCTCCACTTATAAACAAAATATGCCAGAATATACGTGTATCCTTTTCTTGAAAGGGACAGAAGAAACAAAATACCAGGTGGCGCAAAGCAGGGGCTAATGGTCACTTTTTGGCGTAATTATCAGACATAAGAGTAACCTGCAATGTTACCTTCTGCCTCAGAATAAAGTCTTCAATATATTCTCCCTACCTGAGCTTTTTAGTAGAACAATTTTCATTCATATAGAAAACTAAAAGAATAGGTCAATGAAACTCCTACAAACTTTGCCTAGATTAATAATCGCATGCTGTCATCTTTGTCTCTTCCATTTCTCCACCTGTCCTAGGCAGAACAGTGACTGAATCTCTAGGAACTAACCGGCAGATCATCGAAACACTTCACCCTAAATACTTCAGTGACCAATACCAGAATAATAATTTTCAAGGAAATACAGATTTTTTTTAAAAAACTTTAGAGAGGGTATAAAAACATGAAATAGGGGGGAAAAAAATCCCCTCCCTATACCCCCCAACAAATTAGTGAAAATACAGGCAACCTCCCAAACCCCAATAATACACAGAGCTAACACTGGAATGTTGGCCAGAGACCACAGGAGTCATTGGATTATCAGCACAATTATCAAGAGAGACCAGGACAGCTTAGCCTCCCACACTCCATGACCTCTCCTTCATGGAGACCACACCTCTGCACTTACCTGAGGGCAGCAGCGTGGTACGTGTCGACATAATCAGAAATGAAGAGCTCTCGGTTCTTGATAACTGGGTCTGTAATAACAAGTTCTCTTCCAGAGTCTGTCAAAAAATCAATTCATTAAGAGGACATTAAAACTGAGTTTCCCAAAAACAATTAGGAAAATCTTACAAAATTTTTCTTTCAGGGTCACCTCCCACTAAAGAAAGCACAATAAATAACCAGGCCTGGGCAGCAAAACAAAACAGAGAAGAGGAATAATGTAGAGCAGAAATAACAAAGACAAATATTCTGCTGGGTGTGTTTTATACCTTTTACTAAAGTTCCCACAGTTTGCTGAAATGCAATAAGCACAAATTTTTTTTAAAGGGAAGAAACAACTATTGCATTTTAGCAATTTGTAAACTACTAAATATTTAATCATCCTGTCCATCTTATTTTTTATTGCTAAGTAGTCCAGGATGAAGTGAAATCAAGAGTTTCCATGGAAAAGAATAACTAAGTTACTCTTTTTAATAACAAACCACAATTTAACTGCATTAACAGAAATTTTTATAGCTTCAAAGGAGAAAATAGTAGTAAGATGTGAAAGAATATCATTTTATCATTCTTCACAACTATTTTTGATGATGGTCGGTCGAATGAAAACCTATCACCAAAAGCAGTGTGAAGAGTGACGGGCACAGACATCAAGGACAGAGCTGGCCGTGGCAACTTCCTCAGGTTCTCTAAGCCTCATCTGCCTCACCTGGAAGCGGGAGCGACACACAATTAATGGGAAACAAATGTGAATCAGCTATCATGGGGTCTAGCGCCTCTCAAAAGAAATCAATGAAAGGGAGCTATTATACATCTAAACAAATGTAATATACATTTCATGTTCACATCTTATGTGTAAATGGAGTTATTGGGCAGACACTACAGTGCCAGGGGAAGAAAAAAGATGCTTGAACAACCTTCCTATTGTTCTGAAAGTCAAGATGCAAGCTGAATTCCAAAACATTCAGGAAAGCTTTGCTTTGAAACTGAAGTTCAAACCCTGAATACAGAGAACTTCAATGATACAGACTCTGTTGAAAAAGAGGAAAGAAATAAAATGCAATCCTGTAGGTTATAAGCATTATTAGTTCATCATTAGGCAAGAAAAAGAAATTACTGTCGTTTCCAAAGAAGACCTATCTCTATCCGAGTTTACAAGGAAGACGTCATGGCACATGCTCAGGTTCTTTCCTTTTAAAGGCAAAAATAACAAAAGAACTCGGCAGAAAGTGAGTATTCCACTAAGGTCGGTCCTCTTTATAAGAAGCTATTTTAGAAAAAATGTTCATAGTAGTGATCTCCATTAATAAATGTTTTCGGAACAAACTTTGTCCAAAGCTATGAAGGGCATATTTACCGTTTTCATTGTGTCGATCCTGAACCAAATGCTGATACACAGAATCTGGAACTTCAGACTGACGGTAGTACCATTTGACGTTCATGAGTAGGTGGTCCCTCTTACTCTGAAAAGGAAAATCTAACAGCATTAGGAACAGGGTTTCAGGTGCCCACAGCTGCATACCATACCCATGAACACAAGTCCCTGGAAACAGATGGACAGGCAGAGAGGGAAACACACAATTACCACCAGAACCACAAAAATACATAAGTTAACGAGGTCAAATTTTATTTTTTCTAAATTACAGCCACAGCACTCCCTCTGATCTGATCCCTCAAAGTTGCTCATTAAAGGGAAACAAAGGAGAGCAAACTTGAATCTATAAATATCCCCAGTTTAACTTATTCAATGTTATATATTTTTATTTGGCATTAACTACATAGTTCTACATGAATACATGCTCCTATCTTAATTTTTGACCATTTTAAATATTTATTAACTGTGTTATTTACAAATATTTATAAACACTGTGAAGCCATTAAGGGCAATACGTTACAAAGAACTTACCCAACAAGGCCTGGCACAGTCATCTCTCCGGGGTTCGCTAATCACCCAGACTGAGTTACACTCTCCCTCCACTTTCCTGCCACTTAATTTGCAGTTATTGCTACATGGCAGACTAACACAGCAAGCTATGAGTAGTGATGAAGGTGCTGAGAGTCCATGAAACATGGACCCTGGCTTATTTATCTTTGAATTAGCAGAGAATTGAACACCTTGTATATAAATATTTGTGAATAATGAGAGTTCTATGATGATCAGGGTCCCCTAAATGTTTGTAAAACACGTAACTTTGTTAGCTATAAAAGTTAACTTTGTTCCTAGTGCATTCAAAGAACACAGTATCAAACACTGCCCTTCCACTTGAAGGCTACACCATGAGGTACATCATCTGTGCCACCGGCTGGGAAACATCTCAACATGCCAGCACACTAGGCTCATCAAACAGCTTCCCAACCAGTGAGGGCCTTAAGACACTTCCCAAGGTGAATGCAATAGAACTCTTCTTAGCAGCTTCTTCCTTGTCATCACAAGTCAGCGGGTCAGAAATGAATGAGCGCTTCAATCTGAGAAATGCCTCCTGTTTATAAAGGAGATGGCTAAATTCTCAAATATGTCAATGGAGCCTTCATTATGCTTCCTGCTTAAATGACGTGTGTGAGTGTATATACACATATATACTATATGAAAAATGTATATATTCTTCACTGAAAGGCCAGTAAGACTAAAAACAAACAAAAAAACCTTTGGTAGAATATTTAAGCCATTTAAAAAAACAGAAAGAAAAACTATCAATAGTCTTGACTCTATGCAAATGTGAAGAAATCTATTCCTAAGTAAATATAAACATCCACATTCTTCCTTTACAATTAATTGTGCCAAATAGACAGACTTATAAAAATAGGACAGCATTACTGGTTTCAATAAAACAGATTGTATGCAAAGAATAATCCTACATAATGGCTATCTTTACTTTCTATCCAATTTGCACTTTATATTCCACACTGTTTATACTGCAGGTGGGAAGATGAGGACAAATCAGTGTGTTAAGTAATAAGAATGAATGCTACATGTAGGAGGTTATGGACAAGAGCAATTACTTCCAGCAGGGAATTATGAAGGAGGTAAAATCTAACCTGGGAAAATGGGAAATATTTCATTGGATTCTTTCTATGCAAAGGATGACACCCAAGAAAGATATAAAGAAAGAGAAAATACAAGACATATCCACATGCACATGGTCCATCTGTGTGCAGCACAGAAAATGTTCTGCATGGTACTGAAAAGAACCTGAATCCTGACTGTAGTTTGGCCTCCAGTGGGGTCCACTAGCCCACTGCTGCCCAGTGGGGTCCACGAGCCCACTGCTGCCCAGTGGGGTCCATGAGCCCACTGCTGACACAAAACAGGAGAGCAGCCAGAGGGCTACAGTTTCATTCCTAGACAAGGTAATAAAAAGCAGGCCCAGTATGAGAGCACTCATCATGGAAACAAACAAACCAGGTGGAGGGGCAGTCTGGTTGACGGTCCTCGGGGCTAAAACTCACTTAAGTAAACATACTGTCTAATACGGGGCTTCTCAACCTCAGCACTGTTGCCATGTGGTCCAGCCAGGGCAGTGTGGAAACCTGTCCTGTGTATTGTGAGATGCTGAGCAGCATCCCCGGCCTCCAGACACACTAAATGCCAGTAGCACCCCTCCCCGTCACTGTGACAACCAAAAGTTCCTGCAAGCAAGGCCAAATGTCCTCTGTGGGACAAATTACCGCCAGTTGAAAACCCATGGTCTAGCAGTTTCCTTTTTAAGGAAAGCTAAATCAGAATGGTAAGACTAAAACCTAGGTCAAGTACTATCAGGTGAAGAACATGGACCACAGGCAACAGAAACAACCTTTTAAAGGTACCATAACTGGCAACTGTACAATGTCTATTTTTCAGAACCACGGCAGTGATTCTTGAAGTATAATATTTATGTTATCTTCTGACCCAAACAGTTAATTATTACACACACACAAAATCACTGTTCTGATTTCTTTGTACCTAGATTTATGACTCCTAATGTTAGACTTGACAGAGGCAGCGGAAAGCCTATTGGACTTTCTAATGCAGTACTACTCAACAACCAGCGAGCGGCAGCATTGCATTAAAAAGCCTCCAGACACTAGATTGCAGATATAACACAACAAAGGTTCTAAAGTAAACTTAAGTAGCTGAAATAGATACACTCTTCCTAAATAGATGAGAAATTTGGTTAAAGATTAAACATCTATAAAGGGAGGTAGTAAATTGTTCCAGAGAGTACTAAACTGACATTAGGTAATCCGGGGGTCCTAGGCCTGTCTGCAATCACTAGTTGGGGGGGGGGGGGGGAGGGGTGACCTTAGTGGAGTCACCAAGCCACGTGACAAGTGAAGGGACGGAACAAAATTATTTCTATGGTCCCATTCCATTTTGCTTATGCTTAGATTTCTTCCCCAGACAAAACCAAATAGATAAGATGGGATTAGGGGTGTTTTCTCTACATCAACATAATGGCATTAGCCAACATTACCACCCTAAAAAGGTTTTACAAATTAAAATGTCATCTTCCATGGAAGCTAACTGCAGTGCACGGAGGAACACCAGAAGGGAGCAGAGAGCAAACCCCTCCCCCACAAAGCTCCCAAAGCCCCTCAGGCTCAGGGGTGCTGCTCAAATGTGAGCCACCAGAAATCATCTCTTCCCGCTACTCGGCAGTCAGATTCTGCTCAAAATCACAGAAAATTAAAGGTAGAAGTAAGCTCAGAGGTCATCTGATTCAACCCAAACCACCTGGGTTTAAATCATGGCTTTGCAACTTACTAAGCTGTGTGACTTCGGGCAAATGGCTCTTCTAAGCCTCCATTTTCTCATATGTAAAATGAGGAAAAAATAATAGTCTCTAGCTCTTTAGGTTGTGAGGATTAAATAAATGAATATAAGTAGAGTGGGTTGGCTCTCAATAAATGCTGGATATTACCACCACTGTTTTACAGATGAAAAGAGAAGTCAAGCTATAATAAGAAGTGGCTTATAAATTTGCTTTTCTCCAATACAAAAAGCAGGCTAGCAATAGCAATAAAAAAACAAATCATGTAGCAAATTAGGTGGATGTATCTTCGGTTTTGCAACAATTCAAGAAGCATATCAAGTATATCTGACAAATATGCCTCATTATTGACTAGTGATATAATTGTACAATTGCATAAAGGTCAAAGTGGTTATAAATGACACATTTTAAACGGAATGTGGTGAGAAGCTTCCTATGTGAAGGCACCCTGGGGTATATTTCTGAATACAGAGAAGAGCCCACTGGGAAGTAAATCATTTCCCACCATTTTATCTTTAAAGAGAGGAGAGACTGATGGATTCTGTCTGAGTCCAGGTGGTTGGAAGCCACCAAACAGGAGCACCTCCAATCTACTTAAAATAGTTTCAACAGCAGTGGCTCAGGGCAAAAAACGGGGAGCAGCTGATTCTGGGTTAAATTGTGAATTCTTCCACATGCCTGGCCAGGATTTCTTTGAAATGAGGGATTGTGTAAATTTAAGGAAATAAAGAGTTTAACAGAAGACAAACCCATCCCCACCTGGGTTTAGGAAAAAGCTAGCCTAAGTGTTTGGGAGCAGAGGAGGACATCTAGAGCTTTGAATGCCAGCCAACAGGCTGAGAATTAATGAGTTAAAAATTCGGAACTGAAATTAAACATTCAGAATGAGGTAATGAACAAAGGGAGAAAGTAGGCAATGGAGACGGGAAAAGCAAACAGGAGGCTGCTGTTAAAGGGATACTGATTCATTTTTATCAACACAACCATCCAGAATACAAATACAAGATCCAAGGCCAGGACATTCCATACAGGTTTTTCATGATGATTAATATAGTAAGTGCTTCAATTGATTTAAATTGCCAATCTGAGTCTTTCCTAGGAGCATTATTATCATCCTCTGGGAAAAGGTTTTAACGCGTTAAAAAATAAAGGAAGCACAGGGAGGCGGGGGTAGGAAGAGGAGGACAGGAGTGCAGAAATGACCGACAAGTGCAGAGATTCTTCTACATATGGAGGAGGCCCCCAAAGCAGAATGGGAAGAATAATACTTTTAAATTCACCTGCGTTAGAGGAAAGACCTTTTTAGCCCCATAAGTCACCTACCAGGTCTTGGCAGATTCCGGGAGGGGTCCCGAAGCCCTCCACACAGGCCACGCCAGTCCCTCTGCTGTTATCAACTGTGACAGAGACCTGGTCCCAGACTCTTAACCAGGATATGAAGATGCTTCATCAAGTGAACAGTTTCACAAACCCCAATTTCAGCTGCTCAGTTCTTGGGATTTTACATTTCAAAAAATAAAAGATCTAGATTCAAATTTCTTGTTTTATAAAGCCAAAGAGCCAATAAAATTTTTCCAGAAACTTGGGAAGTTGAAGTGGCTTAACATTTGCATACAGTATGGTTTAAAAATATACCTTTTGAAGAAACTTTTCATGCATTTCCACAAGATGCTTATAATAAGGTCGACAGCTATAGAAGTCTTAGAGTTTACCGTGTAATTCAGAATTGTCTGCTGAGACTGCCAGAGGGGGAACAGCCCACCAGAGACATCATGCCTCCCTCCCAGTTGCTGCACAGATGGCTTAAAGTTGCATTTCAGCCCCTCAGGGTCCACCTGCACCCACAAGGCAATGCCTGTTGGGAAGGTCATCCTCACTAGGACCTTGGGAACACGGTCTTAGTGGCTTCGATCGTTCCTGGCTTTGGGAGAGGGGAGGAGGGACAGTCAATGGGGTCAAAGACTCCTATTATTCGAAGGCCAAAGATAGCTCCAGGCATATGCACATGTAATCTGATCTAAAAGATGCTTTCTGTATCAGATGATTATTACTACTCTGTGGACAAACACTGGAACTGACTGAGATGAGTAAAATGAAGTCAGATAGGAAATACCTTGTAGTATTTCAAGCCACTACTCTCCTATCGTGAGACACTAGGAATGTAACGCTCTCCACCTGTACCTGGAAGCAGCTTTACCTGAGCTTTACAGCCATTACAGTTCCCAAGGCCCTGAAAGAGCCACGGGAAACAAACCTGAGTGCCACCAGAGCCAGGCCCTCCGGGTCCACCCGTCTCAGAGTTCTGCTCGGACATGGGTGCCAGGGATTAGGGAGAGAAGCAGAGCACTGGCTCTGGAGTTTCCTTAGAGGAAGTGAAGGGCTTTGAGTATGTCCTCTAAATAAACACACTACCACGCACAGATCTCCCTAATGTACTGAGACATTACGTAAACATTCTGTTTCCTTGTGACTACATTTCTGATTGCCACTGAGTAAACAAAGTAGCCATTTTTTGCTTTGTCCTAAAATGCCCTTCTTCCAATGTTCTCAGGTTAAGTGTGCAAGTGGGCCTGAAAGAACACCATCTGCAGGAGTTACTGTCTGCAGACATCTCCCAAGGTAACAATCTGACCTGTGACAACACTCTGGCTGCAGCGCCTCTCCCTTCTCGGGGCCACACCACACGTGCCTCACAGAATCCTGTTTGGTGGTATGATGGTTAATTTTGTGTGTCAACTTGACTGGGCTAAGAGATGCCTGGGTAACTGGTAAAACTTTATTTCTGGGTCTGTCTGTGGGAGTGTTTCTGGAAGAGAGCAGAATTTGGTTCCGTAGACTGAGGAGATCTGTCCTCAGATGTGGGTGAACATCATCAACGTGTTGGGGGCCCCAACTGGAACAAAAAGGTGAAGAAAAGGCAAATTATCTCTATTCTTGAGCTGGGACATCCATCTTTTTCTGCCATCAGACATTGGAGCTCCTGGTTCTCCAGCCTTCAAACTCCAGGACTCACACTCCTGTAGCCCCTCAATTCTCAGTCCTTTGGACTTGAAATGAATTATAAACCGCCTGCTTTTCTGGTTCTCCAGCTTGCAGACAGCATATTATGGTACTTCTTGGCCTCCATAACCTCATGAGACAATTCCTATAGTATATATACATTCATCCCCTATTCTGTTTCTTTGGAGAACCCTGACTAATACAAGCGGTGATTTATCATTTATTGGCATTTGTAAATGGACATAACATGGAAGTACACTGGGGTCTATTCTGAACAAGTATAATGAATTCTTTCTTTAAAGATAAATAAATAGATGAAAGAAACAGATATACAAGCAATATCCATTTGACCAAGCTGCTTACTGCCTTTCAGCACTAGAATCAAGGTTACAGCTCCTTTCCCAAACCTGTAGCACTCAATCCAAAAGACTGCTTTCAAAAGATTACATCAGCATCTGGGTCTGTAAGAGGATTTAAGTCTCCTGTATCAGATGGAGAAGCAAGGTGGAACCGCCCTGCCTTGCTTTACAGTGTTTACAACCAAGATTACAAATAACCGGCTACATACAAACCCCCAGAAAGATGATGCAGCTAACAACGTGCTGAAGCACAGCCTCTGATGATCAGAAATCATTTTCAAAATCACCGTTTCTTGATGTTGTCTTATTTATTAAACAAATGCCTGCTTTTTGGTTATCTTTACAGTTTAATCTGGACAAAATCCAATCAGTATTTGGTAGGACCAAGAAGGTGCATGAAAATGAAATCATCTCTCAACTGCCAACTATGGAGTAAAACCTTACTCCAGCATATTCTACCTAGGGTTACACTGTGTATGGATAGTAACATTTGCAGGACAGGGATAACCTTGGGAAAACTACTTCTTGGTCTCCCTTGAGAGACAGGAGGCAGTCACTAGGTAACCTCTGCTGTCCTTGTACTCTTAAAGCGAGTAACATTTAAGTCACACACACAGATAAGCTACACTCAAAGGAGGCCTTCGTAGATAGGGACAGATGTACCAAACCAGAGAGCATTCCTGCAATTGCCCACATGTATCCTGTTGATGTACACCATCCTGATAAAATACTAAATGTCAGATCCAGGATTTAAAAGATCCCAAAGTGCGGCTGAAGGCTCAAATCAGGAAACTGACATTTCACAGATAAATTAAAACCCTATACTTGGGTCCCCAAAATCTGCTGCTCAAAACCAACATAAAACTCTGCTTAAAAACCAGTGTTCACCCCAGCTATGGTTATATTTAATAAATCCATAATCACAACTTCTCTATTTGGCCCAAAGATTTCCCCCATAAAGGAAGGAAAAAATAGCTGTTCCTAGTCAGTGCCACAAGAAACTGTCAAATCGCCCTTAACCCCTACTAAACGAAATATTCACTGAATTTCTTTTTTTAAAATATATTTTTATTGATTTCAGAGAGGAAGGAAGAGGAAGAGAGACATAGAAACATCAATGATGAGAGAGAATAAATGATTGGCTTCCTCCTGCACACCCCACACTGGGGATCAAGCCCACAACCCAGGCATGTGCTCTTGGCCGGAATCGAACCTGGGATCTTTCAGTCCGCAGGCCAATGCTCTATCCACTGAGCCAAACCAACTAGGGCTGAATTTTTTTTTTTTTTTTTTAAAAATCAAGCCCAAATACTATAAAGTTTGATATCTTTGCAATACTTTGTTTGTTGTTTGGTGATGGTGGAAGAGTAGTGGTGATTTTACTAATTCTGGGGGAGTTAATGACGTGGCCAGAAAAAGCGAGCTCTACACAAATCAGGTGTTACAATGGTGAAAAGGAAGTTAGAGAAGGGGGGAGGGGAAGGAGTTGTCTGTCAGCTTCCAAAATTCTCTACAAGTTTCACAAATTAAATTTAAACTATCACACTATTTTAAAAATAAAATTATTAACTTATGATTAAAGATAAATCACACAGATTTTGCTATTAAAAACTGATGCTGAAACATCTTGAAAAGATTTCACTGAGTCAGCATGTGCTTTACAGAAGTGGTTCTCAAACTTGCTAGACTCACCATACCTTATTCTCTTCAAAAGTATGGAGGGGCTCAAAGAACTCTGGTTTGTGTGTGTGATGACTTGTCAATATTTACCATATTGGGAGGGTGGGGGGACTTTTTTAACTTTAAAGATTTTTACTAATTCACTTAACAACAACCCCAGAACATGTTAACGTAAGTAATTACAACAGGTAACTCTAATTTTTAAAACAAAGAAAATTTAGGAAATGAGTTAATACTTAGGTTTTTACAAATCTCTTTGATGTTTACTTAAGAAAACATTTTCGTATCTTATTCTGCACTCAATCTGTTGAGCTATATCACACGTCATTTAGCCTTTGTAAAACTCCACTGTACACTCTGAGAGGGTGGGAGTGAAAAAGGCAAATGGTGTCCTGGTGTAATTACAAAGACAGGCTGATCCTGCAGACCCTCAGCGGGCTTAGTAAACAAGCTGCACAAAGGGTCTTGGACACCCTCCTCTGAAGCCGGTAGTTTAAACAACGTGAGAGTGTTCCCCAAGCAGAACCATGACTGCCGATTTTAAAGCACATTCGTTCAGAAGTGAGATAGTAATTAAAAAATAGATTTTATTTGTATTTATACAATCAGACATTCCAATAGTGCGCTGGAACTTCTTGTTAACAAGAAGAACAATCTAGATAAGAAGCCTCTCAAGGGGGAGGGTGGGGAGGGAGGGTAAAAAAAAAAAAAAGAAGCCTCTCAAATCAATTCAAGGTATTTTTCTTTCTGGAATTGAGCTCAAGATAGAGAAACATTTAAAGCTTGATTCTAACAATATAAATAGGTCTACACTAAAAAGGTGCAATTTAAAACAATGGTGAACCTATTGAGCTGAAAGCATTCACACAGAAACACTAGCCTGGGTAACTTTAGCAATCTGCAACTCTAGGCAACTTGGCCTCCATTTCAAAAACCCGTACTGCTTCTCTCTTGAGACAATTGGCAACGTGAAAGAAAATAAAATTTTAAGGGAAAAAAAAAGGCATCTGGCTTACAATACTGTATTGAATCATCTATCTATGCATATAAAAGCCTAAGTGACCGACCAACCGGTAGCTATGACGCACACTGACACCAGGGAGAAGACACTCAACGCAGGGGCAGAAACCACAGGCATGGAAACATGGAACAGACTGATGAATCTCAGAGGAAAGGGGGAAGGGGAAGGCGGGAAGAGATTAACCAAAAATCTTATATGCATACTAGAGGCCCAGTGCGGTGGGGTCCCACGGCCTGGCCTGCAGGGATTGGGTCCAAATCAGCTCTCCAACATCCCCTGAGGGGTCCGGGATTGCGAGAGGGCGCAAGCCAAGCCGAGGGACACCGGGTCTCTAGTCTTTTATAAAGATGAACATACCTATTTTATGTGAATCCAGCAATATTACTCTCTAGGTGATAACCTTTTTGTACCATTGCTTTCTGAATTAAACTGCAAAACTGCACAGCTGGAAGCACAGTGAAATAATATATCTTTTAGCAGCATGGCGATTTTTAGAATTGAATAAGTATTTGCACTTTTAAGGAGTACAAATATAGGTTTGGAAATTATCACTGATTTACATAAAGTCAGCCTGCATGATAATAGGAATCCAACTACAGCCAGCAAACATTTTCAACTTGCCAATACATAAATTCAAATAGTTTGGTTTAAAAAAGGGGAGATGGGGGATTGGTAAATTATGTTTACCTGAAAATTATGTTTTTCTCTTTCATTCCTATGTAAATGAGTTTATCTTGTTTTAAACATCTTATTTATTCTTCTCTCCTTTTGACTTAAACCAAAACAAAGAATGCAACCTTTAAAACCTGTTAGTCTATTTATAACTGTTCCATCTACAGCCATTTTTCTAATACAAACATGCCCTGGTAGCTTATCTCAGTCCACATGCCAGACAACAAAGGCCCCTGGCCTGCTGGGGAGGAGGAGAAAGGGAAAGCAGGAAATGAGAAGGCTTAGTTAATCCCCAGATAATCGATCAGTGTATTCAGTCAAGTGTGAGCTGAGCTGGGAAATGCTGCTTTAAAAAAGAAAGAAAATCAAAGAGCATATGACCAGAGCCACAATTCATTTTAAAATAGGTTAGTTTTTGTTAAAAAGATTTCCTCATCACACTCGAGTACTAACATACACATATTTTTATAAATGTTAACATCTTTTGAAAGAAAACCTTTTTCTTTAAAATCCTTCATCTAGCGGAAATGACTTCTATGGATTTTGTTATACTGTTTTGGTTCATCTGTGGTGTGTTTTTTCTAAATCACCTTTACTAGGATATAATTTATACACAATAAAATTAACCTATTTACAATGTCAATTACTTTGACAAATGTGTTGTGTAACCACCACCACAATCAAGATAGGGGACAGTTCCATTACCACAAAAAGGCTGGCTTCCTTTAGGACTGATGAATCTGCTCTGCTGAGAAAGCTTTGTGCCAGTGAACGCTACAAAATAACACTCCAATCTACACCCTCCTCCACTTGAACACACAGAGCTCAGTGAACAGGGAGCCCGCTCTCAGGGAGCTGTGACACTGCTCTCCGGGCTACGGCTGGCGGCTACAGACAAGCCCACGCTCTCTAACACCAAAGAATGTGCTGGGTAACACTTCTGGGCTGAGACTGTATGATCTCCTGAAATTCCCAGAATACAGACAACGTTACCGTGATAACAGTTAAGAAAAGAAATGAAAAAAATAACTTCAAAGTAGCCCTATGGCATAGTGTACTGACCAACATTTAATGAGCACACGTTGTTCTACACTGAAGGTGCAGGTGGGGAAAAACAGTTTAAGTCCCACTCATGACAGCACTTACCTGCCAGTGGAGGGGCAGGCCCTTTGCCACCCCTCCTGAACTTTAATGGTTAAGTGTTTTTAAAAAAGCAAGCCATGAGCAACAACATCTGTCCCTCAGTACCCACACAATTCTAAGCACATAAAATCATTTACACTGTGGTTCTCAACCTTCTGGCCCTTTAAATACCGTTCCTCATGTGTGACCCAACCATAAAATTATTTTCGTTGCTACTTCATAACTGTCATGTTGCTACTGTTATGAATCCTCATGTAAATCTCTGATATGCAGGATGGTCTTAGGCGACCCCTGTGAAAGGGTCGTTCGACCGCCAAAGGGGTCGCGACCCACAGGTTGAGAACCGCTGCTTTAGGTGTTATTTTCCTTAAGCCAGCAGTCTTCTCAAAAGCACGTGGGGATGGCAGGAAGACGTGTCCTGTGACTGGGCGGCTTCACGTACACAGGAGGGTCTAAGTAGCTCGGTAAACACACACCAGTTTCTGCATCCACAGGAGCAGGCAGAGAACCAAGAGTGTGTGTCTGTCTCTCAGCTGAGGCGCAGCTCTGTTCATGAAAACGCCTGAAGATTCTTCTACCCTCTTTACCTGTATCGTTTTTCTTTTTTAAATTTAATTATGAAACATTTCACAGGCAGAAAGGTATACAAATAATAGAACTACATACCAAACATATTTTTAAACATAAAACGCTACCAAACCCAAAGACACTGCCTGTCCACTCTTCCTAGGCAGGTCTGTCTACTCCCCCAAGAGGTAACCTTGAATTCACTGTTTCTCATTCCCAAGCAGTCCTTTATGCATGGGATAGATACATAAGGTATTGTTTTGCAGTTTTACACTTTACATAAACTACAGGCCTGGTGCATGAAATTTGTGCGCGGGGGAGGGGGGGAGGGGGCGCAGTGGCTGTCCCTCAGCCCGGCCCACGCTCTCTCGCAATTGGGAACTCTCAGGTAGGGTCCCTAAGCCTGGCCGGCAATCAGGGCCCATCAGGACTTTTCTTCCCGCGTCCCGCTGCTGCCACTGCTTGCCATCTGTGCAGCGCTGCCCCACCCACCCCCCACCCCAGCCGCCTCCCTCTGCGGGCTACAGGTGTGGGGTGCAATCACTTGGCTGGCCTGGGCCTCCCTCTGCGGGGCATCGCTGGCCAGTGGCCTGGGCCTCCAGCTGCGGGTGATTGATCACGGAGCCCCCACATCAACTGCCCCACAGAGGGTGGCCTGGGCCTCTGCGGGGCCCCCCAACCAATTGCATCACACCCGCTTTGACTGGCCTGGCACCAGTGCGTGTCATAGTATGGTCATCCGGAAGGTCATCCGGACGGTTGTTCTGCTGTTCGGTCGATTTGCATATTATGCTTTCATTATTATAGATGATATCACACTCTGGGTTCTTCTGCACTCTGCTTTATTTATTCAGTATTATGTGTCCATGAATCATCCATGCCTTAGTTCATTCACTTTTAATGATACATATTACCTCTATGTACAATATACCACAATTTATTCATAAATTTTCTACTGATAAGGTATTTGGGTCATTTACAGATTTTCACTATTACAACCAAGTCTGCTAATAAGTATTCTTATTTGTGTTTGTGCAAGTTTGCCTACGGCACACAAAACTTTTCTGTTCGAATTATCTAATTACTCTGAATGTTTGATGCTGCAGCTAAATGTTCAAATTTTTTATTGTAACATTGTTCATAATGTCCGTGTGATACATTGTTAGTGCCTGTGGGATCTATAGTGTTGTCCCAATTTTATTTTCTATATTGGTAACTTGATGCCATTTTCTTTCTTTTCTTCAACATCTTTATAGGAACTTAATAGTTTTAGTCATTTCAAAGGAGCACCTTCTTTTGTTTGGTTTCTTCTCAGTATTTTTTAAAATACATTTTTATTAATTTCAGAGAGGAAGGGGGAGGGAGAGAGATATAGAAACATCAATGATGAAAGATCAAAAATTGATCAGCTTCCTCCTGCACGCTCCCTACTAGGGATCAAGCCCACAAGCCAGGCACGTGCTCTTGACCGGAGCTGAACCTGGGACTCTTCGGTCTGCAGGCTGATGCTCTATCCACTGAGCCGAACTGGCTAGGGCCTTCTTAGTACTTTTAAATGAAGTTGCTTTTGAAAAGCCAAACCTGTCTCAGAAGTGTGGAGGAAACACAAGGGAAGACTGTTTTAATTTTCCCTCAAACTAGAAGTTTAAAAGGAGGTAGATTACAAGGTAAAGAGGCAGTAAAGTGGTACTCATAAAGGAACCAAAGGGAGAAAACCTGAAAAAAGATTAAAAAGCAACTTTTGATGTACATTTCCTTATTAACTCATTAATTTGAGCTCTTATCTTCATTATTCCCTTCCTTTTCTTGGGTTTAATTTTAATTTCTTTTTAAATAATATACATATTTAGACAACTGATTTTATCCAGCCTTTTCTATTTTCCTTATATATTTTAGCCTTACATATTAAGGCTAAAAATTTACCTCTCAACATAGTGTTAGTTATCTATATATAAAGCCCAGTGACCGTTACAGTGGAACGACCGTATGCACCTAAAAAATGTATATTCTTCAATTGTTGAGTGTAGTCGTCTATATATATAACAATTAGCTTAAAATATTTAATTGTGTTGTTCAATATTCTATATCTTTACCAATTTGCAATCCACTTGCTGCTCAATTACTGAAGATGTGTTAAAATCTTTCTTATTGCCCATCAACAGTTTAGGGTTAACTGCAGTATGTTCACATAATGCATCATATAGCAATGAAAATAAATTACAACATACAAAAACATGGATGCATCTCACAAACAATATGCTGAACCAAAGAAACCAGACACAAATGAATGCATACTGCATAATACCCTTTACATATAAATTTCAAAGGCAGGCAGAACTAATCTATGACTTAAGAGCTCACAGCCATGCCCTGATAGGTGGCTCAGTTGGTTGGAGTGTCATCCTGTGCAACAAAAAGGTTGTGGGCTTGACTTCTGGTTGAAGCGTATACCTAGGTTACAGGTTCCATCCTGGTCACATGCAGGGGGCAACAGTATTTCTCTCTAAAAATCAATAAAAAACATATCCTCGGGTAAGGATTTTTTTTTTTAAAGAGCTCACAGCCATGATTATCATGGGATTAGTGGCTGGAAGAGGACATGAGGGTGGGTTTCTGAAGTGATTATTAGAAGTTTAATTCACAAAAAGTAAAATTTACACACACACACATGGATATGTATAACATATCTTGGGAAAGAGACAATAAATCAATAACAATGGTAGCCTCTAATGAGAAATCTGGAACAGTTTGTTATGAAAAAGTAAGAAAGTACTCAATGACAGGGATATGTGAAAGACACACAGGACCCAGCCTGAAAATCTGGTCATTTCTAGAACGACTTGAAAATCAAAATCTGTAATGATAAAATGGATTATAACCCATCCAATAAAATAGAAAACCATACATCTATACTGACGTACATAAAATAATAATAACAATTGAACAGTTACTGAAGAACAAGATATTTTCATAGTCACAAAGCAACTTTCCACAAAATATTAATTACAAAAGATAAAAAAAGTAACTATAGTATGGAGGCCTGTTAGACCCAATCTTAATCAGATGATCAAAGGGAACACCAATAACAGAACAAACAGAAATAGAGTAATGTGCCTGCAATTAGATACAAGGAGAAGATCCCTAATTCAATAATGAGGGAACACCATGTAAACGCAAACTGAGGAATGTTCTACAAAATAACTGGCCTGTAAATCTTCAAAAATGTCAAGGTCATGAAAATCAAGGAAGATTGAAGAACTGTTGCAAATTGAAGAGGACAAAAGAAACATGACAACTAAATGTAACACAGAATGAAAAACTGACTGG
Organism: Myotis nattereri; assembly: GCF_964212035.1. Taxonomy (NCBI): domain Eukaryota; kingdom Metazoa; phylum Chordata; class Mammalia; order Chiroptera; family Vespertilionidae; genus Myotis; species Myotis nattereri. Next base: position 212,210,982 of record NC_138077.1, on the reverse strand, counting down.
ACATGTACAGGGTGTAACAATGTGCCAGTGCTCATTTTGACATGATTGCTGAACTGGGGGTTATATAAAAAATCTTGTCAGTAAGATAAACATTCAAGTATTGGGTTCGTGGGACCTTATTTGGCAATTTATTCTCAAATGACTCAGGAAAAAAACAGTTCTTTGTACTGTATTTGCTACTTTTTTGAATGACCGGTTTGGTTAGATAAGATTAGGGAAAAAAGTTTTAGTTCCAATTTAAAGGTACAAAATAATAGGCATTGATCACTAAAAACCATTCTGACAAATTATTAGACTTACAGCTGTGTATGATAAGTAAATGTAAAGTGACAAGTAATTGTAAGGATAAATGCATGCTATTGTCAGTCAGTTAAGAATTACTTTTAGGAACTTAATCTGTGATAAACATGGCATTCCAAAATATTGGAAAAAGACAGTTAATTAATAAATAATTGTGCTAGATTACTGAGGTGTCATCTGAAAAAAACTGAATTGCATCCATACCTTACTCTATATACCAAAATAAGTTCCAAAAAAAGAGAACAAAGATGGAAATGTGAACAATAAAACCACAATGAGAAAAATACAAATTAAAGTTACCCTAAGAATACACTGTTCAGATTGGTGAATATTAAAGCTGGTAACACACTAATGGCTGGGCTGTGGTGAAACGGACTCTCATTACTTTATACATAAAAAAAATCAGTAAAAACCCTTATGAAGGACAAATGGGCAATACATATCAAAATTATAAATATATTCACCTGTTTCCCCAGCAACAACCACTGATTGCAATTTATTCTAAACATACATTTGCATATACGCAAAATAATATGAACAATGCCCATTAATAGAGAACTAATTAGATAAACTATGAAACATCCACACAATGGAATACCATGCAGGAAGTTTTCTCTATACTGATATGGAAAGATCTCCAACATATATTCTTTAAAAAAACAAAACAAAACTTTTTTTTTGGGGGGGGGGGGGGGGGGACACACACATCATTTTTTTGTTCCACTTATTTATGCTTTCATTTATATGTCCTGACGAGGATTGAACCTGCCATTTTAGCGTATTGGTACGACACTCTAACCAAGTGACCTACCTGGCAGACCCCCCAACATTTTTCTTTTTTTTAAATCTTCATTGTTTAAAGTATTACATATGTCCCCCTTTATCCCCCCAGCTCCCCCCCCCCCCGCCCCCGCCCCAGGACCTCACCATCCCACTCTGCGTCCATGGGTTATGCATATATCAACATATATACTTAAGGGCCAGCTATAGAATAGTGTGCATATTTTGATAGCTGTTCTATTCGTTTATACAACACCTGATTATCTGCATGGGGTGAGGTATGAAGAAAAGAATGTGGGCAAATAAAGCCCAAGGATGGGAGACAGACTTCAGGACATCTTTTAATGCTTTTTTTGAAAAATTTCAAGCCATTTGTTTTATGTCACAGACCTTCTCTCCTCTCTCCCTCTTCTCCCCCCCCCCCCCCCCCCCGCCCCGCCCCGGGCATGTCTCTGCGGTTTTCTTTTTCATATTGCTAGCCTTCCCTGGATGACAGACAGTGCCTGGCTAACAGAGTTGGCACAGGTACCAACCAGATTGTTAGAGAATAAAATGAACAAGAACAAGCCTATTTAATTACAGCTGTCCATGCCAACAATCAGGTACACAATCTTTTACACTTAGGACTCCTAAGAATGTTAAGGCAAGTAAATATAAAGCAGTCATGTGTGTTCTCGACTGCTTGTAGAGAAAAGTCACTCACCTTTGCCCCATACGTGCCAGAGTCCTTATACCCTCACCTCAAAAATGCTCAGTGCTGCTGAATTTAAAGAGGCATCAAGCTTTTATTTTATTTTTATACATTTTATTGATTTTTTACAGAGAGGAAGGGAGAGAGATAGAGAGTTAGAAACATCGATGAGAGAGAAACATCGATCAGCTGCCTCCTGCACATCTCCCACTGGGGATGTGCCCGCAACCCAGGTACATGCCCTTGACCGGAATCGAACCTGGGACCCTTCAGTCCGCAGGCCGATGCTCTATCCACTGAGCCAAACTGGTTTCGGCTGGCATCAAGCTTTTAAACATGAAGCTCTAAAGTCTCTAACTGAATATAAAGTGTTCTGCTCAATTCTACCTTATAAAACCAGTCCTGAAATGGAAACGGAGCACTGCCAGCTCCGGCTCACCCTGCGATACACCATGGAGGCTACGTGCACACTTAAAAAAGGAGGAAGGATGTCATGAATAAGATGCAATTGAAATCTCTCCTGAAAGAAGGCAATGAGCATTGTATTTTATCATAACAGTCTTTGTCTGTGTTTGCTATCTCCACAAACTCCTTTGATTACAGACTGTCTTTCCAACACGACTATTGGGCAGCAAGCTGCTGACAAAGTACTGATGGCAGTCCTTACACACAGCCTTATTAGCATTGCTCCCGCAGCACTGCACGCACTGCACGATAAATCACAGACCCAGTGTCATGCACAATAACCAAACAGTTACCTAACAACGAAGGGTATTACAAATGCATTGCACTAATCTCTGATAATTAAATTCCATTATGGTCTCTACCTTCCAACCTAAAGGCAGCAACACTGAAATCGAGTGCCACCCAGTTCCCTCACATTGGCCCTGAAATGTCACTTACATAGTTCACATCCAATTAACTGAACACAACCAGCCTCAGCGCCTATCACTTACATTAAAACAAGCAGAAGCCGGCACTGGCTGTCGGAAGCCATCACATGGTTTAAATGGATTCCTCACCTTTCAAATATCAAGGGTCCTCTTTCCCAGAACATCTCACTAAGGGGGTTGGCCTTTTAACAAAGAACTACCCAAGTTGAAAGAAACATTCCAAAGGCAGGGCATGTTGCAAAGCCCAGCTCAGAGCTGGAGACATCTGTCCCTTATATTAAAATACAAAATAGTAAAAGATCATTAGTATGAAAAATAAATATGCAGGAAAAAAAGAGCTTTAGTTAAGGCTAACAAGTACCTATAGAGTCCTTGTTTTTTGGCCAGTGTCCTACAGAAATTGGGAAGCCCTCCTGTTTTTAAGAACAAACAAACGTTTCCTGAAGTCCTGGCTTGAAGTCCCAAACCTAAACCGACCTCCAAGCACACAGCTGTGTTCCTCTGTGCTGCTGTCTGTTATCCATGCACAGTCACAGGATTAGTGCCAGTGGAATTCCACAGATTTGTAGGAATATATATTCAAGCTCTCCACCGATCACTAATGATTATCTTTAAAACAAGGATCAATAACTCCCCAATCCTCAAATTCAGAAAAGCTTTTACTGTTAGAAGGGAACACTAATGGCTGACTCCTGGCAATTAACCCACAACACAACCATCACTTACCTATGAACAATATTGCCATATTCTATAATTTGAGGGAGAAAATTACTATAAAGGGAGTTGCAGGAAATCATTTTCTATCTCTACCAATGTTATGTCAGATAAGCTCATAGTTCTAATTGGTAGTAATTATTAAGACATAAAATGGAAACAAGGCCCAAGAAAATATAATCTGATCACACAGAGAGGAGATAGTGGGATAACTGGCTAGGGAACTCACAGCAGTTACTGCCTCTTTACACATACAGAAATCAATGCCTGGCAAGCTACACCTCAATCAGGCTCTGGAGCTACGGTTCTTCACATTTGCTAAGACCTTCTCTCCCAAGAGAAAGTGTTTGCCATGCAAACTAGTGTAAAAAATGTCTGAACATTCAGAGACTTCCCGTTTCAAACCCCTGCTGAGCACCACACTGTAAGACCTGTTTATGTACTGCCTGTCTCCTCCCCCAGCTCACCAGGAGAACCTCGGATCTGCAAGGGCAGCCATATCAGCAGCTTTGTTCCCAGCTATTCCCAGGAGCTAAAACAACATCTTGTTCAGAGTAGACAGTCAAGGAACTGAATGAATGGCAATAAAAAACAAAAATATGACATAACTACCTCAAGCAACAAAACATTAAGCTGTTCTAGACTAAAGAGACAATTTACAATACAAATTTTGAAAACCTTCACCTGGCCCTAGCTCAGTAAACAATATGATATCCCTAGGTATTCAGTAAAGCTGGCTGCTCGCCCAGTCCAGTGTTATTCTATCAATGGGAGGTCCTAATCCTCTAAGCAAACCACGCTAAGGGGTGGCAGCTCATTAAACACTGGCTCCAATAAAGTTACTTTTAAATAAAGCAGCAACTTAAAATAAATCGTAGTTTCTGAACGAAAGTATTAAATTTTATGTTTTCCATTTTTGTGTATTACTAGTATGTATAAATCTGTTTATGATACACACACCCAGATTCACTATTGTATGAAATTTCATGCCTAGCCGGTGTGGCTCAGTGGTTGAGCATCTACCTATGAACCAGGAGGTCAGGGGTTCCATTTCCAGTCAGGGCACATGCCTGGATTGCAGGCTCCATCCTCAGTGTGGGGTGTGTAGGAGGCAGCCAATCAATGGTTCTCTATCATCACTGATGTTTCTAGCTCTCTCTCCTACTCCATTTCTCTCTGAAATCAATAAAAATATATTTTTAAACTTTTTTTCATTATCATGCCACTGTAATAGAGGCAAAGAAATGACTACTATCTTTCACGAAAAACAGAAAATACCATGACTTCCTTAGTTCCCTTTCCCAAAGTGTTATAAATGGACTCTAAGTATATTTTTAGCTGATCCAGCCATGATATTCCACTGTGGTCTGTATCTTGCCATACCTTTACATCACACATTATAAAATAACCAAAATTAGGTAAAAATGGTAAAACCTACTTAAAGGAAAAAAAGTACAAAGAATCATTTTTAATGACAGTTCACAAAAATTGTTATATTCAAATCCCATCAAAATGGAAGCTGCTTACGTGCAGAAATACACTGTCTTTTAAAATTTGACATTAATATTGCCCTTTTCCGGAGGCAGGTGAGATAGGAACAGTTACTAACTCACAGCACTTCGCAAAATAAATAATACCAAGCTATTTTCTTGTAAATATATTTAAACAAATTCTTAGGAGAGTCTTTTTGTGATTTTCCACAACAAACACATTACATAAAGCGTAACTCAGAGATCATCATATTAACACTGAGAAAAATATATTATCTAGGCATAATGTCCCCCTTCTTGTAAAAAAAGGACACATTCATAAAGTGGACTATGTGATGAACATATTAGAATTTATGAATACGTGCTCTTCATGCACAACTGAAATTTTTATAGGAGCCATCAATCAAGTAGTTAGGAGATGAAAACCAGGGCATGCAGGGACTCACACTAGGAGCTAGCATTTTCTAGAGGTGGACTACAATAAAACAAGATAAAAGAAGTCCTCGGTGCATATAAAACACACCTCTAACTATCCCATGAACTGTTCCTACCTACGATAGAGAGTGAATGCAGCAAGGACATGTATATTTGGTGACCAGCAGATAAACTTCAAGTTCCTCCCTTCCCCTCCAACTCTCACTAACAGCCCCCTGGATCAGGCCCTCATTCTGGTTTATCTGGACTCTTTTATTAGCTTCCTCATGAGAATATCTTTAATTTTCTAAAACCATAGTTCTGATCATGTTCTCACCCACTAAAAATCCATACATCATTCCCCGAAGGCTAACAAAATTCTGCTTTCTCCGCATGGCTTTCAGTTCTATCTCACACCATTCCCTACACCAAACCACGTTAGACTCAACATTCTGCCTTTGTCCTTTGTCTAAAAAGCTTTTCTGTTCTCCAGTCAAAATTCTCCCAAACATTCAAGGCCCAGCTCAAAAGCTACCACTTCGGGGCCCTCGTCCAGATCCTCCCCTTGGAAAGCATCACACTTCTCCCAGCCCCATTCTCTGTCGAGTGTGATGCCTGACAGGCATGTCTCATCTCTCCTACGTGTCTTGAACCACTTGTGTGCAAAGGCCATATCTTATTCATACTCTTATATTCAGCCAATTCTTATTAAGCTCCTTCTATGTGTCGGGCACTGTACAGCCCTGAAGCTATTGTAATACACAGAACAGGCAAACACCCCGCTCCCCTACTCCCACCCCCTGGGAGCTGGCCATTCTTGATGGAGAGATTAATTCATATCTCCTTCCTTCTACACAATGAACTTAGTGTTAGGCACACAATATTCATTTAATGAGTGTTGGCTGATTTGTACAGAAAAATTTTTTAAAAACAATTAATACACTGGGGTAATTTAAAATAAGTCACTGAAAACCTTCATTTAAACTCCAACCTGCAAACTTGGCATAGTCTAATATTTCTCTTTTTCAGAAACACTTCTGCATTTTTTAAAATTCATCAAAAGTCCCTAAAAGGTACTGGTTAAAGAAGTCCTTAGACCCAGCCTTCTCACATCCCCTTCTAAGGCAGTTGCTCTGCCCGCCGCTTTCGGTGGGCCTGCTGTTTTACCTGACAATGGCCCAGAGCCTACAGCTGACTGTACAAAGTGTGACAGCCAATCCCTGAGCAACCAACAGCATACATGGTCCAGGATAAAAAGATAATCTGTGCGCCCTAGCAGTCTGACTCAGTGGGTAGAGTGTCAGCCCACAGACTGAAGGGTCCCAGATTCGATGCCGGTCAAGGGCACGTACTCGGTTGTAGGCTGGATGCCCGGCCCTGGTTGGGGAGTATGCGAGAGGCAACCAATCAATGTGTCTCTCTCACAATGATGTTCCTCTCTATCTCTCCCCCTACCTTCCATTCTCCCTAAAAATCAATGGAAAGATAATCTTGGGTGAGAATTAACCAAAGAGAATCTGTGCTAAATTCCCTCAGCAACTTGAAATGGCAGCTAAGTAGCATCAGTTAAAGGAGAGCCCAAGAAGCACAGATGCTGTACGGTAGAGGTTGGCCTTTTTCCAAACAAATCTTTATAAACTGAAATCCAAATCAGCCCTCAAGTATAACAGGAGCCCAGAGCTTCTTGTGGAACCTTCCTGTGACCATCTTCATGTGACCACCAACATGCATGGCTGCAGAATGTGGCTTAAGAATCACTGCCCCAGAGAAAACGACAAACACTTAACATTTTCATTCATTCATTCATTCAACAACTATTTAGTAAATAGTCACAAAGTAATACCGAGGTGGTGTTTGCTCTCAGAGAGTTTTGTTCTCTTAGGGAAGGGAAACAAGTAAAAAAATAAACCAACAAGATAATTTCAGATGATGATCAAAGTCATAAAAACATCAAAACTGGGCAACATCTAAGAAAACAAAGAAGGAAAGGGAATGAGGCCTGGGTACAGTGGTCAGAACAACCTCCAGAGTCGGCATTAGAGTCGAGGCCTCAAGGATGAGGAGCCAGTCACTCAGAGATACCAAACAAATTCATCAAAACAAGAAACAGAGCCTACAATCCACACTGAGCAGTACTAGGGACCATAAAAAATATCAGGAATGTTTAAAACACAGTTTGTTCCCTCAAGAAATTTAAAATCCATTTACGGAGGTAAATTAACTCATGAAACAAATTTCATGAAACTGGACAGAATTCAAGTAGAAAGCCAGAGAAGCTCCGAGGACAAGGGAAAATAAGAGTCGCTTTGCAGCCTCCAAGTCATGTTCACTCAAAGGCCAACCAAGCTAGTCTGTTCAGTATTCTGATCCTGATACTGCTGTACATGCCATAAACTATGCCTCTAAGCTCTCCAAAGTGAAACCTGAAATTTTTCTAATCTTAATTAGTTCGCCCTTCAAAAGGCACCATGAAGACAATGTTTCCACGCAGCAGGGTAAACACTGTTAATTTGCTAATCAGGAAAATCTAGTCCTCAAATTGCATTTCCCCCACTTAACAGTAAGGTTACTTGACTTCCCATTCCTGTAGCCTCCTGGGCCATGCTGATTCACAGTTGCTGTTTCTCTCCCACTGACTACATGCCTGGGCTTACCCAGAATCCTCTAGCAGTTTCTTTTTCCGGAAACAGCTGAAGAACTCCTGAGCAGAAAGAGTTGCCAAACAATTAGTCTCCAAACTCTCCTGACTCACCTGTACCGTTCTGTCGGTGTCTGGAAACAGAATGTTATTCAGCTATTTCAGATGTTAAGATGTTAAGAACTGAGCACACGCTTCCTAAGAATTTAGATTTTTTCCTGTCATTCTTTTTTTAATCCCTCCTCTGAAAGTGCCTATTACCAAAGGCTACCTAATAAGAGGGTGTAATACACACTGGCTTAACACACTGGAAGGAGACAAAGGCTGTATAGTAGGAAAAATATTGCAATGCCAATATGAAATGTTATATTCATAGTGAAAACGTTTTACCACATTTCTCAATGAAACAGGACAATGAAAATAAGACTTGAAAACACAAAATTCAACTAAATCACAGGCCACTTCATTCTTACAAACTTGTCTTTTAAAATCCTCCCTACAATTTTCACCCTGTACACAACATACAAAAGCGGCTCACTCGCATCTATACTCCGAACCATTAAAAAAGGCACCCTTTAAAAGTCATCTTTGCACGTTCTACATCCACATCTTATCCTAGGAAAATAAAACTTAATCATATTTGCATAAAGATAATATATGTGGGTTAAGATGAGGTTTTAGTTACAGCTATAACTAAATTCATCAATTTAGTTCTAACTTATGAAAATATAAACTTAAAATCTGCTGAAAATGCTCTTTGCTACCAAAGATAACTATACAGCATTTTACTCTGATTTTGGTTTGTTTGTTTTTTTATCCTCACCTGAGGATATTTTTTCCATTGATTTTTAGAGAGAGTGGAAGGTAGGGGTTGGGGGAGAGAGAGAGAGAGACATTGATGTGAGAGAAATAATGACTGGTTGCCTCCCACACGTACCCAGACTGGGGATAGGGCATGAACCCGCAACCCAGGCATGGGAATTGAACTGGAGACCCTCCCGTGCGAGGGCCGATGCTCTAACCACTAGGCATGCTGGCCAGGCTGCTTTTGGCCTTCTCAGTGTGATTTTCCTCCAGAGACACGTGGTTGTTCTCCTAATCCGCTGGAGTTGTTACACTCATGGACCAGGTATATTTATGGATCTGATGGTGTGTTGAATGGTGCTGAATGATGCTGACTAAGGTTTCAGACATGTCCAACTGTTGTAGAGATTGCTGGTTGCCTAGGTCAGTGGTCGGCAAACCGCGGCCCCTTGAGTGTGGCTCTTCCACAAAGTATCACGTGCAGGAGCGCACGTACAGTGCGATTGAAACTTCGTGGCCACATTCAAGGGGCCAAAGAGCCACATGTGGCTCGTGAGCCGCAGTTTGCCGACCACTGGCCTAGGTCAACTTCCATTCTCCTTAATAACGGAGCCTTGATATTTACTGGAGCACAGCCAAAACCAACTCCAGCCTCCCTTGAAGATTTATGTAAGCCAACACTGTTAGGCAGGACTACTAGCAAAGCTCTGGAATGGGCCTGCCTTAGTTTTTGCCTGTGTGCCCCCCTCCAGTTGCCTGGATGTAGTGAAGAACCAGTTTCCCCCAATTCATTGCAGAGTAATACTTTTAAAAATACATAAAAAGACTGTGCTGATGCCAAATGTCTCTATAAGTTTCTAAATGATTATTTCCACTTTCTGTACTTATCGCATGGTGGCCTAGTAACAAACAGCTCAGCCCATGGGCCGTGCCTTGAATAACACTGTCCTGGAGCATGAGCCTGACAGCTGGAGCTGCAGTGGCCAGCGGTGACCAGCAAGAGGGCTTGAGAATGGAAACCTGCACGCAGGACAACCGAACACATGTAGGAAACTAGCCACCTGAGAGTCATGTGTGTGCCAAACCTGGATGACACACCCTGGAAAACACCTCATTTTATATGAGAATACAGACCTTCTGCCACTATGAATTTGGGTTTTTATTATATACAGCCAATCCTAATAACTGATACTCGTATATTTGTAGAGCACTGTAAAATTTTCAAAGCACTATGTTACCTCTTTTGATTCTCACAGGAGACTAACTGTGTGACGTAAGCAGAACAGAAATCCTCAACCTGACAGACAGGGAACCTAATCTCCTAAGAGTAAACAGCTTGCCTGAAGTAACAGAGCTGGAAGCACTGACAGCAGAACGGACACAGAAGCTGAGCGGCTATTCCCTCCATGAGAGCAATCTGCCCCTCAGAGAAGTACAATTACTTATCACGATCATAAGTAAAACAGAACATAAATGATCAGTGGCGCACTCACAATAAATTACATAAAGTGAGTATGCCTCTGGGCAGAAAGATGCCACAAAAATGCCATGTTCAACTAGTGAAGATAAAATCCAATTTAATGGCTACAGTCTGAGTATATGGCATTTTTACAGTCATAACAAAATTATTTGTACAAAGGAGATGAAGAGTAGAAATCACACGCAATCTATAATAATAAAAGCGTAATATGCTAATTAGACCGGACGTCCTTCCAGACAAAGCCGGGGCTGCAAGGAAAGCCCCGGTCCTGGGTGCCCGGTGCCAGAGGGAAGCCGGTGCCGGCAGCCAGGGGAAGGAAGGCCTACTCTTGCACGAATTTCATGCATTGGGCCTCTAGTTTTATAAAAATTTAGCCAGCCACTAATATAGCAACTAATACAAATCATTTTAGTTTAGGTTATAACACAAACCCTCAAACCCTAGTCTCAAATAAAAAAGTGAAACACTAATATCCTATCTGGATATGAATAAAATTTATCAATAAGTAATAATGTTTCTTAAAAATACTTAGGGTAATAATGTCGTGGTAATAATAATATACTGTCTTTGAATATAAGTAAGACTTCTGAGAATCACTGTATCAGATGAGTTCTGTGCCTTCTTTCAATGGTGAAAAGTCTGACACAGAGCCATCCCCATTCACTTCCCAGGATGCCCTCATGAGGAAACGTGTATTATTAAGAAGCCGATGGTTAGGATCAGTCATTTCATCTGTGGACTAATTTTTACTGGGGTAAATTTTCTTTGCCTATGTGGGTATCAAATGTTTTATTACATCAGCAACAACCACTAAAATAAACTATTTCCCATATCAATATTTATCTGTTAAATATTAAATTAACAGGAAAGTCATACTTTTCATTAAATGCAGATTAAAAGACTCTTGTGCTGTCCTGAATATTTTGTGGCAATATTTTTTTGAAAATTAGAAAGAAAAAAAACACAAGGAAAATTAAGACATGAACTTTTATATATATTATTACACACATTTAACCTTTCTAATTTTCTCTCTAGATATAAACTAACTGCCAAAGGAAAAACACATTGAATTGTTCCTACTATATAAACATATTGTAAAACTCCTCAAGGAACATCAGTGAGAATGAGTTCTTAAAAGAAATACCTATCTGCTAGTGTACTATACAAAGAACAATCGTGGGTAGGGAAATTACAGAAAGAGATACAGGCATAGCTGTAAATGTACAATATTCACCAGCTCAAAATAATATGGGAAAGAAAAAAGCAATCGCTAACTGCAAACCACACTCAATCCTTATGGTGTAAGGCATGGTGGAGAAGGAAAGAAAGCTTTGGAGGACTCCTTCAGGAGAATGATCCTCACAGTATATACTAGGCTCAGGGATCAGCAAACTATAGGCCTGCAGGCTACACTTATTTTGTAAATATAGTTTGACTGGGACACAGCTTCACTGTCACATACTGTCTATGGCTGAGTTTGAGTAGTTGCCACAGAGAAGACAAAGCTGAAAACATTTACTATCTGGTCCATTACAAAAAAGCTTGCCACCCCGGGTACAAAAAGCATCTGTCAATGAGTAATAAATGTTAGCAGTCACCTACTTGAGCAGATGGCACTTCTCTGGAAATAGGCAGAAATGAGCCTTTTGTTTCATAAACATCTGGTCAGTCAGTTGTTTGGATGTATGTGCAGTTCTAGTTCATGACATATAAGATTGCCCAGAAAAAAAGTTGACCCAAGCACAAAACCTCTCCAACCAGTATGCCTGACACAAACTAGCCCAGGACTCAGAAGTCTAGGAACTGCACTGATATTTTATCTCCCTTATAGAGAAAACACAATTTGAATAAGAAAACAAATTTATCTAATGAATTAACTTCAGAGATTTATGATATGGTGTGGATCTTTGGAAACAATGCTGACACAGAGAGTGTGTCAGTGTTCAAGTACCAAGGCTCCCAAAATGACCTAAGAGAAATGTCAAGTTCAATATTCCTAAAGGTCATGTTATTAAACATGACAATGCCCATGATATGCATCAATTAAAAGGGAAAGTTAACTGGGTTTCACCTCTGTTGCTTCCATTAGCTGTTAAAATAGCCAGTGCTTAACTATTTAATTTGTACTGATGCTAATTTTTTAATACATATTTTTATTGATTTCAGAGAGGAAGGGAGAAGGTGAGAGGTACAAACATCAATGATGAGAGAGAATCATCGATCAGCTGCCTCCTGCACACCCCATACTGGGGATCGAGCCAGCAACCCAGGCATGTTGTTCCCTGAGCAGGAATCGAACCCTGACCTCTCAGTTCATGGGTCAACACTCAACCACTGAGCCACACTGGCTGGGCCATTACCTTTACTCTTTCTGTACTTTCTGTTACTTTTTTCCCTTGGTGGGATTATGTTCTCCTGCTCTTTTATAGTTTTCATGTAAATGCCATTTTTAGTAGGCATGTTTTCATGGCCCTTTCGGGGTACATTATCAGGGTCACTAAGTTGTTCATAAGCAGGAACACTGTCTTTGACTCCTGGGTTCCCCAAGAACCAAGCAGAGTGTGTCATTTCATCCAAGCAAGAAATAAGACAATGGACAAGCCCGATTATGCTTCCACGTGACAATGCCTCCCGCATAACTTCTCCCAGCCTGGTGGGCAATGGCAAAGCGCTACCCACAAAGGCTCTTCCTTCTCTTCACCCCTCCCTCTGTATCATACCGAGACCAGTCACGCCGCCAGCACTACAACAACACAGTGCTGGTTTCTTTCTTTGCCACTGAAGCTCACAAGATGGGGTTGCTTTCTTTTGCAATTGGTTGCCTGAAATCACACCAGCCACCAACAGATTACACCCCTAATCCTGTTAAAAGCGACATAAAAGGAAGTCAACTTCTCAGAGAAGGGCTCCACCAACAGACTGAGTAGTTTTAATACAAAATGCCTTGCACACATCCCTATGCTGCTGACAAATCACCAGCTGAGGCAAATCCCAGATAGTGAAACACTGCAAGAACGGCTCTTGTTAATAATTTAGCCCATCAGGGAGTATTGATTCTTGTTTGCAGCAGAAGGAAAGTGTTCTTTCCAGCTTATAGCTCAGTGACACCAAGGAATCGCATCTCAATGCCTTTCCTGTCATGCATTCCTTTAACTGTCACCTACATTTGTTGTCATTCCTCAGTCCGTTTCTGGAAAAGCCCTGGTCTCATGGATGAGTCTTTCCTACTTAACCCACAGGAACTATAGCAGCATTTCAAGTTCTACAGATCAAACATATCTGTCAATTATCACTCACCAGCTGCTTTTCTTTTAAATAATTTTTACAATGCATCAGATATCTTTATGCAATCCCATCTTGTTTGTTAACAAATCTGCTCAATTTCTTAAAAGCAGATTGATGTTCAATCATAATGTAAGTGTGCCAATCTATGGACATCTGCAGACATTTCTAATACGTCCAAGATGCTGCTAACAAGAAAAAAACAGAGAGAAGCAGTAGGTAGCAATCACTCACTATATCTCCATCCCAACATGGAAGGTCAGAAAGCTCCTAAACTTTCAAGGAAAAGGAACTGAGTGTTAAGTTTAGCAGTCATACTAATTTTTGATTATTCCTGCATTTTATGTGCCAGAAAAATACTCAAAACAATTTTAAACCAAAAACAAGCCAATGATTTATGATTCAAGTACAAATCAAACTGCTTTCATCATGACAGAATGTTCTACACTCAAGTCGCACTACCTAATAACCCTCCAGCGTCACTCAGCTTTCATTATGTTGTGGACAATGAGCTCTGCCTTCCAGATGAGTGTGTGAGTGGGAGTTGGGGGAGGGCAGGCATTTCTGCTGTTGATTTGCCTTTGGATGTGATTCTAAAGCATCCCTCCATGATCCTTGGGATCAAGGTCCCGTAATCCCAAGGGCTTCAGGTCCAAGGTCACCACACACATCTATTACTGGACACGAAAGGCATTTAGGTCCTTCCGCTTTTCCACCCAAACTATAAATTGTTACAAGGACCCAGGGCAGTGCAGCAGCACTCTCCATTCGATTCAGGCATCAAGGATTCTCTATTTTATAATTTCATGATTTTGACTCTGAAAGTTTACATACAATCAAATAACTAAGTAGTACTACCATAATTTCACAAGCTAGTAAGTAAATAAAATAAACGCAATGCCGTAACCGGTTTGGCTCAGTGGATAGAGCGTCGGCCTGCGGACTCAAGGGTCCCAGGTTCGATTCCAGTCAAGGGCATGTACCTGGGTTGCGGGCACATCCCCAGTAGGGAGTGTGCAGGAGGCAGCTGATTGATGTTTCTCTCTCATCGATGTTTCTAACTCTCTATCTCTCTCCCTTCCTCTCTGTAAAAAACCAATAAAATATATTAAAAAAAAAGAAAGATAAACGCAATACGCTACATGTATGCCAAGTAAGCGCAAAGTCACCACGTGGAAAAAGGCACTTAATATAGGTTTCTCAATGACAGTAACAAAAATAAAAGCAAGAGAATAATGGAGTCATCACAAGGAACCCAGTAGTCTTACCATGCCATATATGACCCCCTAGTCCCTAATGATCTGCACCATAAGCCATCAGTCACAAATTTGTCAAAAGTGGCTATTTCATTTCAGCAAAACATCATCATCCATTCTATTAAATTAATGTTGGCAGCTAAAATGTTACTGGTTTTATAGTTTTGTCTGAATTTATAAATTGTCTCTTAAAGCTGTACTGGGAATATAAAGAAGGAGATTACACCTAATTTGTGTGTTGGAGAAGGTGGGAAATTAAGTAATATGGGAGAACCACACAAATCATTCTTTTAGGTACATAAGATACTCAGGCTGGAGAAACATACAGGTCCTGGAACTGCACCAAAAGCTCTACATCCTGCAAGGACATGACCAGATCTGCATTTATAACAGTCCCTGGGGTGGAAGCCAGACCTCCATTCGCTAAAGCTGGCTGCCCATCAGAATCTCCTGGGGAGTTCTTAGAAAAAAAACTATGGATTCCTGGGCCTTAGTCCAGAACCACTGAAATAATAACCACTTTACAAGTGAGGAAACTGAGGTGCAGAGAAATTAAGTAATTTGATCGTTGGCAAATGTTGTCAACATGAATCAAGCCAATATCATAATTTCAACAGTAAAAATGTGTATTTTTTAAACCACATGCATGATCTATTTCTTCCAAGCAGCTTTTCTCTCCCTAGAGCCTAAAAATGGAACAAAACACCATCACAGATTTTTCCTCTTACTACAAAAAAAAGTCTGAAAATTCACAATGTCCTTGCATTGCTACAACAAACAAAAAAAACCTGAGGGCTCAAAAATTCTCTTCCATCCCCCACCTATCTCTCTCACTTTTTCTTTCTTTCTCCTTTCTTTCCTTCCTTCTTTCCTCCCGCCCCTCTCTCTCACTTTATTCAAAATTCTCAAATTTGAATTAATGATAGGTGAGTGCTGATCAATTTTTCAAAGACAGTGATTTAGTTTAACACGTTAAACGCCCAGTTAGTCACTGGTGACTGACACTATACTTTCCGTCCGGAAGACCAAGCAGGCTTGGCGCTTAGCGTATTAAGTACCAAAAAAAAAAAAAAAAAATTTTTTAAGGTTGATATTCTGCAACTGCCCCAGAGAGCCAGGCAAAAAATAATCAGTAGGTACTAACAGGTGTGTGAAAACTTGGTGAAGAACAGGGTATTTACATGGTCTCAAAGTTTCTCCGTACAAATTACTTATTGATCACAAAGGGAAAGTTAGTAACTTATCCAAGTGATCAAAGGTGACATCACCAATCATGTGACAAGCTGATCTCATGTGTCCTCTAATGTAAGGTGCTCAGGACACAATACCACTAATGTAACAGTCCTGCCTGCAACGCATAACCTAAATCTAGTAACTAGGAAACAGCGAACCACAAAAATCTGGGCTGTACACTTTAAAAACATGCCAATGTCATGAAACACAAAGAAAAGAAAAGGAACTGTTCCAGATTAAAGAGGACTAGAAAGACACGATAACTAGTTTTAAGTGTGATATTGAGCTGGATACTAGACAAGAAAAACAAATTGCTATCGAAGGCAACTGTTAGAACAAATGGCAAAATGTGTTTATAGATTAGATTATAGCATTGCATCACTGTTAAGTTTCCTGATTTTGATAGCTATATGGTAACTATATAAACGAATGTCCTTGCTCTGTGAAATATACTTTTAAGTATTTAGGAAGTAAAGAGTCAAGATGTCTGTCTGCATATTACTCTCAATTCAGAACAATGGGATAAAGAGCTCAAAAACAGACCCGCATAAATAGTCAACTGACCTTTGTCACAGGAGCAAAGGCAACACAACAGAGAAAGGCGGGTACCTCAACAAAGGACGCTAAACAACTGGACATCAACATGAAAACGAAATCTAGACTTTATGCCCTTCACCAAAATTAACTCATAATGGATCACAGACCTAAATGTAAAGTACAAAACTATAAAATTCTTATAAGATAAATATGAGAAAACCTAGATGGCCATGGGAATGGTGATGTCTTTTCAGATTCAATACCAACGGCACACAATCCACAAAAGAAAGAATTGGTAAGCTGGACTTCATTAAAACTAAAAATGTCTGCTCTCCAAAAGACACTGTGAAGAAAAGAAAAGGACAAGTCATAGACTGGGAAAAAATATTTGCAATAGACACATCTGATAAAAGACTGTCATCCAAAATATACATGAACACGTCACACGACAATAAGAAAATAAACAACTCAATTAAAAAATAAACCAGAAACCTGAACAGACATCTCACCAAAGAAGCTATTCAGGAGGCAAATAAGCATATGAAAAGATACTTCCGTATCATATGTCTTTGGAAAATGCAAACTAAAACAACAGTGAGACACCACCATACACCTGGCAGAACGGCCAGAATCCAGAGTGCTGACACGAAATGCTGGCAAGAATGTGGAGCAACAGAAACTCTTCACTCCCGGCTGCTGGGTACAAACTAGCGGAGCTACTCCGGAAAGCAGGTGGGTTGTTTCTGAGAAAACTAAACATACTCTCGCCATACAATCCAGCAATCACACTTCGTGGCACTTACCCAAAGGAGTTGAAGAACTATGTCCGCACAAAAACTGACACACAAATGTTACAGCAGCTTTATTCCTAACTGCAAAACTGGGACGATGCGCCTCAGTAGGTTAATGAGTAAACCGTGGTACATCCAAACAATGGAATATTATTCAGAGTGAAAAAGAAATAAGCTATTAAGCCATGAAAAGACATGGAGAAAATTAAGTGCATGTTACTAAGTGAAAGAAGCCAATATGAAAAGGCTTCTGTGTGATGCCAGCCACATACTGCATGACATTCTCAAAAGGGCAAAATTATGGAGACAGCAAAACAATCATTGCTTTCCAGGGATTAGGGAGAAGGGAGGAATGAATAGGTAGAGACAGAGGATTTTAGGGCATGAAACTACTCTTTCTGAAACTGTAATAGTGGGTTCACGGCTTTAGAAACTTGTCTAAACCATAACATGTACAACACCAAGAGCGAAGCCTAATGTTCACTCTGGATGATAATGATGTGTCAGTGTAGACTCCTCAATTATTACATCTGTACTGCTCTGGCGGGGGATGTTGATAATAGGAGATGCTATTCGTGTGGGGGTGGGGAAGTTTGTGGGACATCTCTGTACCTTCCACTCAATTTTGCTGTGAATCTAAAACTGTTCTAAAAAAATCATCTATTAAAAAAAAGAGAGAGAAAACAAACAAATGAAGAAGTACCTAACATTCAATCTAACTGTAAAACATGAGACCAAAGATAAAAACAGAAGATGCCAACTTCCAGGCATGAGACATAATTACTATAGACTCTGAAAAGAATTGATTAACCTTCGGTGTATTACATAAATTTCACTGACAGCCTTGATGTTCGTAAGAAATACTGCCACCAGAAAAAAGTACTACGATATCCTAAAATGAGGAGTAACACTAAAAACAAAGTTAAACTAAACCAAACTGCAAGCTCAACTTCCATGGAGTGGAATGCCCTGAAATGTCTTTGGCAACTCACATCAGTAAAGCTAATTCTAGAGAACTTGTAAAGCCTGAAAATTCCACATTTTTCTTAGATATTTTTTGAACAATATGAAACAGCCCAAAAAAGGCAAGGTTGAAAGGCCTAACAGTGCCTGTACATAATAAAGGGTAATGCACTACGCCTGGGGGAAAAGGAAGCGCAAAAAAACTTAGAAGTAATTGCTGCATCTCACATAGACCTATGATTACAAAAAGACTGCTTAAATAGTAGGCAGTCTTAGAAAATCTTAAGTTATTCAAATCTATGTTCTGAAAATGTGGCATCATGCCCCTTTTGTAAAAAGGGAGATGAATATGATGGAAAGACAGCTAACAAACTAGCTAACAATTAGCTTCTATGAGAGAGCAGGGTATGAAAACAACTGTTCCAAGTGAAAGGAATTAATCAGGAAGCAGGATACATATTAGTCAGTTGACAGTCGTAAGAATTTTTTAGCCGTGGCCAGTGTGGCACAGTTGGTTGGACTGTCGTCCCATGCACCAAAGGGGCACGAGTTCAATTCCAGTCAGAGCACATACCCAAGTTGCAGATTTGATCCCCAGTCTGAGCGTATATGGCAATGGACTGATGTATCTCTCTCTCACTGATGTTTCTCTCTCCCCCTCCCTTCCTCTCTCTGAAATCAATTAAAACACACACATCATATCCTCAGATGATGATTAAAAAACTTTTTTTAAAAAATCTTCACTCGAGGATATTTTTCCCATTGTTTTTCAAAGAGTGTGGAAGGGAGGGAGAGAGAGAAACATCAATGAGAGAAAGACATGGATTGTTGCCTCCTGCATGAGCACCAACTATGGCCAGGGATCTCACCTGCCACCCAGGTACCTGCCCTTGACCAGGAATTGAACCTGCGACCCTTTGGTGCAAGGGCTGATGCTCTAACTGCTGAACACACTGGCCAGGGCAAAAAATTTTAAGAATTTTTAAAAACTTGCTACATTAAACCCAACAGCTATTAATCATCTTTCACTTAGGGTGGTTGGATTAATTCTGCATTTATATTGGCAATTTTTCTGAAAATTCAGTAATTTTAACACCTTTACAATCAAAAGTAAAAGGCAGTAGTTATTTTTGGCATATTTAATGTTAACTGGAGAAGCCACAGTAAATACTAAAAAAAACAGGCTATCTTCAGAAACTCTTGACTAGCTAAACAAGCAACCAGATTAGAGTTCTTTATAAGCAGCAAATAGGTAGAAATATAACCACTGTACTTTTTAAATAGCATTTTATAATAAACTAGAAGCCCAGCACGTGAAATCACACAAGACCCCCAGACCCACTGCAAGACTGAGAACCGCAGCGCCACGAGACCCATCAATGCACCTCCAGGTGACCGGTCATTTCGTTATTACGGTGTGACGGCCACTGGCCTTTTATAATATAGACTAGAGGCCCGGTGCACAAAAATTTGTGCACTCGGGGGGGAGGGAGGGGGTCCCTCAGCCCGGCCTGTGCCCTCTCGCAGTCTGGGACCCCTCGGGAGATAACGACCTGCTGGCTTAGGCCTGCTCCCAGGTGGCAGAGGGCAAGCCTAATCCCTAGGTGCAGCCCCTGGTCGGGCTCAGAGCAGGGCCGATTGGGGAGTTGGGGCGCCGCCCCCTGTTATGCACAGAGCAGGGCGGATCGGGAGGTTGCGATGCCACCCTCAGTCGCGCTCAGAGTAGGGCCAATTGGGGGGTTGGGGCACCGCCCCCTGTCACACTCAAGGCAGGGTCGATGGGGAGGTTGCGGCACCACCCCGTCACGCACAGAGCAGGGCCAATCAGGGGGTTGGGGCGCTGCCCCCTGTCACTCACAGAGCAGGGCCCATCAGGGGGTTGAGTAGCTCCCCCGTCACTCACAGAGTAGGGCCGATAGGGGAGTTGGGGCACCACCCCCTGTCACACACAGAGCAGGGCCGATTAGGGGGTTGGGGCACCGCCCTCTATCACCCACAGAGCAGGGCCGATCAGGGGGTTGGGGTGCCGCCACTCTCACACTCAGGGCAGGGCCAATGGGGAGGTTATGGCTCTACCCCGTCACACACAGAGCAGGGCCCGTGGGGTGGGGGTGGGGGGGGGGGTTGGGGCGCCGCACCCGGTCACACACAGAGCCGCAGGGCGATCAGGGGGTTGGGGAGCTCCCCCCATCAGGCACAGAGCAGGGCCGATCAGGGGGTTGGGGTGCCTTCCCCCGTCAGGAACAGAGCAGGGCCGACAGGGAGGTTGTGGCCCCGCCCCCTGTCACACACAGAGCCGCACGGCAATCAGGGGGTTTGGGCACTGCCCCCTGTCATGCTGATCCCGGTGCCTGGAGACCTCATGGCTCTGCTGATCCCGGTGCTGGGAGGCATATTACCCTTTTACTATATAGGATAGAGGAGGCCTGGTGCATGGGTGGGGCCGGCTGGTTTGCCCTGAAGGGTGTCCTGGATCAGGGTGGGGGTCCCCACTGGGGTGCCTGGCCAGCCTGGATGAGGGGATGATGGCTGTTTGCAGCTGGTCACACACCCTTCAGGGTGGAGGTCCCCACTGGGGTACCTGGCCAGTCTGGGTGAGGGGCTGAGGGCTGTTTTCAGGCTGGGACTGAAGCTCCCAACTGCTCCTTTTTTTCTTTTCTTTTTTATTCCTGGCCAGCTTTAGCTCGGAGGCTCCAGCTCTTAGGCCTCCGCTGCTGAAAGCAGGTATCTGGTTTGTTTAGGTTCTATAATCGAAACTCTGTATCAATTCCAGCTCTGAGATCCCGGCTGGCTGAAAGCAGGTTTCTGGGGTTTTGTTTAGCTTCTGTATTTGTTACAATGTTTCTTAAACTGCAGGCTCAGAGGCCAGCAAGGCAGGCGGGGAACATTGGAGTCCTCCATCACTGAAGCAAGCAAGCCTCATGTTAGTTTCAAGCTGCCTGGCTGCCGGCCGCCATCTTGGCTGGCAGTTAATTTGTATATCTTGCTGATTAGCCAATGGGAAGGGTAGCGGTCGTACGCGAATTACCATGTTTCTCTTTTATTAGATAGGATGGTTGCTTTTCATTGTTACATGGTACTGAAATCCCAAGTGTGAGAAGTACCAGTGTTAGAAACAATACTTAAAAATAATAAATGTCTTACAGAAGCAAAAACTAATGCTGTTTGAACTCTGGTTTGAGATACAGTCACAAAAGTTAAAACTAGATATGAAGTAAAGGATTCTTAGCTTTTAAAAAAGTAAATGGCATACTGCATGGGCCAACTTGAACAGCATCCATTACGGGTGGAGGAAATTCAGTAGGAGAAGTAGAAAGAGCACTAACCAGGGACCCAGGAGGCCTGGCTTCTGCCCTAAGCAGCCCCATATGAACCAGGGGGTTTGGGGAAAGTCACTGGGCCCTAGTTTCCCATCTCTGTTAATGGGTGGGCTTATCTACATGGGGGAATGGATTTATTCCAAAGGAAATGCAAAACCCAATTTCTTACATGTACCAAGTTTTACCTGAAACAAACACACAGACTAACAAATCAGACTACAGGAAATATTTTTCAAATGTGTATCATAGTTAACCCTTGAAGAATATGGGTTTGAAGTGCACGAGTCCACTATCTGCAGTGGGGAGTCAGCAGATGTAGAGGGCTGATAGTATACACTGACCCATGCCATTTTGAATAGGGGCTTGAGCATCCTCGGATTTTGGTATCCACAGGGGTCCTGGAATCAATCCCCCCCCCCCCACAGATATCGAAGGACAACTTAAGTTTTAGGGGAGTCAAAGTTATATGGATTTTTTACTTTAGGAGGGGCCTGACTCCCGCGTTGTTCAATGGTCAACTGTAGATGCTATTAAGATGAATGAATGGGAACTCACAGTAGCTTTTGGTCATGCATTTTTTTTAAACAAAAGGACACTAAAGATATGACGACCACCACAAGTGCCAACAGGAAAACAAAATTTATTGATACTGAAAAAAAGGGTTCTCACACCACACTGTTAGCCACTGTCCATTTGTTCAAGGTAAGGATCAGCCTGTAAACTCTCAGTGGCAGAAGTCCTCTTCTATACCAAATGTTGAACAGCATGTGAGCTCCGGAACTTTCTATTAAAGTGGGGGCAAAGGTAGGCATCACTGCAGGTTCACGGGGAGAAGGCGCCATGAGACCAGTGAAGATTATGTAAAACCAGGGTAAGTTCATGAGTTCTGCCACTCAGTCAGGGCAAGATTTTATACAAATGCAAACCTCAAGTTTTCTCATCTGCACAATAAATATCACAGATTGTTGTGGAGATTAAATGGATCAAAAGAGTAGCAAAGTGCCTGGACACAAAGTAATGCTCAATGTTAGTTTACCTCCGTAACAAACAGCTAGCTGATTTTAAACGACCTACCAGCTTTTACTCTTAATATTTAGGTTTTTTCAACATTTTAGGAATGTGATTAGCATCTATGGTTGAAAAGTATACTCTCTGCAGAAAAACTGCTCATACATATAAGACTTGCCAAGCAATTTTAGGAATTTTATAGGACCTCTTAAACTCAAAGAGACTACCGAGGGGCCTATGTCTAGATTAAGAATGTCTAGAAACTAATAAATTATTTAAAACCTGAATCTGGCCCGGCCAGAGTGGCTCAGTGGTTGAGTGGCAACCTATGAACCTAGGGGTCATGGTTCATTCCAGGTGAGGGCACATGCCCAGGTTGTGGGCTCCATCCCCAAGTGTGGGGCGTGCAGGAGGCAGCCGATCAATGATTCGCTCTCATCATTGATGTTTCTCTCTCTCTCTCTCCCTCTCCCTTCCTCTCTGAAGTCAATAAAAATATATTTTTTAAAATTTTGTAAATCTGAATTTGTATAACAAATATCTATGTGGTGAAAGATAATGCTTAATGAAGGCTTATTATGTGGTATTTAATTATCAAATACCTCGTGACGGACCCATTCTCTAAGTGAGAGAACTAAGGGTTAGAGAGACTGACATGCCCTCTGTCACACAGAGCGCGTCTCAAGAAAAAATACCTTCTCTAAAAGGTGATGCACCGAAAGCCAGTAGCTGAAAAATGACTGAAATAAAACAGCTCAACCCATTACCTTATTGATATTATATACGTTAGCCACTCCACAGAGGTCTGAAACACACAAAAATAGATGACTAAAAAAATAAAAAAGCCCAATGACTGAATCCCCTAACCAGCCCTTGCTCTCCTGTGAGGGAAGAGGACAGGTGCAGCCAACAGAACTCCGCCTGCAGAGCCCACCCGTGACAGTACCAATGAAACTGCATCCCCTTTAAACGGCTGCACCATCTCTGCTTTGGAGAATTTCTCGTGCCATTCACACCACCTTGCACTGGGACCATCTCTGCCCCGTCTACTGAGGATCTGAGCAATGTTTTCTTTGCCATCTCACCTTCCTCACTACCCCTGAACTACCAGTAAACACAGTACTTTTTGCTAGAAAACATCCAAGCTAACAGATTCTCCATAACAAGTAAAAATATTGCCTTTCCAGTACAAATACTTTAAAAATGGTCAGTAAGTTAGAAATTTATAAAATTAAATCTTATGAGTTGATACATCTATTCGTGTAGAAACACAGACCACATATACCTGAATATGCAAAGCACGTTAAATTATGATGCAAGCAATGCCATGGTATAAAAACTAAATTAACAAAAATAGTCTATTAGCGAAGACATCTGGTGTATCATGGCAAGAAACATTAATGATATTGTCTGCAACCCTGTAATCAATTTTTTCCCCAGCAGCTCTCTCATTACACTGTATTAGATCTGTGTGCCTGCAGAATTTATGAGAGCCCCACACAAGGGGGGGTGGGGGGATGGGAGCGGGCTTGGCCAACTGGATCCGATTCAGATCTAGCTCAAATGACTTTGGCAGCATGAAGCATTGTTACAGAACAATCAATACAGTTAGCTTTATGCAGCAGCATCTTGACTAAAAGATTTATCATCTTATTACAGAATCTTCACAAGCCTTCATATGATGGTATCTGAGTACACCACCAATCATAAACTTATTTAAATCCTCAGTGACCACAACACTTTCACTGCTAAAAATTAAATAGTGGCCATCACTGATGCTCACAGAACAAGTTTACTGTTATTGGAAAAAATTTCAATCTATTTAGCAAATCCTGGTTGGTAAGTATTGTGGAAATGAAACAGTCTAACAGTGACATCCACACTGATTAGAGAATAGAGAAACAATCAGCCTGAAAGAGAATAGTCATTTCTTAGACACATATGGAAATTAGATGGTAAGTGGTAAAGGCTGAAGCGTTTGAAATAGGTAGTCAAGTCAGGACTCTGCTAATTTGTCCCTTAAAATGTCAATCTCTCTCTTCAGGGATTACAATTAGACTTTTATCCACTACACTGGGTTTTATCTTACATTGTGAATGGCTATTATGTCAATAATTCCAAGGCTTCCATAATGTGAACCTTTTTTCTGGTCTAATTTTTGACAAATTACACTGGCAATTACCCAAACATGAAATTGTTGTTGTGACAATTATTCCTGATTTTGTTACAATTATTAATATCCCATCTCTATTGTCTTGGTCCTCTTCATTTTATGCATGGATGACAGCCCTAGCCTCCTAATTGGAACTTCCAGTCTTTCCCCACTGCACACAGCATTCTGCTTCCCAATGAATCTTCTTAAGCAGTGATTTGCAAATCAGCTTACAGGAAATAAAAAAGGCTGCATAGGCTCTCTTCCGACTATCACATAAAATTTCACCTTTTCTAACCTTTAAGATCCTTTATGATCCAGCCCCATTTTATATCCCCACCTCTGCCTCCCAAGTCCCACTAACCTGTGCTCTTCATTGACGTCCTGTGGTCTTCTCACAACTCCCAGCTTCACCAGGCTCATTGTCTATGTTGCTTATAGGGACAAGCGGACATGTACACCTGGAAGGCTCCTCCACTCTGCCTGGCCACAGGTTACTGATGTATCAAAAACATAACCAGCTCCTCAAAACCGACCGCTCATCACAAAACTTTCCCAGTTCTACCGCTCATTTGGAGCACTCTCTTCTCTTAGTCTCAAGGTCTACACTGCCACGGAACAATTCATTACACATTCCCAGTATCTTGTATAGCGCGTGTGCATCTGGGATGACTATTTTCTTGTGTCATTTTCTGAGTATGAGTTTGGTCAGATTACATGCAAGAAAAAGACAGGTCTTACATTTATTTCTTCAGTGATTCACAGCAGTTGATCAGAACAATAACACCTATCTTTCAGAAAGCTTTACCATTCAATCCTCACAAATAAAGGGAAGAAAAGGAAAGGTATGTACACAGCTTTCAGAAAAGGTAAGACAGAGACAGAACTAGCCCTCCGAGATCGTACCCCGGGTCCTGTGCTCTAAGGGATAACTAACTAGGGACACTTCATCCTGCTACATCTCACACACATCCCACATTACCACCAGGTAACAGGAATTAGCAGAGTACCGCTGAGAGTACTATTATCTACACCCCAACCCATGCCTTTCAGTGTTTTAGTCTGTATCTGCCCTGCAGAAAAGCCTAGCTACTTCTGAGCAATACCCTACAAAACTTTACCTGAGAGGACAGCACCCAAAACAGTTTAGATGTGTGTGCCACGAGTGCCAGTGGTCCTGGGGAGATGCACATTCCACTTGGTCTCAAACTTACCCCGTTTCCCCCATTTCAGTTGCCAACATCCATACTCGCTGCTGATTGCCAGCTCCTGCTCCTTGCAGCAGCCCAGCATGCTCTCTGCTGGTGCCAAAATACCCTACACCACAAACCCCGCTAACTTCTGGAACTGTCCTAGAGGGGTAAGGTAAGTCCCGTATTTTGCTTCCTCTGTGCATGTACTTGTTACTCCTTTAAAAACACATACAATACAGCACATTTTTAAAGGGGCTCTGGGGAGGGAGGTAATATTCCTATTTTATACCCTATGGGATATAAAATATTGACAGCTTTTAAAAACGGGATTCTCCTTACCCCTACAGGCCCTCTCCCGGCTTCAGAAAGATGCTGTGGTGGCTGTGACGCCACCGGCAGAGAGCATGCTGGGGGGTCACACAAAGCAGGAGTTGGAGATCTGCAACAGGCCTGGGAGTTGTGGACCTAAAAAAGAAAAAAGTTTTAAGTTAACATGCCCAATGTCCCCTCATGCCCTGGTTACTAGGGGCACCCAGCACACAAGCAAGCATCTGCACAAATCCTTTAGCAGATGGCGTCTGAAATCTCAGAGAATTTGTTCGACCACTAAAGTTAACCTTTCTGCATGAATCAAAACCGTTTCCTTCCTTCGCTCAGCGTGAACAGACACATGACCCTTCCAGCTTTACACTTTAACCTGGATCCTGTCACAAAGCAGTATGGTGTGTGCCCCTCAAAATAACCAAGGTAAGATGACACAGTGCCCAAGCACAGTGACAGTGGCATGCTATGCTTATAATAAAAATGAACCCAAGTGGACGAAGCGAGCTTTCAGAAGCGTTTCTAATGAAAGATGCTAGAGTCATAAGGCATGTACTTAATAAGGAAATATTCAAGGCATTAGGGGTTTCAAAGAAAGATCCTACCATTTTCTGAAAGTCCTCGTTTAATTTGGGAAAACTACAGGCAAGGTGAAAGACAAAGGCTTAACACCAGAGGAAAAAAGACACCATTCAAATAAGTTTCCATTTTCTCCAATGCCCATAAGGTAAGTACAATGAACAGGCATAGAGCATAAAGTTCAAGAAAGATGTTATTTCCTTTAG
Organism: Myotis nattereri; assembly: GCF_964212035.1. NCBI lineage: Eukaryota > Metazoa > Chordata > Mammalia > Chiroptera > Vespertilionidae > Myotis > Myotis nattereri. Next base: position 212,183,937 of record NC_138077.1, on the reverse strand, counting down.
GTGCAAAACCAGTTTGGTATTTTTAAGAAACTAGAAAAATTTAAAACCAGCAAATGATTAGAGAGCAACTTCTGAAAGCCAGCACAATTCTTTTAAGTATCAAAAAAGATATCTCAGACTTCGAATATGATCCCTTTGCAACATTCTAGAGAGCAATAACATTTCCAAAAAAAACCCCACTAACAATTCAATTTCATGAGGTTTTAAATGAACTAAAAACTCATAAAACTCAAATGTTTATATAAGATTTCTGTTCTTAAAGTTGTTTAAAAATTACAGACAAGCAAACTTTTTAATATTAAATCTTTTTAGGGAGTCCTGTCACATTAACTCCTTTTGAGAAGCAAAGAATCATTCTCTAACAACTTCCTATAATTCAAGATTTAATGTCTATGTCTAACAAACAAAAAAGACAAACCCCAAGAAAGTAAGTTAATATTGGGAATGTCTTTATCATGGTGGTCTTCTTTCCCTCTCTACAGATCACCTTCTACAGCACATCCTGGGCCCCACGCTTGGTGTGTGGCCAGTTTCTGACTCCCACCGTCTTGATTACAATATGTGATTAAATCAAGTGTTAGTAGTCATAACCTTCTCCACCACACAGTTCCCCCTTCCTCATACCAACAGTACAGATTCCAAATCAAAGATTCAACTGTGTACAAGAATGTAAAGTATACTCAATATTTTTTACCATAAGCATCAAATAGAAATAAATTTGTGGTTAATCTTTTCACTAGAAATTCAATTAATCAGACCACTCACATCCTTATACATTCAAATCAAGGGCTTTAAACAAAGACACCTAGTAAATAATTTCTAAGCACCTTGGCAATATTTCAAATAAGCAAAAATTCAGGTAATGATTAAAATATTTTAAGCATTAAAAAAGGCATCATTTCAAAGCATATCATTGTTCTTATTTAGGAGTCAGAAAACATTGACACAGTATCTCCATTTCCCTCATTTTATTTCAGTTCTAATAAGCTTTTTAGACTATTTAGAGCTGGTTTTTAACACAAACATCCACATCCAAATTACAAATTTCCAGTTGTATGGAATTGAGTTTGAATGGCATGACTTTACAAATATTCTTGCACAGCAGATCTCTGCAAATATCAAATTGTCTCAAACTTTCCTAAGCTCCTTTTTAAACAATTAGAATACCTAGAGTCTTCCGCATTGAAAAAATTTCACGTATAGAGAACAGGCTTAGTAAATAACATTTAAGATAAATATTTTATGACAATAAATATAATTAAGTAAAACTTTTCCAGTGATTTCTTAAGAGTCCTAAAATCCATATAAATTAGAACAAAATGAATTACCAACTTCACAGTAACCATGAACCATTAAAACTTTAAATCCCATGTGGTCTATAATGACTGTCAGTCATGAGTGAAAACAGATCAATGAGAAGCTGAATAAATGGGGCCAATAGGTGCTCTGAGATTATTTATTCCCAAAGCCTCGTTTTGATTTTCACGTACGTGAATACCGCCCTGCCATTTATAAACTGACATTCATATCATGCAAAATGGTTGTGGTGATTCAAAATAACTCTCAACATGACTGCTCCACAACTGGGGGACGAGTTAGCAGCCAAGATCCAGTATCACCTCATCTGACTAAGACATTTCATCCTACCTTTGCCTATTATAGGATTAAATACAAATAACATCAAATTTACATGTGAGAAAGACACTTAGTACGGGAACACATACATCTTCATTTCATTATCACACTGATGAGAAGTCTTAGGAACTTAACGCTTGTTTATATCCATCAGCCTGTGGTAAAACTGGGTTTGTTATATGTCATTCCCCTCAAACTCACAGAACCTATCAACAATGTTAAGTGAGGACTTAGTGTATTTATTATTGGTGGCTTACTCCAAACATAGCATTGAGTAAGCCCAACACCCGATTGTAGTTTGTTAATTACAATGCTTATGGAAACAACTAAGCAACCATGACCTTTATTTTAAACAAAGAAGAAAGAAAAAAAGTTGTGGCCCTCCCTGAGAATCCTCTAGCACAGTGGTTCTCAACCTTGGCTGCACATTAGAATCACCTGGGAATCTTTTTAAAATGCTGATTTCTGGGCCTCATCCTCCGGAAATTCTGTTTCTTTCTTATGGGGTGGGGCCACAACATTAGTAACAAAGGAACAGAATTTCCGGAGGATGAGGCCCAGAAAACAGCATTTTAAAAAGATTCCCAGGTGATTCTAATGTGCATTCAAGGTTGAGAACCACGGCTCTAGCACCAAATCAGTAACACACACCTTTTCCTGGCTGAGAAATCACTGTAGGAGAGGGCTGCCACGCTACGCACTCACTCCTGACAGGTGGAAACCAAACCAACAGAAAGGAGCAACTTCTCTTAAAGAATCCTCTCAGCTCTACATCCCATTATCTCTTAAAGTAACACTTCATTCCTCACTCCAGAAAATGGAAAACACTTGATAACAAACCTCACCTTTTTCACTTCTTTGTCCAACGTTACACTCAAGTAACAAAGCTGCAGCTGGGTGGTACTGACCTTGTTGGGGACGAAAAGGAAGAACTATAAAAAGAAATACTAATTCTGCGGGCCTGACTGGAGGGACTATGAAAAACAAGACAGACAACCGTTGCTTTGCAGAGAAATGAATCATCACACGTAAGGCATTTTTCCTATAAGCTGGCCTTCTCTGGGATGTTTACATATGTGCTGAGCCCTCATTTATCTTTGCTAAAAGTATTATAGAAAACTCAAAACATTATAGTAACACCTAATCAATGTTATGACTTTGGCTACCCTTATGTAAACTTCCTGAAGAAAATAAGAAACTGAGTTTTAAAGTATTTTAAGAATAGAGTTTTATTATTTAAGTATAGAAAATATTACACATTGCAAGCTTAAACAAATGTAAAGAAGCAGATTTCTTTGGCTTGTTTAATAAACAGGAAGTTAATCTGTAGCTAATGCAAACATTGTATCAAACTATTACTAACGTTTTTAAAAAACTTTACCCAGTGAATTCCTTCCACTGAAATGTTACTTCATTCAATATTCAATAAATATTTACTGTGGATCTTATGTGGGCTAGGCAATATGCTAAGTGCTCAGTAGACACCAATGAATAAAAATGGTGTGATGTCTGCCCTCACAAAGCTTAAAGCTACACATCAACATCATGATCTTCATCATTCCATGGCCCAGGCACTGTGCTACTAGCCACTGTGTAGACTTAGCTTTTAACCTAAAAACAATCTACCTACAAGACAGGTGCTTTATATCCCAACTTCATAAGTAAATAAAGTAAGGTTAGGAGGATTAAGTTTCTTGCCCAAGGTCATGAAAGAGAGCAACTGATGAAACAAACTGATGTCAAGCTCAAGCTGTCAACCCATGCACTGTCCCATCCCTAATCTCAGTCCCAGAAAAGCATCTCACATTCTGAGTTAGCCATGTTCAAATTAATGTGGACATCCTGCCCACCCCCAGAACAGTTTTAATACAAGAATTACCTAATATTAAAATGGTGTATAATGATAACTAACTCATTGTGTATACACATGTATGTACGCACAAAGGGTGCATGTAAATGTGTCTCTCACACCTCCCAGCATTACCTATGTAAAGATCTCTAACAAAAAAATGAGAGGATATAATTACTTATCCTCAATAAGTTTCCATTTTAAAGAAGGAATATCAGGTTCTTTTTTTCTTTTTTTATGGAACGCTTCATGAATTTGCGTGTCATCCTTGCGCAGGGGCCATGCTAATCTTCTCTGTGTCGTTCCAATTTTAGTATATGTGCTGCCGATGTGAGCACAAATAGCAGGTTCTTACTTTTATTTCACTTCTGAGAAATTCAACTTGGGGTAGAGAGGGCAATTTTAATAGTAAATGGAACCTAAGCTAAAGCTACTTTGTCTGCAGTTGTGATTTGTTGTGATCAGCTCTTGGGGTGTAACCCTATCAAACCAGGAATCAGGAAGAAATTCCCAATGCTCCTCTCCCTGCTGCTCACATTTAGCAATGAAACAAAGAGGGAAATTGAAATCTTGAATAATTTGGCCCCCACATTCCCAGCAGTAGTGGAGATGTGCCTTGTCCAAGATAACTAGTGGCACATTAAGGATTTAGCTATTCTGCATTCACAATCACTACTTAGGACTTAAACTGTCAGGGACATAAATGATACAACAGCACACTCATCCATGCAGAGCCGTAACAACACACTGGGCCCTAAACAGTAAACTGGATATAACCATAACATTCTTAATGACATATCCCCAACTCTGAGGAATGTTTAGGCCAGGTATAAATTTAATAACTTTCCTAGTTTTAATTAACCAAATAAGAGCCCAGTGAATCAATGTTATTTGCTCAAAATAATACTTGTAATAATTATATATCCTACCTGAAAATTCATTTCACATAACAACTGAAGAATAGATAACTGTAACTCAAAGAAACCAAAATCATACTTTTTCTGCTGTATAAACGACAGAAATTCATTAAGAATCCACACAAAATTCCCATGTAGAATATTAAAGGAACAGCTTCGATTACTTACCTGTGAATGAAGACTTAGGTATGAACTACTACTGCTAGACCCAGACCAGGAACTCCTGGGTATTATACTGAATGGAAATTACTAATCTCAATGATCTTCTTGTTGAGCATTCTCAGAATCCATGATTATTTCTAGATAGCACTTTATTATGCTAAGGCCTGGGTTTCTATAAATATGGAATTTTGTTGTTTTTTAGTAAAAGCAAGAAAGAAATCTTTCTTGGGGACAAAAACTGAATGTCTTCCCCCACATCAGTCCTATTCAATGTTCTCCAAAGAGGACTGATATCCAAAAACGCCACTGCTGTCTGTCCTTAGAACCTATGATCACGGAGGGAAGGAACTAGATCCCACGTTCGTCAGCCCCCATTATGGGGCTGCACCCAGCAAAGAACACAAAGTAAGTTTTCAATAAATGCTTGTCAAAGGCCCTGATTACAACCCAAAACCTTTTTTTAAATATATTTTATTGATTTTTCACAGAGAGGAAGGGAGAGGGATAGAGTTAGAAACATCGATGAGAGAGAAACATCGATCAGCTGCCTCCTGCACATCTCCCACTGGGGATGTGTCTGCAACCCAGGTACATGCCCTTGACCGCAATCAAAGCTGGGACCTTTCAGTCCGCAGGCCGACGCTCTATCCACTGAGCCAAACCGGCTAGGGCCAACCCAAAACATTCTTAATTGCACTCTGGGATATAATGCTCCTTGGTGATACCGACTCATTCAGAAACAAAACTCTCTAAGAAGCCAAGTCACGCCCTAGCTGGTTTGGCTCAGTGGATAGCGCATCGGCCTGGGAACTGAAAGGTTCCCGGTTCGATTCCAGTCAAGGGCACATGCCCGGGTTGCGGGGCTCGATCCCCACTGGGGGGCTTGCAGGAGGCAACCGATCAATGATTCTCTCTCATCACTGATGTTTCTATCTCTCTCTCCCTCTTCCTTTCTCTCTGAAATCAATAAAAATATATGTTTAAAGAAAAAAAGAAAAAAAGAAACCAAGTCACACAGTGACCAGAAAAGCTATGGGAGTGCAGCAGAAGGAAGGGTGGAGGGTGTTATGCTAAGCTCTTGCAGGTGCAATTACTGAGATCAACTCAAAGTGGCCAAGAAGAGGCTTCACTGAGGGGAACTCTCACTCCACCTGGAAGCCACATCCGGAGAGCTCAAGGAGGCGAACACTCCCCCCTCAGCTCTGCAATGTTCCAACCCTCTGCTTTCCCTGGCGTCCTGCCCATCACACCAGCCTGCCTATGGCCTGCTTATGCCTCCCCAAGCCTCTCTCACTGAGGCAATTCTTGACTCAGCCCATTAGCTTTGCCCTCCCTGCTAGCTACTCGGTCTGTCAGCTCATCTTTTCAAGCCAGGCCACAAAGATCATAGATTGCCATTCCACATTACTATTCTTTCCAAGAGCTAAAGATTTTGCCAACTGCTTTAATATTTAATTCAGAAGCCTACGGTGTAAAGCTGCCTTATTTAATTGATGATCCCTCTTTCTTCCTGCTTCTAAGCATACACTGTCCATAATTCATCCTTACCTCTCCTGCCCCTGCTTTTCACATGTTCCACAGATACTTCTGCCATTGCAGTCAAACAAACCCAGTCTCCCCATTTGTAAATAAGCCCATCTAATGAACACTTCCAAAGAGAATGAAAGCATCCTAATAGAACAAATAATTCCCTTCCCTTGAAAATGCTACTTCCAAAAACCTCAGTTCTGTTAGGAACTCAATTTTTTTTGCAACATCATAGCTTTCACCTACCCCTGTGGAAGTGCAGATTCTAAATATATCTACCAATGTAGGACAGAGAGGCCTTATGTATGTGTTTTGATGGTTAAGTGTTAATAAAATGGAAGCCATGAATCCCATCCCCATAGAACCTGTCACCCCAATAGGGACACCTCTGAGTGAAAGGGGGCACTGTTTAATAGTTTACCAGGACCACAGATGTAAACCTGGCCAACAGAAGCAGCTATGTCTCATATCAGGGACTCAGAATCTATGGGAAGACAATCAGATCCCTGCATCAAATCCAAAGACCCTTCTTACCCAGGATCCTTGGCTCAATACACTGGCACTGTGCTAGTGGCCAGTGGTAGTTGTCTCCCTAAGTCCACTTCTCAATTCTTTAGTCTCTGATGTGTTTAACGCTGTACTCATAGCTAACATGTACCATAAAGGGCGTTCACCCAATTCTTTTTACAGTCCCCAAATATAACTATATTCACAAACTCACCATGGTAAAAGGATTAATTATAATCAGTGGCATAAACAAAGAAATACATTTTAGTTACAACCCCAAACCAAATAAAGATAAAATAATCAACAACATTTCAAAGCTACTGGCTTTTGTTTTCCATTGTTCCACTTGTCATGCATGGTATTTCCTGTGGGCAAAATCAACTCCAATTTCTTCTTTTTAAAATCTTGCAGAGGAAAAAAAAAAAGCATATTTCCTTGTGTTCATCCTTTCCCCTATAGCTTGGGTGAGCTGGAGAAGAAAACAACAACCTATAATTATTCTCCTCTATTAGGATACCTTTTCGTAAACAGTATTGAAAACCAAGGAAAGAAGAAAGCGGATATCCAGACGATAACTACATTCCTTCCAGTAGTAAATATTTCAATATCACTGTTATTTTTACATAACTATGATGTGTGCTGAATACAGAACTCAAAAAAAAACAAACAAAAAACCCATAAGGCATAGCAGTGTGTGATTTAGAAAAAGGTATCTTAACATACTGCACCCTACCCTTTTCCCACACTGTTTTTGCATACAGCTGTAATGTGTTGTACTAGACCAATACTGACAACAGAAGCTTCAGCTTTTATTGCTGTTAATACCCTGAGCAATTACTATAACTCAGCAGGAACCTCTGCCCTGGACTATCACATTATAATCAGCATTTCATAAGCAACGCTGTACAAACATGAAGGCACCAGCCAATGTGCACAAATTGTACAAAACGGGCTCAGGTTCTAAAAGGTAAAAGAAAAATCTTTGCAATTTTATTTCACAGCTGTATCTTTTCCATGGTGCACTGGTATTATATTTGATAAAAATCACACACAAAGATAGTGACCAGGAAAAGAGCAGTAGCAGCAGCCACTAGCCAAACAAAACTCTTCAGGAAACAAGGCCACTGCCCAGATTTTCAAATGTCAGTGTAGCTTCTGTAAAAAATATTTGAAAGGAAACATGTAACAAATAACAAAGACCTCTAAAATGATAAAACTTTGTGTTGACATAAAATCTGAATAAAAAGCATTTGATTTTTACAAGATTAAACTGCAAGGCCATCTTGCAAAACAAGCAAGGAAGTTGAAAGCAGTTAACCAAGTGTAATCCTCAGGAGTAAATGGCACATTTGACTTTCTTTTATAACAGAAAGCATGTATTACTTATGCAATAATTTTTTAAGAAAAAAAAAATGGCACGCACTTATTAACTAAATTGGAATATGCTAGTTAGACACTTGGGGCCATCAGAAACAAAGAAGATGGAGAGTTAAAGATCTCTTCAGACTACTGCATTACTTTTCCTTAGACTGAAATATCACATATAATGAATTGTCAAACGTTTCAAAGGGTTTTTGAAATAAGGACAGTCACAGACACTGATAAAATCTCTACAAATTAGGATTAGGATTTCTCTACACCTAAAACTAGAGAGTGGTCACAATCCTTCAAGTACAAGGATCCCTTTTGAAGATCTAAATGTTTCAAAAGATCCCCAAATAACAGTACTTCAGTAGTATTTCACTTATCAACCGCTTGAGGAAAATGCCTAATAAACAGGGATTCTTCAGTGCATATTATCATTAAATAAGTAAATTTTTAAAACCACAGCAGCATATTAATACATTTGAAAAGCAGTTGCACAGATGTGTGAGGTACATTTATTTAAGACTGAGAATGTTTACTTGCAGACGTTTGCAAAATCTCTACAGATATCCAGGGATCTAAAACCCGTAGGGTGGGGACCAATGGTCCGAAACGAAGAGATTATGGCGGGCAACATCAATACTTAATGAACTTAGGAAAAGTTTTTAATGAGAAAGTACTATAGCTATACCATCCCTGAGCCAAACTTCCAACCTCCACTACTAGGAGACCCCAAAAAAAGATTCAAGATACACTCCATACTCCTAAAATATCTAAGTAAATTAATTATGGTCACCACCGAAACCAGTCTCTGGCCCATGTACATTCTTTTTCTCCAATCATCAAATGCCAAAATTACTCTTCTTCAGGCTCTTCCCAATGGCTGAGAAGAAACAAACTACTTCAGAAACTCAAGGGAATCTCGGAAATTGATGTCAAAACACCTATGAGAGGAAGGAAACTTTACACACATTATTTACAATATGAGCTTTGTAAATCTAAAGTGTCACAAACGGGGAAGATAAAACTGGTGACTGCCTTATGTGCGTGCTACAGCCACCAGGAGCGTTAGCACTCAAGAAGGTAAACTGGTTATAAAATCAATACGATAGACAAGCAACCATGGGACAGCCAAAGGAACTGGAAAAGAGAAGGTCCAGAGTAGAATCAAGAGCACGTGAAAAAAATGCTTACCAGTTTGAAGTCTTGAATGCTACAGATGAAATACGGTGTGTTTGGTCTCCGACTCTCGATATACACACAGTCTTTAAAAGAAAAAGAAATTTTAAAACAATGGCATTTACCTTTAAGGGAACAAAGACAGGGCCCATAAAGCCACTGCATACATAAATAAATGACAAAGCACATACATTTTAGAGAAATTTTTTTCTCAGAGGTAATATTAAATTACTAGTAATTTTAACCTAAAGGGAAACAGCCCTTGGGTTCTTTTTTTTTTTTTTACCACTTTTCTGTTAATTTAAAGAACTTGATAAAACCTCAATTATTGTTTTCAGGGTCCCTGAAGAAGGGGGAGGAGGAAATCCCATGGGAGTATCCACATTCAGTTGAAGGTACTTGCTCAAATTTACCCACCAAGACAAAACCTGAATATCTTATTCAAACAGATGCCTCGTCATTACAAAGAGAAATGGCTTGACCAAGTGCTACTTTATTTTCAATTATTATTTTGTGAGGAAAGAAGTGAAATGTAAAGACGACTAGCTTGAACATGCCATTACAATGATCTTTTCCGTATAAATTTTAACCTAAACACACTTTACTTCCTAATTGTAAAGAGAAACAAGGCAGCCAATCAGAGATGGAATGAAGTAAACCAAATTACATTTTCCTCCGGAAGAAGAGCACTTTCTTACATTGCATCTCACCAGCAGGGCCTGGATAATTATGTCTGCTGCTCTCAACTGCTGCGGTCTAAAGGCTGCTTTTTAAAATGGCAGGTTGATGAACAACATAAACTGATGAACAAAAACAGATCCAGATTCAGAGAAGCATCGATCAGACCGTCAAACCTCAGAGGGAAGGTACGGGAGGGTGGGAGGAAGGGGTAAGTTTACATGCATGAACTTGTATGCGTGCATATAAACCTAACCAATGGACACAGACACCAGGGGGGTGAGGGCATGAGTGGAGGGGCAATGGGAGGATAAGGACACATATGTACTACCTAATCAACAAAGATAGATAAATAAATAAAATGACAAGTTGAGATACAGGGTTTTTTTTTTAAAAAAGCAGTGATATTAAAGGAAGCAGTGGTTATAAAGAAATACAAAAACTCTTCCCATTACAATCCAAGATCATTGTAAAGTTTAGGATAAGAAGGTCATGTGTTATTTACTGGGAAGTAAACGCATCTGCAGGCAATCAAATTTTCTAGAGAGTGGCCATAATGCCCACATTTAAAACGTCCTTTATTTTATCTTTCCTGTTGACCCTTCATAATGGAGATGTCTTAGAATAACTCAGATCCTTGAGAACTCAGGCAGGTTCCTCATGCCGCATTTCATACATGTTAAGAGTCAAGAAATAGCAAAGGAGCCAAGATCTGGAGCCATCCATCCAGTAGACAGTCCAGTCCAACCACAGTGCTAGCAGACCACTAGGAGACATCATGAAGAAAGTCCTCACTAAAGGGACACTTCCTTCCAAAAAACTTTCTGAAAGACCTAAGGATTTTTGTAGCCCAAAGCCATTCCAGAAAGAGAAGGACTCATTTTCAGGCATCCAGAAGTTCCCAACTGATTTCTCTACTCAGATGTAGACTCAACAACAGAGAGTCAATCCCTGTATGTATGAATGAACTGTTGACCAAGCTTTTCTAGCTTGTTCCAGAATCCAGGATGCTAAATAACTCTGTTCAACATTCAGGCAACATCCATTTAACATGCTTATCGTCATAAGAAACAAGAAAACACTTCTCACTATGGCACACAGATATCTCTCTTCCTATCTCGTATTTGGTATTCAAGTAAAAGCAGAAGAATCCACCCCGCTGGGATGACTCAGTGGATTGAGCATCATCCCATGCACCAAGAGATAACTGGTTCAATTCCTGGTCAGGGCACATGCCCTGATTGTGGGCCTGATCTGCAGTGGGGGTGTGCAGGAGGCAGCCAATCGATGATGGATGTTTCTCTCATCAATGTTTCTCTCTCTCTCTCCCCCTTCCTTTTTCTCTAAAAATCAATAAAAACATTAAAAAACAAACAAACAAACAAGAAATCCATTCCTAAGTAAAAACTATAGCTCCAATCTTCACAATTTTGGGACACCCAAGTGTCTTAATTTCTGTGTTCTAATCTCTATTGTACCTGTATGTCAAATCTCTAGATATCGATTATTTACTCACCCCACTCAACCTGAACAGAAAGGGCAGTGTATATGCCCTCTTCTTCCTATTTCATACATAACACTGTCATGCCTAGCTACTATTCCCTGGCTTCAAAATTAACAGGTCATTTTCTTAACGAATGACTTGCCCGTTCTTAAAGCCCACATAACAAAAATTTTCCATATTCAGTGGTCTGATCCCATACCACATCCACCTCATCTTCCACTAGGCTGCATACTACAAAAGAAACACCAACACCACTACCTCCACCCATGCCAAACCTTTTCACTCCTTTGCCGGGGTCCAACCCCAGCGGGTCCAGGGGTCCCCAAAGGTGTGGACGGAGTCGGCGAAGAAGGAATGACACGGAGACGGCGTTCAGTTGATCAGCAGCCTAGCCAGGATCTCTAGCCAGGATCTCCAGCCAAGTTCTGGTCTGGATCTCCAGCGAAGTTCTGCTTAGGATCTCCAGCCAGGTTCTGTCCAGGTTCTCCAGCCAGGTTCAGTAGCCATGTTCCCTCGCTAGGTTCTCCGGCCAGGTTCTGTCCAGGTTCTCCAGCCAGGTTCAGTCACCAGGTTCTAGTCAGGTTCTCTTGCCAATTTCTGTAGTCAGGTTCAGTCCAGGATCTTTTGCCATGTTCTCTCACTAGGTTCTGTCTCTAGGTTCTGAGGCCAGTTTCTTTCCAGGATCTTTTGCCATGTTCTCTCCAGCGAAGTTCTTCTGTCTCTAGAGAACGTTCTGTGTAGGTTCTGTCTTCTGAGTTCTGTCTTCTTAGTTCTGTCTTCTTACATCTGTATTTATACCAGTTGATTCAATCCTATCAATCTCTATTTCAAAGGTTAGGGTGTTTCTTATCTCCATTCCAGGGAGTAAAGATTATGTAGCTTAAGCATGATTGTTTGTAGTGATTAAAGTGTAACGTGATTAATTACCCGCCTGGCACTTAGTTGAGGGGTTTTATTCCCTCCCTAACTTCGGGGGAAAATCCTTACCTGGGGAAACAACCTTTCTTGGAGAGGTGACCTTGGTTAAAACACACAGCGCCAAGAAGGTGAGCAAACATATTAAGAACAGTACGCCATATATGCCAGGTCCTTTGAAACAGCAAGGATGGACCAGCTCCTGGCACTCCTTCATTCTGCCAGCACCTGCAACCTTATAACAAGTCACCTCCAGCCGCAGTGAATTCTCATGGCTCATCTATAAAGAAACATCTCCTTTCTTTTACATAAAATTAGCAATTTACGTTGCCTGTCTGTTCAGTTATTTGGCAGTCAGATGGTCTGCACTGTCCACGTTACTATTGTTGAGTTTTGAACTCAGAGAAACTTACTCACTTTAGTGTTCTCTGCAACCACCGAGAACTGGTGCCTGGCATTCAATGACAGATGCTTAGATAGTGAAAACTATGGGCAACTCTGTTCTTTTTACATAAAGAAAAGCTCTATATGTACTTTTCAGAATCAATAGAATCATTATTACTATAAGCCCTCTTACTGAGACATAAAGCAGTTATTAATTTGTAGTGTGTAAAAACACTTCCCAGAAAAAAAAGAGAGAACCTATATTCTCTCATTTCTCACTGTCAAGTTACATTCAGGAAAATGATTACCTGTAAACAAACACATCTGGATGTAACTGTTAGAGAAGGTAATAAAGGTCGACCATGAAGAAAGTCCTCACTGAAATGAGGGGGGAGGGGGAGAATAAGAGAGAGTAAAGGGAGGAAAGTAGTGATGGAAGGAGACCTGACTTGGGATGGACACAAAACACAATATACAGATGGCATCCCTTTGCTTAAACACTTATCTGCAGTCTTATTGGAAGCCTCCTCACACTCCTGATTGAGAAACACTGCCATGAGGGGATAAGGCAGAGAGCAGATTCTCAAATCTGGCATGGAATTAACACATTTACTTACTAATGACTTACTAAACAGTCACTTCTTTCTGTTTAAAAAGTTACCATGGGCCCTAGCCAGTTTGGCTCAGTGCATAGAGCATCGCGGCCTGAGGACTGAAAGGTGCCGGGTTCAATTCCAGTCAAGGGCACATGCCCAGATCACAGGCTGGATCCCCAGGAGGAGACGTGCAGGAGGCAGCCAATCAATGATGCTTTCTCATCATTGATGTTGCTATCTCTCTCTCTCCCTTCTCTCTGAAATCAGTAAAAATATATTTTTAAAAAATTTGGCTTTGCTTCTAAAGCAAAAGAGTGCTTTTAAAAATAAATAAATAAGTTATCATGGCACCCAAATTGATCCAAAGCTATAAATTCACATGAGAGTCCAATGCCCAAGGCTAGTAATCTGTTACTGTATGAAGTGATCTCTATAACTTTTCTTTATAACCCATAAAAATTAGGGTGATCCAACTAAAAGAATATAGTCTAAGAAACCACTTGGAATTTAAGTCTCATACACACAGAAATCTACTTATTCTTCTTAATGATTTTTAAAACAAAATAAGGCCAAATATTCATAAGAATATGAATATTTCCCTTATCTCATTAATTAAGCAGCTATTTAAGAAAATAACTTTATATAGATGTCTATAGTTAGCCCCCAAATAAAGCTGTTTATTTGGAAGGGGAAAGATGAGAACTTAAATCAAGAGCAATGTTAAAATTTCAGTTGGATTATATGACCAGTAATCGCTTAAAGCCAAAATTATTTTCTAAGAATTTTCATGCAATTTATGAGTGCATGGATTATCTGAAGCTGGTCTCAATGATCCTCAACCTGAAAATCCCCCATGACCAACACAAGCACTGCAGACACCTTTTATTTATTTTTTTAAAGAGCTTTTTTTGTTTTAAATCAGAAAGCTAGCAGTTCTGGAAGAACTGTGCAAAGCTGATGCAATCCATTAAGTACATAATGCACATTTCCAAAATTACCCATATGAAAATGTATATTTATCAGATTGAGCTAACGGCTGTTGCAGGGCAAATACATATATATGTATATATATTAATCTTAAAATCAGCAAGTCTGAAATAGGCTAGAAAAATAAGAGGCTATTACCATCTATATCAATTATGCCAAACAACACATGATAACTAATTTTTTCTGTATAGGGGTGTGTGGAAATGAAACCATGGGTCTAGGTTAAGACTTATTCTCTAACACCTAGCCTCTGACTGGAAATGGATCCCACGATTAATGACCTCAAACCCTGCATCCATGATTTGGGCAATGACACCGAACAGGGGTGTTTCTGGCTGTTTCGCAAAACCTCAACACAGCTTTGTGTCCAAGAATCTATTGTACCATCTGCAAACAACAGAGCATATGCTAAGCGGAGGAAGGAAGTCAGCCAAAACGTAAAGGCAAATTCTCAAGGCAAAGAAAGCCCTGCTTTCTCAACGCTCAGCAAATCAGCAGAAATAGAGCAGTGACTTTCAAGCAGTGTACCACAAGAGGCACACCGGGTGCCGCAAGAATGTTCAAAACATGCAATAATGACTGTTTAGTCAGGGCACTGACCTTCCCCCTTAGACCGGTGGTTCTCAACCTTGGCTGCACATTTGAATCACCTGGAAATCTTTTCAAAATCCTGATTTCTGGGCCTCATCCTCTGGAAATTCTGTTTCTTTGTTACTAATGATGAGGCCCAGAAATCAGGATTTTAAAAAGATTCCCAGGTGATTCTAATGTGCAGCCAAAGTTGAGAACCACTGCCTTAGACTATCCAATTAAAAAATGACAACAGCCAACACAACAGCCATCTGATGTGAGTGAATCACAATTACACCCTCTTTTGTCAGATCAGGTTATTTTTTGGAGTGTCACAGAATTTTAGTCATTAGTTTATGTGTGCTATGAGATGAAAAAGGTTGAAAAATCACTGAAATAGGGTGGGGGAAGACAGAAGAGGGTAAAGGTAGGACAAATGGTGGTGGATGGAGATTGCCTTGGGGGTAGTGAACACACAATACAATATACAGAAGATGTATTATAGAATTGTACCCCTGAAACCTACATCATTTTATTAACCACTGTCACCCCAAAAATTCAATAAAAATTAAAATGGAATTTTTAATAATAAGAAAAAAATTGCTGAAACAGAGCAAGAACACCGTCTTCTCAAGGGTAAAAACCATAGCCGGGAGCATTAGGCAGTTTGTAATCCTGAAACACAAGGAACCTGTCAGCATCTTTCCTGACAGCCTCCTCACACAGCACAGTGGACACTCCACCCACTAATGGAGCAAAGCAGCACTATGAGCCAGCATGCAAACGGTGGTCAGGCAATGCTCAGCCACAGTGCTGCTCCTTACATAACTCCCCCCCCAATTAATGCCTTTCTGCCTGTTCACCTTTGAAATACCTTCTCATCCTTTGCAAAGCATGGCCAGCGCCACTCTAATATAATTTCCAATAGAAAACCTCTCCTAGTTGTAAAGAGCATGCATGAACAAAGACTTTCTCGCAAATTTTTCAGAGAGCCAGCCGGGTGGCAGAGGGGTGGACATGGAGGCCGACCCTCAGGACTGTGCTGCTCTGCCACTTTCCATTTCTCCTACAAGGACACCTCCAACCTGGACACTGAACCATTCAATGAGGTAACAGCAGGTTGGTCTAATAGTGCAGAATAGAAACTGCACAGGTATCTCACTAGTTAAACTGGATGTTCCAAATTTCCAACAAACAAAAAAAGGAGTGTATGTATGTATGCACATGCTAGAAACACTGAATTCTGATACCCAAATCAATCCATAAATGCTGCACGCCCCTAGCTGAGCTCTCATCTCTAGCTTCCCGTCTGTACAACAGCCAATCCCATCACCCCTCACCTCAGTAAATAATATTCTACATGGTAAACACTCAAAAACTATGTGAAGACCAAGTAAATTGAACCAAAATGTATCATCAAAAAGAAGTTACACAAGATCCTAGCAAGAAAGCTGCTATGCTCTATCAATATAAAAATAAAGAATGATGTTTTCTAATAAATATTTCTTTAAGGGATAACTCAATTGCAGGATGGCCCACTTTTAGTTTTCTACTAGATTCTTTTGTGAGGAAGGGATACACAGTGTCAGGGAATAATGGAGAATGGAAAAGGGAAAACGGCAATTCAGTAAAACCTTCTGTCCTTACCCTTATTCTGTATTTTGACCCTGAAAAGGTCACAAAAATTGGCTGTTCTGAAAGTCTAAACTCAGTGGAAAAAAGATGTCAGGTAACATATCTCCATGGTCCCTTCCTTTTTAAACTTCATGAAAATTCAATTCCATGTATTCAAATGTCTACAGATTCCCTACTAATACTACAAAGCTCACACTGGCTTTTGTCTAAAAACAGAACACTCTCTACTTCTAGCTAACACTGATCTGTCTTTATCCTCATTGCTAACAGGGAATTATTATGCTAACAGGGAATTAAATTATGAGAAAAATCAAATGTGTGTGGTGGCATAGAGGGGTGAGCAGGCCATAACAAACAAAGGGATTTTTGTTTAAATTTCCCACATTTTTTTCTCCTCTAGGAGCTAGAAAATCTTCCAATGCCTCGAAAGCTTAGACTGAGCCAAGACTATCTTTCTAACTTTAAGAAGTTATGCTGTTATTCTGGAAGAAATGCTGCAGAGCAAGACCTTCCCAAATCAATCCTATTCTACATGGACTTGAAAACTATGTCAAACATGAAAAAGCAAGACAGCGATCTTACTAGTTATGCTGATATGCTGAATGTGAGCCATGGTCTGACACCTGCATCACTCTCATCACCACATTTTATTCTGAAAATGTTTCTTAAGAAGCTCTCCCGATAACCTACATTGAAGCCTTATTGTGAGAAAGGATTCTAACCAGTTTAACATCCAAACTCCATTAAAGCGATGTGGATCTCTAATAGTTCTAATTACTGTGTTTGTATACAGCTCCAATGCCAGAAGAAAACACAGGGAATTGAAGGGTGGGAGGAATCTATTTTAAAAATCAGTGACGGCCATCTGCCCTCTGAAGCTAAGTGTCAGGACACTAGAGACATGCGGGAAGGAAATTCTAGACCACTCTCTTGCTTCCCCACCGTAACTACCATTCTAACGCCCGAGAAGACCGGTAACCACCCTACTCTCAATTCAGTGAGCCCTATAAAAAAATAAGTAAGTTCTGCTATCAAACCCCTGCTAGGTAGAGGATGCTTAAATGGAAATGCCGACAGGTCCTGAACACGAAGGATTACCGGAACATGACTGAAATATGTACATGTGGGAAACGAACGTGGAGAAAACTCCAATGCTGCTAAGAACACGATGCCCAGTATCCACAGACAAGAAACCACCAGGGACAGAGAGGCTGGAGTGCAGGTTCTTCTCGCCCCACATGGCTGACAACAAACAAATTGCAAGTCTGATCTTCTGGTGTCACATCCTGCAGAGCCGATTTCAAGCAACACTGCTTGCTCCTTTTGAGAAAACAATGAACTGAGAGCCTGGGCTTCACAATAAATGGCTCAACCAATTTGCAGTGCTCGCTGGAAATACACAGGGGAGTTCCCAATGCCTGGCTATAGTTCTTATTTGGAAAATGATTTTATTATAAACTGGTATCATAGTGAATCCATTTTCTTTACGGGTTTTCTGCTACTGTTTAATGGACTGTCAGTATAATTTAGATTTCATCTATTTAAACTCATTCAAGCCTGGCTCCAGATTGTACAGTAAATGGAACATATTTCTATTCAATGAAATTAATGACATTTAATTTTTGTCTGCAGTTCTCAATTTTGTAAAAGCAACTATTCCATAGTGCAAGCATCAAGCTACAAAATTTCCACGCCAATTACTTTTTTTGTACTTTATAAGCATCCACACATTTTGTAAGCCTTTATTATAAGACTAATGTATATATTCATTTACCATTTCTTCCCATTCAAATATTTACTATCAACTTTCCAGAAAGTTAGGACTTAAATTATAACTAAAAGCAGATAAAATGAAATTGTCAATCTGAACAGAAGCTAAATTATTATGGATTTTTTAAGCTAGCAAAACTAAAGATTAAAACTTTCTGCTATATATATATATACATATATATACACACACATATATATATTTCTTACATACTATTAGATGATTTCCTTACATATTTCAAATCAGTCACAGTGCAAACATTAAGCGAAATTTATTAAAAGTAGGGAAGCCCTAGCTGGTTTGGCTACATGATTAGAGCGTCAGCCCATGTATTGAAGGGTCTCGGTTTCAATTCCGGTCAAGGGCAGGTACCTGGGTTGCAGGCCGGATTCCTGGTCCCAGGTGGGACACATGCGGGAGGCTACCAATCGATGTGAGATGTTTCTCTCTCTCTCTCTCTCTCTCTCTCTCTCTCGCTCTCGCTCTCGCTCTCGCTCTCTCTCTCTCTCTCCCCGCCCCCCTTTCCACTCTCTATTAAAAATCAATGGGAAAAATATCCTTGGATGAGGATTAACAAAAATAAAAATAAATAAAAGTAGGCTAAACTTACCATATGGATTTAGATATACAATGAAGGTATACACC
The DNA here is from genome assembly GCF_964212035.1 of Myotis nattereri. Taxonomy (NCBI): domain Eukaryota; kingdom Metazoa; phylum Chordata; class Mammalia; order Chiroptera; family Vespertilionidae; genus Myotis; species Myotis nattereri. Next base: position 212,165,114 of record NC_138077.1, on the reverse strand, counting down.
ACATATTATTAAATACTATACTGAATAACTTCTGAGGCTGATATTCTGTTTAACAGAAATTTACTCCTGTTAAATTTTATTTATCAGATAATACAACAATCCCATGCCTGATTTTTCTTCTTGAGTGATTAATCTTTCATCTAAGTATCCACACAGATGTGAAAGAGATGCTTAAAGGAGAAAAGGGCATACAAGAAAGTACTGTAAGAGAAACTTATAAAATCAAGGCCCAAATATTAATAAGGAAAACATCCTGAATTTGCTACCTCAAAACTATAAACCACCAGGGTCATAGAACTGACAGACTGCAATTCACACAAAAATAAGAAAGTCAAGGAAAACCACTAGTCTTTCCATTCCTTTTATCAGCTTGATATTCTGTATCTGCTCAGCTGGTTTCTGCGCCTCCTATAAGCACACTCCCCTCAGGCCCCAGTCCATGAACTGCTTCATGCTGTTGCCTCTGTTTGAGATGCTCTTCCACTATTTAGTCCTACTGCAATTCTGCCCAACTTCCAAGACACAAACCAAGGTTCTATGGTCCTCATGTCTTCCTCAATGTGACAAACTTACAATCTGTCCTATTCAGTTGGTATTTGCCCACCCCGTTACTAACACCAGAACATTACTTGAATGAGTATAACTTCTTTCTTTAAAATGAGTAAGAATCAAGAACTAGAATCCTATTTCTGTATCTTTCTCTTCCTCACCTCCACAAAATATCTTGCACAAAGTTATACACATAGAAGATTGTGCTTTTATGGTATCAGCTGATTAATAAAACACTAATAATACTATCGCTGGCATCTACCATACCTCATTAAATTCTACTAGCTATTCAAAGTCTATTACAGGTTCAGTGGGCTTCACATTTAATCATTTGCTTTAATTTATAGAAACTTCTAAGGGCAAATGAAACCTGTTCCCTGACTCTCTTATTCTACCTATACCTCTTCCTTCTAGTCCTCCTTAAATCATAATTGTTTTCATTTGGGTTTTTAGTGTGGTACTGACTGTTGTTTGGTCAGGCATTTCTTTTAAAATTCAAATCAAAGACAAAAGATATTTTAAGAATTAAAAATATCTAGTCACTTTCACATGACTGAATAAATACTGAGACCTCAGATTTTCAATAAGGATCTTCAGCCAACTATGAATTATAAATGTCACTTGTAAGTATTCACAGATATTTGGGAAAAAATAATTCCACCTACACAACAATTTCCAATTATCAGTCTCCTTAAGAATCAACATGTAGTAATTTTGCTTTATAACATATACATCATTCTCAGACTAAAAAGTATTTGAGCAGGGGAGTCGGGGTAGATGGGATCTTGTGTGGTAATCTGCCATCCACTGTCACTTTTATAATCAAAATTAGCAAAGATCTGAGCAAAGTAGCAGTATTTAAAGTATCTAAATGCCTCTTGATTTCTAAAATGAGATCAGAAATTTTGTTTATTATTTGGGCCATAAGACGCTCCGGATGCTTTCTATACAAAACTGCATTCAACACATACAACAAATGAGTGCAGCTGCTCTGGGCCAATATAACTCTTAATGAGAGTTTTGTTTTGTGTAAATCATACCTTGGGAAAATCACGTTTTGAACATCTGCTGAGATGAAATGAATCAGAACTGAGGGGCGGGGGAAATTAAGGCTTCTACATTTTAAGCAAACTGGCAACAGGCAAATCTTGTCAAGATTACATTAAAGCTAAAAAATGAAAATACAGTCTACAAGGAACAGAACCATAAACTCATAAAACATTCACACAGAGACTTATGGGTACCACCTATGTGCCAGCTAAGTGCTAGAGATACTGAATATAAAAATATTGTCCTTCCCTGCCCTGGCCAGGTTGCTCAGTTGGTTGGAGTGTAGGGAGCGGCTATAGGGTTAAGCCTCAGACTGACCTGTTGGCAAAGCCACAAACACGTCCCAGCTTAGAGACCACAGCCCTCTTAGCATAATTAAGCTTGACCTTATGAAGCTCCATAGATCTTATCTGGGTAGCTAATGGGCTGTGGGAGGTGCAGCAAGTGCTGCCAAAACAAGTAAAACTCACAAGAACATTGTAACTATGGTGACCACTACCTTGTTTACCTCTGGCTATAAAATAAAGGCTCAGCTTGCTATCTGTGTCTCTCTCTGTGGCCTTAACCAGGCACAGGAGATCCACCTAGACCAGTGATGGTGAACCTTTTGAGCTCGGTGTGTCAGCATTTTGAAACACTCTAACTTAACTCTGGTGCCGTGTCACATATAGAAATTTTTTGATATTTGCAACCATAGTAAAACAAAGACTTATATTTTTGATATTTATTTTATATATTTAAATGCATTTAACAAAGAAAAATCAACCAAAAAAATGAGTTCGCGTGTCACCTCTGACACGCGTGTCATAGGTTCGCCATCACTGACCTAGACCCAGCTTATTCTCTTTCTCGGTCTTTTCTACATCCTTTGCCGCCACCCCTCAGGCTCACCAAACCCTTGGTTGTGCTGGCATGGCACAATCCTGTGCACCGAAAAGTTGAGGTTTCAATTCCCGGTCTGAGCACATACCTAGGTTGTGGGTTTGATCCCTGATCTGGGTGCATACAGGAGGCAACAGATCCATGTTTCTCTCCTTTCCTCTCTCACTAAAATCAATAAAAAACATGTCCTCAGTGAGGATTAAAATTTAAAAATAAGTATATAAAAGCCTAAGCAACCAAATGACCAGTCAACCGGTCACTATGATGTGCACTGACCACCAGGGAGCAGATGCTCAATGCAGCAGCTGCCCCCTGATGATCAGTGCACTTCCACAGCCACCCTCCCGTGGACCCTGATCCTGATGGCCCCAATGGGGGCAGCCGGCCAACCTCCTGCAGCTCCAATCAGCCCTGACTGCCAGCCAGGCCGAGGGACCCCACCCGTGCATGAATTCATGCACCGGGCCTCTAGTAAATAATATTAGAGCTAGGTATGAAAACAAATAAATGAATATATGCCTTCAATACTTTATTATTTTTAAAAATATTTTTATTGATTTCAGAGAGGAAGAGAGAGGGAGAGAGATAGAAACATCAATGATGAGAGAGAATCACTGATTGCTGTCTCCAGCATGCTCCACACTGGGAACATCTAGCTGCAACCTGGGCATGTGCCCCTAACTGGAATTGAACCCGGGACCCTTCAGTCCGCAGGCTAATGCTCTATCCACTGAGCCAAACCAGTCAGGGCATCAATATTCTTAATTGTACTTGTTTTTTAGTGTCTGTAACAGAGAATGCTAGCTGAGAATATTCACTTTCCCCTTCTTCCTTAATAATAGAGCATATGATGTCTAGGAGGGCCTACAGCCCTCAGATTTTCCTGCCTCCCTTTCAACTGGCTTGTGACTAATTCTGGTCATGGGATATATGAACAGACACAATATTTCAACTTCTGGAAACTGAACCCAGAAAAAAAGGAGGCCCAGCTCTTCCTTATCCTTCCTGTTACCCTGAAAGCAATGTATTGACTGGAGGTAGAACATGAGATCACTAGATGATGATGAGAATGGAGGCCACACACAATGGGATTACAAAACCTTTTTTTGTTGCTAAAGAACCAGACCAAGAATTTACTGATTCACCATTCAGTATTTCTGGCCAGCGTACACAAATATGTTTAAATTATTTTAAAATGAGGCAAAACAGAGTGACAACCAAGGTGGCGGCATAGGTAAAAACCTGAATTAGCTGCCGCGCACAACCACATTAAAACTGCAACTAAAAGACAAAACGAGTATCATCCAGAACCACGGGAAGGCTGGCTGAGTTGAAATTCTACAACTATAGAAGGAAAGAGAAAAGCGCATTGAGTCCGGTGGGAGGTGCAGAGGTGTGCAAGTGTGGAGGTAGGGAGGCTCCCACGAAAGGGGCTGGCAGCTGGGTACGCTGTTGTCTTTTTCAATCCGGAAGGAGATACAAGCTCCTGACTGCTCTGAACTCCAGTTCCGGGTGAGAATTTCGGATCAAGACTCATACAGAGAGAAACTGGACTGTCTGGCATCAGACCCAGAACGTGAGGGCGGCTTTCTCACAGAGGTGCTTGCAGCGGTCACTGTTCCTGCCTGGGGCCGCGGGACACGGACCTTGGACGGATCCAAGGCAGAGCAGACTAGCAGCCATTGTGGTTTGCTCCACCCTGATGATTCCCTGAGACTCCGCCCTACCCAATTTACAACCCCATCCAAGCTGTGCACAGAAGCTTTTGCATATGAATGGCCTGGCCTTTCTCCGCCTAAAATCCTGGGCAGACTCAGTGAGCGCCAAAGCCCCACTGAAGCAAGTCTTGCCCCATAAGTGTGTCTCCAGCAGAGCAGTTCTCCCATTGTAGACACAGCTGGTCTTCACAGCCAATTGGCCTGGAGGTCAATTCCTCCCAGTGATACCAACAGCAATCAAGGCTTAACTACAACAAGACTGTGCACACAGCACACAAAGGGGTGCACCAAGAGTGTCCACCTCAGGTGACTGGGGAAGCTGAGCCACTGGGCCCTATAGGACACCTAGCACACAAGACCACTCTATCAACACAGGGAAGCAGCCAAAATGCGGAGACAAAGAAACAGGTCACAAATTATAGAAATGGAGAAAAGCAAACGAGTGGATATAGAGTTCAAAACCAAGGTTATAAGGTTACTCAAGAATCTTCTAGAAACCTATGAGAAATATACTGAGACCCTCAAGGATATGAAAAAGGACCAATTAGAAATTAAGCATACACTTACTGAAATAAAGAATAATATACAGAGATCCAACAGCAGACTAGAGGACCCCAAGGATCAAGTCAAAGATTTGAAATACGAAGAAACAAAAAACACCCAACCGGAAAAGCAAAAGGAAAAAAGAATACAAAAATATGAAGATAGTGTAAGGAGCCTCTGGGACAACTTCAAGCATCCAAATTATAGGGGTGCCAGAAGAAGAGAGCAAGATACTGAAAACCTATTTGAAGAAATAATGACAGAAAACTTCCCCTACCTGGTGAAAGAAATAGACTTACAGGTCCAGGAAGCCCAGAGAACCCCAAACAAAAGGAATCCAAAGAGGACCACACCAAGATACATCATAATTAAAATGCCAAAGGCAAAAGACAAAGAGAGAATCTTAAAAGCAGCAAGAGAAAAACAGTTGTTACCTACAAGGGAGTACTCATAAGACTGTCACCTGATTTCTCAACAGAAAATATGCAGGCCAAAAGGGAGTGGCAAGAAATATTCAAAGTGATGAATAGCAAGAACCTACAACCAAGATTACTCTACCCAGCAAAGCTATCATTTAGAATTGAAGGTCAGATAAAGAGCTTCACAGATAAGAAAAAGTTAAAGGAGTTCATCACCGCCAAACCAGTATTATATGAAATGCTGAAGGGTATTCTTTAAGAAGAGGAAGAAGGAGAAAAAGGTGAAGATAAAAATTATGAACAACAAAGTGACAACAAATACATATCTATCAACAAGTGAATTTAAAAATCAAGTGAATAAAAAATCTGACGAACAGAATAAACTGGTGAATAGAATAGAATCAGGGACATAGAAAGAGAGTGGACTGACAATTCTCGGGGGAACGGGGTGTGGGGAGTGCAGGAAAAGACTGGATAAAAATCGTACACCTATGGACGAGGATAGTGGCGGGGGGGAGGGCAGGGGTTGGGGTGGGAACCAGGTGGAGGGGAGCTATTGGGGGAAAAAGAGAAACAACTGTAATAATCTGAACAATAAAGATTTATTAAAAATAAATAAAGATAAAAAATAATATAAAAGGAAAAAAATGAGGCAAAACAGTTAAACTACATTAATGAACAGAGTGACACCCAGAACAATTGGAGAAAATATTCATTTTTAATAGAGAAAGCTAGGAATGAACAGGTAACCTTAGCAAGAGTATAGAAACATAGAACACAGAGTTCTTGATTCAGAATTACTAAAACACCTTGCTTAGGTAGCATAAAATATCACCTTCCAGTCAGCCCCTACAGCCAGATGAAATAAGGCAGAACCAAGTCCACAAGTGCTTTCCCGAAGAGACTTCACAGCTCAGTCAAGTTCCTAGTAAGACTCTACCCCAAGGTTTCACAAGTAGGAATAAGGGCTGGTAACTTCTGCACACTGACAGCATTTGTGTGGAAGACAGGTTGATGGTGTCCACTGGCACTACTCAGGCTCCCCCTTTCTTTTCCATTTCTACATGGGTTTGGTTTTAGGACTTCAGAGAGAGCATGTGGCTGCTCCTCCAACAAAAATACAGGGACCACTGATAACCAAATTTTCTGAAACATTCTATCATTTAGGAAAGGTAAAACTGACCACAACTCATACTATACGAAGTTCTCAGAATATACTCCATACTTTACTTCATACTAGAAAGAAGATGTTCTCTCGCATGTCACAGCTTTACCTCTTCCATTCCACACCATTAACTGTGGATAAAAAACAGAGCACACAAATGTGTCCGTATTCGAAGGTAACGGCAAGTCTCTTGCTCTGCCTAGAGAACACTTCTCCAATTTCCAATCCACAAATTCAGTCTCTTACAGAGCCCAAATCCTATGGCACACCAGGCTTAGTTAAAACAAACTGTAATAGCAATGCACTGACATTCTTTAGGACTCCACACAAACCTTTTAATTCAGCCATTAAACACTGAGGAAAGCAAGCAGAAAGGAGTAAATGTTCACCACTGTTGTTTATCATGGAAACTATATAAAAAGAACCTAATATCTATTAACTAGATACATCATGGTATCTGCCCACTCATGTGGGCGTGCCTAATGTTTTTTGTGCCCTGGATGCCTTTAGTAATCTATACACACCCATTCTATAAATAAATAAATAAATAAATGTATGTTCTGAATTTACAAAAGCACATCCTATCTAATAAAAAACAAACTTGGTAATTAGCCGTACATCCGCTACCCTTCCCATTGGCTAATCAGGGCAATATGCAAATTAACTGCCAGCCAAGATGGCGGCCGGCAGCCAGGCAGCTTGAAGCGAACATGAGGCTTGCTTGCTTCAGTGACGGAGGTCTCCAACATTCCCCGCCTGCCGCTGTCGGCCTCTGAGCTTGCAGTTTGAAACATTGTTACAAATATAGAAGCGAAACAAAACCCCAGAAACCTGCTTTCAGCCAGCCGGGATATCAGAGCTGGAGTTGAAACAGTGTTTCGATTATAGAACCCAAACAAACCAGATACCTGCTTTCAGCAGCCAAGGCCTAAGAGCTGGAGCCAAGCCTCAGAGCTAAAGCTGGCCCAGAATAAAAAAAAAAAAAAAAAGGAAAGAAAGGAGCAGTTGGGAGCTTCAGTCACCCGCCAGCCTGAAAACAGCCCTCAGCCCCTCACCCAGACTGGCCAGGCACCCAAGTGGGACCCCCACCCTGATCCAGGACACCCTTCAGGGCAAACCAGCTGGCCCCCACCCATGCACCAGGCCTCTATCCTATATAGTAAAAGGGTAATATGCCTCCCAGCACCAGGATCAGCGGAGCCACGAGGCCTCCCGCCACCGGGATCAGCGTGACAGGGGGCAGCGCCCAAACCCCCTGATTGCCCTGCGGCTGTGACAGGGGGCGGGGCCACAACCTCCCTATCTGCCCTGCTCTGTTCGTGACAGGGGAAGGCGCCCCAACCCCCTGATCAGCCCTGCTCTGTGCCTGATAGGGGGGAGCTCCCCAACCTCCTGATCGCCCTGCGGCTCTGTGTGTGACAGGGTGCAGCGCCCCAACCCCCCACCCCCACGGGCCCTGCTCTTTGTGTGACGGGGTAGAGCCATAACCTCCCCATCGGCCCTGCCCTGAGTGTGAGAGTGGCAGCGCCCCAACCCCCTGATCAGCCCTGCTCTGTGGGTGACAGGGGCGGTCCTCCAACTCCCCTATCAGCCCTACTCTGTGACAGGGGGGAGCTCCTCAACCCCCTGATCGGCCCTGCTCTGTGCGTGACGGGGGGAGCTCCCCAACCCCCTGATGGGCCCTGCTCTGTGTGTGACAGGGGGTGGCGCCGCAACCTCCCCATCGACCCTGCCTTGAGTGTGACGGGGGCGGTGCCCCAACCCCCCAATCGGCCCTACCTTGAGCGCGACTGAGGGTGGCATCGCAACCTCCCGATCCGCCCTGCTCTGTGCATGACAGGGGCAGCGCCCCAACTCCCCAATCGGCCCTGCTCTGAGCCTGACCAGGGGCTGCACCTAGGGATTGGGCCTGCCCTCTGCCACCTGGGAGCAAGCCTAAGCCAGCAGGTCGTTATCTCCCGAGGGGTCCCAGACTGAGAGAGGGCACAGGTCGGGCTGAGGGACCCCCTCTCCCCCCCGAGTGCACAAATTTTTGTGCACCGGGCCTCTAGTATTGAATAATTATCACAATATGAGAAAAAATGCAATATAATATATGTGTTATTTTACTGATTCATTAAATAATAAGATTTACTAGAGGTTATTCCCGTAATAACCTCCATAAGTTCAGTCATGGTAAACGTTACTTTGACATTTTTCTCTCTGTGAAGTAATTATGAGGATATTTATTATTTATATTAGTGTCACAGGTACTGCCAATATTACTATGGCATATCGCCTGCCTTCATAATGGAGGCAAATGCTAAATGTCATTTGAAATGCAATGAATTTGTGAAAATAAAGATGTAATTTTTATCCACCCAAGTTCAGTCAGGAATCCTATTCAGACTCCACTAGGTTTGACTATGGACCCCAGGTTAAGAACTCCAGTATTAATGGCATACTAAACAACAATGATTCATATTTATAATTGCTGCTGTGATAAAACTGATGGCCTCTATACACACTAGCCTCCACCAATCACAATCTAATGCCAAATGCTATTCTTGAAAACACCGCACTCCATGATGCCAAAGATCTATTTTTTTGGAGTTGCTGCAGACTTCAAAAGCATTCTAGTTTGCCAGAAAGATAATCCAGGGTTTTTCTCCCTCAAAATGTCTTCTAGCCAGGACAGAGAATAAACTGGAAATCAAGTCTGCATTGTCTAGCTTGAAACATCCCTTGTAAGGAAGAAGCAGAATCTCTCCAAGTCTGAGTGCTACTGGAGTTATTTCTCGAATGCAAACACTACTTTTCAGTTAAACTGTTCTGACAATACAAATACAACATACCAGATGAGACCTTCTTATGACATTTCCCTCCCTTCTATTAGAAAGAAAAAAAATATATAATTATACAAAGTACTAGAGGCCCAATGCAAGGAATTGGTTCAAGCGGCTCAGCCCTCGCAGCCCCAGCCAGCCCTTGCAGCCCCGGCTTCGTCCGGAAGGTCGTCCGGATGGTTGTTCTACTGTTCGATCTAATTAGCATATTAGCTCTTTATTCAATCAATTTGGTTGTGCTATCCCTGTATTTTATAATACAAGCACAATGGGATGTTAAGGACAAGTAAACTCTGAAAACTAAACACCACCTAATAATAATAGCTTGCCTTAGAGCCAACACTTATGCAGAGATTTACTAAATGAAGTACAAATTAAAATGTTAAAGAATGAAAAGCAACATGTTGCAGTAATATTTAAAATCTCTATTATAAACTCAACCTACTTTTCCTTTTTAAAAGAACAGCCATAATCAAACCTCCCCTTTTTTTTACTATATTGATCTCTATTGATTAATCTAATGACACTAACACACCATCTGTCAAGCAGCAGCATCTGCCCAGCACACAAAGAGAGCCAGAGCAATAAATACAGCCTTAGAAGAGAATGTAAAATATCCCTTTGCCTTTTACAATTTTTACACATTAGACTACCACACTTTACATCATTAAAAGGTATTCCCTGCAAAGGCAATTGAATAAGGAAATTCAGAGATGTAGGAAATAAATTTAGGGGCTAAATGAGTGAACAAATATGTAATATATTTCAAATGTAGCTATAGCATGCTGCCTAATTGGTTTGGTGAAGTAATGAAGGAAAACTTGGAGAAATGGATGTTTATTTAATACATATGTAATGATAAAGTGTCATTATGTATGATTTTAATCGACTTGGTAAAGTAACTTTAGACGTTTATCAATTTCCAAGCACGTAAGCAGTAACATAAAAGAACCAGATAACTTACCTTCCCCCATCTATTTTATGGTACTTAAAAATTCATTCCAAAATTTTTACTAATACAAACATATATAGGAGTAGAAAAAAATCCTATTACTTTTACTTTTTCAGGTATTTATAATATTCAGATGTCTCCAAAGCAAAATTCATGCACATAAGAATTTATTCTGGAGTATTTAAATATTTTGCAAAAGGAAAAGAAATCAAGTGCACATACATTTTTAAGTAATCAATAAAAAAAATACACTGCTCCATCTTTAAATTCATAGACAAAATATTTTTAATTTTGGAAAGTCTGCTTTCTCAGCTGGTGAAGCTGGCAGAATAAATAGAAGGCAGTATCTGGAAAGATGACAAACACATGGGTCAATGTCAAATAAAAACCCATCGCTGTCAAGAGCAGAGCCAAATTCCTGCATTTCAATTTAAACATTCTCCAACTCAAATACCACCATGCCACTTCAAATCAAAATTGTTTCCTTTTAAAAAGAGCTTTTTACAAAACTGATAGAGTATAACAGATTAAACAACTCCTTCAGCAATTTCCTCAGCTACTACAAAGCAAGACATCAATGTATAATTATAATAAAAGGAACATTGAACAATTAATTGAGCCAGCAAAAGCTAAACCTCCAGAGCTTAGGAGTTCAAATGCTTGCTCACTAAACAAAAGGGCAGGGGATTTTAACATAACTGCAGGAAATCCCAGTCCAGTTAGACTCTAGGTAAACATAAATCCTATTCCACTGCGACTGTGCCTCTATTCGTCACAGTCCGCCAGGCCGAGCTGAGTATCCAGCTTGGAGACGGAAACAAAAGAACAAGCCCCCCACCCCACCCAGTTGTAGCTCCCACGGCTGCTGTGCTAATCCCGTTCTTCTAGGTTCTGTGCTGAGCAGAGGTCTCCAGCTGGTTTGCTTTTACAACCAACCAGCCAACAAGACTCTCAAAACACATCATACAACCATGAGTAATAACAAATGTGTCTCAAGATACTCAGAATGTGTGCCAGTTTATAATGGTGACATCTTAACTAAGTCACTTTCCTCCTTCAGTATCTACTCAGATTGTATGTAGAGACATGTACAAACACTTTTAAAAAAACAGAAATAAACGCATTGGGTTTCAAAGTGGCATCATTTGGAGTGGCAAATGCTTCCAGGGATATCTTCGCGGGCAGCTTCTGGAGAAGCATACATATAGAATTAATGGGGGTGGGAGATGTCACTCCATGCCTCATACATTGAGTTTGCCAGAAAGCAGAAAAAGTTACAACTTAATACCTACATGGTTTAAAAAAATACAAACAAGTAGAAATTATTTTTTATTTAACTGAAAATAATCAAAGAGAATTATTTTTTTTTCCTATTTATTTAAATTTTGTTGTATTGCTTAAAGTATTACAAAGAGTATTACATATGTCTCCTCCCCCCCCCCCTTGACATTCCCCCCGCCTCCCCTACCCCCCAGTGTCTTATGTCCATTGGTTATGCTTATATGCATGCATACAAGTCCTTCGGTTGATCTCTTAACCCCTCAAAGAAAATTATATTTTAAAGCGTAGCATAAAATCCTGAATGATACGAGAGTTTTAAGGATTTTAAGAACAGAAAGACTAGAGTCTGAAGCAGGAAGGGCAGAGCTCTATGGCCTACAAGCTGAAAAGTTTACTACTTGACCCTTCACAGAAAAGGCTTGCTGGCCACTGCCCTAGAAATGCTCACTTACAAATAAGTTAAAGTTACACAGCTCCACTGATACTGTAAATTTTACAACATAAGAGACTACAATGCAAATGGGCCTTTATTTGATAATGACACATTTGCTCAGAAACTTTGTTTATAAAATGCTCAAGAATTTTTCTAGAGGTTATTATCAAGCATTTAGGCTCAAAGAATACAAAATAAATCTGACAGTCAATGCCTTCATAAGGATAACAGAGTGCCTCTAAAGTCACAACTCCAAGTTCCTTGCCACATATTTTACTGGGGCTGGAAACTTACCTTATTTGTGAATCTAGATGGATGGTACATATTCCCATACCCGTGCCCAAGAAAAGCACTATCAATCATCCGAGCACTGGCTCGCCGGAACAGGAGATGAAACCATCTGCCACCCACCTAATCTAGACGGCCTCCTCTGCTCGTCTCATCTAGTTCGGACTTCTTCTCCACTCATTCTTCCTTTGTCATTGTTCCTGTACCTTTTCTTGAGTAAAAACTATGTTTGGAACTTGAGAGCGAGGACAAACATAAAATGAAAGTAAAACAGGTATGCTTCCTCTCTGTTATGTGTGAGCGGGGCATTAGCAAGCCAGGACACAATCAATTTACAGAACAAACCAGGCTTCTAAGTCTTTATCAAACTACAGGGCAGGCAAAAGTAGATTTACAGTTGTGAGTAGGCAAAATAGAGTTTATTCTTATATCAATTAATATACTAGAGGCCTGGCACATGGAATTCGTGCATGGGTGTGCATGGGTAGGGTCCCTAGGCCTGGCCGGTGATCAGGGCCGATCTGTGGGGCAACCAGTGGGGTAATCGGGGCTCCCACTCGCACCCATCTTGGCTGGCCTGGCACTGCCTGCTCACTGGACCCGCAAACCCCCTCCCCCCAGCCAGTCGCCTCTCTCTGCAGGGCGACTGGCAGGGCAATCAAGGGCCCCCCTCACTCCCCCCCCCCCCCCCCCGCCCCGCTGGCGCCCGCCTTGGCTGACCTGGTGCCACCTGCCCAGCCCCCCCACCGCCACCAGTCGGGGCCTGGGGGCAGCTCCTGCATTAAGCATCTGCCCCCTGGTGGCCAGTGCACATCATAGTGACCAGTTGTTCTGCCGTTCAGTCTATTTGCATATTAGGCTTTTATTATATAGGATTATTTTCCATACAAGCAACTGTAGACCTACTTTTGCCCCATCCTGTATTGAGTATGAAGGGGCTCCTGATTAACCCTGCATACTGTCTTCTCGTTTAAGTTTTACATAATGCCCTAAATGAACTAGACAGATGCAGGCTCCACTGTGGACCCCCCCTTGCCCAAATAAAGGGCTTTCTATTTTTACCATGACCCTCCATGGAGGGTCTCAAGGAGAAATGACTAAACTTGGTAACCAACACAACCAAAGGAAACAGGAAAAGCTCTCTATCAACAGTGACAAACAGAAACCATAGCAAGAGGCAAGTCCTACTCAGATTCAGACACATGTATGCATGTAGCTGGGAATGTGTCACAGCAGACCCGGAGGCATGCAGTCCTCAGAGCCTGCTTTATTCAACAGCAGCCCCATTAACATCAGAGCAGAGATGCCTGACAGCAATGTCTGCTCTCAGAATAACCTTAGCCAGGAATTCCATGTGTTTTCCACACTATGTGGAGATATTTTTTAGCATTTGCACAGGCAAAAGAGCCTCTTAAGAAAAGTTTTGCTTAAGCCTACTCCTGTGTCACAGAATAATTTCATGAACTGTCACCATAGGCAGGCAAGCATTCCACTGAGCATTTTAAATATCCAAAAGGATTATACAGTCCTATGAAAATATAAGATTCCAAAAGGGTTAAAGACATTCATCTTTGGAAAAGAAACACGTATTACCTTGGGATCCTATCATGTTCAACAGTCTGTAGAGCCAAACCTGAAACAAATTTTTACAAAAAAGGGGGGGGGGGAGGGGTGGCAGGCAATCAACCATGAGACAGTTGCAGGCTCTTGTGAATAGCAAAATAATGAAAAAATGTGAGGTCAGATGGCCATCTCCTTTTGAACTTTTGAGGATGGAGATTTAATGACTCTAAATATCTTCCTTTAGTAGGTACAGGCCTTTTCAAGCTAGAAGGATTACAACTGAGGTAACCCCAATTAACTGGGGTGGTATTTTGTCTCCTTAAATTGATATGCACCTTTATTCCCATAAAGATTTAGAATTAAGTTTAAAAAGATTCAAGAGTCAAAGGTACATTAACAATTTTTAAAAATCAGGATATAGTTGGTATCCCTGTAATTCCAATTTTAAAAAGTAACACTTATCTAGGACTTGATTATGCCTGGCCCTTTCTAAAGCAGCCCCAGATGTATACTCATTTACTGCCATTACAGCCCTTGAGGTGGATACTGTGACCCCACTTTACTGATGAACAAAGGCACCCAGGTTGTCCCTTGCCATCCCTCCCTGACCCACCCCACTCACACCACCAGTGGTGGAACTGACTGGGTTGCGATCGATGCCTCTCCTTGTTAAAACTGAATTGAGGCGTACAGTCAATACGGAAACCTAAGTGAGTTTATGAACAGCACTGAAATATCCAAGACATGTTTTTTAATTCTTTCTTTCTTTTTTTAAATATTTTTTATTGATTTTTTACAGAGAGGAAGGGAGAGGAATGGAGAGTCGGAAACATCGATGAGAGAGAAACATCGATCAGCTGCCTCCTGCACACTCCCCACTGGGGACGTGCCCGCAACCAAGGTACATGCCCTTGACCAGAATCGAACCTAGGACCCTTGAGTCCACAGACCGCCGCTCTATCCACTGAGCCAAACGAGTTAGGGCTCCAAGACATTTTTTAAGGCTTATTTCATTAATGGGGAAATTGTATTTCATTTATAAGAAATGTTAGGTACTTGGGATGGTTTGTATTAATAAATTCCTTAACAACAGAAATCAAATATAAAATTATTTTATCTAATAAGCCTACATGTTGAAGAACTACTTTATAAACACGACAAATCATAATTCAAAAATCCCTTAGCTCTAGCTGGTTTGGCTCACTGGATAAAGCATCGGCCTGGGGACTTAAGTGTCCCAGGTTCGATTCCGGTCAAGAGCATGTACCTTGGTTGCGGGCACATCCCCAGTAGGGGTGTGCAGGAGGCAGCCGATCGATGCTTCTCTCTCATCAATGTTTCTAACTCTCTATCTCTCTCCCTTCCTCTCTGTAAAAAAGCAATAAAATATATATATATTTTTTTTTTAAAAAATCCCTTAAAAGTGATTGTCAAAATTTGCTTAACTTATAAAAGGGATAAGATTTATAAGCTGATTTAAAAAACAACAATAAGCAGATGCCCTGGCCAGCGTGGCAATTCCCAATCAAGGGCATGTACCTGGATTGCAGGTTCAATCCCCAGCCCGGGTCAGGGCACATGTGGAAGGCAACCAATCGAATTCTCTCTTTCTCTCTCACTCACCTTCCACTCTCTAGAAAAATCAATGGAAAAAATATCCTCGAGTGAGGATTAACAACAACAAAAACACAAAAAAACACAAGCAATGTATTTTAATTTATAACTTGAGCAAACTGGATACCAACTTTTTAAACCAAAGAGAACTTTGGGTGTGAACTTTGGATAGTCTTTCCTACATATTAATACCAACCCCTGATGGCCCTTCTCAAGAAAGTCCTTACATCAACTTCTCTGTTCACATGCACTGCAGTCCAGTTCCTAAAGGAAGCACAGTGGAAATGATGCTATTCAAGAAAGGCCAACCAAGAAACACAGGGTAAACATTCAGTCTGTAGTCACTATCCCTGCCTATGCTAATAGATAACTTGGGAACAAATGAGGACAAGCCTAGACCAGCCGTGGGCAAACTACGGCCTGCGGGCCGGATCCCCGTTTGAAATGAATAAAACTGAAAAAAAAAAAAAAGACCGTACCCTTTTATGTAATGATGTTTACTTTGAATTTATATTAGTTCACACAAACACTCCATCCATGCTTTTGTTCCGGCCCTCCAGTCCAGTTTAAGAACCCCTTGTGGCCCTCGAGTCAAAAAGTTTGCCCACCCCTGGCCTAGACACTTTCCTAAGCACCTGATATACATCAATGAGCTAAAAGGAAAAAAACCCCTGCCCCCCTGGAGCGGACCAATAGGGAAAAGACGCCAGAGAAATGGGAATGGAGGTATTTAACCAGGTGTGAAACATCAGGGATAAGGCACTGGGAAGAGGTGGTGAGGCCCATGGACTGGAGGTCTTAGTGGGATCAAACCATTTCTGGAATTGGGGACTGCATGGCTAAGAGGTGGAAAAGTGAAAGTCAGAAAACTAAGACGAGCAGATTTCCAGAAAGCTGTATTACTAAATTTGATGATTAACTGCTCATAAAAAATACCTTCAAATAATTACATTTAACATGTTCTTGCCATTATCAAGGGTGATTTTTAAATGGCTGTATATAAAAATTCCAGTCTCTTTTGGAATACAGTTTTGCAATACATGTAGATCACTGTTGCTCATGTAGACATTTCTGCTATAACACAATATATATGTTGCTGGGAAAACCTCATGTTGAGCAAAAAAATGTTCACTAAAACTTAAAGGACTTATATAAAACACAGGGTAAGGGGCAGATAACTGAAAACCTATGCAACTCTGAAATCAGATTACTATTTTTAAATAATCAATAATTATAACCTTAAGAAATAAGAGAGCACAGGCAGGCACCCAAGTAGCTGAAGACTGTCTTACAGAGTATCCTATATAATAAAAAGCTAATATGAAAATCGATGAAACAGCAGAACGACCAGTCGCTATGATGCACACTGACCACCAGGGGGCAGACACTCAACACAGGAGTTGCCCCCTGGGGGTCAGTGCTCTCCCACAGGGGGAGTGCCACTCAGCCAGAAGCTAGGCTCACAGCTGGCCAGCACAAAGGCGGTGGCAGGAGCCTCTCCCGCTTCTGTGGCAGCACTAAGGATGTCCGACTGTGGGGAGTGGGCCTAAGCTGGCAGTCGGACATCCTCTGAGGGCTCCTGGACTGCAAGAGAGCGCAGGCCAGGCTGAGGGACGCCCCCTCCTCCCCCAAGTGCACAAATCTCGTGCACCGGGCCTCTAGTTTAACATAAATTAAAACAACAGATGCTGGCTTGAAAGAACCAAACAATGCAGATTATCATGGGGCTTTAGTGAATGTGAGCACAGCAGGCAAGACAACCTGCTAGAGGCACAGAGTGAAGTGGGGTGCACCTCTCTGGGGAAAGAACCGCAGGGTGCAGGTGCTCATTTTTTCATTTCACTTTAAATAGAGATGAAAGGGCTCTTGCAAGTGCAACTGTCAAATTGGAGGTTTAAATTCTCACCTACTTTTTCCTTTCCTGCTAAGATACAATCAATCCTACATTATAACATGCAATTATCCATTGTAATTATCTCTCTATTCTGTCCTCTTCCTAGGAAAAGTTGCATATAAACCAGCACAAATTGTACATTCCACTGTCATCATTCCTCTATTTACCTATCACATACATAGCAAAACAAGCTATTTATAAATATCCATATGCTGTTACAAGTTCTCATTGAATCTAGTGTGATGGTGTGACTCTCCTGATGAAGTGGTATGTAGTAAACATGTGTTGTTTTTCTAGCCTTTTCCCATCTATTTCCCCTATCAAACAGCTCCCCAATTTCATTGTGTGGAATTATCTTAACCCTGCCATGTGCAGTTTAGGGGGAGCAATAAATCAAGGTTCCTGTCTTTTTATAGCCAAAACACAGGCACACAATTCAAGCTTGGCCAACTGAGCTTGCTCTTCTGGGACTGGGACTCAAGCTGAGTGATGGCAAGGACAAGAAGATGCTGAATGGCACTTATTCCAGTGGTAGCACCCAGATGGAATGGCCAGTAGTTCCCACTGACCAAAAACAGCACTGCCCTTGATCCAGGCAGTGTCCACCCATTCTGTGAGTTATTCTACTAACAAATTATTTTTCTGTGTGCTGTGGCCAATATTCTCCAGCTTGCACTCAAAGTACTTTAACAAATACAATATGCTCACTTTTAGTAGATGACAAAAACTGCATTTTCCGTTTCAGTTGCTGAGTTAAGGGTTCAAATCCAGTCATCAGCATTATTCTACATATTCTGAAACAATTTACCTCTCCCCACTCAGCTAACGTGCCATAATTGCTATGCATTTGCCTTTTTAACAATTATTCTGAGTATATAGTATATTTAGCAAGTGAGAGATAAACAGTTTTCTAAAGGAGACAAGATGTAACTAATTTTAGGAGAAGAAAAAAATGAAAGGAACCAAGTAGAGTTGACTCTTGAACAACATGGATTTGAATTGCCTGGTTCCACTTATATGCAGGTTTTTTTCAATAAATAAAGTAAATGTATTTTCTCAATAATATTTTATTTTCTCTAGTTTACCTGACTGTTAGCATGCAATATATAATACACATAATAGTAAAAAATGTGTATTCAATGACTGCTGATGTTTTCAGTAAGGCATCTGATCAACAGTAAGTTATTAGTATTTAAGTTTCTCAAAAGTAAAAAGTTATATGTGGATTTGACTGTGCAGGGGGGTCAGTACCCCTAACCCCCAGGTTGTTCCAGGGTAAATGGTACTTACATCATTTGCATTTTCTAAGAAATAGACTATCCTTCTTTTTCTTTCATCATAGGTGTGTTTGCTTTTTAGTATCATTTCAGTATTTTATGCAAATATCTATCCATTCTTGGATTTCACCAATTCTCACAGGCCCATGCCATCTTACAAACCAGCTGTGCCTCAGTGCTTCATTTCCTCATCTGTGTAACTAGCAAACAATGACTGGGTTGTGTAGGGAATATTTTAAGGACTAGAAACAATACGTGAAAATACACGGGGAAAGCAGGCGCTTTAGGAACAGTGACCAGTTATCACCCACGGGCACAGCTCCCTCACTCCCTCATCTCCATCTGCACCCAAGCTTGCAATTCCCTTTGCAAGCAGGCACTTTAGACGATCCGAATCATTCCCAAGTGACTGGTCGGAATTTAGTTCTACAGCTGCCTCTGCTCCTCTTGAACTGTATGTGCTGTATTTCACATCAAATTTTCAAGCCACGTAAAGCCTAGGTCACTTTTCCCTTTAAAAGCACATCTTCCTTTTCCTCTTTTTTTTGAATCTGCCTAAATTCCAGTCTGCCATAAAAAAGTGACAGGTGTGCTGAGATGCTGATCCTCTCAGCCCGCAAGGCAATGCACACATTTCCTACTTGTGTATTAACGTGAAAAAGACTGGAAAGCACTGGTCTAGATCCGTGGTTCTCAAACTTTAATGTATACTATTTAAATTACCTGGGAATCGTATTAAAACAACTTAGGATTCAGTAGATCCGGAGTGGAACCAAGATTATGCATTTGTAACCAACTCTCACAGGAGGCCAATCTGTGGCCAATACTTGGAGAAGCAAGTTTGTGTCTAGAACAGCCGTGGGCAAACTACGGCCCGTTTGAAATGAATAAAACTATTGAAAAAAAAGACCGTACCCTTTTATGTAATGATGTTTACTTTGAATGTATATTAGTTCACACAAACACTCCATCCGTGCTTTTGTTCCGGCCTCCGGTCCAGTTTGAGAACCCACTGTGGCCCTCGAGTCAAAAAAGACCTCTTTCAGTACACGTAATGACCCTTTCCTTATGAAATCAAAAAAGATATGGTTAATTCATCAAATTTCCATCACTTACCATTTTTTTGGTTAGAATAACATTAGAACAGCAGTTTCTCTTGTTTCTTCTACCCTCACAGAGATAAAGTAGTAACTTTTTATGTGCTAAAATTTTTTTTACCTATGCATAATTTGAATCACTTCATATAAAAGGCAATTATTTCTTAGGACTTATAAAAAGGTAAAACAAAATTTCAACAGAAGCAGAAAAAATAAGAATTAATGTAATCCACAACTAAAAGTATACTACAGTATGCTAAAAACTAAGGAATACATTTTCACAATTGTTCCAAGGACTAAAACCCAGGTCACTCAAACCCGAGTCTGCCTAGCAACAAAGCTCTTCCCACAGGAGATAGGTTGAATTCCACCCCTCCGCACAAAATCCTATGTTGAAGTGCTAACCCCTGGTACCTCCAAATGTAACCTTTCTTGGAAAAGGGTGTCACTGCAGATATTAGTTACAATGAGGTGGGCTATAACCAGTATGATTGGCGTCCTTATAAAGAGGAGAAATTTGGAGGCAGAGACAGGCACACCAAAAGAATGCTCTGTGAAGACGGCAGCTATGCTAGCCACGTCAGGGAACCACCAGAAGCGAGGAGAGGCTTGGAACAGACAAATCCTTTCCTCGCATCTTCAGGGGGAGCACGGGCCTTGAACTGGAACTTCCAGCCTACGAAACTGAGACACTAATATTTCCGTGGCTAGCCACTCCGTCTGTAGTACTTTGTTATGTCAGCCCTAGCAAACTAATACAATGCCTCACTGTGCTCCCTCCCAAATAAAAGTAAGGTCTGAAGATGCTGTGCAGATATGCAATTACGTCATAGAAAGTCTGGTGTGCCAGGTGAAGATTTTGGACTCGATCCTACTGGCAACAGGCGGCCACTGAAGGCTTTAAGCAGATTAGTATTAGGTTTATTAAGTTAAATAAACTTGTAACACATGCCAAACCGCTTTCATTCAAGCGGGGTCTACAGGTTCCTTTATGCCAGAAGTCATTTTCTTTACACAGAAATCTTCTGCAATCATCAGAAAACGTCGCACCCCCAGGAAAAGGGTGCCTCAAGAAGACACCTGCATTTGCATGTCACGATGAACTAAAATTCCAACGAGCTAAAGCACCAAATGCCAGAGTTTTGTTTGCTTTATTTTAAAGAGGAAATGTTTGTCTGAGTAATTGTCAGCAATGAGCTTTCAATTACCTGTATTCAGAGAATTAAGACTTGGAAACAATTCGGCCTCTTAACAGGTCAGAAACCAATCCCTCAGTAAAAAATCAGGAGCTAATCGCGAGACATGCTACTAGCACCTCCCTTCCTCTTTAAATAGGAACTTGAATCAAAGGAAAATTATCCATTAGGAAAACAGTTTAATGTTTTTATTTCTTTTTTAGTAAAATTTTCATTGAAGTATAATAGCACACATTCAAAAAAGTGCAAAGCATGATAAATTCTCACGAAGTAATCAAACCCAACCCATGTGACCAGCCTGTCATCCCGAAACAAGGCAGGACCTGACCCCTGCGGATCCCCGGATGCTCCCTCCCAGACGCCAACACCTGAGTGTAACCACTGTCCTGACTTCAAAACACTGAAGATTAGCTCTGCCTATTCTTAAAATGTATAGAAAGGAACCATATAGTATTACACTCTTTTGTGTCCACTCAATATTATGCTTGATTAACCAGTCTACTTTTAACTTCAGTTGTGATGCAAACTAGATCCCCAGGTTTCATTTTGTTTACTTTGGATTTTTTTCCACCTTAAATTCCATTTGCATCAAAAGACATGAACACCTCAATCTTCAATGTATAATCAATTCTAGGTTCTAGGTCCTTTTTCAATTCAAGTCACCAATTCTTGACACTAATGAGGAAAATTTGGAAATAAAAAAGAGAAATGTTTATTTCACCTAAGATTTCATAAACCACAAACTTAAAAGTTCTTTGGCCCGGCTGGTGTTTCTCAGTGGTTAGAGCAACAGCCTGCAAAAGGTCTTGGGTTCGATTCCCAGTCAAGGGCAAGTCCATGGGTTGGAAGTTCACTCCCTGCCCCCAATAGGGGCAGGTGTGGAAGGCAACCAGTTGATGTGTCTCTCTCACATCAATGTTTCTCTCTCCCCCTCCCCCCCGCTTCCAATCTCTCTGAAAAGAGATGGGGAAAAATCCTCATAACAACAACAAAAGGCTCAATTTCTTTTATATATAAAATTTATCTTCAAGTAAAATTTCACACTTTGGTCAAAATGTAGAAGGAACACAGACATATCAAACTTGAAAATCCTGGATCTTGATTTTCCCCCTCTCGTATGTGATGGAGATTTCTGTTATTCTAGGAATCAAATGTCTAGTGTCAAACAAAAATCATCAGTTAATATAACAGAATACAAGAAATGGATAATCAAAAGAGAAAACAAAATTGACATGCCAAAATGAAAATGTACCTCCCAATAATTTGAATTTTTACAGTTTACCTGATCAGGAATAAAGGAGCCACAGTATCTAACTGAAAATAGTGGATACACTGTTTGTGGGCATGCAAATTGGCACCGCCACTATGGAAAATAGTATGGTGGTTCCTCAAAAAAGCAAAAATGTAATTACCATATGATCCCACAAGTTCCACTGAGTCTAGAGCTGAAGGAAATAAAGTCACTATCTCCAAGAGCTATCTGCACCCTGGGATCATTTTAGCATTATTTACAATAGCCAAGACCTGGAAGCAACCTCAGTGTCCATCAAGGGAAGAATGCATAAAGAAAATGTAGTGTATATACAATGGAATATTCAGCCATAAAAAAAAGAAGAAGAAATTCCTGTCATTTGCAACCACATGAATGAACCCTGACTGAAAAAGTCAGATGGGAAAGACAAAAATTGTATGATCTCATTTACAAGTGGAATCTAAAAAAAAAAACCCAAACAGAACAGATTAGTGATTTTGGGGGGAGAAAAGGGGAAGAAGGGAGGGACTGGTGAAGGTGGCCAAAGCATACAAACTGCCAGTTATAAGATGAATAACTTCTGGGGACATACTGTACAGCAGACTGACTATAATTAACAATACTGCCCTGTATATTGTATATTTGAAAGTTATGAGTAGATTTGTAAAATTCTCATCACAACAAATTGCAACTATGTTAGCTTATGAATGCTTGTGGTAATTATTTTGCAATATATACATATAAAAAATCACTACATATATGTCAGTTATATCTCAATAAAGCTGGGGGGGCAGTAGAAAGAAATTAATATGCTGCCCACAGCAAGCTTTAGAAATCAGTATGTTATGCTAGAGAAGCCCAAAAGGGGAATCTGACTGCACACAGCTGTGTAATAAATCAGTTTGTTACCGTGACAGTCATCTCAAAAGTAGAGCAACGGTTGACAGACAACAAAGAGGTCAGATCAGACCCAGCGGCAATATATAACAGTGCCGCAAAGTTTCTGTTTGGTTTTTTATTTTAGAACAAGTCAGTTACATCAATCATTAGGAAATAAATGACTCAAAATAGACTTTCAGATGCATTATTCTAATTTTGACATCATTAACCAGTCAATAGATCTTTGAAAGGTTTTCAGGAATTTCTTTATTTGACAAATATTATGGAATGCACACTATGTGTACACTATTGTCATAGATGCCAGGAATACAATGAAAAGCAAAAACAGAGCTGCTGCTTTTATGGAGGAGATATTAACCTTAAAACAGTAACAGACAAAAAGTAGAAGAGTATTGTGCTGGAAGAAAAGAGACATAATGCTATGACAGTCTCTCTGAATGAAATCTGGGTAACCCGGGAGAGGAAAGGCCGTGACCCAGGAAGGAAAGAGCTGAGAAAGGGTAAGGATTAGGTAAGTGTGTCTGCCTATGTGGGGGCTGGGAGGTTCGGGCTCACTAGCCTGTGACAAGAGCAAGTGCAAAGGCCCTGAAGCAAATAGTAACCTGGGCAATGTAACTAAATGTTCATCACGCTGAGCTCCTATAAAAGAAATAAAAATAACACCAGAAAGGAGGAGCTGGGGCAAAAAAGCTGGTTTTGACATGCATGAGGTGAAACCTTAGCTAGTGATACATTCTAAATAATACCCATTTGTCAATAAAATCTCATTCTTCTCAGACCACATAATCTGATTATTGACCTGTTCCCCTAGGACAGGGGTGGGGAACATCCAGCCTGCGGGCCTTATCATTCAGTCTGGCCCTGCTAAGGCACTAGGGGTGAATTAATTAAATGTCTGACCAATATAGCAGCCTACTTTTTAAGTTGATAATTTTGTATGGCCCTCGAATGATGTCGGAAATATCCAAATCACCTGTGGCCGAGAAAAGGCTCCCCACCCCTACCCTAGGATAAGTAGTACAGTTACGTAACAGTCTATTTTTTTTTTTATCTTCATGGCATCACTCACTACTGGGCTCATTCTTAATGACATTTTGAGGGGTACCTATAATTTATACTTAATCTGAATATTAAAACCAATTCAGAAGAGTACAAAGCCAAGAGAAAAATCTGTGCTTTATACCTTAAAGAAACAAATGAGCATAAAAGATCTACTATTCAACAACTAATAATCTACTGAAGAAACCCCTTATCATGTCCCACAGGTTCCCACCTAAACATCAAGATACAACTAAACATACTAACTCTCTGCCCCTGGGGGAGGATAATGGTTTTCACCACTAACAAACGGTGTTATTGTAGTACTCTGCACCAAGAATGAAAAAGACCAGAAAGGAAGACAAAGGAAAGAAAAAAAATCCAGTCCCATCTGGGAATCTAATCACAGTACCCGACTTCTGATTCTTCAGTTTAGGTATCCTAAAGAATAGGCAATGTTTAACAACCCTCCATTTAGAAAGAAACTTTTTAAAGAAGGCAACCAAGTCGCTTAGCTTCTAATGCATCCCCCAAAAAGAAAGGAAACCACTGAGGAGGTCAAAGACAGTCTCCTTACTACAGAGCCAAGCACCCACCAAACCTGGCAGGGCACAGACCCCACGGCACAGCTACATCACCCATCCACGCACAAGGAACCCTGCACAAAGTGGTCATGCCCTGAATGCCCTAGAAAACGTTCAAACCAGTTTTGGTTTCTATAGATCCTTTATAACAACACATTTAGTCCAAAGGGATCTAGCTCCTCCCCCCGCCCCCTCCCCCATACACACATTTCACAAGGTCCTCAGTTCTTCCCAGACACCATGTAGGTAAGCCCTCAGCAACGGCCCTCTTCTAACCATCAAGCAGGAAGGACTTCTATCCTTCTGCAGAAGGTGCGATAAGAATGTGCATCAGTTCTCAAACTAGTTTTCTTGAAACTGGTTTTTCTTGGGGAGATATTTAGAAGAAACAGGGGGCACAGTCCCATAGTGGAGAAAAGGGCAGGGTTGCTTTGTCTTCTGTTTTTACTGTTAAAGAGGTTTCCTGAACTGCAGGGCTTCTCTGAGTCATGAATTATGACACTCGCTCCTGAGAGGGGTGCTGTGTGCAGCATTTCCCACACATATTTGACTACAAACATTTGGGGGAAGTATTATGTCTGCTGATACAGGAATAACGTTCCACGGAAAGAGAGGCAGGCATTCAACACCGCACAAGGCAGTGATCCAAATGATTGCATTACCACATTGAATTATTATGCAGCAAGAGAAAAGGATAACAAGTAAGTTCTTACTTTAAGTTATCATACTATAATCTATATCTAAAGGAGTTAACACATTCTGTTCATTTCCCATGATCTAGAACTAAATAGCAAGCATTTTGTGGTAACTCTATAAAGAGACAGTCTTCAGTGGCTAAGAAATTCTTACTGTCCAATATCTAAGTCTAAATCAAAGACACTGATAGTGCAGAACCTACACGTTATCTCTACACCAGAGCTCTAATCTCTCTACAACCTGAACTTTGGTAATTTTATATTATGTAAGTATCTTTCTTCTAGGTTAATCATCAACCAAGAAATTGTAATTGTGAATACAAGCTTATCTGTATAAGTTCTAATACTGATTCTTTTGAAATTCAAAACTAATTCCTATATGGGAGGTTGAGGGAGAATATGGTACTTGATGTGAGGTTCAAAACAGTTACACCTCAGTAATGACACAACAATCTCCTTATAATCTCCCTTTCCTGGAAAAGCTTCAAACTGGGAGGCCTTTAATCTGTTCATTAAGCTCATATGAAATTCATGTCCTTTCTCAGCACTATAAGTAATTCAAACAAAATGATTTTTAGCTAGTTTTATTGACTTCTGTAAGAAAAGTATCTTAATACACACAATATATCAAATGGAAAAGAGAGTTTTGCTGGTGCCCAACAGGTTCTGAATCACTTGTTTCTCTGCATCTCATCTGAAACCTAAGTCTGTCTCTTCTCCGAACAATGCTATAAACCTCAGTACACCTAATGAACACAATATACTGTCCTTTATAACAACATATTTAGTCCAAAGAGATCTATTTTTTTTTCACATTTCACAAGGGTCCTCAGTTCTTCCCAGACACCATGTAGGTAAGCCCTTAGCAACGGCCCTCTTCTAACCATCAAGCAGGAAGGACTTCTATCCTTCTGCAGAAGGTGCGATATGAGCTTTTCCAGGAAAGCAGGTTACTTAGCTTCAGCTATTATCACTGATTAGAGAACCTGAAGCTCAGTTCTTCAGAAAAGGTTATCAGAAGAAATAAACCTTGATCAAAGGCCATTAAAAATACCTCCCTAGCTTCTGGTCACTTCCGCGGCCAATGTAAAATTTCCTGTTTCCAAGAATCTTAGGGTTTATTTGTCCCACCAGAGTCACTGTATCCTGATTTGTGTGAAGAAGTCAGAAGATGGAAACCACTGAGCAGACGGTGAAGGGAGAGAAGCAGCAACATGAGCAAACAAGCGAGAACTGCAAAGCGCGCCCCAGGAGGGAAGCCCGTGCCGAGGCAGGCAGAGCAAGAAGAGCGAGCACATCCAACCCGCCCAGGCGAGTCAGCGAGCGTGCTTCCTTCCCACCTTGAGTTTGTCCACCCAAACTCCCACTGACCCTTCTGGGCTCCACGCCCGCTTTGCCAGGTGAAAGGGCACCTGACAGCGGATGCCATTTCCCCTCCACAAACACGGAAAGACCCCCATGGAATGCTCCTCACCTCCTGGTCTGTAAACAACATCGTCCTCAGTGATGTAAGAGGTTATCTCGCCAGTGTCTGTCCTTTCATAGCGAGATTTTTTTTTCGGTGGCTTCTTTTTGTTCTTCTTCGTGGACTCCTCAGTGGTGGCACTATTGTTGTCATTGTCCTCATCTTCGCTGTGATCACTCTCGGCATAATTTTTGGCTCCTCCTTCCAAGGTACAGCTCCTGCGTGGCCGGGAATTCTCACTCTCTCTCACTTTGTCCCTTTTCTCTCTCTCTCGGTCCCGATCTCGGTCCCGGTCCTTGTCTTTGTCTTTGTCTTTGTCGGCTGTCATGATTCGCCACGTGCCTTCTTCTGTCCTCTCACGGCTGGGCCTCCGTGAAAGGTAGACAGTAAGCCTGGGCTTCAGTCTTCTGAATTTCTCACTCAATTCCAGGGAAAATCCAACCACTCCAACAACCCCAACGTTTCAAAAATGCTAGGAGAAAAAAAGAGAGAAATTGATTTTACTTTATCACTTCCTCGTATTTTTTCCCTGAAATGCTTTTTTTTAATATATTTTTATTTATTTCAGTGAGGAAAGGAGAGGGAGAGAGACAGAAACATCAATATGAGAATCATTGATCGGCTGCCTCCTGCACGCCCCCTACTGGGGATCTAGCCCACAACCCAGGCATGTGCCCTTGACCGGAATCAAACCTGTGACCAATCAGTCCTCAGGCAGATGCTCTATCCACTGAGGCAAACCAGCTAGGGCTCCCTGAAATGTCTTGTTTAATAAATCTCTTACTCATATTTTAGCCCTAAAAACTTCTCATGAGCCATAGGGGGGAAAAAAGTACAAGTGATAAAATTTTTTAATTATATATAGTTTTGGCCTCAGCCTCAGCTAGTATATGGTTTGGGATTTTCTACAACAGCAATAATGAAAAATGTCTGAATGTATAAGATGAATTATACTTTCTAGATACCATTTTTTTCTCCTTTTTAAGGAAAAAGTGTACCTTAATAGACAACATATAATGGGTACAATTATATAAAAGGCACTGCATAGCCATAAAGTTAATTTAAAAGGTAAAGAACCTATAGTAAAAATTATTTCCACCCAAAAAACAAAATTTGGATAGCCTTAGAGAATGTCCAAAGTGTTACAAACTTCTGATGACTCTTTTTATCCACTTCTCCAAATTTCCAGATTTCCTCCCAACAGTAAACATAAGATTTCCAGAGTGCCTTCCAACAACAATAAATATGAATTGACTCAAATAAAATGACAACTTCAAAACAAGATCCCTTTGCCTTCTATTACAACTGTTCACATCTTCTAAGTCTACTATTCTAGTTATTTTCCGAGAAAAATGGTTTCTCTAAAGATATATTATCTCTGCCTTCACCAAACATAACAGCTCCCAAAAATAACCTTCTGTCATTAGGGACTATTAGATGGTTATTACATTCTTCTAAATTTCCACTATTAATAGCTTCCCTAATAAATTCCTCCCTAGAACTAAACCCAACAAGAAAAGTGTGAAGTTAAGGATTTAAAATGAGAAGAGTGAATACCAAACTTCAACCCAATACAATTCTAATAAAAATTTCATAGGAGGGAAAAAAATGTTTTGTTTACAAATCAGTTTGGAACGGACATAATTAGTAATTTATCTTTTATAGTTTTTTATCATCTTCCCCAATATCTTATCTAATGTGTTCAACAACCTATACCAAACATTATCTATGTGCCAGGTGTTAGGAACTAAAGCTACAATGAGGGGAAACTCAGAATCCTTGCCTTCAATGCTCTATTGGAAAAAAAAAAAAAAAGGAGACAACTGATCAACATGAGAACCATCTGTTTCTCATGTTATTAGCGTTAGATAAAAAACATGCAAACAAAAGACTGGGCCTCTTTACTTTGACAACAACAAACAAAGCCATTTGCAATTATATGCTCAGAAGCAGAGAAAATTCTCATTGGTCATGTCAAAATCATAAAAATTAGCATATACTTTCCCCAAATTATCATATACTTTTATCAGGTAGTTAGCCTAATACCAGAAAAAAACATCACTTTAAAAGCACTTCAAATACCCCTTGGCATTTAGGAAAATAAAATATGTTAAGAACCATCTTTGGGAGATAGACTAATGAAGCAATAACGCTGACATTCTATGACCAAAGTCAGAAAGATGAAACATGTAGCACAAACCAAGAATACTTCCTTCTTCATAGGAAATATGCTTTCAGATAGTATTTCAAATTTTTAAATATATTTCAAGAAAAATTATTCTAAGGCCTGCAAAACTTCTGCCTAGATAAATCATCTGTTAAATAGACAGTAATAAACTCCCAAATCCCTGTAAACCACTGGTGATAGCAACTGAAAATACAGAAACATATTATTTTCTCTATCAGGCTTAAGTTCAGAGCATGAACAAGCCAATCATGCAAGAAAGCAAACTATCAGCTGACACCGTTGTTAAAACATTCCTCTGACATTGAAAAGGTACCCAGGTCTACCAGCAGCCCAAAAAGAGCAAGCTTAGGCTGAAAACCTCTTGGATGCAATACAGACTTCTGATAAATTTAAGAAAAAGATCACTCTTCCTAAGGTAAATAAGATAACTGCTCCAGAAAATTTTGTAAAAATGTTATTTTAGCACTCAAAAAGAAAGAAATCCAAATTTGTACTCAACAGTACTCCGTACAAAATCATATATTTTGTTTCTATTTACAAAGAAATCAGAGTCGTTTCTGCCAAGAGTGAGTTAGAAAGAAAAATTTAAGAAACAATAGAGAAGGTGTCAACAAAATGTGTGTGTGTCTCCCCAACTTTCAGATAACTAAGAACAGTGATATTCCAAAGCAAAAGTGAATCTAATTACCATTTATATTTGACTCTAATATATAGCTTGGTGAGGATATAAATATTTTTCCTCTGCGTTTCTTATAGCATTATAATTTTTTCTGAGCCTCATTATACAATGACCAACATACAATATTAATGTGACATTTGATAAAGGGACCCAGAGAGGAACCAGATGGCACTGAGAAAGGCAGTTGTCACCTCAATTTACTAGAAATTATCTACAAAGTAGACAATACAACAGCATCTTTGTAACAACTAGGAGTTTACAAATCCCTACCATAATCCCATTTAATCCTTTCTCTCAACAAGTCAATAAACTGAACCAAACAGAAGTCACCATGCCCACTTTTCAGACCACAGAAGGAAAACTAAGAAGATAGGATCTGCACACGAACACACAGCCAGTGAAAGGTTCTAAGGCAGTTCTTCTAAAGATGAACCGCATCTGCCTGATTCCTACCTGCTGCTCAGGTTATAACCGGTCCTGCCACGGTCATTAGCTCTTCATAGGGACCACCTTTCCCCACATGTATTCATGCTGATAATTTGAACAGACAGATTTAGAAACAACACTCACTTTGCCCTCTCCTCCCAAGAAAGAAAGCAGTTTTCTCCCACATCCTGGGAAAGAAAATGTAATGACTTTCGCTCTGGAAAGGGAAATGTCACTCTAATACTTGTACTCACTGGATGAGCAGCAGTCCTTCCCCTAAACAGCACCCTGCGGCAGGGAATACAGCAAACTATGCCCGAGAATCACTGAAAAGTGGGGGTCAGCAGGTCTGTAAACCCTCGAAGAGGGAAGACTGGGTTTTATCTGAAACTGCTGTGGTAGCGAGAATCATTCTTCCATCTACGCTAATCTACACTAATAAAAGAGAAACATGGTAATTCGCGTACGACCGCTACCCTTTTCATTGGCTAATCAGCAAGATATGCAAATTAACTGTCAGCCAAGATGGCGGCCGGCAGCCAGGCAGCTTGAAACTAACATGAGGCTTGCTTGCCTCAGTGATGGAGGATCGTTGGAGGAAACCAACGTTCCCCGCCTGTGGCTGCAGGCCTCTGAGTGGGCAGTTTTGAAACACTGTAACAAATACCGCCGGACTTCAGCCAGCAGATTCGCAACATTGTAAGCAAAGGCCAGAAACCTACTTTCAGCCGCGGAGGCCTAAGAGCTGGAGCCAAGCCTCAAGGTAAAGCTGGGCCAGAATAAAAAAAAAAAAAAGAAAAAAAGGAGCGGTTGGGAACTTCAGTCACTCCCAGCCTGAAAACAGCCCTCAGCCCCTCACCCAGACTGGCCAGGCACCCCAGTGGGGACCCCCACCCTGATCCAGGACACCCTTCAGGGCAAACCAGCGGCCCCACCCATGCACCAGGCCTCTACCCTATATAGTAAAAGGGTAATATGCCTCCCGGCACCGGGATCAGCATGACAGGGGGCAGCGCCCAAACCCCCTGATCGCCCTGCGGCTCTGTGTGTGACAGGGGGCGGGGCCCCAACCCCCTGAGCAGCCCTGCTCTGTGCCTGATAGGGGGGAGCTCCCCAACACCCCCCCCCCCACGGGCCCTGCTCTGTGTGTGATGGGGTAGAGCCATAACCTCCCCATCGGCCCTGCCCTGAGTGTGAGAGTGGCGGCGCCCCAACCCCCTGATCGGCCCTGCTCTGAGCCCGACCAGGGGCTGCACCTAGGGATTAGGCCTGCCCTCTGCCACCCGGGAGCAGGCCTAAGCCAGCAGGTCGTTATCTCCCAAGGGGTCCCAGACTGCGAGAGGGCACAGGCCGGGCTGAGGGACCCCCTCCTCCCCGCCGAGTGCAAAAATTTTTGTGCACCGGGCCTCTAGTGTAAAAATAAATTGATTGTTAAGTTCTTCCACCTGACAAAACCCAACCTCGTAAGCAAATGGCTGTGTGCGCCCTCCGATGGCTCTCCACATTTAGGGTTAAGGACTATGTAAACTCAACCAAACCTGAGTTTATATACGCATTCCCAGAACACGTGTCTTACTGAAAGTACCTCCACAATCAAGATGGAATGAGCTAGCCAAGTTCAGAGAGTGGCCTTTGTGGTGTCAAAACAGAAGCACAGAAAGAATGCCCCTTAGTCAGAAGTGGGTTTCCGCTTACAGTAAGTAGCACTTCCTCAACTCCCTAAGTCGCTTCGGGGGAAAACTGAGAGAACTCAGATTGGTGGACTCTGGCAAATCTCTTCATTTCTTCCAAAAAGACATAATAACAAAACACAGGACCTGCAAAAGGTGGACGTACCCAAAACAGCAAAACTCTAGCTTACAATTAACAACTTAAAATTAAATAACAAAAATACATAATCTTTTTATTTGAAGTAGGCATAAGGAATTACCAAAGGTGCTGAAGGAAATTTTAAAAATAAAAATACAAAGTCCTTCCTTTCTTTAATGAACATACACACTCATTAATACAAGCAGTTTTTTCCCCATACTGTTGAAGATGAAGTTTTTGCCAGTCCCATACAGAATTTTTTACTTTTTGCACACTGCCTACAGTTGTGTCTCTTCTACTCAGTGGATGAAGGAAACCAGGGCTTCTCAGCTATGGTGCAATGAGCATTTTGGACCACACTGGGGTTGGGTGGGTGGTGCCTGCCCTGTGCATGATCCTTGTTCTCTCTCCATGTAAATGCAGTAGCTCACCTGCTTGCTCCCATCAGGACAACAGAATATATAGCTCCAAATATTGCCACATATCCTCTGGGAGCAAAAGGGCTCACAGTTCAGAACCAGTACTTTAAACAAAATCGTCAATCACAGGGATTCCAAAGGGTTAAGCATCTGTGTTTATTCAAAATTGTGCTTGGCCAATATGGAATCCATAAAGCTAACACCATTACAAAAATTATGTAGCATGTTCTTTGTTCTCTGAAATAAACTGGAGTAATTAAAAAACACTGCCTGAAATAGTAATTACACAGATGTATGAAGCTGAATTTGGAAAACAGATGTAAATATCCTGAAAATCTTGATGCTTCCTGGCAAGCCCTGAAGGTAATATCGCTCTCTGGTGACCTGCTCTGGTCATGGGCCAAGTGGAAGCTTCTGTTATCACAAAACTAAAGAGAAAACCTGGTGTCCGCAATGCTAAGTACAGGGAAACCAAAAGCCTATGAACCAAATCCCTCATGTGAAAGGGGATAGAATTCCTAATCTGTCTTTCCCAAAATAGGGTCGTAAATAGAAAACCAAGAGTAGGAAAAAAACAAATACAAAAACCAAACAGATGGATAAATAACAGATGGTATATCCATACAATAAAATATTATTCAGCAATAAAAAGAAAGAAAATACTAATGTAACAACCTGGCTGAAACTGGAAAATGTGCTGTGTGAAAAAAGCCAGTCACAAAAGACCACATATTGTATGATTCCACCTATATTAAATGTCCAGAGAAGACAAATCCATAGAGACAGAAAGCAGACTGCTAGTTGCCTGGAGGTGGAGGAGGTGGCTGGGGAGTGACTGCTATGGTTATGGGGTTTCTTTGGGGGATGATAAAAATGTTGTAGAACTGCTGTGGTGGTGATGGTAGCTGCACGTATCTGTGAATATACTAAAAGCCATTAAATTGTACACTTTACATGGGTAAATTATATAATACTAGAGGCCCAGTGCATGAAATTCGGGAGGGGGGGGAATTTCATGCACCAGACCTCTAGTATTATATAATTTACCCAGCCTGATCGCCCCTAATTGCCCCACCCTGCCGGCCTGGTTGCCCCTAACTGCCCCCCACTGCCAGCCTGGTTGCCCCCAACTGCACCCCCCCCCCACAGACCTAGTCGCCCCTCACTGCCCCCCCTGCCAGCCTAATCGCCCCCAACTGCCCCTCCTGCTGGTCTGGTCGCCCCCAACTGCACCCCCCCACCACTGGCCTGATCGCCCCTAACTGCTCCCCACCCCGCCGGCCTGGTCACCCCTCACTGCTGGCCCCCCACCAGCCTGGTCACCCTTCACAGCGCCCCCACCAGCCCGGTCACCCCACACAGTCTGCTGTTCAGTCGTATGGTTGTCCCTCACTAACCCCCCTGCCGGCCTGGTCTCCCCACGCAGCCTGATTGTTCAGTTGTATGGTTGTCCCTCACTAACCCCCCTGCCGGCCTGGTCTCCCCACGCAGCTTGCTTGTTCAGTTGTTTGGTCGTCCCTCACTAACCCCCCTGTCGGCCTGGTCATAGGCAGCCATCTTGTGAGGGCATGAGGGTTAATTTGCATATTACCTCTTTATTATATAGGATGTAAATTACATTTCAATAATGCTGTTAAAAAATACACAAAGCCCAGCCAACATGGCTCTGTGGTTGATCAACCTATGAACCAGGAAGTCATGACTCGATTCCCGGTCAGGGCACATGCCCAGGTTGTGGGCTCGATCCCCAGTGGGGGGCATGCAGGAGGCAGTCAATCAATGATTCTCATCATTGATGTTTCTATCTCTCTCTCCCTCTCCCTTCCTCTCTGATATCAATAAAAAATAAACACACACACACACACACACACACACACACACATACACACACAGCAACACTACAAACTAATCAGAAAAAGCACAAACTTTGCTACAGCTAAAAAATAAAAAGCATTTGGTTATAAACTTCACAAGCATGAGCTCTATCTCTGCCATTGAGAAAAACCACTTCTTAAAGCTATAAAAAGCATAGTTAACTAAATACAGAGAAGTTTTATTTCAATCTTTAATGTACAGGAATACCTGGTCAGGCTTACTACCTCTGCACAACATGTTCAACGGTAAGTAAGTTGGACATGGTTTCTTTCCGTTTACAGAGCTTCAATATTAAAGAAATTTAAAACCATGGCACATCAGCTTGACCGCTTGATGAATGGAAATGACAGACTGACTTTTATACTTAAGACAATTACACTTCATACATATATGAAAAACCAAAAGCATTCATAAAGTACTTCTAATCCATAGGTACAAGTAATATCAAGGGAAAAATAGAACCATAAAACTCACTGGGGCAATCCTTCGAAAAACACTTAGAATCTGAGGCAGATGAAAAGGAAAGGCAGCTCTGACTAAAAGCAAAAGTCTAAGCCAAACTCAACTTGCCATTATCTATGTCTGAGCTGTTGTAATTGGGTGTGACCAAATGTACTACCCTGCCATCTTTGCTAACCAGATGCCATTCAAAGAGAAAAGCAGAAGAGCCAATAGAACTATTCAATTCCAGATGCCAGCAACTAGTGAGTGCGGAGGGTGTGGAGCTGAGGATTCCCAGGACCTGGGCCACCGATGTTGCAGTGGTAGCCCTACACCATCAAACATCCACGTCCAGAGCATAGTCCCTGTCGATTCTTCCCGAAGTTCAGCAAATATTTACTTACTGAGCACCTACTAGGTGCCAAGCATTGCCCTAGGCGCTGAAGACACATACGTGATGAGAAAACACACATTCTCTACCCTTAGAGCAGCGGTCGCCAACCGGTGGTCTGCAGACCATTGGTGGTCCATGACGTCCGAAAGGTTGGCAACCGCTACCTTACAGAGCTTACAGCAGGGGTCCTCAAACTTTTTAAACAGGGGGCCAGTTCACTGTCCCTCAGACCGGTGGAGGGCCAGACTATAGTTTAAAAAAAACCTATGAACAAATTCCTATGCACGCTGCACATATCTTATTTTGAAGTAAAAAAACAAAATGGGAACAAATACAATATTTGTATTTGCATGTGGCCCGCGGGCCGTAGTTTGAGGACCCCTGGCTTACAGGTTAGTAGGGGAGGGAGGAGGAGATAATAAACAAGTAAAGACATAGCATAACAGCTGGTGATAAGTGCTATGGAGAAAAATTAAGCTGGGCAAAGGGGATGCAAGGGTTGTTAACTTACGTAAGGTAATCACTGATAAGGGATCACTCAACCGAAAGGAAGTAAGGAGGCAAGTTGTGTAGTTACCTGGGGAAAGCATTCCAGACAGAGAAGAAAGCAAGTACAAAAGCCTGAGACATAAGCATGCCTGGCATATCCAAACAGCCAAGATGGAAGCAGTAATGGCAAAAAAGAAAGTCAGAAAGAAGGAGGGAGCATGGGAGCACTTATTGAAATGAGAGAAAAGCCATTGTAGGGGTTTGAATTGAGAATTAAGACAGACTCCCTCTTGCGGCTGTGGGGTTAGGAAATCACTGATTCAGGCAAGGTAGTGGTTATGCAGTCGGATTGTGGATCAGTTCTACAAGCAGAGCCATCGGAATCTGCTGTTAGATTGGGACTGACTGTGCAACAAAGAGGAGAGTCAAAGAGGCCAAGATTTGGGCCTCGGCACTGGAAGAGGAGAGTTGTCTTTTGCTGATATAAGGGGAGAAGGAAAAGGCATTCTGCTTGGCACAGGTTGAGTTTGAGATGCCTAGATACCCAAGCAGAGATACATGAATGGGTTGAGGTCAGAAAACTCAGGGCTAGAGATATAAACCTAGGAGTCCTCACCATATAAACAGCACCGACAACATGAGACTGGACAGTATAGGAACAAATGGGGATGAACTAGTCAAGGTGGTAAGAGTCTACTTTGAAGCAAATAAGGTATATGGACAGGCCAGTAAGTTTGCTAACTGCCAGTGAAGCTCCAGGGGAAAGACTATCAGTACTGGGATAAAAACAGCACACTGTTTTATTCACAGAGAAGCCCTCTACATGTGTAAGTTTCCTATAGATAAATTCCATATTAATGTTAACAAATGCTGCATTTAATAAAATCCAGGCAGCTACAGTCTTGGCTGGTTTCCAATCTAGGAAAACACGTAAGATAGAAACACCCCTCTCCGCCACCACCTCCAAAACTCAAAAGGAAATATACCAGCTGTCCAAATAAAAACTTGAGGGATGGGAAAGGCCATCTGAAAGCTTCTTACCTTGCAAATTAGTAGAGTAACTGGATTTTTAAAATAGCTTTCCTAAGTAACATTTTTGAGGCCCGTAAGGTTTACATGAAAGGAGAAAAAGACGTAACCAAGTATATGAATTCAAAACAAAAGCTCAATTCCAGAAAAATGGGGTCTCAAAGGCTCACTAGTGATGTTTATTTGGTGTCATAATTTGAATGCTAAAGAAGGATTAAGTAAAACAGAGGGGAGGGAGAGCATATTGTTTTTAAAACCTTGATATGAAAAGGTTTAAATGGATTCAAAAATCTATATACATTATCAAGAAATTAGAATTATATTTATCAATTAAAAAAGGGGGGAAGTGGCCGAAACCGGTTTGGATCAGTGGATAGAGCGTCGGCCTGCGGACTGAGAGGTCCCAGGTTCGATTCCGGTCAAGGGCATGTACCTGGGTTGTGGGCATATCCCCAGTAGGAGATGTGCAGGAGGCAGCTGATCGATGTTTCTCTCTCATCGATGTTTCTAACTCTCTATCTCTCTCCCTTCCTCTCTGTAAAAAATCAATAAAATATATTTTTAAAAAAAAGGGGGGGGGAGTGGCTAGATTTAAAGAATAATCATAATCTGGAGATATAATTTAAAGCCATCAAATTACCAAATTCTGGATAATAAGAAAGATGTTCCCAACAACTAAAGAAAAATGCAATATTCTTCTATCATTTGCCACCTCCTGTATGAACACTTTTTTTCCATTAACGGTGATCTTCAAGAATTTGATATGTTCATCAAAAAGTCTTCATCAGAAATTGCATGTAGTCGTTTTCCATGTTTAGTTTACAGAAGCACCCTCAAATTTTCCATTAGTAAATGTGAAGACATTACATTAGATATTTTAGGCAAATTCAATGTTTATTATCTTCCCTCATTGTATTTCTTGTCTTACATTATTAGAGAATATGTAATAAAACTTTCGCAAAGTACCATATAAACACTACCAAAATATCCAATGTACCCATATGCTGTACAAATATCATCTCCTACATGTGGAACGACAGGAAGCATGAACTCCAGGTAATCTCTGACAGGGCACTCATGTTCCATAGTTGACTGTTTTAGAGTCCCTGTTCTTGTTGGCACCAAATGACTGACTGCATTAACATTCAGAGTAGGAAGAGCCATAAAGGAGGGGAGGGGGTCACCACCCAGTAAGAAAGTCTGGACTTCGAAATAAGGAATCTTATGCATAATTATCTATAGCTGCTAATATTCATCAGCAATGAAAGAAGCATTACTAACTTTTTCTCAGGGCTAAAGTCTCTCCATGATCAGGAATGGCACTCAAGACTGCCAAGAGCTGTCAAGTGACATATGATACATACAACATGAAGCGGAAAATACAACAACCAATTTTGCAGGCACTAATAAGCTAAATGAACACTTTCCATTTTGGAACTTGAAAATGAGGAAATTGTAAGTGGAAAGACAGAAACTATGAAATGAAACATGGGACAGCACAGACCTATAGAATGTCATCTAAAGTTCCCACTGCAGGTGTCAGCTTCAGATGTACCTGGCTTCTGGCCCCACTGTGTTAACCCTATTGTACTTCAGTCATTTTTAGAGTCATCTCACAAAATAAAAATAGCTCTTAAGAATATGCCAGTACCCTTCTAACAGGTGCTTACATAAGAAATCTTTAATACCATTTGCCCAAGGTAAAATACCAATTCTATCTGCTAAAAAATAAACACACACAAAACTTTAATAAATATAATCAGCAATAAGCAGAATAAACTCATATGGAGGGCAGAATGTTCTTTTACATTTTCACCCTCTTGATAACAGAAACAGCCATGCATTCAAGAATAAAATAGTCCCTGTTATTACAGAGGAGCTTATGTGGTTTATTATAGCAAGCTTTAGAGGATGATATAATGGTCCCATATCACAGATAATATACCCCAGTCCTGCTCAGCATGGAACATTCTCTAATAAAAATCTCATTTACCTCCGGTACCAGGTCCCCTGAGAATGAAAAGAGAAAACCCATCAAGGCCACATCAGGGCTTTCTACTACAGACATGGCACCTCTCTACAGCAAGTGCCTATAAAGATCTTGGGAAGAAGATCATTGCTAAGAAACGATTAATTTCTGAAATAGGTGCCAAAATAAGAAAAACTAACTATGATGTTTCTTTAAAGAATCAGGTTGAGAAAGCCCAATGCTATAGTTTATAATAGTAAAATATACCCAAATGAAATCTATAGCATTACAGTTTACATACAAATTTTTTTTTAAATATATTTTATTGATTTTTTACAGAGAGAAGGGAGAGAGATAGAGAGTTAGAAACATCGATGAGAGAGAAACATCGATCAGCTGCCTCCTGCACATCCCCCACTGGGGAAGTGCCCGCAACCCAGGTACATGCCCTTGACCGGAATCGAACCTGGGACCTCTCAGTCCACAGGCCGACGCTCTATCCACTGAGCCAAACCGGTTTCGGCTACATACAAATTTTATTAAATAATATTTGCAAAGTTGCAGCTTTTTCCAATAAACCTCATCTTGACATTTATAAATTATGAACACAGCCCTAGACTAAAGGAGAACCACTAGACTAAAGGAGAACGTTTTGATTTAAAGACCTGAACATTATCAACAGAAGGAAAGTAATACAGGAAAGGGGGAAAAGAAAAGCTACGTCTTCAGAATTTTTCAAAATAAGCTTTTTAAAATATGAAAGCAACTAAATTTAATATGACACCCATGAACAATAACTGTGATAACACTGAGCAGGACTGAAGGATGTAGAAACTGCATTTCTTCCAGAAGCAAGTAAATCTACTAACAAGACTTGTATTGATCATGTGTTGGCAGGTTTAATCAATACCACACAGGTATTCTTTTCTAAGCTTTCATCTCATATAGTGGAAGATAAAAGGATGGGAGAGCAATTGCCAGATTAAATAAGGTCTTATCCCTACAGTTCAAAGTCAAGTTCCCTTGACAGATTTTCTGTTTTATTGTCAAGAAAAAATTAAACCTAGCAGGAAAATACTCATTCCATACTGCACAACCACAAAAATACTGGAAGCTCCGTTTATTGACCAATGTAAACGTATATTGAAGAGCTCTAGTCTCTACTGACCTTTAAGAGCACCTGGAAAATGCAAGCACGGCAACATTCAACCTCAAGAACATAAATCTCAAAAGCAACTGGCAAATGCAACCTGGAAGGCTGACATGTAAGCGGAGCTTGGGTACAACAGCATCCCCAGGGAAACCTGCTTCTCGCTCCAGAAAACGGGATTTCTTCTCAAATGTTTTCAGTGGAACAACTGCCACCTCCGATTACAGTTAATGTGATGCAATCGGTGGGGCCTGGGGCAACGCACAGCTCCCTTTCTTTACACCCCTCCCTGCTTCATCTTACAACCTGCAAACTGACTAACAACAATATGACTAACTACCTAGAGACATGTGTGTCGTTTTCAGCAACTGGTAATTTACAGTTTCATTTTGTTGTTGTTTTTAACCAGCTGGATGCGATGTGTTGCTCCTTGCCTATAGGTCTGTCACTTTTGATATTTTTTTAAACAAATGATATAATATGAACAGGTAAGAAGCATTTTTTAGAATATTACAGAAATTTGGAATTGTATAGAAAAGGCAGTAGTAGTAAAAGGCAGCTCTTCTCACTATGAAAAACCCATGAGGTCCCCAATAGATTTTTGAGCATCCAGAGAGCCCCCTTACCACATCCACAACTATCGCTACTCCCTAAGATCAAAAACAGTAGGGCACATGTTTGTGGGTGATCCTGTTAACCTCCCATAAAGTGCAGGCTTGGGAATCAACCAGATGGGAGTCAAAGACAGACAGACAAAGAAGATGTCAGGGCTTCTATTCCTAGTTTCTATGAGGTAGGGGGGCGGGGGGGAGGATGTGTTTGGC
Organism: Myotis nattereri; assembly: GCF_964212035.1. NCBI lineage: Eukaryota > Metazoa > Chordata > Mammalia > Chiroptera > Vespertilionidae > Myotis > Myotis nattereri. The sequence goes on along the minus strand of NC_138077.1, from coordinate 212,124,742 downwards.
GGGTGATACACATAACTGAATGGACAAGAGATTTTTAAGTAGCTATACAGATTGAGTTAGCTACCAGGCAGCTGGAAATACAAAATGACAATCAGGAAAAAGACCAAGGCAAGATACATGGACTTGGGAGTCATCAACATATAGGAGACACTGAGATGACACAGGAAAGAGCATTAGATGAAGAGTATAGGGAAAAATGTAAACACCATAGCATTTTCCAAGCCGTATTCCTTTACACACACACACACACACACACACACACACACACACACACAACCTCTGTGTAAAGTAAGTGTAGGGCACACTGCTTATAAATACTCTTAAAGTTTATATCATTGTCACATTAAAGGGTCTAAGAAACCTGTAGGTAAGAAAACTGTTCAAGTTATTACCAACAGAATCAAATACAACACACTGCCCAGAGTAATTCATCTTCACATTACAAAACTTATAAATGATCAATGCCAACTCTCATCCTTCCTTAGAACAGTATGTGAGTTTTGGACAAGAACAATAGAAATTCTACAACTTAATTGCACCTAACTAATCTCAGAAGTTCTTGGTGGGGATCTGACTACCCAAATACCTGACACATCAACATGTGTCTTAACCATTGATCAATTTTAGAAAAGTAATCCAAACTATTCAATTGATCATTGTCTTCACAAGTTAGAAATCAACATCAACTTAAACTGCAGAAACACAAAAAGAATTATCTGCTTCAAAAACATTCTTAGATAGCAAACTGAAGGACTAAATAAAGCAAATCAGGTATATTTTTACAAGAGAAAGGGGAGGAAGGGAGGAGGAGGGAGAGGAGAGAGGAAGGGAGGGAGAGAGGGAGGGAGGGAAGGGGAAGGGAGGGAGAGAGGGAGGGAGGGAAGGGGAAGTGAGGGAGCGAAAGGGAAAGGAGAGAGAGAGGGAGGGAGAAAGGGAGGGAGGGAGGGAGGGAAGGAGGGAGGGTAGGCACACAAATCTGCCTGTCAGCAAAAGATGAATCAACTCCCTCACGTAGGACATTAATTGAAATATTAACAAACAGAAGGGGCCTGTAAGGAACTCAAGATAAAAAGGACTTTTGAAATCTAAAATAACCTTAGGATAACCAAGGCAGTGGGAGTATCTCTGGCCTCAGTGGGCCCTAGCCACAACCCAGGTTCCAAGCCAGAAAAAGGGACAGGCCCTCCCTGTGGTTACCAGAGAGGACCAATAAATCAAAGTGATGAGCACCACATAACAGGCTGAAGATAGTGGCAAGAAAGTGGGTATTACTGGTCCTCCAAATTAGGAGAGCATTTGGAAAAATGCTGTCAATCTTTTTCTCCATTCCCAATGCCCTCATTTAAAGTTCTCATCACAAGAAAAAATGTGTAACTATATGTAGTGATGGATGCTAAATAGACTTATTGCAAAATATACAAATATCACAACATTATGTTATACATCTACACTATTATAATGTTTTGTGTTGACTGTATCTTAAATTTTTAAAAATATTGTTTTAAAAAGAGAACTTTCAAGGAAAGACTACATACATGAGGTCTGATTTCCTCCTTTACAAAACTGCCTCTCCAGTCCTCTCACCTTGTTCACCCAAACACTCCAATAACAGCGTCCTATATATATCCCCTACACTTAGCTTACTCTCTTTCACCTTTGCTCACACTTTCTTTACTGCAACTTCAATAAACATTTGTTGAATAATTTTCATATATAATCTCTCATCCTTCTCTCTTAAATTCAGAAACATAACCTGGTCCTTGCTAGCTTTATAACTGTGGGCAAGTCAATTCCTCTGCCTAAACTTTGGTTTTTTCATCTATAAAATGAAGATAATAGTATGACAACCCCTTGGAGTTGTTGTGAGGAATAAGATAACCCATGTAAAGTACTAGTCTGCACAATCCCTAGCAAATACAAGAGGCCCAGCATGTGCCAGTTAACATTGATAATGACCATTTTCTACATAGACTCCCACAAAAAAGAGGAAAACAATCAACATTTTGCAGAAGACTATGTTAGAGTATATCTAGCTGACCCTAGAAATATTGTTTTAGCTTGTATTGCTGAATAGGAAGAGGTGTCAGTTCTCAGAGGAACTTGTTCTGACTCCTTAAACCCCTCTAAGGGCTCTCATGGCTCTCTGGGAACCCATTCTCCCTACACCAACCCGCACTCTCTGGCTGTAAAAGTATGGTCTCCTGGTTTCTGCTTGGATTCCTCAGAGTCGGAATTGTGCATGCTTAACTTTGAAAGCAATCAAATATTTTATGAACAAAATATAATTATTAATTAGGCTTCATTTTTCCTTATCCACCAACAAGCTTTCCTCTTATAATCAAAAGAGTAGATTCTTTTCTTTTTTTTTTTAAATATATTTTATTGATTTTTTACAGAGAGGAAGGGAGAGAGATAGAGAGTTAGAAACATCGATGAGAGAGAAACATCGACCAGCTGCCTCCTGCACATCCCCCACTGGGGATATGCCCGCAACCCAGGTACATGCCCCCGACCGGAATCGAACCCGGGACCCTTCAGTCCGCAGGCCGACGCTCTATCCACTGAGCCAAACCGGTCTCGGCATTATAATCAAAAGAGTAGATTCTTAAAGCAGAATATTAAGGTCCTCGTTAATCTTTTCCTTAAATACATTAAAACAGACCACCTTTGGGTTTTTTTATTTAAAATTAAATTGTAACTCTCCATATCACACACTAACAGTGCCTTATTCCCCCTTTCATTACAATTTTCTCTAAAACAAAATAAAGAACTAAAAGCACATGTCCATGAAATTATAACATGCCTGTGAGAGAATACTTTGAGATGTTATTCCTTGTATAGCCTTATGAATCACTTATGAGTTTTCATCTAGATCTGTGCTGTCCAATATGGTAGCCACCGGCTACATGTGACTATTTAAAAATTCATTAAGATTAAATAAAATCAAAATTCATTTCCTTAGTCACTCTGGCCAAATTTCAAGTGTTCACCAGACACACGTGGCTAGTAGCTAACATGATGGACAGCGTAGACAAAGGACATTTCCAACATCACAGAAAGTTCTATTAGACAGTAATGATTTAGAATTAAATGTATATAAATAAAAACATTACAAATCCCATTTCATCAGTAACCCACTCCCTTTTAATCAACTCGATTAGCTTTAAGTACAAGAATATACATAAATGTAAACCCAGGGACTTTATCCTTGACTTTCACAAAGACAATAGATGACAACTCTTAGAAAGATATAGTGAGAGGGTCCCCTAGCAATCTAGGCTTTAGTCTTCTATTCTTTCAGCAATTTATACAACTTGACCTGAGGAAAAAAGAGCAAGAAAGCATTTCTCTACACTAGACCTTTTAACATAGTCACACCTGCCAAGTTTTAGAATCACATGTTCCATTATCTTACACCATCAGCACTCCTTTGTAAATTCCCCTTTCCACACAGATCTCCTCCAACTCATTCAACATATTACGCCATCACGCTAAAATCGGAACTGAGAGTCTCTGGCAGATAGGCTATATGTAATGACAGTCTGGATAAAATCATAAATCTGCTCTCAAAGGATTTTTCCAATCCTATGCAATTGCTGTGTATGTGGGAGGCTGCACATTTTTCTTCATAATAAAAATAAAACCCCAATTTCTACAAAGATGGTAAGTTACCTCTGTATTTATAACACAAAATGACAGGCAGAGTTTGGTTTTTCTACAAAACTAGAGCTTTTAGGAGCATATGTTTTCAATCACTTATTACTCAATAAAGACTGAAATATCTCAAAGCATTCCCTGAGCACTTCGCTAGCTTTATCTGCCACAGGCTGCTCATAGGAAGAGAATCAAAGGTGAGGAAGAACTCATGACTTGGGTATGATATTTTAATAAAATCCCAACCATAAACATCTTCCATTATGCAATACCATGGTACTGGCTTTAAAACAATTATCAGGGAAACCTGTTTTCCGGGTAATGTATTGGGGGGGAGGGGGAGGCTGTGACACAAGTGTGGGGTACAAGGGATTGAATGTGTTGGGGAAATGGCAGATATATAACATCAACACCCTTTTATGAAGCTTCGGGGAAAGTAGGGAAGGCCAGATAAGCCTGTTCAGTCATGCTTTTTGGCTATAATTTCATTATAAAGTAGAAAGAAAAAAAACCCAAAGTGTATGCATGAGGTGCATTCCTCTGGAGGACTCCCTTTCACCCTGCAAGTCCCGGGTACCAATGATCTCTGAGGGGAAAGGTCAACCATCTGCCAGGAGAGGAAGCCAAAATGTGAGCAACTATTCTTTTCCATTGAAAGAGCTTCTAATGCAATGGTTCTCAACCTGCGGGTCACGACCCCTTTGGCGGTCAAACGACCCTTTCACAGGGGTCGCCTAAGACCATCCTGCATATGAGATATTTACATGACGATTCGTAACAGTAGCAACATTACAGTTATGAAGTAGCAACGAAAATAATTTTATGGTTGGGGTCACAACATGAGAAACTGTATTTAAAGGGCCAGAAGGTTGAGAACCACTGTAATGGAAAGCCAGCAAAAGTAGGGTGGGGATCTAGAAAGCAAATTCTCCCTGGGGAATAGAAACTGTTTCCAGAAGAATTTTGACAAAGAGGCAATTCAAGAACAAGGGAATAAAGTCATACGACTAGGAAAGGGGGAAGTAAGGAGGATAGATGAGTCTGAAAAAAATCTTAGATCTTGAGGCATGAGAATCAGAACTGTAGGCTTCAAGGTAAAAAGGAAAGAAAGACTGAAATATAACATCCATGCTTAAATGGGTCCTTGAGAGAATAGGAAACACTCAGCTAAGGTAAAAGGAAAAGATTTACAACACCTGAGTTCCCCGTCAACTAGAAATGAGGGAACACCCTTTCACTGTTCACATCTGGCTCAGATTAGGGATTATAAACACTATAACCCACGTAAAGGGCACAGGTAAATAAAGGAAAAAATTGCTCCCCACTAATATGGGTCAATTTTTCAGGACTACATGTCAAGAAAGCATTACATGTCATCTACAAATGATAAATACAGGTCAAAATTTCCAATAGCTCAACCACCTGAATGGGGAGCCAGAAAAAAAAGAAGTTGGATAGCATGTAAAACAAAAGAGAAAATGAAAATTCGAAAATTCATCATAATACAATTTTAAGCACCAAGAGAGAAATGCTAAAAAGGAGGCCCTAGCTGGTTTGGCTCAATGGATAGAACATCGGCCTGTGGACTGAAGGGTCCCAAGTTTGGTTCCAGTCAAGGGCACATACCCAGGGTGTGGGCTTGATCCCCCATGGGATGTGTGCAGGAGGCAGCCAATCAATGATTCTCATCACTGGTGTTTCTATCCCTCTCTGCCTCTCCCTTCCTCTCTAAAATCAATAAACATACATATTTTTAAAGAAATGCTAAAAATGGGGAGGGGAGGTCCCTATAAACAAAAATTCTGGACTTTTAAAACCACTAGTCTCTTCCTACAAAAAAAGCTAGCAGAAAATACCCAAAAAGAAAAAGAAAAAGGAGCAGCAAGAGATGTAGAACTAACATAAGATACACTCCTCTCAAATAGCTCTTACAATGATGCAAGCACTTTCAAACCAAACCAGACACGAATTTTATATAAAAGGAATAAATTATAAGGATCTCATAGATCACTGTTCATATACTAAATTATTTATAGTGACCTGAGAGTCTTTTTAATATTTCTGTCAGGTGCTTTGAAAATAAGGTTTTGGAAGCCACATCTTACCAATCTTAAAAGATAAGACAGCTGGTTCTTTAGCTGAGCTAAGCTTTAATTTCCATAGCAATTATTTGACTTTAGAATACCTAACACTGTGGGAAAGTGCAAATATTTGCTTAACTTAATCATTATATATTATTCTACCTTCCCTGTAACTATGAATTTTGAGATGAAACCTAAAATCATGAATGCCTCAATTTAAGCATGAGATTTAAAAGTGCTATTAAACAGACTTTGAGATTCAGCAACACTAAGTTCTGTATCACAGAAAATGAAATGTAATTTATCTACAGTATAGACCTGTGGTCGGCAAACTGCGGCTCGCGAGCCACATGTGGCTCTTTGGCCCCTTGTGTATGGCTCTTCCTAAGTCTTAGGAGTACCCTAATTAAGTTAATAACAATATACCTACCTATATAGTTTAAGTTTAAAAAATTTGGCTCTCTAAAGAAATTTCAATCGTTGTACTGTTGATATTTGGCTCTGTTGACTAATGAGTTTGCCAACCACTGGTATAGACCAACACAGACAGAAATTACCTGAAATACATCCTATATAATGAAAGGCTAATATGCAAATTATCCCCTTGACTGGAACTTTGACCAGGAAGCTTGACTGGGACTTTGACCAGGAGTTCGACTGGGGACAGGGCTGGCCGGCCAACCACCTGCGGCCCCTCCCCCAGCCAGCCCTGCCCCCCATCAGCCCCCTACCCTGATTGGGGGCAAGGCCAGACCCCACCTGTGCACGAATTCATGCACTGGGCCTCTAGTACTCATATAAACATCACAGCCCAGCTGATGTGACTCAGTGGCTGAGCATCAACCTATGAACCAGGAGGCCACGGTTCGATTCCCAGTCAGGGATCATGCCAGGGTTGTGGGCTCGATCCCCAGTGTGGGGTGTGCAGAAGGCAGCCAATGAGTGATTCTCTCCCATAATTAATGTTTCTATCTCTCTCTCTCTCCCTCTCCCTTCCTTTCTAAAACCAATCCTGTAGCATAAAAGGCTAATATGCAAATTGACCGAACAGTGGAACGACCAGTCGCTATGACATACACTGACCACCAGGGAGCAGACGCTCAGTGCAGGAGCTGCCCCCTGGTGGTCAGTGCACTCCCACAGGGGGCATGCCACTCAGACAGAAGCTGGACTCATGGCTGGCGAGTGCAGTGGTGGTGGTAGGAGCCTCACCCACCTCAGCAGCAGTCAGACATCACCCGAGGGCTCCTGGACTGCGAGAGGGCACAGACCAGGTTAGGCAACACCCCCCCCCCCACACACACACACACACACACACACACACACACACGCGTGCACGAATTTTGTGCACGAGGGCCACTAGTAAAAATACTTTTTTTAATAAACTGATTTTTCACAGATTCCAGAATAATAAAATGCAGTCCATAGTTGGAATTTTCAGAGTAGTATTAACACATTGTTTGCGGGTAGTTTTTATCGCACGCTAACAGGTGGCGCGGGCCATTTTTGCTAATTTTTTGCGCAAATGGCAACGTTCAGTAAAATTACGATAACTTTAGTTTACGTATTTATATGTTACCCGCATTCTACCGCTAGTCTATAAAAAACGTATTAATACGTGTCCCGCGCTCTACTACACTGGTAGAACGTATAAATACGTAAAACGTGTAAACACGTTTCCCACATACAATGTGTTAAGAAAGGACAGGAAAGGGAGGAGACAGGGCTGATTATTTTATATCCTAATATTCATTTGAGAGATCTGGACAAATAAAATAACTGGGTTCTAAGTTTGGAAGTAGGCACTTAAGTATAATAAACTCCAAATATATTTTTATATACTCTACTCTTATTTTAGCATCATCGTGCAAAGTCCTAATGAGACTTGGGCTTATTTTGATCACAAGTCTCATTGGTTAACCTCTTCCAACCCAGAAGCAACAAAGATTTCTGCCTTCCTCTCCCCGAGGCTGTCCCTTGTACTATAGCTCTGTCATACCAGGAGATTAAGTCTGTTCATTCACTGAAATCTGTTCATTCGCATATGAAACGGGGACTTGTTCCTTTCCTTACATATTATAGACTACCTATAATAATAAAGTCAGGCTCTGTATTCTTCAAATTTCATGAGTAATAATTGCAAGTAAATTACAGCTCACTTCCTTTATAACAGTCAAGGACTACGACACAATATATTCTTCATATTTCAACATAATGCTGCTATCAAAAGCACAGCCCTTGAATTTGCTTCTTAAACCACACAACTGGTTTCTGTTCTGGGGCACTGAAAATTTTTTATGTGGTTTCCTGGGGATGTTTTGTTTGTTTAAGTGAAACTTTCCTATGTGCATTTTGCTGTTGTACTGGCTTTAATAATCTGTCAAATTGAGTATGACCTCCCATGAACTTTCACAAAATAATTGTGATAGTGTCTTTTTTTATGAGTTTCTTTGAGGTCAAAATGTTTGCTGTGAATTGACAATGAGCCTTCCCATGTACAGATGATGAAATTAATGTCACCTACAAAACAAAGATAATAGTATACTAACTCACAAATGTCTCTATATCCAGGAATGTGAAGCATGTAATGATTATTTAAGAAAAATGCTGGCTCTAGTAATACAGCCTACAATAAAAATTATAGAGGCAAGTAATGACATGTATTTCACAAGTACACCAGCCTCAATCAGGTTTTTTGAACCAAGCCTTTATTAGAAATGACAAATAATTCTCTCACATGCCTTAATTCAATCCAAAGAGCAACTGAGAGCCTGAGTCTCAGGAAGGTAACAGATTCAAAAGTGGGAAATAAAACTACTCAATGCTATGAGCTGGTAGAATGAGCACTGGCGAAGCCCAAAGAGGCCAATTAGAAATTAGGCTGAAATTTTTACCAACTCTGTGTGGCTCACTTTCTTTATTTTAAACGGGGGGTGGGAGTGCGGACGGAGATATAAAATTCTATTAGCATGATTCACCAATATTCAATTAAGTTTGTAAACCAAACCTAACAAATGGTATGAATTATAAATATTTTAGGTGCCAAATGCCTGTAGGATTAAGAACACCAAAACTTGTACATTCTAGTAGACGGAGGCAATGGGGGCCCACTGAAGCCAAGTGGCATCACTCACCACAGCAGCCAGCCATTTTCTGTCCCAGCATTCTACAACTCAATACCACATATGCACTATTGCCCGTGTTTTTTCCTTTTTATCCCATTCCTCCCTCCAGCCTTGCTCTTCACTATTCCCCAAATTCTCTGCTTGAGAGCAGCATCAAAGGGCACTACACTTAGATCTAATGATTCTATTTAAAGACTAGAGAAATTAAACTGCTACACCATGCCAAAACGAAAAAAGGGGAAAACACAAATGCTACAAAACCTCTTCAGTGACACACAGAAACTCAAGCTGTGCCGGAGGTTGCCTCGGGAAAACTATCCCCCAGAGTTACTTCCTGGTGCAGCTTTGGAGAGAACACCAATAAAAGCATAAAGTAAAAAATACTCATTTATGGCAGAAAATAAAATATATACCTACTATCTGATTTTTGTTTTAAAATAAAATAGCATCTACAACTCCATGTGACTATTAAACCTAATCTTAATTTAAAAAACAAAGTCAAGTTGACTCCATAGGCCGTCCTTCAAAGCTAGGCTAACAATAGCCAAAGTTCTAAATGCTAGGTGTTTTTATACAGTTGGCCTTAGAGGATCTTAGTAATAAAGGGAAGATAGTAAATAAAATTTCCATTTAAGTCATACTAACAGATTATTTAAATTTTTCATGGTTAAAAGAGTGCCAAAAGCCTTCATTTCATTTTTTTTGTAGCTTTGTCATTTTTTTAAAATTTCTCTTTATTGTGGAAATTATTATAGATGTTTCCCCTTTCCCCCATTGACCCCTACAAGCCCAAACCTGCCCCCCACCCCAACCCTTCACCACACTACTGTCTGTGTCCATGGGTTATGCATATATGCATATAAATTCTTTTGTTAATCTCTTCCCACCCACCCATCCACCCCCGCCTTCCCTCTGAGAGTCCACACACAGTCTATTCCATGATTCTGTCTTAATTTTAAAGCACACATCTGGGACCAGTGACCAAATACGTTTTCAATAAATCAATCTACCAAATAATACATTAGGCATATTAAAACTACATCCTCTTCACTAACAGACAGTTTTCTAGAAAAGGCAGTATTATCAAACCAGTGTCATTAACAATAAATCATTTATTTTTAAAAAAATATTTTAGTCATAAACAAAAAGCCCTTCCTTTCACATGATGGAATTAGTGCTGAAACATGTGGTCAAAGTCCCTCTCATAATCCAGGACCACTGGCTCCTAACTGCTCACCTGCCTGCCTGCCTGATTGCCCATAACTGCCCCCCGCCGCCTGCTGGCCTAGTCACCCCCAACTGCCCCCCCCACCAGCCTAGTCACCCCCAACTGCCCCTCCCCCCCCCCCCGCAAGCCTGGTCGCCCCTCACTGCTCCCCTCTGTTGGCCTGGTTGCTCTCAACTGTCCCCCCCACCCCACCCTCCCCACCCCCCACCCCACCCCCCGGCGGGCCTGGTTGCCCCATGCAGCCTGTTTTTCGTTCATTTGGTCGCCCCTCACAAACCTCCCTGCCGGCCTGGTCGCCCCTCACAGCCTGCTGCTCAGTCGTTTGGTCACCCCTCACTGCCCCCACCTTCCAGCCTGGTTGCCCCCAACTGCCCCCTCTGCGGGCCTGGGTGCCCCACGCAGCCTGCTGTTCAGTCGTTTGGTCATCCCTCACTAACCCCCCTGCCGGCCTGGTCACCCAATGCAGCCTTTCGGTCGTCTGTTCGGTTGTGATGGTCGCTTAGGCTTTTATTATTATAGATCCTCATCAGATCCCAAGTGATAGATCAAAGAACTACAAATGTAGTTTATTAGCTTCTGAGTTTCTACCAACCTGAAAACCAGGAAAATTTTCCCATCAATTATTTTTTCAAATTTCCTTTACAGAAATTAAAGGAAATTGAAGTTAATTAATACAAGAATACCTAAGTACTACATGACAATATAAAAGACCTGATTTTAATCTTAGAAGAAAAGGTATTAGAGATGAAGGGGCTGGAGATCTTAAATGATCTATCAACTAAAAAAACAAGTTAGTTTATTTTTCTATATTTTCAGATTTGTCACAATTCATATGAATTAATGTAATCATTTGCAATCTGCTCTTAGTTAAATCCATCCACCAAGAACCTGGAAATGGTTTATCAAGGGAACATAAATTTCAACAAATTAGTCCTATAGCACTGTGGCTAGACCAGCCTCTACTTCCTTATGTTTTATTATTAAACTAGAGGCCCAGTGCAGGGCGACCAGCAGGGCAACTGGGGGCCCTCGCCAGCACCCGCCTTGGCTAGCCTGGGGTTTGCAGGCCGGGGGCAGCTCCTGCATTGAGCATCTGCCCCCTGGTGGTCAGTGCGCTTCATAGTGGCCAGTCATTCCGCCATTCGATCGATTTGCATATTAGGCTTTTATTATATAGGATGCCGAAATTGACTTTTTTTTTTAAAGCAGATACTGAACATAAGCACTCTCCCTGGTCCTTTTATTTTAAAATTCAACCCCTAGCGGAACCAAACTGAGGATCTCCTGAAAATTAAAAACTAAAATCAGATTAAATGTTTTCATTCTAAAGATATATTATTGAGAAAAGGCCAATAAAATTATCTTACCTCTCAAAACAATTCTCTAATACACCTCCAACACAAAGTAGTGGTTAGGCTTAGATATGACCAAAATCAACCTTCTGAGGATCCTCTCTAAGGTCAAGTCATCTACCCAAATCAACCATACTCAAAGTATAAGTTTTCTCCCCTCACTCTCAACCTTTACACATTCAATCACATTTGGTCTACAAAAATCTCTCCCCCAGTGCTCCAGTTCTGCTGTCTTTCTTAACTCTCCCAACAAATCTGGAGGCTGTGATATAGTGGAAACTGCATTAGACATGGAAATCAAATTAGATATTAAGGGACAGTAAGACAACTTGACTTCTCAGCTATTTTCTCCTCTGTTAAATATGAATTATGGTCCTAACTCAAGACATTACACTGAGGATTAAGTTTCAAGTATTTTATAGTGTTATCAGACTTGTAAACCAATGACTGTATCTCTACCCTGATAGCTCATTATAGACCTACCACATACTAAACTTTTTGCAAATAACTATTAAAAACAGATCCTAGCCCTACCTGGTCTGGTTCAGTGGACAAAGTGAGTCAGCCTGTGAAGGGTCCCAGGTTCGATTCTAATCAAAGGCACGTGCCCAGATCGCAGGCTCAATCCCCAGTAGGGGGCGTGCAGGAAGCAGCCAATCAATGGTTCTCACATCATTGATGTTCTCTCTCTCTCTCTCTCTCTCTCTCTCTCTCTCTCTCTCTCTCTCTCTCTCCTCCCCGCCCCTTCCTCTCTGAGGTCAATAAAAATATATTTTAAAAAATACATTTACAACAATAATTTAGTTGTAAAAAATAAATTTTAAAAAAACACAGATTCTACATTAATGTACCCGATGCATAAAGAAAAAGCAATTGGTTAAAAGCAAAAACTTCAGGCAAATTCCTCCTTTTTCCATCTACCAAATGCCAACCAACTTTCTACCAAATGCTAACCAACCTTTTCACTGATCTAGTGGGTTGTCTTGGCATGTTCTGATTATAATCTGATTGCCTTATGATACTGCACTAAATTAGACTAAATGGGATTGTTCTGCTGGTTTACTGGTTCCAAAAAGGAGAGACCATTATTGCAAGTTCCTTTGATCTCTATCATTCAGGTAAATACAATGCTAAATTAAATATGTGTGTGTGTTTATTTATATGTTTATCTAAAATAAATATTTATAATAAGTCACTATTAATTTTTTAAAAATATATTTTTATTGATTTTTTACAGAGAGGAAGGGAGAGAGATAGAGAGTTAGAAACATCGATGAGAGAGAAACATCGATCAGCCATCTCCCACCGGGGATGTGCCCGCAACCCAGGCACATGCCCTTGACCGGAATCAAACCTGGGACCCTTCAGTCCGCAGGCCGAGGCTCCATCCACTGAGCCAAACTGGCTTTGGCCACTATTAATTTTTTTAACTAACAAGTCCATCTACAGTGTCCAGGCAATGTCCTATAAATTATCAACATATATTAATCTACCAGGATAAGATTCCCTTAAAGTTTCATAAACAAAAATAAATAAAATTAACAATTTACCTGGTAGATGATAAATGTAATCGTCAGCTTAAATAAAAATAAAAATCCCTGCCCTTCAGGACTTTACATTCTAGTGGAAGGAACAAGATAATAAGCAATGAAAATAAATACAATTTGAAGAAAGTTACCTCAATATTCATGATGCTGTATGATCTGGTCAGTATTTAAAGAGGAGATGCCATTAACTCCATGTCTCAATAAAAACCTACATTTCAAATTTGGGTTTTAAGAGGGATGATTTTATCCTCCCAGCAAAGAACTTTTGAGTACAGTTTTCTAAAAAATAGTTTATATTTTCTAAGTACATGGCAATTAAAATATCTTTAAATCAAAGTTTCAATAACAAATATTCTTAGTTCCTTACTTTGAAAGCTTAAGACGATATTCCCAAGTATCAAACAACAAACTAATGAGTCTACAAGATGCACAATAAAAAGTTGTTAAAGTGAATTAAAGAATGGACACTGATTTATTTTCATTGATACAGTACAACTTAGAATATTTTTCAATATACAAAAAATGTTAACTATTATAAAGGTGCCAGATAGAATTAAATAACCAAAGATTGTTGCAGTCCTCTCCTGACATTTTGGGTCAAGCATATCAAACTCAAAGGCTAACACAGGCCAAATAAACAAGGTTTAAGTTTATGTGGGCCGCAAAAAAACAAAAGCTTCAATTTTCATAGAAATGTAGGTTTATTTCAATAGAGACATGCTGAATACAAAGGGCTGAAATAAGTGAGTAATCGTTAACATAAAATAATAGAACATTTTAATAAAAATTAATTTTTTCTTGAACATTAACTTACCAGACACTGAATAACTGCACAAATTAATAAGCATAACGCAAACAAACCTAATTCCGAAAGCAAAATCTTTCCTGTTGCGCACACCAAACAAGTCAGTACACTAATGACGTGGCAATCAGCTGCTAAAATATTTGCTGCTGGTATTAATGGAGAGAAATGGTGCGCCTGTGTGTAAGGAAAATGAATGTAACACGATTATAGTAATCAGTCACTAGTGAACATTGTAGTTCGTTATTAATTATGTATAACAGGATACTGTAAAAATTAAGTTATGAAATGTTTATTAAAACATTTCTTACATACTGTTATACTGGCTGGGCCGCAAAAATATTTGTGGGCCACATGCGGCCCGCAGGCCAAGAATTTGACATGCTTGTTATGGGTGGTACAATTTATACACCAAAGAAAAGAACTGACAAGTGAAATCCTATTAGCTGGAGAGTTTAAAACGCAAAAAGTCCGCAACTGTGTGAGGGTAAGAGAAAACACTGGAAGTTCCATTTGCGCATGTTAAGTTTTAGATGCTTATTAACATCCAAGTAAAAATGTGAAGAAGGCAGCTAAGTGGGTCAGGACTACAGATAAAATTGTTAGTAATATTCATTTAGATAATTTTTAAAGCCATGAGTTCAAGGCACAGTGTAGAGATTCAACAAATATTTATTAGGCACCTACTATGTGCCAGTTACTGTTCTACCTACTGGGGATACATCAGTGACCTACACAGTTAAAAATCCCTGCCCTAGCCCAGCGGGATGTGGCTCAGCAGCTGAGCACGACCCAGGAACCAAGAGGTCACTGGTTCAATTCTCGGTCAGGGCAAATGCCTGGTCTGCGGGCTCTATCCCCAGCAGGGGGCATGCACAGGGCAGTCAATCAATGACTTTCATCACTGATGTTTCTCTCTCTTCCCCTCTCCCTTCCTCTCTGAAATCAATAAAAATAAAAATCCCAGCCCTACCCGGTTCGGCTCAGTGGATAGAGTGACAGCCTACAGACTGAAGGGTCCTGGTTCAATTCCTGGTCAGGACACATGCCTGGGTTGTGGACTCAATCACCATGCAGGAGGCAGCCAATCAATGATTCTCTCTCATCATTGATGTTTCTATCTCTCTCTTCCTCTCCCTTCCTCTCTGAAATCAATAAAAAAAAAAATATTTTTAAAAATCCCTGCCCTTCAGGACTTTACATTCTAGTGGGAAGAATAAGACAATAAGCAATAAAAATAAATACATGTATAGTATGTGAAAAGAGAATATTCTAGGGGGAAACTGAGCAGGGTAAGGGAAATCAGGAGCAGACACCAAGGGTCAAGGTAGGCCTCGCTGCTTCTCAAAAGTGAGGTCACACAGATATCTGGGGAAATGTATTTCAGGCAGAAGGAATGTTTTCCTGCAAAGAGGAGCAGAGAAATAAGCAATAGCAACAGGGGGAGTCGGGTCAAAAAAGGGGGATTTTGTTTTTGTATTTGTTTTATGGGAGAAAAGCAGCCCATTTGTATACTGTTGGGAAAGATCCAGTAGAGTCTGAAACATTAATAACATGAGAGACAGGAACTTACTACCTGAGGGGGAGGGGTGGGTGTGGAACGACTAGCCGGGCTGGGTTGGCCTTGGAGGGCACAAGAACAGCACTCCACCTACACACAGCCAGGAAGGCGGAACCTGCGCTGCAAGGTAGATCAAGGTGGTAGGACAAGGTGGTAGGACTCTGTGCAACTTCTCCTCTGACTGCTTTAATTTTTCTCACTGAAGCAGAAAGCCCAATATAAAGACCAGAGGAGCCGGCCAGTGTGGCTCACTGGTTGAGCGTCAACCCAGGAACCAAGAGGTCATGGTTCAATTCCCGGGCAGGCCAAAATGCCCAGGTTGCAGGCTCAATCCCCATGTAGGAGGCAACCAATCGATGATGTTCCTCTCATCAATGTTTCTATTTCTCTATCCCTCTTCCTTCCTCTCTCTAAAAAATCAATAAAAACATATTTTTTAAAAAAACAGGGAGGAAGTATAAAAAAAGTATGAAACAGTCATCTAGGAAGCAGGGCAAGGGAATGGACGAGGAAAATTGAGTATGATTGCTCCACAGCCTTAAGGGCCTACTTGAATTTTATGAACCGTGGGAAGAAATCAACAATAAGAAATTCCCCTAATCTGAGACATATCGGCTGGCTGCCCTTTTACTAACAAATGAAAAATTCTTTATCACAAACTGCTGAAAATGGCAAATGTCTAACACATTTTGAGTAGAGCAAATATAAAAACAATGCTCTGGGAAAGCTGCGATTTCTCCAGATAATATGCTGAAAGAAGACATCCCATTTCACACCATATTCATAACTGCCTTATCCCTTGAAGGGAGGGAGTCATTTAACCTTGAGCTGAAGTTAACTCCCTCATGTCAGACCATCTAAACAAAAGCTGTGTTTGAAAGCCTTGAGCCAATTATATGTTGCAATGGTAAATGATACAGGTAAGTTATATTCTTACTCATAGAAGTACAAATTTATATATAATGATTATCTAGGAGCATTCAATTAATCACTAGAAACACCCATATAAAATTGTATTCCTAGTGAGAGCGTAGTGATGGTTTGCACAACTCTTTGAATATACTAAAAACCATTGATTCGTACACTTGTATAATGGGTGAATTGTCTGTCATGAAAATTTTATCTCAATAAAAATTTTTTAAATCTAAGTTTTTAATCTCAAATAAATCATTTTTATCATCAGGAAGTAAAAATTTTTTTAATTTCTTTGTTAAAATATAATGGGAAATGAAGCAAATACAGTATGTACTATAGCTCATAAATATTAACTTAGTAGAATTTCAGAATGAAGGGCACAGTTTAGGTTAGAGTTTTGGATTGAAATTTTTTTTCCCTTTTAACTACTTAAAGTTTGTAGCTTCTAACACTGCTATTTCATCCCTTTGAGCAAGACATAATCATATCACCTTAACTATAATGAATGATAATCTTTTGACTGTACATATCTAATAACTACTACATTCTAGACCAGCCGTGGGCAAACTATGAAATGAATAAAACTAAAAAAAAAAAAAAAAAAAAAAGACCGTACCCTTTTATGTAATGATGTTTACTTTGAATTTATATTAGTTCACACAAACACTCCATCCATGCTTTTGTTCTGGCCCTCCGGTCCAGTTTAAGAACCCATTGTGGCCCTCGAGTCAAAAAGTTTGCCCACCCCTGTTCTAGACACTCATCAGTAAGACTGGACGACAAACCAATACCTGGACCAAGATAAAATGCTAATTCAGGTACTGTGACATTTCTTAGAATTATACTTCACAGAAATTTTATACTTCAAATCTTATCAGCAAGCCAAATAATTTATAAATTCTATTTTCCCCCCTAAGAAAGAAAAATTCAACAATTTCACCACTAATGTTTCAGTTTCTCTATCCAAATGTAAAAAGTGAGAGATTTCTCCACTTTGAGAATAATATCCCTACAAAGACTAAAGATAAAGGTTATGGTCTTTTTTTTTTTTTTTTTTTTTTAATATATTTTATTGATTTTCTACAGAGAGGAAGGGAGAGAGACAGAGAGTTAGAAACATCGATGAGAGAGAAACATCGATCAGCTGCCTCCTGCACATCCCCCACTGGGGATATGCCCGCAACCCAGGTACATGCCCTTGACCGGAATCGAACCTGGGACCTTTCAGTCCGCAGGCCGACGCTCTATCCACTGAGCCAAACCGGTTTCGGCAAGGTTATGGTCTTATAAGCAAAAGGATTACCACACTGAACTGACAATATTAAGGTGTTCATGGAAGACACACCAGATATACCAGGTAGAAGACAGAACACAGCTACTAAGAGGCTTAGCCGCTTCTCAAATAGAAACTGAATGTAGGCAACTCAATTAACTTCTCTAGACTTGGCCCTCTCATTTTGTAACCTGAGAAGCCAGCATGGGCTCTGCCTCCTGCATAAGGTAGCTTGAGGAGCAAACCAGAGGTCAGGGAAGGCGGTTCAGTAGATGTAAAGCTTTCTGCAAACAGAAGCATAATCCCCATTTCACTTTCAAAAAGCTCAGTGTCTCTATGATAAGCTGTTGATCACCTTCTACTCTGCATGTATGAAATTTACTCTATGAATTAGGCTGCTATAACAGAATACCACAGACTGGGTGGATTAAAAAGCAGAAATTTATTTCCCACAGTTCTGAGGCTGGGAAGCCCAAAATCAAAGCTCCAGCCAATTCAGCTCCCTGCCTTCTGACTGTGTCCTCAAATGATAAGAGAGAGAGAGAGAGAGAGAGAGAGAGAGAGGGAGAGAGAGAGAGATATCTTGGGTCTTTCACTTCTTATATTCCTCATATCTAAGAATATATATGAGAATATATATTCTCACTCCCACCCCCAAACTCTCATGACCTCATCTAAGCCTAATGACTGGCCTCACCTCCAAATACCAAAATGTTGTGGGTCAAGGCTTCAACACAAATAACTCTGGGGACATGGTTCAGTCCACAGCACTCCCTACGTAATTTATTTAATGACTGTCTTCAGGCAAAAATTAAACAGGGTGGGGAAGATCTAAAGCATGGGTTACTTTTAAAGGGCCTATTTAAGGCAGCTTACTGAGATTCATAAATATTCTGAAATAAAATTCAAAATAAACGAAGGCACTGGTATGATAACAATAGCTGAGGTGTATTCAGCACTTACATGCACAGGTACTGCTGTAGGAGCCTTCCATTTTACCCTCACAGTAGCCATAGGAAGTAGGAATGACTTATAGATAAGGATGCTGAACACATGGTGGGTGAAAGCTGCTTCCTCAGGTCCTAAGGCAAGTCTCACAGTCCTACAGGCCGGGGCCTCTACTCTATGCTCCCCTGCTTCTCCTTCTGCTGGGACAAAGGAAAATTGCAGGGGAAGAGAGGGGATTGAAAAGATGAAACCACGAAGGAAGTATTCAGTTCATTTTATATCTTTTTTCAGATGTGGCCAAAATTTTATAAGCAAATAGCTCAAAGAAAGCTTAATCAGTCACAGGATTCTAAATACCCAAGTTAAACACAAACCACATGCTCAGGAGAGGTCAGTTCTTTCTGGTACAAAGAGCTGAGAATCGTTTCTCCTCTGGATCCTCACAGACAATCTGCCATAGCAAACAGCAGCCTGGGGACCCCTGGATAAACCAGAACACAGATGGCAAGCTCCACAGGCTCCACACAACTCAGTGGCCTCGCACCACACCATGTGAGTAAAGCAAATCTGCCAAAAATAAGAAATGCAAAGGTTTCCTAGTAATTTCAACAGAGATTTAGAGCTCACTAGAAAGGGAGTTCTTAGTGAGAGGTCTGTGAATGGGCTTCAGGAGTTCCATAAACTACCTGCAATTGTGTATTGTGAGATGTAGCCAAATGGTCACAGACTATGTTGAGGGGTTGCTTGAGGGGGGTGGAGGGAGACCATCACTTGCACCAATGTTTGATGGAGTCCCTGATAAAAATCAAGATAACCCCTGACGGGAGAATTAATGAACTCCGTAACTATCAGGAGAGCCTATCCACATCACCTTCACAAGCAAGGCTTTGGGTGGGTACAGAGCAGTTAGGCTGACGGTATAAATGTGAAGTCAAAAATGCTCTACATGCCAGAACCGGTTTGGCTCAGTGGATAGAGCGTCAGCCTGCGGACTCAAGGGTCCCGGGTTTGATTGCGGTCAAGGGCATGTGCCTTGGTTGCGGGCGTGTCCCCAGTGGGGGGCGTGCAGGAGGCGGCTGATCAATGTTTCTCTCTCACTGATGTTTCTGGCTCTCTATCCCTCTCCCTTCCTCTCTGTAAAAAATCAATAAAATATATTTTTTTAAAAAAATGCTCTACGTAAGCATAGCTGGAAAGTACCTCACCTTCGAAGTGTCCATGATCTGCCCTACAGTAAGCCCTTGACTAGTCACTGCTGCAATTATTATTAGGGACATAATAACCTCCAAGGACAGGGTCAAATCTTCCTCTTACCTGAGTGCCCTGACCACTCAATAATACAAATCTTTACATCCATAAATATCTAGCACATCAAGAGCTTTGGCAGAATGGGCTTGTTTCAAAACATTCAAAGCATTTCTTTCCCTTTATAAAATGAAATCTACTGCAAAATGAGAAACACTGGGTAACTGAGGGGAAATAATATTTACATGAAAGCACTAAAAAAAAAAAAAATCAACCTAAAATTATTATAGCAGAATTATGCCCGTTTTTTAAAGTATAATCAGATTATGTTATTCCTAAATTTATACCTTTATGCCTTTTCCCCTACAGGATGGACAATGAGGCACATAGAGACAATATTTGCGGGTCTCATTTATTCTCTATGGCAAATCGTAGCAAAGTCAAAACTGCAACATAGCTGACACCAGACATGAGCATTAAAATTTTTAATAAATAAAAAGGGCTAAAATCTAAAATAATGACAACACCAAATACTAGCAAGAATATAGAGCAAAGGAAACTCTCGTTCATTGAAACTGGGAATGCAAAATATGATATGTTTCTATCTCTCCCTCTCTTTCCCGTCCTCTCTAAAATCAATAAAAATATATTTTAAATTTTAAGAATGGTTAGTGAAACAAAAAAAAGTAAACATTTTTTAAAGATGCAAGAACCATTCTCCAATCTACTCCTAAGAGACCATATTAAATAAATAAATTTTTTGAGGCCTGGAAATCTACTTCTGTATGTAAGCACTCTGGTTGTTTGTGCAAAGCATAAACTGGCCCAAATAAGAAATCTTGAAAGCAATACAAAAGAAATTAAGTCATTTCAACTGGTGTTTTAATAAATGCATACAAGTAGAAAAGTTACTACTGGTGCTGAGGTTCACAACCAACAACGACTTGAATATACCACTGTTTCTACCCAGCTATTTTTAAATTATTAGTAGATAATCTGGTGAGCTTGCAGTAAATACAGCTGTGAACACAGCAGCACACACCATCTGGAGGCTTTTGACTTAAGCAGTTTTTCTAATGCACAATATATTCACTCTATTTTGTTCCTTTGAAGCTCAATAGTCACATATAAACTGACCTTTTTTTTTTCTTTTTTTAAATATATTTTATTGATTTTTTTACAGAGAGGAAGGGAGAGAGATAGAGAGTTAGAAACATCGATGAGAGAGAAACATCGATCAGCTGCCTCCTGCACATCTCCCACTGGGGATGTGCCCGCAACCCAGGTACATGCCCTTGACCAGAATCGAACCTGGGACCCTTCAGTCCGCAGGCCAACGCTCTATCCACTGAACCAAACCGGTTTCGGCAACTGACCTTTTTTTAAAACCACAATTACAAAAGCTCGTTCATTCTGTGGAAAACAAGACATGAGAAACCGACCTAATTGTTCATCTTTAAAATCCAGTGATTATTTCAAATTTTACTAGCATAAATAATTTAATTTTATAAAGGATTTCCCGTACCTATCTACCATATTCTTAAAAACTCTTCACTTCTGATTGTCTAAATTTAAAATGTCTTCTACTTTCTAAAGTGATTCACAACCACTACCTCATTTTAACCCCAAAACCTGAACACAACAGTCATGTTAATCATAAAGTCCTACCTACAGAATACCATTGCCCTGAAACTCTTGATGCATCAACTAGTTAATTTTATTACCCTGGAGCCTCTTCCAGCTACCTTCTATCATTCTCTTATTATCAAGCTTCTCAACGTTTTCTTACCAACTGCAAACCAGCTCCTACACATCACTGGCCACCCTCCACCATGTTAGCTGCTCTGCTTTCACCAGATTCTCAGGGGTTACCTGACTCCTGACCAAATAAGAGATATTTTTTCAATAGTGTTTTTCTCAGTTCTCATTCTCTAGTACGAAACCTAGCACAATGTGATTGTATTGTCACTCCCACTTTGAAGCATATCCTCCCTTTATCCTTTTATGTTGCTGTACCTTTCAGACCTTTTTCTCAAGTGATTCTTCCATTTCCTCCTCTTTCCAGAATACTGGCTTTTTTTTTCTAACAACTACATGTACAAGCATTACCTCAGCGTTAGCTCCTTCTATTTAAGTGTCAGTGAGTATCTTCTGATTAACATAAACAAATTCCAAAGCCATTTGGACCACAGCTTGGGATGGGGCAGAAGAGGCCAGGGGAGGCCCTTTTCTGAAGGTCACTTTTGTAGGATGAGAGGTGGTCAAGTTCAGAACAGGGGGTCAGGATGTGGCTTAGAACCCTGGCCTCACCACTCACTAGCTGTGGGGCCTCAGTCAAATCGCATAACCTCTCTCTAAACCTGTTTCCTCCTTTGTACTTCAGAGGCATTTAAACCTGGAAGAATTAAGTAATTCATGCAAAGGCAGAACAATATTAAAGAAAGGAAATCATCCATAATCCCATTATACAGAGATTAGCACTACTGACATTTTGCATGTTTCTTTCTAGTGAGTAAAGGTGATTGTGGACATCACTGGAACCATGCTGCATAAACAGATGGGCATTTAGTGTTTTCCACTGAGCTTTACATTAGGATGTATTTTATATCATGATTTTTAAAGGATGCATGATATTTCTTTTAAAGGATGGGCCATGATTCAACATTTCCCTTCTACTGCTGGGTACTGAAACCAAGAAATCATTACCTTTAATTTCTTCTCTGTCCCTTTTTTCTTTTCCTTTCCCAGAAAAAGCAGCTTTCTCCTTCTCAAATATCACCTGTGAGCCAAATATTGTTACCAATGGCTAATAATTCATCTAACAGTGTGAGAAATACATTTTTATCAAGGAAGAAGAAAAGTTTGACTTAAAGACTGATGTTAGCCCTGGCTGGTGTGGCTCAGTTGGTTGGGAGTTGTACTGTGTATCACAGGTTGCTGGATCAATTTCCTGTCGGGGCACAGTTATAGGCTCAATCCCTGGTAGGAGGTGTACAGGAGGCAGATGATCAATGTTCCACTCTCACATGGATGTTTCTCTTTCTCTCTCCCTTTACCTTCCTCTCTCACTCTCTCAAAAAAAAAAAATTTTAATAAAAATATTTAATTTTTTAAAAAAATAAAGAAAAAGACAGATGTTAAACTTCCCATACTATTAAATTTCTAAAAAATAATAATAATTTTAAAACTCACTGGCATGCCCAGAAGTTAATCTTTGAAAGTTTCAGAAACCATCATGCTCCTTTTAATTGGTTTTGTCTTCCTCCACTGAAATGTAAGTGCTGTGAGGACAGGAAATTTATTATTTTTTAAAATTTCTTAAGCAACTAAAAGAGTACCTAGAGCATAATTAGTACTCACTATATTAAGTATTAGCTGTCATTACGTGCCAGGCACATTCCTAAGAATTTTGCACACTCTCTGAGGTAGATTTATCATTTTCACCTCAGTCATAAAGAGGCTAAGTAACTTATCCTGGGTCTCACAGTAAATGATGGAATACGGAATAAAACTCAGGCAGCCCAGTTATTTACCACCAAACTATACTGAATGAATTGATTAATTATACCACCAGAGCTCCAGGTGATAGCATTAAAAATTGAGTATGATTATGCTAATTTCCCTGCTAATTAAATACCAACATTATTGTTTTACTGTTTTTTCATTACAAATCTGTAGTATGCCAACTATGTCAAGGATTAGATAGATTTTGGAGAGCAAGTCTACGACCATTAAAAATCAAGAAATAGTCTCAAAAAGAAAAAAATACTTATAAATGCACTTTTGAAAGAACCTGTTTAGATCTAAGATACTTACTATCCTGTTTTTCCTTAGATTCAGCAGTCTCTGCTGCTAATCTAAATGCTTTTATTTCTTTTAATTATGGAAAACATTTTCTAGGTAAGTTACATTGAAATTACCAGATTTTTCTGGAAAATGTTGCACTTCCGCCCTGGCTGGTGTGGCTCAGTTGGTAGAATGTCATACCATGAACAACCACAAGGTTGCCAGTTCGATTCCTGGTCAAATCCGGGCACATGCCCAGGTTACAGGCTCAATCCCTGGTGGGGAGAGGAGTGCAGGAGGCAGCCAATCAATGTTTCCTCTCTCTCTCTCTCCCCCTCCCTCCCTCTCCCTCTCCTCTCCCTTCCTCTCTCTAACATCAATAAAAACATTTATTTTAATGTTGCACTTTCTTTCCTCATTCCAGGTTATTTTAAGAAGAACCTGTATCTTCAATGAGTTAAAAGATGTCTCAACCTGCCCAGCTGGTGTGGCTTGGTGGTTGAGCGTCGACCCATGAACCAGGAGACCACAGTTCAATTCCCAGTCAGAGCATATGCCAAGGTTGTGGGCTCGATCCCCAGTGGGGGATGTACATGAGGCAGCCAACTGATGATTCTCTCTCATCATTGATGTTTCTTTATCTCTCTCCCTCTCTCCCTTCCTCTTTCTGAAATCAATTTTTAAAAAACCATTATTTTTTTAATTTTTAAGAGATGTCTTAACCTAAACCAACCTCCTCCTCGCCCCCACCCCAGCAGAACCCAATACCATCCACACCAGTGCCCTCAACAACATCCCCATAGTCTATCAGTAAAGTGGGCCTCTCTGCAAAAGGATTGTATCATAGGCCTATATTCACACAAAGCTACTCAATCTTAAAGAAAATACTTTCCAACCACTTGGAGCCAAAAATACATTTTCCAATTTAAAGGTGACCACACATGTCCCTGAACACAGACATTTCTAAACCCTTCTATTAATCATCCAGCCCATGGCCAAGCTGCTATTAGTCAGTGGCTCACTAAGTCCCTTTGGTACAGTGTTACAAGAGTTAAGAGACAGGGAGAAACATTTTAACAATGTAATCATTTCCACTGAACTAACATTTATTTCTGTTTGAATTTTACAGACTAATCCTAGAACAGCAAACAAAGAACCAATTTGGAAGGGGAAAAAATACAGGCTTCCTATATCATTATAAAATGGATGGTATAGTTCTAACTGGCTACGCTGACTACACAATAGCAAGCAAAACCCTTTGACCTTGGAAAAGCATAGTAAATGTAATACCTACTAATAAATGAAACAAAAACAATAAATCTCTCACAAGTAAACTATTACATGAGTAAACAAAAGCTTGTCTTGTTCTATCATTTGCTTAAAAGCAAGCACAGTGGCGGTGGGAGAGGGATTAAGAAACACAGCCAGACAAGTCCATAAAACCTCCAGTGTAAGATAAAACTACGCTGCAGGAGAGCAATGCGTTCTGACCTAACAGCTGTACACAGTTGCACTAATTAAAATGAAAGGCTAGTCTGCAAAACACAGGCAATTCACTGAACCTTACTGACAAGTTGGCAGGGTTCACCATCACACTCTTTTCCCCACCCCACCCCCGCAGACCTACAATGTAAACAATAAATTGGCACAAAGCTGAAAGTACCCAGTTGAAAATATACACACATTCAAATAATCACAACCACGCAGACTGGAACATATCCTATAGAAACACAGGCTATAAAAACCTATACACACACAAAGGAAGTGGTACAGTTACATTACGTCAGCTCTTGCCTCAATTCATAAATGCAAAACCACAAAACAAGACAAAAATCTAAATGGCCTTTTTTCTGGAAACCTTCTTAGAGTGAATGAATTTAGGCTGAGTCTCTAAATATGTTACTGCACAGTGCTCCTTGATGCATCACTTTCAACAGCCACAGGGAGGGGAAAAGTGTAATCTAAGTCAATTCTATCATGCAAGCAGATCAAATAACATTTCAAGCGCGGTCTGCCAAGTGCACCAGGGCCTGCCAGAGTACAATGAGCACTCAAGTGCTCTGGACTGAAAACCACCTTTCACTGGTCCCAGAGATCTTTATAAAACAGTTTAAACACTACTAAATTACAGAGTTGGAAAAAAAAACAAATACAAGCTTCTAACTGCTGCTCCCACACTATTGTGAAGTTACTGTAAAGCCTCTAAAATGTCTGCCTTGTGTTATTTTACTAGGCAATGTAAATACTCAGAAAGGCAATTGCCTCTTAGAGCCCAAATCTAACATAAAAATGTAGAGATGGCTGTGCATCTGGAAATAACTGCCCACAGATCAATGGGCTTACATGGGATATTGTTCCCATCTGTAAGGTTTGTAATCACTAGTTTAAATTTGGCATTCCAGGAAGGAAGGAAGGAAGGAAGGAAGGAAGGAAGGAAGGAAGGAAGGAAGGAAGGAAGGAAGGGAGGGAGGGAGGGAGGGAGGGAGGGAGGGAGGGAGGGAAAGAGAGGGGAAATACTCAATATAGTAATTTTGACACAGAATTGTAAGGAGTTTGTCAACTCTGTTCTCAACTTTTACTGTCTCAATCTTAAAGCACACTGACACACAATTTCAAAGGGAAAAATTAATCTCTCTGTTGACCACTGCGTTCGTGCACATACCTTTTTTTTTTTTTTTTAATTTCCATGTGGCTGAAAGGAGGCCTTCAGCCGAACAATGCCCCAAGGAGAACAGTGGCACATGTGCACCAGGAAAAGAAGAGTAAAACAAAGTAGCCCATTACAGGAGTTTCCTTCTCCACAAACAGAGTGGTCAAGCAGGTCTGCCCATAGTTTCCAAGAGAGTACAAGATTTGAGTAAACAAGGGGAAGGGTTCAGGGAAGCCACCATCTCAAACCTAAAATATTTTTTACAATTTAAATATAAGCAACATTCTTCTATCTCTGCATTTTAGCTTCTCCAGTAAAATAACCGTATTTTGATCTAAGAAATAACTGTATTTTGGTCTAAGAACTAAATTATTTGTAAGATACCCCAAAATTACTTTATAATCAAGTCCATCAAATCCATTTTATTTTTAAATTTACATTTACTCCACAGTAAGCAATGAAGTTTCTGATCAAGGACTTTTGGATTATACATTGTTCATGTTTAATAAGGCTTTCCTTTCAGAGAAGACAAAAATACACACATGTTCTTTAAAATCATGTTTTCTACGCCCTAAAGAGGTTTAATTCACTTATTTGATTGGGACTAGAAAACCAACAGCCATGCAATGGGACACAGCCGGTACCGATTCCTGATTCCTGGAAAGCCACCACCATTCTCAATCACACCCAAGTTGTTCATCTTTCTAGGGTCAGCTACAACCCTCCCTGACACCCACCTCCGAGAGCCCCGGCGTCCACACTAGATCAACTTCCTGGCCCGAGACCCGCATCCCCCTCACAGCACAAGGCGCTGGCCACTTGCCTGCGGCCGGTCAGCGGCAGGAGCTGAGCCTGCGGGCCTCGTCCTCCTCCAGCGCAGGGCCCGCAAACTTAGGCCCACGAGCAGGGGCGGGGCGGGGCGGGCGGGGGCTGGGGGCATGAAATGCACTTGCTAAACAAAAGGAGGCCCTGGCGGATGCAGGGCAGCGCGGAGAGGCAGTCGCAGGTCCCCACAGCTCGGAGGCTCCGGGAGGGAGTCGGTGGCCACGCGGGGCCCCGCCCGCGGCTGGGGGTGGTATACAGCCGCACTCCTTCAACCCCAGAGGCTGGGCCAACACTGCCACATGCTTGAGACCTAGACACCAGAAGAGAAAGAGCAGACTCCCCTAGGCGGCGGCAGCCGGCAAAACCCGGGCTGGAGTGCGGCCTGCGCGCGCACACAAAGCCGCTGCAATGTTATCTCCTTCCGAGCTTGGCCAGCCAGCCTCGCCGCTCCCTAATCCTCCCTCCCCTGCTGACAGCCGGAACTGAGAGGCTGCGTGATTGATGGCAGCTCTTAATAGCCTGGTCAGCTAGAAAATGCATCTGCAAGCAAGATATTAAAGAGGCAGCACATCCCCGTGAGTGATCAGCAGTTCACACGTCCTAGAGAGGTGCCTCTGCCTCTGCCAGGAATATTAATACCAACTACCTCTGACGTCTAACAAAATGCAGATGAAATAACCAACAATCACAGACACCCCCAACATGTGTTTGAAAGATGCACAGGAGAGAGAATCATTGTTTGGTGTCAAACAATAATTCTGACCCCAATTTTCCTTACAATTTAAGAATTTTCTAAGTCATTTGTTTAAAATGCTTCTCTCCGATCATTCCCAAAACAATAAAGATCCATCTTCTATACAAGGCATACTTAAATTGGGCTTTAATCCTACTTGGTTAGGCTCAGTGGATAGAGCATCGGCCTGCGGACTGAAGGGTCCCAGGTTTGATTCTGGTCAAGGGCACATGCCCAGGTTGCGGGCTCGATCCCCAGAAGGCAGCCCATCAATGATTCTCTCTTATCACTGATGTTTCTATCTCTCTCTCACTCTCTATTCCTCTCTGAAATACAGATTTATTTTTAAGTTGGGCTTTATTATCCATCTAATAAGGAAACAAAATAAATGTGCATTCCTGCCAAGTGGCCTTACATATACATATAACCCACAGGCTACCAGATTCCAGACCCCCTCATTAATTCCATTGTTATGTGCATCTAAATAGAATTACCAACTGTTAATTTAAAATCAGTTTCTTCCCCACACCCAATATGCTTAGCATACATACATTGCTAAAATTTATTAAAATTAAACAACATTCATACCATGTACTCTCTAGTAGTAGCAGCCAAGATAAATTTTCCTATTAAATAAGGCACTCTAAAGAAAATGTTTTAAAATATATTCCTATAGAATATGAATTCAAAGTATTAAGCTTCGTCAGTGTCAACCCAAATTTGAAAGTCACAAGCTCAAAATGTAAATGATCAATTTTAGTATCTTTCATATCTCACCTTTCCACCTTCCAGGCAAGTTTCCCTGAACTCTCAAATGAATGTTATTGGACCTTCCAAGGTCCACTAATGCCGCTGAATTAATAGGTACCCTCTTACCAATAGTCCACGATTTAGACAGATAAGGGATATGCGCCCAGTCTCCCACCAAGGGGGGTGCCTTACTGGCACAGACAGCTAAGCTGACACACTGACATGCATATTTGCTATTTAAACATCTTTCTCCTAATCACTTTTAAAGAAAAAAACAAGTTATTCTTCAGGAGATAGAACTATCTATCTAAAACTACTAACAGCACAGGCACCGAGAATAAGAGCGGATGAAGCATAAAGCTTTTGCCACAAAAGGTGGCTGTGGTCTATAAAAATCAGAGGTGGTCTGGCCCTGGCCCTGGCCCTGGCCCTGGCTGAGTAGCTCAGTTGTTTAGAGCATCAGCCTGATACACCAAGGTTGCAGGTTTGATCCCTGGACAAGGCATATGCAAGAATCAACCAATGAATGTATAAATAAGTTGAACAACAAATGCCCCCTCTCTCTTCCTTCCTCCCTCAAAAGAAAAAAATCAATTACTGGTAAAAAATAAAATAATCAGTTATGGTCTACAGTGCAAGTGTACTAGCAACTCTGCTATGAGCTATGCTAGAAGCCCCACTAACCACTGTTCCTCAGTGAGTCCATCCTGAGGGACACGCAGCTTGAGAGTCTGCTTCATCACCAAGTGGCTGTGAAATCACTGCACCAGGTCAGAGATGAACTCGACCCTAAATAAAGCCCAGCTACAAAAGCCACTCCAGTACTGGGACACACTTCCATTTTCCAACCAGCTACATTGACACACGGCAGAGGCTAAAGAGAATTGTTTTGTTTTGTTTTCCTGCAGACCTTTTTAAAAATGGTGGTTTGAAGTGAATTGACAAAGGCTGGCAAGAACAACCAAACTGCTCTTCCGAATTCATTCTGTACCTAGTCTCTCAGGGATTCTCAATGCTTTGACAACACTTTATGGCACTGACATGCTTTTGTCCTTGTCTTGCATCCTTTCTGAGAAGCCATCCACACCCAGTCCCCACCTTCCAATTACACCAGTCCTTCAATTTCCCCAAGGCACCAGGATTTCTACTGCAGATGGGACTGCTTCTTCCCATAGCCCCGCCTCCACCCTTCCCACCTCCCCAGCCCCACACAGGTAAAGCCTGCTCCTTCCGATCTCAGGACCAGCATCACTATGCCAGGGAAGCTTCCCCTGAGACTCCATTCTAGGTCAAGTTCCCTTGTTATAAGTTCTCAGGAAACTGGGTTCCTTTCCTTGAGAGCATTTATCTCCGTTTGTAATTCATTGGCTGATTCTTGGATTAAAGTCCATAGTCGCCTCTAGGCAGCCCGTTCCATTAGAGAAAGTTCTATGTTTTCTAGGTGTGCAGTAAGCTACACCATCTAGATCAGTGGTTCTCAACCTCCCTAATGCCGCGACCCTTTAATACAGTTCCTCGTGTTGTGGTGACCCCCAACCATAAAATTATTTTCGTTGCTACTTCTTAACTGTAATTTTGCTACTGTTATGAATCATAATGTAAATATCTGATATGCAGGATGTATTTTCATTGTTACAAATTGAACATAATGAAAGCATAGTGATTAATCACAAAAACAATATGTAATTATATATGTGTTTTCCGATGGTCTTAGGCGACCCCTGTGAAACGGCCGTTCGACCCCCAAAGGGTCACGACCCACAGGTTGAGAACCACTGGTCTAGGTTCATGTTAAGTATATTATAGGATGTTCGTGCCACAACGAAATCGACATAGACACATTTCTCAAAACGTATCCCCATCAGTAAGTGGTGCCTAACTGTACTGGGCGTCAAGCACACAGATCTATGGAATGAATAAATGAATTGCTTTCCACGACCCTGTTTTAGTCCTTGTGTATATTCTCTACACAGTTCCTGGCACAAAGAAGCCTCTCTCAAATACGTAGCATCTATCCAAATAAATAGCACTTCTTTTATTAACCTTTAAAAGTCTAGTAAAATGAAGATTTTCATCCCCACTTTATAGAGATGTAAATAATTGTGCCAGGGGCTACTCATAAAAACACTGAGACCATAACCAGGATCCTACTTGCAAGCTACACTTTTTTTAAGTTAATGAGATTCAGAAACCATCACTAATTTATTCAAGCCAAGTTCTTCCTGCTTACCTGGCATTTATGCAAGAGGCAAACAGCCACAGGTAAACTGGATACATCACTAAATCTTGTACACACACAAAGAGAAATATAAACAGAACATAAAAATTTGAGAGCAATTGTATACTAGTTTGTCTTCCAAGATTCTCTAAATGCAAAAGTACTATGAAATTCAAAATTCAGCTGTAAATGAGGGGAGAGGAATAATCCTTCACCTCTCTTTTACCATACACTCTTTATTTTCAGTTTTTTCCTCTTTCAAAGACCTTTATTTCCCTGACATGGAAGCCTCTGTAAGAGCAGTTGTGACATACCATTTTAAAACCGCCCTCCCCAACTCCTCAAAGTGAAAAGTTAATTTTAAACCCCATTAATGTGAGCTTGTAAATTAAAAGATCTGTAGATAAGAAATAGAAGTTATTACAAGACAGACAATTTCTCAGATGTTTTGCACATGAGCACATGAAACGGTGAAAGAAATAGTATGTGAGAGAAATGAAAAAAATTAGATATATCCCAACCTCACTCCCAAAATAATGCCCACAGTTATTTTCAGTATTCTACGTGGCACTGCTGAGTTCCCACACCTCACCCTGGCCTTGTGCCATTGCTTCCTTTTGTCCTAAGTTCCATTCCACAGAAATTCCAGCTCCAGGTTTTATAACACCCTTCATTTATCAAAACAACCCTGTCAAGTTGAGTACCATTAACAGATAATGAGAGGAGACAACAGATGCAGTTAGAAGCAAAGCACTCCATATTCTACAGGCCTCAGCATGCAGCCAAGTGAGCTGACATCTGACTTTACCCTAACAGTTATAATTAAATAGAAAGTCTAGTTAAACCAACATTAAAGCTGTGACCAGAAACAGTACACAGGGGAAATGTGAAGTATAACCTGAGCACGAGTTGAACAGCACCCAGGTTATTCCAGATCCTTAACCTCACACAACTACACTGCACTTACTCGCTCTACCACCCGCATTCTGTCACAGCAAGGAAGACCTCTGGCCACATCTTGGAAGGAGAGTGGCTTTGGCCCACTCCCCAGAGCCACCAAAGGGGGCAGGAGATTACATTTCTATGAAAGTTTAAAGGTAACATTCATCTAACAATAACCAGTGAGGTCTGCCAAATTTATAACTACCAAGTGGAGATGATCAACATTCTTTCTTAAGCATTATCTAGTAAAATCATTCCGATCAAGTAACTTAACTCACCCCAGTGTCAAAGTGTCAAAACAATGGCTAGTACTAGTTAGCCATGTTCACATAGTATCCTAAGATGGGGAGGTTTGGTTTTGTATTACTACGCAGAATACGGAGTTATAATTTTAAACTAACCATATTTCTTTCCTTTTTCCAACTCGACAAAACCTCATTTTCAAAAGAAAAATATATAGTTTTTTTTAAGACCTTTGGATTTTGAGTGATATACATTCCTATAGAAAATCCAAACCTATTCAAGTTGAAGTGCATATCTCCAGACCCTCTTCTAGAACTCATGTATACAAATACACAAATACAAAAAAATATATATTTATTTGTCGGGGGGGAGGGTGTTAATCAAAAATGAAATGCACTTGGCAACTTGCTTCTCTCACTATACAGCAGACCATTAACTTTCAATTCCTTTATATAGTTGCACAAAATTCTATAGTATGGGAATACCATAATTAAAAGGTGTCTAATTATGCCCTGCCGATGTGGCTCAGCTGGTTGGGTGTGGTCCAGTGCACTGAAACGTTGCCAGTTGGATTCTGGTCAGGGCACATTCCTGAGTTGTGGGTTTAATCCCCAGTAGGAGGCGTGCAGGAGACACCCAATCAATGTTCCCCTTTCATAGCGATGTTTCTCTCTCTCTCTCCCTCTCTCTTTCTCTCTAAAAATCAATTAAATAAATACTTCTAAAAGTATTAATCATCATAACCCAGGTTCTATGTGTATCTTTGTGCATATATATGTATTTCTATACTGTTGGAATCTCTCATTCAATGAACACGCATCATTTAGTTCAAAGAGGCTGAATCAAGCTACCTTCCAATTTATACTCTTCCGAGCAGTAAGCCCTGTTCCCACACTAGCATTCTGGTGGTTTGTTTAAGTTTTACATTATGCACTCTCCTGGATTTCCTACCCCCTGGCCATTCTCTATTTCTTTCCATGACGCCTCTCCTAAGAATTAGTAGTCAATGTTGAGCACCTCTTGTCACATTCCAGCATCTCTCATGAGTGAGAAGATTCGCTCTCAAGCTGTTTCGTGCTGATTGCAAAATTTTATCCCCCCCCCCTTTACTCCCCCACCCAAAGCTTGCTTCTTAGTAACAGATCCACGTTTCAAATGCCCTCTGGGCTCCACCACAATAGTATTCCACAGATACTCTCAAATCATCCTAAACTAAATCAATGTTCTTCCCCACGTCCTGGCTTCCCCCACATAGTCCCAAGAAACTCATTACCCTGGTATAAGTATTCATAGCATGTCTTTTAAAAATAAGGAAATTATGGCTTATATTCTAAAATGTATATGAATTCAGAATTAGCACATTAAATATAAAATATTTCTCAATTTTTAGCATTACAAAATGAGTTTTATTATTTTAACTAGAGGCCCAGTGCACAAATTCATGCACAGGTGGGGTCTGGCCAGCCCACCCAGATGGGGGCCAATTGGGGACAGGGCCTGTTGGGGGGAGGGGCTGCAGGAAGTGAGCTGGCCAGCCCTGCCCCCAATTAGGGCGGGGACTGCCGAAGGGGAGGGGCCACAGGTGGTTGGCCGGCTGGCCCCACCCCCAATTGGGGTGGGGTGGAGCCAATCAGGGGCGGGGCAGGCCGAAAAGAGGGGCCGCAGGTTGTTGTGGGGACCAATCGGGACCCTGATCGGGCTGGTTGGCCGCCGTAGTGCACATCATAGCAACCAGTTGTTCCGGTCATACCATCATTCCAGTTTGCTTGGCTTTTATATATATAGATAACAGATAACTATCATCTAACCTATAGTTTGCAAGTCCTAAAGGTAAATCAAGGTCAGGCATTTACAAATATGAGTTTTTAAAAAACTTTCCTACATAATTACCTATCCATTCACTTATCACATCACTTTCCATTCAGCCAGCATTTAATGATCAACTCACAGTTTCTTTGTAGTAAGTTGCAGAAGAACAGAAATATAAACACATCAATTTGGTAGGTGATGATAATTATAGGTGATGTTAAAACAGACTTAACAGAAAACCATGAACATGTATGTTGTAATAATATTCCAAATTATTGGAAAGTGAGTTTTTATGTCCTTTAATGCCAAAATCTTAATATTTACTTTTATATTTAAGAGTAAAACTTATGAGCTAATTTCAACCTTGATAATATTGGAATCTACATAAAATACTCTTAAAAATAACTAGAAATAACATCAGATTCTAAAATTCAAGGAGCACCCTAGCTGGTTTGGCTCAGTGGGTAGAGTGTCAGCCTGCGGACTGAAGGGTCCCAGGTTCGATTCCAGTAAAAAGCACATGCCCGGGTTGCGGGCTCAATCCCCAGAAAGGGGCATGCAGGAGGCAGCCGATCTTTGATTCTCACCACTGATGTTTCTATCTCTCTCTTCTTTCTCCCTTCCTCTCTGAAATCAATAAAAATACATATTTAAAGAACTAAATAAATAAAAAATAAAATTCCGAAGGAGGCTAATTTTTAGTAAAACTATAAACGGCACATACTCCATATATAGGTAAAACATTCAAGTTGGATGTTAATTACAACTTTCCTTTTTTTTAACACTTCCCAACACAGCCCAAACATATATTTGAGTGATAAACTGCTAATACGTAGTGTGATTTCATGATGTACAAAATTACTGACATAAATTAAGTTAAATATAATATAATATAAATATAATTAATATAATATAATAATGGCGGAAAGACAGAGGGGGGAATGAGAGCTTGCAAAACATCAAATCCCTCTTTTCTAAGAACAGAGAGCAGATGCTCAGTGTGCACTCACAGAAAACTCATCTGACACAGCACGTGCGTCAATCGAAGGTCAGGTCTGAAGGATTTAGTTTTTGGAAGTGGGGAGCCCTCTTGGGAATGCAGGATGTGAAGTAGCCTTAAAGCAACTAAGAATGTGAGATTTCTCAGATAGCATATGTTTTCAACATATTTAAGGACATTTTTCATCAACTCACTAGCGATATCATATTCTACAGATGAAACTATAATGTTCCAACAGAGTGATACTTTGAAAAGGCAAAAAGACAGTTAAGAGAGATTTCTCATGTGGAAAAGTATTACAGTAAAAAAAAAAACTAAAAAAAACAAACAGAGGTTTGTAGAAGAAATAAATAGGTTAGGGACTCAGGACCCTAAAAGATGTGTAAAATGGGGTCTGATGATATGTGATAAAATCGGTGGGGAGATCCAGCCAGTTTTATTAAAAGTCCATAATCTTATGACAACTAAAAACCTCAACTATTATACCAAGAATTCAGAATTTCAACCGCATAGATAGATATCTGTGCAACTAAAATAACACGAATCCCAAACACTGCTTTGCCCTTTAAAAAAAATTTTTACGTATGTTTTGTCTGGTAATATATCTCCAATAAACTAAACTCTTTTTAAAATATAATCACAAACATCTATTTTAGGAAAAATATAAATTTAAATGTTTCAAAAGATTAAATCAGTACCATTTGCCAGTTTCAACATCACAGATAGTGTTCATGATCCAGTACTTTCCACTTAAACCCAATCACACTCCTCTCTAGAAAACGTCAAAAGATTCTAATTCAAAATATCCACTCACACATGCAGTACGTCAGCTAAAACAAAAACCAAAAGCCACAGTCAAGGATGTTTGACCTCTGCAACACAGAGCGGTTTCTTTTGTTTTGGAGGAGGGAAGTGTTAGAGGTGAGGGACTGTCATGAAGACAAATTCTGAACATCCACTTAACTTTAATTTTAACTGACTAGATAAAGCACATATTTGGGATACAGGAAACAAAACTTAGTACAAAGAAAGACATTCTAACATTGTCATTATTTAATTAATTCTAACAATGAAACCTAAACAACGACCATCCCTCCAATCTTTAGAGTAAGCTAACTCTACAGTGAAAAATATGAGAGCCCGAACAGCAGACTCTGGTATGTTTAAACAATTATAATGTAAAGCATGTTCATTCTCACAAGTGAAAGGAAATGACTGCCAAAATGCTTCCTTTACAATCTCTCCAGAATAGAGCAGGTCTCTTTAATGTGAGCTTTTCCTGGCATTCCGATTGTAGCAGACATTGAACACAGACACATTAAAAGCTGACCTGGTTCTATTATCTTTTATTGAAGGCCTAGCAAAGATCAGACATGAGTCCACTGCTATTTACATTTTTTGGTGCATTAATCACTTTTATACTCAAGGGCTTTGAGAAATTCAATAGATTTTTTTTATGACAATAACCACGGGATGTAACCATAGCTGTATTGGTCTCTTTCTCAGGAAGGTCAGAAAAGCTGTAAAAACAGGAAGTCTGTGCTCTAAGGTTGAGAAATGTTTGTTTTAACAGTCCAAGGCTTTCTGGCTGAAGTTTGCAGGCAGGTATTATGGAGGACTAGAGTTTATTCTTTCCAGCCAAGGATTAATGTCTGGGGAAAAGGCCAAAAAGGTGCCAAAACAACTT
This sequence comes from Myotis nattereri, assembly GCF_964212035.1. Taxonomy (NCBI): domain Eukaryota; kingdom Metazoa; phylum Chordata; class Mammalia; order Chiroptera; family Vespertilionidae; genus Myotis; species Myotis nattereri. Next base: position 212,088,368 of record NC_138077.1, on the reverse strand, counting down.
TAAAAAGCACATTACCCTAAAATAAGACTTCTTTAAAAACCTGAACTATCAATTTTCCTTGCTACCCTTCAACACTAAATACGAGCTGATTTAAAGTGTAAAAGAAGATACAGTTTATCTTTTGTAATTTATAAAAGCTAAAGGAATACCATAGTTATCAATACTAACACAGCCACCTAGCAACAATTAACAGATTAAGAATTGATACTTGCCATTTTATACATGTTTTATACGGATTATATCATTTATCATTATACTAAACTAGAGGCCTGGTGCACAAAAATTCATGCACTCAAGAGGGTCCCTCAGCCCAGCCTGTCCCCACTCACAGTCCGGGACCCCTTGGGGGATGTCCAACTACGGCTTAGGCCCACTAACCCCAGGGAGTGAGCCTAAGCCATAGTCGGACATCCTTAGTGTTGCCGAGGAGATGGGAGACGCTCCCGTCAGCGCGGCTTGTGGCTAAGCAGAGCTCCCCCTATGGGAGCACACTGACCACCAGGGGGCAACTCCTGCATTGAGATCTGCCCCCTGGTGATCAGTGCCCGTCATAGCGACCAGTAGTTCCACCATTAGGGTCAATTTGCATATTACCCATTTGTTATGTGGGATTATTAAATAAGATTAATTATTTTAATCATATATTAGAATAACAATCATTCTTGAATGCAAATTCTTGCTAAGAGAACACACAAATCAATGCAGGTCCTGGCTGGATAGCTCAGTTGATTAGAACCTCGGCCTAATAAACCAAGGTTGCAGGTTCGATCCCCGGTCAAGGCACATACAAGAATCAGCCAATAAATGCATGAATAAGTGAAACAACAAATAGATGTGCGCCTCTCTCTCTTTCTCTCTCCCACCCTCCCACTCAAATCAATTTAAAAAACACACACACATCAATGCAGATTAAACTAAAAAAAAAAAAAAATTTATCCCCAATGAAATGGTTAGGTTCTGCTTTTAAAGATATTACTTATACGTTTTAGTTATACTAGAGTACAAAATAAATCTGTAACATATCCAACAAAGAGATTTGTTTCAAAATATCCAATTTCATAATTCTAGTCTTTAGTTAGCCTCTGTTTATATAGGCTATCAAAAGGAATGGTAGCCCTAGCTGGTTTGGCTCAATGGATCGAGCGTCAGCCTGCAGACTGCGGGGTCCCAGGTTCGATTCCAGTCGAGGGCACGTGCCCCGGCTGCAGGCTCAGTCCCTAGTAGGGAGTGTGCAGAGGGCAGCCTATCAATGATTCTCTTTCATCATTGATGTTTCTATCTATATCTTCTCCCTTCCTCTCTCTGAAATCAATAAAGATATTTAAAAAAAAAAAAAAGAATGAAAATATCACCTGTGGACTCCAATTCATATGAAATTAAAAGTTATATTATGAAAACTTTAAGGTAAGAAAAAATCCAAATGTCATAATATGTATCTTATCAATTAAAGTTCCATTTGGCTTCTAAAGGGCACTGATTGGAAAATCACATCAAGATAAAGTGCTTTAAAATATGAACATGAAGGGCTATTACCACAACAGTTTGTCATTTACCACAAGGTGTGTCAAGAAGGGAAACATGCCGAAACCGGTTTGGCTCAGTGGATAGAGCGTCGGCCTGCGGACTGAAAGGTCCCAGGTTCGATTCCGGTCAAGGGCATGTACCGGGGTTGCGGGCACATCCCCAGTAGGAGATGTGCAGGAGGCGGCTGATCGATGTTTCTCTCCCATCGATGTTTCTAACTCTCTGTCTCTCTCCCTTCTTCTCTGTAAAAAATCAATAAAATATATTAAAAAAAAAAAAGAAAAAAAAAAAAGAAGGGAAACAAATCAAAGTGATTTACTATTTGATAGTTTGTACCTACTATACCTACCTTAAACTTTTTAAATGTTTACCTCCTACAAATTTCCTACAGGGAATTGAGCTACTTTTATATGAGAGTAAAATGACATTCCCTTAAACACTCAGCATCTTCCTTATCCTTCAAAGGCACCACTCTAATAACAACTAACCCTAAAAAGGGCCCTACTGGTTTTTAGTTTAGTGTACACTGTATAATGGTGAGGTTTCTTTCCTGGGAATTGAAAAACAACAGAGCAATGGCTTCAAAATTTTGTAGAAAAACAGTATCCAACCTAAAATTCTATATCCAGCCAAAATATTAATCAAGTATAAATATAAAATAAAGACATTTAAAGATATACACAGCCTCAAAACATTCATTTCTCATGTACTATTTCTCAGGAAGTTAACTCCACAAACAAGAGAAGGAACCAAACAAAAATCTGTGAAAATGTATCTTTAAGGGGATGCCCAAAGTGATAAGGTGGCAGATCTAGACATTAAATCAAGATGAGGGGTTCCGGTCCAGGAGGGATACCACCAAGAATGATTTATAGACTCCCTAATATCATTAATTATGCTAAGAGGAGTTTTCTATAGTTCTGTTAGAATATGTGAAGCTGATTTATATAGAAAAATACAAAACTAAGCAAAGAAATAATGAGAGACGAATTTTTAACTCCTGAAAAGAAAAAAAGACCTTATCATTTTCTTTTGAAAAATTCACTGACACATACCCATTAGCATTTTATGATGTGCTTCAGTTACCTGGTAAAAAGAATTGTAAATATCAGAACTTCAAATTTAAAAAAAAGAAAAATCTAGAGAAAGAAGCAGTCAATCATTTTAAGTAAATGCAGGCACCAGAACTGAAATATCTTTTTCTTCATAGAGCAGTTGTACTATTTTGCCACCTGCTGGCAAGACTCTTAAAATTTAGCCACTATATAATAATAACCTTAAGTGCTTTTTTTAAAAAGGAAAAACATGGAAATGATCACAAGAAACATATATATATATATATATATATATATATATATATATATCCTATCTAATAATAGACAAACATGGTAATTAACCGTAACTTTGCTACCCTTCCCATTGGCTAATCAGGGCAATATGCAAACTAACTGCCAACAAAGATGGCGGTTAATGTGCATACTCGCAATGATGGGAGGCAAAAGGGGAAGGATGGAAGACAGTGATCAGAAACCCAGGCGCAGGCAAGAGCCAGGGAGCAGGGCAAAGGTCGGCCCTGGAGGCCACCTTTGCCCTGCCACCAGCGGGTGATCAGAGAAGCCTGGGGGGTGGGGCAGAGGGAAGCAGACACGACACAGACAGCGAAGGAGACTGCAGAAGCCGGATGCAGGGGCAGGGAAGCGGCCGCCCCCATCATCCCCGGCCAGTGCTTCCCTGCCCTGCACCTGGCTTCTGCGATTGGTGACTGCAGAAGCCGAGTGCGGGGGCGATCGCAGAAGCCGGGTGCGTGGGCAGGGAAGCAGCCTCCGCCAGTGCCCCGGCCGTGGCTTCCCTGCCCCGCACCCGGCTTCTGCAATCAGTGACTGCAGAAGCCGGGCGCGGGGGCGATCGCAGAAGCCGGGTGCGGGTCAGGGAAGCGTCCGCCGCCAGCGTCCCCGGCCACGGCTTCCCTGCCCCGTACCCGGCTTCTGCGATTGATGATGCCTATTTTTGCATGACACTTAACTGACTACCCTCCCTGGAAGCACAGAAGAAAAAGAAGCCCCAGAAGAAGAAGCCACCCACCTTTGGTCCAGACACCAGCGCCTGGGGCTGGCTGCAACCCAGGAGATGGACAAGCTACCGGCCAGAGGTCCCAGGCTGCAGCCACCCGGAGAAGCTACCAGACCTGTGGTCCAGGGTGCCAGCGCCTGTGGCCAGGGAAACAGGTTCCCTCTTCTCCTACTGTAGTCATTACTTCAATATTCCCCTTCTGAATTTCTCTCCTGTGCTGCAACCCAACTCCACTTTTCATCAAAAGGATACAGAGCAGAGAGAGCAGTGTTAAAAGCTTACATTTTTAAGCCGGTAAGGCTGGTACTGAAACGTATAAATGGAAAACTAGAGTCCTTAAGGTAACAAAGGCTACAAAGGACAGGGACAGCGCATGACCTATTATGTCCAGCAATCCATATGGGGACCGAAAACTTTGCAATGATGACAATTACTGAAGATATGAATCAACTAAGATAGTTGACAGGGACAATTCCTCCTTCTTTGAAAATATCTACATCAAATCTGTTTAAATAGATTTTCATCTGCATAATATAACACATTCTGACAAGACCACCACCACCACCACCAATGTGGTCAGTGTTGTGCCGTAAAATGTTTAATAACTGAGGGACAAATTTTGTGCACCAGGCTACTAGTATATATATAAAAGCCTAAGTGACTGTTACAACTAGAACCGGTCGACCAGACGCTATGACGCGCTCAATGCAGGAACTTTCCCCTGGTGGTCAGTGCACTCCCAGAGCTGACCTCCCACAGTCCCTTACCCCTGCCAGCCGGCAGGCCTGATAAGCCCTGATTGGGGGGGGGGGGGGTGCGGCAGGGGGGAGGCCCCAGCCAGCAGCTGGCAGACAGGGAAGGAAGGCCCTGGCCAGCAGCCGGGAGGCCCCAATAGGCCCTGATCGTCAGCCAGGCCTAGGGACCCTAACTGTGCATGAATTTCATGCACCGGGCTTCTAGTGATATAATAAATTCAAGCACTATAATTTTAGTATGCATAAATGAGAAAAAAGTCATCACTAAACAGCTTTTAAAAGGTAAATAGTATAAAAGCAGAAATATAAATATATTATCTAGCTTCAAAGAACTTAAATTTTTAATACTTAGCATTCTACCCATTTGTTTATTCAAAGTTATGTTCCATAATCAGCTAAATGTTTTTTAAAAAGAGAATAAGGTGGATAAAATAAAGGAAAATTGAGGATATTTCCAAATACTAGTTAGAGGCGAAATTATAAGCTTATCATTAGGTTAACCGTGGTATTTTTCAGTATCTCCCAAACCCCATGCCTTGTCTTTGTTTGAGAATACTGCTGAATTTTAATGCCATTGTTTTGTCAATAAACACTTCGCAAGTTCATTAGTAATCCTCTAAGAAGACAGAAATTAAAGCTTGGCAAGCAGTTTCTCATAAAACAAAATTTGCTCTAGTTTGTTAGAACTAAATGTGCCAAGTGGCAAATTAAGATGTGAGAACACACTTTAAAGGTTATGCTTTAAAAGTATTCAATGACTCAAATAGAGGTATCATTAGGCAGCAGCAAAACAAATACTAGGATATCTATTTCATTTGCAATCTGTTAAGTTTCAGATGGACTATTTTATGATGACCACTAAGAGCTATTAAGATAAACTTTGACCGGAGACAGATATAACACTCCCTAGATTTTCCATTAAAGAACTGGTAGGACCAGAATGGACCCAACTCCAATATTAAAAGCAACAGAAAGAGTCCAGTAATTCACAGTGAAACTGCCATTGTGCCGACAAAACTGTGTGTTTAGCATCCATGGGAATGCTGACATGTGCACTGCAAGTGATGATTGAAGAGTCAATTAAGTAGTGGGAAAGGGCTTGCAGCAAAAATTTAAACTAAAAATAATCCATTTACAGGAGAGCAGTACAGGAAAAGCTGGCTAAACTATAATCAAAGTCTGTATTTCCAGTTTCAATAGTAAACACAGTTGTTAAGAGTGGTTAACACACAAGACCATAAGTGCATGCAATTTCAAAGTAAAAAAACATCTGTTTTATCAATAGTATCCTTGTTATATCCTCTATTATTTTGCTCAGAGACAATGTGAGCGTAAGAATAAGAGCAAGTATGACGCATGAAAGAAAGATCAATTTACCTTGGGAAATATGAGCTTTTCACATAAATTCCTAAAAGTATAAATTTTAAAGCTGTTAGATTTCTAGAATTTTACAGATCTTCTTAAGAAATAACATCAGGTGATAATGCAATCTCTCCCGCTGCTGCTTTTCTGTCCCCACCAGCTGAGGCAGTGTGCCTGTTTCCACAAGGTAGAGTGGCAAATTCAGAAAATGAAGCAACTAGACAGGCCAAAGCAGAAATGTCTTTTAGTTCATGACAAAAAAAAAAATAATGGTGCCGGCCAATGAACTAGACACAGTTGAAATTTTTTTCAGTTCTGGGGATAAAACTTGTTTCATTTCACCAATGCTGCAGTGTAGTCCTGTGTATTTTTCAAGGCAATTTTGAACTGTGAGTGATGCTCTCCTCAGCTGGTGCTCCAAGAGCAGGCACACCTTTTCATCCCTAGCTCTTGAATGGCTTCCCAGTCTTCATGCAATTTTGCCAAGTGGTAAAGGGCACCAGCTCTGGAGTCATATGGCCAGGGTTGTTCCTGCTCTACAATTTACTAACAGTAATCTTGGGCAAGTCTCCATATGCTCATCTGTAAAATGTTGACTAATAATTATACCTACTACATAAGGTTTTCATGACGATGAAATGAAATTACTTGAGTAAAGCACTGAGTGCTGGGCCCACAAGAAATGCTCAATGAGCCATGGCCGATGTTTTTTAGTGGTTAGAGCATTGGCCTACACAGTGACGTTCAATTTCCTATCAAGGACATGTAACTGGGTTGCAAGTTGGATCCCTGGCCCTGGTCGGGGCCAGTGCAGGAGGCAACCATTCCAGGTGTCTCTCTCACATCTCTCTCTCTCAAAATGCAATGAAAAAAATATCCTCAGATGAGAACTAACAACAGGAAGGAAGGAAGGAAGGAAGGAAGGGAGGGAGGGAGGGAGGGAGGGAGGGAGGGAGGAAGGAAGGGAGGGAGGGAGAGAGGAGAGTGGAGTGGAGGTGGGAGGGAAGGGGAAGGGAGGAAGGGAGGGAGGGGGGGAGGAAGGAAAGGAAGGAAGGAAGGAAGGAAGGAAGGAAGGAAGGAAGGAAGGAAGGAAGGAAGGAAGGAAGAAAGAAAGAAAGAAAGAAAGAAAGAAAGAAAGAAAGAAAGAAAGAAAGAAAGAAAGAAAGAAAGACTCAATGAATGCTAGGTATTAGCATTGTGATCATGAGTTCCATCACGGACTCTCTAAGAACCTGATTAAAGCAATCAGCCTGGGCCTAAACTGCCCCATCAGCAAGGTTCCCAATTCATTATTTGTTTACAAAGCACATCACTCTATAAAAGTGGGGGGAGGGGAGGCAGGAAGATCAGTATTTTGTTTTTCATCCTTGTTACCAGCCACTGCTGCATTATTTATATGAAGGGAAGAGGAGTGTATCTGGACAGATGCTCAACTGGCTCCTGCAAGCAGAGCATCTATCACAACAGGCAATGCCCATCTCAGCAGCAAACTCCTTCCCTCCCCCAGTCATGCCCCTGGACTAAGAGTGCAATGGAGACACACAGAGGCCACACAATGTCAAAGTGCTATTGTCTAAGCATTCTGGCCATAGATTTTGATGAAATGAAATGATCCATCACTAAATTATTCTTTTTATTCCCAAATTATGCCCTTAAGGTATTATTAAATATCCAAAGAGACCCAAGGTGTATTAGAAACCAAAGGAGAAGGGGAGGGGTAGGGGGGAGGGAGGACAGATACATTTCCAATAGGCATTCTACTATATATTTACCAAAGCAGAATTAATGAAATTATTGAAATAATACCAATTAACATAATACAGAGAGAAGAACAAATGACAGATACATGCCATCTGCTTAATTCAAGTTAGAGGGAAGATATGTCAAACAAAGAAAGGGTTCTATAAGGTCACAAGTACTGTATTCAAATAATTTTCCTCATTTCTATTTTCTCTGGACTAGTAAATGTAGGACTAACCACAGTTAATGGATTAAAAACTCACATTTTTCAAAACACTTAAATGACTAATTTAAATGATTACCATTGGGGAGCGGGGACATTTAATTGGCCAAGGAATAAGAGTTTGGGTTTTTTTTAAACAGATCATTGTGTTTCTAGTAAGCAATTTCCACCTCTACACATATTTTCATATAGAGATGCTGCTCTTTATTTACGTACAGTGCTAGGTACATAGTAAGTTTTAAGAAGTAAACACTTAGGGAATGATCAGTTGGTTGAAGATAACCCAGACTTGCCTGAGGCATGGAAAGTACAGGGTGAAACAGGGGGAGAGAAACTAGGAATTGGTGATTTAAGCATGAAAAAGCACTTTTCTTTCTGGTTAATAGCTTGCAGGGACTGGGAAGAAGGGGCTGAATTTGAAAATGTCCAAAAAATCTTTCTCTAAGAGCAGACTATTATTAATCTAATTCTTTAAAACAAACAAAAAATAAATTAGTAATCTTGGTCAAAGTCCATTCTACATACAAGCATCCTATATAATAAAAGCCCAGTGACCGAAATGGCAAAGCAACCAGAACGTACATGCCCCAGCCGGCCCTGCCCACCAGCGGGGACCCTACCCCGATCCGTGGCCCCCATCAGGGCAGGCTGGCTGGCCCCTACCCATGCTCCAGGCCTCTATCCTATATAATAAAAGGGTAATATGCAAATTGACCCTAACAGCAAAACGACCAGAACGACCACTCAACCAGTCACTATGAGGTGCACTGACCACCTCTAGGTCCCTTTTCTCAGCCAGCAGGCTCCAATAGCCCAATGGTGAATGGGGAACCGGGGGTGGGTGGCAGGGGACACAGGTGGCACAAAGCCAAGGCCCCTGCCCCGCCAGTCACCCCACACACAGAGGGTGACCCGCGGCAGGACAGGTAAGCGGGCGGGAACAGCCGACCTCTCAGACCCTTCCCCTGGCCGTCAGGCTCCAATCACCCAATGGCGAACGGAGAACCGGGGGTGGGTGGTGGGGCTGGCTGTGGGCAGCCAGGAAAGATGGCCTGATCACAGGCCAGGCCTAGGGACCGTACCCTGTGCAGGAATTTCGTGCACCGGGCTTCTATTGTTAGATAAACAAATTCAGGTTTATGCAGGTTTCTACATGTTTAAAGCTTTTACATTTAGACCATCCCTTTCAGATGGCTGTTAGAGTGCCTCCACACTGAGTTAATCCTACTCTTAATCCCAACTCTCTACTCCCCACATCATTTACTGCTGCAATTCTCACAGATTTAAAATTATTTTCTTATATATTGGTCTCCATTGTTACATGGAGCAATTTCAAGGCAGGAAACATGTTAGATATTTTTGTATTTCCAATTTTCCTAAATAATTTATTCACTCATTAAGGGGAACTTACTGAGCCTGCCATGTGCCAGATGCTTTATTCATTCAACAAAAAATGTATTAAACAGGCAATGTTCTGAAGAATTTGGAACACGTCTGTGAACAAAGTAGAAAGTCAGTCCTGGCCTCGTAGATCTTATGTTCTGCAGGGGGAAACAAACAATCACCAATAGATATAATACATATTAACAGCATACAGCATATCCCAAAGCAGTAAATGCTAAGACAAAGTAGAGCAAGAAAAGGATGATTAAGAGTGTGTGAGGGAAAATACAACTAAAAGACGGAACGGACATCACCCAGAACCACAGGAACGCTGGCTGAGTGGAAGTCCTACAACTAGGAGGAAAGAGAAACACATACCAAGACTCAGAGGAGGCGCAGTGCTGAAGTCAAATACTAAGGTGCGGAGTGCATGCAGAGCGGGCTGGTGGCTGAGGGCGCGGTTGGCATTTTCAATCGGGAGGGAGTCGCACACTCTGAGCTCCAGATCCGAGCGAGTCTTTAGGGACCCAGACTCAAACGGGAGAAGCGGGACTGTCTGGCTTCGGTCGGAACTCGAAGCAGCTTTCTCTCCGAGGTTTGCAGCGGTTGCTGGGACTCAGAGAGGCAGAGCTCCCTCCAGCCCACCCTGTTGATCCCGTGCGACCCGCCCCGCCCAAGCCCTGCACAGAGGCATTTGCCGGATAGCCTCAGGCAAAGGCTAGATTAGCACCTCCCTAGAGGACAGAAGTTCTCTCACTGCAGACACAGCTGATTCTCACAGCCAGTTGGCCTGGAGGTCAAATCCCCGCCAGTATTACCTACAACAATCTAGGCTTAACTACAACAAGACTGCGCATAAAGATCACTAGGGGTTGCACCAAGAAAGCATAAAAAATGCGGAGACAAAGAAACAGGACGCAGATGTCAGAAATGGAAGATATAGAGCTCAAAACCACACTTTTAAGGTCTTTCAATAATTTTCTAAAAACTGCCGATAAATGTAGTGAGATCCTCAAGAAATCTAATGAGACCCTCGATGTTGTGATAAAGAACCAACTAGAAATTAAGCATACACTGACTGAAATAAAGAATATTATACAGACTCCCGACAGCAGACCAGAGGAGTGCAAGAATCAAGTCAAAGAATTGAAATGTGAAGAAGCAAAAAACACCCAACCGGAAAAGCAAAATGAAAAAAGAATCCGAAAATACGAAGATAGTGTAAGGAGCCTCTGGGACAGCTTCAAGCGTACCAACATCAGAATTATAGGGGTACCAGAAGATGAGAGAGAGCAAGATATTGAAAACCTATTTGAAGAAATAATGACAGAAAACTTCCCCCACCTGGTGAAAGAAATAGACTTAACAGGTCTAAGAAGTGCAGAGAACCCCAAACAAAAGGAATCCAAAGAGGAACACACCAAGACACATCATAATTAAAATGCCAAGAGCAAAAGACAAAGAGAGAATCTTAAAAGCAGCAAGAGAAAGAAACTCAGTTACCTACAAGGGAATACCCATACGACTGTCAGCTGATTTCTCAACAGAAACTTTGCAGGCCAGAAGGGAGTGGCAAGAAATATTCAAAGTGATGAATGCCAAGAACCTACAACCAAGATTACTTTATCCAGCAAAGCTATCATTCAGAATGGAAGGTCAGATAAAGAGCTTCACAGATAAGGAAAAGCTAAAGGAGTTCATCACCACCAAACCAGTATTATATGAAATGCTGAAAGGGATCCTTTAAGAAGAGGAAGAGGAAGAAAAAGGTAAAGATACAAATTATGAACAACAAATACACATCTATCAACAAGTGAATCTAAGAATCAAGTGAATAAATAATCTGATGAACAGAATGAACTGATGATTATAATAGAATCAGGGACATAGGAAAGGAATGGACTGACTATTCTTGGGGGGGGGGGGGGAAGGGGTGTAGGAGATGCGGGAAGAGACTGGACAAAAATCGTGCACCTATGGATGAGGACAGTGGGTGGGGAGTGAGGGCAGAAGGTGGGGCGGGAACTGGGAGGAGGGGAGTTATGGGGGGAAAAAAGAGGAACAACTGTAATAATCTGAACAATAAAGATTTAATTAAAAAAAAAAAAGAGTGTGTGAGGGAAGCCTTGGTGGTTAGGGTGTCAGCCCACACACCAAAGGGTCGTGAGTTCTCTTCCCAGTCAAGGGCACATACTTGGGTTGCAGGTTTGATCCCCAGCCGATAGGGACACATGCAGGAGGCAACCAATTGATTTGTCTCTCTCACATAGATGTTTTTTTTCTCTCTCTCCCTTCCACTCTCTCTAAAAATTTATGGGGCAAAAATATCCTCAGGTAAGGAATAAAAAAAATTTTTTTAAGAGTGTGCAAGGGGCAAAGCACCAGCTGCAATACTGACATGGGTGGTCAAAGTAGGACTCATTGAGAAAACACACTTTAGCAAACCCTAAGGAGATGAGGAGGTTAGCCAAGAGGGTAAAGTGGATCTCTGGAGAAAGGCATTCCAAGCAGAGGGAATCACCAGGGCACAGGCTGGAGCTCTGTAGCCTTTCAGGAAACAGCAAAAAGGCCAGAGGGGCAGAAATAGAATTTGGGAGTAGTAGGAAAAGACGTACTAATAAAAAAGTCAAAGGTCAAAGACGGCCTCAGAGACCATTTATAGGGATATTCTTATAATTGTGTAATTCCAAGAGTAGACAAGAAGCACACATCCCAGCTGGCATGGCTCAGTGGTTGAGCGTCAACCTATGAACCAGGAAGTCACAGCTCGATTCCCAGCCAGGACACATGCTCAGGTAGCGGGCTTGATCCCCAGTGTAGGGTATGCAGGAGGCAGCAGATCAATGATTCTCTCTCATCACTGATGTTTCTCTCTCTCTTTCCCTCTCCCTTCCTCTCTGAAATCAATAAAAATATATATATATATTTTTTAAAAAAACAACACACGTCCCAAAATATGTATATTTGTACATGAAGTATACCCAGGCTACTAAAATTTAAAAACAAGAGTTTTAGTGTTTTTGGTTCTGGAAGTGAGAGGCGCCGAGTTTGAGTTACCTGTGTGGTGGTCAGCATGATGCCCCAGGCCAGTGATGGCGAACCTATGGCACACGTGTCAGAGGTGACACGCGAACTCATTTTTTTGGTTAAATGGCATTTAAATATATAAAATAAATATCAAAAATATACATCTTTGTTCTACTATGGTTGCAAATATCAAAAAATTTCTATATGTGACACGGCACCAGAGTTAAGTTAGGGTTTTTCAAAATGCTGACACGCCGAGCTCAAAAGGTTCGCCATCACTGCCCCAGGCCAAGGGGGAAGACCCAGAGGCAGAAGTTCGGTTATTTCCTGAACCGAAATGCTTCCAGAAAGGCAGCCCTGCAGATCGAGTGCTACCACATCCAACATGCCTGGGACCATACCAAATCCATGTGGCAGAACCTGGTGGAGATGGGGTTGGCTATGGACCCCAACAAGGCAGTGCCCTTCTGTAAGAGAAAGATCAAGGCCAGGGAGGTGAACATATGGGAGAGGCCTCAGGAGCTTGTGCAGAAGCCCTATGTGCTAAATGACCTGGAGGCAGAAGCCAGTCTCCCAGAAAAAAAAGGAAATACACTGTCTCGGGACCTCATAGCCTGGGTACGCTACATGGTGAAGAACCACAAGGAGGAATATAAGGTCATGGCCCAGGATTAGAAGAATTACTATCAAGATACCCCGAAACAAATTCAGAATAAGATCAATGTCTATAGGTGTTTTTACCCAGCAGAGTGGCAAGTCTTCGTTCATTCTTTGCAGAAGAATAAGATGGAGGTTGAGTGACTGGTTTACACCTGCCCCAGGTTGAAGCCTCCTCCTGGACCAGAGAGACTGGAGTCAGGTTTAAGGCAAGGAGGGGCATGTGGCTACAGATGAGGCTGGCCAAACCCCATTCTGGGGGCCAAGGCTGCCTGATTTGGGTGACATGCTAAAGTGATGACTGCTCCATCGCAGGATCACAGACAGGGTGTGGGATGGACACTGGGCATTTTCTTAGTTTGATACTTTATCCTCAGCTATTAATAATACAAAAATTCTTCTGTTCCTAAGGTTTCTCCTACAAGCACCTAAAATGTCTCTTCTCTGCTCTTGAAAAGAAGGGCTCAGTGTTTTTACATACACCATTTCACATTTTAAAAAAAGGAGCTCCAGTGTTTCTCCTGCACCCAGTGGATCATCCTGCGCATGCACTCTCGGAGAAGAAGCACCCCTCTCTGAAGACCACTGCTCTATGCAGTCATCGCTTAGGTTAACACTGTATTCTCCTAACAGTGGGGAGCCGTGCAGAGGGTCTGCTTTCCTAAGCCCGTCAACACAGCCTGAGACTTCGCTGCAGGACTTACAGAAGGTCCCAGGATGTGAGAGGACTGGCCTGGAAGGGTCCCCCTACCCACCTACCGAAGAGAGTCTTAAAACCTCTTCGCTGGAATAGAAGAGAGGCACCTAACCTGAGCCAATGGTATTTGGCAACTTGGTCCCACACTTGCCTTCTTTCTGCTAGAAGAGCTGCTGACCTCTTCTGGGAATTTTAATTACATTCTGGCAAATACATTGTCCTTTCTGACTGCTTAAACAGTCAGAAATGGGTCTCTAGGTGCCACTTACTAGTAATATCAAAACTAAAAACTAAATCATCTTATTAATGCAGAAACCTCATTTCTGTCTTAATAGCATGACATGGAGCTGGATAGTCATGGCTAAATAATCATTAACAGCTCTATTTCTCACATGGAGTAATTTACTTGTATCAATACATTTTTATAAATGTACTAGAGGCCCGGTGCACAAAATCAGTGAACTGGGGCAGGGAGGGGGGAGGGTGGGAGGGGAGAGAATCACTCAGTGTGGCCTGTGCTCTCTCACAGTCTGGGACCCCCTCGGGGGAGGTCCGCCTGTCCGCTTAGGCCCATTCCCCACGGGAGCAGACCTAAGCTGGCAGGCGGACATCCCTTGCTCCTTACTGCTCATCTGCTCACTGCTCTTTATTGCTCTGCTCGCTGCTCCTTAGCGCTGCCACGGATGTGGGAGAGGCTCCCACCACCACCGCTGTGCTTGCCAGCTGTGAGCCCAGCTTCTGGTTGAGCAGCGCTCCCCCTGTGAAAGTGCACTGACCACCAGTGGGCAGCTCCGGCGTTGAGTGTCTGTCCCTTGGTGGTCAGCGTGCACCACAGTGACTGGTCGTTCCGCCATAACCATCACTTAGGCTTTTATTATATAGATTGTTTTAAGTTTATTTCTGTTGTATTCATTTTTAGTTACCTTCTACTTATGGCTTTTTTATTTTAGTGGTGATATAAGGTTTCATTTTAAAGCAAGTATGTTTCAGTGCAAAAAGTTAAGACTTTTAACACATTGTTTGAGGGTAGTTTTTATCGCGGGCTAACACGTGGCGCGGGCCATTTTTGCTAATTTTTTGTGCAAATGGCAACGTTCAGTAAAATTACGATAACTTTAGTTTACGTATTTATACGTTACCCACATTCTTCCGCTAGTCTATAAAAAACGTATTAATACGTGTCCCGCGCTCTACTACACTGGTAGAACGTATAAATATGTAAAACATGTAAACATGTTTCCCGCATACAATGTGTTAAAATACTAAACGACAGTGCCTGTGGTATGTATACAACTAGCAAAAGCCATGAGGATGTACAGAGTGAATGACTGATGTTAAGAGAACAATGCTGTGATGGAAAGCTCTAAGGTGTGGAGGATTCAGTACAAGCCATCCACCTTAGTTCCTGTCTATACCCCTAGCCACTGAGCCTGGCACGAAGTACTCCACAGTTGAATAAATGGAAGTGGTGAAGCCAGAATTTGAGCCTGTGTGTCTCTGGCTCAAGTGCACTCCTAGCCTTTCTTGGCTGCCAAGAGCTGTGAAGTGTTTTTAAAATTTAGAAAGTTCCTCAGGTGACTCTACTGTGTCACCAGGAGTACACACACCTATACTGGAAGCACTGCCTTCCTAATTGCACAAGCAATCACAGTCCAGAGTGGCCAGTGTTATGCTGGGCAAGTACAGTCCTGTAAGCTAGTCTGAAGACCACTGGAACAATTAACTGAGACTTGAAAGAATGAAAATCAATTAGCTAAGTGTATATTCTAGGAAGAGGGGACTGGGGTGCAAAGGCCCAGAGATAAGGGAATGCAGGATACATTTAAAAATTCACATTCTTCCTAGCTCTCCCACTTATGGTGATCAACTGTCCTTATTTTCCAGGACTGAAATGGTTCCCAGGACACAGGAATTTCCATTTTAAAACCAAGAAAGCCCCAGGGACACACTGGTCACCCTGCCACTCCACTCCTGCTGGTGGGGAACCGTATTTACTCACCGGGTGGACGATCACTCTGCTTTAAAATGGCACCTGTTTTTGTAAGCTAGGATTCCTAAGACATGACACAATAAGGCCCCTATCATCCTGCATCCTCCCTTCTTCCCACATGTGTGCTGCAAGCACCATCAAAAGGCTTTAAGCAAAGCAGAGAGAACTGGACTTAACTTTATAAGGTCACCTTTGCTATTAAGTGTGGACAACAGACTGGAGGAGAGCAACTAAGGTGGTTTTGAATCTAACGCAACATTTCCTTCCGTAACTGATTCCGGGAGCCTGTTATCGGCTGCATGTAGCACTGAGGATGATAAGATCAAGAGAGATTGAGGAAGCAGATCGATAGGACTAGGTGATGATGAAAGGGAGGGAGGGAAGAGAGGGTAAATCAGGAAAAGAAGAAAAAAATGACTACTTTTTAGCGGAATTATAAAAACACTGGCTCAATATGTTCCAAAAGTTCACTGTGGATTCATGATTAAACATTCACATTTCCACACTGTGAGAGTAAACAAGTAATCTTTTCTGCCAAAGAGCGGAGTTTAGGCAGCCACCATTTTGGCTCCAGTGACTCGGCAGCTCACCTGGAGGCTGCCATTTGGAAACAGCAAAGGTCAACCCCTTCCTTTAAATTAGCCAATCGTGCAAGAGTGTGAGCCTAAGTTCTGTGACCAATCAAGAGTGAAAGACAAAAACAATAAGTTACAGAGAAGAAAATATAAGTTCCAAACTTATAGATATTGGTCATCAAAACATTTTATGAACTTGGCCCCAAAGGTAAAGGAAGTAAAGGTAAAAATAAGTGAATGAGACTATATCAAACCAAAAAGCTTCTGCACAGCAACAGAAACGGACAACAAAACAAAGAGGCAACCAATCATATGGGAGATGATATTTGAGAACAGTAGCTCCAACAAAGGCTTAATTTCCAAAATATGTAAAGAACTCATAAAACTCAACATCAAACAAACAACCCAATCCAACAGTGGGCAGAGGACCTGAAAATACACCTCTCCCAAGAATACATACAACCAGCGAATAGATATATAAAAAGATGTCCGGCCTCACTAGAAATTAGGGAAATGCAAATACAAACGACAATGAGATACAACCTCACACCTGTTGGAGTGGCCATTATCAACAAGATTAGCAATAACAAGTGTTGGAGAGGATGTGGAAAAAAAGAGACCCTTCATTCACTCCTGGCGGGAATGTGGATGGTACAACCACTATGGAAAGCAGTCTGGTGATTCCTCAAAAAATTAAGAATAGAGCTACCATATCACCTAGCAATCCTTCTCCTGGGTATATACCAGAAAAACTCAAAATCATGTATTTGCAAAGATATATGCACCCCTATGTTCACTGCATCATTATTCATGGTGGCTGAGACATGGAAACAACCGAAGTGACCTGTGATAGAGGACTGGATAAAGAAGAAGTGGTACATACACAACAATGGAATAGTACTCAACCATAAGAAAGAATAACACAGTGCCATTTGCAACAACATGGATGGACCTTGAGAACATTATTCTAAGTGAAATAAGTCAGTCAGAAAAAGCTAAGAACCATATGATTTCACTCATATGTGGGATTTAAAACTGAAACTCGTGAACACAAACAGCAGTGCAGTGGTTCGTGCGTGTGCTCCCAGACCATGTGCGTGCGCGCCCTCCTGCACGGTAAAGATATTGCCTTGCTGTCTGGCTCCCGAGTATGCTTTGTGTTTCTACCAGGACCCCTGATTTTGGGGGCTCGCCTTATTTCTTATCAACATTAACAATATAAAAACTAGTTATATTTCCAGGCTATGTCACTAACCTACTAAAATCCATTAAGTGGTTGACATACATTTTCCAATGAAAAGTTGTAGAAAATAATATTGCTGAATATCTATAAAAGTTTTTTTCTTTTCTTTTTTTAAAATATATTTTATTGATTTTTTACAGAGAAGAAGGGAGAAGGAGACGGATAGAGAGTTAGAAACATCGATGAGAGAGAGACATCGATTCAGCTGCTTCCTGCACACTCCCTACTGGGGATGTGTCCGCAACCAAAGTACATGCCTTGACCAGAATGGAACCTGGGACCCTTCAGTCCACAGGCCGACGCTCTATCCACTGAGCCAAACCGGTCAGGGCTCTATAAAAGTCTTGAAAGGAATTAAAAAGCATTTTCTATTTATTTTAAATGTTGGGATCTAAGGCAAAAAAACATTTAATTGATTAAGGATGAGATATTACAGAGGCTTAAATGGGTCTTCTGGGTATTTTCAAGGGCTGTGAAGAAGTTCATTCTGATATTTGCTTTTACTTTTAAAATTTACAGCCGCTATCTTCCTTAGTGCAGGTACTACTAGCTCCACTTTCTATACCTAACCAGCCATAATCAGGGTCAGTTTTGGAAAGAAATATTTTCCTGAGACAACCAAGGAGGAACTGAAAGAGAAAGCAGAAAAGATGGACATTAAGTCTAGCCTGAGGAGGAATGAGCTGGATAAGAAAAGATGAGGGCAAGAGAGTTAGTGTGTCAAGCCCAGTATGGGTCAAAGAAAGGGAGTAGGGGGAAGCCAATTATCCCTGGCAGTTTGTTCTGAGACATAGCTGAGGACAGAGGTGACAGAAGGAGCATGACAAAAGACATCATTAGTCAATTGTGTACAGCTCAGAGGGGAAGAATGAGAGACCAACAAAGACTAAGCCCCTTACTTAAGTCTCAACAACCTTCATTTTTTGAAGTACATCCCATCCTCTGGACACTTTCCAACTTACTCCAACTGAGAACTGAGACTCGAAAAGTCCAACTGCTGCCCTTAAATGCTCCAATGGCCTCTGCTGACTCCACACCCAGCAAAGGCCCGCCACCTCTCAAATACTCACCAACACATTCCACTATCTCACCTCCTTATCTTTCTATGGTATTTTAGTCAGGTTTCTGCCTGGCTACACTCCACCCACATGGGATGATTTTAAGGCTATCATAATTTTTGGTGCAAATGCCTAAAGAAAACAAGAAGAATTCTAATTGAGAAAGGCAGTCTTCTGGATATTTATAGTGTACTAAGTTCCAAAGGACTTTTATTTTTATTTTTATTTTTTTTAATTAAATCTTTATTGTTCAGAGTATTACATTTGTTCCTCTTTCCCCCCCCCCCATAACTCCCCTCCTCCCAGTTCCCACCCCACCCTCCGCCCTCACTCCCCACCCACTGTCCTCATCCATAGGTGCACGATTTTTGTCCAGTCTCTTCCCGCATCTCCCACACCCCTTTCCCCCCCAAGAATAGTCAGTCCATTCCCTTTCTATGTCCCTGATTCTCTTATAATCAACAGTTCCTTCTGTTCATCAGATTATTTATTCACTTGATTCTTAGATTCACTTGTTGATAGATGCATATTTGTTGTTCATAATTTGTATCTTTACCTTTTTCTTCCTCTTCCTCTTCTTAAAGGATACCTTTCAGCATTTCATATAATCCTGGTTTGGTGGTGATAACTCCTTTAGCTTTTCCTTATCTGTGAAGCACTTTATCTGACCTTCCATTCTGAATGATAGCTTTGCTGGATAAAGTAATCTTGGTTGTAGGTTCTTGGTATTCATCACTTTGAATATTTCTTGCCACTCCCTTCTGGCCTGCAAAGTTTCTGTTGAGAAATCAGCTGACAGTCGTATGGGTATTCCCTTGTAGGTAACTGAGTTTCTTTCTCTTGCTGCTTTTAAGATTCTCTCTTTGTCTTTTGCTCTTGGCATTTTAATTATGATGTGTCTTGCTGTGTTCCTCTTTGGATTCCTTTTGTTTGGGGTTCTCCGCGCTTCTTGGACCTGTAAGTCCATTTCTTTCACCAGGTGGGGGAAGTTTTCTGTCATTATTTCTTCAAATAGGTTTTCAATATCTTGCTCTCTCTCATCTTCTGGCACCCCTATAATTCTGATGTTGGTACGCTTGAAGCTGTCCCAGAGGCTCCTTACACTATCCTCACATTTTTGGATTCTTTTTTCATTTTGCTTTTCCGGTTGGGTGTTTTTTGCTTCCTCGCATTTCAAATCATTGACTTGATTCTTGCGCTCCTCTGGTCTGCTGTCGGGAGTCTGTATAATATTCGTTATTTCAGTCCGTGTATGCTTAATTTCTAGGTGGTTCCCCAATATAAGATCGAGGGTCTCATTAGTTTTCTTGTAGATCTCATTAAGTTTATCGGCAGCTTCTAAACAGTTCTTGAGAGACCTTAAAAGTGTGGTTCTGAACTCTATATCTTCCATTGACAATTTTGTCCTGTTTCTTTGTCTCCGCATTTTGTTATGCTTCCTTGGTGCACCCCCTAGTGGTCTTTGTGCGCAGTCTTATAGTTAAACAATTGTTGTAGCTAATACCAGGGAGGGTTTGACCTCCAGGCCAAGTGGCTATGAGAATCAGCTGTGTCTGCAGTGAGAGAACTTCTGTCCTCTAGGGAGGTGCTAATCTAGCCTTTGCCTGAGGCTATCCGGCAAATGCCTCTGTGCAGGGCTTGGGCGGGGCGGGTCGCACAGTATCAATAGGGTGGGCCGGAGAGAGCAGTTATGGCGGCTCTCAGTCCTGTCCCCAGGGGCTCTGCCTCTCTGCGTCCCAGCACCCGCTGCAAAGCTCGGAGAGAAAGCTGCACTCGCTCTGACCGAAGCCAGACAGTCCCCCTTCTCCTGTTTGAGTCTGGGTCCCTAAAGACTCGCCCGTATCTGGAGCTCAGAGTCTTCGACTCCCTCCCGATTGAAAACGCCAACCACGCCCTCCGCCGCCAGCCTGCTCCGCGCACTCCGCACCTCAGAATTTGACTTCAGCACTGCGCCTCCTCTGAGTGTCCGTATGCGTTTCTCTTTCCTCCTAGTTGTAGGACTTCCACTCAGCCAGTGTTCCTGTGGTTCTGGGTGATGTCCCTTCCGTTTTTTGGTTTCACTTTTGAAGTAGTTGTTCAAAGCAGCACACTCCGGCGTTAACCTATGCCGCCATCTTGGTTCTCTCCAAAGGACTTTTATATATTTTAACTGACTAAATGAATTGAATGATAACAGACAAGCCCACAATTCAAATACAAATCAAAAACATTTTTGAGGTACAACTTTCTCATCTACTCCTCTTGGAAGTTGCTGAAAGGAAACAAATTCCAGATTCAGTATGGAAATCATCAATTCTTTCAAAAGGGTATTTCATACTTCCTAACTTCAGAGACATGTCACTGCCAAAAATGCAAATAGCAAGTGTTTTCACACATTTACCCATTATTTGTACACAGTAGTCTTTATTACAGTTGAACTATTTAAAACAAAAGAAAAAAACTTCCTACAATCAAAGGGAGTATTTTAAAAGATAAAGTTTAGCAAATGGAAAACTTGATAAAATTTACTCTCTCTTCTCCTTCCTTCTTAAAGGGCCAACAAGCAAGTCTTCCTCATGAATGCATAACCAGATGCACATGGATGGGGACTGTGGGCCACAGAACTGAACCACCCAGCTCACCATCAGCCACTACATACTTCATATAAACGCCCCCTGTACACTGCAGAATGTAGAATGAAATAAAACCTGGGGGAAGCAGGCATTTTGAGCTAACTGCTGCTCAGCATAGCCCAGGACAAGTAGCATCCCCTTCCTCCCCTAGCCTTCTATCTAGGTAATGACTACACTGTCATCAGGCAAGACACAAAGACGGAGATCAGTCGGTGGGTTCATGGCACGAGTAGTACTGGAAACTCTTGATTATGTGTCACAGAGGTAGTCCTTGGTCCAGGAATTTGGCTAATTTTAGATATAAGACAATGATGTATCAGATATAGATGGGTTTAGCAAACTTCACCCAAATGAACTATTTTTGGAGAGTCATGATTTCCTCTTGGAGGCAAGACCATCTACCTCCTGTCCGGATCATAACAAGATTTAGCATGAGTTTACCTTGCTATGAAACTAAATGACAAAGATGCAATAGTCAGAGACCTGGCTAATTGGGAACCTTTTCTTCAGGAAATCTTCAAAGTGCATCCTTATTTCAGTGAGAGCTCCACACAAGGGCAGAGGAAAAGATATTTCTGTTAACAGAGGCCTTGCCAAAAAGTCAACTGATAAAAGTCTCCATAAAAAAATACCTCTTTAACATGATTTAAAAACTACATTTCAAGCAATACCCTTATTAATATGAAATATTACAGGAATCCTGAATAAAACAAGGATGTACACTATTACCACTTTTATTGAACATATTTTTGGAAGTTCCAGTTAATTAAAGACAAGAAAAAGAAATGAGGTTTAAGCCCTAGCTGCTTTGGCTCAGTGGATAAAGCGTCGGCCTGTGGACTGAAGGGTCCCAAGTTCGACTCTGATCAAGAGCACATGCTTGGGTTGTGGGCTCAATCCCCAGGGGGGCATGCAGGAGGAGCCGATCAATGACTCTCTCTCATCACTGACATTTCTCTCTCTACCTCTCCCTTTCTCTCTGAAATCAATAAAAATGTATTTAAAAAGAAAGAAACGAGGTCTAAAACATGAAAAAGAGACTATTATATTTGTAGACAATCTGATTGCCTAACTGGGAATAACCTAAGAGAATAAACTGGGAAAGTATCAGAACTAATAAAATTTAATAATGTTATTAGCAACCAAGGAAAAGCAATTGTTTTTCTAATACTAAAGGATATAAACAAATAAAACTTTGTCTTATAAAAATCATTTTTTTATTTCTTATATTTATTTTATTGAGGGCTTGAATAGAGTAATATAATGTTCCTACCAGGAAAAGTCTTATGTCTTATTCCTCAAATTAATTAAAACTACTTCCATTAAAATCTCAGTAAGTTTTTATTTCATTTGTTTTTGGAGGTTGAGGTGGTTGGTATAGGAAAATGACAAAAGGACTGAGTTCTCAGGAATTCAGCCTTAGGCATCAGTAAGAGTTCTCAGACCTCTCAGACCTCTCTCTTTCTGCCCAACTTTCCTGTCACCCCTCTTGGCTTTCAATGAGCATTGCAGCCCACTGATCTGTTCCTTTTGTCCCAAACAATCACTCCTGATATAGTACTAAACATTCCTTTTTCCTTCCACTGCTCTTTCTAGCACCTCATCCTTCAATTTCCTTTGTTCCTGCCTCGTATCTATCCAGAAAATGTTCAGCCCTGAATTTGGGTTAGGAGGCATCCTGGTACAGTAATTAAGAATTCAGGCTCAGAAGTCAGCCCACCTGGTTTCAAATCCTGACTTTACTGCCTACTCACCGTGTATCTGAGACAAGATACTTAACTTTTCCAAGCCTTAGTTTCCACGTAAGTAAATAATAGTACCTAACTTAAAGTTGTAATGACAGTTAAATAAGCTAATGCATATAAGATCTTGACATAAAGCCTGACACTTAATAAGCACTAAAAATATGAGCACCTATATGAGGGCTGCTGGGCCCTGTGACAAAATCACCTCCACATGTAGCGGGGAAATGCTACTGGCATAGGTCTTCCAGTCTCAGCAGTACTCAGCGTGTGTGTGTGTGGTCAGCTCCTCTTTTCTGTTCCACAACTACTCTCTTTTGCCAGCCACTTTTAAATATGAGTATTCGTCAGAGGACCTGTCTATGGGCTCCTAGTCACACACCACACACTCACTCTTTTTTTGTCCTCCAATGTTCTCAACTCCTGTTCACATAATTGATAATTAGTAATCTCTAGACCTGACCTCCCTCCTGAGCTTCAGATCCACAATGCCCACCTCAAACTCAGCAGGTTCCACACACCGTTTCCTCTTCATGTACCTTCAGTATCAATTAGTGGCACTACCGCCCACTCAAGCAAAATAACCTTTTACTCCTGCCTCCTCACAGCCAACCATTAATAAGAATTACTGGTTCTGCATTTTAAAGATCTCTCCTTTTCTTCAGTGCCACCACCATTGCTTCAGTTCTGAAACCCATTATCTCCCCAGCTGTTTGTATTAGTTTCCTCGGGCTTCCCTAACAAAGTCTCACAAACTGAGGGGCTTAAACTATAGACATGTATTGTCTCACAGTTCTGGAGACTGAAAGTCTAAGATCAAGGTGTCCACAGGGTTGGTTCCTTCTGAGGGATGTAAAGCAAGGATCGGTTCCCACCTCTCTTTCCTCAGCTTGCTGATGGCCACCTTCTCCCTGTGCCTCTCCACAGTTTCCCCCTCTGTGTGTGTCAATCTCTGTGTCTAAATTTCCCATTGCACCAGTTATGCTGGATTAAGGCCCATCCTAATGGCCTCATCTTACTAATTACACTGCAATGACCAGAATTCCAAATAAGGTCACAAAGCTGGATTAGGTCTTCAGCATAGGAATTTGGGGGAGACACAACTGAACCTGTAGCACATATCTTCTTGCCTCTTTTTGCTCAACTGTGCCAGCCACATCTTCTCCTTGACTATGAAAGCAATCTTTCTGAAATTCAATTTCTATCTCCTTTTCATGCTTAAAACCCACATTAGCTGTTTTTCATCCAAACTGTGAATGACAATACATATATTTTCTGGGTGCTAACAATGTGCCTGGTACTGTTCTAAGTACTCCACATACAGGACACTGTTCCTATAGAATAGGCACTACTATCATCTCCATTTTATAAATGAACAAACCAAGCAACAAAGGCATTAAGTACTATCTGTTCAATAAAGCCATGTAGTCAGTCAGTCTCAGGACGAGGAATTAAACTCGGGCTCTGCACCCCAAAATAAAGAGTAGCTCACATGGAAAGTCAATTTATTAGTCAAGCCCTAACCGGTTTGGCTCAGTGGATAGAGCGTCAGCCTGAGGACTGAAGGGTCCCAGGTTCGATTCCGGTCTAGGGCATGTACCTGGGTTGCGGGCACATCCCCAGTGGGAGATGTGCAGGAGGCAGCTGATCGATGTTTCTCTCCCATCGATGTTTCTGACTCTCTATCTCTCTCCCTTCCTCTCTGTAAAAAATCAATAAAATATATTTTTAAAAAAAATATATATATATATTTTAAAAAAAAATTTATTAGTCAATTTTATTTCCCATTTTGACCCTTTACCTACCTTTCACAGACTAACCTCAGCACAATCCAATTAAAATTTTCATTAGAGCAAAGAGGAGGCTTAGAAGGTAATGCTGATCCTCACTCACACACCTATCAAATCCTGAATACCTCACAAATATCGAATCACCCAAGCATTGCCACAATAAGGAGGTGGAGAAGGAAATGGGGGTGAAAAGGCAGAGAAGGCTGAAACTGCAGAATGATAACAGAGAGTAAGAAAATCTAACAACTCAGCCAGAATATACCCTCAGGTTAGAAATAAAGAAATAAAGTGCTTTTCAGTGTCTGAGGGGGGCTTTTTACAAAGAAATTAGTAATTAGTTTGAATGGCTGTGGTTCAATGTAGAGCATACAAATATAGGGTTTTTTCCTCTAAATATAACATAAGAGCAACCCCAGAAGTTACTGAGGGAGGCTTTAAAAAGGCCGATCATAAACTGTGAAACAAAAGATATTTTAAGTGCTAAGCATATTTTTCCTTGAATATGTTTTAGGACACTATCTGACAAGGTCTTTAAAGGGTTCGCTGTTGATGAAACCATTTTCATGGCCTAATGAGTTTCAGCCCTATTAATTCAGACTGTGTTGTGTACATTGATTTTTGTCATAGTGAGGATCAACAGAAGTAACAGTTCTTCAAATTAACCAACTGCTCACAATGTGAAGTACAAAGAATGTCTACTGTGAAATATATAGTGTCCAAACACTACTTCATGCCAACAAAAGCTAACAAACAAACTGTATTTTTACACTACAGCAGAAGAAAAGTAATCCCTACCTGTACAGAAGACAGTTTGGCTCCTTCAGTATCTTAGATAAAAAACTGCAATGCTAAGAAAGAGACAACCTACTTTCCAGCTCTTAATTACCATTTTTAGACTGCACAAACCATCAGGTAGGGACAGAATACACAGAAATAAAAATCACAAGCTAAAAACGTCTTGAAGGCAGTTCTTTCCCTAAAACGAAACCTTTATACCAAACAAATCTATACAGTTTCTGTATGTTCTAACCTTTTTACAATGTGTATATTAAAGATTTTTGTTCCATAGCCTTTGGAAATTTTCCAAATTTAATGTGTCATAAAGAAAACTAACTTTAATCTGCTATATGACTAGACTCAAATTTTAAACTTACCATTAGAAATGACATTTATATCTCCTATCATATCGACATTTATTTCATTTTTTTATAATAACAAAAGCAGCCCTGGGTATGTGCATGTCCTGAAGTTGTCCGTAAGTCACCATTTCTTCCTATACCTCCTTCTTTAGGTTACTAGCTCAGGGCTTGGCAATGTATGGGCTAATGGCCAAACACAGCCGACTGCCCGCATCTGTACGGCCCACAAGGGAAAGAATGGTTTCTATATTGGTAAATGGTTTGGGTGGAAAATGAATCAAAAGAAGAATACTCCATAACACATAACAATTTTATGAAATTCAAATTTTAGTGCCCATAAAGTTTTATTGGAAACAGCCACACCCATTCACTTAAATATTAAGCTGCTTTTGTGCTACAAAGGTAAGGTTGAATAGTTGTTACAGAGACTACCAGACCCACAAAGCCCAAAATATTCACAAAGCCCTCTTTACAAAAAGCTTGTCCACTCATGTGCTAGCTATTGTCAGAGACTTACAGAACATGTTTTTAGGGGCACTGGACAGCAAAATGACCAGAAGGGGTGTAATTACTGAAAGGAAATATGTTCTGATGGGCAAATCTGGAGCTGAGAGTAAATTCCTGCTAGCATTGATCAGCTGACATCTCTGTTTATGAAATGCACCAGATCTGAAGTTGCCATAACATGCAGTACTCTCAAAGGTGTGTATCCGTATAAAAAAAGACATTTGGACAGACAATTCAAGACATTTTATCATCAGACTTAAGAACATTCTTCTCTAGAGCAAAAGGAGCTACTATCATCAAAGAGGACAAATTGGAGAACAAAACAGGTAAGTTGGAGAAATCAAAACAATGAGTTTGTGTAGATTGGGATAAACTGGAAGGAAATAGCCCAGTCGATGTGGGCCAGTGGTTGAGCATGGACCCATGAACCAAGAGGTCCCTGGTTTGATTCCTGGTCAGGGCACATACCCAGGTTGGGGGTTCAATCCCCAGTAGGCGGTGTGCAGGAGGCAGCCAATCGATGTTTTTTCTATCTCTCTATTCCTTTCCCTTCCCCTCTCTCTAAAAATCAATAAAAACTATTTTTTAAAATTGGGGGTAAATAGTAATTAAAACTTTCTCTAAAGGTAGAAGGATTGTACATAGGGACATTTTCAAAAGTGTGTGAAAAACATTGATATATATATATTGAATACAATAACTTAAATGGTATTTAAATCTTAGATTAAGGAAAATTTCTCTTATATATTTCAAAATACCACAGACTGGCAGTTTACACTTAAAAACAACAACAAAACCACTAATATTATCCATACCAAAGTAACCTTCTGTCATTTGCTAGATTTTTAAAAATTTTAATTTTACAAGTCTATTAATTGCAAGTTTGAGAATTAGACAATGTCTCTCAAATCCTTTGCAAAATAGCATGTTGGTTGCTTTCTGTACATATTATAGTTGCTTTAAAATTTTACCTTCTCTTTCTAGATACAGTATAAATGAATATTCAACCTCAAACCTTCTTCCCTCCAAAATATTCTCTGTAATAACTTCAGGTTGTTTTGGGGGTTTTTTGTTGTTTGTTTTTTCTTAAAAATAAAATTCTGGCTTACCTACATACCATACCAATTCTTATAAAATTTTAAAGCACACAATTTCAGGTGAAAGCCCTGATGTGCGATATATATTTTGTACACGAGTAGATACTTTGTATTATACTCTGTGGTTAGGGTGGAAAAGAGATGGTACTAAAACACAGATAGTACTCACAGCCAATAATCAAAGCTAATAAACAATACTCATGCCTGTTTCCTAACTGCGCTTCAGTTTTAACATTACTAAGAAATGTGGGGAACACTATCATATATATATATGTGTGTGTGTGTGTGTATATATATATATATATATATATGCGCCTAATACCAAAGTGTCCCCTTGGGAGTTCAACAGGGAGACCGGGAGTTTGATTGCTCGCTATGACTTGCACTGACCACCAGGGGAAGCAAAGGCAGGAGCAAAGGCAGGCCCAAGCTGGCAGCTGGCAGCTGGGGAAGGGAGGCACTGGCCAACAGCCGGAAGGCCCCAATCCACCCTGATCGCCAGCCAGGACTAGGGACTCTACCTGTGCACAAATTTCATGTACCAGGCCTCTAATCCTATCTAATAAAGAGGGAATATGCAATTTGACCATCACACTGTCACAAAGATGGCGGCACCCAGTCCCCTCAGCCCCGCCGGAGTCCCCCAGGCCTTTCAGCCCCGCCAGGGTTGGGGGGAGGGGGTGGCAGGTGCACGGTGCAGCTGGGCCCCCCCTCAGCCCCCCAGCCACCCAGGGCTGGCTCGAGGTGCAGACAAGCCTTGGATGGCAGCTGCCCAAGGCTCCAGTAACCAGGGCTGGCCGAGGCTTGCGCTGTCAGCAGTGGTGGCAGCAGAGGTGTGATGGGGGCGTCGCCTTCCCCTGACCGCTGGGTCGCATCCTGCACCTGAGGGCTCCCGAACTGTGAGAGGGGGCAGGCCGGGCTGAGGGATTCCCCCCTCTTCCAGTGCATGAATTTTCATGCACTGGGCCTCTAGTTAAAAATAAGTCCTAATCTGTTTCTGAACAAAGAAAAAATACATCAAAGTAATTAATTTAGCCCTGGCCAGCTTGGCTCAGTGGATAAAGCATCAGCCTGTGGACTGAAGGGTCCCAGGTTCGATTCTGGCCAAGGGCACATGCCTGGGTTGCAGGCACAATCCCCAGTAGGGGGCATTCTGGAGGCAGCTGATCAATGATTCTCTCTCATCATTGATGTTTCTATCTCTTTCTCCTCCCTACCTCTCTGAAACCAATAAAGAAATACATATTTTTTAAAAATAATTAATTTACACAACCTGAGATTGATAGCAATATGGAGATAAATCACTAGACAAAACCAAAGAAGCTACTTTGGTTGGTATCTATAAAGCAATGTACAGACACGTATATACACACACATACACACACACACACACTAAAAACAGGATCCCCATAATAGTCTGTTGCTTAATTTTGCACTATTTGCACTTACATAAGGCCTTCCTCCAGGAATTTCAGAGTACTTTAACAAACACATTCATTTGAATTATTCTAGATTCAATAAAAATAAAAACCTTTAAGAAGTACACTTTAGCTCTAGATGGTCTGGCTCAGTGGCTAGAGCATAGGCCCATGGACTGAAGGGTCCTGAGTGGGTTCAACTCCACTCAAGGACACATACCTCAGTTGCAGGCTCCATCCCAGACCTGGAGCCCCTGGTCGGGGTACGTGAGGGAGGCAACCAATCAATGTGTCTCTCTAGCATTGATATCTCTCTCTCTCCCCCCCTCCCTTCCTCTCTCTCTAAAAATCAATGGGGGGGGGGGGGAATCTTCTTGGTGGGGATTAAAAAAAGAAAGAAAAAGAAAAGTACACATTATGTTATTCTGATAGGTCAAAATTAAAATGAAATGTTCATAACCCCAAATGTCCATCTGTCACACAACAGTAGACATGCCCATTTTCACAATGTAAGAACACCAGGAAACACAACCACGAGAATTGTTTCCTAAATTTAAAATTTCATACCAACAATTCTAAGAGGTTTATTAGTTTGTCCTTTGTAATCCCCAGTATGTGCTTTTAAAGGAGAAAAAATTAAAGGACCCCAAAGCTCCTTACACTTCAAAACAGTTCTTTCCAAAACACATTTAATGATTTATGTGTAAATTGAGTCATAAACATACAGATTAGATTTCCCTGAAAATACAAAGCTCAAAAATAAGAAAAAGATTGGCATAATATGAATACACACATTTGAAAAGTTCTACACATACAGATATTCACCAAGCAAGCATGTGGTTTCAACCTTTCCATTTTTAAAGAGATGTTTAAAAATGTGCCATGCCTTTTGTCCAACATCTCATCAAGGCAGCAGTGGTGGCAGCAGCTTTTCAAGTTTTGCTCTGCTGCCCAGGGACGACAAGAAAAAGAAAGATGCCAGAAAGTCGGCCAAGAGAGACAGAGGCCGCCAGTGACAAATCTGAGGGCAAGGCCAAAAAATAAAAAGACGTGGTTCAAAGGCAGAGTGCTGGACAAGCTCAATAAGCTAGTTTTGTTTGACAAAGCAACCTATGGCAAACTCAGTAAGGACATTCCCAACCATCAATGTATAACCCAGCTGCTGTCTCTGAGAGACTGAAGACCCCCACCCAGTTCCTGGGCCAGGGCAGCCCTTCAGAAACTCCCTCGTAAAGCACTTATTAAACTAGTTCAAAGCACAGAGCTCAAGTAATTTACACCAGAAACACCAAAGGTGGTGATGCCCCAGCTGTAGATGAAGATGCATGAACAACAGATCCCACCAGTTGTACATTTTGAAAAATAATATTTTATTAAATAAAGAAATTTTTAAGTGTCAAAGTCCAACTCCCATTTGTCTGAATTCTCTAGTAAGGGTACATTTACTTCAGACCCCAAAACATCTGAACACACAAGACATACCATTCCTTTTTCTTAATGTTCCACAAATGCTTGAAAAGCAAACTCTATTCAACTTAGTTGAATCAATTAAAATATTTCAGATTTTCTAAGCCAATGTTTTAAACTAAGTATGAATATTCCCTAGGGCCAATAATTATGATGTATATCTAAGTAGCCTTTCTAAGCCAAACCAAAGCACTTCTTCCCAAACTCACATTCTACCAAACTGGGACACTCACTGTGAAGTGGGGAGAGTTCAGAACACATGAATTATTCTTCCAAAGCAAAACTTAAATGCCAGAAGCATGAACATACTGAGTTATGCTGCCCTCTAGAGTCACCTTCTGATATTCATTTTAGCTTGAAGTAATTAAATTCTAATCATAAGACCCTTCTAATTAAGCAAGCTTTCAGCATTCTAATATTGTAGACAAACATTTTTTTAATGGCTTGGTAGTTGTTATTGAAATCTGTAACATTTCAAATACCTACCATTATGAAAGGTTAACCGTAATTCCCAAAAGTACCCAAAAGAGAATTTTATAATTTGCTTTTTTTTTAAGTTTTAAATAATGCAAACTGCATAGATCTCTAAAACAAAGGTGACTTATAGCATATAATAATTAACCCACGTGGCCAGAGTTCTCTCTAGCAAAACCCCAAGTTCATACATTTAATAGTACAAATATTGGCCCCATATCGCCAGGGCTTCCCAGAGCTACACCTCAGCCTGCATCTGTCCCCTCAGGTACTAGCCAGGCAGCCAGAACCCTAAAGGGATCTTAAGGAGCTAATGAGAAGCCATGGAAACCAAGACCTGTAGAAGGTGCAAAGCACAAACACCAGTACCCACTTTTCCTAAGCATGCACTCAAAGTAAACTAAAACCACCCCACTAACCTCATACCTACAGGCACCTGTACCACACCAAAACTGGCGATTTTCTATTACTCTTACCTTTAAGAACTTCTTAAAAGACATGTTTTACCATGCATCACAGGTAATGTAGCTTGCTTGCCTCAGCTGTTACAGTAAGTGACCAGGGTTTTTTCTCTTATTAATTCACAATGAGACTATAAATAATGAACTCTGGTCAAACTTTGTTTGGGGGGGGGGGGGATTTATATCTCTTCAACACCAAGAAAGCACATGTCTCCAAAAAGAAACCAAAACTAAGATTCAATGTTCCACAGCAAAATAGCTTTTTTTTCTTTAAAGCAATCTAATAAAAGTGATGTTGGGGCACCAATTCATTAAATAAAAATAGCAGCATTTTGGGGGGCATAAAAGTGAAAATAAAATTTCTACAGGCTCTAGGTCAGGGACTAGAAAACTAGGGCCCATGGGTTAAAAGCATGCAGCCTGTTTTTGTAAATAAAAGTCTTCTTGAAACAGCCAATTCCATTCATTTACATATTGCCTATGGTCGGCTGCTTTCTCCTACAAGAGCAGAGCAGAGCAGGTATAACAGAGACCACATGGCCTGCAGGGGCTAAAATATTTACTATCTGCCCTTTACAGAAAAAGTCTGCCAAAAAGATTCCTCAGCCTTCTCCAGACAGAGATTTAGAAGCATGTCACGGGCACAAGTGAGGGAAGAAGACTGGTTTGAAGAGACAAAAGGGGATTACAGATGCTCAAATTAAGAAAATAAAATTATGGGAACACATGGGAAGGAAGAACTGACAGATGCAGCTGATTCATCCCATGTAATGGTTTGAGATAGTTATGACTATGACTTATGATTATAACCAGGTCCCAGAATGAATTTAAGGTAAATATTAAGAACTTAAGTTAGTGGACCATCAAAAATACAGATGTTTCCAGCCCTGGCCACTGTGGTGCAGTTGATTAGAGGGTTGTCCCATGCACTGGAAGGTGGTGCGATTCCTGGTCAGGGTACATGCCTGGGCTGCAGTTTCAACCCCAGTCAGGGGACATACAGGAGTCAACAGATTGATGAATTTTTCTCACATTGATGTATTTTTCACATTGATATTTCTCTCTCACATTGATGTTTCTCTCTCTCTCTCTCCCTCCTTCCCCTCCCCCTCCCTCTCTAAAAGCAATATATAACCACTCCTACCCTTAGAGATATGGCAGAGTACCCAAGGAAGAGTTCCTCCAATCCTGCAGCTGAAAGCCAGACCTTATTGGAGAGGGCTCCTATCTAGCACAACTTCTATAAAGCCACCCTGTGGAATTGTTAGGGGCAGAAATAGAATACTGGGGATTAGCCATGGTTATGGGAAATACTAATCATGCTCTGTTAACAATGGTTGCCTTGTGTTGGTTAAAGAAAGGACATTCTAATCTGGCTGGGAGTTGTACGCCCCAGGACCTGGGAATCAACCTTGCACCTGGGAGTCAACCTTGGAATGTGGTCCTTTCTCATTCAAAAACTGCCTATTATCATTGCCCAAACAATGGAGTCCCACCCCAGCCCACATTACCTGCTTCCCCATGTAGTCTCTGTCCTACCCTATATAAACAGTGGGCTTATGGGGGGCTGCAGAGCAGATTTTTGTGGATGACCTGCTGCTCTCCCATACTGCCAGCTATCTATATACAGACAGTCCTCCAGACACGCAGGACTCGCCTTGCCATCTCCCATCCTATCTAATAATAGACAAAGATTGAAATTAACCATACCTCTGATACGCCTCCCATTGGCTAATCAGCGAGATATGCAAATTAACCACCAACAAAGATGGCGGCTAATTTGCATACTGCGGGCAGATCCTGCTGCGCTGACCAAGGAGAGATCCGCGCCTGCTGTGTCTTGGGCCAGGTGGGTGGGGAGGGCAGGGCGAGCGGCAGCGTGATCCGTGAGAGGGCACAGGTTGGGCTGAGGGACCCCCCTTCCCTGCCAGTGCACAATTTTTTGTGCACGGGCCTTCTAGTTTATTTATATAAAAAAAAAGTTCCGTCATTTCAACATATGTACATATGTGCTTTATGTTTTTATTATTTATTTACCACAAGTAAAGGTCAGGAATTAGTCTTTCTTTTTAAAATTTTTTTACTGTTTCACTTCATTACTGCTGTGTCTGTGCTCCATGTGAGTTAACGTAGGTGCTTATGTAGGTGGGTTCCCACTTACGGCGAAAAGAGCGTTACGTTATGTCGTGCCGTAGGACCGGATCTCTAACGTAACCCAACGTAACCCAAGGGCCTACTGCATATAAAACCCTAATATGCAAATAGACTGAATGGCAGAACAACCAAACAACCAGTCACTATGATGTGCGCTGACCACCAGGGGGCACAGGCAGCAGGTGGCAGAGCACAGAACATGGCAGAATGGTAGAGTGGTGGCGCCAGACCAAGGCGGGGCACTGGTCACTGTCATTGAGGCGAGCCTCTTGGGGTTACTGAAAATTCTTTGCTCCTGCACGCTGCAGTCCCACCCGGCACTCACACCTACTGCTGGCACCAGCCCCGCTCACACCTGCTGCCAGCGCCAGAGCCGCCACTTGCACCTGCTGCCGGCACGCGGAGCCAGCCCCGA
Organism: Myotis nattereri; assembly: GCF_964212035.1. Classification (NCBI taxonomy): domain Eukaryota; kingdom Metazoa; phylum Chordata; class Mammalia; order Chiroptera; family Vespertilionidae; genus Myotis; species Myotis nattereri. The sequence goes on along the minus strand of NC_138077.1, from coordinate 212,054,788 downwards.
CCGCTCAGCACTGTCAGCGGGTGCGAGCAGGGCCAGCACCGTCAGCATGTGGGAGCAGCGGCGGTGGGAGCGGGGCTGCCGGCAGACAGGGGACCAGGGGCTGCAGCAGGAAGGGCTGGACGGGGGCGCAGAGGATGGGCCAAGATCCGCCCCTATGGCCACCGCAGCCTCTCAGCCCACAGTTCCTTTTAAGGTGCACGCATTTGTGCACTGGGCCCCTAGTATTGGAATAAACACTCATGATTCAACCCTGTCTCTGCTTAAATTGGCTCAAGAATGACAGGCAGCACACACAATTTGTCCAGTTACAGAATTTGACAGAAACCTATCCTCTCGAACAGTGGTCACCAAATGGTGGTCCGTGGACCACTGGTGGTTGTGAGGTCCAAAAGGTTGGCGACCACTGCTCTAGAATGACAAAGAGAGTTGTTTGTGGGAAGTTGTCTCATTGTAGGCACTTTACTACAAAACTCCCCGTGGTGGAGTGACAGAGGGTGGAGGAGCTTCTTGGTTGCTGAGAGATGCTAGCTGGTTTGGCTCGGTGGATAGAGCATCGGCCTGAGGACTAAAAGGTCCCAGGTTCGATTCTGGTCAAGGGCACATGCCAGGGTTGCAGGCTTGGTCTCCAGTAGGGGGCGTGCAGGAGGCAGCCGATCAGTGGTTCTCTCTCATCATTGATGCAGGAGCCTGAACACTGAAGAATCCCCACTTGCTGCAGGAGACTGCCAGGCAAGCACACTAGAATCAGCAAGTAAAATTTTTTCCTCCTTAAATCTCTCTCCTAACATCCCACCCACTGGCCAAGGGAAAGAATTTAAAGGGTCCACACTCACTTCAGAGGGCAGGCATTGAAGGGTACACTTGGAGGTGAGAAGCAATAATTGTGTAAGCACCATCATCATCATCATCATTCTGACCCAAGCCAGAAACCTAAGGTGCATGCTTGATACTTCCTTTAATCCTTAAGTCCTATATAGTTTCATCTTTTAAGTATTTCTTGAATCCATCCATTTCCACTGTGAATGCCCCAGTTCTGGCTCACAATAACTCTTACAAGTATGGCCACCATAGCCCTAGGCCTCCTACCCATAGACCTGCCTTTTTCCTCTTTTTTCCTGCAACTGAAACCACTGTGATCTTTGTAAATGGCACATCCAATCCTGTCAATCCCCTGCTTAAACCTCTGGGGCATTTCTAAAGTGTCCATAATTAGGGTCCAAAATAAGTGATCACTTTCCAAGTTCCTTGTATTGCCCCACCTCACAATCTATGCTCCAGACGGTAGGAGCTTTAAGTTGTTTGCCATATGAGAAGATACCAGTTTTGTTTGCTTGTTTTTTTGTTGTTTTATTTGTTTTACCTCTGGGCTACTGCACATGGGTTTTCTCTCCCCAAAACAGCCTTCCTTTTTCTGTGTATTGCCATATCCACTATTCAGTTATGTAACTCTTCATCATTCTTCAGGTCTTAAACTTAAATATCTCTTGCTCCAAGTCAGGTGCCCCTGCTAAAGTACACCAAATAGACCCCTCCACTTCCCCATTTAGAACCCATACCACGCATTACTGTAATTGTTAACTATCTTATCTTCTATACTTTTACCTCTATAAAGGCAAGAAAATGTCTTCCTCATCAGTGAATCCCAAAGAGATGTCTAGAAAAAGTAGGCACTCAGTATCAGTTCAGTTAATCAATGTTGAATGAAGGAGGAAAGACTTTATGAAGTGAATAATAGCTTAAAAGAAAAAGGCTTTGGTTTTGACAGTATTCCTGACATGTTGATCAGTACACTGCGATAACATTACTCATACTTCATGCTAAAGATGAGAAGAAAATGTCTTTGTTCCATACTTAACAACTAAGACAAAGTAAAATATAAAGTCTATTTCTCACAGGGGGGAAAACTAATTCAACCAGCTGATAATATAAATTTATGATTATATTGTATAAGATAAAGACTGTTATTTCCAAGGTGAACAGTACCATTCTATATATATATATGTATATATAGAATTCTATATATATATGTATATATACATATATATATGTATATATATGTATATATAGAATGGTACTGTTCACCTTGGAAATAACAGTCTTTATACATATATATCAAAGGATTCAGTTTATTTACACCCAGTAATGAAAATCTATTACAAGATGACATTCCATAGTACGCCATGCTTCCACAGTAGAAAATCAATACATCATATTCAGTTTCAGTAACTTGTTTACCCAACCACAGTTCTAAAATCATTATGCAATGCAGTCTTCTCAAGCACTTTAAAGCCGTCTCAGATCAAAACTAGACTGTCTCTGACACCTAACTCCAATCTTGCTGACTCTCCAGGAATCTGCTCAGGGCTCTGAGGATTGGTATGTCAAGTTGTCCTGCCATATGGAAGGATATTTAGGATTGCTAGGCCAGTACTGCTGCCACTCAACCACACTGGTCTGCTTTACTCTATCTACAGGGGACAGTCTGGCCAATCTGACCAGAACATTACGTTTTGTTCTTTTCTATCTTCCCCAGTATTCAGCACGGTACTAATCGAACAGCAAAAGCATAATAAAACACTGCTGAACTCAAATGACCAATTACAACGTCCTCTACAAGAACATTCCACAATATAATTACTAGGGCCGCTTTAATAAAATCTTCACACACACACAGCCAGGGACACACATGCTCACACATTCCATACATAGCTTTAATAGTAATCCAAACACAAGAAAATTTCAAGTACCAAATATGTTCGTGTGGTTATTATCCTTTAACTGTTTTTATTCCAACTGATGTACAGTTCATTTTCTATAAAGTTTCACTGTATATACATCCATAGTCTAATCAAGGAAAGCTAATCAATAAAATGAAACTCAAAAAAGGCCTAAGAGCTACTCACTCCACCAAGAATGATCTTTCCTCAGGTATCTGCATGACTCACTTCTAAGCTCAAATGCCACCTTCCCTAATCACTCTTTAAACCCATTACCACTCCCATAGCTCTCCATTCCTTCCCACCTTCCCCCCCCCACCTCCCTCCTGATTTATTTTTCTTAGCACTTAGCACCATCAACATGGTTTGTTCTTTTTTTATTGCCTGTTTTGTCAGACACACTGGAATGTTTCTCCATGAATAAAGGGATGTTTTGGTTTGTTTTATTCAATGCCACTTCCTCAGCTCTCAGAACTATGTGAAAAACACACCTACGTGCTCAATATACTAGTATATTGGTTGAGTGAATGAAAATAGAGCCCCAGAAATTGATCTTAATACTGAGGTTGTGAAATGAAAGCTCACCAAGTGGGAGTGGACATATATTTGAGAGGTGATTCTCTTTCATTTAACTTAAGCCCGAAGGAATTTATGAAATTAAATTGCTACTCAAGCTGCACCCAAAGATCACTGAGGCTGCCCCTGAGTAAGGAACTGCTCAAGTACATTAACAAAAAGCAAAGAATCCTATGTCCTGCTTCAGCACTGGAGAAAACTTTGCTATGGAAACTGTAGATTACTTAAGTTCCATACATGGCTAGTTAGGGATTTTACAGCATACCTCTCATAACATTATGAGGTCCAGACTCTAGTTTTACAGAATCTTCCCCAGATATGGTTTCTCTGAAACTACAACTCTTCACTAACATTATAGTAAGTCATGGTAGTTGCATTCTTAAATACTCTTACTACCTAAAAATCCTGTACATAGCAATATAACTGATGGATAAATTCTGAATCAAGGAACACTGATGGAGAAAATTATACTATCAGATGTGCCATTTGGCCTTTAAACCAGAATAGGGATTACAGAACTGATCAAATAGCTCACAATATTTATTTGGTCAAGAAGAGATCACCTTCAGATTTAATGAGGCAATAAAATAAGAAAAACATAGAAGTAGAGGTGTTAACAAATACTCAGTAAGCCAAATGCACAGTTTTATACTGAGTTTTGTAATAAGAGACAAAAGAAATAAAACATACTAAAAGACTTTAAAATCTAGTTGTGACAAAATAAACTGGAATTGCAGCGTCATGGGGGAAAATGCCTATAGTCAAATGGAAAACTTCAAAATCATACAGACTGAGGAAAACAGACACCACATATCACAGAAAAACAGGATTTTTCTTTGACATCACTAGCACTGTTGATGCAGTTTTCCCTACCTGCAGTCAAGTAGGTCAGTGGATAGAGACTCAGGTGCATGCTGCTCATGCTGGCCTCGTCACCCCAAGGCTATTTTAATTACCTCTGTGGTTATACTTTCCCATCTACTGATGGTTGGCATGTCCAGCTATTATTAAATACTTTCATTTCTATGTCCCAAATGTTTTCCAATCTGTTCCCTTCTATACCACACTACCCTTGGCCTGGTTCAGCCCTCCTGATCACCTGGCTAATTCACTATAAAGAAAAGTCTGATGATTTTGCTCCCCTACTCAAAAACTACTAGATTCCAACAGCCACTGAATAAAGTCTAAACTCTTTAGCACACTAATTTTAAGGATTAAACTTCTGGTCTCAGCCCTTCTCCATGTTCCAACCACCATGCCTTGGCTTACATACTTTTCTACCACCTAAAGCACGTTCCCTTTCTTTTATATATTTCAACATCCCTCTTAACTTCTCAAAGACCTAGTTTAAATGTCATCTGTGTGAAGATTCCTCTGATCCTCAAAATCAGGATTATCTGGTGCTTCCTGTGCATTATCAAAGTATTTTGTTTGTACCTCTATTAAAATGGATTTTATCGATGTTCATGTTAAGTTGAAGTCTGATACAGTTTTTATCTGCCTGCCCCCCTTCCTGCCCCTTTCTAGGGAAAGAAACCCTTCTTTTAGGGATCGAAGAACATGCAGTTAGGGTGGATCCAGGGCTGCACAATCAGTGTGCTAAGTCATCCTAGCCACCACAATTGTTTCAAGAATGGGCCTATTTCCCAAGTACAGCCGGTTGGAACCCTCCCCGCCAGAACTTGTGCTAGAACCATTAGGAAAAAAAAAAAAATTTCTTTTTGCTGGATCCCCCAGTGGTCGGCAAACCGCGGCTCACGAGCCACATGCGGCTCTTTGGCCCCTTCAGTGTGGCTCTTCCACAAAATACCGGCTCTTCCACAAAATACCAACTTCTGCGCATGGGCCGCGAAATTTCAATCGCACTGTACATGCGTGCCTGCACGTGGTATTCTGTGGAAGAGCCACACTCAAGGGACCAAAGAGCCCATGTGGCTCGTGAGCCACGGTTTGCCGACCACGGCCTAGCCAAAGGGATGAGATCTAGAGCTGCGTGAAGCCATGAAGCCATTTTTGCTACAACATGAGAAAAGCCTGATGACAATGACGCTAACACAAAGGAAAACAAAGATGAAGGAGGAAAAGAGATTCTCAATGCTTCTATGAATTTCTGTATCTACCCAGGTTCACCCACGAAGCTTCCTAATTACAAAAACTCAAATTTCCCTTTTTGTTTGAACTGGATTTCTGCCAGTTCTCAACTAACAAAGTACTAATATAAGTTATGATCATGGTCTGTTTTATATTATAATTAACAGTGCGCAGGGCAGAAGGAAAAAGATCATACCTGGCAGGTAAGAGAAATAACAAAAAAGTTAATGTCGCTGGAGTGGCTGGGCAAGCATGGAGTGATGGAAATGGGGGGAGGAGGGGTGAAAGGCTGGATAGCATCGTAAGAATTTTGACTTTTAATGAGTGACATATCAGGCCACTGCAAAGTCTCATGCAAAGGAAGGGTAGCATCTCATGTAGGTTTTAAAAGGATCACTGCCTTCAGTTTTAAAAGGATAACTTCCCATATTTGTTTAGGGAAGGGGGGAGAGGGAGGGGATCTTAGAAGCACTGGACCTGTTAAGAGACTAGCAGAGCAGCCAGTCCAGAGATGATGGTGCTCAGACCATGGTTTGCTTATTTTTCAAATATCCTATTTTCTGGTTACCAATTACAACTTTGGAAAAGACTTAAATCAACACATGGTATTCATGCTGGATTTGCTGAGTATCTACTATGTGTAAGACACTCTTCCTTTAATTATCATCACCTTGTCAGATCTGGCTATCTAGCCCCAGAAATCTTTCCTAAACTCAAGGCCCATATAGAAACAGCCAAATGGAATTCTCTGATTAGATAGTCCATACACACTTTACCCCCAAAACCTACTGCTCCCTTGCCCCATAATCTGACTGCCTCATTAATAATATCCCAAATCATATTTGTTACTAAAGATAATAAGAAAGTATATTTACCAATTACTTTCAAATTACCATATAATTTACTACACACAAAATATCTCATTTAAACCTCGAGATAATTCTGAGACAAACACCATTATTTACCTCCTCCATTTTATAGACAATACAACTGAGCTCAGAAAAAATGAAGTAACTTGCCAAAGGTTACTCTGCTGGGAAGTGGTAGAGCTGAGATTCAAACCTGTGCCCCTAATTCACAGAGTCACATCAGTCAGAAACCTGGGAATAATTTTAGACTCTTAGACTCTCTCTCAGCCCCATTACTCACCAATTATGAACAACTAGCTTCCATTCCTCTCTATTCATTCTTACACCATCACTACCTTAATTCAAACCTATTACCTCAGTAGTCTCAGAGATAATGTTGCCTTTTCTTGTGTTGTCCTTCCATTCTTTCCCCATATTGTCAGCAGATAATATTCTTCAATTCCAAAATCAAACTTTTGTGCTCCAATCCAAGCATAAGATTGGGAACCCTACGGATTAGGAAAATATAGCTAAAAATTCAAAAGCTGAAGGCTACAGCTTTCATTAACAGTATGCATGTATTAATTCTAGTACCAGCAACTTACCAAACAATTTTCAGCAGCATTCCAACTTTGAGAATTGTTAATATTGCCAAGTAGAAAAAGTCTTCATCTTCCCAATCCCATAGGCTGGGACATGAAGCATTTCAAGAACTTCATCCCACCTTCCTAACCTATTCCTTCCTTCTCTTATCCAATGAAAATTTCCATTACTAAAAGTCCCAAATAGGCACTGACTTGATAAGAAGTATCTTATAATGAGGTATCAGGGCATATATATTTTAAAAGAGAAACTTATTAAACAAACTAGAGGCCCGGTAAACAGAATTCATGCACTGGAGGTGGGTCCCCCTCGGCCTGGCCTGTGCCCTCTCGCAGTCCAGGAGCCCTCAGGGGATGTCCGACTGCCACGGAGCCGCTGTGCTCGCCAGCCGTGAGCCCGGCTCAAGGCTTCTGGCCGAGCTGCGCTCCCCCTGTGGGAGTGCACTGACCACCAGGGGGCAGCTCCTGCATTGAGCATCTGCCCCTCGTGGTCAGTGTGCATCACAGCGACCAGTCCTTCTGCCATTCGGTCGATTTGCATATCAGCCTCTTATTATACAGAACAGATCTCTATTCTGGCACATCACACACTCGAAAGACAGTGATGGTGATAATAACAATGGCTGACAGTTACCAAGACCTAGCAAACTGTGTGCTTTACAAGTATTTAATCATCCACTCCTTTAATCATCACAACAACCTCATAAAGTGAGTACATTATATCATCATCATCATCACCACAATTTTTTGGATAAAGAATTTGAAATTTGGAGGAGTTAAGAGACATGTCACATATGTCCAAGGTCACCCAGAAAGTAAATGGTGTCAGGATTAAAACCCTAGACCCAGTGCTCCCAGCCACCTGATTACTTACAACATGACTATAGTAGCTGACTCTAGCAGAGATATGTGGAGGAAATGGTTGTAAGCTTACTCATTCATTTTTAAAATGTTTCTGAAGAGCTTACTATGTTCTCAGAACTATTCCTGGTGCTGGGAATAGTCAGCGGAGGAGGTCAAATAATATATAAGTAAATAAGCAAACAACATAATTCAGATGATAAATGATTTAAAAGAACAAAACAGGACGAGGTGATGTAGCATGATGGGCTATTCGAGACTGTGGCCAGGGAAGCTTCCCTGAGGAGTAATATATTATACAGTGGAGCAAGCAAAGCAAACACCTGAGGGAAGACCACTCCGGCTGGGGTCACCATAACTGCAAGAGACCTAGGGTAAGAGTAGGCAGGTCTCCAAACAATAAAACAGACAGAAGGCCACTATAACTGAAGCTAATGGAGCAAAGTACAGAGTGGTCAGAGGTTACATCAGAGGCTTGGAAGAGCCAGACTATGCTGGCATATGGTCATGGGAAGAAATCTCTATTTTATTCCTAGTGGAATGAAGAACTCCTACAGGGTTTTATTAGTAAGTAGGAGAATGATGTGATCTGTGTTTCTGAAAAAGCCACTTCCACTGTGTTAAAAATGGATTTCAGAGGGACAAAAGTGGAAGGCTACAGAAGAATTAGGAGGTCATCTCTCTTAGAACCATGCCTGGCACAGTCAGTAGTCAATAAAAACTTGCTGAATGAATGAATGCTGCAATAGTCTAGTGAGAGATGATGAGAGCAAAGGCTAGGGAGGGACAGCGCTGCATGTGTACACGCAGTTCAGCCTCTATGCAATAAATACCTGGTGAGTGACAGAAACCTCACAGTCTTCTAAGAACCAATAGGCATTCTTTTACTGAGCAGGGTTCAGGCTCTTTCTTTCTTTCTTTTTTTTAATATATATATTTTATTGATTTTTTACAGAGAGGAAGGGAGAGGGACAGAGAGCCAGAAACATTGATGAGAGAGGAACATTGATCAGCTGCCTCCTGCACACTCCCCACTGTGGATGTGCCCGCAACCAAGGCACATGCCCCTGACCGGAATCGAACCCGGGACCCCTGAGTCCGCAGGCCGACACTCTATCCGCTGAGCCAAACCAGTCAGGGAGGGTTCAGGCTCTTTCAGTGGCTTCTAGCTCTTTCAGTCCTGGTTAAGGGCTTGGACTCTTGAAGCAAATTGCCTAGATTCAGACCTTGGTTCCATCCTTTATCAGCAAGTTATTTCCCTTCTCTGCGCATCATCACCATCAGTTTTCCTACTACAAGCCCCAACTCCTCTCCCATCTCAGCCTTTTCAACAGTCTTCTCCTTCCTCTACTGAATGCTACTAATATCCAAAAGAACCTAATAATTGTGGACAATAAATTCACTTAATGTGCAACACTCCCTTCTACAAAAAGCTTCACTAAAGCAGTTCATTCTTATACACACTACCAGTTTGTTTAGTCTTAACAGTTGATATTCTATAATGTTCCTGTGGCAGTTTATTAATAAAATTAGTCTACCAAGCCTAAGATGTATTGTCAAGGAAGGCACATGTTGAATTTTATTCAGAATAATATTGACTGCCAACTTAAATCATTGTTTTGTGTTTTGTTTTTTAGGTTCCCATGATAACCAACTCCAGTATTTTTCAGAACTACTAAATTAAACTCTAAAATGTTGTATTATTTTGTGCCTTTAATACATTTACTCTCAAAATAAGGTTCCCTCCACACAAAAGCCAGGGGTTAAGAAAAGTATTTTTCTACTGAGCATCATAAGGGGTTATACCGGTCATCTACAAATAGCCATGGTGCCCTAGATGGCTCTGCCTCTGATTTGTACTATTCTACACTCTTTCCCTTTTTGCCATAAAACTTTATAATTTTAGCCACCAATACAATCATACTCTTGCCACCGACTAGCTCATACTAAATATCACAGACTTTTAAAGTGCCTTTAAAAATAGAGTTAAAGCCCTAACCGGTTTGGCTCAGTGGATAGAGCAAACGGCCTGCGAACTCAAGGGTCCCAGGTTCAATTCCGGTCAAGGGCATATGTACCTTGGTTGCGGGCACATCCCCAGTGGGGAGTGTGCAAGAGGCAGCTGATCAATGTTTCTCTCTCATCGATGTTTCTAACTCTCTATCCCTCTTCCTTCCTCTCTGTGAAAAATCAATAAAATATATATTTTTTAAAAAAATACAGAGTTAGAACAAAGACATCTTTTACCTATTGCTGAAATCACATAATTTATTTCTATCAAATGCCTTAAGTTGTTACAAATACTGTTGTTAGGCACAGAATCTTAGGATACTGTTTTCCTCTCCAGTGACAGCTGAAGCTATGTAGCAACCAAATAGACAATAAATGTAGCAAATATGCCTTTGAATAAACTGCCAAGAAAAAGAGTAGAGAAATACTTCAAGCTGAGGATATAGAACCCTCCAGGCTCTGTGGGAAGCTCGTTCTAGCACACAAGATTGATGTGACTGCACAACCAGGATCCATCAAAGGCAGTCACCCCAGGGAATTTCCTGGGAGGATTGGATGCTGTGGACAGCTTCTGTAACTGTCAAAAGCTGCACATAATAGGCAAAAAGAAAAAATACTAAGAAAATGTCATGCCAAGCCAATTACCAACAAGATTTTCCCACTGTAGGAACATTTTTTTGAAAAAGTGAATGATAATTTAATCAGTTTTTTAAATTAATTTAAATACTTCTGATTAATATATGAATAAACATATTTCCATCCCTTAATACATGCATAATAAAACAAATGCTGTATTAAAATCTTTTGGCTCTTGAAAACTGTGTGTGAAGATATCTTTACATTGAGAGATAGTGTAATTAAGATAGTAAAAGAAATGAGAAAGATAGCAATTAAGGAAAAACTAAACATTTAAAATGGGAATAGGATCTGCGAACTGGATTATAGAAAAGATATACTCAGTCTGTCTTTTTTAGATAATTCCTCCCACACACCTTTTCTATAGTGTCTACCATGGTTTATGAGTCTCCGTCCTTTCAGAGTTAATGGTTCTATTAAACGGAGAATATCAGAGATTTTCATTGTCAAAGAAAAAACTTAGAAATGCTTTAGAATTGGGAACAATTAGGCTTTTAAGGTCTCATTTAATTTTGGAAGTTTCTTTTTAAATATCACCTTTACTTTTAAATGGGGAAAAAAGTCACAAATATTAACTCTAATATTAACACAGCCTAAGAGCTTAAAGCTTGTTTACAAACCCCTTTTTAATTAGAAGAAATCATTTTTAAGTGCCCAGTAGTAAGGTAAGATCAAGACAAGTGTTTTCTCATTTATCTGTAAGATTGGGAAACTGCTATTTTAGGGTTTCTGAAAAAGGCAAACTTTGTATCTTATTTAACTGGAGACTGGGGAAATGGGTACTATCACCACATAAAAATTATTTTTTATATTTTGAATTCCTTCCTCTTGGTATGTTTTAATATTTTTTCTATTTTTTAAATAATTTTTTTATTGATTTTAGAGAGGAAGGGAGAGGGAGAGATAGAAACATCAATGAAGAGAATCCTTGATTGGCTGCCTTCAGCACACCTCCTACTGGGGACTGAGCCAGAAACTCAGGTATGTGCCCTGACAGGAAGCAAACCTCAAACTGTGACCTCCTGGTTCATAGGTCGGTGCTCAACCACTAAACCACACTGGCCAGGCTCTATTTATTTTTTTAATCCTCACCCAAGGACATGCTTTTTATTTATTCCAGAGAGGAAAACATCGATCAGTTGCCTCATATATGTGCCCCAATAGGGACCGAACCTGCAACCTGGGTATGTGCCCTGACCAGGAATTAAACTCGCGACCCTTCGATGCACAGGACAATGCTCTAACCAACTGCACCACGCTAGCCAAGGAAAATATATATATTCCTATATGCAAAATCCATCTGCCTTTTTTTCCCTATTCTCTCTGGAATTAATCTCTACTATTTATCATCTATGGAAAGCTCTTAGGTTAGTAAGATTTTCAGTCACAGTTTGCCTTTCATCCCTTCAAACAACTACAGTTCTGAACATATCATTTCAAAAGCTATTACTGTCTGTCTCCAATATGAACTGCTCCGAAGTACTTGCAACACCCAAACACACTTCCTGAACAAATGTTTGGTTGCTCAACATGACCATCCCTCATTAACCCTGGAAGGTACTTATCCAGGCAGTCCCTGTTTACACACACTCACCAACCCCATCTCTGCCCACCCTGTCACTGAAAAAAAATCACTTAGGATGCTCCAGGAATTAGACCACGCACGTTGCATCAATTTTCTCATTTATTCTTTACTACACTCTAAGAGTAGGTATTAGTGTTATACCCATTTTAATTAAAGAAAGCTCTGGTTTGAAGTGATTAAGTATCTTGCTCAAATTTACACAAAGTCAGGATTTAAATGCAGCACTTTCTCTAGAATTGATACTCCAAACACTTAGAAGAATAGAAAGGAAAGAATTGGGACAAGCAGATAAATTGTGGGAAATCTGATTTTCAGGCACCTCTAGCCAGCCTGAATAAAATGAAGGGACAGAGAAAGTAAAAATGCCTTGCACCTCTCTTCCCACCCCTCCCCGCACAGTTAATGCACACCTACGCAGGCATTTCACCTACGGTACTTGGAACTCTACCAATTGGAAATCCATACACATTGACAGAGAGTTAGTTCAGCATAGTGATGTAGCACTTGTGCTGTAGATCCTGATTGCCAGGTCTGAATCCCTACTCTCACTTATCACCTGTGCAACTTTGTTTAAATTATTCTCTCTGCTTTGGTTTCCTCATCTGTAAAATGGAAAAACAACAGTATCTCCTACATGGTATTGCTACAATGATAAATTTCCTTAACACACTGTCAAGAAGCTTGGGACAGTGTGTGGCCCACAGTAAGCACGCAATAAAGGCTACTTATTATTTGTTTTATCTTCTTTTAATACAAATAATTCTGGGTGAGTTATGAGTAAAACATCTTAATTTGTAATAGTTTAATCAGATGGCTGAGAGCAGGGACACCAAGTACCAAAGTCTATTCTCCAGAAGCTGAGGAAGGCAAAGCTGCTGCTGGGAGCACTGGAGGGGTAAGAAAGCTGTAAGGCAACAGCTACCTGCCTCAGAGGGGAGGGTGTTTTAAATGGTGGAGGAAGTAAGAAGGTCACAAAAAAGGAAGTGGGAGAATAAGGATCCCCAAATGAACTGTCCATTTCTTAATTTGTTTATGGTCAACACTGGTTCCCAAGGAGAAGAAACTATTTCTCTGTAATACTTCTTCAGACAAAAGGTCACCAAACAAGACTGGTAAGGGATAGGGAAAGGATTAATAAAATATGGACTCAACTATAATTATATTATTTGATTTTCTATAGCATCCTCTCCTTCAGTCACTATGAAAAAATAAAGCATTAAGAACAAATAATTCTCCCGCCCTAGATTATCTAGGGAACCACACACGCCTGCTGGTCTCGGAGTAGCAGCGAGCCTTCTCTGAGCAAGCTGGACCTCAACATGCGACTCCACCAGGGTCACCACAAATTAGCAGCCTGGCATTTCAGGAACAATCAGCCTGACCACATGTAACTTAACATTTGTTTAAATTAAAAAACAAACAAACAAGGGAGTCATTTTATCTCCAAATAAACAGCAATGTATGGCAACGAAGGCAAAATTCTGATAGGAAGCATGTTTTCATACTTGGCACCTACCTGCAAACCTCTCTGACAGAGAATTTGAAGGACAAAGATGGGCAAATTCCATGTTTCTGCCAGGGTTCCTGAACTATACCAAAGTTAAACTTATACTAGTCTGGTTAGTTTTGCTCTGCTGATTTCCTCTACAAAATCAGGTGAAACAATGTGTAGAATATGTATGGTTTTTATTCTGAAGAGCCGCAAATACTGTACTTATTCCTATAGCAACAAGTCCCAGAGTCCAAGAGTTAACTCCATAGACAACCTCCGAGAGGCCCTTCCTTTGCACTTTTATATTATGATAATAAATCTTTAGCAGAGGATCATTCATTTTAAAAAGAAAAAAGGTAACTAGGTAACTACACTATCAGTATCATCACCTGATAATATACAAGGTATTAAAGAGATATAAGGCAAGTTAGGGGTAAAACCTGATTCCAAGAGTTATAATAGAATTTCTCCCACTTAATTATACTTATAAGAACATTCCTCAAATAATTATTTTCCTTAGCCACTGCAAAAAAAGTAAAAAAGACAAAATCAAAATGAATAACACAATAATAGCTAAAACTTACTAGAGTAAACCATTTAATTCTCACAACGGCTCTTGAAGGGCCACTATTATTACCCCCGTTCTACAGAAAACAGACATTGAGGCTAAATAGCGTGCCCAATGTCACACAGCTAATGCGTGCTAGAGACAGGAGGTGAGCCCAGGCACACTGCCTCCTACATCTGTGCTCTTAATCACTAAATTGTGCCACTTTTCAAGTGGAAAGAAATCAAACTGGCTGTCACCCAAAACACTTGTCATATGATGCTGAATTTTGACTTTGCTTTATATTTTTAATCCTTCTACCTAAAAGAAGCACTTCCTTTGCACTTTTATATTCTTGTACTATATCTTTACCTTAGGAACATTTTCATTATAAAAAACAAAAACAAAGCAGCTACACTATCAGCAGCAGCAACCAGTTAAGTCCGACATAGAAAGGAGTGAACTACATGATTCCTACTGACCCTTGTTCACAGAAGAGTCTTCAAAATGATACACAACTGTAAAGTGCTAATTCAGAAAATTTCATGGTAACTTCACACATATTTCATCTCACTGAGCAACATATTTCAAAAGTAAGAACACTGATTACTGACACATAATATGACTCGCTCTCTGGTATAAGGGTGTAAGTGAACCAAGGTTTCCTGAAACCTAGCCAGTCCCCTTTCCTATGCTACATTAAATGTTTCAAGTAATAAACCCATTTCCTCTGTAGGAAACTGATGTGATCAAAAGAAATAAAGAAAAACAAATGAAACGTATCACAGATAGTTTATGTTAAAAATAATTTAAAATGCCAAACTTTAAACCATCTCATAATTTTAATTTCGCTTTCACAGCTATTACTAAACAAAGAGAAATATTTTCCTAAAACATTTTAATCGAAGTCCTATTTAAAGAAATTTCTGATTAAAAATTATTAAGCTGTAACTGTTCTGTTTAAAATATTAATATGTCCTAAGCTATTAGAAAGAGATGTATAGCATGCTATTTTAATAGGCCTAAATGAGGAAGGATCAATATTATTTTAATTTTTAAAGGTCTGTTTATGAAACGCAATCATCCTTCATTAAAAATGCAAGCTGTGCTTCAGCAAGAGGTTAACGTAAATGATTCATAGAGAGATGTCTCTCTCTCCAGTATAATCTTCCTCTCCTGGGAGTTCCCTTCAGATGCTTTATCAAACCACTCAAGCTATTATTAAAAATGCTTCCCTGCGATAAGAGAAAAAAAATACATCTTCCCATCCCCATCCACCATCCTTTCTTCCATTTGAGTGATTCATATCTTTTCCATTTACAGGAAAATTAATTCTTTATTTCCACAAATTTTTGCAATCGTTTTAAGATTAGTTTATAATACACAAAAAATGAAATCAGTACTTTTTAAAATTAGAGGCTTTAATTCGCTTATGTATCCTGCTATTTCAGTGTGTGTGTGTGTTGCTGTCTTTCAATATAATTAAAGGGCATTTACCTTTTGTTTGATGGATTTTTAAAGATTAGAAAATGTTAACTCATCAAAGTCAACGCACTCCAAATTTACATTCAATTCTCTTCGATTTCAAAATGCTAATGAAAATGGCTGTTTCAATGCAACAGCAGCATCTGGCTCATTATAACTTTCCGTTTTAACTAATATATCCTTAATTATTAAATTCTGGTGTTCAATTCCTTTCACACGGATAAGCCAAACACATATTGCTACAACTATAAATACCTGGGATAAATTAGTTACAACAGCATATCATGAAAAAGCCTTTATTTTCCTTCTCTGGCTGTTAAATAATTTCCCAAGTATCTTATGAGGGTCACACATTTGAAAGGCCACTGTTAAACATTTGGGCTCTGGTGTATGTAGGTGCTGCATTTATTGGCTAGCAAATATTAACTCTGCTAGATATTCAAGCATAACGCATAGAGCAATTTGTCTGCCTGTGCAAATGGGCCAGGTTTTTTTCCAAGTGCTTTTTCACGTAAATGTGTCAAAACTGAATGTAATCGTATGTCCTAATTCTGGCTTTACAAAGCCGACTCTGCCTCCCCCCAACTGGATGTTTTTATTAAGGTGTTCCTGAATATGCTTAAGCACATCATGATGTCTGGTAAAGGCTGAAACCCCTGAGAGAATATGTTTGGTTTTAAGCCTCAGTGTAAAGGAGTTTTTCTCTCCTACTCCCAACTCTTTTTTTTTCTTCTTCTTTTTTTAATCAGCAACATTGACAGGACTGACTGAATATTTTACAATAGAGTTGCAGAGTATGTGTGTTCAATCGTTTGGCTTCCCAGAAGATTCATTACAGTTACATTAGAAAGTCAAATCAGGCAATTCTGCAGCCTGGTGAAAGCTAGCATATGAAAGGAGGTTAATACAAAAGAATTCATTTTAAATAGAGGACATTTAGGACTTTAAAAAGCAGCATTATAATAAAATTTCTAAGATATTTGTTCTAGCGTTAGCATGCTTTAAAGGTCTAATTTCAGAGATATCTAAATGCTTGTCCAGGAAACAGTGAGAGGAAATTGTCTGATCTGCAAGGTCTGCCATCTTAATGATCCTCATGCTCACAACACTGCAGATGTTTGTTCTACCCTCACTCAAGGGGAAAAAATCCATGCATTCTCCGATTACATTGATGGAGGAGGAATCAAGTAACGTCAAAGTGTATTCATTTAAATCCTTATAAAGGTTCTGAGAGATTTTAATACTTGTTATTCTGAGTGTAATTAAAACTAAGAATTTTCAGATCTTAATATGCATTTATATGACAAAATCAGTAAATTAATTTTTCCCTGATTAGAAGCAGGTATAGAAAAATCTTCCCAGGCATACATATGTTTAACTGGCACTTGTGTATAATGCTTTCCCTCTCACTAAACCTCAGACCTCAATGAACTCCTAACTAATGTTATTTATTTAATTTATTTCCACTGGTTTATAGATAAGGAAAAATTAAAAACGACTACCTACTGAAATGAACAGAAAAATGCAAGCCTCTTCATTCAGTACAGCAGATTTACAGAATACAAATTTCAAATACAAAGGCTCACCTACTGCATGAGCAATTCGAAGCCTAAATATCCCGGCAAGAGGGAAAGAGCAGCTAGCAGCGTTAAAGACAGGACAGGCGCTGTTTTCAGTGCTACCTTTGGCAGGCGTACAGATGGGCTCTGGAGGCCACTAGCTCTGCTTAATTTAATATGAAGCTAAATACAGTCAGAACATCTGGGGCACTGCTGATGGTTATCATGATAAATTAAACCTGACACACACACAAACCATTCAAATATTCCATTTATATCCTTTTTACCTAAAACACAAAGCTAACCATCTACATTAATTTTGTTTTTCATCTCCTCTAACAGTCTTCTATTTTAGAAAAGGCAGGTTTTGTCTGAAGTTTATACAATTTTGGAGGCTTCTTTAAGAAAAATACTACTTCTTTAAAGAAAAAAAAGTTCATATAAAATGCCAAGGGTCTCATACAAGTGAGGGTCCCTTTGGTTTAAGCTCTATTAGCTCTATGGACAATCAGCCTCTGGGGAGGATTTAAAGACAGTGTAAGATAAAGACTAAATGGTACCCCAAGTGGCACATGGAATTGGTACAAAGAATTAACACATCTAAAAACCAGATGATTTAACTGACAACCTGCAAAAAGAGCAAAACAGACTTTCTAGACAGGCACATCAACAAAAATAAACTACATTCTTAGAATGGGTTTATAACATGTTCATAAAATGCAGAACCCCAAATCTGTGACAGACTACTGGGACAAGAGTGCTCTTATAAAGAGGAAAAGTTTATGGAGGGAAAAACAAATGATCAATTTTATGACAGCTACAGGACAAGGAATAAGTATGGGTTTAATGAACTAATACCTATTTCATAAAACAATTAGATAATCTCTAACAATTTGCTATTTTTAAAATGCAGACCACTTATAAATGAAATTAACTACTGCCTATAATACTGTATTCAAATTATTTCATTTTTATTACAATGCTTTGAATGATACATGGTGAAGAGGATTTTTAATTCCCCTGCTATATCAAATTAGCCTCACCCACACTCTTAAACAAAAAGGATCTAAACCCTGATTCTGCATCTAAAGGAAGGATAATATTTCATATAATAAAGTTAGTACAATCAAAATGAGAACCATATTTCTGTTTAACATTTCTCATCTTGACTCAAGAGCTACAGGGGGAGAGTTATTAAAATTAATGCATCAAACTATCAGAATTCTGCCCTTTTTATTACAGGTAATATTCTTTCTAAAATATTAGTCTGCTTTGCTATACTAGTGCATCTTTTTGAAAATTCCCTTTGACTATCAGGATCACTTTAACATTACGAGAAAAATGTGCACTGAAAATAATCTGTTTAGTTTTAGTGGATTTGAAATTTTGAAAATGATTTTTCTTCACTGCTTCCAATGGTGAAAAATAGCTACTTCCCCATTCAACATAAAAAAAAAAATGCATACACAAAAAAAGCGTCAACTGGCAAATGTCACAAAAGAAACATATTCATTTTCTGGTTATAAAGAATTGCTTCTAATAACCACCATCCTAGGTTAGCAAGGTATTGCTCCATTTCTTCTTCACCAGATAACCAATTTTTTCTGAAATTAACAGTGAAGAAATATCACTGGAAACTGTGATTCTCTACCCACAAGTAAGTGAATTAACTTCATAGACTGCCAAAATCAAATTCTCTCTGCATCATTAATCCACTCCCAAATATGATGCTCCACCAAATAAGACCAAGGTTTTACAGAACTCCCATAAGCTTAACAGAGCAACAAATATACAACAATGAGGGGGGAAATGGGATAATGCTGGTTTGTATTTTCTTGTTATGCTCAACTCTCCCGACAGTTGATCAAACTTCGCAATTGGATTAAGAGAACTAGAAAAAAGTACTGACACTTTTTATGTAGTTGAACTTTAGCTTTTCTTTTTTCCATTCTAAGATATTAAAGTTCGGCCAAAATATCATTCTATTTACTAAAGACACTCATCTTCCCCATCATAAAGATGTAGAATATTTAATATTTATATAAGGATACAAAAAAAGTGTCAACTGGAAAATATCACAAAGGAAATCAAGGTATCATCTAAGAAGTTGTTTAGTACAGACTGTCAAAAAGAAAACTATTAAATCACTAAAAGATTATCATTTCCCCTCAGAAAGACTAAAAAATTATTTTTTTACTTTCAATTATTACCTCTTTCTCACACATTAAATGTCAAAATCCTTTTATGTGAGAAAATTATTAAAGCAGGCTCCACACCTCAGAACTTAGTAGATGTAACATGAAAAGGAGCATCATCCTTTCAGAAGGCAAGGATGAAGAGCCTCAATAATTAGACAGAAAAAGACCAAAGGCACACGAAACAAACCAGGGCGCCTTAGGCCTTTTTTTGGTACAGGCTCAAACTGTAGCAAAAACAGAAGTGGCAGACTTCTGCAGTTACTTTACAAAAATTAAAATTTTTCATATTATTCCTAAGGAAAGGAAAGTGATAACAGAATAAAGACTAAAAAATTATTTACCCGTTCCTCTGGAGAATACAGTTTAGTATAGTTTTTTGTTGTTTTTCTTTAATCAAAATCAAGAGATTTGGGTTCCAATTTGATCCCAATAACTAACTTACTCTACTGTTTTGATTGCAGCTTGTGCACAATTATATACCCACCAAGCTCAATTGCAAAAGAACTTAGAACATTAGCAAATTCAATATGGGGGGGGGGGGCACCTACAAAATTCCAATGTGAGAGAGAAGCTTTCTGCTAACACCTGGATGGTAATTCCTAATTCTTATTACATATCTAAGATATACTGATGATCAATGCATTTTTACGCTGTGCAACTCTAACTGATCAAGGCCAATTCCCCATAGGGGATAAGGAAAATTTATCTGAGAAATATTTCCAAATAAATTCCCCACAAGTAAATAGTCTTAGGCCTATAATTTATATTTCACAGGACAAACATTTATTTTTATTTTTATTTTTTTAAATATGTTTTTATTGATTTCAGAGAGGAAGGGAGAGGGAGAGAGAGATGGAAACATCAATGATGAGAGAGAATCACTGATTGGCTGCCTCCTGCATGCCCCCTACTGGGGATCATGCTCACAACCTAGGCATGTGCCCTTGACCGGAATCGAACCTGGGACCCTTTAGTCCGCAGGCCAACACTCTATCCACTGAGCCAAACCAGCTAGGGCACAGGACAAACATTTATAAAAATTAATCACCACAATCTAGTAAAGTCAGCCTTGGACTAAGATGTCAAACAAAATCTGAGTTACACAAAAGTGCTGGTGAGGATGTAGAGAAAAAGGAACCCTAACACACTGCTGGTGGGAATGCAGACTGGTACAGCCACTGTGGAAATCAGTGTGGAATCTCCTCAAAAAATAAAAAATAGAACTGCTATTTGACCCAGTGATCCCACTTCTAGGACTATATCCTAAGAAGCCTGAAACACCAATCAGAAAGAACATATGCACCCCTATGTTCATAGCACCGGTATTTACAATAACTAAGATCTGGAAACAGCTTAAGTGCCCATCAGTAGATGAGTGGATAAAAAAGCTTTGGTACATCAACACCATGAAATACTATGCAGCAGTGAAAAAGAAGGATCTCTTACCCTTGGAGACAGCATGGAGGGACCTGGACAGTATTATGCTAAACGAAATAAGCCAGTCAGAGAAAGACAAGTATCACATGTCATATGTGAAATCTAATGAGCAAAATAAAATGATGAACAAAACAGATCCAGAGACACAGAAGCATGGAACAGATTGTCTAACCTCAGAGGGAATGTGGGGAGATGGGTGGGAAGAGATCAACCAAAGAACTTGTATGCATATATATGCATAACCCATGGACACAGCGTGGTGAAGGCCTTGGGTGGGTGATGGAGGCGGGCTAGATGGGGTCAATGGGGGGAAAAGGGGAACATATGTAATACTTTCAACAATAAAGATTCTTTTTTAGCCGAAACCGGTTTGGCTCAGTGGATAGAGCGTCGGCCTGCGGACTGAAAGGTCCCAGGTTCGATTCCGGTCAAGGGCATGTACCTGGGTTGCGGGCATATCCCCAGTAGGAGATGTGCAGGAGGCAGCTGATCGATGTTTCTCTCTCATCGATGTTTCTAACTCTCTATCTCTCTCTCTTCCTCTCTGTAAAAAATCAATAAAATATATTTAAAAAAAAAAAAAAAAGATTCTTTTTTAAATCTGAGTTGAATGGAAAGAAAAGGTCCTAAGTCAGTAGAACAGCTTTGTTATCAGAAGTCTAAAGAGTATTCGGTAGAAGTGTAGGACAGACGACTCCTTGATGTGGAAAGTAGGAACCCCCATGTGTAGAGCTGGCAGTCATGGGGGAGGGTAGCAAGAAACCATGGAACAGGTAACTAGCTATACAGGCCTTTGATGTTATAAGTCTATCTGTTTCTATATTTTTTCGTATTTACAATGATTACTCTCTATTAATGCTAAGTTAAATTCTTTGTGAAAATCCAGCTGGTGTCAGTTATGCTGAGTGGGGGGGGGGGGGGGAAGGATTTCATACAAATTCAGATTTAAAAAGAGAAGCAACCTTTAAGATTAGAAGCAGTGGAACTAGCAAAAATCTAGTGTTAACATTAGCTACATTTATGGAGCACTTACTATGTGCACCAGGCTAAATGATTTAAATTATTGAATAATTCCTAAACAATACCTAATACAAGGTAAGTATTATCTCCATTTTATAGATGAGGAAACTAAAACACAAAGATGTTACTAACTATAACATGGCAGGCAGGTGGCAGAACAAGGATTCAAACTCAATTTTTGTGCTCTCATGCTTAAAACGCATTACTCTTCACTCTCTCCCAAATTAGAATCAAACTGAAAGCACCCCAAAGACAAATAAAAACTCAAAGGAAGAGTCCAAGTTTTTAAACAACACCCTCTCTCTGGAGCACTGCTGTCCTAAATTGGAGGATTTTCGGGCTTTGCCATGTGAGACCGTCTTGGTAAAGACACATTTGATTCTAAATCCTTTGGCAATTTCATTCCAGATCAAGGCTTCAAGTATCCCGATTCTCAATATCTCTACCTTCAACCTTGACTTCTTCCCAGGTCTATCTAAATATTTCCACTAATGACCAAATCACCCAGATTTCTCAATGAAAAGTTATCTTATCCTCCTCTCTTTCAAATCAGTTTCTCCTCCTATGTTGCCAAATTTTGAGTGGCATTTCCATACTCCTAATTACCTATGCTTAAAACCCCCATGTAAGCCCTAGGGCCTAGCTGGTTTGACTCAATGGATAGAGCGCTGGCCTGTGGATCAAAGGGTCCTAGGTTCGATTCCGGTCAAGGGCCCATGCCCAGGTTGCGGGCTTGATCTTCAGTGGAGGGGGGGGGGGGGGGGGCATGCAGGATGCAGCCAATTGATGATTCTCTCCCATCATTGATGTTTCTATCTTTCTCCTTCTCCCTTCCTCTCTGAAATCAATAAAAATATTTTAAAAATTAAAAATCATTAAATAAAATTTTTAAAAAACCCATTTAACTCTACAACTTGCTCCAATAACTGCCAAATGCACTTGAGTCTACCTCTACATCTCCCACATCCATCTCACTTCTCCACTTCAACTACCACTTGGAAGGGTTAGTTTTGCATTACGTTTCACCTGATCTCCTAGAAATTATTTTCCTAAAGTGCAACTCTATTCATGTCACTCATGTGCTAGAAAACCTTCCAAAAATGTTCATTTCCAAAATAAAACTTTAAAAATTAAAATATAAAACTCATTTCCCATTTTACTTTAATATTCAAATAAAATGCCCCTTCTCCATGCAACCTTGTCTAATTCCTTTCCCCTTGAGAATTCATTGCTTCCTCTACTGTATAACGCTTGACCTCATGTCACAAGTATGTACATGTATTTACATTACATACATGTGTCTTCTCCCTACTAAGCTTCATAGTAGCAAGATCAATGTCTGATTCATCTGTGAGTCTTCCACAGATTCTGGTAAAAATACAGTGCACATGGTAGGCACTCAAATATTTGATAATTGAATGAAAAATTCTAAATCAGCTTGCTGGATATAACACAATTTTTTTTAACAAAAATCTTATGTCCATATACTTATTTTTTAAAAGAAAACACATACAAACAAATCTGTGAAAGATAATCATAATTTCCATCAAACCAGATCTTTATAAAGTTTTATTTGGTTCCTAGAATAGTCAGAGGAACAGAGCTTATTTGAGGACAGAAAAAAGCATGTGTCGGCCGAGTCAAGCAACTTCTACTCCAACTATTTACTCACTGAGCCAGGGGCCATCCCTTGTTGAGGCCTTGGCTTTGGTGCTTCTGGATGAAGTTTCAAAAGAGCCCTCTTCTGGGAAAAACGAAGATGGCGGCATAGGTAAACACCGGAAATTGCTGCCTCCCACAACAAATTCAAAAATACAACTAAAAGACAAAATGGACATCATCCAGAACCACAGGAAGACTGGCTGAGTGGAAATTCTACAACTAGAAGGAAAGAGAAAAGCACAGTGAGACTCAGAGGAAGTGCAGAAGTGCAGAGGTACGGGGACGCACGCAGCAAGGTCTGGCAACTGAGGACACGGCTGCCTTTTTGAATCAGGAGGGAGTCACAAGCCCCCGACTGCTCTGAACTCCAGTTCCGGGTGAGTCTCTGGGGACCCAGACTCATACAGGGAGAGACTGGACTGTCTGGCAGGGGGCAGAACTCAGAACTTGAGGGCGGCTTTCCCTCAGAAGTGCTTGCAGCGATTACCGGGACACTGAGACTTGGGGCCCTTTAGGGCAGGGCTGAGGATCAGCCATAGCTGCTTGCTCTGCCCTGCTGATTCCCTGAGACCCTGCCCCACCCAAGCTGCCGCAGAGGCTTTTGCATATGAATGCCCTGGCCCTTTGCAATCTGAAAATTACCTAACAAACTGCAGCTGGGCCAGACAGACCCAGAACTTCCAAGAGAAGGCCCAAGGCCCCACAGCAGCTTGCATTGCTTCACAGCTGGGCCTCATCTGGGCACCTCCAAACCCCAAACAAGGAAGGGGAATCTGCAGATCTCTCCATAGCTCCTGCTCGGTAGCCTCAGGCAGAGGCTAAAGTAGCACCTCCTTAGATCCAAGAGCCAGTGTACCCAGTGGTCAGAGTGGGACCATCCAAATTACAACTCCTCAGATCCATAAAGGACACACTCAGGGGGAAGACTCAATGAGCACCAAAGCCCCATTGAAGCAAGTCTTGCCCTAGAAGGGTGTCTCCAGCACAGAAGTTCTCCCACTGCAGACACAGCTGATTATCACAGCCAATTGGCCTGGAGGTCAGTTCCTCCCAGTGATACCTACAACAATCAAGGCTTAACTACAAGACTGTGCACAAAGAGTGTCCACCTCAGGTAATTGGGGAGGCTGAGCCACTGGGCCCTACAGGACACCTAGAACAGAAAGCCACTCTATCAACACAGAAAAGCAGCCAAAATGTGGAGACAAAGAAACAGGTCACAAATGACAGAAATGGAGGAAAGCAAACGACTGGATATGGAGTTCAAAACCACACTTTTAAGGTTTTTCAAGAACTTTCTAGAAACCACCGATAAATGTAGTGAGACCCTCAAGAAATCTAGTGAGACCCTCGAGGTTATGATAAAGGACCAACTAGAAATTAAGCATACACTGACTGAAATAAAGAATAATATACAGAGATCCAACAGCAGACTAGAGGACCCCAAGGATCAAGTCAAAGATTTGAAATATGAAGAAGCAAAAAACACCCAACCGGAAAAGCAAAAGGAAAAAAGAATCCAAAAATACGAAGATAGTGTAAGGAGCCTCTGGGACACCTTCAAGCGTACCAACATCCGAATTATGGGGGTGCCAGAAGAAGAGAGAGAGAGCAAGATATTGAAAACCTATTTGAAGAAATAATGACAGAAAACTTCCCCTACCTGGTGAAAGAAACAGACTTACAAGTCCAGGAAGTGCAGAGAACCCAAACAAAAGGAATCCAAAGAGGACCACACCAAGACACATCATAATGAAAATGCTAAGAGCAAAAGACAAAGAGAGAATCTTAAAAGCAGCAAGAGAAAAACAGTCAGTTACCTACAAGGGAGTACCCATACGAGTGTCAGCTGATTTCTCAACAGAAACTATGCAGGCCAGAAAGGAGTGGCAAGAAATATTCAAAGTGATGAATGCCAAGAACCTACAACCAAGATTACTTTATCCAGCAAAACTATCATTCAGAATTGAAGGTCAGATAAAGAGCTTCACAGATAAGGAAAAGCTAAAGGAGTTCATCACCACCAAACCAGTATTATATGAAATGCTGAAAGGGATCCTTTAAGAAGAGGAAGAAGAAGAAAAAGGTAAAGATACAAATTATGAACAACAAATACACATCTATCAACAAGTGAATCTAAAAATCAAGTGAATAAATAATCTGATAAACAGAATAAACTGGTGACTATAATAGAATCAGGGGCATTGAAAAGGAGTGGACTGACTATTCTTGGGGGATAAGGGGTGTGGGGGATGTGGGAAGAGACTGGACAAAAATCGTGCACCTATGGATGAGGACAGTGGGGGGTGAGGGCGGGGGGGGGGGTGGGAACCGGGTGGAGGGGAGCTATGGGGGGGGAAAAAGTGGAACAACTGTAATAATCTGAACAATAAAGATTTAATTAAAAAAATAAAAATAATAAAAAATAAAATAAAATAAAATAAAAAGAGCCCTCTTTTGACAATGCACTAAATTCCTCGAGAGGACTACTCTGTTTAAAACACCCTCCTCATTCCCCCAAAACTTCTCTTCCAAACATTTAGATATTTCTGCCGTACAGTCAGCGCCTCTTTTTTTCTCCCTGAATGGCAAGGCCCTAATGGTAGAGCTTTTGGAGAAACTAAGCCACATAAATGAAGACTAGGAGTTTAAAATGCCTACATATCCTGGACCATGAAAAATTAATATATTCCCTTCACAGTAAAGTCACACCTTTGGGAAAGAAAGAATTTGAAATATAGGCATATAAGAGCCGGGGCAGTTAGAACTTAGTAAACTGAGGAAAGAAAACATGAATTCTGGCCCTGGCCAGGTAGCTCAGTTGATTAGAGCATCATCTGATATGCCAAGGTTGCAGGTTCAATCATCTGTCAGGGCACATACAGGAATCAACCAATGAATGCATGAGTGGAACAAATCGATGTTTCTCTCCCTTCCTCTCTCTAAAAATACATACATTCATACATATTTACATAAAAACCATGAATTCTGTGAAATTTCTTATCTGAAAACTATAACATTGGATTACAAAAATGAAAATGGAAAGTCACAGCCACAGAAACAAACCAGAATGTTTGTTTTGTACAAGCCTGTAAAAGCATAGAATGTAATCTACTTTTTCAGTTAAAAGGTCCTTCATAAAAACTAAAAGGGAAAAAACCATTCCCATGATCAGAATTTCCATGCACTATTAAAAATGAATGTCTGATCTATAATTCAAGAACTAAAGGCAGAAGTAGGGCACCAGTTGACTGAATATATTTATTCCCAAAAATCTAACTCGGGTCAGAACTCTGCCCCCTGCTGCAGAGTACCAGTTCTAAGAAGCGGTCATTCAGCCCCGACATCTGACCAACTGTTTCCCATCCTCCCACTTTCTTTCCCTTATCTCTGCCTCCTCCAAGTCAAAGAGCACCCCCAGGGCAGGCAGGAGGAGGCACTGAGGAGCAGAGTGCACAGGTTCACAGAGCAAAAGGCCTGCAGCACTCTCCATATATGACCCTCCCCCTTGGTCATCTGTAAACATGAGGGGAGACAAGGCAATTAAAAGAAGTGTTAAAAAAAAGAAACTACACTCATCCAACCATGTGCCAAACACCGTCCCTCCTGACTGAGCAAACTGGTTGGGAATCACATGGGGGTCAGAAAAGTCCTGAAGGGAATGAAATCTAAACTGAAGCCCAAATAAGAGTTGATTTGGTGGAAAAGAAGGGAAGAATACCACAGGAGGGCTTTGTCTAGGTAACTAATACAATCAGATTTGTATTTTTAAAAGATCAAAACATTGCTGGGGGGATTGTAACATGGTATAGACACTTTGGAAAACTGTTTGGCAATTCCTCAAAATTTTAAAATAGAGGGAATATATGACCCAACAATTCCACTCCTAGTAATATAGTCCCAAGAGAAATGAAAAAACATATTCACACAAAAATCTGTATATGAATGTTCATAGAAGCATTTTTTAATCCTCAACCGAGGACATATTCACTGATTTTTAGAGAGGCAAAGTGAAAGACAGCAAGAGAGAGTAACACTGATGTGAGAAAGAAACTTTGATGGGTCGCCTCCTGTATGTGCCCCAATCAGGGATCAAACCCACAACCCAGGTATGTGCCCTGTACTGGAATTGAACCCAAGACCTTTCGGTGTACAGGAAAACACTCTCACCCACTGAGTCAGGCTGGCCAGAGCAGAGCAGCATTTTTTTTTCATTTTTTAAAAATATATTTTTATTGACTTCAAAAAGGA
This sequence comes from Myotis nattereri, assembly GCF_964212035.1. NCBI lineage: Eukaryota > Metazoa > Chordata > Mammalia > Chiroptera > Vespertilionidae > Myotis > Myotis nattereri. The sequence goes on along the minus strand of NC_138077.1, from coordinate 212,027,211 downwards.
AGGGAGACAGACAAAGAGATAGAAACACCAGTGATGAGAGAGAATCATCCATCGGCTGCATCCTGCACACCCCCCAACAGGGTTGGAGCCAGCAATCCAGGCATGTGCCCTTGACCGGAAATTGAATCCAGGACCCTTCAGTCAGCGGGCCAACGCTCCATCCACAGAGCCAAACCAGCTGGGGCCAAGAAGCACTTTAAAATGATGTTTGCAAAAGACTGTAATATTGTAAGAAATTGTGTATGCTGCAGATACTGTTTTAGGAAAAGCTATAAAATTTTTTCTAATACATATGATTAGAAAAAGATATTGAAAGAAAAGACACCAAAAGGCAAACAGCTATTATCCCTATAAATTTCATGAAGGCAGGGGTTTCCATTGTTTTATCTGTACTCATTAACAAATAAATATTTGTCCAATGAAAAAATACTTCTACAAATGCATAACAATGTCACCATAGTTAACAACACTTTATTGTATATTTGAAATTTGCCAAGAGGATTATATCGTAAGTGTTCTCACACCCCCCCCCAAAAGTATAACTATCTGAGGTGATAAATATGTTCATTAGCTTCAATGTGGTGATTATTTCATAATGTATACGTATACAAAATCATCAAATTATACATCCTAAATATATATAATTCCTAATTATATCCCCAATTTAAACCATTTCTACACTGGACTGTAACTTACTACTACTTCAAATATTTTGTCCCCAACGTATGATACTGTTTTACCTTGTCTATTCAAAATATCGTAACAAATAAAATTTTACAAAGTACACTAGAGATTCTATCAAGGAATCGCATACATATCCAGGCCTATTTCTACTGACTAAATGAACATCTGATCTGTACCTTTAACCCAAAATCAAATTTTTAAAAAAGTTTTGTTGACTGAATTATTTCTTTTAAGTTTTTAAATAAGTCAAACTCCAAAAATGTCACTACTTGACATCTCAGTTTAAAGACCTACAAGTCAAACATCTGTCTAAATAGAGATGTCTAAGAAATATTACATTCTTTGAAATGTTATAACTATAATGTGAAATTACATTAAATCGTATCCAGATGGTATATCTTTTATAACAAGTCTCATCCAAAGAAAGCAGTGACTGAAAGTAAGTTACCATTTTTCTGCAACTCACTAGTAATTGGAGACAAAAGAAGGAATACGGTCATTATGTAAAAGAACAAGCACATCATTTCCAGACTATACAGCACATCAAATAATGTTCTCATTCACATTTTAACTTTAATGAATCCAGTTTTTTACATCTTTACATTTTTTGAAAAATATATTTTATTGATCTTTTACAGAGAGGGAGGGAGATAGTTAGAAACATCGATGAGAGAGAAACATCGATCAGCTGCCTTCTGCACATCCCCTACTGGGGATGTGCCTGCAACCAAGGTACATGCCCTTGACAGGAATCGAACCTGGGACCCTTCAGTCCATATGCTGACGCTCTATCCACCAAGCCAAACCAATCAGGGCCATCTTTACATTTTTTCATAAAATATAACATACAGGCAAGTATTAGAGAAGATAAGGGACACCATGTATTTACGACCCAGAATAACAAAAGTTAACCTTTTGCCATATATGCTTCAAATCCTTTCCCCAAAGCAACTAATAAAATTACAGATATAGTTAGATCCTTTCTACCCCCTTTTTTAAATACTTAAAAAGGAGAGAATAGAAGTAACCAAGATTCAGGGTTGCTGGAGCTTTTAAAAATCTATAACACATGTTTATTATCCTGGTTAAACTCTTCACCAATTCAATGTATAAATTCAGCCTGTAGCAAAAACTATTGTTGTATGAACTTATCTGTCAAATAACCTTAAAGAAAACTATTAAAGCTATCCTCAGAAAGACTAAATGGATTATCTTTGCCATCACATATATTATTGGGGTTTTGGTTCACAGTTTTGTTTTTTAATGATTCTTAACCTTCAGTGTCCAATACAGTAAACACTAGCCACATGTGGCTACTGAGCACTTGCAATGTGCTAATCCAAACTGACATATCAGTGTAAAATGCACAATGGATTTCAAATGTTTAAAGTAAAAATTTTTTTTCATTAATTTTTATATTAGTCACATGTTAAAATAATGTTTTGGACATAATGAGCTAAATAAAATATTGTTAAAATTAATTCCCCCTTTGTTTTTTTTTTCATGTGGCTACTATAAAATGTGGCTTGTAGTTAAAGCTTACCTTATAATTTCTATTACACAGTGCTGCCCTAAATACATCAAAGTAGCACCAGAATAAGAACTACTATTTCTGAATCAAAACTTAGAAAAATATGCAAAGGTTGCAATGGTCAAAGTGGCAGAGTTATGGTTGTTACCTAGGTGATTTAGAAGGAAGAATACTATTTAGGTAAAAGCTGGAGTCCCAGATTATCTTTATCACCAGACCACCGCAGACAAACCCTTTGCTTCCTTTCATCTTACTCATGTGTATCTGGAAAAATGACTCTTCTAAAAGAAGTCAATAATCGATTTAGTAACTTAAATGTATTGAAAACAGATCCAATACAATTGATTCATTCATTTAACAGTCTTTATTAACTGGGACTAGACACACAGTGGTAAATATAACTGTAGCTTGCTTTCTGGTGTATGTGGGGAAGTCACAGGCAAATAATAAACAAGTTAACAAATAAGGAAAAACTCATTACAGAGTAGTGCTTTGAAGAAGTCATGTGAAAAAGTCAGTAATCAGTCTTTCCAGTCCAATCCTATCTTTAGAATCAGATTTATTTTGAGCAATAAATTAGTTATTTCACTGTGTTCATTTTATGTAAATATTTTCAATCAAAGCATTCTGCAAAACACATGTACTGTTCCCAAGGACATTGCACACAAAAATGCAAGGAACCTAGCCGATTTGGCGCAGTGGATAGGGTGTCGGCCCTCAGTCTGAAGGATCCCGGGTTTGATGTGTCTCTCACATCAATGTTTTTTTCTCTCTCTGTCTCTCCCCCTCCTTTCAACTCTCTCTAAAAATCAATGGAAAAATATCCTCGGGTAAGGATTAACAACAACAACAAAAAAGCCCAGCTGGTGAGGCTCAGTGGTTGAGCGCTGACCTATAAACCAGGAGGTCACGGTTCAATTCCCTGTCAGAGCACATGCCTCAGTTGCGGGCTCGATCCCCAGTGTGGAGTATGCAGGAGGCAGCTGGTCAATGATTCTCTCTCATCATTGAAGTTTCTCTCTCTCCTTCTCCCTTCCTCTCTGAAGTCAATAAAAATATATATATTTAAAAGAAAAAAGAAAACACAAGGCAATTTATGTAATTGCCATGACTCTACGTGCCCAATTTGGCTTTTAATGCTTAATTAAGAAAAAAAAGTCAACAACTATCCTTTCTCCTTAAAGAAAGGCAAATGAGAATATCTGGCTGTAAACATGGCAAAATAAATTCCAAATTGTTAAGCATCTGGCATTTTTAATATAAATCTTCTGGTCCCGGCTGACATGGTCAACATCCTCTCCTGCAAAAATATCAATTCCAAGAACCCTGGAAAGTTCACACTACAGGTAAAATGTTCATGTGTGTGGCCTTAACTACACAGTTGAATTGGCCTCCATCATTTATGTGTCAAATCAGGTTCTTAAAAACAACCATTCAGTACTGTCGACTCTCAGTGCGTCCATCCACCCACCAAAAACATCCATCCATCCATCCGTCCAACCATTATAAACCACATTAATTTAAAGACACAATACACAACTCGGTAAAAAAAAAAAAAAAAAATAGCAGATGTTAGAAATGCTTAATAATAATTAGATTTAGTCAGTAAATCATAGCAAATTCATATAACATATAACTTCCCAAAATACACCATATAGCTGTCCCTCTAACAGCCAGATATAAAAATAATCCTGAAAGTATGTTTACTGACATGAATTACATGAAAATACTCATGTTTTACTGAATGTGCAGTAATTGTAAAATATATAAATATGATACTTTTGTTTGTTTGTTTGTTTGGTTAATCCTCACCCAAGGATATTTTTCCATTGATTTTTAGAGAGCGTGGAAGAGAGAAAGACAGAGAAACATCGATGTGAGAGAAACACGTCGATTGGTTGCCTGGGCCAGGGAGAAGCCTGCAACAAAGGTACGTGCCCTTGACCAGAATCAGACTCAGTACTCTTTGGTCCCCAGGCCAACGCTCTATCCACTGAGCCGAACCAGCTAGAGCAGTGGTTCTCAACCTTCCTAATGCCGCGACCCCTTAATACAGTTCCTCATGTTGTGGTGACCCCCAACCATAAAATGATTTTTTTTAATTTTATTTTATTGCTTAAAGTATTACAAAGAGTATTACATATGTCTCCTTCCCCCCCCCCCCACCCCTTGACATTCCCCCGGCCTCCCCTACCCCCAGCATAAAATTATTTTTGTTGCTACTTCATAACTGTAATTTTGCTCCTATTATGAATCGTAATGTAAATATCTGATATGCAGGATGTATTTTCATTGTTACAAATTGAACATAATTAAAGCATTGTGATTAATCACAAAAACAGTATGTAATTATATATGTGCTTTCCGATGGTCTTAGGCGACCCCTGTGAAAGGGTCGTTCGACCCCCAAAGGGGTCGCGACCCGCAGGTTGAGAACCGCTGAGCTAGAGCAATGTGATACCATTTTTAAAATGTATTTATACAGCCTCTGTAGAAAAAAAAGTCTGGAAGAGTATATCACAAATAGCTAGCATTATATATGGATGCTTTTTATTTTCTTCTTTTTAACCCTATTTTCTGACTTTTATGCAATGAACATCTACTACCATTTTATAGAGTAAGAAAAACATGCCCTGGCTGGTGTGGCTCAGTTGGCTGAGCGACATCGTATGCACGGAAATGTTGCTGGTTTAATTCCAGGGCACATACCCAGATTGTAGGTTCAATCCCCAGTGGGGGTACAAACAGGAGGCAGCTGGTCAATGTTTCTCTCTCCCTCTCCCTTCCTTTCTCTCTAAAAATTAATAAACATTTTTTAAAGAAAAACATAAAAACTGTTTAAAGCCAGTTATAAAATACTATATCCATTTTTCAATGATATTCAAAGACAATGAGATAAAAAGAAAGAAATTACACAAAAGAAATACCACAGAGTGTTAACAGAACGATCTCTGGTGGTCCTTTCCCCCATTTCTGGAAGTCTTTACCATCTGCTCAATATCTTCCTTCTCACCTGGGTCAAGAGAGCAACAAGAAGATATGCCCCTCTAACAGCCAGATATGTGGTTCCTAGGTATGCTCATCGCCAGTGATTTTTACCGTCAGTCCATGAAGCCATCCATTTGCACAGCCACAACATGCTCCATATATGAAACTAGCAATTTAGGGCATTCCATTCTATCAAACACAGGCCCCAGCAATCTGAATACTCAAATACATATGTCCTCCAGCCTCAACAGAACCTTTGGTCTTTTGATCCTGTTTTCCTCCCATCAGCATCTTTTAGATTTCAGTTCTACTTACTCTGACTTAGACACTCACTAACTGTAGGAACCTCATGTTTCCCCCTTCGTTTTAATAAACTACCTAAAGATTATACCCAACCTACCTTACTTCAATGACTTAAAAAAAGAATCAAACCAGAATTACTATCACCCAGCCAATGTGGCTCAGTGCTTCAGCATCAATCAATGAACCAGGACAGCACAGTTCCATTCCCAGTCAAGACGCATGCCTGGGTTGTGGGCTTGATCCCCATTACGAGGCATTCAGGAGGTAGGTGATTGATGCTTCTCTCTCATTGCTATTTCTATCTATCCCTCTCCCTTCCTCTCTCTCTAAAATCAATAAAAAAATTATTTTTAAAAAACATTTCTCAGCCATGCCCAAAATTACAAGACCTGCCCTAACTGGTTTGGCTCAGTGGATAGAGCGTCGGCCTGCGGACTGAAGGGTTCCAGGTTCAATTCTGGTCAAGGGCATGTACCTTGGTTGCGGGCACATCCCCAGTAGAGAGTGTGCAGGAGGCAGCTGATCGATGTTTCTCTCTCATCAATGTTTCTAACTCTCTATCCCTTTCCCTTCCTCTCTGTAAAAAATCAATAAAATATAAAAAATAAATTACAAGACCTATTTTTACTTTTTACCTGACTGATGAAAAAAAGCAATTAACCAAGTTCTCTAATTATAAAAAATGGATGATACTTAAAACACTTCCTTTTAGAGGTCCCTATTCATTTTAATTTTTGATAGCACTTGTGTGGTAAGGGAGCAAACACTATACAATTTAATAAAAGAAAATAAATACTGTAAAAGACTTCATTTTATTTACCATTTAAAAGAAAATTTGTTCTAATATTTAGAAATGCAGTTACTGAACAATTTTATTTGTAATATCAGAACTCACTTATACTTTTTCCTACGGAAATAACTATGAGAAGATAATTATCTGTTATAAGCTCATTGAGAGCAAAAATTATTTTTCTATTTATTCATTACCATGTATCTTCAGTGCCTAGAACAGCCGTGGGCAAACTACAGCCCGCGGGCCGTATCCGGCCCGTTTGAAATAAATAAAACTAAAAAAAAAAAAAAAAAGACTGTACCCTTTTATGTAATGATGTTTACTTTGAATTTATATTAGTTCACACAAACACTCCATCCATGCTTTTGTTCCGGCCCTCCGGTCCAGTTTAAGAACCCATTGTGGCCCTCAAGTCAAAAAGTTTGCCCACCCCTGGCCTAGAACAATGACACTTGATATTTATTGGGGGGAAGGGTGAGTGGGGAGATCCATACAGTGTTACCGACAATAGTAAAAACTAAAAAACATGCATGAAACATTATACATTCGTTGTAATGATGAAAAGTATATAATTGCACAAAAGTACTTATACTGTTTAAAATAACTTTTTTTTTTTAGACATTAAAAGAAAACTGGGTTCCAATATCATCTCACTCACTAATTTGACTTGTGCCCTGGAATTCTCTACCCTCCTGTGCACTACCCCCCTACTTCTTGGCTCTGGCTGGTCCACTGTGGGGTAGAGATTACAGGGAGAAGAATATGCTTGAGTTACCTCAGGAAACAAAGACTGATTGCATGGTAAAAAAAAAAAAAAGGGGGGGGGGGTGTACACAACCTACACCAAAAGCAAGTGGAGTCTGCACGACCCAACTGGACTAGGAGACCCTTACTAACATGCTCTTCGAGCCACACTGACTCAGAAACATCCATTTTAACTCTAGATCCCCAAAGGCATACTTGAACCACTCTATAATAAACAGTGAGTAATTTAGGTCATCTGATTCAAGAGAAGAGTGGCATCCAGGGTACACCAAAATATCAAGCTTCATTGTCAAAGGACCCCAAAAAAATAAAGTAGAAGTGAAGAGGGAGCAATTTCACCTGCTGGAAATAAAAAATGTAGATCTCTGTGCCAGTCAACAACTTTTATACAATGGGAAAGGATGTTCACCAATATGCTGGGGGAAAAGCAGCTATTCTCAAGTGCTTGGGATAAAAACTATAATAATCCTATATAATGAAAGCCCAGCAACCAGACGGTGGAACCACCAGAATGATGGGTCAACCAGTCACTATGATGCACACTGACCATGGGGGCAGACACTCAATGCAGGAGCTGTCCCCTGGTGGTCAGTGCACTACCACAGTGAGAGCACCACTCAGCTGACCAAGGATGAGCGGCTGCTCCCACTGCAACCCTGGGCCTAAGGGCAGGGACCCCGGCTGCGATCATCGCCTCCCTGCCCCAGGCTCCTCCTCCTTGCTCCCTGCCACCTCCTCCGGATGCCTACAGGCCACACAGCGCCACCAAGGCCACTAGGCTCACAGAGTTGACCCCAGAGGATGGGAGGCGGGTTTGTGGCCGCCACGGGACTGAGGCCTACTCCGCCTCTCAGTGCTATTACCCGTGGGCCCAGCCGGGCACCAACCCAGGTCCCCTGGAGAGGCAAGTGCTCTGGCTCCACCGAAGATGCCGGACCAGGGAGCAGCCTCTCAGAAGGCAGGTCCACAGCCACTCAGATCCCTGCAGGCCACGCCCCCCACCAGTGCAAGAATCCCAGGCACGAGGGCCTCTAGTCTTATTATATTCATTACCTATCACCTGGGACAAAGCCATGAAGCATACTGCAGTGGTTAGGAGACCAGACTCTGGAATGTGACTATCTGAGTTCAAAATTTGACTCTGCCACTTCCTAGCTAAGTGCCTTTGGGTAAGTTACTGAACCTTTCTGTGCCTCCAATTTCCTACACCGTAAAATGGGAATAATACCCCATAGGATTACTATAAAGATTAAATTCATGTATAATTAGTGCCTGAGCAAGTACTACATCTAAAATAATCTTTTTTAAGTGTAAGATAATAAAATTGCACAAAGGCCTACTCCTTATAAGAAAAATTGAAGACATTTAGAAATTTTCATTCCTTGTGGTCTAATTACCAGACCATGCAAACTCTTTTTTTAATGAATATATTTTATTAAAATTTTTTACAGAGAGGAAGGGAGAGGGATAGAGAGTTAGAAACATCAATGAGAGAGAAACATCAATCAGCTGCCTCCTGCATACTCCCTACTGGGGATGTGCCCGCAACTAAGGTACATGCCCTTGACCGGAATCGAACCTGGGACCCTTCAGACCACAGGCCGATGCTCTATCCACTGAGCCAAACCCGTTAGGGTTGACCATGCAAACACTTAATACGAAAAGAGAAATCTCAAGGGAATAAGTGAAGTTGCTGCCCCATGGTTGTACTGACAAGTTACAGCCCAAGAGTTCTAAATTGCAGGTTCACAAACAGATTCAGGGGACCTATTACTCCTCTGAAATTATACAAAATTTTTAGGTGGTAAGGTACTTCTATTATTTCTTATTTCTCCTGTCTTAAAAAAATTATCTTCACTAAATTTCCACTAATACAGCCCTTTCTCTATTCTCCTTTACAACAAATATCCTCCCAAAAGGTGCTATATTCACTTTCTCAAATTATCCTTTCATTCTCTCTTAAACCCACCCAAACACTCCACTGAAACTAACCTTGTCAAGATCACCTCTGACCCCACAGTGCTAAATACAATAATCAATTCCCAGTACTAGAGTGACCTGGTTTAGGAGATTTTTGAGACATTCATTCCCCCCCCTCCCCCCCTTGCTTGATACATTTTTCTCACTTGGACCAACTACAATCATTCACTGTCTCGGGTTTTCTTTTTGCGCTGATCTCTTCTCAGCAGTTTTTGTGGCTGATTGTTCTTCTCTCAGACTTTTTAATACCCTAGGGTGGGCCCTAAATCCAATGGTAGCCAGAATAGGTAAGACAGAGAAGGAGATGTGAAGACAGAAGCAGAGATTCAAGTGACATGTCTACAAGCCAAGGAAAGCCAAGGATTGCTGGCAGCCACCAGAAGCTTGGAGAGAAGCAAGGAATGGGTTCTCCCTCAGAGCCTCCAGAAGGAAACAACCCTGCCAACACCTTCACCTTCTGGCCTCCAGACTATGAAAGCATAAATGTCTGTTGTTTTAAATCACCCAGTCCATGGTGCTTTGTTAAGGCAGCCCCAAGAAATGAACACACCACTCTTCCCCTTGCTTGTCCTGCTCTGACCACGTCTTTCTTGCCCCCGCCTTTGTGCTGGATATTCCTCTCTGCCTGAAATGCTCCAACTCCAGAACTCCACATGCCTAATTTTATCACCCCCTCTATGAAACTATCCTGACTCCCCTATTTAAATCACAACCACCGCCATCCTTCCCTTCCATATTCTCTTTTTTCCATAGCACTTATCAATCCTATATAATAAAAGCCTAACATGCTAAGTGCCCAGTCGTCCAGTTGGCCATTCAACCAATCAAAGCATAATATGCTAATGATATGCTAAGGCTGCTCAACTGCTCACTATGACATGCACTGACCACCAGGGGGCAGATAGTCGCCCGGTCGACCAGTCGCTATGACGTGCATTGACTACCAGGGGACAGACGCTCTGACCAGTAGGTTAGCTTGCTGCTGGCATCCAGCCAATCAGGGCTGAGGAAGATGGGCCGGATACGCCCTGGAGCCCTCCTGCAGCCCCTCCCTGGCTGGCCAACCTCTCATGTCCCTCCCTGGCCCTGATCCTGAACCAGTGAAGTCCCTTGGCCTGGCCTGCACCCTCTCACAATCCAGGCTGAGGGACCCATCCCCCAGAGTACACTAATTTTGTGCACCAGGCCTCTAGTTCTAATATAATGCATACTGTTCTTATTTATTATGTTTCTTGCTTGCTGGCTATACTAGAATATAAGTTTCCCAAGGACAGGGTACTTAGGTTTTCTTTTTTTCTTTTTTCTATTTGTTCACTGATATATCCTAAACATCTACTAGTATAAATGCACCTGGCAGAAAATAGCCAGTCAATAAACATATGCTGAATAAATTTATTGAATATGTTTGTGTCTTTTTCTGGAAAGAGTCCACAGTTTTCCTCAGATTAATAAAGTGATCTGCTAACTAAAAAAAGTTTCTAAATCCTTGTTCTAAATTTTTAAGTAGCTAAAGAAAAATAGATTCTAAAATACTATCTTAAAAGACCCCAACCCTAGCCTGGCCAGTGTGCTCAGTGGTTGAGCATCAACCTATGAACCAGGAGGCCACAGTTCAATTCCTGGTCATGGAATATGCCCAGGTTGTGGGCTCTATCCCCACCCCAGTAGGAGGCATGTAAGAAGCAGCCGATCGAGGATTCTCTCATCACTGATGTTTCTATCGCTTTCTCCCTCTCCCTTCCTCTCTAAAAATCAATTAAAAAAATATTTTTTAAGATCCCAACCCTAAAAAGAAGCAAACGAAAACCAATAAACACTCAACACTATGACTTAGTATCTTGTGAACAGCATATAGCATTAATTTTAAATTTTGTACTCCCAAAACCAAATTTTGAAAAAAATGACACTCCATTTCAATTTAGCAGCTTGAGAAGTACCTTCACCCACTTTTCACAGGATCTCCTACACTAAAGGATGTCCCTGGGCTAAGCTAATGTCTTTCTTTTTTAAAAAAAATATCTTTTCTGGCCCAGTCTGCATGGCTCAGTAGAGCATTGACCTTGAACTAGGAGGTTACAGTTCAATTTCCTGTCAGGCCATATGCCTGGGTTGTGGGATCGATCCTTAGTGTGGGACATGCAGGAGGTAGCCAATCAATGATTCCCTCTCATTACTGATGTTTCTATCTCCCTCACTCTTCCTCTCTGAAATCAATAAAAATATTTTTAATATATATTTTTTCTTTAATTGATTTTACAGAGAGAGAGAGGAAGGGAGGGGGAGAGAAACATTGATCAGCTGACTCCTGCCCCACCCCTATTGGGGATCTAACCCTCAACCTAAGCATGTGCCCTAACTGGGAATCAAACCGGCACCTCTTGGTCCATGGATGATGCTTAAGCAACTGAGCCACACCAGCCAGGGCTAAGCTAATGTCTTTCTAGAGCTAAAACAATAAAGAAAAGTGGGCATCTGTGTGAAGCATTCACATAAGCCAATGTAAGTTTCACAAAGCTCAAGAACATTGTCAAATACTTTTCTCTACCTGGCTAAAACCCTTATACAGAGTAGAATCAAAGCAAACCATAACCTGTCTAGCATCTATCATTATTATGGAGTAAACAGATGTTTACTCAAAATACAACCTCATTGTTTGTAAAGCCTTGAGAAAGCATTGGAAAATGGATGTCATCTACATCTACAGCTTTAATATAAACCATAAAGTGTAACAATGAAAAGCAGTCAAGCACAGCAAAACTTGTTAGTGGATTTTGATAACAGCAGAAAGGTACTGACTGTGTTCCTTATTATTGCTGCAATATACGTATTTCACAGTTAATACTAAACAGGTACAGAATACAATCACACTAAGCATCAGAATTCAGTATATAATTTATCCAAGCATACATTCTTCAGACATACCCTGTATATTAAATAAATGACCATTACTGATGAAAATTTGCACATCTGCTGCTATGGAATCTTTCTTGTTCCATCAGCAAATGGATTACCAACACAATCAAGCCCCAGACCATACCTTTCCTGGTTCCTTTCCCCACTTCACCAATTTAGTAATGTCAAGGATACAAAATACACCAAATACTCTGAAGAAAATGGCATTTTGAACACTACTAACTGATATTCTCAACAAGAGGTTTGCCTTAAGCTGTTTGTTTTTTTTAACTAGTGGTAAAAATTTCTTCTCAGGATACAGCATTTTACCAAATCCCAAACCTGACCACTCATCACCTGTACCACCCCCACCCTATCCAAGCCCCCACCATGTCTCACCTTTATTACTGCAATAAATAGCCTCCCCACCAGACTCACTGCTTCCACTCTGACTGGCAGCAGCCTAACTTTTACACAGCAGCCAGTGGGTTAGAGAAAATGAGAATCTGTCAGACCCCTGACCCAGTGGCATCCCATTATACTTAGAGTAACAGCCAGAGGCCTTCCTGTGCTCTCTGTAAGACCTGGCCCTTGACTCTCATTCTGATCTCACCTCCCACCACTCTGCAGGGTTCCACTGTTCCTTGACCATGCCAGCAGGCTCCCACCTCAGGACTTTTGTACTGGGCAGAAAGTTCCCTCCATCTGGAATGCTCTATCCCCATATCTCCGCATGGTTCCTTACCAAGGCCTTACTCAAATGTCACCTCTTCAGAGAAGCTGTCCCTAAATACCCTACTTAAAACTCCCAACAGTGTCTCTTCTCTCCCCTAAGTAACACAGTGGCTTCACTTTATAATTTGTTTCATTTGAGTAAGAATAGAGGCATACTTCCTTTGAAAAAATGAAATCTGGACAAAAACAAATGCTATTTTATAGGCTACTCACTATGAAGTCAAACACAATATATCTTAAGAATAAAATGTGCTTTGTGTATAATTTTCCTTTATCATTTTTAATTTAAAGTATTAAAAATAAGTGCTGGCCCTGGCCAGGTGGACAACTGAGTGTTTCCCCTTCACCAACGGTTTGGGTTCAATTCCCAGGGTCGCAGGTTTGATCCCAGGTCAGGGCCCATACAGGAGGCAATGGATGGATGTTTCTCTCTCCCCCGCCCCCCTTCCCTTACTTCCTCTCTCTCTAAAATCAATAAAAAACATATTCTCGGATGAGGACTGAAAAAAAGAAAAAAGAAGTGCTGTATGTACAAGGAAGTTTATGTTACCAGTATTACATATATAGGAAAAATAATCATGGGAAGAATTTTAATGCCCAATTACAGGAAAATACTTAAGGAATATATACATTAGAAACGTAATAAGAGATGTTAAGTTTTAAAAAGAAAATAAATTACAATGACAAATGAGCCCTTTACATTGCTCAAATATTTACTAGCCATGTGACATGTGCCTGACCCGCCTGGCAGATGAGGGTTCAATGGCAAACAAGACTAAGTCCCTGTGCTCTCGGAGCTCCAGGGCTGAGCGAGCAACAACAGTGCAGTGTGAAGTGATGTCTTAGGACAGTACAGGAGCCCTGGGAGGGAGAGCACAGCTGGGTACGACCCTGCCTGAGGAAAGGTTTTCCAGAGAAATAACGCCTAAACTAATACCCGAAGAATAAATAGGTGATAGTAAATTTAAAAAAAAGAAAAAAGGGAAGGAAATAAGTTTGAAACCTCTACAGTGAGTGTTTGGGGTGAGAGGCAAGAGAGAAGATGAAACTGAATCATACATGAACTTAATAATTTATAATTTTTATTTTTTAACTAAAATTACTTCGATTTGACGATAGGGCTTTTGAAATATGTATCATAAAAAGCTAACAGTGATAAGTCAATCACTTCATTTCTAAAAGCTTATTTTGTCCTGCAGCTATGTCTCTTTCCTTCTGTCTGTCCTACGTCTGAGCAAATACAGAAGGGACAAGAAGCAATTTTAACACAGCACACAAGTGCACATACATGTCTTTCCCAGGGCTAGCCAACACATCTCCTATCCTTATATTACAAATTAGGGGCCCAAAACACTCAGACCTCCACATCTCTGGCTGCCATGCTACTTTATTACTTCTCTCCCCATTTCTTTTAGGTACCAACAGGAATTCTGTGCTTAGCATCCCAAGCCTTTATCGTTTGGTCCACCTAACTTACCTCACCTCATTCCTCCCTACAGATTCTTCACTCCAACTAGACCAGCCGTGGGCAAACTACGGCACACGGATCCAGCCCTTTTGAAATGAATAAAACTAAAAAAAAAAAAGACCGTACCCTTTTATGTAATGATGTTTACTTTGAATTTATATTAGTTCACACAAACACTCCATCCACGCTTTTGTTCCGGCCCTCTGGTCCAGTTTATGAACCCATTGTGGCCCTCAAGTCAAAAAGTTTGCCCACCCCTGAACTAGACTCTTTATTTGACCTTGCACATACCACACTCATTCTTGCCTCAGGCTGACCCTTGCTTGGACTGTCCTAACTCGCTCTCCCAGTTCCTAGTCAAACAGTACCGATTCCTCAGGGCCTACCCTTAGTTTCTCAATGAATCCTTAGTCAATTTCTCTAATCCACAATAAGCTCTAGTTAACCTGAATTTGATCTATATTCGTTATGCTAAAAAATGAGTAGTTACATTGTTTGGTTACAGTCCACTTTTGTTCTAGAAATCTATAAATGTTGTATTCTTGCAAGGTTTGCCTCCCAGTTGTAAAACCAAATGTAATAATTTTTATTTCTTGTTTATCCCACTTACATCAATATTAAACTTGGAAAACACACATCCAAACCTGTTTGCCATCTGACAGATCCTGGGTGGAAGTTTAAGTCAGATAGAATTCAGTGCCAGCTGGTTCTCTCTGAAACTACGGGTTTAAGCACCAAGATCAGGACTGAATTTACATGCCTTTTTGGGACAGGCAACAGAGCATATACACTGATAATGCAACATACTTAAAGGCACAAAAACAAACAAACAAAAAAAACCCTAAACAAAAGACTTCATTTATTTATTCCGAATGCAGGCAAACACCCCGACATTGCAAGACCCCCCCATCATCCTGTACATTATCTAACAAATAATAAAAATAAAAATAAATAACAAATCTATTTGACACCACAAATGAATGAATAAACTTAATAACAGAAAGAGAAAAATGGAGGTAAAAGTTATGACTAACAGCTTGGATTTTAATTAATAAAGCCCCAAGGTGATCCTTGTGTTGTTGTTTGTGTGTGTGTGTGTGTGTGTGTGTGTGTGTGTGTGTGTGTGTGTATTGATTTCAGAGAAGAAAGGAGAGGGAGAGAGAAACAGAACCATCAATGATGAAAGAGAATCAGTGATTGGCTGCCTCCTGCATGCCCCACACTGGGAATCAAGCCTACAATCTGGGCACGTGCCCTGACCAGAAATTAAACCAGGACCTCCTGGTTCTTAGGTCAACGCTCAACCACACCAGCTGGGCTGTTCCCATCTTTTGGTCATGAACTCTGAGAGCAGGGACCCACCTTACTCATTTTTATGTTCCCAGTGCCTAGTATAGTGCCCTGCAAGAGACACTAAAAAAAAAAGTTACTCCAAATGAATGGACAAGCCCCTTGTATCACTTTGATGCTCCCTTATTAATAGCCACTGCCCAGAGAAAAGGAGACTTTGATGAGAGCAGCCTCAAGAAGCTATGGCCTGAAATTACACATCATTTCTATAATTGTTACGTTTCATTTATTAATCACCTGCCTATTCCTTTAAAAATATAAAATAAATAAGATTGAGACCTGGCCAGTGTAGCTCAGTTGGTTGGGTGTCATCACAGGCACTGAAAGGTTGCTGGTTCAATTCCTGGTCAGGGCACATGCCCAGGCTGTGGGTTTGATCACCGGTCAGGGTGCATGCAGAAGGCAACAGACTGATGTTTCTCTCTCACATCAACGTTTCTCTATCTCTCTCCCTTTCTGTTCCTCTCTAAAATCAATAAAAACATCTTAAAAATAAAGATTGAGTTTTCCTTTTCATAATTAGTACAAGTACATGAAAAGTATGCCGCTTCTGAAATCTGCTTCAAATTGAACTCATCACTACTAGGCACCCACAGGAACTAGAGAAGAAAAGGAGCATACCATATTTGAGAAGAAAAAGACATGAGTTTCAACCTATAATTCTCTAAAAAATCAAGCAAAACAGAAAATATGAAGGAAAAAAAACTTTGTCAGTAATGCTTTAAGGATAAATAAAGTACATCATCATTATAAACTTAGAATAATCCTCTCAGAATTTATCATCAGAACAGGTTAAGCATCACAGAAAAAGATAAATTAGAAGGGCCCTTTTTCACTTAATAGTCAACTTTTACCTTTCCATAATCCATAAGTTTATAATTGAAAGAGTCCCAAGTGTATAACTTTTCCTCTACATCTAAAAATAAGCATCAGTCCTAACCGGTTTGGCTCAGTGGATAGAGCGTCGGCCTGCAGACTGAAGGGTCCCAGGTTCGATTCCGGTCAAGGGCATGTACCTTGGTTGTGGGCACATCCCCAGTAGGGGGTGTGCAGGAGGCAGCTGATCGATGTTTCTAACTCTCTATCCCACTCCCTTCCTCTCTGTAAAAAATCAACAAAATATATTTTTAAAATAAAAATAAAAATAAACATCAGTAATTGATAGCAGAAACAGGTAGCCACAAGCACAACAGGTATACCTCATCTCTGAAATACACTTTGAAATACAAATCTGGCTAATTTCACAGTCATCCATTACTCTGGACCTTCTTAAATATCCACTGAAACAGAGAAATGAGAGGTCAAATACTGACCTCTAACTCAGTGTAATACAAACAACAGGTCTCTGTCCAGAACCACATCAAATGGCCACAGTTTCTTTTTCAGTTAACACCATGAGCAGGAGCCTCAAGCCCTTCTTAAATCATCTCTGTAAGTGACTGTGAGGCGGTGCCACGGGTGCACATACAGTTACTCCGAGACAGACAACTATCACTGCATCTAAAATAAAGTCAAACCTCAAAAATGCAGTTATGCCAACTCAGTGTCATTGGAGTTTGTAGGTGTCACATATGAGCTCAAAATAGGTCAAACTCCTCCCTCCTTGGTTCTTTAGCAACATTCAATTCTCTAGCACTTCCCCCAGATGTTAGATTCTTTTTAGTGGTGTCTTGCACCAAGCGTTTTTCCTCAATTTCACGGTTTAAAGAAGCTGTGAGGGGTGGGGAAAGAGAGTACATCAGAGAAGCACAGACCTATTTTTATGACTGAATCATCTAAGGGCAATGCACAGACTGGGCCGGAGGCCCACCTTGATGACAGCTGTATCAAAGACCTAAATTTCCAAAGATCGTAAATCACTATAGTAAGCATATCAACAGCATGCGGTATTCTGCAAGCATTTTGCAAACTTAACATTTGCCTCCTTTTCAGTCCTTTGATATCCTCAAAAGATGCTTGGATTTCAAAACCAGCCCCACATCAGCAAGGCTGGCAATCAGCATCCTAGGAAATTGCAAGAAGGCAGGCAAGGCCCAAGCAAAATGGAACTGGGGGATGCAAGGACTTTGTACACCTGTACTCTTCTAAGATAGGGGTGGGAAACATATAAGGCCTGAGAAATAATTTGGTCTGACCCTGCCAAGGCATTAAGGGTGAGTCAATTAAATGCTTGGCCAAATATAGCAGGCTAATTTTTAAGTTAATAATTTTGTATGGCCCGAGAATCTATACTAATAAAAGGGTAATATGCTAATTAGACTGGATGTCTTCTGGACATCCACCCAGACGTCCTTCTGGACAAAGCCACAGTGGTGGGGGGTGAGGCAGAGGCGGTTAGGGGTGATCAGGCAGGCAGGGGAGAGCAGTTAGACACGACCAGAACAGCAGGGGAGGGCAGTTAGGGGTGACCAGGCCAGCAGGGGAGGGCAATTGGGAGTGATCAGGCTGGGGGCAGAGGTGGTTAGGGGCTATCAGGCATGTAGGCAGAGGCAGTTAGGGGTGATCAGGCAGGTAGGTGGAGTGGTTAGGAACGATCAGGCAGGCAGGCGAGCGGTTAGGAGCCAGCGGACTCAGATTTGGAGAGGATGCAGACCTGGCTGAGGGACCCCCCCAACCCGTGCACGAATTTCGCGCACTGGGCCTCTAGTAATGTTATAAATATCCAAATGGCCCTTGGCAGAAAAAAGGTTCCCCACCCTGTATTCTAAGAGAATAAATACAAATATGGCCACTTCTTAATTTTTAAGAGGAGAAATTACCCCAAATATCCAAACCAAGTGCACTTCATCAGAAGAGGCACTTACACAGATAACTGCCGCCTGATTCAGGATAGTTTAAAAAACAAAACAAAAACAAAAAAAACCCATATTGAAATTACAGATTAACCTTTGACTCCCAGAAAACAAAAAAACTTCAGAGAGCCCTAACTGGTTTGGCTCAGTGGTAGAGTGTCGGCCTGCGGACTCAAGGGTCCCAGGTTCGATTCCGGTCAAGGGCATGTACCTTGGTTGAGGACACATCCCCAGTGGGGAGTGTGCAGGAGGCAGATGATCGATGTTTCTCTCTCATTGATGTTTCTAACTCTCTATCCCTCTTCCTTCCTCTCTGTAAAATATCAATAAAATATATTTTTTTAAAAAAAAGCTTCAGGGATTCATTCCTGAATAAGCAACCTGAAAGAGAGAAATGGCCTGAAATCTAGCTCCCTCCATATCTTTCTATGAAGAGTTTCTGGGCCCATGATTGAGGTGGCAGGAAAAACTGCTACCTGCTCTTCTTCCTAACTCATACAAAGACATATTGATGTCAACCTCATTGTATTTTTCCACACACAAAAGAGTATATTTACAGATTTCCGAGATTCAAAAATTGCTGAATTTGATCAAATAAAAAGGCCGTGCATTATCACTACTATAAAAATGCCTCTTCAATGTCTCGTGTCATAAAATGAAAACAAAAGTCTATTTTATGACAAAACACCAAAGAACAAAACAGTTCTCTACCATAGCTGAACACTTACTGAGCGCTTAGTAGTATCTGCATCAAAATATCTGGAACATATACATCTGCATGTAGTGTTGGTGTAAGAAACACATCAAGAAAACAGTGGAGTCCTGGCTGGGTGGCTCAGTTGGTTAGAGCATTGTCCCAATATGCCAAGGTTGCAGGTTCAATCTCCAGTCAAGACACATACAAGAAGCAACCAATAATGTATAAGTTAAGTGGGACAACAAATCCATGTTTCTCTCTCTCTCTTTCTAACTCAGTAAATAAAAATTTAAAAAGAAAACAGTGGGTTTCTCTAGGTAATGTTACAGAGCATAAATATGGCTAGATTAGGGTTGTTGGCTGCAAGAGCCCTTAGTTCCTGAGAAAAAGATCGCTAAAACACTTCCAATTTGCAGAACTTGTTTATATTTTCAAAGTAATTCCATTATCTTTTTTTTTTTTTTCATTTCAGTATATGTACTACAGTTGCCATCTGACAGCTAAGGAAGCAGGGCACTTCATCATACTTCAAACCCACAGGCAATCAGGGTCCAGGTCTTCTCATGCTAAATAGGAGACATATATTGAGTTTATTTGTAATCCTCATATGCTATCATGGTTCAGGACATTTTGGTGAAGCAGGAAAAAAAACATGAATTACATGCCACATACATAGTATGCTTAAAAGACCCTGCTATTCTATCAAATCAACACCACATTTCTTAGCAATACATTGTTTCTAGATTTATACTGTCCCCCATAAGTTACCCTATTCTCATATTTCACCTTGATTCAAATGCATATATATGCAAGAATTTTATTTTGGTACTTTTTAGGACAATATCTCTAAGTCAGGAAACAGCCCTCAAGTGGAAATGGAAATATCCACAAACTGATCTAAATGCTATCATCTTCAAGCACTCAATGTTCACATTAGTCTCATCCTAAGTATTCATGCCACTGACCCAATCTCCCTATGAGGAACTAAAGGGAAAGAAAATCTAATTAAAAGCCCAAGGAAAAATCCACTTTAATAAAAATTACAGCCCAGCCGAGACCGGTTTGGCTCAGTGGATAGAGCGTCGGCCTGCGGACTGAGGGGTCCCGGGTTCGATTCCGGTCAGGGGCATGTGCCTGGGTTGCGGGCATATCCCCAGTGGGGGATGTGCAGGAGGCGGCTGGTCGATGTTTCTCTCTCATCGATGTTTCTAGCTCTCTATCTCTCTCTCTTCCTCTCTGTAAAAAATCAATAAAATATATTAAAAAAAAAAAAATTACAGCCCAAAAGCCAAGAGACTTTACAGTAGTAAAAAACAAACAAAAATCTGAAAACATGGAAAAAAAATTGTTAACAAGAGATGTCAAGGGGGTAAAAAAGAGGAGACACTAATTTTCCGAACTGAAACTAAACCAATCCAAAAAAAAAAAGGGAGAAGCATAAAAAGATGAAAAAATAATGGAAGATGGGGGGGTTAAAAGACAGAAAATCACAATTTTAAGGACATCTTACTAAGAAGAACAGGAAACGAAATGTTTAAAGCATTACTTTACAAAATCAAAGAAAAAGAATGAAACATTTGGTTCTATCAAAAGCAAAAGAAAACCATCTACTGTGAGCCTCTGCCAACATTTCTTCCCAAGTGGAACAACCATACAGATGAGGGTCCCATACAGACTTGGCCAGGAGCTGCTGGGGACCCTGTCAGACGGGAGCAATGCTAGAGAACTGACTGTAAGAGCCTCAGTGTAACAAATTACCAGTATGCTTTTCTCCACACGAAAATATCAGTGAATCCTAAGTGAACTACGTGCAGACCGGATCATTACTGTTCGTAAAGTTAAGCAATGTAATCATCACACACACACACACACACACACACACACACACACATACACACACACTTAGTAGACATTAAGAAATCTCTAAAATAAAAAATGACCAGAGTAACAAAGGAGTTGAATATACCATCTTTAAAAAAAAAAAAAAACTACTTTTAAACCCTTATCACATTTTAAAAATTTCTTTACCTCAGAAGCCTTTTTCGTAATTAAATTTTTTCAGAAAAAGTCGAAAAGTTTGTATCACCTCTAGCAGTTGGAAATCAGTTTTAACTACAAATTATTTAAAAGAAATCACTCCCCAACAGTACCAAAGCACTGAGATTCCAAAGCAGTTGTCATGCATAATTCCATTTTAGAACCCAGCTAGCCTGCCTGACTGGCACTGGTAAGAGAGGCCTACAGACTGGAAAACTAACAGGAAAAGTTGCATTTCATATCATGGATCTAATAGGCCGATGAGCTTGGAAAAAAAGTGAGGACCTACAGTTCAGCTTGATAGTTTTACTACAAATAATAAAGCATGTGGCCAGTGTGGCTTAGTGGTTGAGTGTCGACCCATGAGCCAGGAGGTCACGGTTTGATTCCAGGTCAGGGCACAAGCCAGTTTTGGACTCAATCCCCAGGGAGAGGGGGGATGGCCTGTGGGGGGTTGGGGACGTGCAGGAGACAGTCAATCAATGATTCTCTCACCACTGATGTTTCTTCTATCCCTCTCTCCAGGGGAAAAAAAAGCAACAATGGTTAGCACTCAATTTTAAAATAAAAGATTAAAACCCACAAATTATATACTTTATAAGGGTAAATTATATGGTGAAGCTATATCTCAATAAGGCTGTCTTTTTAATAAATAAATAGTACTTAGAAAGAAGTACTACATATAACATATAAGCCACCTGGCTCTATTACTGAGAGATCACAAAATGTGTATTTTAAAATTCTGATATATAAAAAGAACATCAACTTCACTCATGGTCAAAGAAATGCAAATTAAGATACTGTACATTCCTCATCTGTCAGTCAGGTCAGCAAATATTAAGAACTTTCATAATATCCAAGCCTGGTCATATGACAGCTCAGTTAGTTGAGCATCATCCTGTACACTGAAAGGTTGCCAGTTCAATTCCCGGTCAGGACACATGCCCAGGTTTCGTGTTTGGTCCCCAGTTGGGGTGCATACAGGAGGCAACGATCAATGTTTCTCTCTCACATGGATGTTTCTCTCTCTTCTTCTCTAAAATCAATAAAAACATATTTTTTTAAAAAAAAAAGACTTAAAATACCCAGAACTGATGAGGAAACATGGAAATTTAAACTCTCAAACACTCTTTGTACATTGGCACATCTTGGAGGGTAAGTTATTAACCGTTTCAAAATTAAAAATGTACATGCCTATTAATTCAGCAATTCCACTCCTAAGAATTTACTGTACAGATAAACCTATACAATTGTACAGGTTCAAGGGATTAAAAAAAAAAGAATCAAAACAAATTTAACTGTCCATCAACAGGAAATTCAAGTATATATCCACACATTGTCCTACAATGCAGTAGTTAAAAAAATTTAAAAACAATTTTTTTAAAAGTCCTGAAGTATAACTACAGGTATTGGCTTGAAAAATATGGACTTGAAATATTAAGTAAAAAGCAAAATTCAAGATAGTATTTATAGTGTGTACATATGTGCTTATAAGTTCATAGAAAATGCCTGGAGGAATATTGGGGAGTGGGCATTATTCTTTTTAGAGAGTATAAATCTATAATAATAAAAGTGTAATATGCTAATTAGACCAGAGGACCTTCTGGACTAAGCTGGCGGCCCAAGGGAAGCCAGAGTCCCGGGTGCCAAAGAGAAGCCGGGGTCCGGGTGCCAGAGGGAAGCCAGTGCCGGCAGCCAGGGGAAGAAAGGCCTACTGGAGATTGCTGCCTCGAACAACCACTTCAAAAAACAACTAAAGATGGAACGGACATCATCCAGAACCACAGGAAGGCTGGCTGAGTGGAAATTCTACAACAAGGAGGAAAGAGAATATCATACCCAGACTCAGAGGAGGCGCAGTGCTGAAGTGAAATACTGAAGTGCGGAGTGGCGCGGAGCGGGCTGGCGGCGGAGGGCACGGTTGTTGTTTTCAATCGGGAGGGAGTTTCAGACTCTGAGCTCCAGATCCGGGCGAGTCTCTAGGGACCCAGACTCAAATGGGAGAAGCGGGACTGTCTGGCTTCGGTCGGAAATCAAGGCAGCTTTCTCTCTGAGATTTGCAGCGGTTGCTGGGACTCTGTGAGGCAGAGCCCCTAGGGATGGAACTGAGAGCAGCCATAACTGCTCGCTCCGGGCCGCCCTGTAGATCCCCAGGGACCGGCCCCGCCCAAGCCCTGCGCAGAGCCATTTGCCGAATAGCCTCAGGCAAATGCTAGATTAGCACCGCCCTAGAGATCCAGCACAGAAGCTCTCCCACTGCAGACACAGCGGACTCTCATAGACAGTTAGCCTGGAGGTCAAATCACCCCCACTATTGCCGACAACAATCAAGGCTTAACTACAAGACTGCGCACAAAGACCACTAGGGGGTGCACCAAGAAAGCATAAAAAATGCGGAGACAAAGAAACAGGACAAAATTGTCCATGGAGGATATTGAGTTCAGAACCACACTTTTAAGGTCTCTCAAGAACTGTCTAGAAGCCGCCGATAAATGTAGTGAGATCCTCAAGAAATCTAATGAAACCCTCGATGTTATGATAAAGAACCAACTAGAAATTAAGCATACACGGACTGAAATAACGAATACTATACAGACTCCCAACAGCAGACCAGAGGAGCGCAAGAATCAAGTCAAAGATTTGAAATGCGAAGAAGCAAAAAACACCCAACCAGAAAAGCAAAATGAAAAAAGAATCCAAAAATACGAAGATAGTGTAAGGAGCCTCTGGGACACCTTCAAGCATACCAACATCCGAATTATAGGGGTGCCAGAAGATGAGAGAGAGCAAGATATTGAAAACCTATTTGAAGAAACAATGACAGAAAACTTCCCCCACCTGGTGAAAGAAATAGACTTACAGGTCCAGGAAGCCCAGAGAACCCCAAACAAAAGGAATCCAAAGAGGACCACACCAAGACACATCATAATGAAAATGCCAAGAGCAAAGGACAAAGAGAGAATCTTAAAAGCAGCAAGAGAAAAACAGTCAGTTACCTACAAGGGAGTACCCATACGACTGTCAGCTGATTTCTCAACAGAAACTTTGCAGGCCAGAAGGGAATGGCAAGAAATATTCAAAGTGATGAATACCAAGAACCTACAACCGAGATTACTTTATCCAGCAAAGCTATCATTCAGAACTGAAGGTCAGATAAAGAGCTTCACAGATAAGGAAAAGCTAAAGGAGTTCATCACCACCAAACCAGTATTATATGAAATGCTGAAAGGTATCCTTTAAGAAAGGGAAGAAGAAAAAGGTAAAGATACAAATTATGAACAACAAACATGCATCTATCAACAAGTGAATCTAAGAATCAAGTGAATAAATAATCTGGTGATCATAATAGAATCAGGGACATAGAAAGGGAATGGACTGACTATTCTTGGGGGGGAAAGGGGTGTGGGAGATGCGGGAAGAGACTGGACAAAAATCGTGCACCTATGGATGAGGACAGTGGGTGGGGAGTGAGGGCAGAGGGTGGGGCGGGAACTGGGAGGAGGGGAGTTATGGGGGGAAAAAAGAGGAACAAATGTAATAATCTGAACAATAAAGATTTAATTAAAAAAAAAAGAAAGGCCTACTCTTACATGAATTTTGTGCATTGGGCCTCTAGTGTGATTAAAATGAGTACAAATTTTATAATTATAATTTATATGTAATTTGAATACATCAGTCTCTCAAAGTCATACCCCAGTGTCAAAGCTCCCCATACTATAACCCCACCTGTCTTTCCAGTGCTGTATGGTTCCAGCCAAACCAGTCTTCTTCCTTTGAGATATCAGCCCAAAGGACTCTTCAAAATGTTCTTGCCTTCAATACATTTAAATTTGATCAGCTACCAAATATAAATTACCTAAGTTTAAAGAACTATGTCTGCCTGCATCTGTTACAGAGCATTTTAAAAGAATTTTTTTGAAAAAAGGAAATTGAAACACAATTTAATAATCCTCATCATAAAAGCAGCAAAAGCACTGTTCTCACCATTTCCCATGCTTTCCAACCTCTGTGCCTTTGCTCCAATTTCCTGCCTGAAATCCTCTTAGCTGTTTATCGCATGTCCAATCCTGACAATCCTTCAAAACATAGGTTAAACACCTTCTCCTACACCAAATCTCTCTAATGCCCCAGCCGGAGTTAATTCTTTCTTTTTTTTTAAGGGAGAGAGAAAGAAATATCAATGTGAGAAGGAAACATCGATCAGTTGCCTCCCATATGCACCCCAACTGGGGATCAGACACACAACCTAGGCATGTGCCTCAGCTGGGAATCTTTCTGGTATGTGAGACAACACTCCAACAGAGCCACGTGGAGAGGACAAACTCTCTTCCTTAAACCACAGTATCATCCTCATCTTTTGAGGCACTTTCCTCTACCTATCACTCTACTGGGTTCATGTCTCTGTCGCATTAGTGAAAAAATTCATCAAGTGCACAATCTGTCTTGGTGGTTGTGTATGCCCCATTTCATACATAAATTTAACAGATATTTCACTAAAACCTATGAGGAAAAAATGGCAAGAATCTAAAAATTTTTTAAAAACGGGCTTTTCTTATGCATTTATTTTAATTAGGTAATATTTACATAAGACAAATAGGAGAATGAAAGGTAAGAATCCCTCTCCACCCTTCTCCCCAGTGCCCTAGTATGTATGCCTCCTGAAAAGGAAATCGCTAATCAATTTTTTAAATATATTTTTATTGATTTCAGAGAGGGAGAGGGAGAGATAGAAACATCAATGACGTGAATCATTGATCAGCTGCCTCCTGCACGCCCCCTACTGGGGATCCAGTCTGCAACCCAGGCATGTGCCCTTGACCAGAATCAAACCAGAGACCCTTCAGTCCATAGGCCAACGCTCTAGCCACTGAGCCAAACCAGCTAGGGCACTAATCAATTTCTTAACACGAGGTTTTAAGAAGTCCTGAGACTCTAGAACTGTATAACACATTCATAACTTTGGGTCTAAGTTGATAGAAACAATTAGTGGCATTTAAGAGTAAATTTATTTCTGACAATTATACAGTTGCATGCAGTATACTTGTGCAATTGAAGTGACCAAAGCTGATGTGGTCTCTACCCTTCTGGAGTTTACAAAACAGCAATAAAACTGAAGTTGCAGAATCTGAGTGCAACAGTCCAGATGCTTCTTTTCTAGCATCCCTGTCCTGTCATCATATTCTTGGGCTTCAGCTTTGCTCTGCTAACTTAATCATATATAATCATAGTCCTCAAAGATTACACTCCCGTTACCGAAATGAGAATCAGCATATGACCAAAATGCCACAGCAGTTATTATTAATGGCGGGCCACTTTTCTGAATGGCAAATCTTATTTATCACATGGTATTTCTCCTTAATTTCATCTCAAAGATCCTGAAATTTGAAAAATGCTTTGCAGGTCCCTTGCCCCTCCACCCATCCTCCAAGTCCCAGACTGTCATAAATAAAGTCAGGCTGTGGGGCTGCTGGACAGATGGCCAACTGTTTTTAGTTATTCCTCACAGGCCATTAAACCAAGCTACTAGAGAGCTGAATCTCTCTCTCTCTCATATACACTGAGTGGCCAGGTTATTATGACCACCTGACATTTGTAGGCAAATTAGCTATAATTTCGCGCTGAAGTTGCTAGAGGGCCAGACCATTATAAATAGGGAAGCAGGTTGTTTACGACGACAGAAGTGATTTTTTTCTGAAGATATGGGTAAACAACGCGATTTAACAGCCTTTGAACGTGGGATACACACACACACACACACACACACACTGAGTGGCCAGATTATTATGACCACCCCATCAGTAATTCGTTGGGCCACCTTTTGCCTTCAATACTGTGGCGATTCTTCTTGGCACTGACTCTACGAGATGTTGAAAGGTGATGCGAGGAATCTGACACCATGCCTGATGAATAGCACTGTCCAGTTCTGTGAGATTTGATGGTTGTGGAACCAGCTGCCTGATGGCTCTTTTAACTTCGTCCCACAAATGCTCAATTGGATTGAGATCTGGTGATTGGGGGGGCCACCTAAGCAAGGTAAAGTCTCCCTCATGTTCTTGAAACCACTCCTGCACAATACGAGCACCATGGCATGGCGCATTGTCTTGTTGGCAGAAGCCATCTCCATTGGGATACGCCATCAACATGATGGGATGAACTTGATCAGCAACGATACTTAGGTATGTTGTGCTATTCAGACGTTGTTCCACACGAATTAAAGGGCCCAAATCATGCCAGGAAAACATGCCCCAAACCATAACACTGCCCCCACCAGCTTGAAGAGTTGTACTCATGCATGTGGGGTGCATGCTTTCATGCTGTTTCCGCCAAATTCTCACTCTGCCATATGCATGATGCAACTGGAAACATGATTCATCAGACCACATGACTTTTTTCCAATGCTCGACTGTCCAATCCTTGTGTTCCTGTGCGAATTGGAGACGTTTTATCTTGGTAACCGCAGATAGCAAAGGTGTTCGAACAGGCCGTCGGCTTCCAAATCCCATACGATGCAGTGTACGGCTAATTTGCCTACAAATGTCAGGTGGTTATAATAATCTGGCTACTCATAATAATATATATCCCAAGTTTAAAGGCTGTTAAATTACACTGTTTACCCATATCTTCAGAAAAAAATCACTTCTACTGTCATGGCAAACAACCTGCTTCCCTATTTATAATGGTCTGGCCCTCTAGCAACTTCAGCGTGAAATTATAGCTAATTTGCCTACAAATGTCAGGTGGTCATAATAATCTGGCTATTCAGTGTACATATCCATTCTCTACCATCTAGACCAGCGGTTCTCAACCTGTGGGTCGCGAACAATGAAAATACAACCTGCATATTAGATATTTACATTACGATTCATAACAGTAGCAAAATTACAGTTATGAAGTAGCAACAAAAATAATTTTATGGTTGGGGGTCACCACAACATGAGGAACTGTATTAAAGGGTCGCAGCATTAGGAAGGTTGAGAACCACTGAAGATCCTCTCTAAGAGGGAATATTAATGTTATTGATTGGGCTTTCTTTGTTTAATTCAAAACATTGATTGGACTTTTTTTAAAATATATTTTATTGATTTTTTTACAGAGAGGAAGGGAGAGAGACAGAGAGTCAGAAACACCAATGAGAGAGAAACATCAATCAGCTGCCTCCTACACACCCCCCACTGGGGATGAGCCCGCAACCAATGCACATGTCCCTGACTGGAACCGAACCTGGGACCCTTCAGTCCACAGGCCAACGCTCTATCCACTGAGCCAAACCGGTTACGGCAGGACCTTTTTTAAAAAATATATTTTCATTGATTTCAGAGAGGAAGCGAGAGGGAGAGAAAGATAGAAACATCAATGATGAGAGGGAATCATCAGTCAACTGCCTCCTGCACACCCCCTACTGGGGATCGAGCCCACAACCCAGGCATGTGCCCTGACAGGGAATCAAATCAGTGACCTCTTGGTTCCTGGGTCGATGTTTGGCTCAACCACTGAGCCACACCTGGCTGGGCATGGATCTTCTTTGTAAGTATGAAGATTAAATGCAGATTGAAAGCTACATATATATGAGGGTCTTCTGCTATCTTGCTCTTGTTCATTTCTCTCAAACATGCTCTGACACAGCGGTCACCAACCGGTGGTCTGCAGAGCACTGGTGGGCTATGAGGTCCGAAAGGTTGGCGACCACTGGTTTAAGGAAACCTTTGGAGCAGCGGTCGCCAACCGGTGGTCTGTGCACCACTGGTGGTCCATGAGGTCTGAAAGGTTGGCGGCCACTACTCTAAAAGACTGTAGTAAATTAGTGAGATTTAGGAGGAAGGGAAATCCCTTGCCTAGGCCTTAAGCTTAAGCAACATACTGCAAGCAGTTTACTAGACAGCTCTACATTGGTATTTTAGCCAAGAGCCCCATCTATATATATAAAAGGCTAATATGCAAAGTGTCCCCTCAGGAGTTCGACCAGGAGACCAGGAGTTCGATCGCTCGCTATGACATGCACTAATCACCAGGGGGTGGCATGGAACGAAAGAAGGCCCTGGCAGTAGGCAACCAGAGAAGGCCCTGATTGGCCCTGATCGCCAGCCAGGCCTATGGACCCTACCCTGCACGAATTTCGTGCACCAGGCCTCTGGTTAATAATAAAATAATACTTTGAATTTCCAATTTGCCATTGTTCTACATATATATATATATATATATATATATATATATATATATATCTCCTTCAGGAACATCATAAGGAGGAGGAACAGCAGAGCTATGATATTCTAATTATTTATCAACACCCCAAAACTCATCATTACTCCATTTACTTGGAATTTAATCATGCACTGTTTTGTAGTATTTCCTATGTTCAAGGAATAGTAAAAATTTTACAGTTGGTTACTTAAAGAGAACTTATGCAAACCCTCTAGAGTTGATCCACTGCTCCTACATATCTCCTGTTTGCTGAGTGTTGCATAGACAACAACCACAACAAAAAGGAACATAGTGGAAAGCTAGATCTCTGGATGATAACTATAATAACAACAAATATAGGCCAATGTTGAGTATGTACTTTTGCCGGAGACAATTTAAGTGCTTTACATATACTAATTACTTTGGTCCTCACAACAAACTTGTGAGATGGTACTATTATTATCCCCATTTTACAGATGAGGAAACAGTGACAAAGAAACATCACAGAGTTAACAAGAAACAAGTTAGGGACTGAGACTAGAGCTCTTAAGTACTTTGCTACAATAATAAAAATTAGGTTAAGAGTGGACAAATACAGATTGGTAAATTTTGAGGCTCAGTGCCCAAAAGATATCCAAGGAGACAGAGGACAACATGGATCTGGACTGCAGGAGAGAGGAGGGCTGCATTTATAAACTTGCAGGCTGGAAGCATTAGGTGAAATGAGGTCACTCTGGAAGACAATGCCGATGGAGAAGTTAATGAACAGAATCAGGAGCAATACCAATATTTAACACAAAGTTAACATGGTGTCAGATGGGTACCAGACTTATCCAGATGATCACTTCATAAGTGGTATAAATGCCTAATCCTATGTTGTACACCTAAAATTAATATAATATTGTAGGTCAAATGTAACTGAAAAATAAAACATTTTTTAAAAAATAATAAAATAGTTAACACATTTTTAATATGTTTTTATTGATTTGAGAGAGAGAGAAAGGGAGAGGAAAAAAAAACATTGATGAGAGAGAACCATCAATCTTCTGCAAGCCCCCTACTGGGGATCGAGCCTACAACCAGAACAAGTGCCCTGACTGTGAATCTACCTGGTGAACTGTTGGTGCACAGGATGACCCTCAACCAACTGAGCCACACCAGCCTGGGCTGCGGTTAACACATTTCAGGTAAAACTGATGACACAGCAGGGTAGTATTTTAGCACACTATAAATATAAAACACATTATTTCAAATCAAAATATATAATGGTTATACCTAATCTATGGAAGCTATACCGTAATTTAACTAAATGACTATAGGTTTATAGCAGCATCTGTTTTTTTTATGTTTTTAATCTTTATTGTTGAAAGTATTACATCTGTCCCCTTTTTTCCCACCATTGACCTCTTCTAGTCCACTCCCCCCACGCCCTGCCCAATGCCTTCACCACCCTATTGTCTGTGTCCATGGGTTATGCATAAATGCATACAAGTTCTTTGGTTGATCTCTTCCCACCCACCCGCCTTCCCTCTGTGATTCCACAGTCTGGCATCATGTTTTTATTGTTCATTGGTCATAGCTTAGGTTTTCATGTCTTTAGGCAAGAACGCCACATATAACACTGTTCCTAAAAAGAAAATAATCTGCTTTAAGTTCTATCTTCAGACATGCTTTTCATGGAATATACAGTTGTAAAAAGAAACATGACCTAAATGACCATATTTCAATGATTCTAAGATGCACGATGTTTTACATTGTATAGCATCGGAACTAGGAACGAGTCTTAGTTTAATTGCAGCATATTTTTTCATTCTTATGGTACATAAGATAATGGTGCATCTTACTACCGATGGCCTTAGATTCAATGAACTGTGACTTTCAGAATACATCTAATTCCGTGTATAAAAATACACATTAGTGTAGTTAAAGAAAAACTTTCTGCCTTCAAGAGGTTTACAATTTAACAAAAAGAATAAGATTAATACTAAGATACAAATGCAAGTAACAAACATTTACACAAGATATAAAGTGACAAAATGAGTGAGAAGGTTAAAGAACCAAAGAAAATGTACTGAATTGGTAGAAAATAAGAGTGGCCAAAAAACTAAGGCAGTATGTTCGAAGTATAGTTTTCACTGATGTGTCTCTCTCACTTCAATGTTTCTCTTTTTCTTCCCATCCCCCTTCCTCTCCTCTCTAAGCATGTCCACAGGTGAGGATTAAAAAAAAAAAAAAAAAAAAAAAAAGATAGTGCACAGCAGCAAAGCATAAGACTAACATTTGGAACTTCATTATTAAGAACAAAAGGACAAGCCACTGGATAAAGAAAGGATTAATGTTACATGTTTCACAAACTGTTGTACAAAATATTAGTTTATGTAAGAAGGTCACAGTATTCTTTGGGGAAGGAAAAAACCAAGCAACACAAACAAACAAATAAAATGTCCTCAGAACACTTAAAATACTTGTACCATATTAGTATGCTATGAATACAGTTTGGGAACCAATGACTTGGATAAACAGGTAGACAAGTAGGTGGATAGATTCACAGGAAACAAAAGGAAAACATCACTGGTTTGATCAGAGGTCAGGGCACATGCCCAGGTTTTGGGTTCAGTCGGGGTATATATGGGCGGCAACTTATCAATGTTTCCCTCTCTCCCTTCTCTCTTCTCTCTCTCTCTCTCTCTCTCTCTCTCTCTCTCTCTCTCTCTCTCTCTCTCTCTCTCTCTCTCTCATCAATAAAAACTCTTTTTAAGTCCATGGAAGTGGACACAGAAGCATAAAGACACAAAGAAACCTTAGGAGATAAAACAGTGGAGTGAAAAATAAGAGGATTAAGTGGGCCAGCCCGTCAGGGAAAAGTGTAAGTTAGTATATTCTTGCCCAATCTGAACAGCCTTAGGTGGTGGCCCTGCCAGAGAGAGCAGGATCGCAGACGGATGGTGCCCCTCCAGTCGCACCAGTGACCCACACATAAAGGAGGGGAGGGAAAGAGGAATGAGGGGACAGTGAGGACACTGGCTCTGCACTTAATAAGGAGCATTCAGTTTAAATTCACCCAAATGATGTTTTTATATATCAAACATATTTTTAAGTCAGTGGCCAGAGCCTATGTATCCCATTAAGAATCAAACTCCACCCTAGCCGGTTTGGCTCAGTGGATAGAGTGTCAGCCTACGGACTGAAGGGTCCCGGGTTCGATTCCAGTCAAGGGCACGTACCTCAGTTGCAGGCTTCTCCCCAGCCTGGGCCCTGGTCGGGGTGCGTGCAGGAGGCAACCAATCAATGTGTTTCTCTTGCATCGATATTTCTCTCTGTCTTTCCCTCTCTCTGCCACTCTCTCTAAAAATCAATGGAAAAATATCTTCAGGTGAGGATTTAAAATAAATAAATAAAAATAAAGTGGATGTACCATTTAAGAAAATAAAATAGTGGTACATTATTTAAAAAAAAAAAAAAAAAAGAATCAAACTCCCAAGAGGCTACAGCTCCCAAGTATAGCCAGATTCTGCTCAGGGAGGGAGAGGTTTCCAGAGCCTCCCCAGGAGCTTCTCTGAATTCATACATGCAGACACTTGCCTACATCCTCACCTGTTCACTCCCCGTGAACAGTATTCACCTCACACACGTTAAGTGCCACCACCACTACCCCACCCCACCTCCAGAAGAAGTAACAGGGTCAGGAATCAGCCCTCTGGGAGCCTGGTGGACATGCATAGTTCCATGAATGGACATGTGCACGCTCTGCTCTACTGAGTGTGCGAGTGGCTGTGGCTGAATTGGGATTTTGTAGGAATGGCCCCTGCTGTTCCAGGACTCTAGAGATGCTGCATGGCCATGCTTGCTCACAAGCTCTCTTTCAGTAGCCAGGCCCTTAATGTAAATACTGTGCCCTTTAGAGTGGCATCCTTATGCTACACACAGGCTAACAACCATGCACAGCCCTGGCACGAGGGTATGGCTCAACAAAGTCGTCCTGTTAAGGAGGGAACAGGTAATCTGGGCACTAGAGCTGCGGGGGGGGGGGGGGGGGGGGGGGACGGACCCTAACAGTACTGCAGTATCCGTAATTCTCCACTGAACCTGGGATTCTTGTCTTGCTCTGAGGCCTGACTCTCAAGGTTCACATTTCTGTTTCACTTTTCCCCAACACCTGAGATGACTTGGGAGACTTTCTATTCTTGGTAACCAAGAAGCCTAACCAAAACCCTTACAAATCTCATGTATGATTAGCTTAAAATTAGGGCCTGACTGGTGGCTTCACCTGCTGATGCAAAGGCCCAAAGACAAATAGGCTGTGAAGTTCCTCAAACACCACGTGCTCTATGAATTAGAGGTCATATTGATGTGTAATTTAACCACATAAGGAAAATTTTCACAGTTAAATATATTGCTTATGGTTAATGATATACTGGTAAATTTTACCAAATAAAAATAATAATTTTACACTGACACAAATAGTTCATTTTTAAACATAGTTCTTATATGAGCCATCCTATCCAACCTAATTACCTAATATACAGATACGTGTTACACCTTACATTGTTTGGCATACCAACTTAGTTATACCAATCACAATTCCAACCAAAACTCCAAGCTAGTAAATATATTTAGTATTTGAGAACGTTTTAGTTATTAGTAATCAAATATTCATTAAAATGGCTTAAGCAATCTTAACAATTTTCTAACACATAAATGCTTTCTTCTCATTATTTAAGAAACACTAGAACTCTGTTAGATAAGAAACCAAAAAATAAAAAAATTTAAAAAAGGAAAAAAAAAGAAACCAAGCCCAAGCCAACAGGCTCACCAAAATCACGCTTAAATAGGACAAGCAAAACTATAAATTTAGAATAATTACCAAGATACTAATAATTAACAACCACTTAAATATGATTCAAAAGGAATTCCTGGTTTATTGAAAATCCCTATGGTCAACCAGAGCACAGCATTATCAGAAACTGATTATGTAAGACAATAGTGCATTGTTTCAGGGTGTATGTATATGTGTAATGAAGTTCACAGCTATGTTATACTAATGACAAACATCTGAATTTTCTGCTATCTTAACCTTTAAATCAACTGCAAAAGAAGCTGCCAAAAGCAGTCAGTAGGAAAGCACGCAATTCCCAAAAGAATTTTGTATATACAACTCATTTTAATACTTAAATTTTTTTTTTAATTAATGAAATTTGAACAAGATGTTAAAGATTCAAAACTAATTTGAAAAGTAATGGGTGCTTACTAAGTCCCTAATAATACTCAACATACACTGGTTTTTAGAAAAGCACAGGTCATATTCTTTTTTTTTTTTCATATTCTTGTATGTATATATTTTCAGCACCTGGCATATTTCTGTTATTACATACAATATTCTGTTATTACATTCAATATTACATACAATATGGCAGGACCTGACAGTGGTTACTGCCCCACTTTTTTTAAAATTTTTTTTATTATTATTGATTTTAGGAAGAGAGGGAGAGAGAGATAGAAACATCAATGATGAGGAAGAATCATTGATCGGCTGACTCCTACATGCCGCCTACTGGGGATCAAGCCTGCAATCCAGGCATGTGCCCTTGACCTGGAATTGAACCCGGGACCCTTCAGTATGCAGGTCTATCCACTGAGCAAAACCAGTTAGGACCTGTCCCACTTTTTAAAAGTGTTTGACTGAGTAATAAGTCAAGGTTGAAAAAAAAAAAAAAACTGGTGCACATATTTCTTGATTTGGATTACCTTTTTGTTGTGAATTGGTTCTAGTTACTCTAGCTACCTTGAAACAAACACTGGCAAAGACTATATGGGATTGAAATTACATGACTCTATTTCTACTGAATAAATAATACATTTCAACTGTTCATATTTCAATGTAAAAGATATACAACTTTAGAGATTTGCTCTAAGTTTTGAAAGCAAAGTGAATCAGAAATCACACTTCATGAGGAGACAGCCTGGAAGGGAGATATTTATGCTACACTGAGTTCCCCTTGCCACTACAAACCTCTCAACAGTTTACTACATTAAAACAATTGAGATGGGAAAAGATATGTGATAATAAAAACCCTTTGAGGCATTTGTCAAGCAGATTATCTCTCAAACCACACCTTGGTTTAGAAACCTTTGAACAGGAATTTGGTGTGTTAATCTATGTGCACACTCATTTCACATTGTCTCTTACCTCTGACTTTTTAAATCTAAACCATACAGTAAGTCATTCTATCAGACGACTATATTTGTTTGCATGACTACTGAAAACACTATTGCAGTGCAATTATATTACACATGCAAAATTGCTGCTTTTAGTGAGCTTCTCCCCTATCCCTCCGCCTTCTACCCGCCTCACTCCACTCTCACACCCGCCCACACACATCCTCCCCTATTAAATCCCAAAGGAAACTGAGTCCAGTGCTAGGATTTTTCTTTTCTATAGGGTAGGCCTACTTGACTTTTTAATAATGATATTGAAAACTTTTTAAACCCATGATGCAGACAGTGGGGTGGTGAGGGCCTGGGGCGGAGGGCAGGGGTGGGCTGGAGGGAGTCGATGGGGGCAAAAAGGAGACATATGTAATACTTCCAACAATAAAGATTTAAAAATAAAGTAAATAAATAAAAGAAAACTTTTTAAAGACTGCTAATGTATATATAGTTTCCCACACTAAAACCACAAATAGACACCCTACTTTGTTTAATATTTCAACACAAACTAAATTTCTCATATGAGACAGAAGAATATCAGTTCAAAGGAGTCCTTAGAAGTCACAATGTGTAAATACTTCTGATAATAGGACAAATTAATGTCAAGACACAGCCAATAACATTAAAAGCCTCCATGCAGCGTTGCCTGTCAAAGGGTATCTGCACAGCAGCTCGGAGAAGTGGCATTAGTGGAGGAGCACTACAACTGCCACCAAGAAAATCATTAGGCCTCAACTGTTACTCCCCTCCCCCATCCTCATCTTCCCGTCCTTCAACGCAATCAACCAGTAGAAGGCGCTATTCTGCAACCTGCCATGACACACGCCAGCCTCCATCCCTGGCCCAGGGCCGGGATCACCCCAGGTGGACCCTCTCCGCCTATTATTCCCTGTCCACTGTTGAAGAAAGCCTCTACACTAGCATCCAAAGCAGAAAACCAGATCTCGTCTGATAACCCCTATTCATAAAACAGAACAAAACACAGTGACAGCTCAAGAGCCAGCAAACCTATCGAACCATCAGACCACTAATCTGTCAAAACACCCACACACACTTTGCTAAATATTAACCTCAAACGCGATCTTAACCATAACTGAGACCACCTACTTCTACCCAGAAAAGACGACCCTGGTCACAGTCAATCCATACAATAAATGAGAGTCAACGGAACAAACCACTGTCCCCAACAAAGTCAGGGGCCAGGGGGAAGGCGAGCACTGACGGTCAGGCCGCCACACATGAGGAGGGGTTTCATCTTGACGTGCACAAAAAAGGAAGAGCAGCAGAAACCAGGTTTGCAAAGGGAAGACGCGAAGGTGGAGGCGTCTGAACATGTTTCTGGGTGTCCTTTAGCTTCCAATGTACTCTTCTGCCGCTTACAAGGTCGCCAAAAGGGCCAGGCATGAGATGGGTGGGAAGAAAGCTGAAAAAGCAATGCACCCACCCTTCCCCCATCTGCTCTCCTCTGTCCCCAGAAGAGTGTGTTTGTCTGTGCAAACCTAGTCCCAAATAGGGAAGAGAGAGAATGAATGTGTGTATGAAGAACAATGAGCCCTCAGCCTGGGGGAGAGAGAGAGAGAGAGAGAGAGAGAGAGAGAAAGAGAGAGAGAGATCGCGCTGCTGCCTCTTTTCCCTGCGACCTCAACAACAGGGAGAGCTGGAAGCCAGCTTTCCATCCAGCCTAGGCCATCGGAACCAGAACTGGTTTATAATTTACGGTGGAATCAACTCCCCAAGCAAACCCGGGGGAGGCAATAGCCACCCGAAGGTGATTTTATTATTGCCTAGACCCAGCCTCTCTCCCCTCCCCCAAACAGGCTGAGGCTAAAGAATCCGGGGGACTCCAGACAAAAAGGTCCCTCTTGACACGGAAAGCAACTATCGAAACAGTTTCCAACCTAAGCACAGGATGCATTCATTTGTGTTGCATTAAAATGTGTGTTTTATTACAATTCCCCAAGTGCCCCTTTTACTAGATACCTTTTTGGGGGGGGGGGGGTTTTAAAAAAAAAAATTTTTTTTTTTTGCTTTGGAGAAAGCTATTTCAGTTTCCACACAAAACTACTTTCTAAATGTACCTTAAAATAGTAACACACACTGAAACATTTCAGACACCCAGTTTCTCAAGGACACATTTTGCTTAAATCAATGTTTGAAGTCTGTGATCCAGGAGAAAGAAAAGAAAAAAAAAAAAACAACTGTAAGCAAACCCCTGGAAAAGAGGCAGAGGGAAATGACAATTCCACAATGAATCATGTTGTGTCCCTTTCAACAACTTCTCCAGCAACCGGTTTCAAAGGAAACCTAAAACATGAAACACTCCCCGCCCCCTCCAAACACACACCATCTATGCAAAACGGCTTCTCTCGTTTCCAAGCCTTTCAACGTTTTAAAGCAGGAGCCGCTCTCTTTCCGAGAGCAGAACTAAGGCGTGAGCATAAGAACCCTTATTCCGCTGCAAGTTGAGTTTGGTTTCGTAATTCAGTCATCGGAGAACTAGAGATTGAGAACAAAAACAAAAACAAAAACAAACAAAAAAAAAGGGGGGAGCGCATCTTGGCCAACGTGGGAACGAAGACTTGCAGGAAAGTCCTCCCCCAGGACCCCGAGTCCGCAAACGCGCCGGGGACGCTGCGCTCCGCCCGGCCGCCTCGCCGCTCCCTGTGCCGCCGGGGACGGAGCCCCCGGGGCAGCTCAGCCTCCGCGGACGAGCCCGGCGGGCGCAGGAACCAGCCGCCGGAACCAGCCGCCGGGAGCCGGCCGGACGGCCCGCGGGACGGTCACCCGGCCGCGCCCCCCGCCCTTTATTCCCGGACGTGAGCGGCGCCACACCGGCCTCCGCTCGCGGGCTCGCAGCGGACCGGGATCCACGCCCACCCCGGGCCCCACGCCCCGCGCCCCGGACCGGGGGCCAGAGAAGCGAGCAGCCGCCACGCGCGGGCAAGTTGGAGACTTACCTTCCCCGGATGCGCTACACCATCAATGGAGGTGTGTTCGGCCGGCTCCCGGGAAAGTGGGGGGACGGGGCGGGAGGCCCACGGGGCTGGGGGCCGCCGGGCTCGGGCCGAGAGGGGCCGGCCGCGGGGGCGGAGGCGGGGCGGCGGGGCTTCCCTCCCGTGACCTTCCGTGCGGGGTCCACCCGCTCCCAGCTCCGCGCTCGGCCGGCCCTTCAGGAGCGGGAGACCGGGACCATGTCTGGTTTTGTTTGCTGAGGGCGAGGGGCTCCCTGAGGATGCTGGTGATTTTTTCCCTCAACTCGGAGAGAAAACGAGGCAGAGACAATGTGGGAGGCGAGCGAGCGGGGGGAGGCGGAGGCGGGGACGGGACCGGGCCGGGCGAGCGTCTCGGGCGTGCGGGAGGAAGACGAAGCGGGGAGCGCAGGGGGCGGCTCGCGAGCGTCTGTGGGAGCAGCGGCGCCTCAGCGATGGAGGCCGAGCCGCGGCGGGGTTGCTGCACCGACCCGCCGCCCACTCCGCGCTCGGGCCCGGCCCACCTCGCAGTATCGCGCCTCTCTATTGGCCCCTCGCGGCGTGACGCGCGCGGAGGAAGGACCAATGGGAGACGGAGATCGGGCGGAGGGGCGGGACCTCTCCTTTTTTTTTTTTCTTTCTAATAAAATGGGAAGAAGAGAAGGTGGGGAGCGGCCGGCTTCTGGCGACGCCGCGGCCCGGGCTGGAGCGCGCGCCCCGGGACGCGGCCGGGCGGTGGGCTGGGCTCCGCGCGGGGCGCGTGTGTGTGCGGGGCGGGGGCCGCGGCGTCGCGGGCAGGTCCGGGTGCAGGATGGGCCGCGCGGTCCAGTTGCTCCGGTTACTACCAGGGTCACGATCTGCCTTTTGAGCCACGTAAGACGCGGATTCATGGCCCCGGGGGGCGCGGAGTGGGTTCCAACAATTCGCTAAGGACTCTCGAAATCCTGATGAGCATTAACGTTTTCAAAATTAGCCTATGGCAAAAGATTAAGAAAGAGGAAAAGGAAATTGGCGGATCGCGCTGCCTTTTCGAAAAGAGTCAGAAGAAAAGCCTGCAAAGTCTCATCAGGGAATAAAGAAGGGACTGTACCCGCCGACAGAGGGGATTTTAGAAAGAGAGAGCGGTGTACACAACTCTGTGCCGTGAGTTTGGGGGGTGGAGGGAATTAAAAAAAAAAAATCGAAACACAGTATCACCTTTCTGTCTTTGAGAAACATTGTTTTCTCCCATTCCCCCCAAGACAGAAGTCCCAGGGTCTCTGATGCCATTAGGGGAGTGAGGGGCAGGCCAAATGCTCATATTCTATTTAATGTAAGTTATAGGATTAAGGGGTCATGGAGATTTTAATTATGATTAGCAGTTTTTGAAATGCATAGCATGTTTACTGAGTTCTTTCACAGACCCCAGCACGAACCCAGGGTGGACCATCCATCTATTGTTTGTTTGTTAATATACTTTAAATGCTTTTTGGTGTCCTTATGCCACACACTTCTCCTGAAGGAGTTCAGATCTCTATATAAGAGAATAATTAAGGGATCGAGCACAGCACAAAATAACTAACTCATTTTTTCATATAAAGTGATCATTTTTCTCTTTGGAATGTCTATTCAGATTATAATTTCACATCCAACACTTTTTGTAATGTTTTAATTGATTTCAGAGAGAGGAAGGAAGAGGGATTGAAACATCAGTGAGAGAATCATTGATCCGCTGCCTCCTACACACCCTCTACTGGGGATCTCATGTGCCCTGACCAGGAATCCAAATGTGACCTCCCACAACCACTGAACCACACTGGCTGGAGCAACATTTTCTTTTAGGAAAAATTTAACTAGCAGATATTATTGGACTGTGACCCGCGAGACCTAAAAACAAATAGGACTTTGCCATTACCTTTCCAAGTAATTTTTTAAATGTTTTAATTGAATGTATTGAGGGTGACGTTGGTTAATAAAATTATATAGGTTTCAGGTGTACAATTCTATAACACATCATCTGCATATTGTGTTTAGTGTGTTCACTGCCCGAAGTCAAGTCTCCTTCCATCACCATTTATCCCTCTATACCAGCCGTGGGCAAACTACGGCCCGCGGGAATAAAACTATTGAAAAAAAAGACCATACCCTTTTATGTAATGATGTTTACTTTGAATTTATATTAGTTCACACAAACACTCCATCCATGCTTTTGTTCCGGCCCTCCGGTCCAATTTAAGAACCCATTGTGGCCCTCGAGTCAAAAAGTTTGCCCACCCCTGCTCTATACCCTCTTCTACCTCCGCTCCATCTAAGCCCAGGAACTTTAAGGAAGAAAAACCCTGTCTGCTGCAATTCCTTCAGCTGTGAAACGGGAAAACTGGTTAATACTTCCTTATATACCTAATGTGAGAACTGAATTCTCACAGCATAATAGATTCAATAAACAGCTCTCCACGTCCCAGATATGGATGAAACTATTCAACACCAGTTTGGAAATAGGGGTAAAGGGTATTAGATGGCTTTGGTTTCATTCAAAATCCACATTTACAGGAGCACGATTTCTCACCAAGGTTCAGCGGGTGCTGGGCAAATGGACATCGCTTCCCAGAGGACGCCTGTGGACCCTGTGGGTCATGCAGCAGTGACGAGAGGGGCTCCCGACATCCGGAAACTACATTTACTGTGGTACGAGCGAGGGGCATCCTTTTCATTTGTTTATAACAATGTAGATTTAGAAATCTCAAAGTTCCACATAGTTGTAAAGCATAATAGTATGGTATCGGGCCATAAAATTAGCAAACTAGACCTGTTTAACAATCCCACACAAGAGCTGTGGTCCAGCCAGACCGCCAGAGAGTACATACTAGTACAGCCTTCCTTCTGAGCATCTGAGAGACTGATAAGGTCATAATAATACATTTTAATAAGAACATCTATGAAACCGTGGATCAAAAGCTTGTGTGTCCCAAGCATCAGGCCATGCATGTTGCACCCTTAGCCCATTTAGTCTTGACAACAGTCCATGAAGTGTCATTATTATTATCTCCATTTTAAAGGTCAAGAAACTGGTCTTAGAGGAGTTAAATAACTTGCTTAAGGTAAAAGAGGTCAGATGGGTTGTTTTCCCATTATGAAATTAGAGTTTCCTGACCTAGCCGGTTTGGCTCAGTGGGTAGAGCATCAGCCTACAGACTGAAGTGTCCTGGATCCTTACCCAGGCCCTGGTAAGGGTACACGCAGGAGGCAACCAATTGATGTGTTTCTCTCACATCGTTATTTCTCTCTTTCCCTCTCTACTCTCTCTAAAAATCAATGGGAAAATATCCTCAAGTGAGGATTTTTTTAAAAAAGTTTCCTGTTCTGCCCTGACCGGTTTGGCTCGGTGGATGGAGCATCGGCCTGCGGACTGAAGGGTCCCAGGTTCGATTCCGGCCAGGGGCATGTACCTTGCTTGCGGGCACATCCCCAGTAGGGAGGTGTGCAAGAGGCAGCTGATTGATGTTTCTCTCTCATCAATGTTTCTAACTCTCTATCCCTCTCTCTTCCTCTCTGTAAAAAATCAATAAAATATATTTAAAAAAAAGAAAAGAAAAGAAACTGCCAAACCACTTAAAAAAATAAAATAAAATAAAAAGTTTCCTGTTCTCTTTCCAGCAAGCTTTAGAAAATAGGGATGACTTTGGTTACTGAATCTGAAAATATCAAGGACTTTGGGTAGTTGTTTTATGTATCTTACTATGGATAGAAGTGGTTTTATTTTGTATTCAGAGGTATCAGAAATGCAATACCAGCCCAGCCAGTGTGGCTCAAGGGTTGAGTGTCGACCTGTAGACCAGGAGGTCACGGTCCGATTCCCAGTCAAGGCACATGCCCAGGTTGTGGGTGCAATCCCCAGTGGGGGACATGCAGGAAGCAGCCGATGGATCAATGATTCTCTGAAATCAATAAAAATATGTTTAAAAAAGAAAAGAAATGCAATACCATTATTTAAAAGAAGCCAGGGGGGGAAGTTTAATAAATGATATGGCAACCAGATAGCTATATAGAAAAACACAGTCAATGCAGAACATTTTTTAAACTACATTCTTATTATTCCTAAACTCTCCCCAAAATTACGGATGGATATTTTTAAATGTAAAAACTGAATCACTAAACCACTATTTCTTAGGCTGAGTTTACTGGTGTTTATATTATTATTGTCCTCTATAACCTACATATAGATTATGCTTATTCTTTTGTATATGTCAGATATTTTATGATTTTTTTTAAATCAAACCATAAAAGTATTAAAGGAATACTAAAATTTTTTCAAATCATGATTGAGGAAGTTCTGTCTAAGCATGACAGGAAACCCAGAAGCCATAAAGGAAAAACACCAATAAATTTTACTGCGTAAATATTTTACATCTCTGTAAGGCATAAAAACCACCAAAGCAATGAATGGAAGAAGCAGAGGGAAAATTTTTTTAACACCTAAAATAAAGAGCTAACTTCCTTAACACAATATAATCATAATGAAATAAATGCAAATTAAAGTCATCTCTTAGATTAGAACTCTTTTTTACTTATAATATTCAGTATTGATGGGGATGTGGGAAAACAGGCACTCTGATGCATTGTTGGTGAAAAAATATAACCATACCATTTTTTAGAACACAATTTGGCACTATCTATGAAGATATTAAATAGTCATACCCTTTGGCCCAGCAATTCTAGAAAGCCATTCTACAAATAATTTTGCATAACTATACACAAATACATACAAGAAGCTTGCAACATTACTTATAATAGTGAAAGCCTGGAAAAACCTGAACATCCACCAATGAAT
This sequence comes from Myotis nattereri, assembly GCF_964212035.1. Lineage (NCBI taxonomy): Eukaryota > Metazoa > Chordata > Mammalia > Chiroptera > Vespertilionidae > Myotis > Myotis nattereri. Next base: position 211,984,035 of record NC_138077.1, on the reverse strand, counting down.
AATATTTAAACATACAGTGGCATACTTGACAGGGTTCAAAAAGAATTAGGTAAATCTGAATTGATATGGAATGATAACCAGGATTCAGAGTTAAATGAAAAAAAGCAAGTCACACAACAGTTATGTAAAGTATAATTCTCTTTGTAATTTTAAAAGGACAAATTTGTATATGCTTCAGAAATGTCTAGAAACATAGCCACCAGGAGAATGTAGTCCACTGGGCACGGAACGGAGAGTGAGGAGGGAACAGGAGACTGACTTTTACTTCAGTCTACTGTTTTGTTTGATTTTTTTTCCTCTTTACATCAAGCATGTATAATTTTTAAAATAAAAATAAAAGAAGAAATTTGCCCTAGCTGGTTTGGCTCAGTAGATAGAGCATCGATTAGTTTGATTCCGGTCATGGGCACATGCCCAAGTTGAGGGCTCAATCCCCAGTAGGGGGCATGCAGGAGGCAGCCAATCAATGGTTCTCTCTCATCATTGATGTTTCTCTCTTTTTCTCCTCCCTTCTTCTCTGAAATTAATAAAAATATATTTTTTAAATAAATAAATAAATAAATAACTCTCTCTCACACACACAATTTAAGTTCTATGAACATTTCACTGGCAAGCAGTCTTCATAATTCACCAGAAGTACTCAAGCTTTAGAACGAGTAAATTATTTTCGTCTAAAATGTCTTACGATGCCCTGGCCCGGTGGCTCATTTGGTTGGAACATCATCCCATTCACCAAAAAGGTTCCAGGTTTGATTCCTGGTCAAGGCACATCCTAGGTTGTGGGTTTGATACCTGGTCCGGGTGCATGCAGGAGGCAGCGGATCGACGTTTCTCTCTCGCATCAATGTTTTTCTCTATCTCTTTCCCTTCCTCTCTCTCTAAAAGTCAGCAAAACATATCCTCGAGTGAGGATTTTAGAAAATGTCTTAAGGACAGCTGGGGTGCTTTATCCAGTTTGGTAACAAACTGAAGCTTGTTCTAGGCATTGTCTTTGAAATCGCCTTCCAAGTTGATGTAGTGCAAACACAAGCCGGTAATGAGCGTCAGTTGCCTACGATTGCACGTGAGCAAGACGGGGACTGGCTACTCCCTCCCCACAGGGGTCCTGCTGCAGGCGCTCACCACTCACTCACCTTGCATTTACCCACAGTGGGTTTTCGCTTTACAATTTGTTGTAAATCAGAATTGCTCCCTCTCCAGTCTGTTCCCTCAGGCCACCTAAGTACCCTTGACAGACAGCCTTTCTCAAAGCCCCTGCACGGAGTCGGAATGGAGAATGGGTGATTATTGGGTTGTCGCAGGAGGCCGAGTGAGGCATGCAGATACATACAAAAGTGAAACAGCTTTTCCCAAAGAGAAGGATCTCAAATCAGAAGCCTTCTTCCATTGTTTGGACGTGACTAAGGGTGGCTAGCAATTAAGGTTCTTGATTCAACTCCAGACTCCAGTGACTTTTCTTTCCACCAAAGCAGAAGCGGGTCTGGTTACCAACACACTGACAGATGCATTTGAAGGAATCTGTGCTCCACTGAACCACATCAGACGCAGTGGAGTGACGCCTTCTCTGAGTCACTTGGAGCCAGCCAGTGCCCCAGCATGCTGCCCAAGGACACTGAGCCGTTTTCTGGATGAGGTCTAAATCCAGCATCTGACTTCTGACCACTAGTGGTTACCGAAAAGTCTCCTAGGGCTTTGTGGGAGAATTAAGGGGAGGAGACGCTGAGTTTCATTGTCCTGGCCTAGTTCCAAGTCTGATCATTACATTAGCAGGCCTCCTCCTTTGTCTGCGATCTCGCCGAGACGTGCTAGTCCACAGCCCCTTATAAACAGCTGTCCACTGTGAGCCGAGTGAGCCAGAGAGCCAGCAAGTTCCACCCTGGGGGACGCTGCATTTCAAGGTAAACACTTCTTCCACATCTATCCGTAAATTACTTACTTTTACGTTGGAGAAAAGGCATGGTTTTCTAAGGAAAATAAGGCCTAATTATGGGGAGTTAAAAATGATCCACAAACACGATTTTGTCTAAATGGTGAACAAAGAAAACTGGTGTTGGTCACAAAGAGGCCCTCGGGAGGAGGCGTCCAGAAGAAATATGCATTGTAGGGTCTCACGGGTCATTTGGGGGATCCAGAATTTAGCCACACAGCATTGATGTGGCAGGTGCTGTTGCCACCAACATTCACTTATTTTTTTTAATATTTTTTATTGATTTTTTACAGAGAGGGAGAGGACAGAGAGTCAGAAACATCAAAGAGTGAGAAACATCGATCAGCTGCCTCCTGCATACCCCCTACTGGGGATGTGCCTGCAACCAAGGTACATGCCCTTGACCGGAATCGAACCTGCCCTTCGGTCCGCAAGCCGACACTCTGTCCACTGTGCCTAACCGGTCAGGGCGACATTCACTTCTTTAGTCCAAGCATATTATACACACAGAGCAAACAGGCAGGTAACTCTAACCCAGAAGAAATTTCAGCCCCTGCATCCACACTTCGGTGTCTCTGTGTTGGGCATGTCTGGGCACTCACTTGAATGCCTCCCTCCTTTGCATTCAACATGTAAGACATTTTAATTTTAAAATACCCACATTCCCAGCCCTCTCAACTCCTAACACAACAACTTCCAGAATAAACTCTGCTATGTTATTTTTTTTTTCTTAAAAAGAGCATTTTAACTTGGAAGCATCCAAAATTCCCTTCAATAAGTGAAGGGATAAACTGTGGTTCATCCATTCTATGGAATATTATTCAGCACCAAAAATAAATGAGCTGCCACGCCATGGAAAGGCATGGAAGAACCTTAAAGGCATTACTAAGCGAAAGAAACCAATCTGACAAGGCTACATGCATACTGTGTGGTTCCAACTACATGGCATTCTGGGAAACACAGGACTATGTCTGGGAAAGACATTGTGAGAAAGGAAGGAAAGGCAGTGGTTGGCAGGGATGGGGGGTGGCGGGTGAACAGGTGGAATACGGGGCTTTAGGGCAGTGAAACTGATCTGTATGATACTATAAAGCAGCGGTTCTCAACCTGTGGGTCGCAACCCCTTTGGCGGTTGAACGACCCTTTCACAGGGGTCGCCTAAGACCATCCTGCATAGCAGATATGTACATTACGATTCATAACAGTAGCAACATGACAGTTATGAAGTAGCAACGAAAATAATTTTATGGTTGGGTCACAACATGAGGAACGGTATTTAAAGGGCCAGAAGGTTGAGAACCAGTGCTAAGGGTAGCTCCATGTCATTATACATTTGTCAAAGTCCACAGGATGTACAACGCACACACGGTGAACCCTATTGTAAACTATGGACTTTAGTTAATAATGTATCAATATTGGCTTATGGATTGTAATAAATGGACCACACTAATGTAAAGTGTTAATAATAGAGGAAGCTAGGGGTGAGGTGAAGGAATATAGGGCAACTCCACTTTCTGCTCAATTTTCCTGTGAACCTAAAACTGCTCTAAAAAATAAAGTCCGTTGATTACAAAAAGAAAGAACATTTTCGTTCTGTGCTTTGTGTTGTAAGGAATGGAGACATATCTCAAGTAACAGGAGATTATGTGAGAATGTTTCTACTAGGAAGACCAGGCAAAGCTGAACCATGTGACAGAAGGAAAAGAAGGGACTAGAAGGAGAGAGGAGGCCACAGGAAGGACGGGACCCCAGCCCCCCACCATTAACATCGCTGGCCCACTGTCTCCTCATCAGTCCCACCCGCTGGCCTCCTCACCCTTTATATGTAGCTCTTCCCCACTTCAAAGTGTCTGCTTTCTCATAACTTCCACTCCCTCATCATCGTGGCTTGCCTGTGGCCTCTCACGGCCTCTCTGCTTTTCCGTGGCTTATGACTTACCAGTACAGCTGCTTCTGCTGCCTGCCTCGTGGTGTGAATGTTTCCTACTCAACATTGCTGAGAGCGAGAAGCCTGATGGCCCCGCCATCATTTTCGGCCTGACCCTGCCCGGGTCCCTGGCCCTGTGGGGTGCTAGTAGCCGTGGAGGGACAAGGGTGTCCTGGGCCAAGCCCAGTGCTCAGGGCGGCCTCCCTCTAGAAGGGCCGGTGGGTGTGGCAGCATTCTCCACGTGCTTTTGGAATGACTTGTGTCCAAAAAATGACAAGTAAAACTGAATCTTAGCAACTAAGTATTTCAATACATATTTTAAAATACATTTTTTATTATTTCAGAGAGGAAGGGAAAGAGAGAGACATAGAAACATCAATGATGAGAGAGAATCATCGATCGGCTGCTTCCTGCATGCTCCCTACTGGGGATCGAGCCCGCAACCCAGGCATGTGCCCTTGACCAGAATCGAACCCGGGACGCTTCAGTCCCCAGGCCGACGCTCTATCCACTGAGTCACTGAGCCAAACCAGCTAAGGCTCAATACATTTTTTAATAGCCCTGGCTGGTTTGGCTCAGTAGGTTGAGCGTCAGCCTGCGGAGCGAAGGGTCCCTGGTTTGATACAGGTCAAGGGCACATGCCTTGATTGCAGGCTCCTCCCCAGCCTGGTCCCTGTTTGGGGCGCATGCAGGAGGCAACCAATCGATGTGTTTCTCTCACATCAATATTTCTGTCTTTCCCTCTCTCTTCCACTCTCTAAAAATCAATGGAAAAATATCTTCGGGTGAGGATTTAAAAAATAATAATAATTACCTTTACAAAGGATATTTGGTCTCTCCTAAAGAGAAGACCCCCCCCCACCCCCCAAAAAAAGCAGTCCACAAGTTACAGAGTGTTCATATTCTCTTGATCAATAAAAATTCTGCAAGATGCCCGACTGGCATGCTCAGTGGTTGAGCATCAAACTATGAACCAGGAGGTCATGGTTCGATTCCTAGTCAGGGGACATGCCTGGGTTGCGGGCTTGATCCCCAGTAGGGGGCGTGCAGGAGACAGCCAATCAATGATTCTCTTTCATCATTAATGTTTCTATCTCTCTCTCCCTCCCACTCTGAAATCAATAAAAATATGTATTTGAAAAAATTCTGTAAGGCCCTAACCGTTTTGGCTCAGTGGATAGAGCGTCAGCCTGTGGACTCAAGGGTCCCAGGTTCGATTCCAGTCAAGGGCATGTACCTTGGTTGCGGGCACATCCTCAGTGGGGAGTGTGCAGGAGGCAGCTGATCGGTGTTTCTCTCTCATCAATGTTTCTAACTCTCTATCCCTCTCCCTTCCTCTCTGTAAAAAATCAATAAAATATATTTTTTTAAAAAAATTCTGTAAGAATGATCCCTAAAACTCCTCCCCCAAAAGGCCTTCCAACCAACGTCCAGAAGAGCCCCCTTGCCTTCGACCTAACAGCAGATTCTCACTAACCGCCAGGAGAGGCGAGAGAAAGGCACAGAGAGGATCTTGGCAGCCCAGTGACGCGCCCTCCACCCTCTCACCTGGTAACAGGTGACTCATTGTAATCCCAGGCGAAGGGAGAACTAGTCCGGGATCAGGGAGGTGACTAGAGTGACTTTCTCCCAGGACATAAAAACTTCAGGTGAGTTGATTACCACAAAGAAAGGAAAGGAATTTCAGTCTCTATTATTAAGAATAAAATAGAGGAACAAGGAAACGAGGGAGAGCAACAGGCTCACAGGTCATGGCCAAGAGAGGTTAGGACATACACACTAACCTACCACAGAGCGAGATGCTCTGATAGAGAAAAGCGAAGTTGATAGTCACCCGGTTGTGTTTTACAAAATCTTATACAAGCCGAAACCGGTTTGGCTCAGTGGATAGAGCGTCAGCCTGCGGACTGAAAGGTCCCGGTTCGATTCCGGTCAGGGGCATGTACCTGGGTTTCGGGCACATCCCCGGTGGGAGATGTGCAGGAGGCAGCTGATCGATGTTTCTCTCTCATCGATGTTTCTAACTCTCTATCTCTCTCCATTCCTCTCTGTAAAAAACCAATAAAATATATTTTTTAAAAAAATAAATAAATAAATAAATAAAAAATCTTATACAAAATACAATCTCAATTAAAAAAATAATAATTTGTCAAAATTTTACATGATTTAAAACACTTCTTTAAGGCACTTGTGATAATATATTAATGAAAATGCACTCCCAAACCCAGGATAGAAATTAAAAAGTATTGATTAAAGACAAAAAATGTGAAATGCAAAACTAAAGAAATTTTAGAACAAGATATAGGAGAAGCTGTTGAATAAGACCCCAAAAGCACAAACTGTTCAAAGACACATTTGACTAATATTAAAGACTTCCTAGAAGTTATATCAAAATGAGTGAAAGTCACAAATTGGGAAAAGACCATTGCAATTTCCATAACCATGAAAGGGTTAGTGATCAGAATATGGAAAGACAGCAGGTAAGCCTATGCGGAAAAGACAAGTAAGCAAATAAAAAGTGGGCAAGGAATAAAGAATAGGCATGCATACAATAATCTTGTGTCCAGGAAACATAAAAAGATGCTCCGTTTTGTGCCGACAGGTGTGGCTCAGTAGTTGAGCTTGAACCCATGAACCCAGAGGTCACAGTTCGATTTTCGGTCAGGGCACATGCCCGGATTGTAGACTTGATCCCCAGTGTGGGGTGTGCAGGAGGCAGCCGATCCATGATTCTCTCTCATCATTGATGTTTCTATCTCTCTCTCCCTCTTCCTTCCTCTCTCTGAAATCAATAAAATCATTTTTTTTAAAGATGCTCAGTCTCTTGACCTAACCGGTTTGGCTCAGTGGATAGAGTGGCAGCCTGCGGACTGAAGGGTCCCCTGTAGGGGGTGTACAGGAGGCAGCTGATTGATGTTTCTCTCTCATTGATGTTTCTAACTCTCTATCCCTCTCCCTTCCTCTCTGTAAAACACCAATTAAAAAATATTTTTTTAAAAAGATGCTCAGTCTCTCATGCTTCATTCTAGATAATTCCAACATACACGTAGATGATCCTTCTAACAACTTAATAGTAGCTTCGTGTGTGTGTGTGTGTGTGTGTGTGTGTGTGTGTGTGTGTGTGAACTGTGGTAAAGCACACATAAAATTTACCATCCTAACCATTTTTTTTTCAAATATATTTTATTGATTTTTTACAGAGAGGAAGGGAGAGGGATAGAGAGTTAGAAACATCGATGAGAGAGAAACATGGATCAGCTGCCTCCTGCACACCCCCCACTGGGGATGTGCCCGCAACCCAGGTACATGCCCTTGACTGGAATCGAACCTGGGACCCTTGAGTCCGCAGGCCAACACTCTATACACTGAGCCAAACCAGTCAGGGCCATCCTAACCATTTTTATGTGCACAGCTCAGTAGTTGAGCAACCAATCTTCAGAACTTTTCATCGTGCAAAACTCTATACCCATTCAATAACAACTCCTCATTCCCACTCCTCCCCCTGCGTCTGGCAACTACCATTCTCTCTGTCTCTATGAGTTTGACTACTTTAGATGCCTCAAATATGTGAAATTAAACAGTATTTGTCTTTTTGGGACTGACTTAGTTCACTTTACGTAATGTCTTTATAATCACTTCCTACGGCTGTCATAACAAATACCACAGGCTGATGGTTTAACAGCAGAAACGTACCTCCTCTCCGCAGAGGCTGCGAGTCGAAGATCAGGGCGCCAGCAGGGCTGGTTCTCCCTGAGGCCCGGCCTTGGTTTCGGACGGGCATCTCTCACTGTGGCTGCACACGGCCTTTTCTGTGAGCGGCATCCCCAGCGTCGCTTCCTCTCCTTACAAGGACACCAGTCCTGTTGGGCTAGGGCTCATGTACAGGAAGTGACTAAGGTTATCCCATCTCCAAACAGTCACACTGCGCTTAGGGCTTCAACGTGTGAATTTGGGGGGAATCCAATTCAGTTTATAACAGCCTTCAAGGTTCATCCATGTTGTCACATGTATTAGAATGTATTTCTTTTTTAAGTCTACATCAGTGATGGTGAACCTTTTGAGCTCGGCGTGTCAGCATTTTGAAAAACCCTAACTTAACTCTGGTGCCGTGTCACATAGAGAAATTTTTTGGTATTTGCAACCACAGTAAAACAAAGGTGTATATTTTTGATATTTACTTTATATATTTAAATGCCATTTAACAAAGAAAAATCAACCAAAAATAATGAGTTCACGTGTCACCTCTGACACGCATGTCACAGGTTCGCCATCACTGGTCTACATAGTACTGTTGTGTGTATATATACCACATTTCGTTTATCCATTCATCTGCTGGCGGATGTTTGGGCTGCTTCCCATGAATAATGCTGTTATGAACATGATGTACAAACATCTCTTTGAGACCCTGCTTTCAATTCTTTTGGGTATAATTCCAGAGGTGGAATTGCTGGATTATATGGTAGGTTTGTTTTTTCCCCCCAATTACAGTTTACATTCAATATTAATTTGTATTAGTGTCAGCTATACAATTTTTAATGTTTTGAGGAAATTCCATACTGTTTTCCTCAGCGGCTGCACCATTTTACATTTCCACCAACAGTGCACAAGGGCTCCAATTTCTCCACATTCTTGTTTTTTGTTTTTTTTTTTTATAGCCATCATCCTAATGCATGTGAGGTAACGTCAACAACTTAGCTTTTTGAACTTGAAATTCTCTCCTCCAATGATCTTAGTTTCTACCTTGACCCCAAAGTTTGTATTTCCCAAATCTTCCACCCTCCTGACTTCAATGGCAGGCACCCCGTCCTCCCAGCACGGCCCTCTCTCTGTGGGTCATTCCTGCATTATACCGGTTGCTAGAATACGTTCGCCCCAGCAGAACATCTAATCCATTGATCTTTCTACCTTTTCACTTTTAAGGCCCGGTCCTTAAATTTGGGGGGACTGGCCTGAGTGTAAAGAGAGACATCTAAAGAGATAAACAGCCTGTGCTCGCTTGGGTTCCACTTGCCCATTTCTTTTGCCTTAACAACACTTGCAACTGCTTGCGTTAATATGGCAGAACAAAAAATAACTACCGAGCTTAAAGTCACTAAAATACACCAAATCAATTTCTCTTTTCGCATGTAAAACAAGTGGTTTGTCCTATCATGCTTACATTAATTAATGTTAATACAGATTAAAATAGACAAATAAATATTAAGTGTATAAAGCTTCAGGCATTGTTTTAAATATTTTCTGAAAACGTGGTTGGACTGTATATACATAATGGTGTGTGTGTGTGTTTGAGAAGAATTCAGATTCTTGTCTTCCTAAGAAAATCTGAATCAGTCCTAATAGCACATCCCGAGGGACTCGATGCCCTCTCTCCCTCTATCCCTGTAGAGTCACTGCACCCCCTCCCTGCTTAACTCTCAGCCACGTTCTCTCCCCGGCTTCCGAATAGTCCCTGGGCAAAAGCACACCTGCTGATGATTCCGACTTGCTGTCCCGCCAAATGAGGCTGGCGTCACACTCTCCTTGTTCATTTTAATTTCATGACCACGAGCCTCAAGTGAAATCTGAATGCCCTTGGCAAGCACACATCCATGCATTGCTTGGCGACGCAAATTTCTCTCCCAATTTTCCAGCCAGTGAGTTCACAGCCTCTCCTCTCTCCTGGAACCTCCAACACCTCCCTCCCTTCTTCTGGAATTCACTGTGGATATTGACGTGATCGGCAGAGGAACTCCGCAGACTGTCCCCTCCTCACATCCATCTATCCATCTCTGAGCCCCACACTCTGGCTTCCTGCCCACTATTACAGATGAAGCGCCTGTGGTCCTATCAAAGCTCGGCTCTCGGCCTGGGCACTTGATCCCATCCCTCTCATCTCAAGGGCACTGCTCAGCCATTCCCCCTCCTTCTGTCACATCCTTTTCTTTGCTGTCTACTGGGTCATTCCCATTAGAACACAAATAAGATGTTTTTCTTCCACCTCAACCCTTCTGTTGACTACTCATTACATGTATCTACTGCCTGTTTCTTTGCTCCATTTTGCAGCAAAACATCTTCCGTAAAATGGTCTATGCTTGCGATCTCCAATTCCTCCAATTTTTTTCAATTAAATTTTTTTCAATTACAATTTACATTCAATATTATTTTGCATTAGTTTCAGGTGTTCCCATTCTTCTTTAAATCCACTCCAATATCACTTTGACTTAACCTCTCCACCAAAACTTTTCCTATTAATGTCACCCGGAGCTCCATGCGGCTAAAACCAAGAGCCACTTCTCAGTTCTCCGCAGCATTTGATACAATTAACCATCATCTCTTCCCTAACAGACGCGTCTTACTTGGCTGCCAGGAAACTACATCCTCTTGGTTTCCTCTCACCTCACTGGTGACTCCATCTCGATCCCTTTTAATGATTCCCTCTCTTCCTCCCAGCCTCTGAATGCTGGAGGCCATAGGTTCAGTCCTTGATCTTTTCTCTATGTGCACTCAGCCTGGATTTCAGTCACTGCCATGGTTTTAAAGACCATGAAATTGCTCATGATTCTCAAACGTACATCTGGACCCCAGACTCATATAGCCAATGGCCAACTCAACGTCTCCACTTGGCTGTCAAATCGAACATGTCCAAAAATGAACGCCCGTCCCGCCTGAGGTTTCCCCATCTCAGTCAATGGCAATTCCATTCTTCCAGGGGCTCAGATGATTTTTAGTTACAGGAATATGATATTTCTTTAGTAAGATACAATTTTCTTTAAAAGAGAGAGATAAATTTGGTAAACTTACCTGTAACGTATCTGGTCCATTTATTCCACTAGGATTGAAATACTGTAACATATGGGTCAGCAAACTATGGTCCATGGCTTGGCCACCTGTTGTTCAAATAAAGTTTTATTGAATCAAAAAAAGAAAAAAGAAAAGCTTTAAGTCCCTCACACCCCTACTGGCCTTCCCTTCAGTGTCCAGAAGCTGCCTGCTTCTCACCACCGCCACCACCCCCACCCTCGTCTAAGCCACGGTCACCTCTTGCCTGGATTATTGCAACTGCCGGCCTCCCTGCTTCCACCTTGTCCCCCTGAGGGCTCTCCTCTCAACAGGGAGATCCTGTTCAAGTACAGGTTAGATCGCATCACTCTTCATTTCAAAACCTGATAACGACTCTGTCAGTTGAGATGACCTAGGCCAGTGGTCGGCAAACTCGTTAGTCAACAGAGCCAAATATCAACAGTACGATTGAAATTTCTTTTTTTTTTTAATATATATTTCTTTATTGAAATATCGAGCCTGCAACCCAGGCATGTGCCCTTGGCCGGAATCGAACCTGGGACCCATTGGTCCGCAGGCTGACGCTCTATCCACCGAGCCAAGCCGGCTAGGGCATGAAATTTCTTTTGAGAGCCAAATTTTTTAAACTTAAACTATATAGGTAGGTACATTGTTATTAACTTAATTAGGGTACTCCTATGGCTTAGGAAGAGCCATAGTCAAGGGGCCAAAGAGCCGCATGTGGCTCGTGAGCCACAGTTTGCCGACCACGGACCTAGGCGATGCTGCGGTGATAAATAACCCCAGCATTTCAGTCACTTGAAGGGGCGGCCATTTCCTTCTCGTGTGCCATGTCCATCTCGGGCAGGCAGTGGGCCTGCTCAGCACCGTCACTGCTCAGGGGCGTGTCTCAGCTCAGGACACCATCTTGATTACTGGTCACCTTGGCAGAGGGGTAAAAGGTCTGGAAGATCATCACGGGGTAATTAAATGCCCCTCAAGGGAATTCTCAAAACTCAGTGGCCAGAACCAGTCACATGGCCTGGTACATCCCTGAGAAAGCCAAGGAATGCAATCCCGCACGGTGCTCAGCGGGCAGAGAGCCAGGGGCATCCGGGGAGCTGCACGCATGACCACTCCAGGCTCCCAGCGGGACTCACACCAGGAGCAAAGTCCTTACAATGGCCTGCGAGGCTCTGTATTAGCAGCCCCCACCCTCACCTCTCTGGCCTCCCCTCCTGCTCTCTCCCAAGTGCAGTCACACCAAGAGCCTGTTCCTCTGCCTGCTCAGCTCTATCCCTTCAAATATCTGCATGATTAATCCCTCACTTCCTATAGTGATTGCTGTCTTTAAAATCGCCACCTATGCCCTAGCCGGTGTAGCTCAGTGGATAGAGCGTTGGCCTACGATTCTGGTCAAGGACATATGCCTGGTTGTGGGCTTGATCCCCCGTAGGGGGCGTGTAGGAGGCAGCTGATCAATGAGTCTCTCTCATTATTCATGTTTCCATCTCTCTTTCCCCTTCCTCTCTGAAATAAAAAACAATTTAAAAAATGAAATTGCCACCTACCCCTCCCCCCTCCCAACCCTCACCCCTTTCCCCCCCTCTCCACACACACCCCTGAATGAAAACTTCACGGGGGTGGGGATGGCAGGTGCTTTTTCTTGTTTTTGTTCACTGTATACCCCATGAGCCCAGATCAGGACCTGGCACAAGGCAGGGGCTTGGGAAGTATTTGTGGAATAAATGAACCTCAGTAGCAGTCAGGAAAATGCACGCTAAACCCAGAGAGCACCATTGCACACCCATCAGATGGCACAATGTACAATCCGACAACAGCAAGCCCTGGTGAGGACTTAGGGCAGCGGAATTCTCCAGCATGCGGGAGAGAGAGCTTGAATTGGTACGGCCGCTACGGAGAGCTACTGGCACTCAGTAGCCAAGTCCCAGGTGAGCATTAATGCAATCCAGCAATTTCATTTCCCAGTATTTATCTTGGAGAAACTCTTCCACATATGCTCAAGGAGACAGACACGAAGATGTTCATAACAGCATTGTTTATAATAGAAAACGACTGAAATTTCCATCATCAGGACCATTGATAAATCATTGTCATATACAAGGGAATTTCACAGAGCCGTTCAAGTGAGATTAATTTACATGTGTTCACTTTCAGTCTCAGGTCTGGCATGTAAGGAGTTTGGAAAGTGCTCTCGTTCACACAAGAAAAAAGCTGAACTGAAAATCAGCAGCTATTCTTAGATCCACCAGAGAACTGAGGTCACAGGGAGGCAGGCAAATAGGTTCAGAAAATCACAACTTACCTGAGCAGAAATCTCCATGGGAACCAGGACCAGCTATGGAAACCTAAACTGTAATTGATGAGTTGCTAGAGGCTCAGTGTGAACAAGTTTAGAGTTACAAACTCTAGGGGGACCCACTCATGAGGGGCCCCACACTTTGTGAGTTTCACCTCTAGGAGTCCTACCATCTTCTCACAGTAAAGATGAAAAAATAAAATAAAATAAAGATGAAAAAATCCCCTTATGCTTCCAGCAGGGGGAGGCCAAGGAGCCCTTTAGGGCGCTAGTTCTTTTCAACATGCCTGGCACTCAGGAGAAAGTCTTTCTTTCTTTCTTTAAAAATATTTTTTATTGATTTTTTACAGAGAGGAAGGGAGAGGGATAGAGAGTTAGAAACATCGAGAGAGAAACGTCGACTAGCTGCCTCCTGCACACCCCCTACTGGGAATGTGCCCGCAACCAAGTACATGCCCTTGACCAGAATCGAACCTGGGACCCTTCAGTCCACAGGCCGATGCTCTATCCACTGAGCCAAACCAGTTAGGACTCAGGAGAAAGTATTTCACCAGAGTCTGAGGACCCGGGGAGGAGAAATACCCACCTGCAGCCCCCTCCAGCCTTCCTGACCCACCTAAGGGCACCGGGAAGGTCACAGCCCACAGGCACAAGCTCACAAGAGAACCGAGACCTAATCATCCACACTACACAGATTGTATGCTAACTGCAGGAAATCAAAGAAACGTCTCGAAAAAAGCCAAAGGGAAGAAACTTCACGGGTAGTGGAGCAAGGGGAGAATTACACGGAACTTCTCTTTGGAGACCATGCAGGCAAGAAGAGAACAGAGGGAAATACTGAAAGTGTTGAGAGAAAAGCCCACCAACTGAGAATTCTGTGTCCAGTGACGTTCTCCTTCAGGAGTCTAGGAGACATAAAGACTTCCCTAGACAAACAAATATTGAGGGGATGTGTAGCCGTAGACCTGCCTTGCAAGAAATGTTAGAAGAAATTCTCGGCCGGGGAGAGGTCAATGGGGAAAAAGGAGACTCATGTGATACTTTAAACAATAAAGAATTTAAATTAAAAAAAAAAAAGAAATTCTTCAGAGGAGAGGAAAATTATACTGGTCAGAAACAAGTCTACAAAGAAAGCAAGAGCATTACGGAAGACATAATAAGCGAAGGTAAAATAATTTACATGTAGTGATGCCCTCTCCTCCCCCCTCCCAAAAAAAAATTAAGGAGCTTAAAAAAAATTTTCAAAATGACATTTATATGAATTATAAAAAAACATACGAAACAGTACCCTACATATTATATAGAGAGATCATAAAAATATAAAAACATTCAGGTGTTCCCAAAGGCCTGGTGGCAGGCAACACATGCAAAGCCGCGAAGACGTCCCAAGGCCAACAGAGGGACAGAGCCGGAGTCCTCGGGGGCCATTCCAGGAGCCGACACGGAGAGCTCAGCAGAGCGAGGACCCTTCAGTGCTGCAAACAAACGGGTGGTCGGCTTTTCTCTTCCTGGGAAATGGTTCCCAATACTATGCATGATGCTTTGAGTGTCACGTTCTGTGGGAAAAGGTAGTAAGCAAACCCTCCTACAAGTGTTGCCAGGAGGAGGGGGGGTGAGGGGGGAGTGGGGAAAGTCCTTACAGAGAAAAGATAAGGTAGGAGCTGGTCTGCACCAACTGCCACTCCGCCTTCCCTTTGACAAACGCAGCTGCTCTGCGTGGGCTCCTGGGTGACAGGCATGGGTTTGTTTTTGGCAAGAACTGCATCTGGGACCTTAAGTGCTGTCTGGTGACAGGCCCCGTCCCCCACCCTCCCCCCCCCCCCGCGCCCTCCCCTGGCTCCTGAGTGACTCTGCTCTCCACCTTCTGTGCCACAGGCCCAGGAGCCCCACCCCAACGCGCCTGTGCTGGGACGGAGGGTGTGGCTGACTCGGCTGGTCTGCAGGCATCGGGACGAAGGACGCCCGGCGGGCAGGGCCATGCTTCTTTTCGGCTCCAATGCTTGCGGTCAGTGGCTCGTTTCTAGTCTAGGTCCCTCCACTCTGGAGGCGCTGGACTTGACGCTGGTGAAGAAGACAAGGGCCAACATTCCATAAGATCAAGGGCCAGGCCCGGACAGCACCGGATGCCCCAGCGGAGAGGCCAGGAGCGGCTCACTCCCACCCGCCCTTCCGCAGGCCCGGCTTCCGGGGCCCAGCCTTCCGTGGACTTGCTGCCGCTCCCTGAGTGGAGCCAGGTGAGAACAGAGCCGGGCAGACACGTGGACTGCGGGCCCGGAACCGACCAGAGCAGCCCTGGATGCTGGTGCTGCCACGCGGGTGACGGAGCGCCTGTGGGAATTCTCTAGTGGAGGTCTGGCCACCAGGCCTGCAGGCAGCCATGCGCCCGCACCTGTGTCCTCGGAGCAGGTGACGGGGCTTGGGCACTGCCCTGCGGCTGCCTGGGCGCGGCTCCCTCCCCGGGAAGTGCCACTCCTGGCGATGCCAACACAGCTGTGCCGCAGCAGCCCCCTGGCTTTGTGTCCTGGGGGGGCTGGGGCCGGCGAGACGAGGCCCGCTGCTTGAGACCCCAGGGGCTGGTTTTCGGGGCAGCGCAGCGAGGGTGGAAGGCACGGCCTTCTGCTTCTCTGCCTCTGTTTCCTTCTCGGGCTCCTTGTCCCTTGAAAGACTGAACAAAAGTCCTCAACAGGCAAGAAATGGGAGGGAGGGAGGGAGGCGGCAGCCCGGGAAGAGCACGCTCTGACCCGTCTCCATGGCGCTGCGGTGGCCAGTCCCCCTGAGCCTCGCACAGCATCTGCGGTGACGGGAGAGAGGTGCTGACAAGGACTTGCTGTCCAGGAATTTCCCTTCATCCAGTGACGACTCCGTTCATGTCGCCGAGCTTTGCCCAGAGCTCTGGGCTGGCTTTGTCCTGGCCCTGAGCCCCAGTGCACCACAGGGTACAGTCAGCTGGGAAGGGCAAGCCGGTGCCAGCCAGCTGGGGCTGGAGAGAAGGGCCCGGAGGGCAGGGCGAGGCCAGGAGGCCCAGAGCCAGCAGGCAGGGCCCAGCGGGCAGGGAGGCCAGGAGGCTCAGGGGCTCAGGGCAGCTCCCACAGTGCCCCCTGGCGGCCGAGGGAAGCCCTAGGCCCCCAACCTCCACTCCAGCCAGGATGAGCAGGGCCTAGCTCGCCTGCTCGCTGCCTGCTGCCCGCTGCCCAGTGAAGGAGTGGGGAGGATGAGCCCAGAGAAAGGGCCAGGACTACCCCGACGGGGCGCCTCCTTACCTGGTGTGCCCTGCAGGCCGCTCTTGCCCCTCCCTGGCCCTGGCCCTGACTAACACCCCAGGGTGGTGGAAAGAGGGGCACCTCGCTCTCATGCGGGGTTAGGGTATGTGGGAGTAGGGGTAGCTGGAGCCGCACCAGCAGAAGCGGGAGGAGGCTTGGGGTCCTTCCCGTGGTCGCAGGCATCACACACACACACACACACACACACACACACACACACACACACATCTGGGGTCCTGGTTCCACAACGGCAGACAGATTTCATGCTGACTTGGGGGTTTTCTGGTTCTGGCAGGTTTAAGCTCAGTGAAGGCAGCCCTCACTGCCCCCTAAGGGCTCTTTTCTTTTTCTTTTTCCTGTTTTTTTAAAATATATCTTATTGATTTTTTACAGAGAGGAAGGGAGAGGGATAGAGAGTTAGAAACATTGATGAGAGAGAAACATCCATCAGCTGCCTCCTGCACACTCCCTACTGGGGATGTGCCCGCAACCCAGGTACATGCCCTTGACTGGAATCGAACCTGGGACCTTTCAGTCCGCAGGCCTATGCTCTATCCACTGAGCCAAACCAGTTAGGGCTCTTTTCTTAAGGACAAGAGAGGCACAGGAGGGTGAGGCGGGAGGGGAGCTCATTCTCTACAAACACCACCTTTCCAGCAGGTTTAAAAAAAATATTTTTATTGATTTCAGAGAGGAAGGGAGAGGGAGAGAGAGATAGAAACATGTGATGAGAGAGAATCATTGATCGGTTGCTTCCTGCACAACCTCTAATGGGGTCGAGCCCACAACCCGAGCATGTGCCTTTGACCAGAATCAAACTCGGGACCCATCAGTTCACAGGCCGAAGCTCTATCCACTGAGCCAAACTGGCTAGTGTATTCCAAGTGTTTAAGGTGACCTGTTGACAGCGGTTATGACTTAGGTAAAAATGACATCTTTTCAACAAATAGTGCTAGGACCACACTATGCGTGTGCAACAGCTTACACAAAAGTGAACTCGAGTAGCTCACAGACCTAAATGTAAGAGCCAACCTATTGAACTCTTAAAAAGAAAAGTGAGTATAAATCTTTAAGACTTTGGATTAGACAATGGTTTCTTAAAAATTGGATCAAAAGCATAAGCAACAGAAGAAAAAAATTAATTGGGTTTCATAAAACTTAGAAACTTTTGTGCATCAAAAGACATTATCATCAAAGTGAAAAAGCAGCCAGGCCAGTGTGGCTCAGTGCTTGAGCATCGACCACTAAGAGATCACGGTTCGATTCCCAGTTAGGGCACATGCCCAGATTGCGGGCTCGATCCCCAGTATGGGATGTGCAAGAGGCAGCCAATCAATGATTCTCTCTCATCATCGATGTTTCTATCTCTCTCCCTTTCCCTTCCTCTCAGAAATAAAAAAAAAAAATTTTTAAGTGAAAAAACAAATGACAGACTGGGAGAAAATATTTGCAAATCCTATATTTTGCATATATTTCTGATAGTAGCAATAAAAATATAAAGAACTCTATAACTCAGCAACAAGACAAACAACCCAATTAAAAAAATGGCCAACTGGCCCTAGCTGGTCTGGCCCAGTGGATAGAGCATCGACCTGTGGACTTAAGGATCCCAGCTTTGATTCCGGTCAAGGGTACATGCCTGGGTTGCAGGCTCCATCCCCAGTAGGGGATGTGCAGGAGGCTGCCATTCAATGATTCTCTCTCATCATTGATGTTTCTATCTCATTCTCCCTCTCCCTTCCTCTCTGAAATCAATACAAAAAAATATTTAAAGAAATAATAAATAAATTAATTAAAAATGGCCAAATGACTTGACAGTTCATCAGAGATAAACAATAGCCAATAAGCAATGAAGAGATTTAACCTCATTAGTCTTTAGGGAAATGCAGATCAAAACCACAGTGAGATACCACTTCATCCCTACTGCGATGCCATAATGAAAACATGGAAAATAACAAGTGTTGATAAGGATATAGAGAAACCACAACCTTCATACATTACGGGAGGGAATGTAGACTATGCAGCCACCGTGGAAACAGTTTGGTGGCTCCTGCAAAAGTTAAACATAGAAGGTACCGTACGACCAGCAATTCCACTGCCAAGCGCATATCCAAAAGAATCGAAAGCAGGGACTGGAACACATATCTGTACACCGATGTTCATGGGAGTATTACTCATAGTAGTCAGAAGGTAGAAATCCAAGTGTCTGTCAACAGATGAATGGGTAAGCAAATGTGGTATATCCATGAAATGGAATATTATTCAGCCATAAAAGGAATTAAGTATTGACACATATATAACCTTGAAAACACCATGCTAAGTAAAATAAACCAGACCCCCCACCAAAAAAAAAAGATAAATACAGTGGGGCCTTGACTTACGAGTTTAATTCGTTCTGTGACAGAGCTCATAACTCAAATTACTCGTATGTCAAATCAAAAGTGAATGAGTGAGACACGTGATGCTGGGCTGATGTTGTGGCGTTCACTGTGACGTTCGCTGCGCCAACTAGCGGTGGGGTATCTGAAGATGGCTCATAACCCGAATTTTAGCTCCCAACTCAAAGCAAAAAATCGGCTGAGAGACAGCTCGTATCTCGAAAAACTCGTTAGTCGGGACACTCGTAAGTCAAGCCTTATATAAAACTAGAGGCCCAGCGCACAGGAAATTGTGTGCGGTAATGGTCCCTAGGCCTAGCCTGGCCTCCATTGCATGGCCTCTGCCGCCCTGTGACGCCACGTGAAGCTTCCTGCCCCGGATGCTCCGCGAAACTGCCCCGCACCGCCACTGCCCCGTGAGGCTCCCCCACCCTGCGACTGCTCTGCGAAACTCGCTGCCGCCTGGGTGACTGCTTCGCTAAGCTCACGACCACCCCACGAAGCAGCCCACCACCGCCGCTCAACAGCCCCCGTCCCACCCCGCCGCCCGCCCCACGTCATGGTGAGCAGCTCCGGCCGGGGGAGGGAGGGACTGAGAGGTGCTCCATGCACTTCATGGTGACTGGTCGCCTGTTTGGTCGTGACGCCTCCTAGCTCTTTATATATATTAGGACACCTACAGTGGGCAAATGGATAGAAAAAAGAATAAAAGCTACAAGAGGTCGGGGGGAAACAGGAAATGGGGAGTTACTGGCTAATTGTGTGCTGGGTTTCTGTTTGGGATAATAAAGTTCTGGAAATAGTTGTTGTGATGATTATATGACACTTTGGATGTACTTAGTGCTGGTAGAATTATACACTTGAAAATGGTTAACAGGGTAAATGCTGCTATGTGTATGTTGCCACGATTAAAAACAAAAAGACTGGGGCATTGTCTTGTACAGTAACTTCTCCATAATGGGGTCAGGGGCCCTAGAGAAGTCTGAGCCAGGGAAGCTGCCCCCACCTACGCCCACGCATGCCCCCCTAAAATATGTGCAGTCACGGCTGCGGTCTGGTTGCTAAAAGAGGTTGCAGGAGGTGACTGTCAGAAGCAAGAGCCAGCCTCAGAAGTGGTGGCTGTGTGAGGGTGATGTTGGAGGGTTTTAATTGCTCCTGAATTAATGTGCTTACTTCTCACCCCTGGGGCGCCTGGGTTTAATTACTGTCTTAGGTCACATATGCAAATGAGTCTGCAAGCAATCCTGGTCCCCGTGGACAGCAAGCAGCCTGATTACCAAGCCCTCACACTTCCCAGGAAGAAGCAGGATGCCACTGGCCAGATGGCCTCCCATTAAGAGCTGAGGGGAGTAATTAGATGAAGGTGGCGCCTGCCTGCCCCGTTTCTGGGTCTTAGATGAGCTGGAGAGCTCCAGGCTGTGTCTGGGAGCCTTGCTGCCTGGGCAGAGAAGCCTGGAGTACCTGACCTCTCGGAACCCTGTGGGATAGAGGATTTTATAGAAAAGGAGAGAAGCGGGCAGGTAGCTTGCAGGGGAGACTGTGGACCAAGGGCTGCAGGTTCAAAAGCTGAGAACGGGCCACACGTGTAAGGGGAGCAGCAGGTGGGACCACAGCGGCCAGGAGCCGTGAACAGCCTCCTGTTGCCTCCTGGGAATGCAAGCCCAGTGCCACCCATCTTCCAATCCGTTATAACCCAGAATCGTAATTTTTTACAAGAAACCTGTGTTTTAGATTTTGACAATTAGAATTTTTTAAAAACACTGGGTCTGGGAGTTGGGGTGGAGTTGACTGGGAAGGGGCTCAAGGCACTCTTGGGGGTGCTGGCAACACTGCCGTGACCGATGCTGGCTGCTCGGTGTCTTTGTGAGAACACACCAAGCTGTACTAAGTGGGTGCCTGTTAGTGCATGTAGATTACACCCCAAGCTGTTGAACACATTGCGTCAGTGGGTCCTAGCGCTTCCCCCGGTTGCTGCGAACATCCCACCCCACACTGGCTCCCTTTCCTGTTTAATCGCGGCCACGGGTCCTTTACATGCTCTGAAGGCCTCCCTCCCCATCCCCGTACCTCGTACGTGTCGGCACCTGATCGCTGAATTCACGTGCTCATGGACAGCACTCACCCTGCTGTAACCCGGGGCTGGCGAACGAAGCAGTGGGTCAGAGGAGGGCTCCACCGGCGCTCAGCCGCTGCGCTGCCCACACCGTGGCTGCTGGCAGGGACCGGAGTGGGGTGGGGGGCGGTGTTGGCATTCCCACTGCTTGAAGGAGAGCGGACTCCGCTGCTGCCACAGGCCTCAGCACAGGACTCCAGGAGGCAGGCCACTGCCGAGCCCCCTCCCCGCAACAGGGCGCAGGTCGTGGACTGGCCTCAGCTGCTTTCATTTGGGAAGCACCAGGGCTGGGGGTTTCAGGGGAGGCCTGGCCCCGTGGGAGCAGCTGGGGACTTCAATGGCGGCTCTTTGTACCTCCCTGAGGCGGAGGTACTTGGTCTGGGCTGAGGGGCTTGGGAGCCTCCCAGCTGATGGTAGTGCGGGCCGAATTAGACCCACATTTCCCATCGGCTTTTGTTTGAATGGCAGAGATGTAGTCATTTGGAAGTTGGAGGGCACGAGATACACATTTTTTTAACTTTCCACTTTTTAAAAATTTTATGGATTTTGGAGAGGGAGGGAAAGACACCGATTTGTTGTTCCACTTATTTATACATTCATTGGTTGATTCTTGTATGTGTCCTGCCTGGATCAAACGCACAACCAACCCAGCAGCCGTCCGTGGACCACTGGTGGTCCGTGAGGTCCGAAAGGTTGGCGACCACTGCTCTAACCAACGGTCACCCAATTAGGGCTGGACCTGCTTTTTGTTTTTTTAATCCCCACCTGAGGATATTTTCTCCATTGATTATTAGAGTGGAAAGGAGGGGGAGAGGGGAGAGAGGCACATGGCTGTTTCCGCAGCATGCACCCTGAAAGGGGGGGGGGGGCTGGGGATCTAACCCGAGACCCTGTGGTGCACGGGCCAATGCTCTAACCACTGAGCACCAGCCAGGGTTCTATATCATTTTATTTTCCTCAAAACATGTGTATTGCCTTGGCTAGACATTTCAGTTGGTTAGAGCGTTGTCCTAATACATCCAGGTTGCGGTTCAATGCCTGGTCATGGATAAGTGGAACAACAAATCGATGTTTCTGTCTAAAAGTCAATTAAAAAAAACCAAACAAGCCCAGAGACTGCAAACATGTGCTAGCAAAGATGTTTCCTTAAAAACAGTTCCTGTAAACTCATGTGGTCCAGAGACATGTCCAACACCCCAGGCCACTATAGAGCCCAAACACAGCTTCCTGGAAAATGGGTCAACAGTGCCTGTCTCGCTTCAGACAGGGCCCCAGGAACAGGTCCCTTGGTCGGCAATTCTTCTGCCAATCAATGCAAGGAACGGCTTCATTTCTGCTGCATCAGTTGTCAATCACCAGTGCTTACTGGGGCCTCACCATCAAGCCCCATTCGCGGCAGTCTTTCAGAGAGGAATGCACCTGAAAGGATTCCTACCTACACTTGCCCTTGAACCCAAGAGTGATAAATGCCTTTACCTGCCAGTCACTGTTTTAAAAACCAGAGTCAAATTGTTGACATTACAGCAAACTGAAAAATACTCATGCCTATTTGCCGCTTTGGAGTTAGATAAAGCCGCCAGTAAGACTGCCCCGCCCAGTTCGATAACTCACTTTCCTCAGAATCAGTTCTCAGATAGAAAGCAGTCATGAAAGCCTGGAAGGGCTAGTGTGCGAGGCTGTGTGAGTTCCGCCATGAGTGGTGGAAGCAGGGTTTTGTATGGTCATAGTTTGGAGATCATGGTTTAAGATGTGAATGGGTGCAGACTAAACAAGGGCTGGACTATGATGGCTTTGTGAGGTCACCTTAACCAGAGTCCTGTTATCTAGGTACTAATCGAGGTATTACTGTAAAGCTATTTCCCAGACATAACTGTAAACACTGATCAGCTGACTTTATCACCCTGAGTGATCTCCACAGGCCTGACAGAATCAGTTATGTCTTAAAT
This sequence comes from Myotis nattereri, assembly GCF_964212035.1. NCBI lineage: Eukaryota > Metazoa > Chordata > Mammalia > Chiroptera > Vespertilionidae > Myotis > Myotis nattereri. Next base: position 211,961,405 of record NC_138077.1, on the reverse strand, counting down.
CAGGGCTTCAGGTCCTCATACCACCCCCCACCCCCCTCCGGAAATCCCACCTGTGAACTGGCACTTCACCTGGCCAGTGGAGGTGTCCTGGTCACCTCCCTTCTGATTAACTGCCCTATGGATTTTGGATTTGCTCAGACTAACCCTACAATCACAGAAGCTAATTCCTTGTGATAAATCTCTTAATAGAGATATCTTCACCTACAGGTGCTTCTGTGGGTTAAATCCTGAGAGGAAAGCAATGATTAAGAATGTCTGTCCACCAGGGGGCCTCCTCATCTCAACTGAATATTAAAGCACAACTCAATAGGCTGATCAAGTTATATTAGGGGAAGAAACATAAACACTAAACTTCAAGAGGCAGATGTCAATAAACTCCTTGTCCTTTTTTTCACAGCACACAGCCTCTCACTAACTCTTGCAGGCCTATGGCAATGCCCCGTGAGTTCACGACACAAGGACAGAGAGACTCACACACGCACAGAGTATTCCTAAGGACACTGAAGACTTTATTTTGCACACAAAACCACTGGGGATCTTGCCTGTGGACACCTCGGAGATTACAATGTAGATGCACTTGGCTCCAGACACTTGAGAAGCGAGGTGAGAAGAACAATGATTTGGACCAGTCACATGACTACAGGGCTAGGGTTTCCACCAGGGTTTCGATGTCAGGCTTGGCTTTGTAGCAGTTCTAAGAAGCAGTGAGAACACCACAGGGAGGGGAGAGGCAGAGGCCCCTGCAGGTATCGGCTGGGGGCCTTGGGCTGCCCGTGCAGATGTCAGGAGCAGAGGTCTAATTAGCCGACTGGTGACCGCGGGGCTCTGGTGACCGCGGGGCTCGGGCTCGCCTGCCCAGAGCTTACTTGGCCAGGGGGTTTCTGAAGTTCCTGCCAGCAAACTTGGCCTTGCTGCCCAGCTCCTCCTCGATTCTTGGGAAGCAGATGGATAGAGGGGGAGGGAAACACAGAAGTCAAATCTCAACTCAGTACGTTTTCTCACCCAGAGAAGTCGAGACAACTTATTCTTGAATTCTCTAAAATTGAGCGTTTCTGAGATGCTGAGAACACTCAGCTCCCTTCCTCCCAATCCACTCGGCAGATTGTCATCCATCTGCAGCCCCATCTCCTCCTCTCCACCCCCTCAATGTTTCAATTGTTATTTCTTTAAAAATGAAAGGCAGCCCTGGCCAGTTCGGCTCAGTGGATGGAGCGTTGGCCTGCGGACTCAGGGGTCCCGGGTTCGATTCCGGTCAAGGGCATGTACCTTGGTTGAGGACACAACCCCAGTGGGAGATGTGCAGGGGGCAGCTGATCGATGTTTCTCTCTCATCAGTGTTTCTGACTCTCTATCCCTCTCCCTTACTCTTATGGGAAATCAATAAAATATATTAAAAAAAAAAAAAAAAGAAAGGCAAATCCAGTTTCTCTAACAAGCAAGAAGCATGGGGAAGGAAGTAGGGGAACTTAGTGTGAACATGGGATACCGAACAGATGAAAACGTGGTGCTGACATTATAGACTTTCTACTAATTTGGGGCACCATAATGACAGCGTAGTTATCTAAACAATATCCTGATCTGAAAAAGATACACACTGAAGTACATGAAATCCTAAGTCATTTGGAATTTGCTTTAAAATCACAAGCAGGGTGTAGAGACAAGCATGGAGGAACAGTGACAGCTGTCGAGTCTGGGTGATGTTTCTTTTATGCTTAAAATTTTCCAGGATTGAGGTAGAAGCGAGTTATAAAATCATTAAGGCTTTTACAATTTTACATGTGCAACGCGGAGTGTTCCCTCTACCACCAGCAGATGGCAGCATTGTACCGACCAGGGCCTGCTTTGGGGCCATGCTACAGGCCACCGTAGGTTCTGCAGCCATCTCTGCTCTAGTCTGGCACTGCTCAGGCCCCTGAACTGCACAGGCCCCCAGAGCCAGGAGCTCCTAGTGGAGGGCAGTACCCACACCCAGGGCAGGCGGCCTCTTTACCTGAGGATCTGGTTGTACTTGGCCAAGCGCTCCGATCGGCAAGGAGCACCAGTCTTGATCTGGAGGAGAAAAGACAGGTCATGCTTGCTTACAGTGGGCCTCGAGTCTTGGGAGACATTTTGGGCAAGGGGAGTGTGTTATGGAGAGAAAACCATTTCTTAAGGAGGATCTCTGACCCTAGGAAGAAGGGGACAAAGGGACCTACACAGACACACACACATGAAAAAGGGGCCTCCAGGACCCCATTTGTGGGAGCTCCTTACCTGCCCAGTGCAGAGCCCCACCACCAGGTCGGCGATGAAGGTGTCTTCAGTCTCCCCAGAGCGATGGGACACCATGACGCCCCACCCGTTGGACTGGGCCAGCTTGCACCTAGAAGCAGGAAACAACCCAGATGCCGCTGACTCCATTTCCACCGGAGCCCCTGGCCCTCTGATGGCCCGACTCACCACCCCTGGCAGGAGACCAGGGAGGGCTCTGGACCCAGGAGCAGGCGGCCTGGGGAGATGATGACCCTCGCCCTCTGCACTCACGCGACCCCGGACGGACCTCATCAGCCCTCTAGTCACATTTAAAAAACCTGGGTTCAGCTGTCCTGAGGGGAGCGAGACTTGTCTTCCCCTGACGTTCTCCGGGTGAAATGAAATTACAAGTCTGGGTCATGAAGCGGATCAGGATTAGGCAACAACTGCCTAAGGCCCTAGTCCCCTTGGTGACATTGCTCACTTCACAAGCCACTCCAACTTCCAATGTGAAACCCCGTTACAGCTCCAGGCAGGAGGGCCCCCCACACAGAGAGGCGCTCCCAGAAGCTCGGACCCTGGCCGCGTGGGGCTGCTCCCGGGGACACTCACGCCTGAATAGACTCGGTCACGGAGCCGATCTGGTTCACTTTGAGCAGGAGGCAGTTGCACGACTTCTCGCTCACGGCCTTGGCAATCCGCTTCGGGTTGGTCACCGTGAGGTCGTCCCCCACCACCTGGATCTTCGTGCTGGCAGTGAACTTGCGCCACGCTTCCCAGTCGTCCTGGTCGAAGGGGTCTTCGATCGACACCACTGAGGAGAGGAGGGCCACGCCGCATCAGTGTGAGCCCCCAGCCTGCCTCACTTCGCAGCCCGCCTGGCCTCACACCCCCCACCTGCAGGGCAGGAACGGCCCGGCTCATGTGTTAGAACACTCTGCTCCCCTCACTCCTGGAACGGCCGCCCACAACTCTGGGACTCGCGGTTACTAGTGAGCGGGCACTCACCTGCCCGTGGTGGGCTGCATCTGGGCTCTGCCCTGACCAGGCTATCTAGCTCCGCGGTTACACGCAGGGGCTTAACGGCAGCCTTTCTGGTCTGAAATCTCACCCCCCCATATGCTGAGTGCCCTTGGGCACCTTACTGACTGCTGTGCCAGTTCCCCTCTTATGAAACGGTATGGAGAGTCCCTACCTATCCTGTGTACACTAAGTGAGCCCAGTGCCAGAGGAGCGCCCGGCCCAGGCTGCCTATGAGGCTCTCTCCTCACGGCTGTGACGAAGCATTTGCTCAGGAGGTTGCTGGGACAGTGACAGAGAGCAGCCCACTGTGTAGACTGGCACTTAGAACCACCCGAGTCTGCTGACCTGGCACCCGCGAGGCCCCTGCGCTGTGCGCACTGGAACCGGAAGAGCCCCAGCGGGGGCGCTGCAGCCTTTGGCGGCTGCCTTGCTGCACGGCAGTGGCTGGAGAAGGGAGACGGTGCTCGGAGCACTCACCTGGGTAGTCCTTGATGAAGGACTTGTACAGGTTGGCCAGCTCGTCGTGGGTGATGTACCTGTTGGGGTCATCGGGTGACTTGAAGTCCAGGTCATACTTCCCGGACTTGAAGAACTCGGAGGCAGCCACGTCCATGCCGATGACCACCTTGTCGGTGTAGCCGGCTTTCCCGATGGCGTTCTTCAGCAGCTCCAGGGCTGGAAAGAGTTGGCGGCGACAAGTTTGGAAACCAGTCAGGTAGAGATAAAGTTTTCTTTAATAGCTGCCAAATGGGAACCGTAACAAAGAGGGGCTCTGGCCCCAACCACCAGTTTCAAGGAACCTGGTTCCCCTTTTCTGCTTTGGTCAGCACCCCTAGCGCACCACCAAGTGGGAAATCCAATCCTGACTCAGAACAGAGGTGCTCACTGACAGCTGCTCCCGAACGTAGCACCAGGAACGAACGCTGTGCTGGCCAAGGTACAGTTACAGTGACCAGCGAGACCAGCTGTCCCGGGGCACAGGGCTTTAAATAGAGCAAGGCTGGGATTCGAGAGGGAGGCTAGCTAGGGGGGCCCAGGATGGGGCCGTCTCCAGAGCCCCGGCTCAGCCTCACGTGGCAGCACTACCTGTAGGGAAACTGAAACACGTGGCCTCTGTTCCACAACAAACCCCCCAAGCGGTCGGTTAGGTTAAGCCACGGAAGGGCCATTCTGCAGGGCAGAGGGCCGATACCACCTCTGTCCTATGGCTGACCCGAAGAGCAGGTGGACGTTCTCTCTCACCAGGTGCCCTTGAAGGTTACCAAGGAAGCTTGAGCCCCTTTCCTTCCAAAACAAAAACACTCAGCAGTGACTTCCTGTGCTAAGACTTCCTGTACCCTCCACTCAATTCTCACACTGAATTCTGTGCCTACGGATTCACAGCAAAACAGCTTCTGTGAGCATTCCTGTGGTTAAAGGAACACATATTATGGATCACGGTTCTGAACAGGCGGTGTCTCCTTGAATAGAGATTTTAAATTCCTGCCATCGCCAGAGAGAACAAGAGAATAAACTGCCTCTACCCCACTTTAAGCAAACCACCAGGCTATTCAGAAGTCCAACTAATAGAAAATTCCTATTTTTCTAAAATGAAGTACTTGTTCCTACATCCCTCCCCAAACCCTGCAGTTTTGCACTTTGATGCTTGCTGAAGGCAGGCGGAAAGAGCTGCTCCGGGTGGCAGGTGTGGAAGACCGGCAGATGGGGCGGGGGGGGGGGGGTGTAGGGGTAAGACGGGGACGTGGGGCAGAACTCAGGACGGGCCCTTCAGAGCCTCACCTTCCTTATTCTCCAGGATGTTGGGAGCAAAGCCACCTTCGTCCCCCACGTTGGTGGCGTCTTTCCCATACTTCTCCTTGATGACGTTCTTCAGGTTGTGGTAAACCTCGGCCCCAATGCGCATGGCTTCCCTGAAGTTGGCGGCGCCGACAGGGAGGATCATGAACTCCTGCATGGCCAGCTTGTTGCCAGCGTGAGAACCACCGTTGATGACATTCAAAGCCTGGGAGAGGCAGAGAGAAGTACAGGCTCAGTCCAGAGAAGCCTGCCAGATGGCAAGCCACCGACATCCAACTGCACGGCCACGGGTGGCTAATAGCTCCCTGGTCACCCTGATAACCCCAACGGACACCATCAGAGGCACTCACCCTTCTAGCACTGGCTATTCCTCAGTGAATGCACACAGCCCAGCAAATACGATTTTCACCCCCTATCCTATATAATAAAGAGCTAATATGCTAATTGGACTGAACAGCAGAAAGACTGTCCAGGTCATCCGGACGAAACGGGCTGCGAGGGCCGAGCCCCTTGCACCAATTTCGTGCATCGGGCCTCTAGTCAATAATAAAGACCCGGGGACAGGGAAGCTGAGTCACCAGCTCAAGCTCACGCTTAGCAAGTGGCAGAGGAGTTGCCTGCCGCTGAGACCACCAGAGCCTGCTCGAACCACCATGTTGGGAGCCACAGGTGGACAAGTTCATGACGTGGTGGTCTTGGGTCCCACAAGAAAGCCAATGCTCAACTCCCAAAGCAGCCACTCACCGGAACTGGCAGGACGACCTCGGTGTTGCCAGCCAGGTCAGCAATGTGGCGGTACAGGGGCACCCCCTTCTCAACAGCCCCAGCCTTGCAGACGGCCAGGGACACTCCCAGAATGGCGTTGGCACCGAATTTAGCTGGAACAGAACAGAGTTAAATGGAGGGATCCTTACTCATTAGCCTTTCTCCTGCTGCCTCCCGCCTGCTAGTGCACCTTGGGTTGATCCTGAATCTTTTCCTCTCATCTCATTTACTCCCCATGTTCAAGCTAAAATGCAAACTGCATCCCAGGGGGCCTCGCCTGCCTTTTCCTGAGAAATCCCCTTTTCACTGTATGGACCTGCGTATAAAGGGCTCCTCTCTTTGAGAAACCCTCAGACATGCTGCTATCACCTGGTTATGCTCCTAACATCTGAAGCTGTGACTGACTAAGGCGAGGCAGGGAAATTCGGAGCGACCACAGATGTTCTTGTAGTTTGCTGTGAGGGACGATGTAACCTCTCCCCAAAGGGTTGCACGATCCCAGGAGATGCCACTTCCCAGCAAGGACCCCCTCGGACCACTTACACTTATTTTCCGTCCCGTCCATCTCTATCATCAGCTTGTCGATCTTCTCCTGCTCCACGACACTCAGCTTCTACAGGGAGAGGAAGTGAGGTCACCCCATTTGCATGGCCTTTGGGAGCGATGTAAGTTTGGAACTGTGCGAAGTCCACATCAGTTCTGGTATACATTTGTTTGGCAGGAAAAAGGGGGAGCCGCACAAAACTTCCTTTCATCCCAGAGAAAACGGGAGACACAGACTGCCCTTCATTTGTTTTAATACCATCAGGCATTTCTCCAAGCACCAGGAATGCCTAAGATCTGGTGTCCTTGTGGGCAAAGGTTAGTCTGCTCAGGGAGTCCGAAGTCACATTTTACACGACAGAATCAACTTGTGATGCTAAGTTAGGTGCTATGACTACAAGTAGTGTGACTTCCCAAGCAATAATGAGCAATTCACTGTTCAAACGAGCCAAGCTACTCAAAGGCAGTTCCACCTCAGTGGTGCCTCATGGCCATCCGCAATGACGCAAAATGCAGCAGCTGATGGGAGATTGGATTCTTGCAAAATTATCTAGCAAAACAGCTGATAAATGATCAAAGTGAATACTTTTGGAGAGATTATGAATAAAATTGGTATCTTAAAAACTGGCTCAATGTCAATTTTTTTTTTAATATATTTTATTGATTTTTCACAGAGAGGAAGGGAGAGAGATAGAGAGCCAGAAACATCGATGAGAGAAACATCAATCAGCCGCCTCCTGCACACTCCCCACGGGGGATGTGCCCGCAACCAAGGTACATGCCCTTGACCGGAATTGAACCTGGGACTCTTGAGTCCATAGGCTGACGCTCTAGCCGCTGAGCCAAACCGGTCAGGGCATCAATGTCAATTTTTAATAAAAATTTATTATTACTGCCCTAACCGGTTTGGCTCAGTGGATAGAGTGTTGGCCTGCGGACTGAAAGGTTTCAGGTTCAATTCCGGCCAAGGGCATGAACCTTGGTTGCAGGCACATCCCCAGTACGGGGTATGCAGGATGCAGCTGATGTTTCTCACTCATCAATGTTTCTAACTCTCTATCCCTCTCTCTTCCTCTCTGTAAAAAATCAATATAATATATATATATATATATATATATAAATATAAAAAAAATTGATTATTACTTTAAAAACTTCGTAACTGAATCATAACAATATATCATTTTATTTATAGTTCCTTCTAGAAAACTCTAACATAAAACTGTATGTAACTCCATCATGCCATGTTAACAACTTGGTACCTTTTGCTTTTTGACAAGACATCTGTGGGAAAAGTCAAGTTACTTAAGCAGCTGGCTTCAGGGACCAACCCTCACTACGAGTTAGATTGACGTATGTCCTCCCCAAGGGAAAAAACGCCCAGGAAAGCCCCGTGCACTGTTAGTCATGCCAGGTAAGGGCACAAAGAACAGGGCTGTTCGCCGGCAGGGCAGTAACAAGAAACTGGGACTAGTTACAGAGTTCATGAAGGCCAGGCCAAAATAAGCCACCAGCATACAGGCTGCATTCTGAGGGGCGGGACCACACCCGAGAAGAGACAGGCGGCTGTGGAGGGTTTGGGCCGTGAGAACGTCTCCAGCCAGGGGCTTTCAAATCACCCCCTTGTGCAAGGGCCACAGGAGCTATGGAGCGAGGAATAAACCGGCTGAGGAGGTCGGGCTTTTGGTCCCAGCCCCACTTCACCAACAGCAGCTCTACTTCTAATATGTTTACGTATTGGGGTCCCAAGTAAGACCCAACAAGAGCTCACTGTTAAGTCAGCAGAAATATAATAAATAATTCCACAGCTCATGAAAAATGAGTCAGTCACCATGGACACTACGCCCAACACCCCTGGATGTTAACTCCCCAAAGGGCAAGATAGTTGGAGGGAAGTCAGGGCTGTAAGGCAGCCTCCCCGCCTCCCTCCCAATTCCATGCACTGTTAGTTGTGGACACACAGGGAGTTGGTTAAAATGGCAAAATTATTCTCCTGCTGACAGGGAGTCCAACCGGCTTCTTCAGCGCTCAGAATGAGCTCCTCCATAAACAGGGGCCCGCTGGCCCGGGAGAGCTCTGATGGCATTAATATTTATTCGTTACCAGGAGGCAGGTCCTACCTTGCTAACCAGGGCAGGCGCAATAGTTTTATTGATGTGCTCAACAGCCTTGGAGACACCTAGAAGGAGCAATCAAATCAAATTACTGACATTAATGAAAAACAGGCTTGAGCAGCATTGCTGAGAGAACCAGATGCGAACCCAGCTAGTCCGAAGCCCACCGAAGACCTTCAATGGCACCTCCTTCAAATCCCCATCTCTCTCTCCCCCCGAAATCAAAGGGCTTTCCGGCCCAGGCTCAGTGCTCACCTAGGAGCCGGGGTTAGAGCCGCACACAGAGCAGACACCCCAGTGTCTGAGGGGCGGTTAGTTGGCAAGACCATGCACTGGAAACACCAGCTGCAAAACTCAAGGGCGTGCAATGCGTTACCTGCGTGCACAAGGCAGGCGCCAGGAACTCATTAATATACTTAACGGGTCTGGAGACACCTGACCAGTGGAGACCGACAGAGAAGGAGAAAAGAACAGAAGAGAAAGGCTGTGAAGGACAGTGAGGGAGAGAGGAAACAGAAGGCGGGAGAATACTGCAGGGCCGGAGCTCACCCTCATTACAATCAAGGCACAGCACTGTCCTGGTTCAGACAGTACAGGCCTGGGCCCCGAGCCACCGTAACCCGTGGGAGGGCCCTTTGCAGACAGACCACGGGGCAGACTGAGAACACTGCCTGCCTACGGCGCCATGGCCAGGCCCGGGCCCAGCGTTTCAATACTGCCCCGCCCCCGCAGCCTTCTTAGACTTTTTCCTATTTGTCCTCTTCCAGGGCAAATGGAGATTTTTTTTGTCTCTATAAGATTCTGTCTCTCTGGAAGAACCAATTTCTGCCCCTGGGGTGAGCGCAGTGACTAGCCCCCAGAGGCCAGCCCTGCCGAGTGATGCTGTGGATCAGTCAACAAAGATCAAGCCGCACACTGACCTGCAAGCCACCGTTAGCCAGACCTTCCAGATACTTCCCTCCTGACCCCGCAGGGGGCGGATGGTCAGCGCTCAGAATGAGCCCTGAGCCCTCCCGGGAGACGGGCAAGGCTTTTTGTTAGTATTAATGAACATGACTTCTTATCCAGAGGTTCCCTGGCCTACCCAGGAGTTTCACAGACTGGAGACAAGCCACAATAGAAACAGACTGTAAGGCTTGCCCCAGCCTCAGTGGTTGGGATAGTCCATGCACCGAAAGGGTCGTGGGTTCGGTGCCCAGTCAGGGTGTATACGGGAGGCCATTGTTGATGCTTGTCTCTTACATTGGTGCCCCCGCCCCCCCCCCGCCCCCCCGCAAGAGAAGCCTAGGCGCAGCCACGCTCCAGGCAGCTTGTGGGCGCCGATGCTTACCCTTCCCCAGATAGCGCGTCTTGTCATTGTCGCGAAGCTCTAGAGCCTCGTAGATACCAGTTGAGGCACCACTGGGCACAGCAGCTCTGAAGAGACCTGGGTGGTGAGGGAGAGGGAACGAAACAGTGACGGTTAGGCACACAGTTACAGCCCTCAGCCACCGATGACACAGGCTATAAGAAAACACTGCTACTTCCTTCCTCCGACTGGGAGACTCAGATGTCTGTTCTTCCTGCCTTTCAGTTTGCACGATCCTGCAAGGCAGACCCTACAGCAAAGCTGGCGAAGTTCCTGAGTGTAAGAAGCTCTAGAGCAGAGCTTCTCAAACTGTAACGTGCACACGTCTTCCCTGGGGAATCTTGCAAAAATGCAGAGCACCAACCCGGAGCTCTGTGGGTCTGGGTCTCTAAGGAGCTCGCAGAGCTGGTGCCCACAGCTGGTCTGAGGCCCACGCCAGCAGCACTGCCCAATACAACACGCGAGCCACTTACAGGGCTTTACGATTTTCTAGCAGCTGTGCTCAAGTTGCAACTTAAAAACAGGGAGTAAATTTAACATTTAAATTCAATGTCTCCAAGATAGTATAATTTCAACTCATGATCAACAGCAACACTATGAGGTATTCCAGCCAGTCCAGCCGCAGGGCCCTGTTGCTAAGCCACCCTTGGACAACCTTGAGATCCGGCCGCCAGCTTCCAAGTCTTGAAAGTATTGGCTTAAGAGGAAACCCTACGGCTCGGCCGTTCCAGTTTAAGCAGTGATAGTGCCACTTGGGGATTCTCTGCAGAACAGGAAGCCAGAAAGCAGGACAGACTTGGGGAAGAGGAATCCAGATAACAAAGTGCAGAGTTTAACACCAGAAGACAGTCAAGCACGGAACCATCGTCTGCAGATACAGGAACCAGTCACCCAGCGAAGCCTGCACTGTGGAGGGGAAAATGCAAAGCTTGGGAGACAGTGTCAAAGTCGGTACCGAGGAGATCTGACCACACAGGGCAGACAGTCTCCTCAATCTTCTGGAAAGTGTGAGGCATTTCCTCACGGGAGGTCTGTGAAGAACTCGTGGGTGTGAAGGCAAATGAACAAAGAAAAATATCAGCTGGGCATTGTAATCAAATGGTGTATTCGAATGCCTGTCGCTGCCATGACTGTGCGAGCAGGACACACGCCTGGCTCTCTATCCATCAAGCACTGGACCAGGTGAAGAAGGGACGAAAGCAAGATGACCCTAATGTGATCCAGGGACCTGGGGTGACAAGTGTGGGGCAGGTTTGACTGGAAGCAATGGACCACTCGGGTGGGGGAAGTGGGTTGGCTACACGGGAACTCTATACCTTCCACTCAACTCTGCTGTGAACGTAAAACTGCTCTAGAAAATAAACTCTAAGGAAGGAAGAAGTGATGAAAGGCTAACAAATCTATTTCCTGTTTTATCTGAAAAGGGTTAAGACACACAAGAGGGAAAGTTCCATTTATTTAAATTTAAAAAAAATTAATTTTAGTCATAAAATGTTTCAAAGAATATGGCCCCACTCCCAACATTCTTCTAGTGTCTTGGATCTTTTTTCGAGCCCATTAATTTCCCAGTGGAAAGTTCCACCGGCTGACTAAGCAAGCCAACCCGTAAGAGGCAAGGAAATCCTGGGCATCCTGGGAGCGCCCATGCACACGCCCATGCACGCGCCCTACGCCCCAGCTCAGAGGGAACCCCACTCTGAGAACGCCCACCACAGTGGGTAACCAGAGGTAGAACACAGGCGGACTTTCGTCCAATGACATCTAGACTCAAGGGCTTTCTCTTCCTGGACAAGGTGGAGAGGAGAGGCGGCCAGGGTGGGAAGGGAAGGGCCGGAGTTTCCTCAGCCTGGCCTGTGAGTCACAGGTGTGACTCAGCTCTGACTGGCAGGTGTTCACGTGCTCAGCACACTGAGTGACTCTACCCAACCTCCTGCTCCAACCTCACCCACAATGCCCACTTAGAAGCTAGCTGAGGTGCTGGTGGAGGTCACACAGGCTACAGAGGAACTTTGAGTCCCCATCCTATTTTTCCATGTGAGCAAACTCTCCCTAGGGATAACTAAGGGCCTTTGGAACAGCCCAACACCCCAAAGTGAAGCCTGTACCCAATCCCTGGTTAGAGAGCGATTTCTGGAAACAAGCTGACAGTGCTATATTCCATGTGCATTTGCTTATCCGGTCACATCAAGCTTGGAAGCAAACCACTGATGGGCCTATTTAGGGTCAAGGGACACAGCAAGACCAGGACGCCTGCCTTACAACCCCCCATCCCCAGCCAGGAATCACAACCTACCAGCAGATGCGGGCAAGAAAGGCGTTATTTCAGCAATAGACTGTTTCCTGCCTCAGACTCTGTCACTTTAAGGAAGTTTTCAAAAGTGGAGTGTGGTGGAAGGAACTAGAGCAGGGTTCTCAACCTGTGGGTCGCGACCCCTTTGGCGGTCGAACGACCCTTTCACAGGGGTCGCCTGAGACCATCCTGCATATCAGATATTTACATGACGATTCATAACAGTAGCAACATTACAGTTATGAAGTAGCAACGAAAATAATTATATGGTTGGGTCACAACATGAGGAACACTATTTAAAGGGCCAGAAGGTTGAGAACCACTGAACTAGAGAAACAGGTGGCGCATACATACCTTTTGCGGTGTAGAGATCCACCTCAACAGTGGGGTTCCCACGAGAGTCGAAGATCTCTCTGGCGTGCACCTTCAGAATAGACATGGTGAATGTCTGTGGGGAAAGAGTTCACACAATAAGCCATAACGCAGCCTTGGGATCATTCATCCAAGGGATCACTTCCGAGGACTCCTAGACTAGATAGAACCTGGGCTGAATACTGGATGCATTCAGAAGGCCCAGAAACTGGGCGGCTAGCGTGGGGAGAAGCCTGCTGGGAAGCAGTGGGAATTGCTCCTAAGAAAGCAGGGTAGGCCAGCTTTGCAAGGCCTCGGGCCCCAGCAGCTCAGGCCTGGCCCTGTAAGCAAAGCCTGAAGAGGTGTGTGCCAGGAAAAAGCAAAGCCAGCAGGAGAGATTCATGTGCCGAGGGAGAACGGCTGAAGAGGGGGCAGTTGGAAACTGATTATTGCCATTCGTTAAGGAGGGTTGGCATTGCCCATGGAGAGGCAAGGGGACAGGAAGGTCACAGGCAAAACCATTTAGCACTAAATATGGGTGGGGCGGGGGTGGAGGCAGGAGGAAAATCTGATTTGTAGTGGAACGGAGGATTTAACGTTTGGGCCAGACTTCATCCAGCTAAACCGGAGGTGGCAGCAGGCCGCCCCACTGGGGGTATTAGATAACCAGGGAGCCCCTTGGCCTCTGCACTGTGACCTTTGTCCTCCAGCTCTGGGCTTCCAAAACTCGCAGGACTTGGGTCTTTAGTAAGATAAGGACACGTCAATAATGACACCAATTAGCAGTTTTCAAAGGGCATTTTACCCCATTTAAAAAGTAATTATGAGCTGTTATGATTTCTAAGTAGAGGGAAGATTCCATCTTTGAGCACCAGGGCACTCAAGGGCAGGGCCTTCCTTTAAAGGCCCTTAACATCATCATCGTAGCTGCAAGAGCAACAGCACATCCTAAAGGAAGCCTTTCGCAGGAGCGGGCCTAAGGAGGACACTCGGGGCAGGTGTGGGAGAGGAGCTGAGCGAGTGTGCAGAAGCCATCACCCAGCCGGCTCCCTCCAATACACTCCGGGATGTTCTGAAGCAGCAAAGGGCATCTTTCCTTCTTTAAAGTCTCAAAATTAGGCCCTGAAGTCACTTCCGTGTAATAACGGAGCTTTACTCATGAGCGGATGGAAAGGTAGCGGGTTCTTATCGAACGTGCAAAAAAGCCACTGGTTTGTGCCCAGGTTTAGCCTGGATGCACTTTGAAGCACGTCTTCCCTTCGCCTCAGCGTCCCGGGCTGAGAGCTCATTTTCCGCTTCATTTTAGGGACATGAGACGAAGTAATCAACTTGTTCCATGACGTGAGAATAAAATTCAACGCGTGCTTAAACGATGTGGGAAAGTCATTGGGGCTCAGGGCGCACAGGCAGGCAGGAAGATGGGTCTCATCGGGGTCTTCACAGCTTTCCCCTGCTGGGCCCGAGCCCCGGCCCTGGCCCCCGGGCAGCGTGGGCGGACCACGTGGTCGCGGCGCATAAGCCCGGGGGCGACTCAACCCGCGGCCCGCGCCGGCCAAGGCCAAGACCACGGAGCGGAGAGGCCAGCGCGCCGGCGGCTTCCTTACAGCCACACCCTCCGTCGGTGCGACCGGGCCGGCAGCCGGGGCCGGGCCGGGCCGGGCGAGGTCGCCGGGAGGGCTCCCAACTCCACGGCTCGGCCGCGGCCGCCCCGAAATTAACCCCCTCGGAGGGTACACTAGTCGCCGCTCATTCCGGGACAGCGACGGGCGGACACCCGGCCGCCACCTGCAGGCCCGGGGCCGCCCGCGGGCGCAGGGCGGCTGGTGGGGGAGGGGAAGGCGGCTCCCGCGCATCGCCCTCCCGGTCCCTCGCTCCATTTTAGGGCGGGCCCGGCTGGGACGAGCACCCCGGGCTAGGCCTGCATCTCCCCCAAACCTTCACTCCCAGCGCCTGGTCCCGAGCGGCCTGCGCGCTCGGCTCCCGACCTCCCCGTGCAGGTCTGTGGCCTCGCCCCTCCGTAACCCAGGCGGTCCCTCCGGGGAGAGCCGGCGCCGCGCCCCCGCCTCGACCTCGCCGATCCCCCGGCTCCGTGTCCGAAGGGCCGGAGGACCCCGCGCCGCCCGCCTGGGCGCGGCCCCTCGCGAGCCCTTACCTGGCCGCCGGACGTCGCCCGAGGAAGAAGGGAGCAGCGGACACGCGGGGCGAGCGCTTAGTCACAATGTGCGGCGCGGAGGGGACTGAGCCTGTGCCTGCGCCGGAGGCCGGGACTTCCCGCCCGGCCCCGGGAGGCCCCGCCCACGCCACGCCCCTTCCGTGCCGCCGCGCCATTGGCCCGGCGCGCTGTCACTCGGACCCTCCCCTCCGGGAAACGGGGGCGCCTCAGGCCCCTGCGGCTGCGGGAAGGAGGGGGGCGACGACCCGCGGGGGTGGGGCGCTGCAGGGCTGGGGGCCCCTGGCTCCCCGGCGGCTGGGTGGGGGTGCGGGCGAGGCCCCGCCCCACTTTACTCCCTCCCCCCGTTGGGACCCCCGGTTCCGTGGCGCGGTACCCCAGGGGAGGGGCGTGGTGCGCGGCCGGCATGAGGCTCCCGGGATCCGTCACGTACTCCGAGTCCCGCACGCACGCAGCGTCGCTCCGGCGCCGCACGTCGAGCCCCCGACCTTGATGACGACCTTCGCAGCCCCTCCCTTCTCTCAGCCGCTCCCCCACCGCCCCGCAGCGGGGCGTCGGAGACCCCGTCGCCTAGAGACGCGGGGGGCCCAGGGGGGGGTCCTCGGAGCCGCGTCCTCCCGCCCCCTCCCCGGGGCCTGGTGCCCCCGCCGGCGCCTGTGCGCTGGGCTCCCCGCCGCCGGCCTAGGTGACCCCGTCCTTTTGTCCTTGTGCGAGGGTCAGACTCGAGTGCCAGGCCCGATGGCCGAAAGGAAGTTCGCTCTGGTTTGATCACAGCCAGTCCTGTGCGAGCGCTTCGCTTCCTGCGTGTCACGCACAGCTCCGCGAGCATCCGCAGAGTCAGTTCATTCATTCACCCTCGTTAATGTTGCATCTCGAAAGGAGACGTCCTCTCCCTCCCTCCCCGCCGCGGTGGAGCCGATCTACCTGGCTTCCTGCGAAGCGCGCGTGGAAGGATTTGGACCGGATTTGCACACGGATGCGGGGGTTTTCTCAAAGCTGGAAGCAGGACATACTCTACGGTAGTCTGGAGAATGAAGCAGGAAGGTGTGAGCGCAGTGATTTTCCATTTCCGATAAAAAAAGAACGGAACATTTCAAATCTGTTCTGCAGCACACGCCCCCGCTCCAAGCGGGTGCTGAGGCCATCACTTAGCTTTCCAGTAGAGTCATTGTTGTATTTCTCAGCATTCCTCTTGGTCTGTAAGTCTGAAGGCTAAAACGATGCCATTCATAGCCGTATTTTCCAATTGCCTTGCATAGAGACATTCTAATGTGTATTTGGATTTAATTATTATTTCTTCTGGTCAGCAGCAAAAACTGCCTTTCTTCCTTAATTCCTAGCATTAAAATATATACATATATATATATATATATATATATATATATATATATCTCCCAATGCTACTGGCTTAGATTTCCAAGACATCCAGTAAAGGTGAAGGTGAAGAAGACCTTTTGAATCCACGGTATTTGTTTTCCACTAAGAAGCAAGAACTTTAGGATTAAATTAAGCAAAAACAACAACAACAACAAGGAAATTGTAAAATGTTTCCTAAAGCGTCAGATGAACTTTGCAAGCAGAATTTGTGATTTCACCAGCAATAAACTGACGTTTCAGACTGCTTAAAACCAAGATCCCAGCCCTATGACTCAGCAGCTAAATCAACAGCTAACATCTCTTAAATCATCTCTACAGAAATCAGCTCTTACTTTCAGAGCAATTTTAGGGTGTGGCCCTTAACAGGCTCCAAAACAATCTTTTATTTTACCTTAAAGTGGTTAGAGAGAGAAACTGCTCTCTGGCCAGAACCAGTGATTCCTCGCAGGAAATCAAATATGGAACATGATCACAGATAGCTGCTGTTGCAAGATTCTTGGGACCACAGCACAGAATCCTGAGCCAGCACTTGGACCTCAAATTGTAGCTCACATGTTAACGATTAATGGTGCCCTCAGATCTTTCCCAAAACCCACAGGCTGCCAAATGCCCTCCTCATCTCCATGGCTCCTGAGGCTTTGTTAGCAGGCGGTGCAGGGACGTTGACCTTTTTACAGGCATTTAGTTGGTAGTCAGCACTGACGAATGTGCTTGTTGAGCAATTTCATTGAGTGGCATACCAATGGCGCTCACCTTGCTGGTGGGCTGGGAGGGGAAATGAGTGCCCGAAGCTGTTGTCAGAAGACTCCACCTGGAGGCACTGGAAGTAGCACCAGTGAGACCATTGCGGCTGGACACTGAGGTTGAGAGAAGGTGAATTTGCAGTAGCCTGTGGCTTGTGTTTCCCTGGTTGAACACTGCCTGTTGGCTGAAAAAGTGGCAGGTCTCCAGCCATATAGGAAACTTCAGGGTTGCATACGTGGCCCAAGGGAGGTACGAGAGCAGAGGAGTTAGGGAGGCCTTCAGGGGATCTAGATCAGTGATGGCGAACCTATGACACGCGTGTCAGAGGTGACACTTGAACTCATTTTTTTAGTTGATTTTTCTTTGTTAAATGGCATTTAAATATATAAAGTAAATATCAAAAATATAAGTCTTTGTTTTACTATGGTTGCAAATAACAAAAAATTTCTATATGTGACACGGCACCAGAGTTAAGTTAGGGTTTTTCAAAATGCTGACATGCCGAGCTCAAAAGGTTCGCCATCACTGATCTAGATGGACGGTCCCTCCACATAACATACCGTGAAGATTTGTGTGTTTATCAATATTTCACACACACCAAAGACTGCATGAGCCCCAGAGGGAAAAGCCTTCAGAAGGACGGGGCGCCTTTTGATTCACTGACAGAGCAGGATTTCCACGGAGGCTCCACATGGACCACAAGATAATGAGGACCCCCCCCCCCCAACCTATCACCAATTACAACAGTGTGAGGCCTGTTTTCTGCCAGCTGTCAGTCATTTAACCCTGGCGACAAGTTCGGGACTGGGTTGCATGGATCATCTCCACTTCTCAGGGGGCTAGCTGACCTGCCCACCCCACAGCTAGTGAATGGAGGCACCAGGGACCGACCCCAACCACTGAGTCTCTTGCTCCTCCTCCCAGTGAACTTCACCCCAGCCTTGAGTTTGGGTGAGAGGCCGCAGCCCTGAACTTTATCCCAGGAGCCTTCCCATCCTTTGCATGTCCAGACCATGGCTATAACCACAGACACAGCTGAACTGTACCAGCTTCAGATTTGAGACACGTGGCTCAGGGTTTGCTGGGGACCGTATTCTCCCTAGAACAGTGGTTCTCAACCTTCCTAATGCCTCGACCCTTTAATACAGTTCCTCATGTTGTGGTGACCCCCAATTTCATTGTTACAAATTGAACATAATTAAAGCACAGTGATTCATCACAAAAACAACATGTAATTATATATGTGTTTTCCGATGGTCTTAGGCGACCCCTGTGAAAGGGTCGTTCGACTCCCAAAGGTGTGGCGACCCACAGGTTGAGAACCGCTGAGCTACAACAACTGCGAGGAGAGAGCAGCTCTGAGTGGGAGGGGCAGTTACATTGCATCACAATTCCAATTCCAGTTACAAAATGTCCCCCACCCCACACTTGGAATGCCGTTATCTGGCATCTCCTAACCCATGGTCGGCAAACTGCGGCTCGCGAGCCACATGCGGCTCTTTGGCCCCTTGAGTGTGGCTCTTCCTAAGCCTTAGGAGTACCCTAATTAAGTTAATAACAATGTACCTACCTATATAGTTTAAGTTTAAAAAATTTGGCTCTCAAAAGAAATTTCAGTCATTGTACTGTTGATATTTGGCTCTGTTGACTAATGAGTTTGCCGACGACTGTGACCTAAACAGGAGGGTAGGAAGTCTCTGATTTTCCAGGAACCCCGCACAGTTCTCCTGAAGTGAGGTCCCTGCCCTCCTGCGTTGGAAGTCCTGTCTGATCTCGGTTTTTGTTTGTTCCCTGACGGTCAGGATGCTGAGGGGAGAATGAAGTCCAGCCCAGCATTCGTCATAGCCTGTCCGCATCCTCTGTGGCAGTGGTTCTCAACCTTCTGGCCCTTTAAATACAGTTCCTCATGTTGTGACCCAACCATAAAATTATTTTCGTTGCTGCTTCATAACTAATGTTGCTACTGTTGTGAATTGTAATGTAAATATCTGATATGCAGGATGGTCTTAGGCGACCCCTGTGAAAGGGTCGTTCGACTGCCAAAGGGGTCGCGACCCACAGGTTGAGAACCGCTGCTCTATGGCGAGAGGAGCAATGCAGACCGGGTAGATTTATACCCGGCCGAGTGGGTCTCCTAGGGAGCTGGTCCCTGGTGGCTTAAAAGGAAGGAAATGTATTCTCAGTTCTGGAGTCCAGAGGTCTGAGGCAGCGTCTGTTCCTGGCCTCTGTCCAGCTTCTGGTGGTTGCTGGCCCTCCGTGGCTTGTAGATGTATCGCTTTAAACTGGCTGTGGTCTCATGCTTCCCCCTGTGTCTCTGTCTCCAAATCCTCTCTCTCTCTCTCTTTCTCTCAATATCTCCTTTGGCTATTTTTTTTAATCGTTTACTCAGTTTTTTAAACTGAAAAAAAAAAAAAAAAAAAGGCCTCACCCGACTCCTGGCTCAGGGTGATGGAGCAGCTGGCACTTAAGCAGCATTAACAGCCGATTCCCAGCCCCCAGGCAGGCCACGCTCCGAGGAAGGGAGCTCAGTTCTGCGTTAGGAGCCCACGGGGGGCCCTTCTGGGGAGGCAGGATGGTGGGGGCGCAGGACCATGCCCCCCACCCCCAGGAGGAGAGCAGACTTCAGGGGGACCTGAGAGCTGAACTCAGGTTGTTGAAGATCATGCAGCAAAGGGAATAGGTTTAATCTTGGTGGCTCCAGAAATAAGTACAATGACTACAGAGAGAAGGTTCCATGGAGGCCGAAGCAGCTCAATTTAAGAGAAAAACAGACTGAACCGTTTGCAAAATGATTCGCGGTTCCCGCCACTGGGCTGACAGTTGCTCCCTCTGTCGAAAAGGCTTCGCGGTGTGTAAATACTAGGCGAATTAAAGTGAGTTACCTCTCCATCCTTCAGAGAGCTTTAGAACATCTTTTTTAAAAAAACATTTTTAAAACTATACTTTTATTGATTTCATAGATGAAGGGAGAGGGAGAGAGAGAAACATCAATGATGAGAGAGAATCATTGATTGGCTGCCTCTGGCACCCTCCCCCCCCCCCCCCACCAGGGATCAAGCCCACAACCCAGGCATGTGCCCTTGACCTGAATTGAACCTGGGACATTTCAGTCCACAGGCCGATGCTCTATCCACTGAGCCAAACCGGCTAGGACTAGAACATCTCTATGATCACTCGAGAAACCTTGAGATTAAAATACAGAAAAGGAAACAAAAGCCCCAAGCTTGGGCATCAACACCACATCCTGGGCTTCTGCCTCTTAGTCCATTCATCACAAGTAGATGTCTGCATCCTGGGAAGACAAAGATGCTTCTGTTAGTTCCCAGGGGAAGTCGCCCTGTTTGGACACGGCCCCAGCCTCGCTGGTGTGGTGCTGAGGGCAGAGGGGCCGTCTGTGGCCAGTGCCAAGGTCTCTCCCTCGGTCCCATCCTAACGGTGCCCTTGGTTTCCCGCCAGATCCACCGGTGCCAGCTCCCCACGCAGGCGCTTCTTCCAGGAGTTAAATTTATTCTCGTCCGTCAGAGGAGTGGCCACCCCTGGTCCCATTTACTGACAAGCACAGTTTCTTCATCTGGGCAGGAGCCTGCGCATGGACATTCAGAGGCGCAAGGAGCGCCGGAACTTCCCCCAGTCAGCATTCTGTCTCCAGGATTCATCCATGTTACTTTATGCAATGGATTTTGTAAATGTATTTTGATTGATTTCAGAGAGGAAGGGAGAGGGGGACAGAGAGAGAAACATCAATGATGAGAGAGAATCACCCATCGGCTGCTTCCTGCACGACCCCCACTGGGGATGGAGCCTGCAACTGAGGCCTATGTCCTGACTGGGAATCGAACCATGACCTCTTGGTTCATAGGTCATGGCTCAACTGCTGAACTCCACCAGTTAGTTTGGGGTTCTCCCCCCAATAGTGGGTAGATTCACACAGAGTTTTGGGGTGTTCTTAGACATAGGTAAGGGAGAGGGCACCCCCTCCTTGTTTGCTTCACATCTGAGCTCTTCTGAAGAGTTCTGTGCACAGTGACGATTACGAAATACTTTCCACCGACAGATACAGCCCCCGCCGTCCAGGCGCCTGGCTGGCGGATGCAGCAGCACAGGCGGCCATGATGCCACATTAAACGCTGAGGGTGCTACATGCCCCTGCGCATGAGAATCCGTCTGCGCCGAAGGTATTTGAGAGCAGGGTTTCCCCCTGAACTGCTTTTTCTGTCCAAAAGCAGAACCTCTCAACAGGACTCAGTTGTCATCAGCCCCCTCCCTGGCAGCAAGCAGGGAGGACTGCCAGGCATCGGCACAAAACGGTCCCCTCTCCCATCCCTTCCTCAGGGCCCTCCCTCCGCTCTCCCCCTGTGAAGACGGTATGTAAACCCCGACTCTAATCACCTCCTTGAGTTGAAGCGTAGGAACCTCCATCCTGTATGAAACTGCTCTTTGAAACTCTCTGCTATAGTTAGATAGTCCCTAGTCCTGTAAACACTGTCATTATAAACTCTGTCACTTTAACACAGTCTGTTATTCTGTAAAATGACTTTGTTTTTTAGTTCAAATAACAGAAAAAGATAAACTTAACTGTCTGACCTTGCAAGCTGGCCATCTAATGAAATAGACTAAAATAGACCAATACTAATAATAATTTGAAGTACTCAGTACGTATTCAAGGTTACAACTGTCTGTAACAATAACTCACACAGAGCCCTTTGTAATATCTGCAAACAGGCTCGAAGAGTATAAATACGGAGACTTTCTGTATGTGGGGTTCAGAATTTGACAGAGGTAATCTGCTCTGAACCTGCGCGCAGTAAAGATGACTCCTAACTAATTGGCTCATTCGGCGTCTTGTCCAGCTCGCTGATTTGCGATACAACAGAGCCGCGTTTCTATGGGGCTCCCCCGCATGATCGGTCCTTTCACAGCGGAATTTGCAGGCCCCACAGCCTGAACACAAGAGAGTAGAGGGAAAGGACTTTCCCTGACAGTGTCTTGCCCGGGGGAGCAACACCTCTGGTTTCCGAGTTGTGTTGAAAGATCACTTGTGTTACACATTCCAGAGTGCCCTGGCTCTCCCTCCGCTGGTCAAGGTTCATCCAACAAATATTTATCCAAGTCCGGCACAGGCCAGGCGCCGCTGGGGGCTGAAGGCAGGACAGAGAGCGAGGCAAAGCTCTTGCAGTCACGGCAGCTACACTGGGTGCAGTCGTTGGCCGCCGTCGCGGCGGAGATCCTTAAAAAGGTTCTCACGGTGCGGTGTGCGTGGATAATATGGCCTTTATTCCATATTGAACAATTTCTCAATATATAAATCCAGCAGCTGATATCTTTACAGCATCTCCTGTTTGTTTGTTTTTAAATAGGACAGGAAAGAAGCAGCTGTGTGTTTTTACTGTTTGCTTTAAAAACTATGAAAGCACTCTCTGCCGGTTATAAAAACTTCGAAAGAAACAGAAGCGTACCCCTGCCCTGTTCCTCCGTATTTGGCTTCCCACTGTTAACAGGCTGGCGTGTGACTCTCAGGAGTTTTCCTGTCTATGCTAAGGAACATACACACTCACACAGAGATGGAGACACACACACTCATACGGAGATGGAGACATACACACTCATACGGAGATGGAGACGCACACACTCATACGGAGATGGAGACGCACACACTCATACGGAGATGGAGACGTACACACTCATACGGAGATGGAGACTCACACACTCATACGGAGATGGAGACTCACACACTCATACGGAGATGGAGAAACACACACACTCATACGGAGATGGAGAAACACACACACTCATACGGAGATGGAGAAACATACACACTCATACGGAGATGGAGACACACACACTCATACGGAGATGGAGACACACACACTCATACGGAGATGGAGACACACACACTCATACGGAGATGGAGACACACACACACTCATACGGAGATGGAGACACACACACACTCATACGGAGATGGAGACACACACACTCATACGGAGATGGAGACACACACACTCATACGGAGATGGAGACGTACACACTCATACGGAGATGGAGACGTACACACTCATACGGAGATGGAGACGTACACACTCATACGGAGATGGAGACGTACACACTCATACAGAGATGGAGACATACACACTCATACGGAGATGGAGACACACACACTCATACAGAGATGAAGACGTACGTAAAAACCCCCGACGTGGAACAATGCTAGATGTATCGGTCTGCGGTTTTCTCTTTTCCCCACCCTACTGTATCACGTGCACCTTTCCGAGTACACCAAGGGGTTTATCTGTTCTTGCTCTTCCTAAGGCTGCGTTTAGTGTCATAGTTTAAATATCACACATGATGTAATTAGTGTCCTGCTAATGGACATTTAAGTTGTTCCAAAATTCTCCCTCTTTTTTATTTACTTACTAGAGGCCTGGTGCATGAAATTCATGTATGGTGGGGGTTCCCTCAGCCCAGCTTGCACCCTCTCCAATCTGGGACCCCTTGGGGGATGTCTGACTGCCGGACATCCCTCTCACAATCCTGGACCACTGGCTCCTAATCGCTCACCTGCCTGCCTGCCTGGCAGCCCCTAACTGCCCCCCCACCAGCTTGGTTGCCCTTAACTGCCCCCACCTGCCCCCTCCCTGCCAGCCTGGTCATTCCTACTGCCCCCCTGCCGCCTGGTCACCCCTTACTGCCCCCCCTGCTGGCTTGGTCACCCCTTACTGCCCCGCTGCTGGCTTGGTCACCCCTTGGTCCCCCCCCCCCGCTGGCCTGGTCGCCCCTCACTGCCCCCCCTGCCAACCTGGTCGCCCCACGCAGCCTGCTGTTCAGTCATTTGGTGGTCCCTCACTGACCCCCCTGCTGGCCTGGTTGTAGGCAGCCATTTTGTGAGGGCATGAGGGTTAATTTGCATATTACCTCTTTATTATATAGGATTGTTGACAGTATTGCAGATGTCCCCCATTCCTCCTCTCCCCCTTTTCCCTCCTCCACCCATACCCTTCACCTTCCTAGGCCTTCACCACACTCTTGTCTGTGTCCATGGGCTGTGCATATATGCATATACTAGGGGCCCAGTGCACAAATTCATGCACCTTGAAAGGAAGAGCCCTGCTCCTGCTGCCGCTCACACCTGCTGAAGGCACAGAGCAATTGGGGCTGGTGCTATCAGTGGGTGCAAGCTGCAGCTGCTGCCCCATTTGCCCCTCGAGGGCAGGTGGAGGTGGAGAAGCCCTCAGGAGCGAACAGGGCCGGCAGCTGCCACTCGCACCTGCTGATGGTGCCAAGCTATTGGGACCGGTGCCGGGCACCGGCAGCGGGTGCGAGAGGCAGCTCTGGTGCTGGCTACGGGTGCGAGTGGAGCCAACACTGGCAGCAGGAGCAAGAGACAACTGCCAGTCCTGATATCCCCTCAGGAGCAGGGGGAGGTGGAGAAGCCCTGAGGGGCAATTGGGGCTGGCAGTTGCCACTCACACCTGCCGAGTGATCGGGGCTGGTGCTGGTGCCGGCAGTGGGTGCGAGCAGTGGCTCTGGTGCCAGCAGCAGGTGTGAGCACTGGGTGGGACCGCTGTGTGCGGGAGCAAAGAATTTTCAGTAACCACCAGAGGCTCGCCCCGATGATAGCCACCAGTGCCCCGCCTTGGTCTGGCGCCCCTGCTCACCTGCTCCACCATCCCGCTGCGGCTGACACCCGCCATGTTCCACACATGCCCCCTGGTGGTCAGCGCACATCATAGCGACCGGTTGTTTGGTTGTTCTGCTGTTTGGTCTATTTGCATATTAGCCTTTTATTAGGATGTTCTTTGGTTAATATCTTCCGTCTCCGCCGCCCCTGCCCCTCTGAGGTCCGTCAGTCTGTTCCATGCATCCATGCCTCTGGACCTATTTTATTAGATTCCACAAATAAGTGAGATCACATGATACTTGTCTTTCTCTGTCTGGCTTATTTCATTCAGCACAATATTCTCCAGGTCCATCCATGCTGTCGGAAAGGGTGACAGATCCTTCTTTTTTACAGCCACACAGTATTCCATTGTGTAAACATGTTCCCTCTTGTGTGTAGGGATGCAACAACCGTCCTGAGCCTGCAGGTGTTTCTGTAGGACAGAGTTCTAGAACTTGCACTGCTGGGCCCAAGGGCATGAGGGTCATATTGTCAGAGATATGGCTAAGGTGACTGCGCCGATTTGCATGGCCGCATCGCCACCGGCCAGCAGAGGAGAGTCCTGTCCCTGCACCTCTCCCAGCATTTGATAACACCAGCGTTTTCATTGTACTGGTCTCTGAGGCGGAAAACATTATCTTGCTTTAATTTGCATTTTATGAGTGTCGGTTAAATTGAGCTTCTTTTCATGTTTATTCCTCAGCCCCTCTAGTCCTCTAAACAGGAGTGGGGAGGGAGGTGAAGGAATCTGAGATGTGCTCTCCTGTGGCTTCATGTCTGCTCTCCATGGCAGCCTTCCCTCCGCGGATTCCTCTGCATGTTAATTGAGATGCCCTTCAAAATGGAAACAAACTCGGTAAGAAGCAGAGGTCTTCAAATAGAAAAGTAAAAAATAAAAAGATCCCACCCCCTAAATTTAAAAAACACACACAAGGACCACTAAGTCACCAGGTCGTCATCAGCTGACACTGTTAAGCCTGCTCACATTTTTAGAATCGGCTAGAATAATAATATGTAAATTTTATTCTTTTAAAAAACAACAAAACCACACCATCAAACTGTTAGGTCGGAGAGAGCCCAGGATCGGATACATGCAGACATGACAAGATAATGGTCTTCCCCTGGAATTTCTCACAGATCAAGGTGCCAGACACAGATACCAGCTTCTTCTCCCTGAATTCACATACCCCCACACAGATAAGAACTTCGTCCTGAATATTCCGCCCATTCCCTGCAGCAGAGAATTCCTCAGCTCATGTCCCCGCCCCTCACCCAACCGCAGTATAAAAAAAGCGCCCCCCTCCCTGTTGGCGTGAATCCACGTGCCCTGTCCTGGGGGTACGTGGGTCTCCAGGGGACGCAGAATAAACCTTTTCCTTTCCTTTCTTTTCTGATTCACTGGACTCTATTTCTTGCGCCGCCTCCTGAGCCACCTAACCTAACACAAACCATCCATGTAAGTCTTTGTGGGACATTTGTAATGGCAGCTACAGATGGAGGCGGGGGTTTCCCTCTCCGGTGAGCCTTGGGACAAGTGGAAACGGGCATTAGAGGCAAGTAAGACCCAACAGGACCTTAATAAATGCTTACCGGTCGTATTAAATGATTCCCTTGTTTTCTGAAAGCAGCCTGAAGTTTGTGAACCGAGGTCAGAACAAAAGGAATAAAGCAGAAATATTAGTATGCATAGTCACTGGGAAACATAATGTGTGTGCGCATGTGCATGTGTGTATCCTATGCGTGCATGCTTGCAGCTGTGTGTGTGTGTGTGTATGTGTGTGTATGTGTGTGTATGTGTGCATCCATGGACTGGCTAGGTGGACATGTACCACATGGTCAACTCAGGGGATGGACTAAGGGGAAGAGGGGAAATGGAAGGGTTTACTTTGGTTCCTCAGCCCACTGCTTGGATACTTTATTATTTTATTCATTTCATTTATTTTTTCCCCAAGCATGGATTACTTGTATTGTATATTTTTGGAGCCCACTACAGGTTTGTCTCTGGCTGGGACTCAGGTCGGGTATAATAAAGGTGGACAGGGCAGGAGGGGGTGGCATCCTGTGTGCCCCTAGGGCAGCTTCCAGAAGGGGAAGGGCCAGGGAGAGGGAGGTGGGGTGGGCAGCAGGAAGGTGGGGGAGGCAGCGGGTGGTTAGGTCCCTCTGGGTCTTCATCTTCACTTTCTCACCCGCACTGGGTGAGAGCCACAAGCGAGGTGGACCTCTGTGCAGCGCTGCCCCCGGCCCCCAGAGGAAAATAACAGTCACCCATTTCCTTCCGTCTGTTTTTGCTTGTCTTCCCTGTGGGGTGTTAAGGATGTGCCAGGGCATGTTTCCAAAAAGCCCCTCTGATTACTTAGAGGAAGCCTTGCATAATTTAACCAGAGGGACCCCAGGCATTAGATGCACAGTTGCTGCAGGATAATGCTACCAAATAGAAAGTTCACATTTAGGACTAGGCTGGTCTTGGTTAATTAACTGCCTCATCTCCCAGTAAGGGGTCCCTATGACTGTGATGTCTCCTCTGGTCCTGGAGGGCCCCTCAGGTTAGCTTCTCCATGAACACGGCGTCTTGGGGAGTTCATGCTCTAGGGCACTGGCAGTGCCAACCCAGGCGGCTATGGTGGACTAGTCACTGTGTTCGGGTGACTCCTGGGTGACCCTGGCCCTCTGGCTGGTCAATTTGAATCTCCCTATTGTGATCTCTGATCTTGGAGGTTGAGCTGATTGAAAGTGACACAAAGCCAGGGTGACCAAGGCCTCTTGAATATTCTTGACTCTTTCTTTCTTTTCTTTCTTTCTTTCTTTCTTTCTTTCTTTCTTTCTTCCTTTCATCTTTCTTCTTTCCTTCTGAAACATATTTTTATTGATTTCAGAGAGGAAGGGAGAAGGAGAGAGAGAGATAGAATCATCAATGATGAGAGAGAATCATTGATTAGCTGCCTCCTGCGATCCCCAGCATGGGGATCAAGCCTGCAACCTAGGCATGTGCCCTGACTAGAAATTGAACCGTGCCCTCCTCGTTCATAGGTCGACGCTCAACCACTGAGCCATGCCAGCTGGACGATTCTTGACATTTTAAATGAGTCTTTTAAATATACATTTGTATTGCCTGGCCAGTGTGGCTCAATGGTTGAGCATTGACCTATGAACCAGGAGGGCACGGTTCAATTCCCAGTCAGGACACAAGCCCAGGTTGCAGGCTCCATCCCCAGTGGGGGGGGGGGGGGGGGCGAGCAGGAGGCAGGTGATCAGTGATTCTCTCTCTTCCTCTCTGAAATCAATAAAAATATATTTTTTAAAAAGATCAAAGCCCAAACTTTATTTATTTTTAAATGTGTTTTTATTGATTTCTTTTAGAGAGTGAAAGGAGAGAGAGAAATATCGATGAGAGAGAAACATGGATTGGCTGCATCCTGCACGCAGCCTTACCAGGGATGGAGCCCACAATCCAGGCATGTGCCCTGAGTGAGTGAGGATGGACCGGGCAACCTCTTGGCGCACGGGAGGACACTCAGCCACCTGAGCCACAACTGGAACAAAGTGAGCTTTCGATGTCTTTCAAATGCAGGTTCTAACCCCCCGGGGGAGCTTGCATTTCCAATTTAGCAGAGCTCACCTCCTCTGCCTCTCAGAAGTAGATTGAAACTAAGTCAATGTGCAGATCAGGCTGAAGGATTTAAAAGCCATTGCAGGACCTCTAACGCCCTTGCCGAGCC
Source organism: Myotis nattereri (assembly GCF_964212035.1). Lineage (NCBI taxonomy): Eukaryota > Metazoa > Chordata > Mammalia > Chiroptera > Vespertilionidae > Myotis > Myotis nattereri. The sequence goes on along the minus strand of NC_138077.1, from coordinate 211,933,281 downwards.
CTTTGCTCGTGAGAAGACGTCTGTGTTGCAGCTCAAACATGGTCCGGCAAAGGTTCATACTCAAGGTTCAGCATCTTCTGTTTAAGGAGACAGGACACTGAGTGCTCATTTTAGGAAGCATTTCATCCAAAATGGTTAACGTATTTTCGATGGATGCTTCGAGGGAACATTCACTTACGGCCGAGCAGCTCCTTCTCCAGGTGCCGGGAGCCAGTCCATGCTTGCTGTTTCAAGGGACCTGGCATATATGGCATACTGTTCTTAATATGTTTGCTCACCTTCTTGGCACTATGTGTTTTAACCAAGGTCACCTCTCTGAGAAAGGTTGTTTCCCCAGGTAGGGATTTTCCCCTGAAGTTAGGGAGGGAATAAAACCTCTTAACTAAGTGCCAGGCGGGTAATTAATCACTTTAACTACGAACAATCATGCTTAAGCTACATAATCTTTACTCCCTGGAATGGAGATAAGAAACGCCCTAACCTTTGGAATAGAGATTGATAGGATTGAATCAACTGGTATAAGTACAGATGTAACAAGACAGAACCTAGAAGACAGAACCTAGAAGACAGAACCTACACACAGAACTTAGAGATAGAACCTAGAAGACAGAACCTACACAGAACCTAGAGACAGAAGAACTTCGCTGGAGAGAACATGGCAAAAGATCCTGGACTGAACCTGACTACAGAAATTGGCAAGAGAACCTGACTAGAACCTGGTGACTGAACCTGGCTGGAGAACCTGGACAGAACCTGGCTGGAGAACCTAGTGAGGGAACATGGCTACAGAACCTGGCTGGAGAACCTGGAGAACCTAGCAAGAGAACATGGACACAGAACCTGGCTGGAGATCCTAACCAGAACTTCGCTGGAGATCCTAACCAGAACTTCGCTGGAGATCCAGAGCAGAACTTGGCTGGAGATCCTGGCTGGAGATCCTGGCTAGGCTGCTGATCAACTGAACACTGTCTCCGTGTCATTCCTTCTTCGCCAACCCCGTCCACACCTTTGGGGACCCCTGGACCCGCTGGGGCTGGACCCCAGCATCCAGGGATGTTAAATCAACGTATTTTACTGCAGCGGGCACCAAAATCCGCCCCTCCCCCCACCATTGTTTTCTCCTATTAAAGAAAACCTGACAAATTAGCGACCTGGAAGGCTTGAATAAAAACCACATCAGGGAAAACATCGTTTTGAGAACTCTTTTCAGCTTCATTAATTCACTCTGGCTGTCCAAATTCATCTCAGGTCCGCCAGCGATTTTCAAGCGCAGTGTTATGACAGAGCGCATACCAAAGGACTGGGCGAGGATTTCTGCTGGCTGAGCTGTCCTCTCAAGCTAAACCAATGTCAACAGAGGATTCTTAGGCAATGAACTTCCCCCTGAGTGGGTTCTTTGCTCTCATCCATCTGCATTCATTCCCACGGGCACTGGGCTGAGGAGTTAGATACACATGAATGAAGGGGGGAAAATCGGGTCACAGGGGAAACGTTGGTCCAGGTCCAAATAAACTTCTTCTCTATCCATTTCGGGGGTCTAAAATCTTCCAGCCCTGGCTGGTTTGGCTCAGTGGATAGAGCGTCAGCCTGCGGACTGAAGGGTCCCGGGTTCGATTCCGGTCAAGGGCATATGCCTGGGTTGTGGGCTTGATCCCCAGTAGGAGGCGTGCAGGAGGCAGCCAATCAATGATTCCCTCTCATCATTGATGTTTCTAACTCTTTTCCTCTCCCTCTCCTTTCCTCCCAGAAATTAATAAAAAAAATATTAAAAAAATAAAAAAATCTTTCCATTTCTTCTTTCATATTTTAAGGAATCTAAATTTTTTTCTTCAAAAAGCTAAGCAGAATCACCATGTGACCTAGCAACGCCATGCCTAAGAAGGGAATCGGGCATTCATACACTAATGTTCATAGCAGCACAATTAACAACCAAATGATGGACACCACCAAAATGCCCACCAACAGATGAATGGATTAACATACACACACACACACACACACAATGGAATATTACCAGCCGTAAAAAGGAATAAAGTACTAATACAATGCTACAACACGGGTGAACCTCAGGAAATTGTGCTAAGTGAAAGTAGCCAGACGTAAAAGTGGCACATACACTGATTCCATTCGCATGCAGTACCCAGGTCAGGGGAGTCCGCGGACACAGCTGCCAGGGACAGGAGGAAGGAAGGAGTACAGAGTGACTGCTGAACGGATACAGAATTGTTTGGGGGTGAGGGTGGGGGATGAAAATGTTTTGGAACTAAATAAAGAGGGTGGTTGCACTACATTGTGAATATAAATGCTACTAAATTGTACTCTTTAGAAAAAGTTAATTTTGCATTTTGTGAATTTCACCTCAATTAAGAAAAATTCATCATTTTTTCTATGCCCTGGGAAATGGGATTTTCTGAATATCCAAACAACGTTTTATGGGCCTCTTCCCATCTCCACACAGGTCTCCCAGGCCAGCCGGGACTGTCCTTGACATTCTAGAAGGGAGACACCGGATTCGTGCCTGTCTCACTGCGCATCCTTCATGCAGACTAGCTGTTTGTCTTGGATTGTGTACAGAACTAAAAACAAAAACAATTCTGCGTGATATTCTTCTGGCCACTAGATGTCACGCGTGCACAGTCTGTGCTTCAGTGGGAAAAGCTGCATCCTTCCTCCAGTTGGCTCCTCAGAGAGGTGCCCTTGCAAAGTGCTTCTGTTCTGCAAGCAGGGCGCCAAGAAGCTCGCAACGCGCCGGCCACTGAAGATGAGCTCAGTGACAACACCGGCTTCTTTGTGTTTTCCAGAATATTTCTTTTCTTGTTTTGTTGTTAATCCTCCCCAGAGGATATTTTTCCATTGATTTTTTCCCCTTTGTTTCTTTTTTTGGTCTTTTTTTCCTTCTTCCCATTGATTTTTTTTTTTTTTAGAGAGAGTGAAAGAGAGAAGGAAAGACAGAGAGAAACATCAATGTATCGATTGGTTGCCTCCTGCATGGGCCTGATGGGACCTGGGCCGGGGAGGAGCCTGCAACCAAGGTATGTGCCTTTGAGTGGAATCGAACCTGCGACCCTTTGATCCACACGCTGAGGCTCCATCCACTGAGCCAAACCGGCTAGGGCTTTTCCAGGACGTTTCAATGGGCCACCAGTTATAGGAGGAAACCCAAGATCTAACATAAGGCATATTTGGGGCCCCTGTTCAAGTGTTCTGACCAAGAAAGGTGAGTGACCTGGAACCCTTTGGCTTTCCACAGTACAGGGATTCGCTCATTTAGCAAATTAAAGGAAGGATGGGTGGATGCTCACCGTCACTACCTTACTTCCCAACGACTGGTCTTTTCCTTAGCGAGTGACTCCCTCCGAGATCGCCCTGACTCCAGCCTGACTGTGGAATGCGGGCCGTGCCCAGTTATGGCACCAGGACCCTCCCCGATGAAATCACTCCTGGCTCCCTCTCCTGGCTGCGGTTGTTAGTTCAGGAGGCCTGAATGCCAACAGCACCTTCAATTATTCCTCTTGGTTGTGGGAAGCCACCTGGAATGATAACATCATTAACCTCTTTTCACACGAATGGATATCTGTGTTGTTTCCAGTTTGGGGCCATAATGAATAGGGCTGTTAGGATTATTCCTGCCCATGTCTTTTGGTGCCTAATGAGCAAAGGATGAGCGTTCCCATTGTTTTGTGATCTTTTTTTTGTTTTTTTTTTTTGTTTTTTTTTTTAATTAAATCTTTATTGTTCAGATTATTACATTAGTTACTCTCTTTTCCCACCATAGCTCCCCTCCACCCAGTTCCCACCCCACCCTCCGCCCTCACTCCCCACCCACTGTCCTCATCCATAGGTGCACGATTATTGTCCAATCTCTTCCCTCACCCCACACCCCTCCCCCCCCCAAGAATAGTCCATTCCCTTTCTATGTCCCTGATTCTATTACAATCGCCAGTTCATACTGTTCATCAGATTATTTATTCCCTTGATTTTTAGATTCACTTGTTAATAGATGTGTATTTGTTGTTCATAATTTGTATCTTTACCTTTTTCTTCTTCTTCCTCTTCTTAAAGGATAGCTTTCAGCATTTCATATAATACTGGTTTGGTGGTGATGAACTCCTTTAGCTTTTCCTTATCTGTGAAGCTCTTTATCTGACCTTCAATTCTGAATGATAGTTTTGCTGAATAAAGTAGTCTTGGTTGTAGGTTCTTGGTATTCATCACTTTGAATATTTCTTGCCACTCCCTTCTGGCCTGCAAAGTTTCTGTTGAGAAATCAGCTGACAGTCATATGGGTACTCCCTTGTAGGTAACTGATTTTCTTTCTCTTGCTGCTTTTAGGATTCTCTTTTTGTCTTTTGCTCTTGGCATTTTAATTATGATGTGTCTTGGTGTGGTCCTCTTTGGATTCCTTTTGTTTGGGGTTCTCTGCGCTTCCTGGACTTGTAAGTCTATTTCTTCCACCAGGTAGGGGAAGTTTTCTGTCATTATTTCTTCAAATAGGTTTTCAATATCTTGCTCTCTCTCTTCTTCTGGCACCCCTATAATTCGGATGTTGGTACGCTTGAAGCTGTCCCAGATTCTTTTTTCATTTTGCTTTTCGGTTGGGTGTTTTTTGTTTCTTCGTATTTCAAATCTTTGACTTGATTCTTGCGATCCTCTGGCCTGTTGTTGGGAGTCTGTATAATGTTCTTTATTTCAGTCAGTGTATGCTTAATTTCTAGTTGGTCCTTTATCACAACATTAAGGGTCTCATTAGATTTCTTGAGGATCTCACTACATTTATCGGCGGTCTCACCAGTCTTTTCGAGGGCCTTATTAAGATTATCGGTGGCTTCTAGACAGTTCTTTAAAGACCTTAAAAGTGTGGTTTTGAACTCTGTATCCAGCAGTTTGCTTTCCTCCAATTCTGTCGTTTGTGTCCTGTTTCTTTGTCTCCGCATTTTTTATGCTTCGCTGTGTTGATAGAGTTCCTTTCTGTGCTAAGTGTCCCAATTACCTGAGGTAGACACTCTTGGTGCACCCCCTTGTGGGCTTTGTGCACAGTCTTGTTGTAATTAAGCCTTGATTGTTGTAGTTATCACTGTGAGGAATTGACCTCCAGGCCAATTGGCTGTGAGAATCAGCTGTGTCTGCAGTGGGAGAACTTCTGTGCTGGAGACACTCCTCTGGGGCTAGACTTGCTTCAATGGGGCTTTGGTGCTCACTGAGTCTGCCCCCTGAGTGTGTCTTTTATGGTTCCACAGAGCTGCAAACTGGATGGTCCCACTCTGATCTCTGGGCTTCCTGGCTCCTGGATCTATCTCTAGGGAGGTGCTAATCTAGCCTTTGCCTGAGGCTATCCAGCAAAAGTCTCCCTGCAGGGCTTGGGCGGGGCAGGTCCCAAGGGATCAACAGGGCGGGGTTAGCAATTATGACTGCTCTCAGTCTTGCCCTCAGAGGCTCTGCTTCTCAGTGTCCCAGTAATTGCTGCAAGCCCCACAGAGAGAAAGCTGCCCTAGGGTTCTGAGCGATACCAGACAGTCCTGCTTCTCCCATATGAGTCTGGGTCCCTAGAGACTCGCCCGGAGCTGGAGCTCAGAGTCTGAGACTCCCTCCCGATTGAAAACAACAACCACGCCCTCAGCCGCCAGCCTGCTCCGCATGCACTCCGCACCTTAGGATTTTACTTCAGCACTGTGCCTCCTCTGAGTCTCGGTATGTTTTACTCTTTCCTCCTAGTTGTAGAACTTCCACTCAGCCAGCCTTCCTGTGGTTCTGGATGATGTCCGTTCCGTCTTTTAGTTGTATTTTTGAAGTGGTTGTTCGAGGCAGCAAACTCCGGTGTTTACCTATGCCGCCATCTTGGTTTCTCCTGTTTTGTGATCTTGATCTTGGTGACAATTGGTGTGGTCAGCTTTAAATGTGTGCCATCAGGGTAAGGATGACTCTGTAGTGGTACCTCACTGTGGTTTTAATGTTCATTTATTTTGTCACTAAAGAGGTTGACCTTCTCAGATGTTAATGGGCCATCTGGATATTTTTTCTTGTGTCTATTTGGCTGTCAATAAGCAGTTGAATGTTTTTCTTAGTCATTTGCAAGAGCTCTTTATATATTCTGGGCATGAGTCCTTTGTTGGTTATGTGTATCGAAAGTATCTTCTTCCACTCTGGGGCTTGACTCTTCACTCGGTATGGGGTGTCTTCATAAACTAAAGTTTCTAATTTTAATGATGTGCAAGTAATCTCTTTCTTTGTCTTATTTAAGATATTCTTGCCTATCTTCCTATTTATTGATGTCTGTCATTTCTCTAAATAATCTCTTATTAGAATTATTTGAGGTTATTTGATGTTTTCTGATGCCATTCTAAGTGATATAATCTTTTAAACATACTTTTTATTTTAGAATAGCTTAAATTTACATAAAAGTTACAAACATACTGCAGAGAGTTCCTGTGGTAGTATAGTTTTTTAAATTAAAAAAAAATGTTTCATTTTTATAAATGTTGCTATTACATAGAAACATAATTGTATTTTGTTTATTGTCCTTGTATATATCAACTTTGTAATTTATCTGTTGATCTTTTTGGATTTTCTGTTTATCCAATTATGTCATCTGAGAACAAGACAGTTTTATTTCTTCCTTCCTAGTCCCTAAAACTTTCTGCCTTTTTTTATATTGGCTTGAACCTCCAGGAAAATGTTAATGTATATCATGGTATCAAGCATCTGAATCTCTTTCCCAAACTCAGGGGGAAACTTCCAATAGTTCACCATTAAGTATGATGTTTATTATAGAATTTTTGGTACATATTCTTTATCAGATTAATACAAATTTCCACCCTTTTTCTTAGGAATTTTCTTTAAAAATCATAATTGGATTTTGATTTTCTCTTTGGTGTTACATTTTATCAATTGTTTTTTTCCCCTGCCTATGTTAAAGCATCTTTTTCTCCTTTATTTTTGTTACATTAAATTTTAAATGTTAAGCCAACCTTGCATTCCAGGGGTAAAACCAACCTCTGGCGATACAGTATTCTGTTTGTATATCCCTACTTTGCTGCTTTCTTATGCTTTCAAGGAAATTCTCAGGGGGAAAAAAATTTGTCCAGCATTTCTAGTTTTCTCAGTGAAAGGTTTGGCATAAAATAAGCTAGACTGCCTTTGCTGAAGTGGGAAAACTTTACATATTTTTAATTTCGGTGTGTTTATGTTTTCCTTTTCACTTTAGATCAGTGGTTCCCAAACTTATTTGGCCTACCGCCCCCTTTCCAGAAAAAATATTACTCAGCGCCCCCTGGAAATTAAATTTTTAAAAATTTTAATAGCAATTAAACAGAAAGATATATGTATTAATGTTTCTACCTTTTTCGTAAAATATAGTAAAGAAAGGTGTAAATTAGAAACATTGAAGTTTGAAATTATGAAACTATTTATTGAACTCAGAATAGAAAAGTAATACAAAAAAGTTAAAACAAATACACCTGTGGCCATCACCACCCCCCTGGATCTCTGCAGCGCCCACCAGGGGGCGGAAGTGCCCACTTTGGGAATCACTGCTTTAGATCGATATTGCCAGTGTGTGTGGCCACAAAGCTAAGGATTCTCATTTGCCGCAGAAGCTCCCCCTGCCTGCCAGGCTGTGACTCAGGCCACATTCACGGGGTGCGGGTCCCGCCCATCCAGGCAGATTGAACGCATTGGGTCTCTGACCCCCTTTCCTGGCGCGATTGAGGCTTTTTCAGGTCACTAGGTTGCTGTTCCAGTCCAACCAGTTGACTTTGGTTACCATCGGGGCCACGAAGAGCTCAGAGGCGAGCCTGACAACTGTGCGTTCTGCCGGTGGACCAGCGGCTGCCCACCTCCTTTCTCTGCAGCCCCCTCCATTCCTGGTGTTTCATGACATGGCTGACCTGTTACTCTGCCTTTTAAAATCGAAGTCCAAATTTCAGCAACCCATGCTTTAATTTAGCTTGGTGGCTCCCTGTGTCCTTGTGATAGGCTGGATAAATAATGCCCCACCATCCCCACAATCCACTCCTAATCCCCAGAACCTGTGAATGTCACAAAAGTGACTTGCTCTGATGTAAATTAAAGTTAAGGATCTTGAGATGGAGAGGTTATTCTGGATTATCTGCGTGGGCCCTAATTGTAATCACAGGGATCCTTACAAGAGGGAGGCAAGAAGAACAATGGATGAGTAGAGGTGGTGACAAGCACGAGACCGGAGTGATTCGAGGAGGAGGTTGTGAGCCAAGGAGAGTAGGCGGCCGCAGGAGCTGAAAGGCAGGGGGCGGATTCTCCCTCAGAGGCTCCTGAAGGAGCCAGCCCTGCCCACACCTTGCCTGGAGCCCAGGAAGATGGAATTGGATTTCTGACTTCCGGATCCGTAAGGAAGTCAACTTGCGTTGTGTGAAGCCCCGAGTTCGTGGCAATTTGTTCCAGTGGCGACAGGAAATTAACACAGTTCTCCACTTGCATAACCAGGGAAGAGTTAGGACTTAATACAGACTTGGAATTGCTTATTGACCAAGTGAGGGTGGAGCCCGATACATAACTTGTCCTACAAAAGCAAACCAGGGGTGGAGTCCCCAAGAGGGACATAAGCAGGACTCTGTCTACGCCAAGAGGGAGCAGGTGCGGGAGCAGGTGCAGCAGCAGGAGACACGCATGCCAGGTCCGATTCCAACGGCAGGTCCTGCGGTGAGTTGGCACAGAGAAGGGGCATGGGATGCTGATGGCAGTCTGAGTATTGGGTCCTTTAAGTATTGGGTCCTTATTTTGCTAATGAATAAACTAATAATAGAGAATTTCCACCAGGGTGCCGAACAGGGTGTTTTTGGTGTGGGTTACTGGAAGAAGGGTAGATATGATGGAGGCACCCTATGAGATTGGGGAACTCATCACCAGGGAGGCTGGGGAGAGAAGGCATGGCCATCCCTGATGAATTGTGCCTGGACAATATGACTGAATGTTCCGCAAGTAAGTTATTTGATATTATCAGTTACTTACATGGACATAACTGAAAGTCAGAAAGGACATAAACAATTTTGAGTAGTCAAAAAAATGGTTTTATTAATTATTTTTTTTATTTAGTTACATTTATTGGGGCAACAGCGGTTAACAACATTATATAAATTTCAGGTGCAACATCTGTATACTGCACTGAATGCTCACCACCAGTCTAGTCTCCTCCCGTCATCATCTACTTGACTCCTTTCATCCTCTCCTTGCCTTCCCCTCTGGTAACTATTGTACTATTGTCTGTGTCTGTGAGTTTGTTTGTTACGTAGCTTGTTGCTTTTTGTTTTATAGCTCACATATGAGTAAAGTCATGTGGTTCTTATCCTTTTCCATCTGACATTTCATTTAGCACGATACTCTCAAGATCCATCTATGCTGATCAAATGGCAATATTTCATCATTTTTATGGCTGAGTAGCATTCTGTTATATATATATATATATGTACCACTTTATCCAATCATCCATTGGTTACTGTGCATCATGCTGCAATGAACATAGAGGGATATATATCTTCACTACTACATTTTTCAGAAAAATTTTGGGTAGGTACCCAGAAGGGGGATTGCTGAGTCATATGGTAGCTCTATTCTTAATTTTTTGAAGAACCTCCATACTGTTTTCCAAAGAGGCTGCGCCAATTTACATTCCCGCTAGCAATGTACAAGTGTCCCCTTTTCTCCACATCCTCTCCAACCCTTGTGATTTCTTGCCTTATTTATAGTTGGCATTCTAACAGGTGTGAGGTGGTATCTCATTTTTTTTTTAATTAAATCTTTATTGTTCAGATTATTACATTAGTTACTCTTTTTTCCCACCATAACTCCCCTCCACCCAGTTCCCACCCCACCCTCCGCCCTCACTCCCCACCCACTGTCCTCATCCATAGGTGCACGATTATTGTCCAATCTCTTCCCTCACCCCACACCCCTTCCCCCCGCCCCAAGAATAGTCCATTCCCTTTCTATGTCCCTGATTCTATTACAATCGCCAGTTCATACTGTTCATCAGATTATTTATTCCCTTGATTTTTAGATTCACTTGTTGATAGATGTGTAGTTGTTGTTTATTGGTGGCTTCTAGACAGTTCTTTAAAGACCTTAAAAGTGTGGTTTTGAACTCTATATCCAGCAGTTTGCTTTCCTCCAATTCTGTCGTTTGTGTCCTGTTTCTTTGTCTCTGCATTTTTTATGCTTCGCTGTGTCGATAGAGTTCCTTTCTGTGCTAAGTGTCCCAATTACCTGAGGTAGACACTCTTGGTGCACCCCCTTGTGGGCTTTGTGCACAGTCTTGTTGTAATTAAGCCTTGATTGTTGTAGTTATCACTGTGAGGAATTGACCTCCAGGCCAATTGGCTGTGAGAATCAGCTGTGTCTGCAGTGGGAGAACTTCTGTGCTGGAGACACCCCTCTGGGGCTAGACTTGCTTCAAAGGGGCTTTGGTGCTCACTGAGTCTGCCCCCTGAGTGTGTCTTTTATGGTTCCACAGAGCTGCAAACTGGATGGTCCCACTCTGATCTCTGGGCTTCCTGGCTCCTGGATCTCTAGGGAGGTGCTAATCTAGCCTTTGCCTGAGGCTATCCAGCAAAAGTCTCCCTGCAGGGCTTGGGCGGGGCAGGTCCCACGGGATCAACAGGGCGGGGTTAGCAATTATGACTGCTCTCAGTCTTGCCCTCAGAGGTTCTGCTTCTCAGTGTCCCAGTAATTGCTGCAAGCCCCACAGAGAGAAAGCTGCCCTAGGGTTCTGAGCGATACCAGACAGTCCTGCTTCTCCCATATGAGTCTGGGTCCCTAGAGACTCGCCCGGAGCTGGAGCTCAGAGTCTGAGACTCCCTCCCGATTGAAAACAACAACCACGCCCTCAGCCGCCAGCCTGCTCCGCATGCACTCCGCACCTTAGGATTTTACTTCAGCACTGTGCCTCCTCTGAGTCTCGGTATGTTTTACTCTTTCCTCCTAGTTGTAGAACTTCCACTCAGCCAGCCTTCCTGTGGTTCTGGATGATGTCCGTTCCGTCTTTTAGTTGTATTTTTGAAGTGGTTGTTCGAGGCAGCAAACTCCGGTGTTTACCTATGCCGCCATCTTGGTTTCCTCATTTTGGTTTTGATTCGCATTTCCCTAATAGCTGGTGAAGTCGAGCACCTTTCCATATGTCTGTTGCCATCTGTGTGTCCTTCTGGGAGAAGTGCCAGTCCAGAGCCTCTGCCCATTTTTAATTGGATTGTTTGTTGCTTTTGTTGTTGAGTTGTGCGAGTTCTTTATATATTTTGGATATTAGCCCCTCATTGGAAGTATTGTTTGCAAATATCTTCTCCCATTCGGTTGGTTCCCTTTTTGTTTTGTTGATGCTTTCTTGTGCTTTTCAGTTGGATGCAGCCCATTCATTTATTTTTGCTTTTACTTCCCTTGCATTAGGGGTCAAGTTCCCCTAAACTCTCTGAGACAAAGATCCATAAGTTTAGTGCCTATGTTTTCTTGTATGTATTTGATTATTTCAGGTCTTATTGTCAAGTCTTTAACCCATTTTGAGTTAATTTTTGTGTGTGGTGTCATTCTTCTGTATGACCTTCCAATTGTCCTGACACCATTCATTGAAGAGGCTTTCCTTTCTTCATTATATTTTTTGACTACTTTGTAAAAAATTAGTTGCCCCTATATGTGTGGGTTTATTTCTGGGCTCTCAGTTCTATGCCATTGGTCTGTGTGTCTATTTTTCTACCAATACTCTATTTTTTTTAAAATTATTGTAGCTTTGCAGTATAATTTGAAGTCAGGAAGTGTGATACCTCCTGTTTTGTTCTTTTTTTCTCAGGATTGTTTTGGCTATTTGGGGTCTTTTGCAAAAGTTCCATACAAATTTGATGATTTTTTTGGTTGTATTTCTTAGAAAAATGCCATTGGGATTTTGATGGGGATTGCATTAAATCTGTATAGTGTTTTAGTTAATACGGCCATTTTAACTATGTTAATTCTTCCAATCCATGAACATGGCATATCTTTCCATTTCTTTGTGTCTTCAGTTTCTTTTGACAATGTCATATAGTTTTCAGTGTACAGGCCTTTCACTTTCTTCGCTGAGTTTATTCCTAGGTATTTTATTCTTTTTGTTGCACTTGCAAATGGGAGTCTTTTCTTCATTTACTTTTCCATTTTATTGTTAGTATATAGGAACACAACAGATTTTTGTACATTGATTTTATGTCTTGCTACTTTACCATATTTGTTTTTTGTTTCTAATAGTCTTTTGGTGGAGTCTTTAGGGTTTTCTATATATAGAATTATGTTATCTGCAAATGGTGACAGTTTCACTTCTTCATTCTCAATTTGGATGCTTTTTATTTCTTTCCCTTGACTGCTTGCTTTGGCTAGGAATTCCAGAACTATGTTGCATAACATTTCTTGTTCCTGATCTTAGAGGAAAAACTTATAGTTTTTCATCATTGAGTATAATATTAGCTGAGGGCTTGTCATATATGGCCTTTATTATGCTGAGGTACTTTCCTTCTATACCCATTTTATTGAGTATTTTAATAATACATGGATGTTGTATCTTGTCGAATGCTTTATTTGCATCTATTGATACAATCATATGGCTTTTATCTTTTATTTTGTTACTGTGGCATAACACATTAATTAATTTGCATATGTTGAACCACCCTTGTGTCCCTGGAATGAATCCAGTTGATGATGCATTATCTTTTGAATATATTGCTGTATTCAATCTGCTAGTATTTTGTTGAGGATTTTTGCATCTATCTTCATCAGAGATATAGGCCTGTAATTTTCTTTTTTGTGTGTTGTCCTTGCCTGGTTATGGTATTAGGGTAATGTTGGCCTTGTAAAATGAGTTAGGAAGTATTCCCTCTTCTTGAATTTTTTGGCAGAGTTTGTGGAGGATAGGTATTACATATTCTTTGAATGTTTGGTAGAATTCACTAGGGAAGCCATTTGGTCCTGGACTTATACTTTTTGGGAAGTTTTTTATTTTAATTGTTTTATTGCTTAAAGTATTACAAAGAGTAGTACATATGTCTCCTTTTTTTTTCTCCCCTTGACCCTCCCTTGTCCTCCCATGCCCCCCAGTGTCATGTGTCCATTGGTGATGCTTGTATGCATGCATACAAGTCCTTTGGTTGATCTTACCTCCCTCCTTCCCCCCAACCCTCCCCAGCCTTCCTGCTGTAGTTAGACAGTCTGTTTGATGCTGCTCTGCCTCTGTATCTATTTTTATTCATAAGTTTATAATGGTCTTTATTATCCATGAATGAGTGAGATCATGTGGTATGTTTCCTTCATTGACTGGCTTATTTCACTTAGCATAATGCTCTCCAGTTCCATCCATGCTGTTGCAAATGGTAAGAATTCCTTCTTTTTTACAGCAGCATAGTACTCCATCGTGTAGATGTGCCACAGTTTTCTAATCCATTCATCTACTGATGGGCACTTAGGCTGTTTCCAGATCTTAGCTATCGTGAATTGTGCTGCTATGAACATAGGGCTGCATATATCCTTTCTGATTGGTGTTTCTAGTTTCTTGGTATATATTCCTAGAAGTGGGATCACTGGGTCAAATGGGAGTTCCATTTTTAACTTTTTGAGGAAACTCCATACTGTCTTCCACCAGTCTGCATTCCCACCAGCAGCGCACGAGTGTTCCTTTTTCTCCAATTTTTTGGGAAGTTTTTGATGACTATTTTAATTTCCTTATTGCTGATCTATTTAGGTTTTCTAGTTCTTCATGGTTCAGTCTAGAAAGATTGAAATTTTTAAGAATTTGTCCTGTCTTCCAGGTTACAAAATTTGGTGGAGTATAGCCCTTCATAGTATTCTTGTATAGTCTTTTGTATTTCTGTGGTGTCCACTGTAACTTCTCTTTCATTTCTGATAATATTTATTTGAGTCTTTTCTCTTTTTTTCTTTCCTAGACAGAGGTTTGTTAATCTTACTTATCTTTTTGAAGAACCAGCTCTTTGTTTCATTAATTTTTTCTATTGTCTTTTTGTTCTCTATTTCATTTAATTCTGCTGTAATTTTTGTTGTTGTTAATCTTCACCAAAGGATATTTTTTAATTGATTTTTAGAAAGAGTGGAAGAGAAAGACAGAGAAACATCAGTGTGAGAGAAATATATCAATGGTTGCCTCCTGCATGAGCCCCGACCAGGCCCCGGGCTGGGGAGGAGCCTGCAACCAAGGTACATGCCGTTGACCAGAATCGAACCCAGGACTCTGGTCCACATGCCGACACTCTATCCACTAAGCCAAACTGGTTAGGGCTCTGCTGTAATTTTTATTTTCCTTTTTTCTTCTGACTTTGGGCTTTATTTGTTGTTCTTTTTCTAGTTCTTTAAGGTGAAATGTTAGATTGTTTATTTGGGATTTTTCTTCTTTCTTCTCCCCCCCCCCCCATAGTACATTATAATACATTTACTTTAAAAATATATCCCATAGCATGGAACAGAATGCAGAAGAATCTCAGAGGGAAGGTGGGGGAGGGAGGGTGGGTGGGTGGTAATCAACCAAAGACCTTGTATGCATATATGCAGAACCCATGGACGCAGACAGTGGGGGGGTGAGGGCCTAGGGTGGGGAGCAGGAGTGGGCTGGAGTGCGTCGATGGGGGACAAAAGGGGACATATGTAATATTTTCAACAATAAAGATTTAAAAAATAAAAATCCTTCTAAACAGAAAAAATATATGTTCTTTTATAAAAGCTTCATAGAACATTGGCATGTTAACATGTGACATGCTCTCACAGCATGTCACCCGTTCTGTGATAGCAAGAATGCTTCCAAGTGTTGTCAACTTCACAACCACAAGTCACCATTTGAGTTTTAAATATATACAAGCTTTACAATAAAAAGTGAATTAAATAGTGGAAAGTTCCTGTAGCAATGCTTATGAGTGAATTAACATTAGTTAATTTGTTAAATGTAGATGGGTCATAATCATTTACAATATCAACTTATCTGCCAAAAACCCCACAAAAAAAGCCAAAGACCTTTCAGTAAGTTTCATAGTCCAAAATTGCTTGCTATTTGTTGTCTTCTACTTTTTGTTTTTGTTGGCTCTCCTGATTCTACTCTGTGCTCTTTATTTTTTATTATTATTACTAGAGGCCTGGTAATAATAGGTCCCTAGGCCTGGCCTGCGGGGATCGGGCTGAAACCGGCTCTCCGACATCTCCCAAGGGATCCAGGA
The DNA here is from genome assembly GCF_964212035.1 of Myotis nattereri. Classification (NCBI taxonomy): domain Eukaryota; kingdom Metazoa; phylum Chordata; class Mammalia; order Chiroptera; family Vespertilionidae; genus Myotis; species Myotis nattereri. The sequence continues at coordinate 211,918,090 of NC_138077.1, read as the reverse complement.
TTGCGAGAGGGCGGTTCTCGGGTGACACATCCCAAAACTGGGGTCTCTCCTCTCTGGTTCCGGGCACATCACCTGAGAACTGCAGTTGCCAAGTCACCACAGCTTGGCAGCTCCTGTGTTGAGCTTCGGCCCCGCAGTGGTCAGTGTGCATCATAGCTGGTCAAACAGTTGGCAGGAAGGCAGGTCACTTAGACTTTTATATATAGAGATTTTTTTATATTTTTATTGATTTCAGAGAGGAAGGGAGAGGGAGAGAGAGAGAGAGAAACATCAACGATGAGAGAGAATCATTGATTGGCTGCCTCCTGCATGCCTCCCACTAGGAATCGAGCCCACAACCAGTATGTGCCCTGACCAGGAATCAAACCGTGACCTCCTGGTTCATAGGTTGACACTCAGCCACTGAGCCACACCAGCAGGCTCCTCTGTGGTTCTTTAGAAATATGATCATCTTTTTCTTTCTTTCTTTTTTATTTATTTTTTATTTTTTTTTTAAAACACATTTTATTGATTTTTTACAGAGAGGAAGGGAGAGAGATAGAGAGTTAGAAATATCGATGAGAGAGAAACATCGATCAGCTGCCTCCTGCACATCTCCTACCGGGGATGTGCCTGCAACCCAGGTACATGCCCTTGACCGGAATCGAACCCGGGACCTTTCAGTCCGCAGGCCGACGCTCTATCCACTGAGCCAAACCGGTTTTGGCCTTTCTTTCTTTTTTAAAAAGAATATTTTATTGATCTTAGAGAGGAAGGAAGAGGGAGGAAGAAATAGAAACATCAATGATGGGAGAGAATCATTGATGGGCTGCCTCCTGCACGCCCCCTACTGGGGATCGAGCCCACAACCGAGGCATGTGCCCTTGACGGAATGGAACCGGGTGCCCTTCGATCTGCAGTCTGACGCTCTATCCACTGAGCCACACTGGCGAGGGCCATGCTCATCTTTTTCATCATCTGATTCTACTGTTTCTCCTTCTGGTAGAAGCCTGGGCTTCTCTGAGCTGAGTCACCTCCATTGTCCTCCTGCCTGTTAGACCAGTTGCACCACAGCCAGCCCCGGAGGGAGGCTTCTGCTCCGTGTGCAGGTGTCTGGAGGGGTGGAGGGTTTGACTTCCAGATTTTGAATTCCTTTGGAGGCTCCTCAGGAATTTTTATTTCTGAGGCCACGTGCCTCTTCCAGGCTACCTGCTTGTTGAGCGGATTGTAGAGAAAGGAGGGTGGTCCCTGCCTGGCCCTCCCTTGGTTTCCCCAAAATGGGTGGGTGGGTGGGGGAGGCGGGTTCTCGCATCTGCCACTTCGTCTGTTCCACTGGATTTAGCCGAAATGTGTACTGGTCACTCAGGCTAGAATGGTGCTTCTGCCCCCTTGCAACCTGCTGAGTGAGGGCAATAATCCAACACCCCTGACCTGCCCCTCTGCCCCCATCACCCGCCCTACCGCCTGCCACCTGCCGCCCTGCCGCCCTGCCGTCCTGCCGCCTGCCGCCCTCCCTCCCTGCCGCCTGCCACCTGCTGCCCTGCCACCTGCCACCTGCTGCCCTGCCACCTGCCACCTGCTGCCCTGCCGCCCTTCCGCCTGCCACCTGCCGTGATGTGTGCTAGCCATTCAGGCTGCTGCTGCCTTGGGCCCAGTGTGGCTGGTTGCTGAGTGGGTGCTGCAATCCCACCCTCCTCTGCTTGGGCGTCTGCCAGGGCTGGGCTGTGTTTGTCTCTGTCCGTCCCCCACACCGCTGCCCCCCCCCCAACTCCCATACACCCACCTCCAGGTGTCCCGGAGCGCTGATCTCTTGGGCATGCTTGTGTGTCGCGCAGGGAATTCTTGTGGGATTATAGTTGTAACTTGTTGTAACTCTTAGGGGAGAGACCAGGGAGTTGACTCACATCGCCGAGCTGCTAAGGTCACCCTTGTGCTTTGGTTTTAGTACAGCCGCCGGACCCTCAGTTTCCCCTCTGTCCACTCTCCTTGTGCATGTAGCTCTAGTCTAAGAAGTAGAGTCATCGGATTTCTGGACAAACAGATAAAAATACAGCAAATAAGAAGCCAGGAGGTGAAGAGAGGCAGACAGACAACCCTAATAGACTGCAGCCAGCAGCTGACATTGCAATGCTGACTATAAACAATGCGCTGAGGGAGGAAACCAAGATGGCGACATAGGTAAACACTGGAAATTGCTGCCTCACACAACCGCTTCAAAAATACAACTAAAAGACAAAATGGACATCATCCAGAACCACAGGAAGGCTGGCTGAGTGGAAATTCTACAACTAGAAGGAAAGAGAAAAGCACACTGAGACTCAGAGGAGGTGCGGAAGTAAAGTGCAGAGGTACGGAGGTGCATGTGGAAAGGGCTGGCAATTGAGGACACAGTTGTCTTTTTCAATCGGGAGTCTCAAGCTCTCGACTGCTCTGAACTCCAGTTCCGGGCGAGTCTCTGGGGACCCAGACTCATTCGGGGAGAAACTGGACTGTCTGGCATCGGTCGGAACTTGAGGGCGGCTTTCTCAGAGGTGCTTGCAGCGATTACCGGGACACTGAGACACGGGGCCTCTTAGGGTAGGACTGAGGAGCAGCCATAGCTGTTTGCTCTGCCCTGTTGATTCCCTGAGACCCCGCCCCACCCAAGCTGTGTGCAGAGGCTTTTGCATATGAAAGGCTTGGCCTTTTGCAATCTGAAAATTACCTAACAAACTGCAGCTGGGTCAGAGAGACCCAGAACTTACAAAAGAAGGCCCAAGGCCCCACAGCAGCTTGCATTGCTTCACAGCTGGGCCTCATCTGGGCATCTCCAAACCCCAAACAAGGAAGGGGAATCTGCAGATCTCTCCATAGCTCCTGCTGGGTAGCCTCAGGAAGAGGCTAAAGTAGCACTTCCTTAGAGATCCAAGAGCCAGTGTACCCAGTGGTCAGAGTGGGACCATCCAGATTACAACTCCTCAGATCCGTAAGGGACACTCAGGGGCAGACTCAGTGAGCATCAAAGCCCCACTGAAGCAAGTCTTTCCCCAGAAGGGTGTCTCCAGCACAGAAGTTCTCCCACTGCAGGCACAGCTGATTCTCACAGCCAATTGGCCTGGAGGTCAATTCTTCCCAGTGATACTTACAGCAATCAAAGCTTAACTACAACAAGACTGTGCACAAAGCCCACAAAGGGGGTGCACCAAGAGTGTCCACCGCAGGTAATTGGGGAGGCTGAGCCACTGGGCCCTATAGGACATCTAGCACAGAAAGCCACTCTATCAACACAGGGAAGCATAAAAAATGTGGAGACAAAGAAACAGGTCACAAATGACAGAAATGGAGGAAAGCAAACTACAGGATATAGAGTTCAAAACCACACTTATAAGGTTTTTCAAGAATTTTCTAGAAACAGCCGATAAATTTAGTAAGACCTTCAAAAAGTCTGGTGAGACCACCAATAAATGTAGTGAGACCCTCAAGAAATCTAGTGAGACCCTTGAGGTTATGGAAAAGGACCAACTAGAAATTAAGCATACACTGACTGAAATAAAGAATATTATACAGACTCCCAACAGCAGACTAGAGGATCGCAAGAATCAAGTCAAAGATTTGAAATACGAAGAAGCAAAAAACACCCAACTGGAAAAACAAAAAGAAAAAAGAATCCAAAAATATGAAGCTAGAGTAAGGAGCCTTGGGACAACTTCAAGCATACTAACATCCGAATTATGGGGGTGCCAGAAGAAGAGAGAGAGAGCAAGATAATGAAAACCTATTTGAAGAAATAATGACAGAAAACTTCCCCTACCTGGTGAAAAAAATAGACTTACAAGTCCAGGAAGCCCAGAAAACCCCAAACCAAAGGAATCCAAAGCGGACCACACCAAGACACATCATAATTAAAATTCCAAGAGCAAAAGACAAAGAGAGAATCTTAAAAGCAGCAAGAGAAAGACAGTTATCTACAAGGAAGTACCCATATGACTGTCAGCTGATTTCTTAACAGAAACTATGCAGGCCAGAAGGGAGTGGCAAGAAATATTCAAAGTGATGAATATCAAGAACCTACAACCAAGATTACTTTACCCAGCAAAGCTATCATTCAGAATTGAAGGTCAGATAAAGAGCTTCACAGATAAGGAAAAGCTAAAGGAGTTCATCACCACCAAACCAGTATTATATGAAATGCTGAAAGGTATCCTTTAAGAAGAGGAAGAAGAAGAAAAAGGTAAAGATACAAATTATGAACAACAAATACATATCTATCAACAAGTGAATCTAAAAATCAAGTGAATAAATAATCTGATGAACAGAATAAACTGGTGAATATAATAGAATCAGGGGCATAGAAAGGGAGTGGACTGACTATACTCAGGGGGAAAGGGGTGTGGGGTGTGCAGGAAGAGACTGGACAAAAATCGTACACCTAAGTATGAGGACAGTGGGGGGGGCGGTAAGGGCAGAGGGTGGAGTGGGAACCGGGTAGAGGGGAGCTATGGGGGGAAAAAAGAGGAACAACTGTAATAATCTAAACAATAAAGATTTAATTAAAAAAATAAAATAAGATAAATGCGCTGAACACGCTGGTCTCTTCAGGTGCCCCTGCGGCCCAGCCCTGCCCGAGTCCCTCAATCTGCCCCCAGCCCCCCAACTTCAGGGCTGACTTCTGGCAGGCCGGGGCTCGCAGACCTGCTCTGGCACGGAGTCCCATTTCCCATCTGATGGGCCATGGAGGTTTATAGTGTGAATATCACCTAGAGTAGACCGTGGTTGGCAAACTGCGGCTTGCGAGCCACATACAGCTCTTTGGCCCCTTGAGTGTGGCTCTTCCTAAGCCTTAGGAGTACCCTAATTAAGTTAATAGCAGTGTACCTACCTATATAGTTTAAGTTTAAAAAATTTGGCTCTCAAAAGAAATTTCAATAATTGTACTGTTGATATTTGGCTCTGTTGACTAATGAGTTTGCCGACCACTGGCCTAGGAGCGTAGGTGTACATTGCTTTAACAACTGAATAAGCTAGCTGACTGCCCCTCCCCCCCCCATATCAGATATAGGAAATAAAAACCAATAAGTTAGGGGTCCTTTCATGTGGGGAGTACAGCCATATACAGCTATAGGCCCTGTGGGCATCTAGATATTACAATGCAGGGTAATAATTTTCATACTAATGGGGCCTCGGTCATTAAGTTTAATTACATTTATCTTTTTAAGAAAAGCAGGGAAGAGTGTGATATGTTTTAGAAGTTTTAATCCAAAATGGACGAAACGTCTTGCTGCTCAGGTAGAACTGAGCCTTTAACCATCTAGAGAAGTTGCCTGTCCAGGATGACTTGTTTTTACGATTCCAGAGCCGAAACTCTTGAATGAAACAGAACAATGTCCCATCTGTGTTACTTATAGACCAAATGTACACAGTCTTCTGGAGCCAGACTCATCCTCCAGGCCAGGCCTGCACCAACCTGGGCCCCGGCGCACCTGGGCTGGTCCAACCCCAAAGGTGAGGATGGAGTCGGCGAAGAAGGAATGACACGGAGACAGCGTTCAGTTGATCAGCAGCCTAGCCAGGATCTCTAGCCAAGTTCTGGTCAGGATCTCCAGCGAAGTTCTGGTTAGGATCTCCAGCCAGGTTCTGTGTCCATGTTCTCTTGCTAGGTTCTCCAGCCAGGTTCTCCAGGTTCTCCAGCCAGGTTCTGTAGCCAGGTTCTGTCTAGGTTTTCCAGCCAAGTTCTGTAGCCAGGTTCTGTCCAGGATCTTTTGCCATGTTCTCTCCAGCGAAGTTCTTCTGTCTCTAGAGAACGTTCTGTGTAGGTTCTGTGCCTAGGTTCTGTCTCTCTCTCTGTCTTCTTACATCTGTATTTATACCAGTTGATTCCAATCCTATCAATCTCTATTCCAAAGGTTAGGGCGTTTCTTATCTCCATTCCAGGGAGTAAAGATTATGTAGCTTAAGCATGATTGTTCGTAGTTAAAGTGATTAATTACCCGCCTGGCACTTAATTAAGGGGTTTTATTCCCTCCCTAACTTCAGGGGAAAATCCCTACCTGGGGAAACAACCTTTCTTGGAGAGGTGACCTTGGTTAAAACACAGTGCCAAGAAGGTGAGCAAACATATTAAGAACAGTATGCCATATATGCCAGGTCCCTTGAAACAGCAAGGATGGACCGGCTCCCGGCACCCCTCCCTGTCCCTGGGCTTCCGTTTACCTTGGCTGACAGTGCCTCCCTGCTCACCTGGGCTCACCACGTCCCCCTGCTCCTTCTCTTTCTTTGCCTCCGCGGGCCTTCGTCATGGCGCTGTGGTGGCACCAGGAAGAACAAAAGCTTCTTTCTCGTGATGATGCTATGTTGTGCTGAAAATGTCAGCCCATCTCCCTGATAGGGTTCAGACTAAGACACGACCTTCCTGCCCTGGAGACGTGGTTGGATGAAGGCAGGAGAAGCCAGTCCAGAGTCTAGTGTGACACTAAAACAACAAGACCCAAACCCCCAACTGCAACAAACAAATACAAGGAAACTCCAGTTCCTGGAAAGTATTAGGGCCAAAGACGACAGTGAGTTAGAAAGAAGGCGACAAGGGTGACGCTGCCTGACTGTGGCTGATGTCCTTGGAGTGGGTGACACAGGAGACGAGGGGACCCTCTTCCTTTAGTCATGTTCCCTCATCAGCAGTGGGCCTGGCTGGTCTGATTGATTAATGAGCTTAATTACTGATCCTCATCACCCATGAGCCAGATGACCAGCCGCGTAGGCTGGTGCCAAGGACTGGAGACCCCAGGGCAAAGCCTGGACGAATAGGTTGCCATGGGCTCCACGGTGGGGCTGCTACAATAAGAGACTCACACAGGAACTGAGGACTGTTGGGGGGCAGTGAAGGCACCAGGGCTCCCCAGGCTTCCCGGAGCGTGACCCGCAGGACAGCGGGTCTCTGTGGGGGACAGAGGCAGGAGCCATGGGCAATGGACACTCGCCCTCTCCCCAGCGCAGGCCTGTGCGGGGCCCGCTCCTGGAGCCCTCCTCTCTCGGAGCACCTGCTCCAGCATCCTCTCCCTCCCGCGGCCCCGCCTCTCTCCCGCCTGTGCAGCACCCGACCCCATCCTGCACTAGTGAGCGCCACTGTGTTTCCTGCCAGTGGGACCCTTGGCCTGCCTAAAGGCTAAGGGCCCGTCCTCGCCGTCCTCAGCAGAGACGGGATCTCACGGGATCTGCAAGGCGGCCCTTCGGCAGGGCCGGGCCCAGCGGGCAGGGTGTGACTCGTCACTAAGACTGCAGAGTGGGGTTCTCACCCCGGCAAATGGGGACAAGAGCTCCGTGGGTTGGAGGAGTCCTTCATTTTTGCCTCTGGTTCCCTCACTAACAGACTGGGCGACAATGATAAACCACATCCTTTCTCCGTAGGATGAGGGGTCCGAGTAGATGAAAATGCCATTTGTCCCAGCTGCCGCTCTGAGAACAACACACACATCTGTGTTAATCCCCGGGAGGGAGGTACATCCCCAAATCCTGGGAAACGCAAGCACGGGGGGGGGGGGGGGGGCGGGGGGGGGCGGTGGTGAGTCACTTGCCACAAGTCCCACAGCTGGTGAGCGGCCGGCAGGGATCTGAGCACCGTCTGTCTGGCTTCAGCGTCCTTGCCCTTCTCCATGCCCTTCACCTGGCTGAACTCACATGCCATGTTGCCCTCTGGGCATCCCTGGACTGGGGCGTGGGGGAGAGCTGGCGGTGAGACGGACGAGGCTGGGGCCTCGCTCTGTGCTCTGGAATAGGCGGTCTGTCGTATGGGCCAGGGCACAAGCACCCCCAGGAGCGCTGCCCTAGGCCTGTGTCCTCTCTGAAGGGCATGCGAAGTGCTGGCCGGTCAGCAGGTACCAATCAAAAGGCTCTCTGTGGGCTCAGTTCAAGGGCTGTTGACCCCAGCGGACGCAGGAGGTGAGGCCACCCTTCGCTGACGCTCGGCTAGACATTGCTCTGACATGTTCCATTGCTTTGGGTGAGACGGAGCTCACCCCAGTTGTCGGAACAAAGGCATTTCATGGGGACACATGTGTCCCAGCAGCTCGGTGGCCTGGAGGCACGCCCAGGGACGTGCTCCTGAGCGGGGGTTTCAGGGTTCGCCGCTGAATTCAGAGGGAGGCGAAGACACGACAGCCTCCATTGCCAGTCTCCATCCCAGGCCCACGCGTGGGGGCAGATCGTGTCCCGAGGTACCTGGCTGAGGGCAGCTGACGTCAGCAGCGGTGGCTGGTGACAATTGCCGAGACACAGGAAATGCCAGGCGGGACCTGGCAAGGGTGTGCAGGCCCTGGCGATGGCCCTGCCAGGCCCCTGGCCGGGCCCCAGAGCGCTGTTGGCCAGGAGCGAGGCGCGGAAGCAGCTCTGTTCCTGGGAAGCCCCTCCCTGCCCTGGGCCTCCCCTCCCGGGTGTCCCCGTCCACAAAGGCCGCCCTGTGTGGCCTTCACGTGAGTTTTCCCAAGTCAGGACACGGAACAGCCAAACCCATAGGCTGCCTGGCCATGGCAGCGCGATGGAGGCCAGGTGCACACTGCCCGTCATGTGAGCGCGCCAGAAGGGCCAAGGTGGGAGGTGCCCCCGAGGCTGGACCAACCAGCCAGACGTGGAAAATTGTGACTTACAGCGGGTCTCTGAGCTTTTAAAAGGAGAGCGTCCCTGAACCGGCCCTGATTCCGGACCTGCCGCGCCATGAGGACTCTCATCAGCCTGCCCCTGCTCCTCCTGGGAGCCCTGGCCCATCAGGACTGGACGTACACAGGTGAGCCCCACCCCAGGGCTCGGGGGCCCCATGGCCCTCCTGAGGACCCCGGGGAAGCCTGGCATTTCAGGCGTGGGAGCTCCCCACACGGGATCATGTGTGCCCTCCGCTGGGGCCCGCCCTGCGCCGGCTGCAGGGCTCGGGGTGAGGAGGACGCACCGTCCTGAAGCCGCGATGCAGGGAAAGGGACTGGCTCGCCCTTCCCAGGCCCCGGCTCACCTGCCGCTCTTGGGCTCGGACACGTTCCTGCCCCCGGCTGGCCCGGGAGCCTGGGCCCTGTCCTTTGCTTTCTTGGCCTGTGAGTGGGAAACAAAGTTGTCACAAAGGGCTGCCCGCTGGCCTGGCCGGGTGGCTCAGGGGGTTGGAGCATTGTCCTGTACACCAAAGGCTGTGGGTTCGATTGCTGGTCAGGGCACACACCTAGGTTGCGGGTTCGACCCCCAGTTGGGGTGTGTATGGAAGGCGACCAATAACTGTTTCTCTCTTACATCAATGTTCTTTCCTCCCTCCCTCCCTTCCTCTCTCTCTAAAACCAATAAAAACATATCTTCTGGTGAGGATTTAAAAAAACACACACAAGAAACCAAGGGCTGCCTGCCCGCAGCCTCCAGGGCCCGGGAGCGCTCTTCTCGGCTGTCTCACGAGACGAGGCCGCCCCAGAACATCCTGACGGCCGAGGACCCGGGCACCCAGGCCTCTGGGGGCCCCCAGCTGCCCGCCCTCGGTCGCCAGGACCCTGTTGACACTGGAATCTACACTTGACTGAACCCCGACTGTTACCTGTGAAATGAAAGCCCCTGGCATTTAGCCCCATGGGAGCCAAGGAGAGGGAGACCGTGTCTGTGGGGCTTGGACGCGAAACACCCCTGCCCGTGGCAGTGCCCAGAGTGCCTGCCTCCCGCCCCGTCTTTCCTGAGCTGCCCCGAGGCATCCTGTCGGGGCCACTGGCCGATGCAGGACCAGGAGCAGACACGGTGTGGGGCCCCCTCTGCACAGCCCACCCCCGACACGGGAGGCACGGGAGGCACGGGAGGCACCCATGTCCCGTTAGGCTACGGGCAGCGGGACTAGGGACGCTGCAGGGAGACCCAGGGGGTACAGCTTCGGGGCAGCCGGCCAGCCCTGGCCTCTGGGTACTGGGCTAAGGAACCCATGAGGCCATGGCCCCGCTGGGAGGGCAAGGGAGAGAGGGAATGCCAACAGCCCGGCTGTGGGGCTGTGGCCTGCAGACAGCCACCAAGGGCCCGGAGGACTGGGGCAGCTACTGCCAGGGCCTCCCGGAATATTGAGCCCTGCAACCCCCCCCTCTCCCCCCAGTGCTGGCAGGGGCCTGGGCCAGGGCCTTTCATCTTGAACTGCACATCTGCCTCCCGGAGAGAATTGTTTAAACCTGGTCTGGACATCACGTAGAGAAGCGCAGTATGGACTTTCTGTTGCAAAGCCAAGAAGCTGCTCAAGTTCCTGGTCAAAGTCCCCCTTAACACAAACTGTGCTCTTTTCACGCATCTGGGCCCCTGGGGAGTGGGGGTGGGGGGCGGGACTTGGACCCACAGGCACAGGGGGGTGAGACCAGGACCCACAGCTGTTCTGAGGTCATCGCTCTCCCCACGGTGGCTGGGAGAGATACATTTCCTTACTTTGATATATATATTTATTGATTTCAGAGAGGAAGGAAGAGAAAGATAGAAACATCAGTCATGAGAGAGAATCATTGATCGGCTGCCTCCTGCACGTCCCACACTGGGGATGGAGCCCACAGCCCGGGCATGTGCCCTGACGGGGAATTGAACTGTGACCTCCTGGTTCATAGGTCGGTGCTCAACCACTGAGCCATGCGGGCGGGGCTGCTCTGATATGTTTTAACCAGTTATTTGCTCATCTTTGAATCGATGCTTCCCTTCTTGCCCCGAGTCCATACCTGGTCTTTAGGGATCGGGAACCAGGTGGAAGGCCTGGGGCCAGGAAGCAGGTGGGAGGTCCTGCCGGCGGGCGTGGGGGCCGTGTCACTCTCAGGGGTGGGGGTTGGGTAGGACATGGTGGCATCCAAGGAAACGGGAAAATCCATGCTCTCCGTTCGCAGGAGGTCCTGGGCTCAGTGATGCCCAAGCCCAAGGAGCCCCTAACGCACTTATCAGCTGCCCGCCCTTCAGAGGGAAACCGAGGCTGTGTAGTCACCACTGTTTTCAAAACACCAAGTTGTGCCCTAGCCGGTTTGGCTCAGTGGATAGAGCATCGACCTGCGGACTGAAGGGTCCCAGGTTCGATTCCGGTCAAGGGCATGTACCTGGGTTGTGGGCTTGATCCCCAGTAGGGGTCATGCAGGAGGCAGCTGATCGATGCTTGTCTCTCATTGATGTTCTCCCTTCCTTTCTGTAAAAATCAATTAAAAAATACATTAAACACACATACACACACATACCCCGAGTCGTGTCTGCAGGGCAGGCGCTGCCATAGGGAAGCCCAGACGCCGAGGCCCCTCAAGTGGGTTCAGATGCCCCTCCCACCCCCTTCTGAGGCCCTGGGTCTGCTTTCTACAAGGCAGCCTGGCCTTGACCCTGGCATCCTGCTGGCCACTGGGGGCCCCGGCTGGGCAGGCTCTGCTGTGAGTGGCAGGCTCTGACCTTTGCCCTAACTGGGGCGCCCCAGGGAGGGCCCTGACCTGTGCTCCCCTTTGCTCTCTCCCGCCTCAGAGGGGCCGAACGATGAGACACACTGGCACGAGGAGTACCCCACCTGCGGGGGGGACAGACAGTCGCCCATCGACGTGCAGAGGAAGAAGGTGCGGTACAACCCCTCCCTGAAGGCGCTGAACCTGACCGGCTACGAGGCGCAGGGCGGCGACTTCTTCATGACCAACAACGGCCACACAGGTGAGGGGAGGGTGAGGCTCCTACCAGGGTGGCCGCAGGGCATCGAGAGCAGCGGTCGCCAACCTTTCGAACGTCTCGGACCCTCCATGGTGCGGACCACCTGGCGACCGCTGCTCCAGAGCACAGCCTGGAGGGGGACCGGTGTTGGGCCCTGAAGTGAGGAGGCTCTTCCGAAGGTGTGCGGCCTGTTCTGAGCTTCCGTCCCCGCTGCTCCCTCAGTCCCTGCCAGCCGCTCCTGTGCCCACTCAGACCAGCCAGAGGCAAACCCAGGTGACAGAGGCAAACCCAGGCGACAGGGGCAAACCCAGGTGACAGGGGCAAACTCAGGCGACAGAGGCAAACCCAGGCGATAGAGGCAAACCCAGGCGATAGAGGCAAACCCAGGCGACAGAGGCAAACCCAGGCGACAGAGGCAAACCCAGGCGACAGAGGCAAACCCAGGCGATAGAGGCAAACCCAGGCGACAGAGGCAAACCCAGGCGACAGAGGCAAACCCAGGCGACAGAGGCAAACCCAGGCGACAGAGGCAAACCCAGGCGACAGAGGCAAACCCAGGCGATAGAGGCAAACCCAGGCGACAGGGGCAAACCCAGGCGACAGAGGCAAACCCAGGCGACAGGGGCAAACCCAGGCGACAGGGGCAAACCCAGGCGACAGGGGCAAACCCAGGCGACAGAGGCAAACCCAGGCGACAGAGGCAAACCCAGGTGACAGGGGCAAACCCAGGTGACAGGGGCAAACCCAGGTGACAGGGGCAAACCCAGGCGACAGGGGCAAACCCAGGCGACAGAGGCAAACCCAGGCGACAGAGGCAAACCCAGGTGACAGGGGCAAACCCAGGCGATGGAGGCAAACCCAGGCGATAGAGGCAAACCCAGGCGACAGAGGCAAACCCAGGCGACAGAGGCAAACCCAGGCGATAGAGGCAAACCCAGGCGACAGAGGCAAACCCAGGCGACAGAGGCAAACCCAGGCGATAGAGGCAAACCCAGGCGACAGAGGCAAACCCAGGCGACAGAGGCAAACCCAGGCGATAGAGGCAAACCCAGGCGACAGAGGCAAACCCAGGCGACAGAGGCAAACCCAGGCGATAGAGGCAAACCCAGGCGACAGAGGCAAACCCAGGCGATAGAGGCAAACCCAGGTGACAGGGGCACACCCAGGTGACAGGGGCAAACCCAGGTGACAGGGGCATACCCAGGCGACAGGGGCAAACCCAGGCGACAGAGGCAAACCCAGGTGACAGGGGCAAACCCAGGTGACAGGGGCAAACCCAGGTGCGGTGGCCATGCTGCCGAAGCCACAGCCCCGCTGGTTTTGCTCCCTGATCTGTGCCCCTGCCTGATTTCCTCCTTTTCTCTCTGGAGTCTGATTCGCTCACAGTGCCCACAGGAGGCCCAGGGTTTCTCAGAGGTTTAAGAGAAGCCCTGCGTTCCCTTCCCTCCAAGAAAGGGGTGGAGGTCGGCAGGAAGAGCGGGGTGTGGGCGGCCCCCCGTCGGAAGTCTGGACCAGACCATGTAACATCCACGCTCTGCGTTTGCAGAACGTCCCGGCGGCTGGGGTCCCCTCAGCTTGTCAACCAGAATACACGCACAGCTCACGCACGTGACTCAGTGACTCAGATTTCTCTCACGTATTTTGGAAGAGTCGTACAGTTCAGCTTCCACGATGATCTGGCTACTCTGTAGAATGGCTGTGTTTTCAGCATGCTCCATGCCCTTCAGGTGGCCCTGCTCGCGGCACGCTAGCCAGGCTGCCTCCCCGGGAGGCCTGGCCCATCGGCCGCCTGCACCCCTGGCTGCCCCCCGACCCCGTCCCCGTTTTCTCTTCCAGTGCAGATCAGCCTGCCCCCCACCATGCGCATGACCACGGCCGAGGGCACCGAGTACATCGCCGTGCAGATGCACTTCCACTGGGGCGGCGCGGCCTTAGAGATCAGCGGCTCCGAGCACACCATCGACGGGCGCAGATATGCGGCTGAGGTACCGTGAGCGTCCCGCCAGGCCCGCCTCCCTCAAACCCCACAGTCACCCTTCTTTTCTCCTTTTAATATACTTTTATTGATTTCAGAGTGAAAGGGAGGGTGAGAGAGAGAGAAACATCGGTGTGAGCGAGACGCATCGATGGGTTGCCTCCTGCAGAGGGCCCAACCAGGGCCAGGGATCAAGCCTGCAACCCAGGTTTGTGCTCTTGACTGGAATCGAACCCGAGACCCTGCCGTCCTTGGGCCAATGTTCTAACCACTGAGCAGAACCGGCCAGGCTGAACTTTCTGGACTTGACAGAAGGGCCTAGACGGAGGGCGGCGGAGGGCGGCGTTGTTTGTGTGGGACAGTCTGAGGCCTCGGTGGAGCCTCTTTGCTTTCCTCCTTCCTGCAAACCTGAAGCCTTCGGAGTCTGCCTGAACGGCCCCTGACCCCCCTTGTCTTGCTCCCCCAGATTCACGTCGTTCACTACAATTCCAAGTATGAAAGCTACGACATAGCCAAGAATGCTCCCGACGGCCTGGCCGTGCTGGCAGCCCTCATCGAGGTAGGCGCAACCCCGCGTGGGCGGGCGCAGATCGGCGTCCACACGGGCGTTCAGTGTGGACGGGGGTCTCCTTCCTGTCCCTGCTCCCCGTTTCTGAGCTCCCAGCCCTTGGACAAGCTGACTCGGGGAAGGTTTACCCTTTTCCTTCTGTGTCATCAAACTCGGGGACCTTGGACAAGGTGACTTCAGAGAGCTGGGATCACGGGGTGCTGACTGAACCTCAGCCAGGTGGAGGGTAAGGGGAGGCCGGCGGCCGCCAGGTGCAGGCAACACCTCTGAGTGTCTAAGGAAGTCGGGGGGCGGGGGGTGTGGGACTTTGGGCTCTGTGGCAAGGAGTAGCGCTGAATCCGGTCCCCGCCCCCCCCCCCCAAACAAGTATTAAGTTGGATAAAATGGTCACAAGCAACCATATCAGTGCTCTGGAAACAGACCAAAGGCAGACAACACACGGAGGCATTTACTTGTGAAAAGTAGCTAGAATATTTATATATATATTGATTGATTTCAGAGAGGAAGGGAGAGGGAGAGAGAGATAGAAGCCATCAGTGATGAGAGAGAACCATAGATCGACTGCCTCCTGCACGCCCACACCAGGGACCCAGCCCACAACCGGGCATGTGCCCCGACTGGGGATCGAACCGTGACCTCCTGGTTCATAGTTCGAAGCTCAAACACTGGGCCACACTGGCTGAGCTAGAATTTTGAGCAAGAGCAGTGGTAGCCGGTGGACTTCCCATCCCCACCGCTAACTCGGTAGCAAGGTGGCTTACCAGGGGGGCTGGACAGGAACGCCAGCAGCTGCACTGCTTGGGGCAGGGGGCTGACTGGATTTGGGATATAAGCTGAAAACTCATGGTTGTGGCGGGGAGGGGGCGATGGCTGTCAGTATAAGTAGCAAATTTGAAAGAAAAGACAGAAAACGGAGAAAACTCGCAGCTCTGACAGCCTGCGGAGCAGTCCCAGTTGGGGTGAGTGGCAAGGGCAGAGCGATCAGAAATTGATGGAAGATGTCCTGGGAATGAGAGTCACAGAGGGACTGTAAGCTTCCCAAGAGGTGGGAGCAAATGCTGGGGCCAGCGTGAGAACTGGCTGGGCTTCGTGCTTCTCGACCCTCACCCAGCTCCAGCAGCAGCGAGTGAGATCTAAGGGCTCAGGGCATTTAGCATGACCTCTGCTCAGAGCCTTGACTGACCACAGCTCCACTGACCCTCAGCGGCCCCTAGGAATTCAGGCTAAAAAATAAAACCAATATTTAAGAACTGAACAGAGACAGACACACGCGGATGTGGAGGGAAGAGGGCCATGTGACAACGGGAGTGCAGACTGGAGTGAGGCAGCTGTTAGCCGAGGGACACCAAGGGTTGCTTATAACACCCAGGAGCTGGAAGAGGCCAAGAGGCGTCTCCCGTGCAGCCTTCAGAGGGAGCATGGCCATCAGGGCACCGCGATTTCTGATGTCTGGCCTCCAGAACTGGGAGAGAATACCTTCCTGTTTTTTTTAGGAAAAAAAGAAAACCACACAGAATGAAACACCAAAAAAACAGAGCAAAGACATCCACTGCTACATACTGCTGGGGAGACGTATCATGCAATAAAGCCAAGGCAACTTATTAAACAGACATACAAACAAACAAAAAACACACCCTCAGCACAATTTTTAAAAATCAGAATTCATATTTGCTCTTATGCATTATCTAAAATGTCCAGTTTTCAACCCAAAAAGTTGGGCATGCAAAGAAATTGGAAAGTGTGATCCATATTTTAGAGAAGAGAAAGCAGTCAATAGAACGAATGCTGAGTGGACGGAGAGTGATTTAACAGTCAGTACTTTAGAACAGCTATCAAATAATTAAAGGAAAATATGACAATGATCCCAAAAGGGAAGTCTCAACAGATAAACAGAAGCAGTAAAAAATGCACCAAATGGAAAGTCTAGAGCTGAAAAGTATAATGAACAAAATGAAAAAATTCACAAGAGCTCAAAGCAGATGAGGCAGCAAAAGAATTTGTGCATTTGAAGACAGAACAAATAAATTATTCATCTTGAAGACCAAAGAGAAAAGATTGAAGAAAAACAAATTCATGGGGCAGGACCACATGTCCCAACATACATATAATGGGAGTCCCAGAAGGGAAGGAGACAGAGAAAGTGGCAGAAAAAAAGTTGAAGAAACAATGGCCAAAATTTCTCCAAATTTGATGAAAAACATTAATTTACCAGCCAAAGAAACTCAACAAACCCCACATCGGATAAACACCCAGACACATCAAAGTCAAACTGCTGAAAGCAACAAGAGAAAAAGAATTTGTTATATATACAGACTGGCAGTACAATTAACGGCTGACATCTCATTAGAAACAAGTCATCAGAAGGCAGTGGAATGACAGTCAACCAGGAAGCCATATCCTAAACCACTCTTCAAAAATGAGGTGAAATAAAGACATTCCCAGATAAACAAAAACCGAGATAATTGCTAGCAGACATTCTTATAAGTATGAAAGGAAATCCTTGGGCCGAAAGAAAATGACACCAGACAGTAACTCAGATCCACAGAAAGCAATGCAGAGGCCAGAAATAGTAGATCAGTGCGTACAGACAAAAGAGCATCTACAGAAACTATATTTTTTGGTCTCAACCCCCCCCCCCCGCCCCCCAAAATAGCTTAAAGCAATAATAATGCCACTGTATTGTTGTTGGGTTTATAATATATGTAGGTGTAATTATAGATGACAAATGATGGGGAAGAAATGGAGCTACACTGGAGGAAAGTTGCTATATTTATTTATTATTATAGTTTTTAAAAATATTTTTTTATTGATTTCAGAGAGGAAGGGAGAGAGAGAGAGAGATAGAAACATCAATGATGAGAAAGAATCATTGATCAGCTGCCTCCTGCACACCCCATACTGGGGATTGAAGCCACAATCCAGGCATGTGCCCTTGACGGGAATCAAACCCAGGACCCTTCAGTCCACAAGCTGATGCTCTATCTACTGAGCCAAACAAGCTAGGACGAAAGTTGCTATTATTTTACTGGAAGTTAGTATCAACCTAAGTTAAGTTGTATATTGTAATCGCTACAGCAACCACTAAGAAAATAACTAAACGTGGTTCCATGGTGCACTGGAAGCATTTGTTGAACACAGAAGGTGGAACAGAGGGACAGAAAAAGACACGGCACATTTAGAAAGCAAACAGCAAGAGGCAGTTATAAATTCCAGAAACCTGGATTTATACGCGGTGCAAGAAGAAGTGGCTCAACCCCATTGACTGGAAAGAACTATTGAAAATAGGCATTTTTCACCCAAAGCAACTTTTCTGACTTTAAGAAAGTCAACACTCATTCAAAAGCGGAAGAGGCCCCGGCGGGGGGCAGGGCGGAGCAGCCAGGGCTGGCGGGGTCCCTGGGATATTCCGACAGCGACTTCTGGGCCTTCCCATGAAGCTGCCAAAATGCTTCAGAGCTCGTCTGCCTGGAAGAGACTGGGATGCCAGAAGGTGCCCCCTCTCAGCCCTCACGGCTCTGCCCAACCAGCCAGGGGACCGGCAGGTGGGCCAGAGGGGACAGGGCCAGTCTCTCCCCACTGAGGTCATTGCTCTGTTTGCCCTGCAGGTCAAGGACTATGCGGAAAATTCGTATTACAGCAACTTCCTTTCTCACTTGGAAGACGTCAGGTATTTAGGTAAGGGAGGCCAACAGCGGCAGGAGGGAGGAGCGGGGAGGAATGAGTGTATGGTGGGGGGGGGGGGGCAGGGGGCGCGGGCAGGGAAGGGTGGCTCTGATGGGGAGGGTGGCAGATGAGCCCCGTGAAGGGTGAGCACCCTCCCTGGGCGAGGTCTCCTTTTCCGGTCATTCCTGCTGTTGGCTCAGGCCTCGAACCCGCTGAGAGCCTGTCCATAACCTACCTGTCCCTCCCACAACCGGGACCCCTGGATGGCCAGCGCTATCTTCACTTAAGTGCTCCCCCCCGCCTCCGCCACCCTGGCCCCAGCTGGGAGGTGATCGATCCTGGTCCCTAGAGAGAAGGGTCCCCCTCGGTGGCGAGCTGAGACCAGTCTCTAGACGGCAGCCCCTCATCATCGTGGGGGACACGCAGACTGGGGGCTGGACTTCCCGCCCTCTGCCTCCGGGAGGCCAGTTCAGGTCAGAGGGGTCACCTACTCCCAGGGCCAACCCTGGACCTTGAGCAATCAATACCCACTTCCGCTTTGAGGGCTTGGCTTTGCGCATCTCACTTTGGCCACTTCTGTTCTCGCCCCTCCGCCCGGCCTCCTGACCTCCCGCCCATGGGCCTCCTGGCTCTCACCACGAGTCAGCCTCGTGCCTTTCCTCTCTCTGTACCTCGCAGATTCCAGGGCCTTCGCTCCGACAAACGCCCTCCTCGCCCTCGCACCCACTCCCCCCCCCCCCCCCCATCCTCCACAAGCTCACCTGCCAAAGCCCAGACCAACCCCAGCCTGCAGCCACGGCAGCAGATGGCTGGGTGGAAACGGACATGCATGGGGATTATTGTTATTCGTAGCTACAAATGTGAACAGGCCTGAAGCCGCCGTAGAAATCTTAGACGACTCCTCCGGGCCTTGGCTGTCCCCCTCTCCAAAAGGATCACCTCACACTTCCTCTTCTCTCCCGAAATCCTCTGCCCTGGTCTCAGCCCACACAGTGATGCTGATGATAGGTCACACGCATGTCTGCATGCCGGTCCATGCCAGCACTTTACAAACACATGCCCCTCCCCCCACAGCACCCCTGCTGACCATTCCCTTGTTACAGAGGAGGAGGCGCCTTCGGGACGGAGAACTGGCCAGGAGGAGGTAGCTGAGGGGTCTCCCCCGGGTCTTTGCTCCTCATCCTTCCAGGAAGCAGGACGCTGGGGAGGTGTTTCCCCGGAGTCAGCCGGTGCCGCTCCGTGTGGGTCAGGAGTTTGCAGGAGGCGAGCTCTGAGCCGAGCGTCCCCTCGAGGGGCTGCAGCAGGCCCTAACGTTCTTCATCTGTGGTCCCCTCCGTTAGGACAAAACACCGTTCTGAGCAGCCTGGACCTCCAGGACATGCTGCCCGCAAACCTCCGCTTCTACTACACCTACGCGGGCTCCCTCACCACCCCGCCCTGCACGGAGAACGTGCGCTGGTTCCTGCTGGCCGACTTCGTGCAGCTCTCCAGGGCTCAGGTACCGCGTGGAGCCCTTCACCCAGGGCTCCCCTTTGGACTGCCTGGCTAACAAGGGTGCTCCCCCAAACCCCACACGGGGCCACCTCCCGGGCTCCGGTGGTGTGTCCATGGACAGGGCTGCTGGGCCGCCCTTTGTTGGCAGGGTGATCTCACCGGTGCTGTGGCAGAGGCGGCCAAACAGGCATCACAGAACCCAAGGAGCCATAGCTCCTGCAGAAAAGGGACAGGCCTGACCCGGGCCAGAGGAGGGAGCTGCACAGTGAAGGCAAATTCTCACTGGGCGCTACTCTCAGAGGCGCTGCTGTCGGCCCCTGAAGTGCAAAATGCCATCCTCAGGGGGCTTGCGTTCTGACTTCACCAATGGCTCTGTGACGGACAGCGTCACATGTAGGTCTTTGCCACCGAAAATCCCTGGAGCCCTCTGAGAAGCGCCGGAGCGTCATCTGTCCCCCAGCAGGGCACAGGCACAGAGAGGCATGCTGAGCTAAAGGAAGGGCAGGGGGACCGAGGGTGCCAAGCCCAGCGGACACTTCTTTTCGGGTGATATTCTTCCTCAGGAAAAAATATTTCTTTTTCTTAAGCTCTTCATTTCCCTGCTCCAGGAAAGGTGGAGAGACCCATATTCAAGGAGACCCATACCTATACCCGTACACAAAAATGTTGCCAACCAGAAGTTGGAAGTGCCCCAGATACCTAATACAGGGTGTCCCAACATTCACGCAAGATTTGCAATTCAATTCAATTGCAAATCTTGCGTGAATGTTGGGACACCCTATAGAATCAAATGTAAATTATCCCTGGAAAAGTGCACCTTAAATCCCTATATTGAAGAATTTCCACAAAGTTACCAGAAATGAGCTTAATTAGAAACAAAATCACAAAATACACAAGGAAAAAGACACTGTGAGTGAGCGTTAGCAGAAATAGACCTACACAAGTTTCAGAGAGCAAAATGATCAGTTAACGTAAAATAAGAATGTTTATATATGTAAAGCTGCATAATAGGTATAAGCATGTTTAATATGAGTTTTAAATATGACAAAAGAACAAAAAGTATAAAAATGACCACAGAGACTTGAAAATATAATTTCTAGAGTTGAAAAGACAGTAAGAACAGAGTGAATGCATTTACTAGCAGAGCTGAGAAAATTATCTAAAATGAAACACAAAGAGGAAAAGGGGTGAAAAAGAAGTAGAGAGACAGAGAATACAGTGGGAAAATCTAACCAATATCAAGTTGAAACTCTAGGAGGAGGGAGGTAGCATAGAGAAGAGGTACAATTTGAGGAATATTGGCTGACAAATTTTCAGAAGGGTTGAAAGACACAAAGTCATATATTCAGTTAGCCCAATGAGTCCATGTAAATTTTATTTAAAAAAAAATTTTTTTAAAATATATTTTTATTGATTTCAGAGAAGACGGAGAGAGAGAGAGAGAAATATTGAGAGAGAATCATTGATTGGCTGTCTCCTACACACTCCCCACTGGGGATTAAGCCCGCAACCTGGGCATGTGCCTTTGACCGGAATCAAACCTGGGACCCTTCAGTCTTCAGGCCGACACTCTATCCACTGAGCCAAACCAGCTAGGGCTCAATGTCAATTTTAAAACACACACACACACACACACACACACACACACACTAAACATATCAGAGTGAAATCACAAAAAAATCAAAGACAAAGAAAACAATTTAAACATCAGCCAGAGAGGGAAAGTTAAAAGAGCAGGATTACACTGACAGTTGATTCCACGCAGCAGCAGTGAGAGTCAGAAAGCAGTGAAATCATCTTTTCAAAGCACCAAGAGAAATAAACAGCTGATCTAGAATTACACACGCAGCAAAAATGCCTTTCAAGGATGTAGATGAGATACAGATATTTTCAGGAAAACAAACATCGAGCTTGCTGCTTGGCATGTCTCTGTTTACGTCCTTCTCCCCTTTCTACTGTTGAACAAGTACTCGCAGAAAGTGATTAAAAGAGATTTTTGGAAGAATAAATGGATGCATGTCCTGTGCCTGCCAGGTAGCACCCAGAACTTCCTCTGGGCTTGAGATCTCACACCTGCTTTATCAGCGTTACACAAGTCTGAGACTGAGTCCCATTTCTAATGAAACTCTTTCAAATCACCATGTGTCTCTACCTCTCCCTAATCACTTCCTGTTGCCTACAGATTGGGAAGCTAGAGAATTCCTTACTGGGTCACCAGGACGAGACCATCCGCAATGTGTACCGCAATGCCCAGCCCCTGAACGGCAGAGTGGTGGAAGCCAACTTCGAGGACCACTCTAATTATCGTAAGATCAACTCTCAGTTATTCTTTGCAATCTGTGGACCGCTGTTTCCCTCGGTCTCTGGTGGGCCTCTCTCTTCTGGCAACCGAGCAGGGAGGAGAGTCAGCTAAGCAGCAGGAGGCCCAGATGGGCCCACTTGAACCGGGCGTGGCAAAGGGGGCGACTCATTTTCCTAGTCCAGGCAGCGATGAGGATGGCGATGAGGATGGCGGCTGTATGCTTTACTCCCTGCCTGGCCCTGGCCGCAGACAGTAGGAGAAGCAAGATGTCCGCAATATGCAGACACTCCCGTAAGAGTGTACGTCGAGGTTAACCTTGTGTAACCCATCCTAAGTCATTCCCCACACACTGTCATCTTAGCCTGTAGCCCAAGCCATCTCAGCTCCTCCTACACACTCCCTCAAGGTAGGGTGGGCCACACTGTTAGCCACATTTTCTTGGGGATCAAGCCCTGACACCGGGGTGCTGGGTGTAGGTGGAGGCCGTCCGACTCCCCCCGAATCGCTAACCCACTGGGTCAAGCTCCGACTTCGGTTCTGTGGTTGTAAGAATATAAATACTCTGCAGTTCTCCCATCTTTATGTTTGTCTGCTCTGTCTCTACAATCTATTTCTATCTACCATTCCTGACACCTTTACATCCTCTAACACAGGGGTCCTCAAACTTTTTAAACAGGGGGCCAGTTCACTGTCCCTCAGACCGTTGGAGGGCCGGACTATAGTTTTTAAAAAAAACTATGAACAAATTCCTATGCACACTGCACATATCTTATTTTGAAGTAAAAAAAACAAAATGGGAACAAATACAATATTTGTATTTGCATGTGGCCCGCGGGCCATAGTTTGAGGACCCCTGCTCTAACACAATGGAATTGGTTTCCAATCAATATCACCCCATCTTTACCTGTCTCTTTTAAGATTTTTAAGTCTCCGTACCTAGCGCCCCCCCCCTTCCCTCAAAATATGCTTTTCTCCCCATCTTTCCTTCTTGGTTCATTTATTGATTTCCTTCGCATCAGTTTGCTCCTCCAATATGATACTAAGAGAAAAAATAATGATGCCAGCTGTAATGATAATTTCCCCATATTATACTGCACTGGCAGCAGCAGAGGTGTGATGGGGGCATCGCCTTCCCTTGATCACTGGGTCGCCTCCCGCCCCTGAGGGCTCCCGGACTGTGAGAGGGGGCAGGCCGGCTGGAGGACCCCGACTCCAGTGCATGAATTTTCATGCACCCGGCCTCTAGTTTCCCCATATTATACTACAGACCAGCGGTCGCCAACCTTTCAGACCTCACGGACCACCGGTTGGCGACCACTGCTCTAGGCGATATTAGCAGTAACGCTTCCTTTTTCAAAATGCTGGCATCTTCCTAAACAGGTCCAGTTGCTCGTGGGCCAGCCACGGGGAGCTCAGGTTCAATCCGTCTCCTTGTTCTAATTTTGCCAGGTTCCCCAAATCAAAATTAACACTATTTTTTTTTCCATCTTCACCTGAGTATATGTTTTTATTGATTTTAGAGGGAGAGGAAGGTGGAGAGAGAAACATCAATTGGTTGCCTCCTATATGCACCCTGACCAGGGCTCAAACCTGCAACCTAGGGATGTGCCCGGAACAGGAATTGAACCTGCAACCATTTGATGCACGGGATGATGCTCCAACCAGCTAGGCCACCTGGCCAGGGCCACACTATTCCTGCCACAGGGACAGACTGTACAGTTCACCATAGGCCACATCGCAAATGCTCTGTCTACTTGGCAGGGGCAGGGATGTCACTCCAATGTACCCTCACGAGGGGCTCAGGTGTCCCCGATACCGGGACCTCTTAGGCCCAGCACTCCCCGTCGCTGTTTGCCTGGAGGTCCACTGTGGCCCTTCTGAGCCTCGTTGCCTGGGATGGTTCCCGTGACTCCCGGGAGACAGTAAGAGGGCTTCCTCCCACACCCGCCCTGGACGGACCAGTGGTGGCCCGCCTTTGCTGATGAGGGTGCAGGGGGGTGGCAGCAGGCCCTCCTTCTGTGTAGTCGTGATTGTCCCCGGTCAAGCCGGTTGGGCGGCCCATGGCTATCCCCTAGTTCTGCATCTCACAGTTCCATAGCATGACCAGCCCTCAGTGAGGAAGGACCTGAGAGCCAAGGGCTGTTCCCAAGCAAGACGCTGGTCAAACACAGACCGCGGGCAATGGATCGGGAAACACTTCCGCACCCTAAGGAGAGGAAGGGCCACTGGGCACCACAGGAGAAGCTGAGGCGTGAGAGTATAGACCCGCCTTCGACATGTCACCCCTGGCAGACCGGCAGCTCGCCAGCCTGGATTCACACCCAGTGGAGATGCGGGAAGCCAATCGGATGGACACGCGGGCCTTCGGAGGCACCGCACACACTGCCCTGAGCTCACGTGTGGGGAAGGGCGTCTGGCTCTCCCGCTCTCCGGGTTCATGGGGGCCCCTCTTCTTTTTACAGGCTCTGAGCTCCAGTCCTACCTGCGCAAGATCGACGGTAAGCTCGATGACCTGCTGAGATCTGAGAAGAAAGCGAAGAAAGTGAAGAGAAGAGCCATATTCTTTTGAGCTTGCAGGGTGAGGTGGGGCAGGAAGAGCCCACGCCCGCCCCGGGACGCCACCTGGTCCGGCCGCACCACGCCCCCTGGAGCACCCGTGCTGATTTCTGATGAGAACCCCGAGACCACCCCCCGCCCCCCCCCCCCTCAGGCAGTGAGATGGCAGAAAAGTTTGAGGAGGGATGTGAGGCAGACCCCCGGTGGGAATGGGCTGGAACAGGAATGAAAGGGCTGGCTAGCCTCCTGTCGAATCCTGCACGCTGATCTTTCTAAACGATAAACCCGCTCCCACGTCCCTGTAGCATTTAGATGCAATAAATGACTTTGGAAATGTGTGTGTGAGTGTATGTGTGTGTATGAATATACAGAGATCTGGAAGGTTCCACACCAAGGATTTAAACGATCCTTTTCTAAGTGGCTTAGATTATACTTTTTGATAAATAAGCATTGCTTCTGTAAAAAGAGAGAAAAAAAATAAAACAAAAGAAAGAATGAAGAAGATCTAGAATCTTCTAACATTTCAAAATTTCACCTTTTTTTTGTAGCCAATCACATTGTTTTAATGTTGGAAGGCTAAAAAATGAAATTTCCCAGCCCCCAATGGACATTTTAATAATTTTTGTGGGAAGTGTAAACATTACTGCTGACTGGTGTTATTGCTTACTGTTAAGTTCTGATTTCAACTTTTCACTCCTATGAACCACACAAAGCAGGAATTTGGATGAATTTAGTTTAAAAACTGAAAACAAACATCGAAGAAAAACAACGACCAGATGTTCAGTGATGCCAGTTTGGGGCTAATCTGATGTCCCCCCGATTGGCCTTGGGAACACTTTCCTAACTGAATTCCTGAAGTTTCCTCTTGGGAGCCGTGGAGGTGGTGGGGGTGGGGGGGGGGGCCCCCCCGGGAAACACAGCAGGGAGGGCAGGAAGAATCTGCCTTTACACCGCCCAGAGCAGGCTCCTGAGGTGGGAGGAGGACCAGCCCTGCCCGCCCCCTTGGGCCTCTGGGAGCCGAGCTGGCAAGACGCTCTCAGGCCCTGGAATTCCTATGTCCAAGGCTGGTGTCCACAAGTTCTTGGTCCTGAGAAAAGGTTTGAGAAACAAGATATCCGGTAGAAACAGCCCACCAGCTGGTCCCTGGTGCTCTCAGGAGGTGTCCCTCTCACCAGTGCCAGGAATTTCCCAAAAGGCCTCCTGGGGGTGCCCTTCAGTGAAAATCTCACTGAACCCAGGGTTCTGCCAAGGACAGTCCAGAGGGCTGAGCTGACGGCTGCACTTGGAGAGGAGGTGCTGCCCTCCAGTGGCCGCTGGGAGGATGGCGGGGCCTGTGCCCAGGGAATTGTATTGTATGTATGTATGTATGTATGTATGCATGCATGCATTTTATTTTTTATTTTTGTTGATTTCAGAGAAGGGAGAGGGAGCGAGAGATAGAAACATCAATGATGAGAGAGAATCATTGATCAGCTGCCTCCTGCACACCCCACACTGGGGATCCGGCTGGCAACCCCAGCATGTGCCCTAAACCAGGAATCGAACCGTGACTTCCTGATTCATAGGTCCACACTCAACCACTGAGCCACACTGGCTGGGCCCAGGGGACTTGAGAGATCCATCCATCCCCTCTCATTTTTTCCTATTGGTAAACTGAGGCACATAACAGGGCCTGTAAAGGTCACATGACAAGTTACAGGCGTGCCAGGGACTCACAGCACATGTGTGTTCCTGGCTGGTCTTCTCCCACAGGAAGACGGGACTGCGCTGGGCTGTGGTCCGGCTTGTGTCCAGCTTTATGAATTCCAAGCACCTTCACACCTGGCTGGCAGCTGCCCAGCCCTCCTGTCCACCCTCCTGTCACCAGCAGCCTGACCCGCCCCCCACCCCCCCCAGCCGGATGGACACAATCTCCAAATAAGAGGCCACAGAAACAACCAGGGAGACTGGATCCAAAACACCAGAAGGCCTGGCCGTGTGGCTCAGTGGTTGAGCATCGGCCTGTGGACCAGGAGGTCACGGCTGGATTCCGATCAGGGCACATGTCGGGGTTACACGTTCCATCCCCAGTGGGGGGCGTGCAGGAGGCAGCCGATCACTGGCTCTCCCTCATCACTGATGTTTCCATTTTTCTCTCTCCTTCTCCCTTCCTCTCCGAAAGCAGAAAAAATATATTAAAAAAAAAAATACCAGAAGGGGCCGCTAGCCTCTTGTCAAGGACAAAACCCCAGCATCCGGGAGGGGCCTGTGAAGCAGCGCTCCGCTTCCCACGGGCAAGAGCGGGGTGTGCCCTGTGCAGCTCGCCGCGCCCCTCCGCACCGTGAGCTCCCCTTCGTCCTCAGGACGCGGAGTCCCCACGCGCGCGGGGCAGGCGGGCCCTCCCACGCTCACTCAAGGAGGAGGGGCTCGGGCTCCCGGTGCCAAATAACGGGGCGAGGTCTGGGACCCAGGTCCGTGTTCCTCAGCCCAGGACTCTTTCTCCTCCATTCCCGCGACCATCAAGGGTTAAAAATCCTTTCTGCTCAACAAGCTTCGCTGGAAAATGAACACACTGCAGGGAAAGGTCAGAGGTCGTTTGCATCTTCGTGTGAATTAAGTGGCACTGCCCGTGCCCAGTGACTATTTGCAGAGAATCGAGGCCCCCTACCTGGAGCGGGACCCTGGAGAGGATGCCTGCAGCCCGAGGGAGAGCAGAAAGGAGGGGCCCCCAGGGGAGGGGGAGGGAGAGGATGGGGGGTGGGGAGGGAGAGGAAGAGAGGGAGAGAGGGAGAGAGAGCGAGGAAACCCAGGGGAGGGGGCGAGCTGGGCCTGGAGCCGGGCCTGCAGCGTCACAAGCACCAGCCCCCATCCCGGGACGCAGGGCTCAAATTCACATCACCCGCCTGTTGTTAAAAGAAGGAGACACCCAGGTGGCGGTGGCGGTGGCGGTGGGGAAGGAACGGAAAGCTCAGTGGGCCGCCTGGTGCCTGGAAGGAGCAAGCGCAAGAACATTTTGGGGGCGACGGCAGACCGTGAATATGGCAGGAATAGCAGAGATATTTAGGGATTAATAATTTTTTTGTATGTAAAATAAAGGCATTATACAAAAACATGACTTTATTTTTTAAAAATCCAAAGTAAGAAGGAGGGAGCCGATCAATGACTCTCTCTCATCATTGATGTTTCCATGTTTCTCTCTCCCTGAAGGACGAAGGGAAAGTAAGATATTTAGGGGTGAAATGTCATGATGTCTGTAATTAACCTCAAAATATTTTAGCAAAGAAGGGGAGCAGGGGGAGGAGAACTATGGAAAATTTTTATGTATATTTTTGAAGAATCGTAACTGGGACATGTCTAAGACTGAGGAGACTGGAGCCCCCCAGACCCGACAATGAGGCGTAGGGGCTGTCACAGGTGGAAACGGGAAACCAGGAACAGAGCCTGGGCCCCCAGAGGGGTCACATTCTGTCCCTCACAGGCCAGGGAACCTACAGGAGCCCTGCCGCCCGCTGCTGCCCCAGCCGCTCCTCTCCGAGCCCAGCACAGCCGGCCCCGCACCGGGGGCTGCACGCGGCCAGCAGCGCCCGGAACAGTCCGCCCCACGTCTTCCCCGCTGAGCCCACCAGGATGAGGGAGGAAGGCGAGCTCGCTCCCGACCAGCGGGACTCCCTCCTGCAACCGGGCCCAGCCTCGGGCCAGGCTCTGGGACAGAGGGCTGAGATGGCAGTGTCTTCTTGGACATGAAACCTGCCCGGCCGGCATAGCTGGGTGGTTGAGCATTAACCTCTGAACCAGGAGGTCAGGGTTCTATCCCCAGTGAGGGGCGTGCAGGAGGCAGCCGGCCAATGATTCTCTCTCATCATTGATGTTTCTATCTCTCTCTCCCTGTTCCATCCTCTCGGAAATCAATAAAAAATACTAAAAAAAGAAGAAGAAAAACATACAACGGACCGATCCATAGGGGGACGGTGACGCCGGAGCCCCCCCTGGTGAAGGTGTGTGGGCCCGGGCGCCGGGACGGTGCGCAGGCAGAGACAGGACAAGCGGCCGAGTTCCAAGGAGCGGGGTTTGGGACCAAAGTGGGAAGAACATTTTATGGGACGAAGCTGCTCGCAATAACCGTTAGCACCGAGTGAATGGGCAACACGGCCGTCCGACCGCCGTGCGAAGGCTTGGCGGGGCGGCTCGGCTTGGGTTCCCCAGGGAAGAGCCGGGCCGAGCCCCCCGGCGAGCGGCTCATTTGGAAAGGGAGGGAAAGGTGGTGCAGGAGGGGAGCAGAGCGGCGGGGAGAGACCCAGCCACTCCCAGAGGCACCTGTGGCTTCCTCCCCAGCAGCTACACCGGAACCGCAGGACACACTCAGACCGAGCCCACCAGGGGCGCGGGAACCGGGTGCCCGCACACCAACTCCATCAGCCACAGGGGCAGGGCAGCAGGGCCCCACTCCCCACTCCCCCGGCTCAGCCTGGGCCCAGAAATGCCTTCAGGGGAAGGGAAGGCGGGCAGACGAGTCAGCCAGAGCACACGGAATGCTGTCTGCCCCACATACACCGACACTTGTCATCCCCTCAACCATCCTGTGAGGCAGACACCAAACTCCCGTTATTCCGGTTTCTCAGACGGGAAATGAGATGGAGAAGCAACTTACCAAAGCGCAGAGCCAGGCGTGTAGGCCAGGGGCTGGTTCCAGCGTCCGTGCTGGGAGGGGCGGGCTTTGACGGTGAGGAGCTGCCTGTCCATGGAGGCGTTCGAGCCGAGGCCTGAGAACTGCAGGGCCGTCCTGGGAACTGAGCCAGGGAGCCTCTGGGGACGGGGACAGAGAGACCGCTAACCAAGGTCCTTGTCAACTGAAATCCACGATCTTATGACGAGGAGGGAGAAGCATCTGAAAACTGGGCCAGGCAGCCAACCTGGGAAGCTCTGAGGCCGCAGCTGAGTGGGTTTTACAGGGGACACCTGGCCCCACACCTGGAGCCAGTGTTGTCTCCGAGGGGCTGCTCATCAGAGCCAAACCTTGCCGGCTGTGCACTCGGCCTGCCATGAGCTGCCCGCCCCCCGCCTGCCCGTCCTGAAGAGCTGAATCAGCCGCAGGGATGCTCCACCCACACCTCCCGGCCCAGGGGCCTCGTCTGGACAATGACGGAGGTGAGGGGACCCGTCTTTAGGGCTCCTCCACTCCCCAAGTTCTGTGACTGGGGTGGGGGGCGTCCAGGTGAGGAGGCCAAGCCTGGGCTTCTAGAACAGTCCAGCCACTCTTGGTGTAGCTGAGAACAGCGCAGTCTGGATTACACAAAAGCCTGGGTTATGGCATAAGGACAACATCCTGAATGTTTCCTCATTCGCAACACGACACATGGCAAATGCCAATCAAGAACCTAGAAGAAGGGGTCCTATGGGTCCCGCTGTAACGCATAACTGGTTTTCAGTCGCCGATATTTTCTCCGGTGCGTGGGAACGGAAAGGCTACGGTTCTTTAAAAGTTCCTTTAGAGCAGGGGTGGGTGACATTTGGTCTGGCCCTGCCTAGGGAACCGCAGGCAGGACTCGAAATTCAGTAAGTCCAGGAGCTTTTTTCACAGCAACATAACTTTCAAGTTGATCCTTGTGGGTGGCCCGGGAATTCCGTGCTAAATACCCAATGGCCTTCGGCAGAAAAAAGGTCCCCCACCCCTGCTCTAGAGGGTGCTCCAAGCACACCCCAAAACTGCTGGTCTCGGCGTATCAAGTCCAAGCGTCATTGCGAATTCCTCTGAGTGGGATGTGGCCAGATGGCATCCCGGTGCCTCACCCCGAGGCCTTGGCTCCCTCTTCCTCCCTAGGGACCTTGACCTGGGCACCTGCCTTATCTGGGGAGGCACCTCTTTGCAGCTCCTGGGCTTAGGCACCCAGATTAGGGAGCCCGGGCAAGCCCAGCAAAGGACAAAGAGCCACTGTGCATCTCAAAGACACGGGACGGGCACGTGGAGTGACTCAGTCTGAGCCCCAGCCTCAGACCAGCAGCCCAGGTGAGGCCGAGGGGCGAGGCTGCAGCTGTCACACCTGGGGCCTCGGGTCACCTGGCCGCGCATCAGATCCGATCGGCAAGCACTTACGGAGCACCTGCTGCAGGTGCTGACGCGGCACCAGGGGGAGTCGCGTCCAGAACTTTGCTCTCAAGGGCAGTACCTCGCCCGCGGGGTTGGGAACAGAGGGGCTGCTGCTCCTGTGCAAGGACAAGGGAAGGGGTCCCGGGAACCTCGGGGACTGGCTTCAGGGCATAAGGTCTGTGGCACTGTGGGGACGAGGCTTTTCAAGGTCACATCAAGCCCCCACCTCGTGCAGACCACCCAGAGACAGTGCGATTCATTAATGAGAAATTGAAAATATATTTAATTAATAATTTCTTATGAAAAACTAGTGACCCGGTGCATGGATTCGTGCACATTGAAAGAAAATTAATTAGAAGGTGGCTGGTGGGGTGGGACTGGGTGAGATGGGCCGGACACGTCCTGGAGCCAACCTCCTGCGATCCCTCCCTGGCCACCCCATGTGCACCTGGGGTGGCACTGTGGCTTGAAGGGTGTCTGCGGAGTGAGCGGGGTCCCTCTGCAGGTAGGGTCTCTTGGTCTGGCCTGCAGGGATCAGGCCACAGCCGGCTCTCTGACATCCCCCAAGGGGTCCCAGAGTGCAAGAGGGCGCTCTGCAAAGTTGCTGTCATACAGGGTGTGGAACGCAAACACAAGTGTATTGGTAAACCAGATTTGGGGCCGACAGTGCCCCAGCAACAACATAACCCATGACTGAAGGAGGAATCGTGCTGCCCCGTGAGGAATCGGGCTCCCTCCTCTCTGGTTTCAGGGTGCGTCACCTGAGAACCGCCTCTGCCAAGTCACTGCGGCTGCGCAGCTTCTGCGTTGAGAGTCTGCTACCTGGTTGTCAATGCGCATTATAGCTACTGGTCAGATGGTCCAACACTTAGCATGTTAGCCTTTTATATATATACATATATACTAGTGGGCCGGTGCACGAAATTTGTGCACGGGGTAGGGGGTGTCCCTCAGCCAGGCCTGCACCCTCTCCAATCTGGGACCCCAAGGGGATGTCCGACTGCCGGTTTAGGACATACCTAAACCGGCAGTCGGACATACCTCTCGCAATCCGGGACCACTGGCTCCTAACTGCTTACCTGCCTGCCTGCCTGATCGCCCCTAACCACTCTGCCTGCTGGCCTGCTTGCTCCCTACTGCCCCCCCCCACTAGCCTTCTTGCCCCCAACTGCTCCCCCTGCCGACCTGCTCAC
This sequence comes from Myotis nattereri, assembly GCF_964212035.1. Lineage (NCBI taxonomy): Eukaryota > Metazoa > Chordata > Mammalia > Chiroptera > Vespertilionidae > Myotis > Myotis nattereri. Next base: position 211,886,677 of record NC_138077.1, on the reverse strand, counting down.
CCCCAACTGGCCCCTCCTGGCGGCCTTCCCGCCCCTGACTCACCGCCCCCCCCACCCTCCCTGCTGGCCTGATCACCCCCAACTGCCCTCCCCCTCCTGGCCCGATCGCCCCTAACCACTTCTGCCTTGGCCCCACCACCATGGCTTTGTCCGGAAGAATGCCTGAAAGATCTCCAGGTCTAATTAGCATATTACCCTTTTATTAGTATAAATAAATGTACAATTTGGTGTTCTGACCTATGTATACTTCTGTATTATCACCATGATGAAGATAATACACATGTCCATCATTCAAAAAGTTTCCCCAGTAACTGCTGATCCATTTTCTGTCACTAAAGTTGAGTTGGAAAAATTTTCTACAATTTTATGTAATTAAAATAACAGTATGTGTTTCTTGGTCTGTCTTGTGCCATGGAGGAGAATGACTTTGAGGTTCATGCATATTTGGCAGGTGGCAGCGTTCGTATCTTTGCCCTGCGGAGAAGTATGCTGTTGTACGGATCGACCACAATTCACTCATTCACTCACCTGGGGATGCACTTTTATGGTGTGTCCAGTTTGGGGCCATTACAAATAAACCTGCTGTGAGCACTTGGGTACAAGCCTTTGAACAGACATGGGGGTAAATACTCCGGAGTAGAATGCTGGATCATGGTAGATGTTTCACTTTTTAAGGCACTGGAAAACTTTTTGAAATTGGCTGCACCATTTTACATTCCTGCCAGCAGAATACAAGAGTTCTACTTTCTCCACATCCTTGTCAACACTTGATGGAGTCTTTTTAACGTTAGGCACTCTAACAAGTGTGTAGTGGTATCTTATCATGGTTTTAATTTGCATTTCCCTAATTACTAATAATATGGAGCATCTTTTCATGTGCTTATTTACCATCCTGTGTCTTCTTTGGTGAAGTAGCTATTCCACTCTTTTGACCGTTTTTAAGCTTGAATTGGTTGTTTCCTTATTTGAGCTCTGAGAGCTCTTTATTCATTACACATTTATACATTTAGATACACGTCTTTCTCAGATATGAGGTTTGCATATGTATGTGTCAGTCTGTGGTTGTCTTTTCATATTCATAAGAGTGTCTTACAAATAGCAGTTCTTAATTGTATCCAAGTCCAATTTAGCAATATTTTATTTTGTGGATTGTGCTTTTGGTGTTGTTTTTGTGTAATCCAAGCTCACAAATATTTATCTCCTATGTTCTACTCTAGAAGTTTTATTAAGTCTTAATTTAGGCTTGTGATCCATTTTGTGTTAATGTAAGGTATAGATAAAGTTCTTTTTCCCCACATATGGATATAATTAGCCCAGTGCATTTGTTGGAAATACTATCCTGTCACCATTCAGATTGCTTTAGACAAAAATCAGTTATCTCTGGATGTGGAGGTTTATTTCTGGGTTCTTTCTTATACTCCATTGATCTACCTGCTATACCAACCATACTGTTTTGATACCTGTAGTTTTATATGAGTGTTGACATGAGGTAATAAGTCCTCCAACTTCATCTTTCTCAAAGTTGGTTTGGTTACTTTAGGGTTTTTTTTGCATTTCCACATAAATTGTAGAATGGGCTTGTCAATTTCTACCCTCCCTGCCCAAAAAAGGCCTGCTGCAATTTTGGTTCTAATTGTGTTGAATCTATAGATAAATTTGTGGAGGATTAAGCCAACCTTGCATTCCTAGAATAAGCCCCACTTGATCAGGATATATTATTATCCTTATATTATTGTGTTCTATTTGCTAAAATGTGGTTAATCATTTTTGTATCTATGTTCATGAGGGGTGTTAATCTGTAGTTTTCCTGTAACATCGTTAGTTTGGCTTTGGAATCAGAATAATGATGACTTCTTCATACAATGAATTCAGAAGTATTCCTTCCTCTTTAATTTTCTGGAAGGCTTTGTGTCAAATTGGTATTATTTCTTCCTTAAATGTTTGGTAGAATTCACCAGTGAACCCATTTGGGCCCGGGGTTTTCTTTGTGGGAAGGTTTTTAGCCACAGATTCCATTTCTTTAGTGGATGTAGGACTACACAGGCTGCCTATTTCCTACTGAGTGAGTTTTGGTACTTTGTATCTTTCGATACAGTGCTCTCCTGTTTCCAAGGCAGAGGTCAACTGACCCACCCAGAGAAGGGGTTTCTCTAAACAGGCCCAAGAATACCTGTTAGCTCTCTTGCCCAGCTGCCCCGGCAGGCTGTGACGCTGACCAGAATACGTGGCAAGCCACAGCACGGAGCGTGAATGGAAGCTGCCCGGAAGGCAGCGGAATCCGGAGCCTTGGCCTCTAGTTCCTTTCATTCTCTAGCCAATACATTGATTGGAATTCAGGCCTCCCTATGAATAGCTGAACTTGAAACATTTTACTTTATAAAAGTACATCCATGCAGCATTCCATGAGTCTCCGACCCCTACATCCATAGTCAGAGCACTGAGTCCTGCCAATCAAGGCGGAGGGCCTGCCCATTCTCCGGAGTCACACCACCCGGTAATTACAGCTGGAAGCTAACCACATCTCCACCAAACCAGGGACTGATCTTTCCAAAGCCTTCCAGTTGCCACTGGGGGCGCAGAAAGCTCAGAGCTGTGGCCCTCTCGTGAGGCCTGGGGGCGTCCCTTTCTCGGGGACTGGCCTCCGACTGTGACGTGGCACCTGCAGAGCCATCAGAAGAAAGTCTCCTGCGCGGGCGGAGACGCGTGAGGCTCAACACCTGTGGTTTCTTCTCGCGGCTCTGGAATCTCCACTCCGTTTCTCTTGGCAAAAATCCGGTTTATCTCCACAAAAGTCTGGCCCTTGGTCTCAGGAATCACCACGTAGATGTAAACGGCAGTGAGGAGGCAGATTCCGGCAAAGATGATGAAACTGTAGGCCCCGATGGCCTCCTGGGCCGAGAGACAAGAAAACAGGAGGGAACGGAGGAAGAGAGGACAGGGCCGCTCCCGGGGAGGCCTCTGGGCGCCACCGGGAGTTCCCCGGTGGCCAGTTTTGTGTTGACCAATAAGTTTGTCCAATAAGGTACCACGTGTGCTGAAATAGCTGATGCTCTTAGTGGAAGGAACCTGTGCTTGGTTCCTAAAGGCTCTCTGCCTCGGGGTGGGCAGGGTGGGGCAGGGAGGGGGCAAGGGGCCACCCACCCTGCTCCCCGCCCACCCCCTGCTCACCTGGACGGACGGGAACATGAAGCCCACGATGAAGTTGGTGAGCCAGTGCACAGCCCCGTCCACCATGAAGGCGGCCGGCCGGGAGGACTGCAGGAAGATCTCGGTCCTCACCACAGAGGGGACGGGACCTCGAGGGCATAGAGCACAGGGCCAGTGGGGCGCAGCCGGCTGGGGGGGGGGCCCTCGCCCAGCCCCAGCCCCTCCGATCAGGCAAACACGATGGAACTGTAGGCCCCAGGCCTCCTGGGTCCTAGATGGCCAGGGAGGAGCCGGCATCTCTAGCCAGCGCCCTGCTTCCTGCCCCGCTGGCTCCTCCGGGCGCACCAGGGCTGCAGTGGCGCGGGGCGGGGGGGACAACCTCCCTCGGGGCCCTCGAGGTCACACCGAGTCCACTCTCCCCAGTGTTGGTGTCATTTTGAAATTCTCAATGAAGGGGAGCAGAGCTCAACAAGTGCTTGTGCCTGGGAAGTGCTGCCCCCTGTGGTAGGTCTGGGGAATGGCAGGCCCCTGCTGCAGGCACCTTGCCTGGGGTCTGTTTCTCCACCTTTCGTCATTAAGGAGACTTGTTTACAATCTATAAACCCATTTTTTCCTAATCATCATCCCTTATAAAGTTTCACCACCACAGGTACACTGTATATCTGCTTATTTACTGTATATCTATCTGTGGTTTTAAAAATATATATATATTTTTATTAATTTCAGAGAGGAAGGGAGAGGGCGAGAGAGAGAAACATCAATGATGAGAGAGAATCATTGATTGGCTGCCTCCTGCCTGCCCTCCAATAGAGAATCGAGCCTGCAACCCGGGCATGTGCCCTTGACCAGAATTGAACCTGGGACCCTTCAGTCCGCAGGCTGATGCTCTATCTACTGAGCCAAACCAGCTAGGGCTCTATCTGTGGAGGGCTAGGGGGTGCGGGTACTCACTGGGCCCAATGGAATGTCCCGCGATGTAGGAGAAGACGCAGATGACGCCGAGGTAGGACAGCCCATGGACCGAGCTCTGTGGGAGAGCAGGGCTGTCGGTGCCGGTCTGTTACGGGGACCTCCCACCCGCCTGCGGCCTTGGAGAGCTCAGGGCAGGTGAGTCCACCACACCAGGCGCCTTCCCGCCACAGGGAGGAGCCTGGATTTCTGCTCACCCACGTGGGAGGGCCTCGAGGGTGCGTGGGCAAGAGCGGGAGGAAGATGAAACCAGGGGCTGGCCAGCATTCCAGCTCCCAGAGGCTCCCTCCAGCCCTACCTGCCTGCCATGAGCTCACTCACTCCCCACCCATCACAACGTTAACCATTAATCCCCATGACACGCCTGTGAGCGGGACATTATTGTTTCAAACATAGAGATGTGGACTCAGCACCGAGAGCCTGAACTCGGGTCAGGAGGGCCCTGGGGCCCTGGGGGGTCGAGCAACAGCCCAGGTGAGACAATCAGCAGGATGGCACTGGGGCCAGGACTCCATGCTCGCTGAGAGGACCCTTCTAGAAGCCCGGGGACCAGGAGCGTGGGTGGACCGTCTCCCCACAGCCAGGACAATGGCCGGCACAAAACCAGGGGAACAGACTTCAACCGACCCAGCTGCACAGGTCACTGTGTCACCACTCTCTTCCACTCTCTCTAGAAAATCAATGGGAAAATCTCCGGCGAGGATTAAAAAAACAAAACAAAACAAAAAAAACAACAACACAAAATACTTGCATTTAAGGCGTGTGGAGCCAGACCAGCTGAGACCCACCCTGGTCTATTGGAGCCGGTCTGTTACGGGGACCTCCCACCCGCCTGCGGCTCTGGGTCCTGAGGGTGGGGAGGGGGTGCCCGGTGCCCAGAAAGCAACCAGACCTGGAAGAGGAGCGCCAGCGTCAGCACCAGGCAGGCCGAGCCGCAGATGCCATAGCCGACCAGCAGGAGGAGCCGTCTGCCCAGCCACTCCACGGTGCCCGCCTGTGGGGAGGGAGGACGTGAGGAGCCTCCAGGCCCAGGGCGCCTGGAACTCTTGGCCCACCACCCCTTCTACATTTTCTAGTTTCTGCATTTGATGCTTTGCCATCTTGGGGCCCTGCTGATCCCTGGAAGGACTGTTCCTACGTTGGTTGGCCAGTTTCTAGAGAGCCGGCATCGCCCCTGAATGTGCCTTTCATGTGAAACTAACCCATCCAGAGCCCGCACCTCCGACCTCCTCCTCCAGGGGGCGCTCACACCCAGGGCTGCTGTCCCCCTGTCCTGATCACCCAGGGCAGGTACCAGACAACCCGGGCAGCCCCTGCGTCCCAGAACCCCTGAAACTGTTCACACGGGCGGGGCCTGAGCCTGCTCACCTGTCTTCCCACAGAAACCACAACGCAGGCTCTTGCCCGCCTTCCCCTGCTCCCTCCGCCTCCCGGCTGACCCTGGTGCCTCCCCGCGTGGCCCTGAGTGGCCTGGCCTGCCCCTCCCGCCTCACACAGTTTGGAACTAGGAGTGACAGACTGTCCTTCCAATGGCAATCACCTACTGCTATGCTGGCCGCCCCCTGCCTGAACGATAATAAATCCTACGTTTTACAATGGCCCCTCCTGTCACCTGCTGCTCCAATTCAGGCAGTGAGCAGCCAGGGTCTGACCTCCCGTCTCGAGCCCCAGTCACCCCACGCATGTCCTCCTCCGCTTCCCGGACAAGTCTGTGTCCCTCAGTGACCTGGGACCGGTGTCACCAGCACCTCAGTGGGCTCTGTGGGGTCCCTGTCTGCCTGCGGGGCACCTGCCGGGGCACCTGCCGGGACACCCCCCTCCCCCCCCCCAGTGGAAAGGGTATTCCCGGTCGCTCACCGAAACGCCGGTCATGACTATGTTGACCACGCCGGCGCCCACGGTTACATACTGGGAGTGAGCGGCCGATATGCCGGCGGATGCGTAGATCATATCTGCGTAGTAGTTGATCTGAAACAGAAGCCCAGGGCTGTGAGGACCGGCCCACGGGGTCGGCCACTGGCCTGCCTTTCCTGACTCTACAGCAAACAGTTTGGGAGGCCCAGGGCCCCTTGGACAGGAGAGAGGCAGCTGGGAAAAGAGCTGGGATGTGGCGTTAGGAGACCGGGATGCAGCCCGTCTGATTGAATCCAGCGGCTTTCGAATGGACCAGAAGTTCTGAGGGAGAGCCTGGCCGGGCCTGCAGGGCCGATCACTCATCTCAGCCCCCCTGTACCCCTCCATCCCCTGCCCACACGGCTGCCGGGCACACACGCGCCCCGCGAGGCCCCATGTACCGCGTTGATCCCGGAAAGCTGCTGGCCGGCCATGAGCACGATGATGGAGATGAGCTGCCACCGCAGCGGCCGGAAGGTGAACAGGTTGAGCACGGACAGGCGGCCCTCGGCCCTCTCGGCCTGGTCCTCCACGCGCATCTCTTCGATCTCGTCCTCCACGTCGGCCCAGTCCCTCAGTTTCCTCAGAGCTGCGGGGAGCGGAGCAGCCCCCGTGGCTGACCCCACTCACCTGTGCTCGGGGAGGAGGGCAGCCGCCCACCTGCTCAGCCCACCTCTGGCCACCGGCTCCCCATTCTCCCAGTGCGGAGTGCTCATGACCCCAACCAGGACCCAATCATGTGATGGTGTCCCCAACCCCAACCACATCCCACGCTGGTCAGGCTCTCAAGCCAACACGGGTCAGCCGTGGCTCTGACCGTGTCCGTGCTCCCCCCTGGACCTCACCCCAGAGCTGCCCGGACTCCTCCTAGCCCACCGGCGCCTGCTCACTGGGGCCCCTCTCCCCGCTGGCCACCGCCTGTCCCAAGCGCTGGGTGCCATGGAGGGACGTTCTGGCGGGTGTGGGAGGCGCCCAGCAGCCTGCATCCCGGTACCTTGTCGAGCCGTGTCCTCGTCTCCTCTCTGGATGAGGGTGTAGCGCGGGCTCTCGGGGAAGAAGGGCAGAGACAGGAGCTGCAGCAGCGCCGGGACCCCCGTGAGTGCCAAGAGCACGGGCCAGCCTGCAAAGGACCACCACCCAGAACTTGACACTGACCCGCAGGGTCCCTGGGGCTCTGGCGCCCTCCAGCTGACCTTCCCCAGGGCCTGACTCTCCTGTTACAAGGTCAGTCGCCCACGACCTTCCAGCCCTTGGTGAGAGCCAAGGCCAGCAGGGACCTAGTTCCTGCCACCAGGTGGCTGCCCACGACCCACCCACACAGGGGCTCCACGTTTACCAATGGAGGAAATAATGATAATTTTAAAGAGAAATGGCATGAATTCCTTCTGCAGGAGGAGCATTGCTTTTCTTAGGAACAGTATTTGACTTAAACGCGTGAGCCCAGAGAAAAGAACGGCAGGTGTTGTTTCTAATTTTATAAGTCTACCTCCCTGGAGGCTAGGCCAGCGGGGATGGGCCCAGTGGCTATCTGAGCTCCTTCTGAAGGTTTGTGTTAGGCGGCGGTGCTGAGACTCAAGCAACGGTGCAAACTGGGAATTATTTAACCTCCCAAGCCTCGGGTCTCTCATCAGTAAAGATTACGATACGATGATGATGATGATGATGATGATGATGACAAAGTAGCACATCAAGGGTGGTGAGGGCTGCAAGAGACCGCACGAGCCAGGCGTACAGGTGGCTCTGGGCAGCCGCCGGCCAGCGTGGCCTCCACTCAGGGCCCGTCCTGTGACGAGTGTTCAGCTGCTCGGGCAGCCTGGGAATCGCTGATACTAAAGACCTTTCACTGAGCACCTCCTGCACTCCGAGTCCCTTCAAGGCACCGTGGGGAATACAAGGACGTAAGTCCACCCACTAAGGAATGCGTGACTGGGAAATGTGTAAAATGAAAACCAAAACCAGACCCCACTGCACCCGCGGCCTAGACGTGGTCCCCCCCTCTCTCTCGCCGAACTTCCCACCATGCCCACCCCCTCCCACCCACTCTCAGGCAATGGCCCTGCCTCCTCTTCCACTGAGAAGATGGAAGGAACCAGCAGAAAACGTCTACAAGGGCCATGCCCACCCACAGGCAGCGACCATGGCCAGCCCCATGCAGCTGGTCCCACTGCCTTCCTGCTTCTGGGCCAGTGAGCAGCCAAGTGCGTGGTTACTTTTCCCAGGGGACAACATCCCCTCCCGCTCACTCCCCCATCCAGCGGCCCGCCAGCTCTCCCCTTCACCAGCAGAACCCCCAAGAGCGCGTGTGCCTCTTGTCCCAGTCCTCTCCTCCCAGTCCCAAGCACAATTTGTCCCCATCACTCACCACCACTGTCCTCATCAAGGTCACCTGTGTCCACCAAGCTGCACACTGCGCAGCCCAGAGGCCACCTCTCGGCCTCAACGGGCTTGATCCACCAATAACATGGGCACAGCTGAGCGAAGGACTGGACCCAGCGCCCACGGCCCCACACGACCCCCAGGCCCCTCCCTCGTCCCCTTTGACCTTGGCGTGCACAGCCTGGGTACCTGTAGGATTGCCCAGGACGGCCTGCAGGCTGAAGATCTGCGCTAGGAAGATTCCCACGATGACAAAAACCTCGGTCATTGTTCCCAGAGTGCCCCTGAGGTTCTTGGGAGCCAGCTCTCCGAGGTACATGGGGAGGGCACTGTAGGAGATGCCTGGTTCCAGCAAAACAAAAATCAGGGAGAAGAGCAGTCCCAGCCCCGGACCCAGGACTCGGTGTAATTCAGCTCCATCTCATAGTCCCCCAGCTTCTCCTGGGTGTCCACCACTGACAGGTGGCTCGCACAGCCCCGCCCCCTGCATAGCCCCGCCCCCACAAGACCCTGCCTCCCCACACAGCCCTGCCCCCCGCAAAGCCCCGTCCCCACAAGACCCTGCCTCCCCACACAGCCCCGCCCCCCCAGACCCTGCCTCCCCACACAGCCCCGCCCCCCGCACAGCCCCGCCCCCAACAAGACCCTGCCTCCCCGCACAGCCCCGCCCCCCGAAAAGCCCCGCCCCCAACAAGACCCTGCCTCCCCGCACAGCCCCGCCCCCTGCAAAGCCCCGCCCCCACAAGACCCTGCCTCCCCATACAGCCCTGCCCCCCTCAAAGCCCCGCCCCCACAAGACCCTGCCTCCCCACACAGCCCTGCCCCCTCAAAGCCCCGCCCCCACATGACCCTGCCTCCCCACACAGCTCCGCCCCCTCAAAGCCCCGCCCCCACAAGACCCTGCCTCCCCACACAGCCCCGCCCCCCTCAAAGCCCCGCCCCCACAAGACCCTGCCTCTCCTCACAGCCTCGCCTCCCAGCACAAGCCCCGCCTCCCCGCAAGGAGACGGAACCGGCCCTGTGGGCTGCTTTAGTTTGCACTGCTGAGGGGACCCTTCCAGAATCCTCCGACCCCGGGGCCACCTGCAGGGCATGATGCCAATGTCCTCTCCTTCCTAGTTGCAGAGCTGGGGCCCTGGATAGTGGGACTTTGGGACGATTCTCTTGCTTTGACCTATTTCCTGACTTCTAAAGCACAGGTAACTTGTATCACTTAAAAAACACACACACACACACACACAAAACACACACACACACACACACACACACAGAAGAAACCACTGTGGTTGAGGAACCTGGCTCCCGTGCTGAGCGAGGCCCCGAACTCTGTTTCTTTGGCTCGCAGCCCCTCCCCCTCAGTGCACACTGGGCATCCTCCTCAGAAAATACCTGTAAAGCCTTTCAGTCACTTACACTTCAAGGCAAAAGTGGGCGTTTTAAAAAAAAGTTTTAAAATTAAATATATTGGGGTAACATTGGTGATAACGCCATATAAACTTATGATACGACATCTGCATACTCTATTGTGTGCTCACCACCCAAACGTGCATTTTTAAAGCCCTGGTAGCTTTTGTTAGTGAGGGGGAGGGAGAGCATGAGCTTCGCAGGGACTGGGAGAGGAGAAGGAGGGTGCCCCAGAAGGGACACGGGCCGGGCAGGGCCAGGGGGACCCTCATCTCCCCGGCTTCCAGCCTCGGCCCCTGTGCTGGGCACCAGACGCTTCCCCCCCATGGGTGATCCTAAGCGTGGCCTTGGGGCTTCAGCAGTCGCTCCAGGTACCTGCGCAGACTCCCAGCAGCACTCGGGAAAGGATGATCAGCTCAAAAGCCTTGGCCACTTTGCTGACTCCCATCAGGATGGCAGGGACGATGGCGAAGATGTTATTGATCAGCAGGGTTCCCTTTCTGCAAGGACAGCAGAGCCCAGGGGGCGGGGGCTGAGGCGCAGAGGCTGTCCTGACACGACTCCTACTCTGCAGGCAGCTGGTACCGTGGCGCGGGAACGTGCCCAAGAAGACCGATGGCTGGGAAGGACGGGGAAGCTGGGACCGAGACAAAAGTCCCAGGAAGGAAGGTCTGGGGCCAGCAGGGGCGGGTGGGGGTGCTAACAGCCGGAGCCGACTGCGGACAGCAGAGAAGGGACGAGGAGTGGCTGCCGCCTCTGGCAGGGAGCTTCCTGTCCCTGGTGGTATTCAGGCAGAGACCAGACTAGATGAGGACCCTCAGGAATGCTGAACAGGGGATTCCCACAACAGGCGGGGACACCGGGTTAGACTAGAGCAGTGGTTCTCAACCATGTTGTGGTGACCCCCAATTTCATTGTTACAAATTGAACATAATTAAAGCATAGTGATTAATCACAAAAACAATATGTAATTATATATGTGTTTTCCGATGGTCTTAGGCGACCCCTGTGAAAGGGTCGTTCGACTTCCAAAGGGGTCGCGACCCACAGGTTGAGAACCACTGGACTAGAGGATCTCTCAGATCCCTGACAAGGCTGCCAGCCCATGAGTCTATGAACGAGAGGGCGGGGGCATCTAGAAAAAGGGACTATGCTGCCCTGCCCCCAGGACCATCCCTCCCAGACTGTGCTCTGTGCCCTTGGATGGCTTCCATCAATGGCTCCCTTGACAGCCCGTACCCCCAACCTGGGTTGGGCTTTGCCAAAGGAGACACCAGTGGAGGATGAGGCAGGAAGAGAGGTCCCAGCTGTGGGGTGGCTGCTGGCTGCACCCGCCTTTGACATTTGCCCACACTCTGCCCGCCTTTGAGGACAATGCCAGGAGCAGGGGTGGGGGGATCTTTAAACAGAAACACAGAAACCCCTCTGGAGGGGTAGCCACAGAGTCCAGTGGAAATCCCCGACGAGGCAGCGCTTGACACCCAGGTGTGTGAGATGGTTTCTCAGGCTCCTTTTCTCTCCGGGGCGGCTGTTCCTCTGAGAAAGCTGCCCTCGGGGCCCAGACTGAGAACCAAGAATCAGCTGCCCCGAGACCGGAGAGGACAGCGCCCCCTGCCTGGTCTCCCCCAACCCCTCCTGCTCAGGGCGGTTGGGAACCCACTGGGACAAGGCCGGCTCCACCAGAGCGGTCTGTGTCCTTGTCTGCAAGGTGAGGGGGCGAGGAGACCATCACTGAGCTCCCAGGTTCTGTGACGGGGGGTCCAGGCGAGGAGGCCAAACCTGGGCTTCTAGAACAGTCCAGCCACTGGTGTAGCTGAGAACAGCGCAGTCTGGATTACACAAAAGCCTGGGATATGGCATAAGGACAATATACTGAATGTTTCCTCATTCACGTGCCTGACACATGGCAAGTGCCAATCAAGTACCTAGAAGAAGGGGTTCTATGGGTCCCGCTGTAACGCATAACTGGTTTTCAGTCGCCGATATTTTCTCCCATGCGTGGGAACTGAAGGGCTACAGTTCTTTAAAAGTTCTTTACTTTAGAGGGTGCTCCACGCACACCCCAAAACTGCTGGTCTCGGCGTATCAAGTCCAAGTGTCATTGAGAATTCCTCCAAGTGGGATGTGGCCAGATGGCATCCCGGTGCCTCACCCTGAGGCCTTGGCTCACTCTCCCTCCCTGGGAACCTTGACCTGGGCACCTGCCTTATCTGGGGAGGCACCTCTTTGCAGCTCCTGGGCTTAGGCACCCAGATTAGGGAGCCCGGGCAAGCCCAGCAAAGGACAAAGAGCCACTGTGCATCTCAAAGACACGGGACGGGCACGTGGAGTGACTCAGTCTGAGCCCCAGCCTCAGACCAGCAGCCCAGGTGAGGCCGCGGGGCGAGGCTGCAGCTGTCACACCTGGGGCCTCGGGTCACCTGGCCGCGCGTCAGACCCGATCGGCAAGCACTTACGGAGCACCTGCTGCAGGTGCTGACATGGCACCAGGGGGAGTCACCTCCAGAACTTTGCTCTCAAGGGCGGTACCTCGCCCGCGGGGTTGGGGACAGAGGGGCTGCTGCTCCCGTGCAAGGACCTCGGGGACTGGCTTCAGGGCATAAGGTCTGTGGCACCGTGGGGACGAGGCTTTTCAAGGTCACATCAAGCCCCCACCTCGTGCAGACCACCCAGAGACAGCGTGGCTTCCCCGTGACCCGCGAGTGAGAACCGCGCCCTCCGCTCACCGGCCGCACTTGTCCACCAGCCCGCCGGCCATCAGCGAGCCCAGCAGGCCGCCCAGGGGGAACATGGACACGGTGCAGGACCACAGGAGCAGCATGTGTTTCTCGTCCATGGACGTCCCGTGTCGCGCATAGTAGGTGTCGTTATAAAATGACTTCAAGACCTGGAAGACATTGCCCCATGGTCGCCAAGAAGATTGGGCAACTGGTGATTGAACATGGAGCGGGCGGCAGCCCCCGTGCCCGGCGCCCACCTTGTGCGGCGTGTTGACCACGGCGATGTTGTAGCCGTACTGGAAGGCCGAGCCGAAGCCCGCGCTCAGGGTGGCCAGCACCAGCGTGGGCTGCAGCCTCTGCGGAGATGAGGCGGAGATGAATTCCATAACCTGAGAAGTGGGCTCCCACCAGCTGGGCCAGGTGTCGGGGACCCCAGGACCAGCCCAGGGAAGGTGGGGCGGTGGCTGGCTGGGAGTGGGGTTTCAGGGCTCTGAGACGTGGGGGGCACCGTGAATGGCATGGTTTCCTGTTCCTGGCACACAGTCATTCCCTCCCTAAAGACAAAGCTGAGCCTCCACCACGTGCTGGCCCGGGATGGAGTGGGGGACGCTTTGGGAAAAGGTCCAGCACTTGCTGACCTCCTGGAGTTTACATTCTAGGGAGCGGGGAGGCCAAATAGAAAAAGGATGTACAGACACCAAATACCAATAAAGCTATGAGGACCAACAGGGTAACAGGGGAGAAGCAGGGAGCGGGGGGCGTGTTCAGCAGGGTCAGGGCAGGTCTCTGAGGAGGGCCTGGGAGCTGAGCCCTGAGTGGCTGAGCCCTGGGCCTGGGGGAGGAGTGTCCAGGTGGAGGGAGCCAGGGACAGAGGGCTGGAGCGCCTGAGGCTTGTCCTTCACTTGGGGCCTCCACATCCCACTTCCCTGGCCACCTCAGAACCCGGGGCAGCTCCGGGGAACTGCCCCAGAGCCCAGGGGGCGCAGACTTGGGGCAGGTCTGCGGCTGCCTGAGGCGGTGCTTCCTGGGACTCCAGGCGACCAGCGGTCCAGAGCCACCGCCCTGGGCCACGCTCCACCCTCTGCTTGCCTGCTAACTGCGCCCCTAACTCCACCCCACCATCAGCTGCGTGACTGCCCGCAGACCTCAGCCCTGCTGGCCTGGGATCCAGCCTGCGGAGAAGGGTGGGGTGCAGGATTCAGCTGACTGATCCCCGGTGCTGTCCTTGCCACTGTAGGCATTTCAGAAGCCGTCCCCTCCCTCCACGGGTCCCCTCTTCTGGTGGGAAAGGGACAGTGACAGGGGCCTTTCCTAGCCTGGCACTTACCCCCTCCCGGGGTGGGCTGGGCACCTCCATGCTGCTCAGGTGAGAAGCGGTGCGCTCTGCCTCTGAGCGGAGCGACACCCGGGTCTGTTCCGCACCCGCCGATTCGCCGCGGGGCCTGGGTGTTCTGATTGCCCTTTGGCCTCCGGACCCTGCCCGCTTTCCCCAGAGCGCACTTTCCTTGGGCGTCTGATAAGATAAGTTTCACACAAGCATGGATTTGTCTTTGCCTCCACCAGGTACCACGGGGGTGCCTGCCACTGGCCCCTCCCGAGCCGTGAGCAGCACTGGGAGTCTGCCTGGGCCTCAGCCGCGTCTCCTGTTAGATCTCTGTGCTTCCTCTCACCCGCGTGGACTAACTGTCCGTTTGGAGGAAAGAGCCAACAAAATACTTTTACAGGCGGACAACGTAATTATTCCCAAGTACACCTACCGGCATGAAACAGGTCAGTAACATATTCAACAAAGGTGTTCGTTTCAGAATTACCTCTACTGAGAAAAAACGAAGTAGGGAGCGACTGAATAACGATCACAGGCTAATTAGGAAATTATGATCAAAGGATATGAATAATGATCAAAGGATCATAATGAAAATTACGTAAGAATGGGGCAGCGCATTATGAACGTTACACGAAGTCACCAAAGCGAGACGTACCAGGGCCCTGGGCGCAATGTGTTGGCATGTGGGTGGCAGCCCGAGGGCGCAGCACACGGCGAAAGAACGCGAGGTCCTTATTGCTCCCACCCATCTGCTCCTGACAGTTCGGGGTTCTCTAAAGCAGGGTGTTCCACCTCTTCATCGCCTGGCACACAGAAACCAGTTGCTAACATTCTGCACACACCATACATTTGTTTTGCCGTTCTGACGTCTATTCTGGTGTAACTTTGATTCGTTCCCACTGGGTGGCTCTTGTTGTGTTGGCTGTTGGCATTTTGTTATTTGACGGTCTAAGGGAGAAGAGGTTCGCGCCCCTGACTAAATAAATAGCCAGCTATCGCACGTCTGAAGGATTCTCGGGGTGCACGGGTTTACGTCGCTGCTCCAAAGTGCCATGTGGTCTCTGCGGTGCCCTCGTTGCTGCAGGGGCCCGGCCAGCGGAGTGGCTGTTAGGAAAGAAAGGCATGTGTCCCTCGCCCTGCTGGCTTTGTCACAGAAGAGTGGGCCCTGGGCTGGGACAATGTGCTCCTGGGCTCTGCTTCAAGCAGGTGAGGCGAGGGCCTCAGGCACACCCAGGCTTCTGCTCTTCAGGCCCCCTGGGGAGGAGCCAGGGTCCCTTCACAGTGCGAGCAGCCACACCGCCGCCCACCACAGCTGCACAGTGGGGGACCCACACACTGCAAGGGACAGGCTCTGTGCAGGCCCTCTCTCCTTTTTAAAAATATGTTCTTATTGATTTCAGAGAGTGGAAGAGAACGGGAGAGATAGAAACATCAATGATGAGAGAGAACCATTGATCAGCTGCCTCCTGTACGCCTTCTCCTGGGGATGGAGCCCGCAAATTGGGCATGTGCCCTGACTGGGAATCGAACCGGCAGCCTTTCAGTGCACAGGACATGGCTCCAACCAGCTGAGCCACAGGCCAGGCCTCTCTCTCCTCTTTTGCTGGAAGTCCATGCTGTACCACTAGAGCCAGGTGTGTGAACTGTCCGTTCTCAGTGACCTTGAATCATACACTGGTCTCTCCCCCAAAGTGGCACTGTCCTGCCCTTTAACCTTGGCTGCACAGCCTGGCCACCCAGTCAACAGTGAACTGTCGACATTCATATCTCTATTAATAGTCTGTACAAAGCAATCTAGGCTTTTTCTATCACGCTCTTCAAAACTCTCCCAGCCTCTTCCCCTGCGCCCAATGCCAAAGCCATTCCATATATTTAGGTATTTGTTAGCACTTCCCCCACTCCCCAATACCAAGGTGGGTATGAGTTTCCTGTGGCTGCTGTAACAACCATCACAAACTTAGTGGCTTACAACAACACATGCCTATTACCTTATAATTCTGGAGGTCATGACTGTGACCCGGTCTCACGGGGCTACAATCGGGTGTCAGCAGAGCCGCGTTCCTTCCTGGAGGCTGCAGGGGGAATCCATTCCCTTGCGTTTTCCAGCTCCAGGAGGCTGCCTGCCTTCCTTGCTAGTGGTCCCTTCCCCGTCTTCAAAGCCGGCACCGGAGACTGAGTCTTTCTTGGGTCTCTCTTGTGCTGCTGTCTTCCTGCTTCTCCCTCTTCAATGTGGTTGCTCGAATAATCCAGCGTAATCTCCCATCTCCGAGTTACATATTAGCAACCTTAACACCACCTGCACTTTCCATTCCCTTTGCCATGTGACATAACATAGTGCGGGGGGGGGGGGGGGGGCGGGGCATTATTCTGCGACCATAGCTCTCTCTGTTTGCTCCTAAAGACCCCGGAGAGCTGGTCCAGGAGGCCTTTCAGCTCCCAGGGAGTGCGCTCTGCATCCCACTGGCACGCCGCCTGGCTGGCTGGCCATGAGGCTCGGAGTTTGATAACACTGATCACCTCTGGATGTCTTGCCTGCCTTCCTCTGAGTCAACCACAGCAACAAAGTCAAGCTGATGGCAAAACCGAGTTCCTACCTGCTGTTTCTTCTGCTTGAAACCTCCTCCCCCAGGTCTCAGCTGAAACGCCACCTCCTTGGGGAGGGCCTCTGTGGAGAAGAGACTGCTCCATGAGGTGACCGCTGCCGGACCCACAAGTGGACCTAGGCCAGTGGGGGAGGCAGCTTCCTGCACCCCACCCCCACCCCAAGGCTGTGTGATCATAACTGATGTTCATTCGGGCCATACACCAGCCCCCTTCCCTTATCTCCTGCTCTGCACTGGTCCCTGAACAGGCCGTTGTTCTCACCTGGTCCAGCCCGTCACTTCCCAGACCTGTGGCATTCACGGACTAGCACCCGTGACTACTCAAACCTCTCCCGCACCCCCATGACTATATAATTTGTTGGCACTTGCCAAGCAGCTCGGGAAGTCATTTCACATTGCAGCCACCAGGACATGCCTCGGATGTGAATTCCCCTTAATAGACCCTATTAATGACCAGACTGGAGTGGCTGGCCCCTGTCTTCCACTTATAGGGGTGGCTTTTCAGTCTCAGGGCTTTACCATGGCAGTACAAACATCCTCCCTGCAACCACCCTTTTGAAAGTAAACCCACTCTCGCCTGACATTGTCTAACACTTTGCCCCGAGTGCTATCTGAAATGATCTTAGGTATGTGCTTTTGACTGTTAGATCCATTGTATCCACTGCCAGGCACATAGTAGGTGCTCAGGA
The DNA here is from genome assembly GCF_964212035.1 of Myotis nattereri. NCBI lineage: Eukaryota > Metazoa > Chordata > Mammalia > Chiroptera > Vespertilionidae > Myotis > Myotis nattereri. The sequence continues at coordinate 211,869,552 of NC_138077.1, read as the reverse complement.
ATATTGGTTGAACGAATGGCATCTCACCTGTGATGGCCTTGTGGTCACTGCATCCTCCTCAGTCTCTCTCAAATTCCTCCTCCCTGCTGGGCCTGACCACTGCTGGCTTTGCAGGGCCGTCATTATTTCTTATCGACTGGGTGCCCTACCCAAGTTCCACCTCGTTTTCATTATGGCCACGCCAGCTCTGAAACTCAGAGGTCACGAAAACACTGGCATTATCTAGAGGTCAAAGTTCTCACTTAATTTGGCTCCTAAGGACCCACAGATTCTAGGTAAGCTTCCCACATCTTTCTGGCTTCACTTTCAGACCAATCCGGAGTTCCCCTAAACACCACATCTCACCTGGAATAGCCATCCTACACTTTCCAACTGCATCTTCTCCAGCTGGAGAAATCCTTTTTGTCTTTCCTAATTCCACATCTTCCTTCAGTGCAGCCATAGCACCAGGCCCATCCCTTTCTCTTCTGGTTGGATTTTACTGACCCGGGTAAATGCACACATCTATAAATACTCCCATATGTAGCCACCTGAGTCTATAGGAAGCTGACCATGAGCTCATACCAATATCTCCAGCTCTACTCTAATACCACGTGGATCATTCTAAACTACCTCTCATGGTTTATCTGTAACTTACCACTGCAACAATGAGATGGTTCCCTCCATCTGCCATCCATTTACTTGGTTGTTAGATCTCGGTATACATGTATAGTACAGGTTTCTCACTGTATGTTACCTGTGAGTTTATTTGCCCTCAAAATCAAAGCTCATTCCCAAGCACTTAAAAGTTAACTAAATGCTTCATGATATCACTCAGATGTGGAATCTAATGAACAAAATAAACTGATGAACAAAAATAGATCCAGACACATGGAAGCATAGAACAGACTTCAGAGGGAAGACGGGGGAGGGTGGGTAGGTGGGAAGAGATCAAAGAACTTAAATGTATATATGCATAACCCATGGACACAGACAATAGGGTGGTGAAGGCCTGGGGAGGGCAGTGGGGGTGGGCTAAAAGGGGTCAATGGAGGAAAAAGGAGGGCATATGTAACACTTTCAACAACAACGATTTAATTAAAAAAAATTAATTAATTAAAAAATAAATAAGTGTTTAATATACCCCAGGCACTGATCTAAACACATCATTGATGTCTCATAACCAACCATGTGAGACATTTATTATTACTCCCATTTAACAGAAGAGGAAACTGAGGTACAGAAAAGCCAGAAGATACAGAAAAGTTTTAGCCAAGATATGCAATTACTAAGTGGCAGAACCAAGGTTGACCCCAGGTGGTAGACCCCCAGAGTCATGGACTCCACAGCTTTCCTGTGTATGAGACGTTGCAGGGAACCTGAGCTGAATAACACCACAGTCCCTTGTCTTCCCACACGCCAGCCTTACTGCTCCCCAGAGTTGAGAGCTTCCATCTTTGGCTGTTTTTGTGGCCCCTCCACACTGCAGATCCCTGCTGCAGAAGGTCAAGGATGGTTCAACCCCAGCATTTTGCTATTTACTTGGTCTGTGTCTTCAACACTCTTATAGGTTATTTAATTGATCATTCTCCCCCCACAAAAGCTGTGCCCAATCCCACTTCTGTCCCACCTGGTTCTGAGCTTTTGCCCGCCCCCCGTCCCCCAATACCAGATTTTCTATTCAGTAGGTGTTCTCTCCACTTTCCTTTCCCATGCCTCAAAGTTTTCTCCATCTTCTTGCACATGCCCTCTTCACACACCCAGGTCTCTATGCAAAGCTTCTAGCTCTGCTGCATCTGTGGGGGGCACACCCACTTCCCTCCCTCCCTCCCCATCTCACCTTTAGGACCTCTCGGTGTTCCCTATGTACCTGAAGACATGCAGAGGCTTCCCCAATCTCAAATTTAAAAACTCACAACTTTGCAACCACCTCATCTCTCCTTTCTCCTCCTCTTCCAGAAGATACTGCCTGAGTGCCTCCTTCCTGCCTGCTCCAGGCAGTGGGGGCTCCGGGATCAACAAAACAGGACAAACCCGTGTTCTCAATGGGCTTACACTCCAGTGCCGTCAAACTGCTTGCAGCAGCAGGGTTTACCCCCCTCCTCCCACCTGCTCATAGAAAAGCAGTACATCTTGGTGAAAAATGATCGCATTTGTTTTATTGAGTATTCAGAGGCAATTCCACTGTCCTCTAACAGTATAATTTAGGATTAACAATCCCTGACTTGGTTCAAGTCTCCGTAGGGACCTGCTCTCCACCTTCCTGGACATCGTTGCTTGCGACCGCACACTTTCCCGGAGCGGTGATGCTGGAGGTGGATCCGACAAGAGGATGAATTCTGCTCTGAACACAGGCCCGTGGCCCCCAGAAGACCCACGGGGTTGGAGAAAGGATTCCTTCTCTCTCACCGCCGCACTAATGCTTTTTGTCCTAAAAGCCGGTGTTACAGGAGCCACACAAAGGCTAACCCCGCCATGGCGGGAGGACGGCTGCTCACTGTGACTTGGGCCTGGGGAGGGGGCAGTCTGGCTTTCGTAACTGCACGGAAGCCCTTTGGGGCCTGCATCCCACACTGGACTGTCCTAGTTCTGGATATTTACAGACAACTGTTACTCAGAAAAAAAACCCAAGAAGGGGGCTCCAGGCTGTCGACCACTTAGCAGGCGCCTCCTCCCGAGTTACTGCTCTGAGGCGGAGGGCGGAAGCTCCTTTAGATCCTCCTGACGTTCCTCGGCCACGGCCTTCAGCGCCTCTGAAACTGCCCTTAGATCCTCCGACACGGACTGCAGTTTCGCCGGAAGTTCCTTTAGTCCCCCCGACGCGGACTTCAGTTCCTCCGGAAGTTCCTTTAGTCCCTCCAACGCGGACTTCACTTCCTCCGGAAGTTCCTTTAGTCCCTCCGACACGAAGTTTAGTTCCTCCGAGACGGACTTGAGCTTCTCCGGAAGTTCCTTTTGCTCCCCCGGAAGTTCCTTTTGCTCCCCCGGAAGTTCCTTCCGTTTCTCCGGAAGTTCCGTTTCCTCCGGAAGTTCCGTTTCCTCCGGAAGTTCCGTTTCCTCCGGAAGTTCCATTTCCTCCGGAAGTTTCTTGCGTTCCTCCGGAATCTCCTTTAGCTCCTCATTTTCTGGGTACACCTCGGACACATGATTCCTCTTGGCGAAGGTCTGGTTGATCTCCATGAATGTCTTGCCCTTGGTCTCGGGGATCACCAGGAACACGAAGACGGTGGTGAGAAAACACACCCCACCAAAAATGATGAAGCTGTAGGGCCCGAGGCCCTCCTGCGGGAAGGGGAGCCAGGCTCACTTTCTGGAAGAGGTTCTCCCTTTCCTGCGTGAGGATGTCGGGGGCCCAGGGCCCCCAGGTCACACTTACCTGAATGAAGGGGAAGAGCAAGCCCACCGTGAAGTTGCTGAGCCAGTGGACGCTGCCCCCCACCATGTAGGCCGAGGACCGGGAGGACTGCAGGAAGATCTCGGTGATGATCAGTGCGGGGATGGGACCTGCGGGGTGGAAGAGGAAGAGCTGCACTCGCTGAAGGCAGAGCACGCCCACCGAGGGTCCTGGAGTCCCTGCTGGGTGCCAGGGGCCTCGGGGTATGGTGCAGGGTGGGCGTGGTGAGTCTCCAGGACTCGGGGTGCAGCAGCAGGGTGAGAAGGCCAGAAGCCAGAGTTCAGCACAGTATGTGACATCCTACCATGTCCCCAAAGGGCTGACCATCTGTTAGGCTCTCAACCCCAATCCCACGGGGGGGGGGGGGGGGGGGCAGCGTGTAATCCCCTGGGGCAGCGTGTTTCAGCCTATACGGCCGCTTTACTGTTTCTGCTCTAAGTAGGCTCTGCCCACACCCCGCTGCAGCAGGAACAGGGGTCCCCAGATCCCCTCCAGGGAGCTCAAGCCGGGAGCTCCTACGGCTGATGGTGCGGGACTGGGCAGTAGAAGCAGAACCAGCTCTGGGTACATACTGGGCCCCAGGGCGTGTCCTATGACGTAGATGAGGACACAGCCGATGCTGAGGTAAGGCATCCAGGAGATGGTGGTCTGTGGGGGGAACAGAGTTGGGTCACACAGGGCAGCGCAGAGACAGCCTGGGACAGGGAGCGCCAGGAATCTCAGCTCCCAGAGGGCCGGCTGCTCTGCCCAGGCCGAGCAAGGATGGCACCAAGCTCCTCCTTCAACAGGAGGTGCCACCTCTTGCCACTGGAAGTGGGCAGTGGGCTGCCGGAGGCGGGGCGTGGGGGCCGCACCCTCTCACCTGCAGAACCAGAGCGGCCGTGAGCACGCAGCAGGCAGAGCAGCAGATGGAGAAGCCCAGGAGCAGTAGCATTCTCCTCCCCAAAAGCTCCACCACGAACACCTGGAGGGGAGGGGCCAGGAAAAGCGGGGGCTCAGGAGCCATGATCCCCCCCCACACACACACACCCCAGCCTGGAGCGGCCTTTGCAGGAAGCTCTTTGCCCGCCCATTGCGCACACCCCCTCTGAGGGGCACCGTGAGGAGCCCATGCATGGTGTGCCCCAGGGGTGCGTCCCTGAATGTCCAGTGGGCCCAGCCCTGCGTAGTCCAAGGGTCCCCTTTGCTCCGTCATGTTGGGGCCCTGGCACGGGCAGTGGCCTCCAGGAAGCGCCACTCGCACAGTGGGAGCTTTGGGGCTGAGGGCAGGGTTGTCTCCATCTTTGAAGAGCCATAGGCCAGCTCCCGTAAGGGACAGGCTGTCACCTGAGCAGAGCCCAGAGGCAACATGTGAAGGGACGGAGGGCTGCTTCCTGGACCAGGACTCCCACTCTCAAGGCGCCCTCCATCCTGGGCAGCCGAGGGCACTCAGCTCCCGGGAACACTCACGGCTAAAATGGTTATCGCCACGTTGACAGCCCCCGTGCCCGCCGTCACATACTGGACGTTATCTTCTGCCACCCCCGCATCCTTGTAGATCTCGTCCGCGTAGTAGTAGATCTGGAAGGCAACCGTGATGCTGGTGGGCTGGCCAGGCCACTGCCTGCCCAGAGCCCCCGGCCCTACCCCAGGTCCCCTCACCCCAGGCCGCCCCAGTCCTAGGCCACCCCAGTCCCAGGCCGCCCCCTACCGCGTTCACTCCCGAGAGCTGCTGGCCGCCCATGAGGACGATGATGGAGATGAGCTGCCAGCGCAGGGACCTGATCCTGAACAGCTTCACTATGGAGATGAAGCCTGCAGCCTTCTCGGCCTCGGCCTCCAGCCGGATCTCCTCCATCTCGTCTTCCACGTCGTCCCATCCACGCAGCCTTTTCAGGGCTGAGGGAGGGGACCAGTGGGGCAGCGTCTGAGGGGGCCCACGGCTTCCCCAGAGCAAAGACGCTGCAGCCCTGTCCTCCCCAACCCCAGCCCCCCATCTCCTCCAAGAGAGCCTCACCTTTCCTGGCCGCTTCGGGGTTTTTCTTCTGAACCAGCAGGTACCTGGGGCTCTCCGGGAAGAAGGGCAGCAGCAGGAGCTGCAGAGCCGCGGGGATCCCAGTCACCCCGAGGAGGATGGGCCAGCCTGCAAGGGGGATGGGCGCCACTCTCAGAGGCCCCAGCCAAGCACCCCCACAGCACCCAGCCGGCCACTCTGCCCCATCACCCGGATGTGCCGGGGTCCAACCCCAGCGGGTCCAGGGGTCCCCAAAGGTGTAGACGGAGTCGGCGAAGAAGGAATGACACGGAGACAGCGTTCAGTTGATCAGCAGCCTAGCCAGGATCTCCAGCCAAGTTCTGGTCTCGATCTCCAGAGAGGTTCTGCTTAGGATCTCCAGCCAGGTTCTGTGTCCATGGTCTCTTGCTTGGTTCTCCAGCCAGGTTCTCCAGGTTCTCCAGCCAGGTTCTGTAGCCATGTTCCCTCGCTAGGTTCTCCAGCCAGGTTCTGTCCAGGTTCTCCAGCCAGGTTCAGTCACCAGGTTCTAGTCAGGTTCTCTTGCCAATTTCTGTAGTCAGGTTCAGTCCAGGATCTTTTGCCATGTTCTCTCCAGCGAAGTTCTTCTGTCTGTAGGTTCTGTGTAGGTGCTGTCTTCTTTCTGTCTCCTAAGTTCTGTGTCTTGCTGTCTTATTACATCTGTATTTATACCAGTTGATTCAATCCTATCAATCTCTATTACAAAGGTTAGGGCGTTTCTTATCTCCATTCCAGGGAGTAAAGATTATGTAGCTTAAGCATGATTGTTTGTAGTGATTAACTACCCGCCTGGCACTTAGTTAAGGAGTTTCATCCCCTCCCTTACTTCAGGGAAAAATTCCTACCTGGGGAAACAACCTTTCTAGGAGAGGCATCCCCTCCCTGACTTCAGGGAAAAATTCCTACCTGGGGAAACAACCTTTCTCGGAGAGGTGACCTTGGTTAAAACACACAGCGCTAAGGGGAGCAAACATATTAAGAACAGTATGCCATATATGCCAGGTCCTTTGAAACAGCAAGGATGGACCGGCTCCCGGCACGGATGGGTTCTCCTGGGAGCGGCCTTCCCATCCCCGTGTCCCCAGCACCCAGGAGGACACTTAACACCCTGCAGATGCGTACAAGAGGGGTGGTGATGACCCGCCAGTGCCCACCTACCAGGTGGACAAAGCGAAAAACCGACAACCCCAAATGCTGGCGAGAATGTGGACAACTGGGAAGTCTCCACGGTCGTCGTGTGGACATGTGGAGTCCTTGGAGGACAGGCCGGCGGAGCTGGGGTTGCTGGGCCCCTCAGCTCTGACCCCGCTACCTGCTCAGGGGGAGGCCCGGCCACCTGGGCACACAAACTAGAATGGGCAGAGCACCCCCGACTGTTGAATAAAACCCGGAGCGATGCCAGCCCGTGTGGTAGAATGGGAACACAAATCATGGTGAGTTCACAACGTGGATTCTACGCTGCACTGGCAAGGAAGCCAGACTCACAGGCGCCGTCGCCTACCCGGTGGGCCCTGCCACAGAGAGTCAAAAATGGAGCATTAACTGCCTTGGCCCTGGTATGGACAGCCCCATCGGGCCAGGAGGAAGCCAGGCGGCTTCGTGCTCCCTCCAGGCCGCCTCACCCCGGTGCTAAGGGGCTAGAGCCGTGGTCGGCAAACTGCAGCTCGCGAGCCACATGCGGTTCTTTGGCCCCTTGAGTATGGCTCTTCCTAAGCCTTAGGAGTACCCTAATTAAGTTAATAACAATGTACCTACCTATATAGTTTAAGTTAAAAAAATTTGGCTCTCAAAAGAAATTTCAATTGTTGTATTGTTGATATTGGCTCTGTTGACTAATGAGTTTGCCGACCACTGGGCTAGAGCATGTCAGCCAGTCTGTCACCAGCACCTTGTGGGGCCAGGGCAGCGTGGGGGCCAGAGGGACAGCCAGCCAAGCAGAGAGAAAAGCCCAGCTCACAGAATGCCCATCCACCGAGCGGAGGGAGGGCTGTGGCCCGGAGACGGCCGCGCTTACCTTTCTCGTTTGCAAGGAGACTCCGAAGGCCCAGGATCTGGGCCACGAGGATGCCCACGGTGATGAAGAGCTGGGGCACCACCCCCAGGGCTCCCCTCAGGTTCTTGGGGGACAGCTCCCCCAGGTACATAGGGACGACGTTGGAAGACAGACCTGGCGGAGGGTGAAACGACAGGATCGGGAAGCACTGGTGTGGCGGGGCCGGGCCGCGGCCTCCACACGCTTGTTCCCACTCAGCAGTCACGTGATTGGGCCGAAACTTTCAGAAAACTGCCCAGTAAGCACACACCCCTTTTCATTCTTGGGCCTCTGAACTTTGAGGAAGGAGAAAGTAGTCTGACCAAAGAGGCTCATGGACCGGGGCCTCACTTTCTTGACTGGTGTCACCTGCAGGCATGAGCCAGCCTGGCTTCAGGTCTCCCCCTAACTGGCTTGGTCTCGGAGAAGAAAAGCCCCGAGTCTCCCCTGTGCTCAGTTAACTTCAGGTAAGGGGTTCGCTGACGTCGGCCCAATTGTCTGTCCCTGTCCCCGTGTTTGGAAGGAGAAACAGAGTTACTTGGCAAGTGGAGCAGATAAGTGAGGTGCCCGGGGCGGGGGGGGGGGGGGGGGGTAAGGGCGTTCACCCTCGGGTGCCCACCTACAGGTGCCTGGCCCAGCAGTGGTGCCTCCTAACTCTACCCCTCACTCACCTGGAGCGGCCTGGCAGACGCTGCCTACGGGAGAGCACGGGCTCCAGAGAGGCCAGCGCAGGCCCTCCCCACCCCTCTTCCATTGGAAGCCGCTGTAGGGGGTTTCCCATCACCACCAGCAGAACAGCCTGGGGGCCCAGCTCTGCGGGGTTTGCAAAGCAGCTCCAGGGCTCCCAAGGGGAGAGGCCGCAGGCAGGCCCTTCCCCTGCCCAGCAGGTGGGCATGGAGGGAGGGAGTGAAATAGAAGCCAAATGAGCCCTTTGCAAACTCTCAATTCTTTATAAAAGTGGAGAGGTTGCTGCCATTAACTCCTTCCGTTAGAGCAGTGGTTCTCAACCTTCCTAATGCCGCGACCCTTTAATACAGTTCCTCATGTTGTGGTGACCCCCAACCATAAAATTATTTTCGTTGCTACTTTGTAACTGTAATTTTGCTACTGTTATGAATTGTAATGTTAATATCTGATATGTAGGATGTATTTTCATGGTTACAAATTGAACATAATTAAAGCATAGTGATTAATCACAAAAACAATATGTAATTATATATGTGTTTTCCGATGGTCTTCGGCGACCCCTGTGAAAGGGTCGTTCAACCCCCAAAGGGGTCGCGACCCACAGGTTGAGAACCGCTGCGTTAGAGGGACTCATGCATTCGGTTGTTCCTCAAGCTTTTTTGGCCACAACCCACAGTAAAAGCTACAAAAATACATTTTACATTGCAACCCGGGTCTCATTCGTACGCAGATAGATAATTGGAATCGAAGTTTCAAAAGATAGTGACACAGTGGACTCTATTCAAAAAACAAAACATTGCTCACTGCCTGAGCCGGTGTGGCTCAGTGGATAGAGCGTCGACCCTCAGACTGAAGGATCCCAGGTTCGATTGCGGTCAAGGGCACACACTGGGGTTGTGTTGAAGGCAGCCAATTAGTGTCTCTCTCACACTGATGTTTTGCTCTCTCTCTCCCCCTCCCACTCTCTCTAAAAGTCAATGGAAAAATATCCTTGGGTGAGGACTAATCACACACACAGACACACAGACACACACACAGACACAGACACACACACAGACACACACAGAGACACACACAGACACACACAGAGAGACACACACAGACACACACAGAGACACAGACACACACACAGACACACACAGAGAGACACAGACACACACAGACACACAGACACAGACACACACACAGACACACACAGACACACACAGACACACACACACACACACAGAAACATTGCTCTCTAAACAGATGCCACCTCCCTCTTGCTGGTCCCCGCCTGCTGTTGAGAACACACCGAGATAAAGGACTGGGGTGGAAGGACCCTCCGGAACCTAAGATTCTGTGTCTCAGTCTTTCAAAGAACAGCTTGCTTCGCAGGAAACATCGGGGGGGAGCCGCCTACTGTCCGCACTGGAGCCTGCCTCATGACAGCACAGAGGGACAGCGTGGTCTGGCCTCAGAGACCCCAGGTTGGCCCCTGTCCTCCCTCCTGGGGATGGTTGTCAGTCACGGCTCAGCAGGCAGTGCCACCTGGCTTACCTGCACAGATGCCCACCAGCAGCCTGGAGAGAATGATTATCTCAAACGAGTGGACAGCTTCGCTGGAACCCATCAAGATGGCGGGCACGATGGAGAAGACGTTGTTCAGCAGCAAGGTCCCTTTCCTGTGGAGGACAGCACGTCAGCCAGGCCGGGCCTGGCCAGGCAGCTCCGGGGGTTAGAGCATCGTCCTGATACACCAAGGCTGTGGGCCCCATCTCCAGTCAAGGCACATGCAAGCAGCAGCCAATGAATGCATCAATAAGTGGAACAACAAATCAATGTTTTTCTCTCTCACTCTCTCTCCCCCCTCCTTCCTCTTTCTAAAATCAATACATTAAAAACAAAACAAAAGTAAAAACCAATTTGGTCTAAGGTTCACCAAGTGTGTGCCTGGTGACAACAGGATCCAGGATCCAGGAATACAGTACAAGGTTTTGCAATCATGGGCTGTCATGATTTGGGTATAATCTGAAAACTCAACTGGGTAAGAACATTAGAAGAAAAGTATGAGCCAACCTCACTTATCAACATAGATGCCAAAGGACTCAGCTAGAATTCTTTGGCATATATAAATACCATATTAAAGATTATACTGGAACTCTAGCTGGTTTGGCTCAGTGGGTAGAGTGTTGGCCTGCGGATTTAAGGGACCCAGGTTCAATCCTGGTCAAGGGCACTTGCCTGGGTTGCAGGCTCAATCCCCAGTAGGGGGCGTGCAGGAGGCAGCCGATTAATGTTTCTCTTATCATTGGTGTCTCTCTCCTCCCTCCCTCTCTGAAATCAATAAAAAATATATTTTTAAAAAAGATTATAATGGGGAAAATATAAGATTATCAATTGAAGCTGCAAAAGAAGTCCATAAAATTTGATATTATGATTTAAAAAAACAGCATTAACCTATAAATAGAACTTCTGTAAGCTGATAAAGGTGAAGTCTCCTAAAAATCTATGACAAACATGAAAGCAATGCCAAGGAGAATTTTTTTCAGGGATTTTGATAAAATGATTTCAAAATTAACACAGAAGAGGAAAGGGACATGAATAAGAAATTTAAGAATAATGGCCCTTTCACATGGAAAAAATTAGGTTTTTTTTAGTTCTTTCCTATCAGTAGTCACTGTATTTTTATTTTTTATTGAATTTATTGGGGTGAGACTGATAACAAAATTATACAGATTTTAGGTGCAAAAAAATTAGCTGTCTCTTACCACTCACCATATACAAAACAAAATTCCAGGTCTATCTGGGAAAAACAAAACTGTTGAATTATTTTTTAAATTACAGAATACTATCCTTATGTCTCCAGGAAGGTAAAAAGCTGTCTTAAGCCCTGACTGGTTTTGCTCAGGGGATAGAGCGTCGGCCTGGGGACTGAAGGGTCCCTGGTTCGATTCTGGTCAAGGGCATGTACCTTGGTTGCAGGCACATCCCCAATAGGGGGTGTGCGGAAGGCAGGGATGTTTCTCTCTCATTGATGTTTCTAGCTCTCTATCCTTCTCCCTTCCTCTCTGTAAAAAATCAATAACATATATATATATATTTTTAAAAAGGTTGTCTTAAGACACAAAAAACAAAAACTGTAAATTAAAGTTGACCACTTGAACAATGAAAATTTTTATGTTAAAAAATACTACTGTCTGTATGATTAAAAAATAAAACAACGGGCTGAGAAGCTGTTTGCCTGATATAACAGAGGACAGTGTGGTGGTGACTAGCACCAGCTCAGAAGTGAAACTGCCCCCAGCTGTGTCATCTTGGGTTGCTACAGCGTCTCCCTGCCCCCCGTTTTCCCGTCTTTGAAAAGGGGATGGCTTTTGGAAGGATTAGTGGAATTAATAACCCTAAAAGCACTCAAGATAAAGCCTGGCACAGAAAATGCTAGTTGCTGTTGTTATTTAAGGAACACCTGTGAATCGTTAAGAAAACCATACACATTCCCAAGCAGACAGCTGACCCAGCCCCAGTCGGCTCCATTGTGGACGGAACCGCAAGTCCCTCAAGGAGGAGGGTCCTGCAGATCCCACTGTGACTTGACCGGGGTCCTGCTCCCCGAGGCCCACAGGAAAGGCTGTGCGTTCAATGCCAAGCTCCCAGGAAGACCCGAGGACCTGAGGTCCCAGAGCAGAGGCTGTGCGTTCCTATTCGCAGACTCTTTTTTAAAAGATATATATATATATTTACTGATTTCAGAGAGGAAGGGAGAGGGAGGAAGAGATAGAAACATCAATGATGAGAGAGAATCATTGATTGGCTGCCTTCTGCACAGCCCCTACTAGGGATCAAGCCCGCGACCCAGGCATGTGCCCTTGGCCGGAAACGAACCTGGGACCTTTCAGTCTGCAGGTCGACGCTCTATCCACTGCCAGGGCTCGCAGACCCTTTTTGAAAAGAATTGGAGAAAGAACCGAAGTCTGGGTTCTGGCCTTGCCTTGACTCCTGAGCTATTAGATCTGTGGCCAAGAACGGGCACTTGATCCCGCTCAGCCGCCTTGCACTCATCCGTGAAGAGGGGGTGAGGGGAGGGGCTCTTAAATGCTGTTTAGCACAAGGCTGGTCTCTTGGGCCCACGCAATTTACATGGGGCAGAGGGATGACTTAGGGACCTTTTTTGGAATCAAATAACAGAACTTCCAATGCTTCCAGAATCAGGGGCAAAGATATAAGCTCCACCCTTGACAGCCACTACACCCCCAATGAAAGGGGCCCTGGGGCCACAGGGAAGTGCCTGGTACTCCCAGCCATTTCAGAGTTTCACAGGAATTTAGTTTGGGCTAAATTTTTCATATTCCTTGTTCTCAAGGTGGAAGAACAAGCGGGCAAAGTTCAAGAACCCCATGCTGTGATTTACGTTGGGACTGGCCTCTTGGCCATGTCATCTGGGGTTTGACTCTTCCAAAGGCAAAAAAAAAAAGAGAAGAAAAAAAAGAGAGAGAGCTTGGTTTTGGTTTTGGTACAAAACTATCCACACAAAAACAAACAAACAAGAAAACACAAAACCTTCCAGGGTAGGGAGCAGAGACAGTGGGAGGAGGCCTGGCCCTGGAGCGCTCTGCTCGCTCTGTGTCCGCCCGGAGCCTGAAACCTGCCACTTCCTCTTCAGCCCCAAGACCTGGCCTACGACCCCAACACTTGGCCAACGTCTGGTCTTAAGGCCACATCACAAAACAGAAATCAGCTCCGTGGCTTCGCCTCGCCTTACAGTAAGGGTTTCCTCGGGAGGCTAGGTCTTAAGCTCCAATAGGCTGTATGCGTTTCGCGAAGCTGAACGTGCACTTCTCCTTACCTCCCAAGCTTATTCACCAAGAAGCCGACCATGAGGGACCCGATGAGGCCGCCGAAGGGGAACATGGACACAGACAGAGACCACAGGAGCGTCAAGGAGAAGTCGCTCAGGTAGTAAGTGGTCCGATCATAGTAGGTCTCATTGTAAAATGCTTTCATGAGCTGGAGAATGAAGCAAAACAGAAGGCCCCCATAATGTGACCCGGTTTTGCAGAAAGTGCATTGTAAGCTGTTGGGCCCACGAGGGGACAGCCTGGGCACGCGGATACGGACATTGTTAGATGGAGGAGAGGGGGGAGGACAACGGTGTATTAACAACAGGGCGCAGGGGCCCCCTGGGTAGGGCCTCGAGGCCTCTGGGAGGCAAACTGCCCGGATGTTTCTAACACCAGAGAGGACTGACTCCCGTCTTCCAGTCCAGTAGGTGATCTCTGCTGCTCCGGACTCCTCTGTAGATGGCAAAGCTGCGGGAGATCAAGGCCAGCCCCCCAGAGGTCCAGCCAGGCCTGGGCCCTGGCTCATCCCCCTGTCCTGTGTCCGCCAGTCCCCTGGGGCCTGTGTGGTGTCCCTTTCCTCCAGGACCCATTGCGTGCCCTCCACCTGTGTGCAGTCCCACCCTGCACCCCCCCCCCCACCTCCAGGGCCCGGGCTGCCCCAAACCCACCTCCCTGGGTCGTGGGGGCCGGGTCTCGCTCCCCGCAGAGACCTACCTCTGAAGGGGAGTTGATAGCGGCCACATTGTAGCCATACTGGAAGGAGGACCCGAAGGCCGAGATCAGCGTGGCCAGGACAAGCACCAGCGTCAGCCTCTGTGGGAGGAGAGGTCACGGTGAGGTCAGGAGGCCTCGGGGGGGGGGGGGGGGGCGATTTGGTTCCACGTCTTGTAGGGAGACGGAATGGAACCGGAAGATCTGCATCTTTCATCGGCTCCCTGGTCTTGAAACCCGCCCTCTGCTCACCTGGGGTTAGGACAGGCTTCCGCCACAGGAGCACTCAGGGCTGGACAATCCCCCGTTATGGGGGGCTGTCCTATATGCATTGTAGGAGCACCCCTCCCCCATCTGTGACAACCCTAATGTCTCCAGACATTGCTAAATGCCTCCCAAACCCCGGCTGAGATGCACTGGGTCAGAGGGTCAGAGAGACACTGAGGGACCTATTGGAACACCCCATCTAGTGTCTGAGTTGCTTCCGCGCATTCCTGCAGCGTGGCTGCATTTGCCAACTGCCCTAGAACTCAGAGAGGAAAAAAGCAAGCGATTTATATTATTTAGGGCCGCTGAGTAAGTCCCTGAGCCGCTGCACTTTCGCTGTCACAGGCAGAGGGCGCAGCGAGAAGCTGTTTACATACAGACTCCTGGGGACACTGACACACACATAACCCCTGACGCTAGAGGAAACCGAGCCTTCATCTAAGGCAGTCCTTCGAGCCGAGCGGGAGAAAAATGAAAGCGGCAAGAACGTTGCTCCTAGACTCTACAGATCTCACTTTGAATTTGCCCACTGCCACCTTCCAGCTTAATTCCCACCATCTTCAGTTTAATCTTTATTTTTTTAAAAAAATTTATTGATTTGAGAGAGAGAGAAATGTCAATGTGAGAAAGATCAATCAGGCCACCTCCCACATGAGCACCAACTGGGGATTGAACCTGCTACCGGGGCATGTGCCCAACGAGGAATCAAACCTGCCACCCAGGATGATGCTCCAACCAATGAGCCACACCAGCCAGGGCAGTTTCCTCATCTTTAAAATGAGGATGGTACCACTCCCAGAGTTATTGAAAGGATGAATTAGAAAAGCATCCAGCCTCAGAGAGAATCTGCTGACTGGGCTGGGCCCGGACACGGCTGTTGGAACCCTCCATTCAAGACCTTCATTCACGCACCCCCTGCCATGTGGGGCACATGCCCCTCAGGGGGCAAGCTGGGTGCTCCTGTGGTCCTGTGGGCAGTGTCCCGTCTGATCTAAAGAAGACCTCCTGTGAGAAGTGAGGAGCAGGACAGAGAGAGAACAGGCCACCCCTGCCTCGTCGTGATGCCCTGAGGACAGAAGAGTCAGTCCCCGCAGAGCTGGAGCGGACCAGCCAGGAGCCCTGGTCAGGTGCAAAGCTGTGAGTGAAACTTCGCCTTCGCCTCCTCCATCCACCAAATGAATGAGCCAAGGTAATTCCTCAGAAGCTCTGGTGAGGGAGGTCAGAGCCGCAGACAAGCAGCCTGTGAAGGAGCAGTGGGCTCTGGTTTCCCGTCCTCGGTCCTCACCATCCTCTGGGGTGAGCGTGACAAAAGGGGGGGCAGGTGATGGTGCCCAGGCAGCAAGGTGGGTTTCAGGGCTGTTGCCACCTTACCCTGTATTTTCCAGAGGCAGGAGGCATACCCACACACATACCCACATGCACCCCACCTGAGATGCAGGACATGTAGGCCCCTTCTCACTCACTGGGATGGTCAAAATCAATAAGACAGAGAATAATAAGTGTTGCCAGAGATGCGGAGAAACCCTCTACCATTTCTGGTAGGAATGTAAAAAGGTGCAGTCACTTTGGAAAAGTCGGCCAGTTCCTCACTAAATTAAACATAAGGTCAGCAAATGACTCAGCAATTCCACTCCTAGGCACAGACCCCAGAGAAATGAAAACATACTCATAGAAATTTGAACATGAATGTTCACAGCAGCATTATTCATAACCGCCAAAAGTGGAAACAACCCAGATGTCCATCCGCTAATGAACGGATAAACAAAATGTGGTCTATCCATACGATGGAATATGTTTTGGCCATAAAAGGGGATGACACACTGATACATGCTACAATATGGATGAACCTTAAATGCATGATAAATGGAAGAGGCCAGTGACAGAAGCGACCCACTGCCTGGTTCTAACTCTGTGAACTGTCTGGGACAGGCAAGTCCATAGACTCAGAAGATAAATCAGTGGTTGCCTAGGGTTGGGGAGAGGAGGAAGGGAGGGTGGGGAATATGGAGTGGCTAAAAATGAGTGTAGGTTTTTTAGGGTTGATAAAAAACGTTCTGACAGAACTTGGGCTTGTGTAGCCTGCCCCCATCCAAGGAACAGCAGTCTCCTGATCACCACACCCTCTGTCTGAGGAACAGCAGCTATGTGTGAACAGCACCCACCAGAGGAGCTGCTACCAACTGAGGAGCAGCTGCTACCACAACCGCCTGAGGAGCAACCGCAGCCCGAGGAGCCACTGCCACCCAAGGAGCAGCCACTGAATGACTCAACATCTAGATATGGCGGTACGATCAAACGTGGGTAGACAAAGAAACCCCCAAAGGAAAGAAAAGGAGGACTTGCCAGAAAAGCAGCTAAGTGATACAGAGGCATGCAACATGACAGAAAAATAATTCAGATTAAGGGTCCTACAGTGCATAAACCGGATGGAGGAAAAAATCAACAACTTATGCCAGAAGCAAGAAGAAACAGATGAAAAAATCAATAAACTATATAAGAATCAAGAAGAAATGAAGAGTGATATGGCTGCAATAAAAAACACCATTGAAAGTTTCAATGGTAGACTAGGAGAAGCAGAGGACCGAATTAGCGAATTAGAAGACAGGGAAACAAAACACACCCAAACTGAACAGCAATTGGAGAAAAAAATTAAAAGACAGGAGGAGAGCCTAAGGGAGCTATGGGACAACATGAAATGAAACAACATACGAATAATAGGGGTGCCAGAACAAAAGAAAGATGAACAAGGGTTAGAAAACCTATTTGAAGAAATAATATCAGAAAACTTCCCAGAGGTGGGGAAGAAAAGAATCACACCACACAAGCACAGAGAGTCCCAAACAAGGTGAACCCGAAAAGACCCACACCAAGACACATCATAATTACCATGGCAAATGTTCAGAACAAAGAGAATATCTTAAAGGCTGCAAGAGAGAGACAGAAAGTTACATTCAAGGGATCTCCCATTAGATTATCAAATGATTTCTCAACAGAAACACATCAGGCCAGAAAAGAATGGACAGAAATTTACAAAGTGATGCAAAGCAAAGGACTGAATTCAAGAATACTCTATCCAGCAAGGCTATCATTCAAAATTGAAGGAGAAATAAGAAGCTTCACAGACAAAAAAGGGCTAGGGGAGTTTATCACCACCAAGCCAGCAATGCAAGAAATGCTAAAGGGACTGGTGTAAAAAGAAGAAATAAAAAGCTCAGAAAGAAAACAGCCACACAAAAAAAGAAATGGCTACAAACAAGTATCTTTCAATAATAACTTTAAACGTAAACAGACTAAATGCTCCAACCAAAAGACATTGAGTGGCTGAATGGATAAAAAAACATGACCCATACATTTGCTGTCTACAAGAGACCCACCTCAGAAGGAGGGACTCACACAGACTGAAAGTGAAGGGATGGAAAAATATCTTTCAGGCAAATGGAAATGAAAAAAAAGCTGGGGTAGCAATACTTATATCGGACAAAATAGACCTCAAAGTGAAGGCCATAACAAGAGATAAGGAAGGCCACTTCATAATACTACAGGGATCAATACAACAAGAAGATATAACCCTGATAAACATATATGCACCCAATGCAGGAGCACCCAAATACATAAAAAAAACTCCTGGGAAGATATCAAAGGAGAGATCGACAACAATACAATCATAGTAGGGGACTTTAATACACCACTGACATCACTGGATAAATCCTCTAGACCAGGGATGGGCAAACTTTTTGACTCGAGGGCCACAATGAGTTCTTAAACTGGACCAGAGGGCTGGAACAAAAGCATGGATGGAGTGTTTGTGTGAACTAATATAAATTCAAAGTAAACATCATTACATAAAAGGGTACGGTCTTTTTTTTCAATAGTTTTATTCATTTCAAACGGGCCAGATCCGGCCCGCGGGCCGTAGTTTGCCCATGGCTGCTCTAGACAAACAATCAGCAAAGAAACAGCAATCCTAAATGACTCACTAGATCAGATGGACTTAATTGACATCTTCAGAACACTTCACCCCAAAGCCACGGAATATACATTCTTCTCAAGGGCTCATGGGACATATTCAAAAATAGACCACATATTGGGTCACAAACAAAGTCTCCCCAAATTCAAGAAGATTGAAATCATACCAAGCATCTTCTCAGACCACGATGGCATAATATTAGAACTAAACTACAATAAAAACAACCCAAAATACTCAAAACAAAAAAAACGTTCTAAAGCTGCTTCTGGTGGTGGTTGTACAGTTAGTTCTGTGAGTTTACACTGATTATATACTTTAAACCAGTGTTTCTCAACCTGTGGGTCGCGACCCCTTTGGCAGTCGAACGACCCTTTCACAGGGGTCGCCTAAGACCATCCTGCATATCAGATATTTACATTACGATTCATAACAGTAGCAACATGAGTTATGAAGTAGCAACGAAAATAATTTTATGGTTGGGGGTCACCACAACATGAGGAACTGTATTGAAAGGGCCAGAAGGTTGAGAACCACTGGATTAAACGGTGAGTTGTATGTTACACTCTCACTAAAGGTGATGTATGAGAAAGGCGTGTAAAAGAAAGCCAGGGCTTAGATTTCTTTTTTCTCTTCTCGTTCCTTTCTTTCACTTTGGGATTTGGGAGGAACTAGGAACCACGGCCCGCACCGCCTCCCGCGTGCCCACGCTCCGCTGGCTTCCTGTTTTGCCTCGTGCTGGGAACACCGAGACTCTAGTAAAACACCCTCTGCAGGGCGGGCCCTCTGGCAGGTGTGAGCGAGGAGGCCGGGAAGGAATCTGCCCAGGTCAGCTCCCTTAGGCATCTGTGTCCACTCCCTTCCCACCATCGGAGACACGCTCTGTATAAGACATTCCTCATCAGGAATCCCCAGGTAGAATGCAAATATCCCTGGAAACTGAGTGTTGTCAACACTGGACGTCATGTTACCACATTGTGGGACCCCAAGTTTTACAAAGAGACAGTGAGGTCCATGTGGGGGAGGGTGCCTTGTCTTGTCACTGGGTTTCAGAGCACAGCGGCTGCAGCCCGAGCATGAGGTCGAATCCCCGCTCTCCTGCTGCTGGCTGTGTGGCCTTGGGCCAGTTGCTGAGCTTCTCTGTGTCCCGGTTCCTTCACCTCTAAAATGGGGACAACGAGCCCTAGCCAGTTTGGCTCAGTGGATAGAGCATTGGCCTGTGGACTGAAGGGCCCCAGGTTCAATTCCAGTCAAGGGCACACCCAGTGGGGGGCGTGCAGGAGGCAGCTGATCAATGATGAGAATCATTGATGTTTCTATCGCTCTCTCCCTCTCCCTTCCTCTCTGAAATCAATAAAAAATATATTTTTAAAAAGTGGGGACAATGACACTACCTTCCTCACAGGATTGATGTGAAGAATAAATGAGTTCATCCCTGGCCGGTTGCTCAGTGGTTAGAGCGCCAGCCTGTGGACCTTAGGGTCTTGGGTTAGGTTCCCAGGTTCCCCATGTCAATGTTTCTCTCTCCCTCCCCCCCCCCCCGCCTTCATTCCACTCTCTTTAGAAATCAATGGAGGAAATATCCTCAGGTGAGGATTAAAAAGAAAAAGAATAAAGGCGTTCATATACAGGGATGGGCAAAAGGAGACTGACGGCTGTTGGTACGGAAAACGACCTGCCGGGTGTGAGGACTACAAGAGCTTTATTAACCAGAAGACGGGCCAGGAGCACGGGGCACTTAGGTACAATCTGGAAGCGCTCACGTGGCCGGCCCTGTGTGCTGGCCTCGGCACTGTCGGCACAGAGTTCTTTATTGTGGGCAATAACCCTCAACCCGCGCATAAACCACCCAGAGCCACACCTATCATCGTTAACTATTGACAGCGAGGACCGGAGGGAAAGTTGCTTGCTCAACGCCGCTGAACTAGTTGGGGTGGGGGTGGGGGGGGGGGACTCCACACACAGAAAATATGCATTTTCATTTCATTTCCAAAGCACTTTGGCATTTTTTTAAATCCATTTTATTGTTTTCTTTTGACTAAAAGTCTCTTCCTGACTGAAAGTCCTTGAGGCCCATCAGACGGATGCTTTTCTTGTTACATATGAGGAACCCAAAGGCAGTGAGGCCGGGGTCACGCAGCCACCCAGCCCAGCCCCGCTCCCGGCAGCCCCGCTGGTCCCTCCACCGTTCCTTGGCTCCCAAATCTCCGCTCCGCTTGGCTTAATGATTTGCAGACGCTTACAATTAGTCACCAGTGGAGAGTTTTGCTTTGCTATCTCCCAGGAAGCTCAGCACCTGCCCAAAGGGGCAGGTCCACCCTCAGGCGGCCCCGGGGTGGTGGTGGGGGGGGAGCTGCATTGCCCTGGCGGCTGGAGGCTTCCTTCCCGGAGAATAGAGGCGGCAGGCAGCTGTGATCATCCCATACCTTTTGCATGTGACCCTGTTAATTATGTCCTTTCAAATGCATTGTTCACTCTCAGGCACCACCACACGGGGGCGTGTCCGTCTTCTGCACTCACCTGGGGACACACCTGGGCGGTGCATTTCTCTTGGAAGAGGGGACACAGACCAGACCAGGGCCTCCCGTGACCTCCCAGTCCCTTTTCGATAGAGTAGAGGGGCTCACACTCCACCAGCACTGTCTTAGTTGTGAAAATCCAACAAGATCATCCCGGTGCTCAGTGATCTCGGAAGCAGTGATTCATTCTCCTTGGGACGGGAGTGCCACTGGCAGCTGGGGCGGCAGACCAGGGATGCTGCCGCCCTGCCTCCCCACTCCCCCATCCCCCCCGCACCCAGGGCAGCACCCACAGCAGAGAATTACCCGGCCCAGAGGTCAACAGTGCCCAGCTCTAAACAGTGATCGAAAAGTCAGAACATTTATGGGGAATTCATTATGTGACAGGTAATTTCCATGCACTCTGTCATTTAATTGTTCCAGCAGCCCTAGGAGAGGGCATGGTTATTACACCCACTTTATGGATGAGAAAACTGGGGCGCAGAGCAGTTACATAACTTGCCCAAGTCCCCACATTTAGAATAGGACGGAGCAGGAATGAATTCCGGTACCTCTACCTCCCAGTACAGAGCACGCTCCAAAGCTGCCTATGGCCAGGGCTCACAATCATAACCGGATAAACAATAATTTGCTCAGATATGTACTTCTTCTCCCATAAATATAAACATATGCTGTTGTGATGAACAAAATACAAATCCTGAAAAGCATTCATATATTTACATTATCTTTCTGTCTATGCATTTTCTTCAAGCAAGAGACTCTAAAGGTCTAACACAGTGGTTCTCAACCATGGCTGCACATGAGAATCACCTGGGAATCTTTTTTTAAAATATATTTTATTGATTTTTTTACAGAGAGGAAGGAAGAGGGATAGAGAGTTAGAAACATCGATGAGAGAGAAACATCGATCAGCTGCCTCCTGCACACTCCCTACTGGGTATATGCCCGCAACCAAGGTACATGCCCTTGACCAGAATCGAACCTGGAACCCTTGAGTCCGGAGGCCGACGCTCTATCCATTGAGCCTAACCGGTTAGGGCCTTAATTTTTTTTTTTAATATGTTTTATTGGGAATCTTTTAAAAATCCTGATTTCTGGGCCTCACCCTCCGGAAATTCTGTTTCTTTGTTACTAATGCTGTGGCCCCACCCCATAACAAAGAAACAGAATTTCTGGAGGATGAGGCCCAGAAATCAGGATTTTAATAAGATTCCCAAGTGATTCTAATGTGCAGCCAAGGTTGAGAACCACTGGTCTTACAGCAGGTCCAGAAAAACCTTTGTCTCCAAAAAAAGGAGGAGGGGGGCCTCATCATCTAAAAGGTAGGGAAGCTCCGCTACAGGGGTGAATTACATTCAACTCCTGCAGCATCTGTTCTGCGTCTAAATTCATGTTGGCTTCGTTATGTTAGCTGCTGAAAAGGT
Source organism: Myotis nattereri (assembly GCF_964212035.1). NCBI lineage: Eukaryota > Metazoa > Chordata > Mammalia > Chiroptera > Vespertilionidae > Myotis > Myotis nattereri. Next base: position 211,847,744 of record NC_138077.1, on the reverse strand, counting down.
TAATTGTAAAAGTCTGTTTTGAGTGTTTCCTCAAAACACAGGAGGAAAACCCCCTCACCAGCCATGTCTAAGGAGTCTGTGGCTGGTTTTGGGGTCCCTTCACCTCAGGTTCTTTTGGTGAAGGAAGTTGGGGCAAATGAAACCCTGAGTCCCTTCAATTTGGCTGCAGGTACTTGTCAAGGTTGCTCCAGCAGCATGATTCCCGAAGGATCTCAGATCCAAACGCCCCGAATGCCTCCTTTCTCTCGTCACTGCAAAAGCCCAACTGCTGGGTGAACGGTGAGGGCAGGTTGCACGAAACAGAGCCCCCCCGCCCGAGCTCCCAGGAGGTTCCCCGGCAAGGCTGCCCAGGCCAGGCCCTGGCCCCGGCCCCCTGGCCCCGGGGCTGCTCCACGCCCTTCCCCGGAAGCCCACTTACCCCTTCCCTCTTGACCGTGCCCTTCTCCTCCATCCTCGCCCCGGGAAGATGTGCCGCTTACTTGCTTTCAGCCAGGAGAGCGAAGGCACTGCTTGGAGAGAGAAGACACCAGGCTGCACTTTGGCCAGTGAAGTCCCGGCCAACCGGCCAATCACGTTTTTATAGCCTAAGGCCGAGTAAGCCTTTCAGAAAGCCAGGGCTGCCTCCTCTCACTTCTCCTTTGAAATGCCTGGGGCTTAGCTCAGCAAGTGGGCACATGGGCGCACGCACCCCCCCCCCCACCCCGGGGCTGCGGGCCCAGCGCCTTCCCGGTGGGCACACAGTCTGCGGTCCCCACTGCGTGAGCCTCACCAGCCAGGCTCGTGGTGAGTGACTGGAAGGGTTATTTCTGTCACAAACACATGGGAAGAAAGCAAGAGCTGCCATCCCCTCAGCACTGGGGTGAAGGGAGCCAGAGTGGCTCCAGGAAGTGGTCCCTGCCAGGCAGCCGAGCCCCCCCACCCCCTTGCCCTGTCTCTACCTGAGACTACGCAGCACTTCCTTGGAGGGTTTGTTTTCCTTCGGAAGTGGCCCAGAGCTGTAATTCTCTGTGCAATGATCACTATTGAAAACACAATCGATCTCTCCAAGCCCTTTATCAGCAGGGCAAGGAGGGTGAGTCACGGCTGCGGGTCTGGGTCCCCCACGCGTGGCCAGGCCACCGCCAGACCCCCTGCGGGCACGTGCTCCCCGGCCCGGGCATAGCGGCAAGGGGCCAAAATCCAAAGTCCCGGGAGGCCTGCAGACTGGCGTCTTCCCAGGACAGGCGCCTGCTGTACTTGCCGAGGCACAAATCCAGTTCCTTTGGCCATTTCTCCGCCTCCTTCACCTTCAAGTGCAATTACCTGGGAGTCAGGCGCAGCTCCGGCCTCAGCAGCAGCCCTGGGGTTTGTGGTCGGCTCCGCGTGTGGGGGGCTGTGAAGAGGGGGACGGTGTAATAGCCCGTGTGCGTGTACCGGGTGGGTGGTCCCTATGTCCCTATTTAAAAGGGAGGACTGGCCCGGCCGGCCTGGCTCGGTGGTTGAACATCCACCGATGAACCAGGAGGTCATAGTTCAATTCCCCATCAGGGCGCAGGCCTGGGTAGCGGAACCGATCCCCAGTGTGGGGGTGCAGGAGGCAGTCGATCCACGATTCTCTCTCATCATGGATGTTTCTCTCCCTCTCCCTTCCTCTCTGAAATCAATAAAAACACATTTAATGAATAAATAAAAGGGAGGACGGACCAGCCAGAAGACAACGATTTCCACCTAAAGCCTGGCAGGGCCCGAGGCTTCCAATGGTTCCGAAGAGTTATGACAACTTCTCCGAGGAAATGCACGGTGGGTGGGAGGAGGGGGTGTCGGGGGAGCTACAGGCGGTGCAAACACAACAAATGGCACAGGTCTGCAGAAGTCAGGCGGGGGGTGGGGAACCGGAAACCCTGCCTCCCACCCGAGTCCGCTCCCGCCTACCCTGCCTCGACTTCCCCGACCGGAGCCTAGGCCCACGGGTGACCCCCGGGAGCTGCGGCCGCGGTACCGAGCTCCTGCCGTCCCAGGGAACACGCGTCGTCACCAACGCCTCCCAGGAGCGCAGCGCGAGGGTCCGGGCGGGCGGTGCCGCGTGATGCGGTCATCGCCACGGGGCGCGGGCTGCGGGGGCTCCGGCGCCGTCGGGTCCGGTCCGGTCCGGTCCCCAGCCTCCTTCTGGCCCAGGACCCCCGAGTGGCGCCCAGCAGCCCCTCCCTGCCCCGGGCACCGTGGGGCCTGGCGGAGGCTCCGGGCGGGGGCGGGGGAGGGGTGGCCCTGGTCCGCGGCGGGGATCGTCCCCACCCGGGTCCTCCCAGGCCCCTGCCCCCGCTGACCCGGGAGTGTGGCCCGGCTCGCCCCCTGCAGGTGGTCCTTTGGGTTTCGGGAGCTCTGGTGTTTGTGAATTACCCACGGGAGCCGGGACCGGGCGTGGTCTCTGAGTCGCCCCCAGTGGCCTCGCCCCCGCCTGCCCGCCTGCGTCCAGCGTGGACCCGTGGGACCGGCGATGGGAGGCCGTTCCTGCCCGCGGTTTGCGGTGACTAATGCGCGCAGTGAGCAGCCCGGCCTTTCGTCTGGGTGCAGAGAGCAGGCCGAGGTGTGTCCCGGGACCAGGAACGCGCGTTCAGATTTCCAGGGAACTGATTGTGTTTGGAAACGACCTCTAGGAGAGCCGGCGAGTCATCTGTCAAGGTCAGGGGACAGCGGACAGCTGCAGGGGCCACACCCGGTGCAGCAAGGCCTCCCGGACTTCCCTTCCCCGCCCCCCACGGTGTGGTCCACCCCGGGGACATCCTGTTAGGGGTCCGTCCTCGTAGGGCTCCTCTTTCCCAAAGGGGCCCGCGTGAGGCCCTCTCGCTGACCTCCCACCGTGGGCAAAGCCTGGCCAAGCATCCTGGCTGGCCAAGGACTCTGACCTGAGGGTGCGGGTCTCAGATCTCCATTCCCCAATCGCTTCTGCTATTTATGACGAACACCTTCGATGTTATGAAATGTAACCATGTCAGCACACAGTTGGAGAGGACTTACAGAATCTGAAGACAGTGGTTGCGCTGGGGTGTGGGGTTCCAGGTGACGTGGGTCCTCGCATGTGCTTACGTTTATTTCACTGAGCCTGCGGCTGTGGCAGAGGGGGTGCGATGGGGCGCAAAGGATAAACACAGCCCTGGCCTCATGCAACTTAACTCCGGGTGAGGAAACATGACTTGGTCAAATAAACACATTGATGAATTTATAACTACAGACGGGCTCTGAAGACCGGGGAGCCGGTGGGGTGGTCACGGAAGGCTTCCTTAAAAAAGCGAGCTTGAGCTGAGATGGGAAGGAAGGAAGGAGAGCTTACCCAGGCAAAGGGGGTAGGGATGGGGCGGCAGAGAGAGCCTCCCAGACAGGGGACAGTTGGTACCGAGGCCCTGCGGCAGAAGAGAGTGTGATGCCGTCAAGAGATTGTAAATTCAGCCCGGCCGGGTGCTCAGTGGTTGAGCTTCAACCTATGAACCAGGAGGTCATGGTTCGATTCCCAGTCAGGGTACATGCCCAGGTTGCGCACTCGATCCCCAGTAGGAGGCAGCCGATCAATGATTCTCATTGTTGATGTTTCTCTCTCTCCCCCTCTCCCATCCTCTCTGAAATCAATAAAAATGTATTAAAGAAATGGTAAGGTCAGTGTGGTTCAAGAACACAGAACAGAGAGGAAGAGTGAAGGGAGAAGGAAGCTGGTGAGATGGGCAGGGCCAGACGATAGTTAGCCCTTGTGGGCCTTGTTAAGGAGCTTGATTTTTGTTCTAGGAGCAGAGAGGAGGCATTAAGAGTTTTGGAGAGTGCTCAGGTTTGTGTTTTTAAAAGTTAACTAACCCTCGAGGGGGACAAGAGGCCGATGGGTTTGGGGCAGAGGAATGGGGGCAGTTCTTCGCTGTGGAATAGCTGAAAGATGATGGTGCAAGAGATTAGAGGATACGTTTGAGAGATAGTTAGGATGTCAAGTTGATGGAACTTGGTGTCTGACAGTATGATGATGAGGGGAAATAAGAGAATTTCTGTATTCATGTTGGAATAAAATGAAAAAGAAAAAAAAGATCCTTTTGAAAATGAAGCTTTTCAGAATTGAAAAAAATTTACATAGGAAAATTTAACCAGAACGTAACTTGTTGAATTAGCACCTCAAAGCAGACTGGCAATCCCTGGGTTGTTTTGAGACCAGACAATGGTACCAGAACTTCAGGTCACCGGCATCTCACCTCTACTTAGGAATGTTCTGGGATTTTAAAGTTTTACCATGGGCTTCAGTTGTAGACTGCTGTGGCTCCCGAATCCATTTGCTCAGTCCCTCTTCAATAGTAACGGAATTACCTGGGCCAGAACCTGCGGCTGCCCAAAGTAAAGACTGCCTCTCCCCCTCATCCCTGAACTTGGGTGGACAAATGGCTCGGTTCTGTCTAATGCCACATATGCAAAGGTGTCATGTGGGTGGTGGCTTCCAGGAACCTTGCTCTCTTCTCTGCCCCTTTCTCCAGCCCTGCTGCCTGAAATGAGGGTGCCCCCGGCATTGACCCCGAGATGGAGGCCACACGGAACGGAGCAACAAGATGGTAGGAGCCTGGGTCCCTACCCTGTGGGGCACGATGTCAGCCCCGGACCACTGCCTGAACTTGGCATGTTCTTCCGTTTTGCTTTCTGTCGCTTGCAGCTGAGTCTGGTTCTCACTGATAGAACCCTCCAACATTTGCCTGGAAACCTGTCAGGACCGAGAACGGGAAGGGCCTAACCCTTGAAGAAGCTGTGAAGACATTTTCATTGACTGGCCTGGGTCATGTTTTACATTTTGAGGAAAGGGCTCTCTCTTGGAAATGAACGGCCTGAAGGCCCTGGTCTTAAAGGAGAGAGCGTGGACCCCTGAGCGGCTGGGTGCGAACGTCAGTGGGGCCTCACCCAGGCTGCTGACTTCATTAAACGGCTCTTGTTTTTGTTCGCGTTCTGGTGAAGAACTTGCACGGATCGGAGTGGCCTGCCTCAGCCCGTTTCCCCTTCGTCCCTGTTGTTTCTGTGCGCCACATGGGAGGACGCGGGTTCTCCAGGGACACATGCACCACCTCGGAGCAGAGGCCTGCGTGTGCCTCAGTGAGGCTGCTCCCCACGGCGCCCTCTCGTGGAGATGCGCTGCTGTGTCTTTTGCAAATATTTTCTCCGCCTGTGGCCCATCTTCTCCTTCTCTTGACAGTTAATGTATTTTTAACTTCACAAAACCCAGAAAGTAGAACAAATCACCAAGCAGCATTTTGGAGGAGCCACGTTCCCAGGATACAGCAGTTAAAGAAGAAGGAGAAGGAGAAGGAAGAGGAGAAAGAAGAAAGAAGGAGGACTCGAAGGCGGGGCTGTGTGGGCTGGGCAGACCCGCTTAGAACCAGGCCGTTGCCCGCAGGAAGAGCCGTGGGCGCCCGCTGTCCCTGGCACCGAGGCCTGGAGCTGCCGCTGCGATGGGCAGAGGCGTGCGGGGAGGGCTCAGTGCTGGGGTGTCGCCCTCATGAGAGTCTAGCCCCAAGCAGTGGGTCCTTGGAACTCAGACCTGTTGGTACTCATATGGGACAGGGCCTGGGACTCTGTATCCTAAAGCCATGGCCCCCCCCCCCCCCCACACACACACACACCTGTGATCCTATCAGGCAAACACGGGAGAAACTACGCCTCCAGGTGGCCGCCTACTTGACTCCATGCCCCACCGAGGAGGGTCCCCACGTGGAAGGCTCTGGGGCGGCCCCTGGAGCACAGGTCCTGCGGAGCCACCCTGCCCCACTCCCGCCATCACAGGCAATCCGTTCAGCAAACACGCAAAGGGAACACGATTATTTTATTTCATTTAAAATAGCAGGACTCTGGCGTCAACCTAAATGGTCAGGGTTTTCATTACAGTTTTGCATGCGCAAAGAAACCTCACGCTATGTTGTTATGCCATAAAAGGGAAGTTTGTAAAAATATTTCTTCTTGTCGTGAACATGTGGGGAGCTCTGCTTGTTGCCTCAGTCCAGGCCAAATAATAATCTTTATCAACAAGTCAAACCAACCAAACAAAACAACGCTGAAGCAAAAAGAGGCAAAAGTGCCTGGTAAACGTGATTTAAAAGACCAGGGATCAGCCCTGGCCGGTGCGGCTCAGTGGGTGGGAGCACCATCCTGTGCGCCTAAGGGTCGCGGGTTTGATTCCTGGTCAGAGCACAGACCCGTTTTGCGGGTTCAACCCCCAATCAGGGCGCGTGCGGAGGGCAGCCAGTTAATGTTCCTCTCTCCCTTCCTCTCTAAAAACTAATAAAAAACATATCCTTGGGTGAGGATTAAGATAGTGATAAAGACCAAGGTTCAGAGAGTGTCTGAGTGCACAGCACCTGTTCCAGCTGAGGACACGCGTCTGTAACTGGGGGTGAAGGTGGATAAACGTCAGGGACAGCGACGAGAACGTGTGAAAGGAACACAGCGCTGTGTGCTCGGCCCCCACCCGGGCTCTCCCCTCCCCCGCGTGACTTCATTCCCGCAGCCTCACACCCTCCAGCCCCGGACGCCCACCAGCTGTGGTCTCCCAGGCCCAGGTCCAGGCCCAGGGACAATCCCCTCCCAGCAGCACCACCAGCTGCAGCCACGGGCGGCCGCAGGGATGGAGGTCCCAGGTGCAGCTGCTCAGAGGTGTTTCCGGGGGCGGACAGCACAGCAGGGCTCCGGACACGTGGGATGAGAGCTTGAGGGCGCGCAGGGCACCCGCCATGTCTCCCGTGAGCCCCCGGCCGTTTCTGACTGCAGCCTGTCTGGGGAAACGCCCAGCTGAGCCCGGGACTGGCGGGGGGGGGGGGGGGGGCCTTCTGAGCAGGACTTGTCCCAGCAGCTTTCCTCGTGGCCCATCCTCAGCCTCAGCGGCTCCCTGAACTTCTACTCCAGCCCAGAAGCTAACGTGAGGGTCTCCACGGGCTCTGGCGTGACCTGCTGCCACAGCTCCAGGGCCCCCGGGCTCCCCCGACACGGGCTCCCCCGACACGGGCCGTTTCTGTCAGGGGATTTCCCCTCGGATCCTACGGGGATGCCCACCTCCTGCTGATTTTCATAACGAAACTTTAAAGGCGACCGAAAAGGAGCACTTCGGGCTAGTTCTGCAGACGGCCACGCCTTCAGGTTCTCTTCCTGTTACAGACGTTGCTTTTCGGAGTAAAACAGGAACCCACAGGGTGGCGTGGCTTTGGTTTTAATCCAGAACCGTTTTATAGGCTCCGAAAATCATGTCCATGCGGCAAGGCCCTCACGGAGCCCCAGGGAGTAACACCTGCGAATAACGTGGTACTGGCCCCACTAAGGCTCCAGCCCCCCATCTAAGGCTCCAGCCCCCACTAAGGCTCCAGCCCCCCAACTAAGGCTCCAGCCCCCCCATCTAAGGCTCCAGCCCCCACTAAGGCTCCAGCCCCCCAACTAAGGCTCCAGCCCCCCATCTAAGGCTCCAGCCCCCCATCTAAGGCTCCAGCCCCGACTAAGGCTCCAGCCCCCCCACTAAGGTCCTGGCCCCACCCCAAGGCTCCAGCCCCCACTAAGGCTCCGGCCCCCACTAAGGCTCCAGCCCCCCCGCTAAGGCTCCAGCCCCCCATCTAAGGCTCCAGCCCCGACTAAGGCTCCAGCCCCCACTAAGGCTCCAGCCCCCACTAAGGCTCCAGCCCCCCAACTAAGGCTCCAGCCCCCCCATCTAAGGCTCCAGCCCCCACTAAGGCTCCAGCCCCCACTAAGGCTCCAGCCCCCCATCTAAGGCTCCAGCCCCGACTAAGGCTCCAGCCCCCCCACTAAGGTCCTGGCCCCACCCCAAGGCTCCAGCCCCCACTAAGGCTCCGGCCCCCACTAAGGCTCCAGCCCCCCATCTAAGGCTCCAGCCCCCACTAAGTCCAGCCCCCCATCTAAGGCTCCAGCCCCCCCACTAAGGCTCCAGCCCCCCATCTAAGGCTCCAGCCCCCCCACTAAGGCTCCAGCCCCCCATCTAAGGCTCCAGCCCCCCCACTAAGGCTCCAGCCCCCCATCTAAGGCTCCAGCCCCCACTAAGGCCCCCCCCCAAGGCTCCAGCCCCCACTAAGGCTCCGACGGTGACAGCTACTTGTCCCGTTCTTAGCCACCGGCTTCCGTGACTTCCGAGAAAGTTAAAGGGCTGGCGGGAGAGCCACAGAATATAGAGATACAGGTGCTTATTTTAAGTCCTTTTTGTATTAAACGTAAGTTATCACCTGTGACCTATGTCACTTTCCCCAACCAACTCCCAAACATCCACCTTCGGGGCAGAACCAGTATTGGGGCTATTCGTGTCACCTTTCCTGTAAAAACTGAACTAGGAAGTGAAGAGACCGCTCCCGACAGGCCCGGCCGGTGCTCACAGCACAGACCGCGACCGTGGGCGACCCCAGGGAGTCCCCGACGGCCTTTCTTATTCCTGCCCCGGCCGCTGCCTGGAGGAGGGAACCTGCATCTGACGTGACTGGGGAGGCAGGAGTCTGGGTTCTGGCCTGTGCTGGAGACTTGGATGCATCTACACCAAGGCTGGCCACCTGAGAGGCGGGAGGTTCCAGGAGGCCGGCTGCGGGCTGCACTCAGGGCATCACCAGGGCACCTCCAGGGCACCTGGTTCAAGGTACCGGCTCTTGGTGGCTGGCAAAGCTCCCCCAGAACAGCCATGCTCCCAGGGCAGGCCCACACCCTGACCTGCGCAACTCTGCTCCATGATATCCAGGTGTGTGTGTGGGGGGCGGGGGGGGAGGGGGGGCACCTTTCCAGCGCCCCCTGGCGCTTTACTTAGGAGGGTAAATAGTGTGTGTAGCTCTTCATGCTTTTCCCACGGGTGTGGGTCCTCAAGCTGTAAACAGTGCTGTGTGGTCCAGAGGCCGCTGACCTGGCAGTGGTCACGTCCCACTGGTGTCCCTGAGTCTCACTGCCACCCGCACGCGGACAGACGCCGAGCACAGCGGACACGTGGTCGGACACCTGCTGCCTCAGGGTCCAGGAGGTAGAAGAAGCTGAGTTGTGGCCGCCCCTCCACCGGCCTCAAGAGCTCGGACAGCAGAGGACAGGCTTCCGGCTGCAGCGTCCCCCTCCCTGCAGCGGTCAGCACCCGCCCAGACCAGGAAGGGAGGCTCAGGTGTGTGGAAGTTCGTCGGGGTCCACCTGGGCCCCCGAGTCCCCCGTCCTGGAGGGCGCCGAGGCCTCAGGCGGGCCGGCCAGGCTCTCGGCGGGAGGCGGCGTCGGGCAGCAGCAGCAGAGGGAGAAGAGCCGAGTCCGGACGGCGCGGGTGCAGAGGACGAACATGATGCAGTTGGCACCTCCCTGAAACGTGTTCCCGATTCCCTGCGGGGGCGAGAGGAGGGCAGGAGTGCCAGGGCTGCAGGGGGTCTTCAGCACACAGGCCGGGGGGGCTGGCAACCCCAGACCTTGCCCTGCACCCTGGGGCCGGGCTGCCATGACCCTGCATGTGGGCCGTCGGCGGCAGCGCTCCGGGCGGGTCTGAGCGGGCAGACCTGGCCCAGCCGCGTCTCTAGGTCTCCTGGGCTGGGAAGGACCAGGGAGCATCCACGCTCCTGGGGCTCCTCTGGGGCCGCTGGGCAGCCCCTGGACGCACGCGCGGGGGCTGCACTAGAGCCACGCCGACCTTCCACCTCCTCTCACCGGGCTCCCTGTCTCGGCGGCCGGCAGGAAGGGACTGGAGCCGAGCCCCCTGGCAGCCCTGCATTGGCGGATGCACTGGGACGTGCCCACTCTGTGTGTGCGTGGGGGGGTGATCTGACACTGCCGCTGGGAGCAGCAGGGTGGGGGGGGGGAGAGAAGAAGGGCGGGCAAAGCTACCTACGTGCAGAACGACCAGCACCGGGGCCCGCACGGCCGGGGAGCCACAGAGCGTCAGCACGAATCGCACGGTGCTCCAGACCCGGAGGCAAATGAAGATGACGGGGATGAGGACCAGCTTCTTATCCGCCATGGAGCTGTGGTGCTGCAGCCGGTGTGCCTCGGACAGGATGGGCCGGTACTCGGAGAGCGCCTGGTGCTGTGCAGGGAACACCCAGAGCGGCGTGAGCAGGACGGATGCCCGCAGCTGCCCAGGGGCTGCCGTCCTCCCAGGTCTCAGACTCGCAGGAGAGGGAGCAGTGAGGCGTGGAGCGCCTTCCCCTTGCACGCTGGAGCCCAGCCTCCATCACCAGCTTCCCCCTGCACGCTGGAGACCAGGCTCCATCACCAGCTTCCCCCTGCACACTGAAGCCCAGCCTCCATCACCAGCTTCCCCCTGCACGCTGGAGCCCAGCCTCCATCACCAGCTTCCCCCTGCATGCTGGAGCCCAGCCTCCATCACCAGCTTCCCCCTGCATGCTGGAGCCCAGCCTCCATCACCAGCTTCCCCCTGCACACTGAAGCCCAGCCTCCATCACCAGCTTCCCCCTGCACGCTGGAGACCAGGCTCCATCACCAGCTTCCCCCTGCACGCTGGAGCCCAGCCTCCATCACCAGCTTCCCCCTGCACGCTGGAGCCCAGCCTCCATCACCAGCTTCCCCCTGCACGCTGGAGCCCAGCCTCCATCACCAGCTTCCCCCTGCACGCTGGAGCCCAGCCTCCATCACCAGCTTCCCCCTGCACACTGGAGACCAGGCTCCATCACCAGCTTCCCCCTGCACGCTGGAGCCCAGGCTCCAATCACCAGCTTCCCCCTGCACGCTGGAGACCAGGCTCCATCACCAGCTTCCCCCTGCACGCTGGAGACCAGGCTCCATCACCAGCTTCCCCCTGCACGCTGGAGCCCAGCCTCCATCACCAGCTTCCCCCTGCACGCTGGAGCCCAGCCTCCATCACCAGCTTCCCTCTGCACGCTGGAGCCCAGCCTCCATCACCAGCTTCCCCCTGCACGCTGGAGACCAGACTCCATCACCAGCTTCCCCCTGCACGCTGGAGCCCAGGCCCCATCACCAGCTTCCCCCTGCACGCTGGAGCCCAGGCCCCATCACCAGCTTCCCCCTGCACGCTGGAGACCAGGCTCCATCACCAGCTTCCCCCTGCACGCTGGAGCCCAGCCTCCATCACCAGCTTCCCCCTGCACGCTGGAGACCAGGCCCCATCACCAGCTTCCCTCTGCACGCTGGAGACCAGCCTCCATCACCAGCTTCCCCCTGCACGCTGGAGCCCAGGCCCCATCACCAGCTTCCCCCTGCACGCTGGAGACCAGCCTCCATCACCAGCTTCCCCCTGCACGCTGGAGCCCAGCCTCCATCACCAGCTTCCCCTTGCACGCTGGAGCCCAGGCCCCATCACCAGCTTCCCCCTGCACGCTGGAGCCCAGCCTCCATCACCAGCTTCCCCCTGCACGCTGGAGCCCAGCCTCCATCACCAGCTTCCCCCTGCACGCTGGAGACCAGGCTCCATCACCAGCTTCCCTCTGCACGCTGGAGACCAGGCTCCATCACCAGCTTCCCCTTGCACGCTGGAGACCAGGCTCCATCACCAGCTTCCCCCTGCACGCTGGAGCCCAGCCTCCATCACCAGCTTCCCCCTGCACGCTGGAGACCAGGCCCCATCACCAGCTTCCCCCTGCACGCTGGAGACCAGGCTCCATCACCAGCTTCCCCCTGCACGCTGGAGCCCAGCCTCCATCACCAGCTTCCCCCTGCACGCTGGAGACCAGGCTCCATCACCAGCTTCCCCCTGCACGCTGGAGCCCAGGCCCCATCACCAGCTTCCCCCTGCACGCTGGAGACCAGGCTCCATCACCAGCTTCCCTCTGCACGCTGGAGACCAGGCTCCATCACCAGCTTCCCCCTGCACGCTGGAGCCCAGGCCCCATCACCAGCTTCCCCCTGCACGCTGGAGACCAGCCCCCATCACCAGCTTCCCCCTGCACACTGGAGCCCAGGCTCCATCACCAGCTTCCCCCTGCACGCTGGAGACCAGGCTCCATCACCAGCTTCCCCCTGCACGCTGGAGCCCAGGCTCCATCACCAGCTTCCCCCTGCACACTGAAGCCCAGCCTCCATCACCAGCTTCCCCCTGCACACTGGAGCCCAGGCTCCATCACCAGCTTCCCCCTGCACGCTGGAGACCAGGCTCCATCACCAGCTTCCCCCTGCACACTGAAGCCCAGCCTCCATCACCAGCTTCCCCCTGCGTGAGCCCCCGATTCCCATCACTAGCTCCCACCTGCCACTGGAGCCCAGGTTCCCATCACAAGCCCAGATCCTTCTGAACTCCCGTCTCCTCGGTCCACAGCCTGTGCCACACCTCCATGTGGGTGTCTCACACACGGGGATCGGCCCAGTGGTCCCAGACTTCCTGCCATTACAGGAAGGGCAGGGAGGAAGAGAGACACAGAAGGGCAGCTCTGGAGGGGCACCCTGGGCAGAGCCTGGTGGAGCTCTGGGAGCCCGGAGCCCTCCTAGGGCAGTGGAAACGAGGAGGAGTGGGAGGGCAGCGGGGTACCCCCTGGCCCAGGCAAGAACACAAAGAGGGCTTCAGACCAGCGGGTAAGCCCTGCAGGCATCTCTCCAGCCGAGCCAGAAGTGGGGGCAGGAGGGATGAGAGCCCGGTCTGTTCAGAGTAAAATGAGGAGTCTCCACATAGGTGGGAACCCAGGGTGAGGATCAGGGGTCACACAGCTGCCAGGAGCACCCCCCAAACCCAGAAATGGCTGCTGGGGCACCGTCTGCCCTGAGCGACAGGGAGTCCAGCCACGAACACTCAGACACCTGCAGAGGGAGCCGGGAAGAAGGCCGTATTCGGAGCTTCATGGGCACCTGCCTCCCTGCTCTGGCCCCTGGTCACCGCCCATCCTTTACCGTAACGACTCACACCCCTGCCTCGCTCTCGGACAGGATCCCCGTCTGGGTTCTCAGGATGACCTCCCACCGCACACAGCGGTTTGGAAAGTAGATGCTCAATAAAAGTGCACTGAACGCGCGGCTGAGCCGGCGGGCGGGCGGGTGACTGAGGCCTTTCCTGGCGGCAGTTTGCCCGTGGCCAGGAGGAGGCTCACCCCTCACACTTGCAGAACCAGCAGTTACGCACAAGGAGCCGCTTGGCCAGCCTGCCAGAGGGAAACCATTCTTCCCTAGAATCTGCGGCCAGCCCTCGTGGTCAGAAGTCTCCGAGACGTCGCCAGCCGGCCGAGCGTGTTGATTTATGGGCTCCTGGGTGCCTGGAAAGCCGACCAGCTGTGACGTAACCCGAATCCTCAAGGATAACGAGGTGAGTTATCGGTTCACTATGGTGAGATCCGTGACTTTCATCTACATTCCTCTCCCGTTGAGCCACCGCGGTGGGCTGTACAGGAGGGGGCAGTAGAGGGCTGTGGCCGGGCACCCAGGCTGGCGCTCTCTCCTTGGGAGCTGAATGGGATTGGGGAGCCCTTCACCTCTGTAAGCTCCCCTTTTCTCATCCACAAACGAGGAGTCACAGGACCCGCTCCGACAGGACTGTGTAGTCAGCAAACCAGACATCCCGTGATGTGTGTAATTCACGGTGACCGACGCCGCCCAAGCTCTCCATTACTACTTTCTTTGTTGTTGTTAATCCTCACACGAGGATATTTTCCATTGATTTTTAGAGAGAGTGGAAGGGAGAGGAAGACGGAGAGAAATATCGATGTGAGAGAGACACATCGATTGGTTGCCTCCTACACGCACCCCGACCAGGACCAGGGAACCTACAACCAGGTATGTGCCCTTGATTGGAATCAAACCCAAGACCCTTCAGTCGGCGGGCCAGCGCTCTATCCACTGAGCCAAACCGGCTAGGGCTCCCCATTACTAGTTCAGTCCCCTAAGGTGGCCGAGCCCAAAGCCAGAACTCAGGGGCAAGCCCGCAGCGGGCGCAGTGGCCACACGGCGCTCTGGGCGGGGCTGCGGGTGAGCGGGCACAGGCACCTACCGCCCTGTTTATGTGCTTCCGGATGAGGAGGTAGAGCACGGGCAGCATGACGTAGGCCAGCAGCTCCCACAGCTTCCCGGTCAGCAGCATCCACAGGACACGGTCCTTCGCCTCCAGGTCGATCCAGCACCAGCCCACGGACACGTCCGAGGCGTCGTAGCCGATCTTCTTTAGGATGACAGCTGCCACGGTGATGGCCAGTGGAACCCCCCAGCTGAGGAATAAGGAGCAAACGGGCACAGATCAGGCCCCGGCTCCCAGCACAGCCAGCCAGAGGGGAATGACCGGACGCTCTCCAGACAAGAACAACCACGCTCTCCGAGTGTCCTGCGGGGGGAGTGCCCAGCAAGGGTTGAAGGGGCCTCTACGGAGCCAGGGCAGCACCAGGCTCACTTTTCTGGAGCTGAGTTACTATCCCCACAGCCACGCGGCCGGGACCCCGAGCCTGAGGCCCTTCCCAGCAGTCCCCATGCCAGGGCCCCCCGTGTCCTCGCCCCTAATAGGGGAGGCAGGAAGGAGCGTGCCCTCCTAGCAGTCACAAAGGCACAGAAGGGGCAAAGCCCCACAAAAGTTAAAGGGAATGACAAAGGTATCAGGGAGTTTGTCCATTTTAAATGCTTGTTCTATGTGAAGTTATTTATCTGGTAAGTTAATATACAGGGCGGGGCAAAAGTAGGTTTACAGCTATTCTTATGGAAAATAATACAATAATCCTATATAATAAAAGCCCAGCAACTGAAATGGCAGATCAAACAGAACAAACCAGAGACCAGAACTACCGGCCCCTCGCTCAGACCAGCTCCCCCACCCACCGCCCCCAGCAGGGAACCCCACCCTGATTGGGGCCATGGCTGGCCTGCAAACTGCCTGCAGTCCATCACCCAGGCTGGCCCCGCCCCCCGGTGGGCACCCCCACCCTGATCGGGGGCCGGGGCGGCCTGCAAACCTCCCATGGCCCCTCACCCTGGCCAGTCCCACCCCCCAGTGGGGACCCCCACCCTAATCCAGGGCCCCCATCAGAGAAGGCCAGACGGCCCCCACCCGTGCACAGGGCCTCTATCCTATATAATAAAAGGGCAATATGCAAATTGACCCTAATGGTGGAACGACCAGAACGACCACTGGACCAGCCACTATGAGGCATACTGACCACCTCTCAGTCCCTTTCCTGGCCGGCAGGCTCCAATCACCTGAAGGCCAACAGGGAACCGGGGTTGGGTGGCGGAGGATGTGGGCAAAGGCCCCCGCCCCACCAATCACCCCACACACAGAGGGGGACCTGTGGCGGGGGCGGGGCCGGCGAGTGGGCAGCCAGAGAAGATGGTCCTGATCGCAGGCCAGGCCTAGGGTCCGTACCCGCACACGAATTTCGTGCGCCGGGCCTCTAGTTAATAAATAATAATAGAAGAACAAAGTGTTTCGCATACTCACCACTGTAAACCCACTTCTGCCCTCCCCCCAATATATTAGTGTCAAACTGTTTTGTTGTAATAAAGGGTTACCTTTTAAAAACTCATGCCACCCTGGGGTTTTAGGACATGTCACCGCTAAGAGCCCATGAGGGCGAGGGCTGTGTTGGTTCACTATTGTGTCACTGGATAGGGGCAAAAGATGGCCTGCTGAATGAATGAAGGAGTGAGTGAACTTTAAGCCAAGTGACCGAGAGCTTTCCCCAATCCACTGCTTAAATGTTCACGGCACGCACAGTATTGAAAAGGAAGTAAAAGGCTTTTAAAGTTGCTAAAACCACAATCCTGTAGTTATATGTGTGCTTTCTCATCACGTCATGGGTTACAGGGCTCCTCCAGGGAATTCTGGGAAGGGAAAAGTACCGTGAGTAGGGCAGTCACCAGGAAGGAGGCTGGGCTGGAGCAGAGGATCCCCAGTCCGGCTGGAAGGAGGAGCCGAGGAGGGGCAGGCCGAGGTGCTCCCCCACAGGCAGCGTGGGGATCCTTTCCCCCTGCTCCGGGTCCTGCGGGCCCTTCCCGGAGGCTTGGGGACCACACGGTGACAGACCACATTCTGAGGCTGTAGGTGTGTCCTGCTAGAGCTCCAAAGGGGTGCGTTTCGTCTAGGGTACTGGGGTGTGCCGGAGCCAAGTATGTGATGGGAATTGCCAGAGAGAAGACCAAAGAGGCAGAGGGAAGGCTTTGAAAGGGTTAAGGAGGGTTGATCAATCAGGTAATCAGGTGCTGTTTGAACTTAAGCACTGGCAGCTCAGCTCCGCTGGGGTCAGAAGCTGTTGGGGAGGTATTTAAGGGGCAGGTGGTAAGAAGAGGCAAGACCAGGGAGCCGTGGGAATGGAGTGGGAGGGACTGTCTCCTAATCCAAGACAGAGCAGGCTCCACCAGTGTCAGCGTCAGGCTCTCCGGGAAAATGCACGTGTGTAAACGTGCACATATAAAGTTATTATACAATGTGCTGGTATAAAAGGTAGGAAGCACGATTTATAAGGAATAATACACAAAACTCCTCGTGGTAAATTCCATGCGTGGCCAACTGAACCTGACAGAGCACTTTTGCTGATTTTCACCCAAGGCTGGTGTCCGCAGCTACTCACTCCACGGCTGCAATTACCAAAGACAGTGGCTCTGGGATGTGAGGCTGGTTGATGTCCTGGTTGAGAGGAAAGTGAAAGCAGGAAGACGTAGGGAAGACGAATGCCAGAACGTGACTGCTCGGACAGCGCCGTGAGCAAGTTCTCGGTGGGAACACATAGTTTCCAGCACTGGAGGAGCATTTCTCCTTCCTTCTTGCTCGTGACACTTCTCATCCTCTCCCCCTGAAACGCCCGGATTCCTGCCAGCCCCACCTCCCGCCCCCCGTGGCTGCCATCTCTGCTTAGGTTCAGAGACAAGGAACACTTTTAAGCTTAATCTTTACTGATTAACGGATTCTCCACCACTTTCTTTCATCCAGATCAGGGGTCCAGCAAACTATGGCCCTCAGACCGAATCCGGCCCAAGGTCTGTTTTTTTTTAAATAAAGTTTTATTGTAACACAGCCACACTCATGTGTTTGCATATTATCTACAGCAACAGCATTGTTGGGCAGCTGCACCTGAGATCACATGGCCCGTGAAGCTGAAAGCACTTACTACCTGGTCCTTTACAGGCCCAGTCTGCTGACCTCTGCCCTACACAACCAACAAAACGATAAATCAAGCCCCGACTTGCAGAGTTTGCCAATTCCCAAGGTGTAAATATTCCCAGCAGGGCCAAGTTCAAGCCAGCACACCATCAGCTGGGATGTCCATCGCACAGATACAACAATGCCAGCAATCTCAAGTGCACAGACCAGAGTGAAATGCGGTGAAATAATTAGGGCATAATCAATGTTGAATTATTTTTATGACTTCTGTTTTTAATACCTTAATTAATTTTACTTTTGTATAATCACTTAATTTTAGGTTTGCATAATCTAATTTTCAATAATGGCTGTATGTAACCATCAGCTCACAAAGTGCCCTCAAATGTAACCACCGGGTCTCAGCAGCTGGCTGCAGGACACACGTATGGACAGAGAAGCCAGGGACAGGGAGGTGAAGAGGTCCCTTCCGCCCGGAGGTCACGTGAACCGGAAGAGAAGATGCCCCTTCCGCCCGGAGGTCACGTGAACCGGAAGAGAAGATGCCCTGTCCGCCCCGAGGTCACGTGAACCAGAAGGCACTCCACAGAGACGTGTGTGACACAGCCCTGCTTTCCGGCAACGTGCACTTGCGATTTCTGACATGTACCACCTAACAGTTCTTTATTCCTCCACAAAAAGGGACTCATCCACCAAACAATAAACACCAGAGCAAGGGAGACATAGCTTCCGACCAGCACGTGGGAAAGGACCAAGGGCATTAGTTGGTTTTGACCTGGAAACCCGTGGCGGGAGGCTGCCCTGATGCTCCGAGGCCTCCGGGAGGTTCAGAACGGCCAGGGAAGGGTCCTGCCTCCGCGCCCACCTGCGACCCGCATTTTAACCCTGAGGTTGTGAAGCTGGCGCCAGAGCTGGGCGCGGAGGGAGAAGGCACAGAAGCCACAGGCCATGTGCAGGGGATGCAGAGAAAGGCGCTGGGGGTGGGGGACGGCTAAAGCCGGTGACCGATGAGGCCCCTTCCCTCCAAAGCCATGACTCAGGCCGAGGGGAAGCAGGGCTGGTCACCTGGATGGAAGGAGCCTGAAGACCACCCTGAGCAGGATCCCCACGTGGAGGGGCACCGACAGCCTCCCCCAGAGGTGCCTGGGCGCCAGCTCTCTCTTGTGTTTGCCTCAGAACTAAGGTCCAAGTCCAAGTCAGCAGCCCACTCCCCCCCCCCCCCGCCCCCCAAGGCTGTTGTGGGCTGAGCTGTGTCACCCCAGAACTCTGTTGAAGAGCTAAGCACCAGGACCTCAGGAGGTGGCTGTGGTTGGAGAGAGGGTCTTTGAAGAGGTGAGTGAGGTTAAAGGAGCAAATCTGACTGGTGTCCTTACAAGAGGAGAGAGGACCCAGACAGGCAGAGGGACAGCACATGCAGACAGCCATCTGCGGGCAGGACAGAGGCCTCGAGCAAACCCCGCTGCTCCCCGTCTCACTTCCAGCCGCCAGGACTGTGGGACATTTTTGCTGTTTAAGCCCCTCTGTCTGGGGCACTTGGTTAGGTAAGACCCAGGACACTGATACAGAGGGTTCCTGCAAACTACGGGGACAGAGACAGGCTCTGGGGCGCAGTCATATCCTGGGGACCCCACCTCCAGAGGGGAAGGGATGGATGGGAAATACCCTACCCTCCCTCCCACAGCCCCCCTCCTGGGGTGGGAGGGGGCGTAAACTGGCCAAAGCCATTCAGATCTGTTGGGAGGAGCTTAGCTCTTCTTAGAACTGGCGTCCTTTTTGTTTTCCAATCTCCTGGGGAAGTGGAACTAGATGAGCCAGGTGGGGATCAGCCGTCCCCCAGTCCTTGGCTGGCGTCCCCCAGTCCCTGGCATTTGTCAGCCGACCTGCAGGCGCCTGTCCCAGAACAGCGAGTGCCCTGGGCTTCCCTCCGAGTTCCCAGCTCTGCCCAGGGGAGACCGTCCCAAGCCTCGGCCACCAGAGTCAGGGTGGGGACACCTGGGGCGACGGAGAGCCACTTCCACTTTCCTTCACAGGCAGTGGGGTCCCCGCCCCCTGCTCTAAGGGGCAGCCTGCAGGGGCTCAAGGTCGATCAAAGGCTGGCCCCACTGCTGAGCTCCGGCCCTGCTCCCTCCACCCAGGCCTCACCCTCCCACAGACCCTGCGGGGCAGGGCGGGAGGTGGCTGGGAGGGAAACAAAGGGGCCTTCTCCCCTCCGTGGGCCAGTCGGCCTCGTGCTGCCGGGCCTGTGGGAGCCTTGAATGTTAACATAACTCAAAAAGCGCTTTGAGAGCGAAACCATGAGGCAACAATGTGCTGATTTAGAAAGCTCTAGGGAGCGGGGGGGGGGGGGGGGGGGGGGGGGGAGGGAGACGCAGCTGCAGCGATAGGCCAGGGAGAGGGGTCACAGGGCCACGAGCCAGCCTCGAGGTCTCTTTGGGAACAATGGGCACTAATTGTTAGTGTGGAGCCAGGGGTGGGAGGGGAGAGGGTCAGGGAGTCAGCCGTGGCCAGGCACCCCTCAGTCACTCTGCAGCTCTGGCCAAAGAAGCGGGGAGGGGCGCCCAAAGGAAGTTTTAGACACACCCCCTGCACCCCCTGCACCCCTGGTTCTGTCCTGCGCTCGGGTGAGGATGGGCAGGTCTGACCTTGCCCTGGCGGAAGGGTGGCACCTCCGCCATCAGCCTGTGGTGGGTCCCGTGAACATGGCAGCGCAGCGCAAGAACTACCTGCGACAGCAGCGCCCTCGGAACCGTCTGGAGGCAATAAAAAAGCCAGGTCCACGCCAGGAGCACCCTCACTCACAGGCCGCCTGCCGGGCCCCTCGCTGGGCCCCACCGCAGCCAGCTTCCAGTTAGAGAACTTAGCGGACCTTCCCCTTCAGGGTCACGTTTCCCCTTTTCTCTCATTAGAACTTCCCACTCCCCATACAGGCGTTCTGACGGTGAACTTGGGGTGCCCCAGATTCCTTCACCCTCCAGAACAGCCAAGCAAACTCCAGAGGGTGGCGAGCACGTGGGCCGGAGGCACAGGGCCTGTCCCCGCCTGGGGTCATGCCCACACCCACACCCGCCTCAGTGGGGCCAGAACCCTTCCACTCCTCCACGGCGACATGAGGCACCCGCCCGCCTTTCCCTCAGGCTCCCAGGACACGCGGGCCAGGAGGCCTGGCACAGTGCCAGTGGGGGGCCGGTGCCCTGACCAGCCGCACATTCCCGCTTCCTCAGGAGCAGCCCGCCTGGCGGGGGTGGGGGCCTGACAGCTGCTTTAGAAGAGCTGGTCACCTTCGGCAGGGCCACAGGGATGGGTCAGGCCAACGGGGCTGATCTTACGGGAAGGGAGCTGGGCCCACACACAGCCGCTGTGGCCCAAGCTTCTAGCACTTTCTTTTTTAAAATATATCTTTTATTGATTTCAGAGAGGAATGGAGATGGGAGAGAGAGAAACATCAATGATGAGAGAGAATCATTGATGGGCTGCCTTCTGCACGCCCACACTAGTGATGGAGCCCACAACCCAGGCATGTGCCCTGACCAGGAATCGAACCCTGACCTCCTGGCTCATAGGTCGATGCTCAACCACTGAGCCAAACCAGCCGGGTCCTACGTGGTCCTTACAGACTGTCCTTGTCTTCCGGAAACACACACTCGGGGGCTCCAGGGCTGCGACTGACTTACTCTTAAATGTTTCCAGGAAAAAAAAAAAAGGAATAACTGGAGAGGATAAAGGTGACATGCTAAAGTGTTAATAATGGGGGAAATCTGGAAAGTTAAAAATATCTCATTGTCAAATTATACCTCCATTTAAAACAATAGTGTCAAGGCCAAGAGACAAGATGGAACCGTAACAGGAGGACTGACCTTGGCGTCCTAACCTCGACCTCCCCCGACGTGGCTCGGGCAGATCGCATCAGCCGTAACTGGAGGGTGACCGTCCTGTCCATTCCCTTGCTGGTGACCAGTGAGCTAAGGGATGGAGCAGCACTTTGCAAGTGCCCAGGAGCCAGTGCAGCTTGTATGAAACACAATTTCCCCGAGGATGAGACAGGCTAAGCTGCCCCCCTTCTCCAGCGGGGAAAAAGCCATCTTTCTGCCAAGGAGCCACATCAGTGCCATGGTGGGGCCCTCCGAGCAGGCGCTTTCTGGGAGGCTGTGTGGGCAGGACTCTCTCCAGCTTCCTATATACACGGCTGCACTGTTTTATACATGGCTATTTTCACTTAACATAGTCTCATACCATTAAAAAAATATATATATATGTACATATTTATTGATTTCAGAGAGAAAGGAAAGGGAAAGAAGAGATAGAAACATCAATGATGAGAGCGAATCATTGATCAGCCGCCTCCTGCAAGCCCCACACTGGAGATCGAGCCTGCAACACAGGCATGTGCCCTTGACCAGAATTGAACCCAGCATCCTTCAGTCCACGGGCTGATGCTCTATCCACTGAGTCAAACCGACTAAGGCTATCATACCATTTAAAAAAAAAAAAAAAAGATGTACAGAGTTCACAGCCAGTACTGGCTATATAACATTCCAGGGGGGCTGTCGTCTGTAATTCACTGTTCCCTCTTTTGTGGACATTGAGGTGGCTTTTGAATTCTGCCCGTGACAACAGCGTCTCACAAACCCCTGTGCACAAACAGCTTTGCGTGCATTCAGGATTATCTCCTTACACTAGGTCTCTATAAATAAGATTACCGGATCAAGAGGTATGAACCAAGTACTTTCCACATAGATTACTCCCAATTACATCGCCAAGAACAATGTAGGAAAATACCAGTTTCAACGGCTTTTAATACATCCCTATTCTGCCTTAGTATATTTTTCTTAACTCAATGAGGAAATGATACCTCAAATGTTAGAACTTGCATTGTTTTGAGTACTAACTAATGGGGCTCAATTTCCCCCCATGTATTTACCAACCTTTATATTTTGTCTGAATGTGGCTTTTGTCCACTTAACAGGATATTTGTCAGTTTTAAAATAATCAATTCATAAAAACTCTTTGTGGAATAGAGATAACAACCTTTGGTGTTGTCATATTCTAAAATAGTTTTCAAGGCCAGAAGGTTCGAAGTGGGCTGTGTTATCTGAAATGGTAACATGTGGTGACAGTCTAGCCCAGTGGTCGGCAAACTGCGACTCGCGAGCCACACGCAGCTCTTTGGCCCCTTGAGTGTGGCTCTTCCACAAAATACCATGTGCGGGCGCGCACATACAGTGCGAAGTTGACTTAAAACTTTAAGTGAAGTTTATTAAGTTAATTTTAGGGAACGTTGTGAAGTGAAAGAAGATGCAGTGTCGAGGATGGAGAAAGGTGTGTGGAGATGGTTTGGACATAGAGAGAGGATGAACGAAAGGAGATAGACGAAACAAGAATACAAGACGAGTGTGGATGGGAGAGTTGGAAGGGGCCGACCTCAGCGAACGTACCTCAATCAGATTGAGGACATCTTTAGCACAGGCCAGCTTAGGAGTCCCCTAATTAAGTTAATAACAATGTGCCTACCTAGATAGTTTAAGTTTAAAAAATTTGGCTCTCAAAAGAAATTTCAATCGTTGTACTGTTGGTATTTGGCTCTGTTGACTAATGAGTTTGCCGACCACGGGTCTAGCCAATGTCCGAAGATGGCATTTCTCACACCAACAGGCACTTAAGCATCAACACACTGATGCTCCATAGAAGGACCAAGGAGAGTGCTTAGCGAGGTCATTAGCTCTCCTGTCTGGGAGGATCTAAGTCAATAGATGAACCTGTTAGACGGGTTTTTCCGCTTCTCTCAGGCGAGCGCCCACGCCTCTCAGGGAGTAAATGTCCGAGTCCCTTTCTAGCTTGGACACAGGTATTTTCTCTCCTTTTTCTTTTAAGAAGCAGGCGGATCCCATTCAACAAACTAGAAGAACAGGTGCTCCTTTTTCATGGCCAGAAGGGGACACACTGACCTCCGAAACACCACAGGAAGCTTTTCCTAAGCATCACAGGAAACCCCTGGACGTGAGCAGAGAGAACTCCCACTCAGGTTCCGTAGGAAAGCTGTCTTTTCTACAGGAACTGCACCCGGTTTATCTTCACCACTTAAATATATATATATATATATATATATATATATATATATATATATACACACACACATTTCAATACTGTTACAAAGAGTAGGGAAAGAGAAGAGAGTCTTGCACAGAAAGCCTTGGGCACCTTCTCAAGTCCATGTGAACTCTGGCGTACACACTGCCCCACCCAACCAGCCGGCCAAGGCCTGGGCCTGTGAAATGGACACAGAGGCCGAATGGATGCTGCGAGGGGCGGACAGGCCACTTCCTGTGGTCCCCGCAGCATCCGGGCACCGTCTGAACGGCTTGCTGCAACTGCGACTGGAACAGCTGAGCAGCAGGACATGGTGTTTCCCGGGAACCAGCTGGCCTCCAGCCAGCAGCTCTGAGAAGAGGTCAAGTGACTCTTGCAGTCTTGTGACCTCACTGCCGTGACCCCCAGGTGTCTGCTGAAGTGCTGACTCCCAGCGGCCGTTGGAAAGCACCCAAGCATTTAGCAGAGAGGGCCTATAATTAGGGCAGTAGTTGGGGCTCTTATCTGGGGAGGAAGGAGAGGAAATGCCCTGTAAGATTCCTGTCTCGGTTCAAGCAGGACAGCCCCAGGCGTCTGAATCCTTCCTCCCTCAGGTGAGGGGTGTGTGATGAGACGCTTCCACGCCAGGGCAGGGCAAGGCTTTCCTCTTCCCTAGTCTCAGATACGGTGGCAGCCTGTGGCCCTCTTCCAGGCCAGCCACTGCCACTGACCTCAACCTCAGAGTTGCTCAACTCTGCCAGCCAAGACCATCTAGGACAGAGCTAACAACAGACAGGGGCCTGAGGTCTAGCGATGAGCCAAGAGAAAAGAAAGAAGAGTCTTCTGTAAAAGTTACAGCTGAGACACTGCATTTGACAGCGGGCTAGCCGGACCCACAGCCTGGGAGTAGCTGAGTGCACCACTCCTGTGGGTCAGGGTGCAGAGTGGTAACATGGGATTGGGAGCTGGCAGGCTTGCAACCTGCGGCAGCCACCTAACCCATCTCCCAGCCTGGGATCCAGGCCCCCACCCCCCACCCCACCCCCTGCAGCACAGGTGGCCAGAGCGCAGTGAAGCAGGAGCCGAGGACCCAGAGTGGCCTCAGCTCTCCAGGTGCATCGGAGTTCCCAGGCAAACTCTAAGGGCGAGCGCTGGCCCTCCTGCCTGCAGGTGCTGAGCTCAGGCGCCCACCTGGTGGGGCCTCAGGCGGAGGCAAGCGAAAAGGGGATGCTCAGCACAGGTGCACCTACCTCTCAGACAAGCCTGACCCGAGTCCCGCCCCCCGCGGGCTGCCCGGGGGAGGAGCACACTGCCTGCTGGGCGCCCGGCCGGGATCTGACCAAGACAGGGCGCCAGAAGGGCGCGAGGGCCACGGGGCGGCCACCCACCTGACGACGTGGAAAGCCAGGAGCAGGCGGCCGGCGCGGGGTCCGCGCGGGGTGCGGACGATGCTGAGGTACAGGTAGAGGGCGATGGCCACGGTCCAGAAGAAGGAGCTGGTGTTGGCGAAGGTGGAGAGCGCGCCCTGCAGCACGCAGTCCCACGAGGTGCCCGAGAAGTCCTGCAGCACCCCGTAGAAGTAGGAGGCGGCCGACAGCAGGTCGGCCAGCGACAGGAAGAGCAGCAGGCGCCGCGCTCGGCTGCGCAGGTCGGGCCACAGGGCGTGCGTGGCCACCAGCAGGCCCGAGCCCAGCGCGGACAGCACGCACGACAGCAGCACCACGGCCCGCTCCGACGGCACCAGCACCGTGGGCGGCGCGGGCGGCGGCATGGCCGGGCGGGGAGCGGGCCGAAGGCGAGGGCGCCACGAGGACCGCCAGTGCGGCCACCGCCGCCGACTCCGCACCGACCCGCCAGCGGCTCCAGTCCTGGCCCCTTGTCCCGCCCGGGCTGCTGGGCCCCGCCCCTAGCCCCGCCCATGTTCTCAAGCCACGCCCCTGCGTCCTAGGCAACCCGCCCCACGCCCCGCCCGCGGCTCCGGGCCCCGCCCCTACGCCCCGCCCCTGTGTGCTGGCCCCGCCCCTGCGCCCTCCCACGTGCCCCACGAACAATTTCACACCACGCCCCTGCGCCCAAGTCCGGTGTGTGGTCGGGCTTCCAGACCTTGATCCCCGCCCTCCTGAAAGGCTACCCGTGCACTCCCCAGATGGCTAGGACATCTGGTCCTGGGAGCCAGGGACTTGCATTTTTAGGGCTAATATTACCTTCCTTCCTTCCTTCCAGCCAGCGTGTGTGTGTGTGTGTGTGTGTGTGTGTGTGTGTGTGTGTGTGTTGGGCGGGGGATGGAGGCATTCCTTCCACTGGTAACAAAAATACATTTACCATCCTCCTTCCCTAAGCAGGGTACAGAGTGTCCA
Organism: Myotis nattereri; assembly: GCF_964212035.1. Taxonomy (NCBI): domain Eukaryota; kingdom Metazoa; phylum Chordata; class Mammalia; order Chiroptera; family Vespertilionidae; genus Myotis; species Myotis nattereri. The sequence continues at coordinate 211,822,370 of NC_138077.1, read as the reverse complement.
CAGGGTGTGGTGGCTACTCCCAGAAGGGGATGTGATAATTTTTCTTACAATGAGCACACTATCTTTAAAAAATTAGTCATATTAGATGTAATTTTTAAAACAAAGAAGCCATTCCAGTTTATTGGTTTTTTTTTCATAAAGTCATATTTTTAATTGAGATATACCTTACCATAAAATTGGCACTTTTAAGTGTACAACTCAGTAGTTTTTCGTATGTTCACAAGTTTGTGTGACCATCATCATTGTCTCATTCCACAACATATTCATCACCCCAAAAAGGAACCCAGTTAGTGTTCACTGCCCAGCTTCCTCTCCCCTTCTCCCTCCCCAGCTCTTGGCAACCACTAATCTACCTCTGTGTCTATGGATTCGCCCATTCCAGACAGCTCCCAGAGATGGAATCAGACTTCGTCCCTGGCCTCCTTCATGTAGCGAGCTTTCAAGGTCCATCCATGTTGTAGCACGTATCAGTGCTTTATTCCTTTTTATGGTGAGACAATATTCCCGCGTGTGGATGGACCACATTTGTTTCCCCATTCATCAGTTGTGGACATTTGGACACTTTTTAGCTGTTATAAATAATGCTGCTATGAGCATTTGCGTATACGTTTTTGTGTGGACATATCTTTTCAGTTCTCTTGGAGTGAACTTGCTGGGTCATATGGTTACTCAATGTTGAACTTTGTGTGGCTGCACCATTGATATTACTACAGCAATGTATGAGGGTTCCAATTTCTTCACATTCTCCTAACACCTGACTATCTGCTTTTTTATTCCTGACATCCTAGTGGGTGTGAAGTGGTGTTGCATTGTGGTTTTGATTTGAATTTCTCTAATAATGAAATGGAACACCTTTTCATATGCGTATTGGCCATTTGCATATCCTCTTTGGAGAAATGCCCATTCAATTCCCTTGCCTATTTTTATTTAAAAAAAATTTTTAAATATATTTTTATTGATTTCAGAGAGGAAGGGAGAGGAAAGAGAGACAGAAACATCAATGATGAGAGACACTCATTGATCTGTTGCCTGACTTCCACATGCCCCCCACTGGGGATCGAGCCATGTGCCCTGACCAGGAATCTATCCGTGACCTCCAGTTCAAAGGTCGAAGCTCAACCACTGAGCCATGTTGGCCAGGCTCCCTTGCCTATTTTTAAATTGAGTTTGTCTTTTTGTTATCAAGTCGAGTTGGAAGAGTTCTTTAGATATTCTGGATACTAGAAACTTATCAGATTAATTTACAAAATCTTTCTCCCATCTTGTGGGTTATATTTTCACTTTCTTGGTAGCGCACTTTGACGTACAGAAGTTTTCATTTTGTCGATGTCCACATGACCTACTTCTTTTCTCTTGTTGCTGGGCTGTTGGTGTTATTTCTAAGAAACCATTGCCTCATCCAAGCTCGTGAAGATGTACAGCCAAGTTTTCTTTCTTGCCAGGACCACGTGGTTTGGGTTCCTGTGACACTGTGGTACGTTTTGAAATCAGGAACCAACATTGCTTTTCTTTCTCAGTATTGTTTTGGCCGTTTGGATCAATTTCTGGATCAGCATTTCCATTTCTGTGAATAGAGCCTGCTGGGATTCTGACAGAGGTTGTGTTGCATCTACGGATAAATTGGGGGAATAATGCTATCTTAATGGAGTTAAATCTTCTTACCCATGCACATGGGATGTCTTCCCACTTAATTAGGTCATCTTTGATTTCTTTCAACGATGTTTGTAGTTTTCCGTGTACACTAGATTTGATCTTGCATTTGAGTCAGAAAAGGCAGATTATCATGGGCATAGGTTACCTTTTTGTATCTAGCTTTGAAAATCATTGATTATGAAATAAGCATACTGCAAAGTGCCTCCCATACAACTGTATGATTTAATGAATAATTATAAAGCAAATACCCACCCAGCGCAAGAAATATTAATATTACCAGAAGCCTTTCCCCAGACCTCTTTCTCCTTCCTCTGTCATTCTCTTGCTTTTTTTTTAACCATTCATGTATGCATCCCTAAACAAAACAGTAGTTTGCCTGTCACTGAGCTTCATATCAACGGAATCATACCCTCTGTTACCTTTTGCATCCTCTGCTTTTTGTTCAACATTGTTAATTGTGAGATTCATCCACGTTCTTGCATGAAGCTGCAGTTCACTCGTTTTCCCTGCTGAAACCATTGTGTAGTTTTCCATGAAATAAATAATATATTTATCCGTGGTACTGTTTCTAGACATTTGGGCTGTGTCCAGGTTTGGGCTATTACAAGCCAGGCTGGAATGAGCATAGATTCTTTCTTAATCAGGAAAGTAGTTACTAACGACAGTTCCCAGCAGTTTGAGCAAGTATTCGGGGGCGTGGCCCGCAGAGGGCAGAGGGGCAGCTGCTTTCTTTCCAGTCACTGCGGGAGCTGCTGGCCTCTTCCCGAGAGGACCCCGGGCCACAGACGGGCCCCGGCTGTCAGTGAGGCCTCCCAGCCTTTACTGGTGTGGGCAGTTTCAAGTGTGGATTGTGCAACGAGCCCTGGGCTTTGGAACATGGCTGGGCAGGAGCCTGGAGTGGACTCTCTCCCCGGATCATGGTCATCTGATCCTTAGGGTACTGGGGGCACAAAGGACAGGAAAGGTCCCCTGGCAAGCTGCTCTGCACAGGCCAGCCTGACTGTACCTTCCCGGCCTTATTGAGATGAAAGCACTTCGTCCACCTCCCCGGTGAGAGGCCGGCTATGTAGCAGGCAGGTGTGGCCGGGAGATCGCCTGGTTTTCTTTGCCCTGGAAAACAACATTCCAAGAACATCCCACCAGGGGAAAGTGGGAAAGATGTGGGATGATACAGCTTCGGGTCACTGAGCTCTAAGCTTGAAGCTGACTTTCCGAGGTCCGAGTTCACTGGTGCTTTTGGCTCCCAGCTTGTCACAGAGTCCTGGGCTCTGCTTCTCCCCTCCCACGGGCTGCGGGTCCTCCAGGGCCCGGCCAAGAGCAGCAGCCCCAGAGAACCAGGCTCCCAGCTGCCTGCGACCGTGCCCACCCGCTGTGGGATGCTACGTCCTCCTGGTCCCCTGTCTCCTCCCCTCCCCTCCAGGGAACTAGCAAGGAACTCAGATGGCATCTTATTTTGACCCTCAGTTGTTTCTCTAGCATCCATGCCAAGCCAGCTGGCGGTTGTCTTGCCGCTCCATGTCCCACGTCCAAAGGGGCCAGGTCCCAGGTCCCTACACACAGCGGCAGCCTCCCCCGTGCCAGTTGTCTGGCCACAGATCAAGGGCACAGACCCAGAGAGGCCCCACAGCCCGGGCTGGTGGCCCCAGGAGCAGATGGGCTTGTTGCTCTCTCCTCCCTCCCCCGGCCCCAGAAACTGGCCCAGAGCCCCCTCCTGACAGTGGCAACAGGGAGCCTCTAAATCAGCGGTTCTCAGCCTGTGGGCCGCGACCCCTTTGGGGGTTGAACGACCCTTTCACAGGGGTCGCCTAAGACCATCGGAAAACACATATATAATTACATATTGTTTTTGTGATTAATCACTATGCTTTCATTATGTTCAATTTGTAACAATGAAAATACATCCTGCATATCAGATATTTACATGACAATTCATAACAGTAGCAAAGTTACGAAGTAGCAACGAAAATAATTTTATGGTTGGGGGTCACCACAACATGAGGAACTGTATTAAAGGGTCGCGGCATTAGGAAGGTTGAGAACCACTGCCCTAGATGATCTCCTGAGCTCAACCCCAGCCTGAGTAACAGGCCACGCCTGTGACTCCTAAACCCCGAGCAGAAGAGGGGCCTTCCTTGTGGGCCTCTCATTTCCTAGTTAAAGGTGCGTATTGCTTGTCTTGCCCCTTCCCGCCCAGGTACCTCGATGTGACGAGCAGTGGCCGTGGGAGAGGAGCCCAGCCCACGGGAGCCCCTCTCCATACTCCCCGCCCCCACCTCCAGCAACCCCTGGGCCTGCTCACGTGACCTTGGGCCGTGCAGGGAAAAGGCCAGGACAGGCCGGACCAGCCACATTCGGAGACCAGGGGCCTGCCCTTCAAGGCACACCATCTGGTGGGAGTATTTCCCTACAAGAGAAGCCCTCGGGTCCTGGTGGGATGCCCTAAAACTCTCCTTCCTCACCTTGAGCCTTGCCCCTCCCCACCCCAAACTCAGAAGGCTTTGCCCCAGCTAGCTGTGCACCTGGGCCTGCTGCCTGCGGAAACCCTGGTTTCGCTGTTCTGCTGAGCATTGCACCAGCTCCGAGGGGCGGCCACGGCACCATTGTTCCCAGCCACCGGGGCAAAGGCAGAGCTAAGGCACTAAAGCAGCGGTTCTCAACCTGTGGGTCGCGACCCCTTTGGCGGTCGAACGACCCTTTCACAGGGGTCGCCTAAGACCACCCTGCATATCAGATATTTACATTACGGTTTATAACAGTAGCAACATGACAGTTATGAAGTAGCAACGAAAATAATTTTATGGTTGGGTCACAACATGAGGAACTGTATCTAAAGGGCCAGAAGCTTGAGAACCACTGCTAAAGGGAAGGCCGTTTTCCTCGGGGGGGGGGGGGGGGGGCCTCTCCTCAGAGGCCCTCTGCAGGTGGGCGGGTGGAGGGGCGCTGCAGCCAGCAGGGCAGGTGCCTGTCATCCAGGGGAGGGCCAGGTCCCACTGCACCTCTGTCCCGACCACGTCTGTCTGGTGGGCGGAATTCTATGGATCCGCCAACTCAAGATCCCGTCCCCGGCTTATTCAATCACACACTGAGCTGGGCACGGCATCAGGGGATGTGACGGTGCAATTAAAGGCCTGCTATAGACGGAACATTTGTGGAGCCCCTTCCCCAAACCTGCTTGTGGAAGCCCTAGCCCTCGGTGTGGTGGCATTAGGAGGCGGGGCCTTTGGATAGGGCTTCGGGCTAGAAGAGGTCATGCCATGGAGTCCTGTGATGGGAGTGGTGCCTGGGCAAGAAGAGGAGGAAACACCAGCTCCCTCTCCCTCTGCCAGGGAGGGGGCAGCGAGAAGGGGGCCGTCCGAAGCCAGGGAGTGGGATCCAGGAACCCTGAGCTTGGACTTGTGGTGATGCTGGTGGAAACAGACCTATAAAATCTCATAGAAGTACAGCACATATAATTATGTACAGTATATAACACTGGGTAATGATAATGACTGCCTAGGTTACTGGTTTCTACATCGGCTCTACCATACTTTTTATCGTTATTTTAGAGTATACTCTTAACTTATAAAAAACTTTGCTGTAAAACAGGGTCATGAGGCATGGCAGCAGCCTCACACATCTCATTCTTACCTGTCTCTCGATCGCGTCATTTTCTCTTGTGCTTGATTGAGTGGCGTGTGGCTGTATAAATGTAGGGTATCCTGAGTGTACAGGGTTTATAGAGCCCAGTGGTGGACTCTGCAGACACGCCCCCCTCACTCACTGACTCACCCAGAGCAATGTCCGGCCAACTTAATTCATGCTCCGTGCCCTGCACAGGCATTCCATTTTTCATCCCTTATATCATACTTTTTAAAAATATATATATATTATTGATTTATTTTTACAGAGAGGAAGGGAGAGGGATAGAGAGTTAGAAACATCGATGAGAGAGAAACATTGATCAGCTGCCTCCTGCACACCCCCTTCTGGGGATGTGCCTGCAACCAAGGTACATGCCCTTGACCGGAATCGAACCTGGGACCTCTCAGTCTGCAGGCCGACGCTCTATCCACTGAGCCACACCGGTCAGGGCTCTATCATACTTTTTAACTATATTTTTATTAATTTCAGAGAGGAAGGGAGAAGGAGATAAGAAACATCAATGATGAGAGAGAATCATTGATCAGCTGCCTCCTGCACACCCCCTACTGGGGATCGAGCCCACAACCCGGGTATGTGCCCTTGACCGGAATCGAACCCGGGACCCTTCAGCCCGTAGGCTGATGCTCTATCCACTGAGCAACACCGGCTAGTGCCCTTATATCATATTTTTACAGCATGTGCAAAGGCCCTGAGGGGAAGGATGGCCAGTGTTTCCAGCAAACAGCAAGGAGCCACTGTGGCTGGAGCCGTGAGGGAGAGGCGGGCAGCGGGGCCGGAGGTCACACAAGGCCCCCTGTCACCATGAGGACTTGAGCTTTTACACGGTGACATGGGAACCCTTGAGGGCTGGGCAGAGGCGGCCGTGAAAGAACACAGCCGGCTCAGAGGCGTCTGTGTCACTAGGTGAGGGGTCATGGCTGTGTTCCGAGGCAGAGATGACTGACGGATTCACGGAAAGGTCAGGTGTCAGTGTGAGCAAACGATGAGTCGAGGGAGCATCTAGATTTCTAAGCTGAAGGCACAGAGCGGCTCTGCAGTGGGGGAGGTTTGCGGGGAGGCAACCGCAGGAGCTCAGCTCTGGACCTGTGGTCAGATTCCTACTGGACCAGCCCAGGGGGCAGCCTGGACTTCTGGGGAGATCCTATCCGGAGACAGGAATTCGGAGGCAATCAGCTTACAGATCGTGTCGAAGTCACGGGACTGAGAGCTCCCAGAGCCCAGTGTGGGGAGAGATGTTAGCACAGGGAGCCCGGGACACTGTGGTGACCAGGGGTGGGGCGGAGTCAGTGTCTCCAGCCAGAAAGATGTCTCTAAAACAGCGGTTCTTAACCTGTGGGTCGAGACCCCTTTGGCGGTCGAACGACCCTTTCACAGGGGTCACCTAAGACCATCCTGCATATCAGATATTTACATGACGATTCATCACAGTAGCAACATTACAGTTATGAGGTAGCAACGAACATAATTTTATGGTTGGATCACAACATGAGGAACGGTATCTAAAGGGCCAGAAGGTTGAGAACCACTGCTCTAAAAAGTGCCTCTAGTTTGTAAATGCTGGTAAAATGTCTACAGTATAAACAATTGTCATTTCGACCATTTTAAAGTATATAATGCAGTTTTAGTCACAAGGTTGTGTAACCCTCAGCACTATTTCCATAACCTTTTCATCACCTCAAACAGACACTCTGTACCCCTGACGCAATAACTCCCATCGCCTCTCCTCCCAGCCTCTGGCAGCCGCTCCCCTGCTTTCTCTCTCCGTGGATCTGTCTGTTCTGGACATTCCACATTCGTGGAATCAGACAGCAGGTGGCATTTGGTGTCTGGCTTCTCCCACTTCCCACAATGTCTTGAGGTGCATCCACGTGGCAGCGTCTATGGGTTCTTCATTCCTGTGATGGCCAAATGACATCCCATTGCATGGGCGTGTGTGTATCCATGCACCTGTTGACGGACACCTGGGTTGTTTCCACCTTTGACTCTTGTGAATAACGCTGTTATGAATAAGCAGTGATTCTTAATAGGGGTTGGCGAGGCATGAGCACCCTGCCTTCCCAGGAGCCCTTGGGAATTTGTCAGAGGAGGTGAGATCTCTCTTGCCTTATGAAAAGGGACCATGGGCTAGACAAGGTGGCAAACCCTGACTTTAAAGCAAATGGGATTGAAACTTTCACTGAGAAGAATTATGTATCAGTTACACAGGAAACTTTATATATTATATATTATATATTATATATTATAATATATTCCATAGGAACATGTGACTGAAATTCTAAGCATGTGGAATCTGTTCTATGTATTGTGGGGTTTTTTAAAATAGATTTTTATTGATTTCAGAGAGGCAAGAAGAGGGAGAGAGAGAGAGAAATATCAATGATGAGAGAGAATCATTGATCGGCTACCTCCTGCACTGGGGATGGAGCCCGCAACCTGGGCATGTGCCCCGACTGGGAATCGAACTGTGACCTCCTGGTTCATAGATTGACACTCACCCACTGAACCACGCTGGAGGGGCTGTTCCAGGTATAGTTTATCATCTGTCTCTCTGTGGGATGCACCCCTGGGAAGGGCAGGGACCTGGTCTACGTTGTGCACAGTGTCTGCCACACAGCAGGCCCTCGATCCGATCAATGTTTGTGCGACAAATGATGGGAATATGAAGCAGCCAGACAACAGCCACCTGGACCCTGGTGAGGGGAGCACCGTGGCCCCAGACTGCCTCTCTAAGGCAGGTTCTTACCTGTGGGCCACACACCTAGAAGGCAACTAGGTGCATCTATTCTCACCGACTTCCCACAGGAATCTAGCATCTCCTTGACCTAGGAAGGTGAGCAACGGGCCCTGGAGGGTTTTCAGCAGTATACCTGACTCTGTCAACAATAGAAATCACAGATATTTTCATATCATGGTTCAGATTTCTCAAAATGCCACTCATGCTCATCACTACTTCTATAGTCATCATAAGACCAGCTGCCACTGGATCTTACGTAATGTGCTAATAGGGGCACATGTACAAATGTGCTTTTATCAACTACTTTGATCATTACATTATACTATAACTAGAGGCCCAGTGTGCGAATTCATGCATGGGTGGCGTCTGGCCAGCCCGGTTCCTATCGGGGCCAATCCGGGCCAAGCCGGCCGTGGGGAGGGGCTGTGGGTGGTGGGCCAACTGAACCATCCCCAGAATGGGGCTGGGGGAGGTTGGCCAGCCAGCTCCACCCCCAATTGGTGTGTGGGGGGGTCAATCGGGAGCGGAGCTGGCTGGGGGGAGGGGCTGTGGGCTGATCGGGGTGGTGGGGGACCATGGGGGGGGGGCTGGCCAGGGGAAGGGGCTGCAGAAGGTTGGCTAGCTGGCCCCACCCCCTATTGGGGTGGGGGAGTGATCAGGGTTGGGGCAGCTGGGGGGAGGGGCCAAGGGGGGTTGGCTGGTCAGCCCCACCCCCTCATCGGGCAGTTTGCTGGCCGCAGTGGGCATCATAGTGACTGGTCACTGGCTTTTTATATATATAGACTAGAGGCCTGGTGCACAAAAATTTGTGCACTCGGGGGGGGGGGGCCTTCAGCCTGGCTTGTGCCCTCTTGTAGTCTGGGACCCCTCGGAGGATGTCCATCTGCTGGCTTAGGCCTGCTCCCCGGGGGATTGGGCCTAAGCTGGCAGTCAGACATCCCTCTGGCAGCCCAGGAGCCCTCGGGGGGTGTCCACTTGCCAGCAGGGATCAGGCCTAAGCTGCAGTTGGACATTCTTAGTGCTGCTGAGAAGGTGGGAGAGGCTCCCGCCACCACCGCTGTGCTGGCAGCCATCAGCCTGGCTTGTGGCTGAGCAGAGCTCCCCCTGTGGGAGCGCACTGACCACCAGAGGGCATCTCCTGCATTGACCGTCTGCCCCTAGTGCTCAGTGTGTGTCATAGTGACCAGTCATTCCCAGTCGTTCTGCTGTTAGGGTCAATTTGCATATTACCCTTTTATTATATAGGATAGAGGCCTGGTGCATGGGTGGGGGCCAGCTGGTTTGCCCTGAAGGGTGTCCCGGATCAGGGTGTGGGTCCCGTTGGGGTGCCTGGCCAGCCTGGGTGAGGGGCTGAGGGCTGTTTTCAGGCTGGCCACACCCCCTTCAGGGTGGGGGTCCCCACTGGGGTACCTGGCCAGCCTGAGTGAGGGGCTGATGGCCGTTTTCAGGCTGGCCACGGCTGTGGGATGGAAGCAGGTATCTGGGATTTATTTAACTTCTATAATTGAAACTTTGTAGCCTTGGTCCGGCTTGAAGCCTGGGTTGCCCCTGGCAACCCATGTTCCCAGTCCCTCCTTGAGCGGAGGCCATGATGGCTGGAAGCAGGTATCTGGGATTTATTTATCTTCTATAATTGAAACTTTGTAGCCTTGAGCAGAGCTCAGGGCTGGCCAGGGTAGGCAGGAAGCTTGGCTTCCTCCATTGCCAGGGGCAACCTAAGCCTCCTGCTAGCTCCAGGTCCATGGCCGCTGTCATCTTTGTGACGGGCTGACAGTGAGGGTGTGATGGTTAATTTGCATATCACTCTTTTATTAGATAGGATTATGCCACTTTGTAAATTTGCCTTTATCCTTTGGGTCACAGGCATGGCTAGACGGCAGAGGGGCCTGTGGTATAACCAAGGTGAAGAGCCTGCTCTCGGGGCTTGCCTCGCTTTCACCTCTATGGCCATCCCAGGGGCACATGCTGTCCTGGTCTCAGGGTCACACCTGGACCCCAGGTCACACACAGTGCGGTGCAGTGCCCACCATTCACCACCAGGAGGCGCTGCTCCTCCCAGGTCAGAGGAAGCCCAGGGGCAGATTCTGGTCTCCTCCTCCTCCCATCTGTGTCCTAACCAGGGTTGGCATCAGAACTTCCCGGGAGCTTTTCCCCTTTTTCCATCTCTCTCTTCTTAAACTTTTCGTACTGAAAAAGCACACGAACCCACCCGCCAGCTTCAGTAACTACGGCACACGACTAATCTTGTGTTACCACGCCCTGCCTGGGGGACTCTCTAAGAACACAGATGCTTGGCACTGCCCCCGATGGGGGGATTGAGTGTCAAGGCTTATTATGAACCTGGCACGGACTCCTGGACACCCCAGGTAACCGAGTACAGGTCTCCAGACATTACTACTCCCGGCTCTCAAGACCTTGACCCTGCCTACCCCTGCCGACCTGAAGGTCTTTTCCCATCTCTGACCCCAATCTTCTGTTCATACTCATTTCCTCTCGCTCGGGCTCCGCAGGACTTGGGAGCAGCTGGCTCCTGTCCTCGGTACAGTCACTCTTCCTGTGTCGCTCTGAAAGCCCGGTATGAAGTAACCCGCGCCTCACGCCCTTAAGCAACCACCCACAGCCACATTCTGCTGGCGGCCCAGTTTCACGGTGCCTCTTCCTGTGGACCGAGAACAAACCTGGAGTCGACGATTTCCCGGCTTTTCAGACTGGGGAGATAGTGTTAAGCTATTAACCCTCGATTTTGGAGTGTCCAGAAAAGTCCCTGTGAATGGCTGAATTGTGTCCATGCCACGCCCCCCTCCCCATTCATATGTTGAAGCAGTAACACTGCAGTTACTCAAAATGTGACTGTACTTAGAAATAGGGTCTTTAAGGAGATCATAAAGATGATGTCACTGGGGTGGGCCTCTGGACTGCACCTGGTGCGGTGAGGGGTTCCCCCAAGGTCCAGGCAGGTGCTCCAAGGAGCAAAACCTCCTGGTGCCCACTAGTCCTCGGGCATCCTGGACGCACCCTCACTGCAAGGCAAGGACCAGGTGCTGACTCGGTATTTTCATTTTGACAGGATTCCACACCCAATTTAGCCACTGGTCCTGGGGACAGCCCAGAAGAGTGGCAAAGGTCATTTCCATAACACCCCCCTTTAAATGTATAACAGCTACAGTTTACAGATTATTTTGTATGTTTGCAAGCACAAGCTTAGAAAACAGAAAAGAATTTGAGTTTAAATATTCCAGGAAATCACAATCTAATTACCTCAGTTCCTGTCTGGACCTCAGTTTCTGGTCTGGAAAATGGGATTGTATCACGGTGAGCTCTCCCTAATGTCGGAGGAAAGGATTCAGGGTTCCTATTGGGTTTTAAGAGCTCTGCAGGGTTCCTTCTGGCCACACAGCCAAACAAAGGAGCAAAATTATATATAGAGGCCCGATGCACGGATTCATGCACTGGTGGGGTCCCTCAGCCTGGCCTGCGGGGATCAGGCTGAAACTGGTTCTCTGACATCCCCCGAGGGGTTCTGGATTACGAGAGGGTGGTTCTTGGGTGACACACCCTAGTATCGGGCTTCTTCCTCTCTGGTTCCAGGTGTGTCACCCGAGAACCGCAGCTGCTAAGTCACCGCAGCTCGGCAGCTCCTGCATTGAGCATCTGCCTCCTGGTGGTCAGTGCGCATCATAGCTACCGGGTGGGCAGTCGAACGGTTCACAGTATGTATATATAGATACTGTGAACCCTGAGGGGGAAAAGGACACCTACAAAGAAGGGCTCCTTGTGCCTAAGTGGGTTCAGAAAAGAAAAACAAAACAAAACAAAATAAAAACAGCCTAGCAGCCATTTCTGCACAGGGGGCTCCCAGGCAAACTGCACTTCATGGGGAACTGGGGAACGCTCAGCTACCCTCCCTGCACTGTTTCTGCCGTCTGAGCCAGTGCTTATAAAGGAGTCCCTGGAGTCCTATTTCAACCAATAGGACTGAGGCTTTCTCCACCCAATCAGAGCAGTGCAGCTCTGACAATCAGAGCAGCTCTACTCTGGCCAATCAGAAACCAGCGGTCGGGACTTCTGTTTATATAAGCCAGCTCCCCTGTAGGTCCCAGAGTGCATTTCCCCCATGTCTCATTGCCAGCGCCACAGGCCAAGGGCAGGGGCAGAGCGGACCAGTGGGGGGCTGCCTAGCTGAGGTGGGGGGGTGGTCCTGGGCAGCCGCGCTGTAGCACTGTGGAGGGTTCTGCAGCAGTGTCTTCACAGCCACGCGGTGCTCCTTCCAGCTGATTGCACGCAGTCAGTTTCCCTTCCTTACCGCACCCCACACTGGGTATTCCTGTGGGCACCTGAATTTGACAGTACACACACACACAGACACACACAGACTTCTGTTTTCCTAACCTTTTTATTCTGGAATAATTTTAGATTTACAGGAAAGTTATAAAGGACAGTACAGACTCCCTCACATCCTTCCCCCAGTTTCTTTTAATGGTAACATTGGACACGGCCATGGCTCACTTGTGAATACTAAGAAATTAGCACTGACATGTTACCTGTAACTAAAGACCTCTTTTGGACTCTATCTTTTTTTTTCTACTCATGTCCTTTTTCTGTTCCAGGATACCACGCAGCATCTAATCAAATAGAAATAGATAGGCTCTAACTTTTTACTTTGAAATAATAGATTTACAGGAAATTAAAAAAGAAGAAGATGTACAGGGAGATCCCATGTATCCTTCACCCAGTTTCCCCTGGTGGTTACATCTTGTGAAACTACAGAACACTAACGAAACCAGGAAATTGACAGGATAATCCAGAGCTTGTTAAATATCTATCTATCTATCTATCTATCTATCTATCTATCTACATATCTATAGATATATCTATATATCCACATATCTATTTAATCAAATACTTTAAAATCCAGATCAAATACTTTTCCTCAGAACATAAAATGTGCCTCTAACTCAAGTCGCTCTATGAAATTCTTGACCCCTCTGTCCAGCCCATCAGCTGTCGACCACAGTCGGCCCTGCAGCCCTGAAAGCAGACGTGCACTCTGCCAGGCGCGTGGACGTCCTCAAGGTGCTGGACCCTGGCCTTCCAGAGTCATGGCCCGTGGGGGGGCCGGGGGTGGAGGAGTGAGGGGGGGTTGGGGATGAGGGGTAGCCCCTCTTTGTCTCAATCCCTTTTCTATCTAAACTCACTCCCACGCGGCCAAGGCGGCTTTTCGTGCCTCCTGGGCCTCGAAAGATAAAGAGCTAGATGGAGGCCCAAGCACATTCCTCCTGCCAGGCAGACCCAGAGCACAAACCCTATACGTCTGCTCTGAAGGCGGCGGCAGTAAGTTAGATTGCCACCCAGACACCCGCTTCATCAGGGCCCTGGACGGAAGCCCCAGCGGCTGCTCCCGCGCCCTTCCTTACTACCCAGAGTGCCTGCAGGTGCGCTCCGTCCGAGAAGGACCGTTTTTCTTGTTGCTGTGGCACAAACAAAAGCAAAGCGGGAGAGGAAAGGCGCTGCTTGCGAATGGTTTACCTGAACTCAGGGTAGTAGGTTATTGAGGCCAGAACCCTTTCGTGTAAAAGTTCAGGACCCCGAATCAGTCGGTGGTTGGGAGAAGGCAGACACGCCTTACTTCTGCCTGGAGCTGGGAAAAAGCGAAGACGTTGGCTCAGGAACGATCCCAAACGCCGCCCAGGTCAGAGCTCCTACGAGGGACCCGGGATCCGAGCGTCTGTCACTGCAGCCGGCATTCCAGGCATTCCACGGCCCCACTTCAGCCCACACCCGCCGGCTCCGCTCCGCTCCGCTCCGAGGCTGGGGAGCCCAGAGGAACTGTGGCCAAGTGGGCCTGGGTGTGGCCAGTCCAATGTGTGAGGCAGGCCCTCTGAGCGCTGAGGAGAAATAGAATAACCCCCACAGGAAGGCCTGTCATCGGAGTGTGTCAAGTGAATCCCAGAAAACCTCTCGCAGGGGCCTTCCGACTTTCATACGGTGTCAGAATAGAAACAGGCTCCCCCCCATCAGCAAGGGGAGGCTGTGAGACAGACCAGACAGAGCAGAAGGTGGGGTCCATCAGGTGGGCAGGGGCTGGGAGGGAAGCAGCAGGGGGCGTGTGGAAGCTGGGAGTCACGGCAGGTGCTGCCTTGGCCGGTGTCAAAGGCACAGGCGGTCCATCATCTCACAGACCCCGGAGGTTTGATTTAGTCAACGGGTCGGAGGAGAAGCCACGGACACCCAGCCTCACCTCCCGGACTTGGGCGAATTTCTGTAAGCGCTGGATTGGAGACCGGGCTCAGGGCCACAGAGCTCAAGGACACCAGCGGGAGGAAGTCAGGGGCCGAGGCGGGTCGGGGAGCTGTCAAGGCACAGGGCCCGCTGGCGGGCTGCCCCCAGCTCACTGGAGGCCCTGGGTGTGCCTGGTGCTCCAAGACCTGGAGAGGCCTCCATGCCTTCATTCTCCATCCCCTGGCGGTTGGGTCCAGTGCCCATGGCCATGGCCTCAGCTCTCTGGAGCGGGAGCTTGCCTCTGGCGGGACCCAGAACTGAACTGTCCTCGGCCGGCCGAACACACACCCCCTTCTCACCCCCGGTCATCCTGGGCTTCCCAGGTGGATACATCGGCAGTGCCTACAGGCACATTCTCCACAAAGACTGCTTTCGGAATGTGTCTGGAGGGAGAGTGGGTGCGAATGGGTGTGTGTTCACGGTCAGGTCACTGCCAAGCAGGTCCACAGGGGAGTGCCGCTGCCCACAGCCCATCCCCGAGGACATGAGCCGGTGGTCAAAGTGCAGAGTCTCGAGCCTGACTGCTTGGGTTCAAATCCTGGCCCCCCCGTCCCTACCAACGGCATCCTTAGCTACTGTTGCCCATGGCATGGTTTTCTGTGTAAGATGGAACAACAGACTCTTGCTCACGAGGCAATGTGTTTAGAATGCGGAGAACAGGGTTCCCTACATACTAATTGCTCCATAAACGCTGGCTACTATCATCCCTAGGTACCAACCTCCCCCAGCCAGGAGCCCTCCCCCAGCCAGAGGCCCTCCCCAGCCAGGAGCCCTCCCCCAGCCAGGAGCCCTCCCCCAGCCAGAGGACCTCCCCAGCCAGGAGCCCTCCCCCAGCCAGGGGCCCTCCCCAGCATGCTGCCTTCTTCCTTCAGCACCCTGAGCCGACTGCTCCAGGGCCCCCAGAGCTGGTCCCCGAGCTGGTCCCCCAGTGCCCCTCACCAACCAACATGGCGAGCCACGTTTCCAACATCCCGGCACCTCGCACTGGTCTCTCCTCTCGAGCCCACAAGGTGCAGCATTTCTAGGGCAGTATACTTGCTGATTGCTTCCTTCATTATGACTCACAACAACCAGCTAAGACACTGCCAAAGAAACACTCACAGCTGGCCCTGCGGCGCGCGGGGGGCAGCCTGTCCTGCCTCCCCCAGGCCCTGTAGAGAAGAAGGGAATCTGGGGAGGAAAGAGAGGATGGGGGAGAAAGCGGAGACGGGCGACGGACCCCAACAGGGCTGGCCCACCACTAGCCGACAAGGAGAAACACAACCAGCACTTCCCTGGAAGAGAAACGGGGAGAAAATGTCCACATGTCTACGTGAAAAGTCAGCAGCAGAATAAAACACAACAACCCCCTCCCCCCCCACCCCCACCCCCGCCATGCCGAGCACCATTTAGAGCAGTGATGGCAAACCCTTTGAGCTCGGCGTGTCAGCATTTTGAAAAACCCTAACTGAACTCTGGTGCCGTGTCACATAGAGAAATTTTTTGATCTTTGCAACCATAGTAAAACAAAGATTTATATTTTTGATATTTGTTTTATATATTTAAATGCCACTTAACAAAGAAAAATCAACCAAAAAAATGAGTTGGTGTGTCACCTCTGACATGCACGTCATAGGTTCGCCATCACTGGTTTAGAGAGTGTATCAGTCAGAGTTCTGCTGGAGAAACAGCGGAAGGAGGTGGAGATGAAAAGATTCATTTCAAGGAAATGGCTTACGTGACCGGGGGCTGGAGGGCAGCCGAGCAGGCGGGCGCCTCTCAGGCAGCCACACTGAGTCCACTGGCGGAGTCCCTTCTTCCCCAGAGAAACCCCAGTTCTGCTCCTAAAGGCCTTCACCTGACCAGGCGAGGCCCACCCACAAGACACACAGAGTCAGACTCTCCGAGGAAGTCACAACCCGGGGTCAGAGTGAAGGCTGGGTTTGCAGGAACGCTCCTCTGACCGAGGGGCCCCTGGTCCGTCCCTTACCGGCAAGCGCCGGCTGCAGGAACACAGGTGCTTCAAGGCCCGAGCTCAGGGCGGGGCCTGACTTTGCCTTCACTTCTCACAGGGCCCTTGAGCCCCAGGCCCCACACGTCTTGCTGCGGGGTCGGCGCTGCTGGTCTAGGGAACTAGGGGGAAGGCAAGGAAACCAGAAGTCACCTTGACCAGGGGAGTTTTCAGTTCCTGGCGCTTACGTTTTACGAGCTAGCCTGGCCACCGTGGCTGAGTAGTTGGGCGTTGACCTATGAACGAGAAGGTCACGGTTCGATTCCCGGTCAGGGTACATGCTCGGGTTGTGGGCGCGAACCCCAGTGGGGAGCCTGCAGGAGGCAGCCTGTGGATGAATCTCTGTCATCATTGATTTTTCTATCTCTCCCTTCCTCTCTGAAATCAATAAAAAAATATATTTTTTAAAAAAGAATTGAGTATAACATACATGTGTTTTAGGAGCAAGAATGGCTGCATTACCCCACATCAGTTAGAAATCGGAGTGGGTTACATTTTCTGAGGCAGCAGATACTGTTGGCCGCCTGTCCCAAATGCACGCCCTCTTCTCCTCACAGGCCGTGGCTGGGTGCAGGTAAGGCTTCCCGGCTCCCTAGTCAGGTGTCTCAGGGATTCCACCACGACGATCCCGTCTCCTGCCACCGATGGGCTAGGCTGGGCACCAGGTCTAGCTCCGGCCAATGAGATGTGTGGGAAGCCCGCAGGGGATTGGGAGGTTTCCTCACTCAGGGGAGACCCCAGGAGGGGAGCCGGCCGGCCGGCTGGAGCCAGTACTGGGAGGGCACAGGGCAGATGTGAGAGAACCCGACCCCACATGGCCGAGCCCTGGAGGTGCCCACCACGGAGCCGCCTGGCCTCTGGGCTTGTGTTTTATAAATCAGTGTTTGTTTTTGTTAATCCTCACCTGAGGATATTTTTTTCCATTGAATTTTTTTTTTTTTTAGAGAGAGAGAATGGAACGGAGGGGGGAGAGATAGAGAGAAACATCAACGCGGGAGACACAAGGACTGGTGGCCTCCCGCACATGCCCCGGCCCGGGCCGGGGATCGAGCCTGCAACCGAGGTACATGCCCTAGACCGGAATCGAACCCCAGATCCTTCAGTCTGCAGGCCGGCGCTCTAACCACTGAGCGACCAGCTAAGGCATGCGTTATACATTTTTTAATGTTTTAATTATTTACATTATTTTGAATGGAGTTTTCTTCTACTCATAGAGGAAGGAACCCTAACTGATATATCCATCATCTAGGCAATTTGGGCACAGAAAACCACTTAACAAAAAACGACTGTCATAAAAGTTTACAGCCTCCGGGCCCGCCCCCTGCCAAGTGCAATGTGCGGGAGGAATTCAGGCCGGCTGCACTCCCCGGGCAGGTGTCTCCCCGGGAGATCTGGGCGACTACCCGCCATGGAGGCCATAGGGGAGCCGCTGCACAGAGGAAGGCGGAAAAGACGTTTCCAAGGACGTCAAAGAGGACCCTCCCTGTTTCGGTCGGGGGTCCTGGATCTATTCCTCAGGCCCGCGCTCCCTCCCTTCCTGTGCACACCCCCCGCCCCCACCCCCCCCCCTCCAAGATCCCCGGGAGACAGGGAACGGGGAAGGGGCGTTCACCGGCTGGACAGCAGGAGTGAAACGCTACAGCCCGGCCTTTGCAAGCGGACTCTTCTCACCAGGAGAGGCGATTTCAGAGCCTCGGTGCCACGTAAAACCCAGCCCCCGGGCTGTCACGTGGATTTGAGTTTCGGGAGAAGCCCAGCAATCCCGTTTCTCTGCGTAGGGACTGAGGGTGCCCCGGATAAAGCCGAGCCCCCACCCCACCCCCTTCCACACTGAACAGGCGAACGGCCCCAGCCAGCAGCATTACCAGTACTCTCCCTCCTTCCGGACTTGCCTTCCCCGCCGGCCACTGAAAACGCACAGCTCGGTAAAATACCGGCTTTTCAGAACCAAGGGCCAGGCAATGGTGTTTTGTGCGTTTCTAACATCAAGGCCAAATTTCCTATGCAAAACCCCAGTAAGTCCCGGCCAAACAAATTCATGATTTTCCCCACTAATTCCAAAGGCCTTTCCCTCAGGCTGACGGCGAACTAAACCAGCAGAAAAAATGAGAAGGTGCTTTACCTGCTTTGTGGGCTGCGGGAGGGCAGGGACGAGACCTTCAGCTGTGGCCCCGTGGCCACGGCCAGCTCCACCTGTCCGACTCGTCGGGCTTGCTGCCGCCTCCGGGACTGGTACAGCTGCCAGGGCAGGGCTGGGGCCGGCGCCGGGCCCCTCACAGGTGTGCGTTCACCAGCGGAGGTCCCTGCCCCGCACAGCACGTGGGTTCCCCTCTCCTCTCGGCTCCCATCCTGTGACCTGCCCCCAGCCAGTCAGGCGCTGGGACATCTCTCCTGAGTCATCTGGACTCTAAACTTAAAGCTGAAGAGAAAGAACAAACGGGAAGAGGGAGAGGGTGGGGAGGAGAGGAAAAACCCGGCCCCCGGCCCCACACCGCCAGCAGTCCCTAGGTGCCGGTGACAGTCAGGTGGGGCTGGGCGGGCCCAGGGGCCCAGGCGAGGCCACCAGGGTGACCATCAGGGTCAAATTCCAGGGCTGCCCTTCCCCTCGGGCGGCTATTTTGGGAAAGTGCTTTTCTGCAGCCGTCAACAGACCCGCTACTGCGGACCTGGAATCCGGAAGGCGCGGAGCTCTGCCAGGACGGGCGGGCGCAGGTGAAGGCAGGAGAGCAGAGGGAATCCGGGCGCCCCGAACGCTGCTCTGAGCACACGCAGGCCCTGGTCCCCCTGCCCCCAGCCCTGAGTACCTGGGGTGCTTCTGGTTTGTGGGAGGAGGCCTGGCTTGGTGTGTTAACCAGGGTCCTGACGAGCCATTCTGGGGGGCTGGTGGCATCAGGTGGCAGCATCACTGCCTCGGGGCCTGCCGTCGAGACTGAGAGTCCTTGGCGGCCAACGTGGCTTCCCTTCCCTTTCCCTCTCCAGCCCCCAATGCCCATCGAGCACCGGATTGGGATCGCCCAGCTGTCTGAGGGCAAGGTCACAGACATGGCTGCAGTGGGACTCACCATCCCAGCCACTGCTCAAGCTCGGCCGTGGGCTCCAGCGGCAGCCAATGAAATGGAGCCCCTGGGAGCCCCTGCAAAACAGAAACGGTGACATGACACTGCGGGGAGCGTGGGCACCCGGGGCTCACCTGTAACTCGGTTGCCGAGGGCAGGGTAGATGCTAAGGTCTGCACCCCCTCCTAGAAACCCAGGCCCATTTCCCTGCGGGGACAGGGAGGCAGAGAAAGGAGCCAGGGGGACCAGTGGTGGAATTCGGACACCCCACCTCCTTCCTGGGGGTCCAGCCCCGCCCGCCTGGGCTGGAAAGAGAACCTGGCGTGGACCTAGGGGCGGTGTCCCTTCTCACAGCCACACGGTGCTTCGTGAGGCCCCTCAAGGCCAGTGGCTCTCTGTGTGACCCCAGTGGGGCCATCAAACAGGCCGGGTCTTGCTCAAGGAACCTGATGGATAGCAGCGGGGGCGTGACCCCCATGGGCCCATCCTGTCCTCCTCCTCCTGGCTCTCAAGCAGCCGGCCCGCTGCCTTCTTGTCCCCCAATACTGGGTCACAGGCCCTAAGAAGCCCTCCCAGCACGGCCAGCTTTAGGCCGCCTGGCCCTCCGATCCCCAACTAGTCCTGGGCTGAGACCGAAAGTGACAGGAGAGAAACGCGCAGCGACTTCAGAAAGCGGAACCGCGAAGGCGCTGGCAGGAAAGTCGTCAGCAGGAGCTCTGCCTGCCCGTCAGGACTTTAGGGAAGTCTCTACCCAGAGGAGCTGGGAAGAAGCGGAGGTTCCGGCAAAGTCCTGTGATAAGTCATCCGGGATCTCCCAGAGTGGGGAGCTGCGTGTGGTTAGCACCGGGTGAGTCAAGCAAACAAATGAGCCGATGAGCTCAGCCTGGCGGAGAAAGAGCAAAGGAAGCCACGGTGCAGAGAGAGGCAGGGCGATGATGCAGAGCGGCAGCCCAGAAAGCCCCTCTGGCCCGCACCCTGAGCCAGTGGTTCTCGGCGAGGGGGAAGGGGGGAGGCGGGGGGATTTTGTCCCCCATTTGGCAGTGTCACCAGGAAGGCGGGGTGCCACTGGTATCCAGTGGGTAGAGGCCGGGGAGGCTGCTAACCACCTCACAGGCACCAGACAGCCCCACCACCAACAACTACTCCACCATTGAGAAAAATGGCTGTAATACAAGGAAAAGGTATTTTTTAAAGTCCTAGGCCAGTGGTTCTCAACCTTCCTAATGCCGCGACCCTTTAATACAGTTCCTCATGTTGTGGTGACCCCCGATTTCATTGTTACAAATTGAACATAATTAAAGCATAGTGATTAATCACAAAAACAATATGTAATTAAATACGTGTTTTCCTATGGTCTTAGGTGACCCCTGTGAAAGGGTCGTTCGACTCCCAAAGGTGTCGTGACCCACAGGTTGAGAACTGCTGTCCTAGGCAAATAGTCACCTTTAGTCACTGGACATGTCCCTCAGCCCAGAGGGCCACTGTTGGGGACACGATCAACCTGCGGGGCGGCTGGGTGAGAACGGGGTCAGTACCCTGGGAGGGGCCTCCAGGACAGGCCCCCGCCTGGGTGAGCCACCGGCCAGGGGTTCCTGTCCGCAGAACTCACCCTCGGACTGACGCGCTCACAGTGAAGCGATGGAGAGAGAGGATGACAGTTCTCGCCTCCCCTGGGGCAGGTGCCTCCTGGGCAGGGACTGTCACATGTTTGTCTCGCCCAGATGGATAAAGGCCTCCTCCGCCCGGGAGAGCAGACTGGGAGAGCAGTCAGTCTGCGTTCCTGACCTGCCAGCCAGGGCGCACGCAGAGGCGCCACCCCCCCGAGTGAGTCCAGCCCAGCGTCACCCCAACCTCCAGAGACAAAGTACATCTGGGGGGCAACTGAGTGACAGGATCCGAAGAGCCGGAGGCTCCAGAACTAAAGGGAGCCCCTCGCAATCGGGGCATTTGCTGGTCACCCCGAGGCCCAGCAGAGTCCACAGAAACCGCCCGAGAGCTGGGTGGCCGCGCGCAGGGCAGACGCAGGCCCAGGGCCCACAGTGGCCGCTGTAGGGAGCTGGGAGTTGGGGGGAGATGCAGACCAGAAGTGGGCCCAACCCATTAACTTCACCCACCTCTGGACCATTTGGCTTTTTATGAGTATTACTACTAACTTTATAATCTTAAAAAAAAAAAGAGAAATGAGGGCAAATACTCGTATCCATACCTACTTTCCTGGGAACACACTTCCCCTGCTCAGAAAACTTTCCACTGAATCTCTCACGGCTGCCGATCAGGGTCACCGGACCCCCGACAACTGCCCCGATCAGGGTCACCGGACCCCCGACAACTGCCCCGATCAGGGTCACCGGACCCCCGACAACTGCCCCGATCAGGGTCACCGGACCCCCGACAACTGCCCCGATCAGGGTCACCGGACCCCCGACAACTGCCCCGATCAGGGTCACCGGACCCCCGACAACTGCCCCGATCAGGGTCACCGGGCCCCCGACAACTGCTCCGATCAGGGTCACCGGACCTCCGACAACTGCCCCGATCAGGGTCACCGGACCCCCGACAACTGCCCCGATCAGGGTCACCGGGCCCCCGACAACTGCCCCGATCAGGGTCACCGGGCCCCCGACAACTGCCCCGATCAGGGTCACCGGGCCCCCGACAACTGCCCCGATCAGGGTCACCGGGCCCCCGACAACTGCCCCGATCAGGGTCACCGGACCTCCGACAACTGCCCCGATCAGGGTCACCGGGCCCCCGACAACTGCTCCGATCAGGGTCACCGGGCCCCTGACAACTGCCCCGATCAGGGTCACCGGACCCCCGACAACTGCTCCGATCAGGGTCACCGGGCCCCTGACAACTGCCCCGATCAGGATCACCGGACCTCCGACAACTGCCCCGATCAGGGTCACCGGACCTCCGACAACTGCCACGATCAGGGTCACCGGACCCCTGACAACTGCCCGATCAGGGTCACCGGGCCCCCGACAACTGCCCCGATCAGGGTCACCGGACCCCCGACAACTGCCCCGATCAGGGTCACCGGACCCCCGACAACTGCCCCGATCAGGGTCACCGGACCCCGACAACTGCCCCGATCAGGGTCACCGGACCCCCGACAACTGCCCCGATCAGGGTCACCGGACCCCCGACAACTGCCCCGATCAGGGTCACAGGACCCCCGACAACTGCCCCGAGTGAGACTCAGGGAGGCAAAGGGAAAGGATAGAGGCAGGCGAGAGCACCCCCTCCAGCTAATCCGAGGAAACGAGAAAAACCAGCTCCTGTGCCAAGCCAGGCACCCACAGGGGAGGAGACGCGGGCTGACATCCCCACGTCTCCTGCCAACACCCCAGCAGGTGAACGTGACCACGGAGGGCCCCTTGGACCACAGCGAGGTTCTAGAGCAGCGGTTCTCAACCTGTGGGTTGTGGCACCTTTGGGGGCCAAACGACCCTTTCACAGGGGTCGCCTAAGACCATCGGAAAACACATATATAATTACATATTGTTTTTGTGATGAATCACTGTGCTTTAATTATGTTCAATTTGTAACAATGAAATCGGGGGTCACCACAACATGAGGAACTGTATTAAAGGGTCGCGGCATTAGGAAGGTTGAGAACCACTGTTCTAGAGCATCACTAGCCCCTGAGGGTCACCCTGAGGAAGAGCGTCATGGGTGCTAACACGCACCCCCCGGCCCCACCCCAGCACCTGAAGCTTTGCGCCCGCTTGCCCCCTGGAGCCGGCCGCCCTCCCTGCCCTCGGAACTGCCACCTGTTGCTCCAGGCCTGAGACTCAGCATTGTCACGGCTGCCACCTGTGACCTCTGACCTCCCTCCAACGGAGGAAGATGTCCCCCAGACCTCCCACCTCCCCAGGCGCCCCTGTCCTGCCAGAGGAACCCAGACACCCAGAGGCGGCCGGAGCTGGGGGACAGGGGCTGCCCTGGGCAGGAGCGCCCCCTCTCAAGGCTCTAACATCCTCATCTACTTCCTACCAACGTCAATGGCAACACTGCCGCGTAACGTTCGGCCAAAACAACGTCACAGTTGAACGATCCGTGCACACTGCAAACCGCTGTAAGGAAAAGTGGGTCGGTTGGTAAAGAAATAACTAAAGCTTGTGCGTGTGTCTTCAGCATGCGAATCACACACAGAACCTACTGCTGCCGCACCTTGTGCCGGTGCTGAGGCAAACAGGCCACATGCCCGGCGGGCTGGCCAGAGAAGCCACTTCGACGCCACAGAGGGGCTGCCCCGCTGGGCCCCGGCCTGGGGCCTGGGGCTCTGAGCAGGCTGCCATCTCAGGGGACCAACGGAGAGCTGGACACAGGAGGGAAGAGGGGAAAGGGATACAGAAGTCCAGCGAATGAATGGGGAGCCTACTTCCTGCCCCCCAAAAGGAAGGGCTCAAGGAAGAGCATTGGGACCCAGTGCCCGATGTGGTGGGATAGCTCCAGGCTGGGCCGAGAGGAATGGTAAATGAGGGGTGCGGTGGGCCCCAGGGGCTGTCCTGCTCCTGCCCCACATCCCGTGCACCCACATCCGTCAAGTACCTCACATCCTCAGACCCTGCCTGCCTGGGAAGAACCCCAGGCGCCCGACATGCACACGGGCCGGCCGAGCAGAAGCCTCACCCCATTGAGGGGGATTTTGCATTTGCGGGGAGAGTAAGTTTGCCATCTAGCTTAAGCCAGAAGAACGATGCTCTAATTTTTAATTTCCAGCCACAAACCGGCTCCCTGAAGGAGACGGGCGGGCGTGGCAGTGGAGGGAGATTTCCCTGTGATCACAGACCAGGGCCTCCTGCCGGCGGGATGTTAGATTCTCCTGCCGGTGCCGCCTGGGGCCGGTCTCTGTGCCTCCAGCACCTTCCCTTCCTGCCAGTTTCACCAGACAACCTTCCTGGTGCTTCAGGCCTCGGTCAGCTCGCCCCTCCTGGGGAAGCAGGGCACACCCCCCATGGGCTCCAGTGCCACCCGGGCACCCTCCCGAGGCTCAGGGAGCTTCCTGCTGGTAGTCTCGGCACCTCGCAGGGGGCAGGGACACAGCGGATGCCAGTCAAGGTCTGATGACGGAGGGAGAAGGAGGACAGAGTCGGGCACCTCAGGCTCACGTCCTGCGATCGTCTCTTCAAGGGGACACACGGCCCAGGTGAGGAAGCCAGCGGGGAAGCGTTCTAAAAACTGTACACGTGCGGAATCCTGCTCACGGCGTAGACTGTCTTTGAGCGCGCCCAATTCCCACGTTAACAGTCATCTGGACTTTTCCTCAGTTTAGCTGTACGTTGGGTGCTTGGAACCAGGAATGCCGCGTCCCAAAGTGCTAACACTGTAAGTCTGTCCGGGAACAAACACCTAGCTGAGCGCCTGTGCTCAGAGCGGACCTCAGACACCTGGAAACACTGCCGGCGCCCCCTCCTGGGCAGGGCCACACCCCGCTTCCCTTCTGTGTCATGGCACCTGGACACTCGGGTGAATGAATGAGCGTGTGAGTAACAGGACAGCAGCAGCAGCAGCAGCATGACGTGGCCCCACTGTGCGCCAGGCGTTGTTCTAGGCACCAATAAAAATCAGCCCCAAAGGACAGACACAGCAAACCCCTGGGACCTGTGGATGGGACCGCATTTGGAACAAGCATCTGTACAGATGTGATTAAGAATTTTGAGCCCGGCTGGTGTGGCTCAGTGGTTGAGCATCGACCTAAGAACCAGGAGGTCATGGTTGGTAACCAGTCAAGGCACATGCCCGGGTTGCACACTCGATCCCCAGTAGGGGGTGTGCAGGAGGCAGCGGATCGATGATTCTCTCTCACCATTGATGTTTCCATCTCTCCCTCTCCCTTCCTCTCTGAAATCAATAATATATATATATTTTTTAAATAATTTTGAGATGAGGTCCTTCTGGATCACCTGGGTGGACCCTAAATCCAATGACAAGTGTCCATCCTTATAAACTGAGGCACAAGGAGGTTAAAGGCAGGAGAGGGACAGAGACGCACAGAGGTGATGTGGAGACAGAGGGTGGGGTCGGAGGGTGCAGCCAGGAGCCCAGAGATGCCAGGTGGCCCCAGCGGCTGGAAGAAGCCAGGATGGGGCGGGGCTGCCCTGCCCGGAGGGGTGTGCCCAGCTTGATTTCCACGCCTGACCTCCAGGCCTGGGAGAGGAAATTTCTGTTGTTTTAAGCCGCCCACTTTGTGGTAATTTGTTACAGCAGCCACCGGAAACTAATACATTCCTGGAGACCTCCATGAACTACTCAAACAATTGCACAGGCGGGGGAGGCAGGGGTTTGGGGAGCGGGGGACGGAGGAGGTGAGTAAGCAGGAGGTGAGTAAGCACGAGGCCTCTGAGCAGCTCAGCCCCAGTGAGCATTTCCTGCCCTTGCTGAGATCGTCCTGGGGCCCCCAATACTGTGTCCTGGTCATCTTCTCGTTGTCTGCTCATCTATAATCCCCTGGTCGGCAAACCGAGGCTCTCGAGCCACATGCGGCTCTTTGGCCCCTTGAGTGTGGCTCTTCCACAAAATACCACGAGCGGGTGTGCACGTACAGTGCGATTGAAACTTCGTGGCCCATGCGCAGAAGTCGGTTTTCGGCCTGGGCGCGTCTATTCTGAAGAAGTGGCGTTAGAAGAAGCAGGGGGTGTCGGTCGGTCAGGCAACGGGAGGCGCGGCACAGGCGGGCCACAGGCTACGCGGCGCGGGGATTCCTGCACGAGGTGAGTGAGCCAGTCGGTCAGCAGTCTCACTGTGCAGTGGTTAGTGCTGGTCGCGTCCGCAAATCGCGCGCGGGTGACAAGAGTACCTACTCGAAGCATAAAGTTACCTGTATTTTTCCAACCAGCTGCAAATCCTTACAGGTATTTTTGTCACCAACTTAAGAATTGTAATTATTTTGTGTTGGTGGCTTTATTATTATAAAATGAAACATTTTTTAGGTGCCCTGTTTGACATGGCTACAAAGAAGAAGCAAACTACCTCTATAGCTTAAGTTTAAAAAATGTGGCTCTCAAAAGAAATTTCAATCGTACTGTTGATATTTGGCTCTGTGGACTAGTGAGTTTGCCGACCACGGCCCTTGAATAACACCCCACGACGGCGTCACACTGAGCGGAAATCCAAAGTCCAGGAAGTCAGTGAGTGGACCAACAGCAAACAGAAGCGGCGGATCACAGCAATGCCTGCTCCAGACGATGCCCCTCGCTCACCGTGACATTGCGGGAGGCAGGCTTGCTCTTGAGACCGCCTGCATTAACTCGGTCCTCCCGCACGATGCTAACTGACAGTGATTTAGGAGCAGCCACTCGGAAAGGAGAAGACTTGCTGAGATCAGAGTCACTGACAAAACCAAGGAGACGAGCGAGGGGCAGAGAGAGGAGAGAAGAAATGGAAATGCTATGAAACACACCGACCACACTGACGACGGCACTGAAGGGCCTGTGCGCTGAGGCTGGGGCCCCGGGCCACCGGCGCTCCCTCCACCACAGCCCCTGAGGTTCGGGGTGACACTGACTCGGCAGAAAAGGAAAACGGTGTCTATTCTGGTGGAAGCAAGCATACTGTTCCCTCTGTCTGCCCGGCCTGGCTGTGACCTCCAGGGTGGTCCCCGCGCCCACAGGGCGCAAAGCCGCCCACGGTGCCCCAGGCAGAGGGTGCGCCCTCTCCTCTGTTACTCTGTCCAGGGTGCGGGGTGCGGGGTGCGGGGTGCGGGGTGGGGGAGTGGCCACGTCTCTCAGCACCCAGCACGGTAGCAGGCACAGCATACAGAAGATGCCCACTGAGCGTGCCAGACACGTGGACACATGCACGAGTGGGTAAAGGACTAAATAAAACAATGGGAGATGTTCGAGTTTTGACTCACTGTCTAGACTCTTCACGGGCTCTCCCTTCTCTCTTTGCTGACTCGGCCTCCATCTTCTGTGGGTCCGATTTTCTCAAAAAATCCTGAGACCTTTTACCCGAGGGAGTGAGGGAGTAGCCCTGATGGTACCAACTCCCCGGAGGGCAGGTCCTTCCAATCCAGGGGGGATGGGGAAAATGCCAGAAATGCTCACAGAAACTGTAAAAAAAATAAAAAGAAATGCTTCTGGTGTCCTTACTTTTTTTTGTTCTGTTAATCCTCACTCGAGGATAATCCTCCATTGACTGTAGATAGAGGGGAAGGAAGGGAGGGAGGAAGGCACAGAGAGAAACATCGATGTGAAAGAGACACATGGATTGGTTGCCTCCCACATGCGCCCCCACCTGGGGCCGGGGATGGAACCTGCAACCCAGGTACGTGCCCTTGACCAGAAATCGAACCCGAAACCTTTTGGTGTGCGGGCCAATGTTCTAACCACTGCGCACCCCACTCGGGCCTTACCTTTTTTGTTTTTTTAGGTTGGAAACTGTTGACAGAACAAGACACTATGAAGACACAAGGTCCACAAACAGAATTAGAAACGGTGGTGACAGACCCTGCAGCGCCCCGGGATGGTGCTCACGCCCTTATGCCGGCCCCAACCCTCGAGTGTGGGTGGGACCTACGACTTACTTCTCACCAACAGGAGGTGGGTCCGGTCGCTGGACGCCAGGCCCACAGGAACAGCTGTCAAAGGGCTTCAGGCCACTTCAGCTCCTGGGTGGGGCCTTGCTGTCCTCCACCGAGGTCGCAGCGGAGTGACGCTCATGCCGCACACGCTGGAGCCCTGGCTCTGCCGTCACGACACCTGTGCCTGGACGTCTCCCCAGGCTTCGGTCTCCTCATCTGTAAAATGGACACAACAGCAGCTTCCTCACGCGTTGGTGCAGGGATTAGACAAGCAGCATCGGAGAAGGACACAGTGAGGCTCCGTAAGTGTTTGCTATGCCCACCCGACGGGTTTACCCTCTGTTGTGCCGACTGGGCAGTGACGTGAGAGGCGGCAGCGATGGTCTGTCTGGCCGAGGGTGCACAGAGCCTTGACCTGGAGGCAGGCCACGGAGCACTGGGAATGCAACCCGTCTCCCGCGACCCTCCCGGCAATTCTATGAGGCCGGCGGGGTAAACATAACCCATTCCAGGATGAGAGATGTTCGATCCTTGCCCAGCACCCCGAGGAGATGAGGGTATGAAGTATGGTACCTATTTGCTTTGTTTAACAATGGACAGGTTATTTTGATTTTCTAAATTGTATAAGTCATCCCATTCGATTGAATGCCTTATCGATTGAATGACTATCCCATTGATTGTTATCATACTGGCCTTAGAGAGCACATTCTTCTGTACCTGGAAACAGGACAGCACAATTACCCTAAACTGTTTTAGTGGCCACAGGTGGTGCGTTCCAGCTACCTCAGTGGTCCCGAGACCAGGACAACACAATTACTCTAAATTGTCCTGACAACTCAGTGGTCAGGAGACCCGAGGGCTCTAGATAATGTGTTTCTATCAACTCAGTGATCCGGAGACCCAAAACTGTAATTTAGATAACATGCCTAAGTTTAACCCAGGTTACCCAAGGGCTCTAGATAATATATTTCTGTCAATTCAGTGACCCGGAGACCCGAAACTGTAATTAACATGCTTAATTCTGCATCTGTAATCTGCTTTTTTGGGAGCCAGGTGCCTCATTCCAAACCCTGAGATGTAATCAATACCTTTGTGATTTTTGCCTATAGAAGTCTGGTTTTGCCACCATCTTATGGCCATGAGATTTGGGAATGGCCCCTCATAGTCCCGGATTGCAATAAATGTGACTCTTTAATTCGACTTCTTGAGGCGTCCTTCTGTGATTCGCGGGGTACATTACAACAGGTAAACGAGGGCCATCTCACTCCCAAACAACCGTCTTCCTACTTCTCCCCGCTCCCAAGGCAACTTCGACCAAAGTTGGTGCGACACGTGTTTCAGGCCGAGGGTGAGAGTGAGCCTCCGGGACAGTGACCGGGCGGGCCTGGCACGATGCACACAGATAGACAGAATGAGCTCGCGCAAGCCGTCGGAGCTGCGTTTCAGGGAGCACCTGGGAGGCGGTGAAGGGGAGAGAACGAGGCAGGCAGGGAAGTGTCTGCTTTTAAAACAACATTCAGGGTGCAGTGCTGTGGCTTATGACTGGCTCTAAGCGAATGGAAGTTCTGAAGTATCCTGGGGTTAAATGGCTTTTGAGGGGCCAGGACAGTCCGCGGTGGGGGTGCCAAAGTGGGGGGCTGGAGAGCTGCCGTCCCCCTGCAGGCTCAGCCTGAAATGTCCCCCTGCCCCACCTTTCCCTGTTGGGCCAGCCCAGCTGCCTTACCCTTGCAGGCTCTCTGCCTCCCACCCACAGCCCTCCCGGTTCTGGTTCTGCCCTGAGCAGGGGGGTGGCGGACAGGGCGGGGAGCCGGCTGGGAGGGACCCAGGCCCCTGAGCAGCTGCTTCTCAGCAGCTTCCCAAGAGCTGCTTCCCTGTCCCTCGGTGGGGTTTGGGCAGATAATTCTGAGAACCAGCACAGGCTGTGGTGACCCCGGAGGAGGAGGAGGAGGAGGAGGAGGAGGAGGAGGAGGAGGAGGCATCGATTCGTGGTTGATCACATGGTCCAGGATTTTATACAACTTGCTTCCCCCGGCACTGGGGGTGGGTTTCAGGAGAGGGGACAATAGTGACAGCAGTCCCCTCCACTTCCAAGCCCCCTTTCAGTCATTCATTTTGTTGTGAGATGATGTGACTTCCTCAGAATATGTTTAATGTCAGGATTAGGAATCCATTCAGCTCGGATCAGCTAACACCCCTCCCCCAAGGGGACCTCCCTGCCCCCACCCAGCTCTTCCCCCTCCGATGGACCCTCCCTTTCTCCACCCGCTTTTCTCCTACTGAGTAGAGTGTTGAAACTCCACTCTCTCCCCAGGGAGTGAGGCACCAGCCCCAGGCTGATCCGCCCAGAGGAAGGAGGGGCATCAGAGGGGAATCAGGCAGGTGAGGTGGGGAGGCTGGGAGGAGTGGGTCAGCCCCGAGACTGCACCCAATGACAGTGCGGAATAGGTCACTGGCACCGTGAGGTCAGGGGACCCCAGGCCTAGACTGTAGATGCTGGGCTCTACCCATTGGGGTCAGCTAACACCTGCCCACAGCCAGGGACCGGGGTGGGGGTGGAGGGCCTTTTT
This sequence comes from Myotis nattereri, assembly GCF_964212035.1. NCBI lineage: Eukaryota > Metazoa > Chordata > Mammalia > Chiroptera > Vespertilionidae > Myotis > Myotis nattereri. Next base: position 211,791,919 of record NC_138077.1, on the reverse strand, counting down.
GCATCCACCCAAGGCACTTTACCCCCCTCAGTATCTGCAATGCTAGTTAACGACAACAACAAAGGAAAGCACCCATTTTCAGGAAGTGGAGAGAGGGAAATTTGCAATGCAAAAGCCAACCAAACAAAAATCTCCAAAGCCACGCTAGATTGTATGGGTGGAGGGAGGTTCTCCTGACGTAGTGAAATTATTACACATCTGGGAAAGCAAGGCTCTTTATCAGGGACGAGGCCCAGTAGCGGCCACAGACTGCTCCGGAGTTTGTGTCCATTATCTAATTGTTTTTGCACCGAACTCTACGAAGGGGGTCCTCACATTAGCCCACTTTGTGGAAGATGAGGAAGCAAACCCAGGAAGGTTAGTCATCTTTCCCGATTTGCAGCCAGACACAGCTGGGCCTGGGCAGCCAGCCTCTGACTCTGTGCCAGGCGCGTAAGGACGCTGGAGCCCTGCTGGGGCACTTCCAGTGGAGAAAAAAGCTGCTAGACGCCGCACCTGGCACCTAGCAGCCTCCGCATGGCCCCTACAGCCAGGCCCAGAATGCGAGGGGACAGCCCACAGCTGGCCACCAACCGTTTCCATTGCTAAGGACTTTAATCACTGAAGCTGGATTTAAAGGGCCCTGCCGGTCCTCCCCGACTGCACACACACACACACACACACACACACACGTGTACGTGCAAGTAAATGCCACTTCTGATGGCTCTGGAGTCGGCACGCCTCCTCTCTGTGTGGTACAAACAAGTGATCTGCCTGCCTACCTCACACCTAACACAGGAGAGCAGGCCGGCCCTCAGCAAAGGCCGCAGGTGCAAACTGGGCAAGAACAGCTGGAGGGCCCAGCGGGTGGGGGGGAGACTGCACCCACATCACCCCCTAAGGAGGTGGCACCAGCCGCCCAGCACCGCACTCTTCTTCTATCAGAAATGAGGGTCATGCCCTGGCCGGGTGGCTCAGTTGGCTGGAGTGCCATCCCGTACACCAAGAGGTTGCGGGTTCGATTCTCGGTCAGGGCACATACCCAGGTTGCGGGTCTGATTCCCCCATCGGGATGTGTACAGGATGCAAAGAATCAATGTTTCTCTCTCCCTTCTCTGTCTCTAAAATCACCCACCCATCCATCCACCCATCCATCCACCCACCCATCCACTCACTCACCCACCCAACCATCCACCCCGCCACCCTCCCTACCTCAGAGACCAGAGAACAGCGAGAGGTGCCACCCAGGCTCCCCAAGGTGGGCGGCAGGAGTGGGTAGGATCCGAGAGGGCGGAGGCCAGGGAGTGAAGGCAGGGCCTCTGAGGCAGGCTCTCTCTCCCCTGCTAATCCCCTGCCCTCTAGTCCTCAGCCATTCCTTCCGCCTTCATAAGAGCCCTCCCTCCACCCAGCCCCCTCCTGTGCCTGGAACAGACAGCTAAACCGTAAGGAGGCCGCCTGCACTCCCAGCTTTGCTAATGCCATTCCCTTCCATGTTCCTTCCCCTTCGCTACACTTGTCTCTGAATCCTGGCTGCTCTCCCAGGCTCAGCCCAAATCATTTCTGCTTCCCCCCGACTGCCTCGGCCTCTCCCCAGTCCTGTGCGCCCCTGAAATCCCAGAGCACGTACTGTTTTCTTACATTCCCCGTACTTGTTGCTAGAATCTGGCAGCCAGCAGTCTCTGCATGGCCATTAGATCCTTAGCACTGCACAGCAGTCTTACACTTCATGCCTGGAACTGTCCACCCACCCACCCACCCACCCATCCATCCATGCATCTACCCACCCACCCACCTATCCATCCACTCACTCACCCACCCACTCATCCACCCACCTGCCCACCCATCCATCCACTCATCCACCCACCCACCCACCCACCCACCCATTCATCCACCCACCCAACCAATATTGATCAAACACCTGCCATATGTCAGGCGCTTTCTGTCACTTTCCTTGTCCATCCTCTCCCTGTTCTCCAAGATGACTATTTCCCTCCTTCTGCTCCGCCACCCACGCTGCCCTCGGCAATCCCGTCGAGTCCCACAGCATTAGGTACCATCTTCGCGAGACCTCTCTCCTACACTCCAGGTTCCAACACCCAATACCATCTCCACCTGGGCAACTAACCAGCCAAACCAGAACTCCAGATCTCCCAGAAAACCCTGCAGCCTGCTCCCCAGGTCTCCCCTCCCAGTGAACAGTTCATCCATCTGTGCAAGCCACAGTCTGTGCAGCCATCTTTGTTGTTTTGGTTAATCCTCACATGGGGATATTTTCCACTGATTTTCAGAGAGAGTGGAAGGGAGAGGGAGAGACCGAGAGAAACACTGATGTGACAGAGACACATCGGTTGGTTGCCTCCTGCATGCACTACGACCAGGGCTGGGGAACCTGCAACCAAGGTATGTGCCCTTGACCGGAATCAAACCCGGGACCCTTCAGTCCGAGGGCTGACGCTCTATCCACTGAGCCAAACCAGCTAGGGCATGTGTAGTCGTCTTTGTGTCCTCTTCCCGCTCCCCGCCCACCAACTCCCCCTCATCCACCCAGCAGACTATTGGCTCTACCTCAAAGCCTCCTACCCCTCCCACTGCCCGCCCCCCCCCCCCCCTCCCCGCCATCCCCTCCACACTACAGCCCCAGTCCAGGCTCCGTGGTTCCCAGCCGGACTGAGGAAGAGCCTCCAGAGGGTGTCCCTGCTGCCACTCTTAGCTCAGTATGTTCTTTACACGACAGCCGGAGGGATGGTTTTAAGACGTAAGATCATGACAGTTGCAGCTCAAAACCCTCCAAAGGCTGCTGCATGCCACCCTCTGGGTTTTCTTGCTAAGTCCTCAGGGCCTACAGAGCCCTCCATGACCTGGCCCTGCCTGACTCCACCTGGTACCTGTTAGCCCTCCCCCCAGCCTCGCTGGCCTCCTTAAAAATGTCTCCGAAAGCCGAAACCGGTTTGGCTCAGTGGATAGAGCGTCGGCCTGCGGACTGAGGGGTCCCGGGTTCAATTCCGGTCAGGGGCATGTACCTGGGTTGCGGGCACATCCCCAGTGGATGTGCGGGAGGCAGCTGATCGATGTTTCTCTCTCATCGATGTTTCTAACTCTCTATCTCTCTCCCTTCCTCTCTGTAAAAAATCAATAAAATATATATTTTTAAAAAAATGTCTCCGATGCACCAAGCACAGGATCTGCTCCGCTGGCCCTGCTGTCTGGAAAGCCTTCCCCTCCCTCGATGACTTAACACCCCCCCCCTTCCAAAATAACACCCCTCCCTGGCACACGTCACCCTCATACCGCTCATAGCACTGATCACAATCTAACACTGTTTCACACCCTACTTTGTTCATTTACCTCCCGTTTCCGCCACCGAAGACCAGCTCCCCACAAGACCAGCTCCCCACAAGACCAGCTCCCCATAAGTCAAGATGTGCTCGTTTGCTTTACTGCTGTCGTCTCAAAGCTGAAAGGATGCCAGCGCGTAGCAAGGACTCAATAAATATTTGCTGAACGAACGGACGAAGGAAGGAATGAATCCTGTCTATTTCCTTATTACAGCGATTTTCAACCTTTTTCACCTCGTGGCACACAAACTAATTACTAAAATCCTGCGACACACCAAAAAATATATATTTTTTGCAGATCTGACAAAAAAAAAAGGTATACTTTTGATTCATCCATACTGGATGGCTACTGTTGTGTTGGCTGCTGTCATTTTTAAATTTGACAATCTAAGGCAGGGGTGGGGAACGCCCGGCCCGTGGGCCAGATAAGGCCTGAGAAGTCATTTGGTCTGGCCCTGCCAAGGCATTAGGGGTCAGTTAATTAAATGTTTGAGCAGATATAGCAGGCTCATTTTTAAGTTGATAATTTTGTATGGCCCTCGGATAATATGAAACATATCCAAATGGCCCTTGGCAGAAAAAAGGTTCCCCACCTGTGACCGGAGGGAAAAGAGGCCCATGGCCCTGACTAAATAGCTGGAAATTACGTTTTAAAAATTCTGGCGGCACACCAGGTGAACATCCGCCTTATCAGAAACATCCGATCTCCCCTAATCCAGGGTTGAGTGGCCTGTGACCGGGGCATCTGCATGTCTTTCCATCTTCCCACCTCCTAGCCCAGGGGCAGGATGGCAACCCGGTGACGCAATCCAGGGAAGTACTGCCCGGTGTGCTGTGTGGAGAAGGACCCGGAGGCCGGGCGAGGTTTCCATTATTGACTTGTGATGTGTGCCAAGGACTTGGGGCGGGGAGTAAACATGCCGTCCAGTCCAGGGATCCTTGAGGCCAGGGAGGAAGCTGACTGCGGGGCAGAGCGGGCCAGTTCGGCCAGTCCTCAGGTTTGGGAAGTTCAGGAGACAGGCCACCACCCCGGGTGGCGGCAGATGCCAGCGGGCCCCCGGGGTTCCTGCAGGACAGACCATGAGGGAGCCTCCGGGCTGCACAGCACTTGGGGCTCACCGGAGACGCGGCACAGCACTTGGCGCTCACGGGAGACGCGGAGGCTCAGAGGCAAGGCCCGTGTCCCAGAGCTCAGGCCTGAGGCAGAAGCGGAGCCTGCCCGCCCCACCTCACCTCCAGTGGGCCTTGTGCCCCTGACAGGAGGGCATCTGCTACAGAGTCCCGCAGGCGCCACTCCAGGAGGCTCAGCCACCCTGGCTGCGGGAGGCTGGGGAGGATGCACCAGGAGGACGCAGGCCCCCGGCCACTCTGCACAGCCAACCGGCCCCTCGCTCCCTGGGCTCCACCAGGCCCGGAAACAGTGAAGGCGCCGGAGCAGTGCCCATCCCCGCTACCTGGCCACAGCCACCTCACCTGGGGAAGGGCCCCCCCACCTCACCTGGGGGAGGGGCGCCCCTGCCACGCCGCCTGCGGGCCTCAGCCAGGAGCGCGGACTATGAGAAGTGCCTCCCTCAAGTCCCCAGGCAGGCAGGGCTCCAGCCCGCGGAGTGGGGTGGGGCGCGGGGCGCTAGGGAGGGGGGCGCTCACGTTCACCTGGGGGACCGGAAGCCTGAAACCCCCTCTCCGGGGCCTCTCTTTGGAACGCGAGCTGGGAGACCTGCCCTTTTCATCCCACTGTTACAGCACTTTGCACATCCCGAGGTTTTTGCATCCGTTGGGGGGTCAGTCTCGACGCCCCCGCCCCCCACCTCGGGGGTCAAGGATTTGCTCCGGCCTCAGCTGGGTGAGCAGCGGCAGTAAAACCAGAGCCCCGGCTCCACTCCCAGACCAGCCGGCCCGCCTGCGCCCGCGGTGCAGCGAGAGGAAGAAAGCCGGCCGGGCAAACCCAGAGAAGGAATCCTTTCTCTCCAGAGACCATGGAATCAAAGAGCATTTTGTTGCTTCTTGGAAATTCTTCCCTTTATGACTCGGAGGCCACACAATTGAACAGGGTTTCCAGGATGATTGTAATTAAAGTGCTCCGTCCAGCCCTGCCTCCGTTTCTCCAACTTTCCCGCAGGCGGACAACCCGGGCGTTACCTGCGCTCCCCTCGGACGGACGCGGGGAGCGGGGCGCGGGCTCCGGCCCCCTCCTCCCCGAGGTTGGCGGCGAGGCTCCGGCAAAATCTCCAAATCCCCCGGCTCTGCGTGGTCGCGGAGGGAAGCGCCGGCTCCGAACAAGCCCAGGCAAGCCCAGCGCCGGCCCAGGCGGGGCCGCGCCCGGGTCCTCCCTCCTGCGCGCGCCACCCGGGGCGGGAGCCGCGTCTCCACCGCCCAAGATCCGGGCGGTCGACGCGCCCCAGACGCTCGGGGCTCGGGCACCGCCTCCACCTGAAAAGGAAAAGTCCAGGTGGGGACAGGAGGGGCGGGTCCGGGCGGCGTCAGCCAGAGCGAGATTGGGGCAGGGGGCGCTGGAGACGCCGGGGTCACGTCGGGGGATGGGCTGTGCGCGCTGCCCGAGGCGCCCGGCAGGGGGACGGCGCGCGCTAGGCCATGAGGCGGGGCCCGGGCCCAAAGGGCCTCCTCGGTCGCCGGGGCTGGGCTTCCCCAGTGAGAGCGCGGACTTTGCTCAGCGCCCCTCGCCTCTGCCGGCGGGAGTGCCAGGGCGCGCCTCCCAGGGACCATGTCCCAGCCCCATGGCCCTCGAGACCCTTCCGGGGCTCCTCGCCCTCCAAGGCGGCCCGAAGCCCGGGCGGACTGAGGGGGCCTGTAAGAAGGCAAAGAGAAGCCTGGGCGCACCCCCATGATGCCCAGCCTGCGGGCCTCTCCCCCAGAAGAGGGAAGAAGAAACCCGTGTCCCACGAGGATGAGGGCGGCATCCCGGGTCTGGACCTGCAGCCTCCACGACATTGCGCGCCGGAGAGCTCGAAGGTCCACGCAGCCCCGATCTCCAGGAGCCGGGGAAGGGGTCCTGGTGCCAGGAAGGGGGAAGTTCCCGCGCTACGAGCCACCGGGGTGACACGGCCCGCCGCGCCCCGGCGCAGGAGGCGGTGCAGGCGGCGCTCAGGAGTCAAGCCGGGGCTCCTGGGCTGGGGGTCAGCTCAGAGGGCCGGACGCACAAAGGTTCCCGAGACACAAACGCTACTGCGGGTCGGTCCAGGGCACGGAGCCCGGGGAAGGCGCGGGACAGCCCCGAGGAGCGCGCTTCTCAATCCTCTCGGTTTCCGCTACCCTGCGCGACGCAGGACACCCTTGGAGTTGGTGGGGACGCAAGTGAGTGCAGGGGCGGCCCTGAAGCCCCCTCCCTGTGGGAAGGGGCTCCCCAACACCACCCCGCCCCAGGCGTCCTAGATCCCACCCAGTGGGACAGGCGGGACCTTAGGACTCTCCAGGTTGAGCTGCCCCTCTGTGTCCAGGTTGAAGGGACCGGGGTATCCCCAGCCTCCCTCTGCCCTGGAGGTCGTTGCAGGACAGAAGTCACTTCATCAGAAGCAAGCCCTCCCCGCAGATTCACGCGGTTGCATGACTGCAGGACCCTGCAAGGTGCCCCTGGCTGGGTGGGCACCCTCTCCTCCACAGGGACAAACTGAGGCAGAGGTCTCCTGGCTCCTGAAGCAACAGCTTCCTGAGGTGAGTGAGACTCAGCTCTTGTCCTGGGGAAAATGGCCCTGGGGGCACGGGGCTGGGAGTGGGGGGACACAGAGGAGGGGGACACGGGGTGGGGGTGAGGACAACAAGGAAGTGGCTCTGGCTCCCTGTGTGTGGTCACATTTGGGCACAGGGGAGGGAGCAAGTGGAGGCCAGTGTGAGCTGCCCGGGCACAGGGATGTGGACCCGGCGGCTCACAGGATGAGTCTGGAGGAGCCCATGTGTCCCACACTTTCCAGGGGTTCTAGACCAGGAGAGAGCCGCCAGCAGGTGAGAAGACCCACGTGCAGGCGCTGGCTGGCCTGCGGGTGGCCTGCCTCCCCACACCAGCAGTGCAGGGGCAGGATGGTCCTGTGGGGAAGGGGGGATGGAGAAGCCTCTGTGACCCTCAGACTGGGAGGACTGGAGGAGGCTGATGGCTCTGGAGGTAGCACAGGGCCGTGGGAGGGACGGGGGCTCTGAGCTGGCTGGCCGCGCGGCCTTGGGCAGTGATGAGAACAGCTCACTTGCATGAAGTGCTCCGTGTGCCAGCGCCATCCTAACCCTCCCCCAGGTCATCTCATCCAACCCTCACAGCAGCTCTAGAGACAGGTAGCACTGCCCCCTGACCGGTGAGGAGACCAAGGACCGGAAACGGAACACTGGGCCACCGCCAGGAGGAGGAGGGTGCGGTGGAACCGGGACCCAAACCCACGCCTCTCAGACCCGGAGCTCCCCTCCTGAGCACCTGCATCCTGCCTCCGTTTAGCAAATTGCGCAGCCTCTCCAAGCCTCTCTGTCCTCCTGTGCACCAACAGTGTCCGGCTCAAGGTTTGGGTTCAATAAGTATTGTGGAATGGATGAGTGAATGAGTGAATGAATGAGTGAATGAATGAAATCCCAGCTGTCTATACTGTACGCGGTAGAGTCTGCACACAGCAGGCCCGGTCACCGGCTCAGCAGCTCCTCTCAGGAGCCTCTGGAGTGCCGGACCCGGGAGGCGTCCCTTCTCTGCCCAGCACATAGGCTCAGGCCTCCGAGAGACGGGCCCATTCTGTTTTTCCCTTTAGAGCCACCGAAATGCCTTCACCTGGGCAGGTACCAAACGGATCTGCTTTGGCAACTGCAGGGGTCCTCAAACCAGGGCCCGTGGGCCACATGAAAATACAAATATTGTATTTGTTCCCGTTTTGTTTTTTTTACTTCAAAATAAGATATGTGCAGTGTGCATAGGAATTTGTTCATAGTTTTTTTTTTAAACCATAATCTGGCCCTCCAACGGTCTGACGGACAGTGAACTGGCCCCCTGTTTAAAAAGTTTGAGGACCCCTGAACTAGAGAATTGAAGGAACCAGGTTCATGTCTACTTTTCTATCCAGAGAGGCCAGAATATATCCAGGCCTCTTTTTTTCGTTACGCATTTCTGTGTAAGTGAGGACTGTGTCAGGCCTCTCTCTATGCTGGGGTCTGTCTCTTCAGCCCCGCCAGGTGCGAGGACCCCACACCCATGTGTATTTCCTCTAGAATCCACCCAGCACATGACATACATCCCACCCCCCCCCCAACTTTCAGGCAAAGGGGGGCTAGAGAGAAAGGGAGCTATGGAGCAGCATCAGCAAGCTTCCCAGGCCCCCGGGTGTGCCCTGGCCCATCCCCACACACAGCTTCAAAACAGTGCGGCCCCAGAGGCCTTCCTTCCGTCTTAAAGTTAACCACAGAGGCCCAAGGGGTCCTGCTCCCCAGTCGGCCGGCCTATGGGTCGATCTTGCCCAAGAACGTGAATTAAACAAAGACGGATGACAGGGTCCTGGAATTGGAACACGGTGATGGTTGCACAATTTTGTAAATATACGAAAACCCACTAAATCGTACACTTTACAGTGTGAGGTTTATGGTATGTGAACTACATCCCAGCAGGAACAAAAGGAACCACCACCTTCCTCACTGGCTAAAAGGACACGGCATGAACTCAGCGGCCGCCGGAAGCCCAGGAGCTCCTGGCAAATGCTGACCCCCTGGCTCAGATCTGGCCCCTTGTTGGTGACACAGGGGAGGCAGGCATGCTATGGCTGCGGCCCTTCCCTGTAGGGGCCCGCAGTGGCTGCCACGGGAGCAAGTGGCTACGAGGCCAAGGCAGCCTGTCCCACACCCTGAAGACAGAATGACAGGGATGCGGGCCCCGGACCGGAACCTGCAGGAGAAAGGGGTCTTTGAGGGAAGGGCTCTCTTCATTGTAGCCCTGACCTCAGAGAATCGCGTGGGGGTGGGGGTGGGGGTGGGCCAGTGTGTGTGTGTATGTGTGTGGCTGTGGGGGTGCTCCAGGGAGCACAATTTGCAAGGCCCCATCTCTGAATAAGAAAACCCAACTCCCCTTGCTGGGTCCATGGAGAAGTCATCCCCAGATTAAAGGTAAATAAATGCGAGAAGTCCAAATGCTGTCCCCGGGAGATTGCCCCGGTGCTGGCTGACTGGCATTTTAGCTAAACTAGCTTATGGTTTTCTTTACTTCCCTGAAGTCGCTCTTTGGCTCAGGCATTAAGTCACCCTTTTTCCTGAGGACAGAGAGAGGCCAACCTATTCTTAGGAGACACCTATGGGTTGATTGATTGACCTGCGTGTAATACATATCCATCCCTCCATTCTTCACTACTGTTTACAAGTCCTCATTGTCCATGTAACGCCCTGCTCCCTGTTTTGCAGACTTGCTCTCAGAGATCCCCCAGCAGCGCTATGAGCTCCCTACTATGGTGCCCATTTAGCAGGTGGTAAACTGAGTCTCAGAGAGGCTCCAGTCCCAGGTCCTTGTCTAAGGCCATGCAGCTTGGAAGCGGCAGACCTGGGATTGGGACCTGTGCTGAGTGCCCAGGGCAGGGCAGTCAGCCTCAGAACACAGGGCCACTGTTGGACAAAGGCGCTGGCCCGGGGGACCCCCTGGGTTTTTACTGGGTGAGTGCAAACTCCAGCCTGAGTCCAGAGAGCGGAGACCGGGGCCTGTTTGCTGCCTGCAGCTTTCGTCACTAGGCGTCCCTGGTCCCTCCCATTTCTCCAGCTCAGAGAGGGAGATAGGGCCACACTGACAACGGCCCACGGCCCAGCCTGAGGACTGTGGGAAGGACAGGGTCCCACCCCCCAAAGACCCCGGGAGCAGCAGCTCACCCCAAGGCTCCAGTCCTGGTTCCCGCCCCCACTGTCCCTTCAGAAGAGCCTGGGACGGCCAGGCCACACCTGCTTGTCTCCAGGTGCAGCTGGGAGGGTGGTGGGGAAGGATGCCTCCTCTCTCAGATGGGGCCTCCTCTCTCAGACGGGGCCCCTCCTCCACCCTCAGTGTCACAGCTCTCTGGCAGCCGTGAGTCTCGATGACCCACACGTGAGATTATTCAACAAACACGCCAGGGGTCTCCTTTGGCCAGGCTCGGGCAAAGTGCTTTCCCTCGTTTAATCCTCATAATAATCCTCAGCTTTAATTAGCCCCATCGTACAGATGAAGAAACTGAGGCACAGGGAGGTTAGGCCCAAGGTCATGCTGCTGCTAGTAGCCGCAGAGCTGAGGTGTGAGCCCGGGGGGGTGGGGGGGGGCTGGCCTTGTCCTTGTCCGAGCGCTGCCTGGACTCCGCGTCCACCCCCTTTTCTAGGACTCCCAGGTCCCTGGGGTTGGCTTCAGGTGACATTCCCCGGACACCTCACCTTTGAAGTGCATTCCTTCCTGTCGCTGACCTCCTCGGGGACAGCCCAGCCCAGGCAGGACAAGGGTCTGGGTCTTTCCTCCTTCCCCACCGGCTTCACGCTCTGCGGGGGGAGGGCACACCGCTCTACCTGGCCACAGCCCTTCCTCAGCCACGTTTCCTGCCCCAGAACCCGGGCCACAGGGACCCTGGGTGGCCCTTCCCAGGGCAGAGGGGCTGCTCCGGGAGAGGTCTGTGACTCCAGTGCCAGAGACAGGGGCCCACAGCTTCTCTCCCCTCAAGCAAAACGTCATATCCCGCCACCTTGGCCGGAGCGCAGCTGGTTAGCACATCGTCCCGATACGCCACAGCCATGGGGGGCTGGTCGCAGGGTCGAGCCCCGATCAGGGCACATGCAAGCATCAACCAGTGAGTGCATGACTGAGTGGAACAGCAAGTCCATCTTTCTCTCTCTCCTGTCCTCTCTTTCTCTCAAGTCACTAAAAAAGTTGTTTTTTAAAGTTACATTCTGTCTCATCAAGTGCTTGCTACTCCACAACATACATGTAATATACATTATATCATACATGTAGGTAATATATGTCTCACTATGTATATAACCTATTACTCCAGATTGATGGTTCTTAATCTTTTTGGGGGTCACATAATCCTTTGAAAATCTGACAAAAGCTATTTTCCCTTTTCTTGAAAGAAAAAAACACAAAGCAAAACCAAAAAAGCAACTCGCATCTCACAAAATTTTACTCACAATTGTGAAAGATCCTGACTGCCTCCCCCTACGCCCTCCCCCCAACACGTTGAAGAGGTTAAAACAGTGGGTGCTGCCGGCAGACCTGCCTGCGAAGGTGGGACAGCCCCGGGTCCCTGCTCTCTGCACGGGAGCCACTGGCCACCTGTGACTATTGGAATTTATTATGTAAAGAAAACGTAAAAGTCAGTCCCTCCCTCATTGCGTCAGCACATGCACCGCTGTGAAGTCTACCCTGAATGACGCGGGAGCGTCAGGGGACGGGAGCCTGGCCGCGTCACCTGCTGCCGGCCGTGGCTCAGGTTGGGGCCTGATGAGAAAGAGCCCAAGACACAGCTCCCCACGCGTGATGCTCGCTCTGAGGCTCTGTATGCGTGATGCTCGCTCTGAGGCTTTGTTCAGCACGGGAAGCACAATAGGTATTGACAGGCGTCTCCATGACAACCCACTTTCGGTGTCTGGGATCCCCAAGTGCAACACGGGAAAGAGACTTTTCGTTGGTGCCCAACCTGCCCATTACGCTACTTGAGAGCTGGGGCCTTCCCTTCCCGCCGCGGGTGCTCTGATTACCACGCCGCGTCTGAAGATGACGGTGCTTGAAAGGCAGCCGAGGGGCTGAGTTTTCGCAAAACACTTTGAAAGGTCGGATGGGTCGCTGGTGCCGGGCAGCCCAGTGCTGGATGCCTGGCAGCTCCCAGTAGGACCAGAACTCATGTGGCTGGCCCTGCAGACGAATGGCCGGAGGACAGGCCCCGGCCCTGCGGACGAATGGCCGGAGGCTGTGTCCCTGTGTCCCTGTGTCCCTGTGTCCAATCAGGGGGGACAAGAGGACAGGCCCCGGCCCTGCGGCTGCACCTGCTGAGGCCTCTGGCGGAGGACGGCCTCTGCCACCTGTGAGGCCTTCCGGCCTGTCCAGTGCCCACCCACTGAGCTGCCTGCCCGCATCTCACAGACGACTGTCTCCCCCCCGCCAGGCCAAGGGAGGCAGCTCGGGAGCTTGCCTTTGTCCTTCGCCTACTTTGCAAGGTCATGGGTGACCTCCACGTTGCTAAACCCCATGGCCAACTCCGAGTTCTCATCCTTGGACACAGCTGGTCCCTCCTTCATTTTTGAAGCCTTCTTCCTTTCCACTTGGCTTTGGATACTACTCTCTTGGTCCTCGCCTCCGTCACCGACCTCTCCCTCTCAGCCTCCTCTGCCGGCGCCTCCTCCAGGCCCCACTCTCTGTGTTGGGGGACCCCAGGGCCCAGTCCACCTGCACCCCCTCCCTGGGTGATCGCATTCAGCCTCACGGCTTGTCAATCAAACCTGCACAGTGACGACAGCCAAGTGCCGACTCCAAGTCTCACGCATGTAACGGGAGTCTGTGCACGTGATCGACCCCCAACTAAAGTCCTGGTTGCAGTGACCCCCCGACCGCCCTTCTGAAGTCCCCCCATCTCCACACACGCGACCCCGTCCTCCCGGCATCCTCCCCGCGTGATGCCACAGTCCCTGCAGCCTGACCTTGGCCATCGGCACAGCCTGCAGGCTCCGCCTTCAAAACAGCCAAATCCAGACCCTCCTCTGCTTTCCCATCAGCACGCACTGCTTCCACTCCCTCGTCCAGGCCGCTCTCATGGCTCACCCGGCTGCTTCCTCCTGGCCCTGCTCCCCACAGCCTGTCCTCAGGGCACCCCGAGAGGTCTGATCACACCACTGCTGCTCACACCCCTCCAGGGGTTCCCCCCTCCCCCCGAGTCAAAGCCAGAGGCCCTTCCGCAGCCTAAAAGCTCAAGTGAACCAGCCCCCACTGCTCTGGACCCCACTTATGCTGCGCCCCCTGCTGCTGCGGGAACAGCGAGCCGTTCTCTCCTGCTCCCCCGAGAACCAGACCAGGTGCTGGGCCAACAGCCACCGTCCTCGGCACCACCATCCTCGGTACCACCGTCCTCGGCACCACCGTCCTCGGCACCAACGGGCAGGGAGAGCCAGAGGCTGTACCCACAGAGCCTCTCCCCAGCCTGGGCCCCAGGGCGGCATCAGAGGGTACAGCACCAGGGGGCCGGTCCTTAGGCCCATGGGTGCCACACCCACTCCTGCAGCCAAGGGGCCCTGGAGGGAAGGGACACTGTCTCCCAATTCAGAAAGTGCCGACTCAGCACACTGTTCCTGCTCACCGCAGCCTCCCCTGGCCTGTGAGGTCTTCAGAACCTACAGGCTATTGATTCATCAGACAGCAAGGAAGGAAGGGAGGGAGGGAGGGGGGCGGGAGGGAGGGAGGGAGGGAGGAAAAGTAACCCCACGCCGCCGTAGGAAACGTGGATTGTTCTGTGGGAGAGAGAGCATTCCACCCCTGGGCTTTGAGAACGCAGGGTGGCGGATACGGCGGAAATGCTAAGGGCAGGTGGGGCCCTGGTGAAACGGGGCAGGTGTCAAAGAGACACAGTGATTGGTGGGATGGGCGCCCGCCTCCGGTAAGTCCACTAAAGGACAGGTGAGGTCAACAGAGAAGGGCACCCAGACCCTCGCTCTACAGATTGGTCCGGCTGTGGCCACGGGGCTGACTCTCACCAATGATGACCCCGTGGCCTAGCGGACCCCTTTCTCTCTGTCCAGCCACACGCACGCTGTCCCGTACCTTCTGGGCAGACACCGAGGTACAGGTTTGCAGTCACCGCCCCTTTCGGTGTCGGTAGCCGCGGACCAGCATCGCCCAGATCTTTCTATAAATGGACGCACGTGGGGCACAGCCCCCAGAAGACCACACTGCTCGCAGCATCCGGATTGCTGGCCGCGAGAGGCCAAGGCACTCACCTCTCACAGGACTTCTCTGCGGGAGCCGCGTCCCTCTGACCGGCTGGTCAGGGAGGAGTGCGGGGGAGCCGTCACTTCGGGCCTGTGGAGACCTAGCGAGGCAAAGAGGCGAGGCAGTTACGAACACCAGACCACCTCCCGGCGGGTGCAGGGTGCAAACTGCCAGCAGGCGCGCCCAGGTGTCCTGCACCAGCCTTCTCTCCCAAGGGTGACTTTGCCAGTAGGGACCCCTCCTTTGAGCTAAGGCATTGCAGTCCCCGGGAAGTGCCTGGGAGAGCGGCGCCTTCCAGAGGCCTGTGGGCACTGGAATCCCAAACAGAATTTATAGCCCTGACTGGTGTGGCTCAGTGGATAGTGTCGGCCTGCGGATTGAAGGGTCCCAGGTTCGAATCCGGTCAAGGGCATGTACCTTGGTTGTGAGCACATCCCCTGTAAGGAGATGTGCAGGAGGCAGCTGATCAATGTTTCTCTCTCATCAATGTTTCTAACTCTCTATCCCTCTCCCTTCCTCTCTGTAAAAAATCAATAAAATATGTTTTAAAAAAATAATTTATAAACTTCTAAGGTGGGGGAGAGAGATGGGTCAGGCACAACACAGACCGCCAGGCTGAGCCGAGGCACTACAAGAGGCGACCTGCAGGCCCTTGGAGCCTGGGGGAGACCCCAGAGGCCAATGAGGTGACCACAGTGGGGGCGCATCAAAGACGAGCTCGGCCCATTTCACAATTTCATCAACTTGATCTGAACCCTCCTGTTTGGAGGAAAACCCAAATCTGTACTTTTTCCACTGAAACCACCCATACCTGGCCCGAGGTCTCAAAATAAGCCCATTTATGACCCAGCAGGAAGCCTGATCTCTGAGGACAACTGACAGCATTTGGGCTGCGGGGCCCGGGGCCTGCAGACAACCAGGGGCGGGCCTTTCAAGGGAGAGGCTGGTGGGGAAAGAATGAGTCAAAACCGTGGCTGGTCCACATGGACTCGCGGCCGCACTTGCTACTGTCGCTCTGTAACGTCTCCTGAGCCAGGGGTGGGCACAGGCACCGCCTGAAACACACGGGCGGCCAGAGAGCTCAGTTTAGTGTCGCTGGTGGGTTGTCCCATCTGACCTTTGCCCCCCCCCCCCCCCCATTCAAAGACGGGCAGCCCTGCCCGGGAATATGTTAATGTCCTCAGGGAACAGGTGCATGAGCATCTAGCCCCGCCTGCTCTGAGAAAGGAGAGCAACGGCAAGCCAGGCGCGCTGGACCGAGCTCCGTAAGAAGCCCAGAGTGAACGTGGGTGACCTAGGAGAAGTCACGGGTCCTGAACGGCAGGGAATTTCTAAGCAGACTTCCTAGTTTTTATTCGTCGACACAAAATCTTGAAACCCTCTCCTGCCTGCATGCATGCGATCATATAAAACTAACCACCCCACCCCCAAAACCGCCCCTCCCGCGGGGCTGTTTCCTTCCCGCGTCCTCAGGAGCCCTCTGCTGGAGGAAGCCGGAATTGCAACTCCGGCAACCTGACCGGGAGCCGCCAGACTCCAGTGGCCCTAATTTCCCAGCAGTGAAGGAGGAGGAACCCAAAAAGCCCGAGCTCCCCCCAACCCCGCCGCCCCGTCCCCTCTATGCCCCCTCTGTATCCCCTAGCACTTTGCCCGCTGAGAGTTGTAAATCGGAGGCTCTGAGGCCTGCTCGGAGGCAGCGTCCCGTCCCAGGAGCAGCACGGCCTGGCGCTCAGGAAGATCTGCCCATGGCTCTTGGGGCCCCAGGTCTGTGTCACCTCCCGGTCCCCCATTTCCTCACCTGGTTCTGTTTCGCCCGAGTCAGGGTGCCCGACGGGTGCAGCGCTGACGACTCCATCCTTGTCCCACCTGCCAGGTCGGAACGGGTCCCAGGGACTCCCAGGTCTGCCCTGGGCTTCCCGTGTCCTTGGGCAACTCTGTCCGTTTCTGGGCCTCACTGCGCTCCTCCCTGAGCGCGGCGCCGAGACCAGACCACCCCTGAGTAGTTTTCATTCTCGGGGCAGAAGTTCCCGCACCGGGGAGAGGCCTTCCTCAGACCTGCGAGGAGAGCAGTGAGAAACGCTGACGCTGCGTGTGTGCCAAGCAACACCAGTCAGCAGGGAAGGGCCAGGGCTTGGGGTCTGGCCCTGGCGCTCTAGGACCCCAGCAGCACCGGGACCTTTTCCTGCTGCCCCCCACCTGCATCCCTGGTAGCCCCCTGCTTCGGGGCTCTGGGTCTGTGCCTTCCCGGTGGGTTCCCAGGTGGGCACCATCAGCGTCCCGTCTCGCGCTGCAGACCAGGCCCACCATCTGTTCCCCTGACCCCCCTTTTCCTTCGACCCCTGTCCTCCAGGGCTGCCAGTTGGCTCTGCCTGGAGGGTGCAGGCATCCTCTGGAGCCGCCTGTCCCTGTGTCCTTGGCAGGGAGTCTGCAGGGCTGTGACTGTCCTGGGCTGAGCAGGAGGCCCTGCTGCCCGTTCTGGGGCAGCCGCAGGCCTGGGCAGGCCCCACAGCTGATGACATCAGCTCAGAGCAGGGTCCGCAGTCCCCGGGATGCCTGCCCTCTCTGCCCCACCTCCCACCTCCCTCCCGGGGCAACGCAGGCCCCAAGGGCAGCCTCCACGGTGGAGACACTCGGGCGAGGGATGGGGAGAAGCGGTCCCAGGGCCAAGGCTCTCCCCACAGAAGTCCGGGTCCAGGCAGGAGAGGCATCAGCTCTGAACCGCCTCGCACCCGTGAGCGGCCCCAGAAGAGCAGGCTCCTGGGCACAGCGTGACATCACTTCCCATCGCGCCAGGAGACAAGGCTTTGCCAGGAACAGGCCCCTGGGGACAAGGCGGCAGCGTTTTCATGACGCTGGCATAAATGAAGCCCGCACCACAGCCTGCTATTCTGGGCAGAGACGGTGCTGTCTGGGCAGACGCCCTGGGACTGTCCTCTCTGTCCCCAAACCCCTGGCTCCTGCCACACGGCTCTCACCTCATCCGGGAGGGGGGGCTGCGGCAGGACCCCGCCCACGTTTGCTGCTCCGCTGCCCTCTGCAGGGGAAGCTGGGCGCCCTCCACGTCCAACTTTAACCTCTGCCACCAATTCCATGACAAGGGGGACCCCTCCTCCCGCCTCTGTGCCTTAGCCGTCTCCAGGCTGTCCCAGGAACCCCGAGGGGGAGCGTTCAAGAGTGGGGCCCAAGAAGGCCCCTTTGCCCTCACCCCAGAGGGTGCCTGTGGGGGGGGGGGGTCCCTTCCTTACCCGCCAACTGGGAAGGCAGCCTCACTTTCCAAACTGACGTCCGTGATCCAAATGAGAGCGGAGCCAGGTGGGGACACACAGCCCCGGGCACAGCCCCCGGCCCATCTCCGCCTCTCGGGACTGCACCCCCGTCTGCTATGGAGGCTTCCCAACGGGTCCCAGGCTTGGTGGGCGCTCCTCCCCGAAGTGCCTGTGAGACGATGCACCAGCCGAGCCGGGTGGTACAAGGGCCTTGTTCACCATCCTTCCCTCCCTCGGGGAGGCTGCCTCCGCTCCTGGTCCTCAACTCCCAGGGAGTAGAGTCGGGAAGAAAGGTTGTATCAGTCAAACCGGAGGCTCACTCCCTGCACCAATCAGGGACCCGTCCCGGCTCAGGCCGGCTGTGCGCAGCCGCCAGGGGGCGCCGTGGGGACAGCGGCCGGGCGCCAGCCGAGCAGTGGTGCAGGGCCTCTGCGCCGCCCGCTGCAGCCGCAGCCAGCTCTGCTGACTTGGCCCCGGGCGGGGGAGGGCCTGCAGCAGCCTGGGCTCCCTCTGCCCCTGCGCAAGGAGACCTGGAGAGCCAGGCAGGGCCGCCAGGCTGGGCAGTTGGTGGGGTGGGAGGGGGGAGAGCGGAGAGGCCCTGAGTCAGCAGGGCTGCATTGCCAGGCGCCCTGAGCCTCGGACCAAGACACAACCCCCCCCCCCCGCCCCCGTCCAATGAGCTCCTGCAGGCACCCCCCGCCCCCCCCCACATGCCTAACTGCAGGCATCCCCACCTCACTCAGGGACCAGCTCTAGCCCCATCTCCCCCGCAACCGTTCCTGCACCATAATGCACCTGCGCTGGGTCCTCTGGGGGATGGAGACCGGGGGGATTCTTTTTAAAGACCAGCCCAGACCCCTGTCACGCTCTGGGGGTTACTGCGGGGTCAGCACCGGCCCTGGGGAGCTGATCTGGGGGCCAGGAGGGGAGAGTGTTGGCCTCACTCCCATCCCCCTGCAGCCCCGGCGAGTGGGCCGGACACGGGGACGCTGGGGGCATGTGGCGGCTGTCACAGGTGCCTGGGATTTCTCTCCTGACAGAGCCTGGGAAGCGCTGGCCCCTCAGTGCAGCTGGCTTCCCTGTCCTGCCCCAGGGATGGGGGTGTCCAGGGACCTCCCCTCCGGCCACCCCTGAGGGGCTGGTGTCACCTTGGCCGCTCCATCCCCAACAACCCTGATGTGGTCCCTGTGGCCCCGACGGCCTGAGGCCTGGCCGTGAGAAGCCACTGGAAGCCCATCTTTCTGCTCCGGCTGGTGGCTCATGTCACAGCCCCCGCGAGGTCAGAGCCCTGGGCTCGGTGTCGCCTGCTCCCTCTCGGACGGAGCACATCTGTGAAGTTTCTGCCTCACCTGACCGCCCACAGGGAAGCCGAGACTAGGGGACCTGGCGGGGTGCTGGGGGCCAACGGCTCCATTGCTTTTCGGTCACTGACCAGAGGCCCATCTCCCGGCCGATTCCAGATACAAAGGAGTTGATTCCAGGAATAGAGGGTGCGCCTCTGACATCGGGGCTGGGCAGTCCCTCTCTCACTCCCCAGGGCGAGGCCAGCTGCACAGCCCTCCCCTTGGTCCAGTCATTTGGAGTGGGGGCCACGGGCAAGTGCCACCTGATGCACAAGCGAGGCTCCACTCCAGCCCCACGGGCTGCTGACCTCAGGGGACCCCGGCCTGCGGCACCCAACGGCTCATCGGGCTCCGAATCTTTCACCTTCAAGGGTGTTAGTCCAGAGACATCAAGCGACTGCATATCGCTCAAGGGGTCCGGCAAACACACCAGGATTGGGAGCAGAGGTCAGAGATGGCTTTAAAGACATGGGGGGCGGGGGGAAGGCGGCCAGGAAGGCACCTCAGTGTGGGGGAGGGGCTTCTTTCACCCGCAGAGCACTGTCCAGTCTCAGCAGCCCAGCGGGCTAGACCCTCTGACACAGTTGTCTAGGTGACAGGAGGTTTGACCGGAACCCCTCACCCCCAGCAGCCTCATGCCAGCGGCCCCTGCAGTGGGGGGGGGGGGGTGAGGGGGAGCAGGGCTTTCTCACCATGAACCTTCCCTCCCGAGGGCTCCTGTTTGTGCGAGAACAGAGCCCAAGGCAGGAGCCCTCAGGGTCAGGGCGGGGGGGGGGGCAGCCTCAGTCCCTGGCTGCTGGGGGCTGCCTGGACCATTTATATCCAAGAGGTTTGCTGCCCCTGAGAGGTAGAGCTGATTTATTGTGAGACCTAGAGCTTTTTTTGTTTTATTTTAATTTTTGTTGTTATTGCTGTAAAAAGACACCTTGGGCTGCAGGTGGAGTTTGGAGGAGCTCAGCGCTCCCTCTGCCCGGGACCACCTGGGCAGATGCCAACATCGGCCCTGCATGGCGTCACCCCCAGTGCAGACCCGGTCCAAGCACCGTCTGTCTGGGGACGCCACGCGAGCGGTGCCAGCCTGGGAGACCCCGCCGGCGCCCACTGAGGCAGCAGCGGGCTGCGGGCTGCCCTTGGCTGGTGGGCAAGAGTCCGGCCGGAGACCACGGAGCCCAGGGCTTAGGTGCCCAGGGCTGCGTGTGCGTTTCCCCCGCCAGAGCCCTGGCCCCCAGAGCGCTGTCCGCTGCTTCTGTGGGGTCCCCGCCTGGGTGAACCCCTTCTGGAGCCCCCACGACTGCCGGCGCCTCCCCCCCCTCCCCGCCCCAGCATCACTCGACACCCACAGACGCAGAGGGGGCTCATCCCTCTTCAGTGCTGCAGCCTGCGCCCCTGCAGTCGCAATCACCGCTTCGAGTTTCCCTCCAAAGCTCACCTCGCTAAACCCCAGAGAAGGAAAGCTCCACCCCCAGGTAACAAGGCCGCCAGGCCGCCTCGGTCCCCGGGGCTCAGCCAGGCCGCAGAGACTGCCGATCGCCTGGGGAACCGCTCGCAGAGCCCGTCCGCCAGGCGGAACGCACGCACCGCCGCCAGGACTCGCGCAAACTCATCGTAAGTCTGTGGGGTCCCCGACCCGAGCCTGGGGGAGGGACGTCCACCAAGGAAGGTCCTGGCTGTGCTTTAGGTTTTGCAGGGGGCTCACGCTCCCCAGTCCCAGGTACCCAACGGCTGACGGAGAGTGGGTATCCCTCCCCCCTCCCCCCCTCCTCCCCCCCCCCCTCGGCTGCCGCCGCCGCTGCGGTTCTGCAGTCACTTGAAGGAGAAAGATTTCGCAGTACGGCATTCTTAAAGCTGCAGTGTCCAAATTCTCCTTCAAACCCCGAGTGTCACGGACACCCGCTCGCTTACCAGGGTCCTTTGCAGAGGGTGGGTGGGCGAGCAGACGGAGGACGGGGTGGGGGGCTTGGAGAAGCCAGGGCGGGGGGGATCGGAGGCCCAGGCTCCCGCCGGGGTGACGCCAGGCCGCCTGCACCGCGGCAGCCTCTGCGGTGGACCAGGTGGCCGGCCCGCAGCCGGCTGCAATGGAGAAGGATTTTTTCCATCCTCACCACCACCCCCCGCCCTCAAATTTCTGCCACAAACTTGGGTTCTTTGCAGCTTAATTCAAATGCAAGGTGCAGACCAACACGAGAAAGAGACCCATTTGAAAAGAATCATTTGGGCAGCATTTTACAATCATTTCGAGAATCTGACTCCCGTGAACTGACTCAGCTCTCCCCACGCTGCGCGGCCGGGAAGCCGGCGGGGAAGGACCCGGAGGAAGTTCACGGAGCCCAGAGTTTGTGCAAAGTCTCAGTGAACGCGGCTTAAAACCCCAAGGAACGGGCATCCTTCTGTCCGGCCGGCCGAGGCGCCGAGGGCGAGCAGCCCGGCCTCGGGGAACCCGCACGCCTCCCCGAAAGTTACCTCTCTCCTAGCTCCGCGCCGCGTCCTGCCCGCCTGCCGGCAAGTTGCAGACTGCAGCCGGGGAGGCAGCCGCTCGGAGTGTCAGCTGGTGCTGCACGGAGGATGCCGGAGTCTGGCTGCAGCCCGCGGTGCGGTGCGGGATGGTCTCTCCCCCGCCCCCCTGCTTAATTTAAACCCCTGACACTGCAAGACGCCTGCTCCGCCTGAGACGCATCTCCTCCCTCCCGCACTTCCTCACAACCAGGTCCAAGGCTCGCTCCACCTCCTACATCGGTTCACCTAAGATGCTTTTCTGGCAGGAAAGGGGCGGGGGGAGAAAGAGAGAGAGAGAGAGAGAGAGAGACAGACAGACAGACAGACAGACTGGGACTGCAGAATTCTTAATTCCGTCCCTTCGGAGCCACATTTTGGAGAAGGTGCCACTTGTTCGAAGTTTGAGGATTGCAGCCTGGCGCCCGGGGAAGGGACAGAGCGCGGAAAGGCAACGGCTGATGGTCTGATTTGCTTTAGGCAAGTCCACACATCACTTTCCTTACCAAGGACAGCAGTCGGTCGACCCGGGGTAAAGAGAATAGGACCTTTTCGACAGTTTGAAATCGGTCTTTTTCACTTTCCTTCAGGAAAATGCACCTTAAAAACGTGGAATGCGTGTGACACATACAAGATGGCCACAGAGTGAGTTTTGTCCCCGTGTGTCTGGGATTCTGGAAGTTCTGGCTCCTGCCTCCACTGAGGTAGCATCATCTCAGGTTGAGACAGGGGTTTCATGAGAACATTCCGAGAGAGAGAGAGAGAGAGAGAGAGAGAGAGAGAGAGAGACACCCTTTAAATGCAGAACTGGTTAAAACAGTGCCTCCTAACCTAATGCCCAGGAGAGGGTGCGGAATAGAGAAGTCCAGAGGCAGGAGGGGGTGCGGGAAAGGCAGGAGTCCTCAGACTCTGAATGGAATGCAAACTCGGAGTCTGAGAAGGACAACAAGGGAGAAGGGGGGGCACAGGCAGGCGCCAGAGGCTCCTTAGTCCATTGTCCAGGAGGACCCACTGCACCAACTGCATCTGCCTCTCATCACTGAAGTGAGAGCTGGTGTGCGACTTGCCTCTGAGCAGGACCGGGAGGGGAGGCTCTGCACCTGCCGGGGACGGACAGGCCGGGCGCTGCAGTGCACCAGGGCCAGCATGGCCGGCACCGCGCCAGCACTGCACCCAGCGGCCTGCCAGGCTATGCTGGGGGATAGAGCCAAGGGCAGGCCATGCTGCATCCCTCGCCGTGGCAGGGGGTGGCCGCGCACCCACGGGGTGTCCCAGGGAAAGGGACCTCGCCGGGCACGCAGCCAAATCCCTCCATTTCACAGACAGAAAAACCAAGACCCGGGACACGGCAGGGCCTCGCCCAAAGTCACCCGGCCAGTGAGAGGCACAGCTTCGATTAGAACGTGGACCTTCGGATCCTCCGTCCTGTGATTTCTCTGTACCTGCCATCACCCCTGTGACATGAGCAATCTGCCTCGCCACCTCCTCGCGTGACCTTGAGGATGACCTCTCTGCGCTGCGACTCAGTCTCCCCCCCGCAGATGATCTCAAGTCTTGGGCCGAGGAATTCCAACTCTCTGAAAGCAGAAAGGATACCAGGTCGTTTTCTTGTGGGCGAAGGCCAGACCACACACGCAGGCTCGGGGGCCAGAGCAGGTTCTTCTGTCCCCTCCAGTGTGGAGACTCAGATCGTCACCCGCATCCGTCTCCTGTGGCTGCTGCCACAGACGGCCACACACCTGGTGGCTTAAAACCGCAGACACCTGCCCTGGCTGGGGTGGCTCAGTTGGTTGGAGCGTCACCCCATACACCCAAAGGTCACGGGTTTGATTCCTGGTCAGGGCACATACCTAGGTTGTGGGCTTCGGGGTGCGTATAGGAGGCAACCTATCCATATTCTCGTTCATATTAATGTTTCTCTCTCTCCCTAAAAAATAAAATAAAATAAAAATCAATAACCATATCCTCGGGTAAAGATTAAAAACAAAAAAAAAGGCCGCTCAGCATCTTTCTGGTGTTGCAGTGGCGTTGGCTTACTGAATCCTTCCCGCAGCCTCCGAGGCAGGTGCTGCGCGGTCACTGCCACCTCACAGCTGGGGAAACGAAGGCACACGGAGGTCTGGGCGGCACGGCTCGGGGGCAGGACCGGGGCCCTGGCTCAGGAGTCTGCTCTCGGCCATCGAGGCGGGCAGGGGGTTCTTCTCTCTCAGCCTGACAACTGGTTTGCTATCCAACCCACAGCCCATGTGCTTCTCTGACAGGCGTTCACGGGGCGCCTGTGACCTGTGCTCCGTGTGGATCTCACTTCCAGGGCCGTCCGTGTGCACCGGAGGGCTCGGCAAAGCTCGCTGTGCAGATACGCGCACGAGGTCACCCTAAGCGTGGGGGGCGATGGCACAGCAGCCCTCACTGTCACCAGGGGTTAGCGAGACACCTGCCAGGCCAACAATTAGTGTGAAATGAGCCTTCCTTTTGAAATCAATCAGAAAGAAGGGCCCGGCTGGCGTGGCTCAGTGGTTGAGCATCGACCTATGAACCAGGAGGTCACGGTTCGATTCCTGGTCAGGGCACATGCCAAATTGCAGGCCCGATCCCCAGTGTGGGGCGTGCAGGAGGCAGCCGATCCATGGTTCTCTCTCATCATTGATGTTTCTATCTCTCTCTCCCTTTCCCTCTCTCTACCTCTCTGATATCAATAAAATTATATTTAAAAAAGAACTTGAGAACAATGGTCATTTTTTGGGACCCGCCCACGCTATGGGTCCCTGAGTTCCACCTTCTCTCCCCATGCTGTTTCGAGAACAAGTTCTAGGCCGTGTTGGATTTCCCTTTAGCCCTGAGTCCTCGGAGCTCTGCCACCCAAGTGGCCCTGTGACGTAGATCTTGACAAGTAATGCGTGCATCCCAGCTGCTTTTCGGTTCTCCACCACGGGCAGTGAGCAGTTTGCCCACACGGGGTGGGGGGCGGGCGGGGTTCCGTTTTTCCCATTGGCGGCCGGATGTGGGTTAATGTGCAATAGCCGCACTGCCCCGTTTCTGTGGGTAACAGCGTAGAGGACCAGGTGAGCCTCGGGAAAGCGTCCTACCCGATGTCGCTCTACAGGGCTACTCAGAGGGGACGTCAGGGTTTTCCCTCTTTGGGGTGAGGCAGGAGCCCCGGGAAAAGCTCGAGGTGGCCGCCTGACCCGGGAGATGGGGGGCAGGACCTCCGGGCTGGGGCTGGGGAGCTTGGGGGTGGCCGCAGTGGCCCCTCTTTCCGGAGCCAGGCCTCTGCGATGACCTTCAGGGTCGGCTGGCCATTTCTCCACCAACACAAAACCACCGGGAGAGGAAGGCTTCCCACCCGTCCAGACCCCCTGCGTGGCCTGTGTGGGCAACCGCACCGCGCCCCGTGGCCCCGTCCATTTTGCTCTGCGCAATGCCCTGCGGGGCACCGGGTGACAAAGCCAAACACGCTTCACGATTAGCAAGAACCCTTCCACCCAGGCAGCCGCGCTGCTTCTGCTCCGTCACCTGCCACGGGTGGCAGCCCCCCCTACCCCCGCCCCCCCATCTGCCTCTCGGTGCGTTTACACAGAGCCCTTCCCGCACAGACGCCAGACCCGCCAGCCACTGGGTGTGGGCCGTGGGCTTTCTCCCTTGTT
This sequence comes from Myotis nattereri, assembly GCF_964212035.1. NCBI lineage: Eukaryota > Metazoa > Chordata > Mammalia > Chiroptera > Vespertilionidae > Myotis > Myotis nattereri. Next base: position 211,766,977 of record NC_138077.1, on the reverse strand, counting down.
CAGTTAAGGAGTGTTTATTGAGCACCTACCACGTGCAGGCAGTGGGGAGAGACACACGTGTCCACACTGGGCCAGCGGTGGGCCTACGCTCCCTAGACTGTTCATCTCTCTAAGGTGCTGGCATTCTTCCCCAGGTGCCCGCCCCCGTGTTTAGACAAATGAAGATACTGCCAGGGCGGAGGTCGCCCTCTCCAAGCCCAGCTGCTCCAAGACAGGTGGTGCCCTGCGAGGAGGCCCCCTGCCTGGGGCCCTGGAAATGGCCGCCTTGCCTGTGGGATCCACCTCTCCTGGGCTGTCGCCTCATCAGAGTCCTTCCCGCCTCCCAAACAGCACCCAGCGACCCTCGCTCTCCTCCTGACCGCCGCGGCCGTACTTCTCTTCTGCGCGGGGGTGTCAGCACCTGCCCACGTACAGTTTTTTGCGGATTTGTCACACTTGGCCCCCTGCAGTGAGTGTGGCTTCCCCAGCGCAGAGAAGTTGGCTGTTTCATTCACGGCGTGTCCCTAGTGTCAGAGCAGTGCTCAGCACACAGTAGGGCCCCAGAAATATTTGTAAAAGAAAGAATGAATGAATGAATGAGCACATTCCCTTCTTTCCCACCTGTGCCTGGTGGAAATCTCCCTCAGTTCCAGGCAGACCGCCGACCTCCATCCTTAGGGACTTCTAATCCCCGGGTAAGGGACAGCCGGCTTCCCACAGCCCCCCGCGGCTCCGCAGTTCACCTGGGAGGTCGCGCTGCCAGGCCTGGCCGTGGGCTGGCGTGGACGGCTGAGACTGTCCCTCTGCAGCTGCACCCTGGGGGCTGGCCCTCGCTTGGAATAAAATGCAAATGCTCAGGCCCGGGAGGCTGTGGGGTCCCACCTTCCTCGTCCATCCCCTCTGCCTCCCCTGGCCACTCTCTCCTCTCCCTGCTCAGCCCTGCAGTTCTGGCCTCCTTGGGCGGGGGTGTCTCTGAAATGCCCCCCTCCATTCCCTGCCCCTGGAGACTCCCCATCGGGCTGCTCACCTGCAGGTCAGCTGGTCCCGCCTCTGGCAGCCTCTTTGGCAGCTCCCTGTCTCCATGCCCCTCCCGCCTCCGGTTCCCAGACAGCCCCCGAGCCCAGCATCCGCTCTGCCTTCCATCCTCTGGTTCCCGCATCCCGTCACGTACGATTCTGCCTGTTCTCGGGACGATGGCGTCCGTCACTGAGCTGCCTGTGCCCGGAAGAGCCCCTCACATCAATAACAACAACAACAACAACAGTGACTGCGGGGAAGGGATGAACGGCTGCCTCCAGACGGTCCTTCCAGAGCCTTCTGTCCTGACACCTGCATTAATCTGCCCGAGCTGCCGTGACAAAGCACTGCAGCCGCCTTGGCACCAAGCAGAAGCGCTTTCCCAGCGCGAGGCTGGCGCCTGTGACCAGGGTGTCGGCAGGGACGGTTCCTCTGAGGCCTCTCGGCCTGTCCTGTCCCCGCCGTGTCCTCACATGGCCAGCCCTCCCAGTGTCCTATCGCCTCTAGTTATAAGGACACCCGTCAGGACTGGCTGCGGGCCCACCCGATGAGCTCACTTGAACTGCATGCAGTCATTCTGAGGTGCTGGGGGCTCGGGCTTCGGCATGTGAACTTGGGGGACACATAACAACACCTACACTGGCCACCAACCCCCCCTCCCCTTGTCACCAGCCAAGCCCTCGCTCTCTCTGCCCCCTCCCAGGGACCTCCGCGTCCCAGAGCTCATGTCTTACTCCTGGGCCTTGTTGCTCCGGCCGGTTACCCGACTGCTGAGCCCTCCGAACAGCAACTGCCCGCGGGCTCGGTGCTTGGCGAGGGCCGGGCACTGCCCCAGCGCGTCCCTCACTCCGCCCACACCTCCCGGAGGCAGCTCTGACTGCCCCCACGTGACTGTAGGGGGGGGGATCCAGGCTCACAGGTCACGGGAGTTGCCTGAGGTCATGGAGCTGAGAGTGGGGGTCTTGGAGGGGGACCCAGCCTGGCAGCTCCCGGGCACGCACGCTGAACACTGTGTGTGCCCCCAGATCCTGCAGGCACATTGCCAACAGGGCGGGGGCAGGGACAGACAGACAGACAAGCTGCTTAGACAGCAACAGGCAGGGCCACTGATAGACTCACCGCCAATGAGACAGAAACCTTCTGGGCTGCAGGAGAGCAATAAAGAGCACGGCAGTGCGAGTCCGGCTCCCCTGCCCCGACGGGCCCACCGGGCACTGCTCATCTCGTTCCAGCGAGCAGCCGGAGGCGAGTGCCGAGTCAGGGCTGGCGGGGTTAGGAAATGAAACACAGGGCTCCTCGTTACATTTGAATTTCAGAGGAACAACCAATTATCTTTTAATATCAGTACGTCCCGAGCAGTATTTGGTACATGAAAAATTTATTGGTTGCTTATCTGAAATGCAAATGCACTGGGTGTCGTCTAGGTTATATAGCAACTCCAGATTCCTCGCACGCTTGGTTTAAAAAGGCAAGAGAGAACCGGTTTGGCTCAGTGGGTAGAGCGTCGGCCTGTGGACTGAAAGGTCCCAGGTTCGATTCTGGTCAAGGGCATGTACCTTGGTTGCGGGCACATCCCCAGTAGGAGGTGTGCAGGAGGCAGCTGATCGATGTTTCTCTCTCATCGATGTTTCTAAATTTCTATCCCTCTCCCTTCATCTCTGTAAAAAATCAATAAAATATATTTAAAAAAAATAAATAAATAAAAAGGCAAGAGAGGACGCAATGCACTCCGGGGAGATTCCTTCCAAAATGGGTAACAGAGAGATCGGTGCTTAAGCGACGCTGTGTAATGGATGTAGCAGGTAAGAACGCGGTAAATGACATAAGCTACAAATGAAGAGACTTACACAAATAAAAGTTTACTTCTCCTTCACATGAAAAGAAAATTCCAGAGGTCAGAGGTCCCGGGATGTCACGGTGGCGCCGCAGTACCAGCAGGAACCTGGGCTCCTTCTACCTTTCTCTTCTGTCGTCCTCAGCATCCGACTTCCAGTCTCACGGTTGCCTCATGAGCCAAGAGAGTTGCTGGAGCCCCAGCTGTCACATCAGCGTTCCAGGCAAGAAGCAAGGAGCAGACAGGGAACAAATATGACAAAAGCATGGCCTGCTGTCTCTCCCCCCTTTCATCTCATTGGCCAGAGCTCGACCATGTGGCCACATGTAGCTGCAAGAGAAGCTCGGAAATGTAGTGTGATAACCGTACGTCGCCACATTGAATGAAGTCAAGGGTCCGTGACCAGAAGAGGAGGCTGGGTACTGGGTAAGCAGAGAGACCCAACAGAACACTGTCTTCTTTGTATATCAGGACACCTGGCCTTTTCTGCAGGGGGATGTCAAGAGCCCACTTTTAAAAAATATAGGCAGTTTAATGTGCCTGCTATTTAGTTTTATAGACTTCACTTGTTATGGTGCTAAGCCACCAAGGGCACAATTTAATATAATAAAAGAATAATCAAATAAAGCAGCAGATTGTTTTGGGGTTTTTTTATACCTAAGATCTAATTAGAAAAAGAATGTTTTTTTTGTTTTGTTTTGTTTTTTAAATATATTTTATTGATTTTTTACAGAGAGGAAGGGAGAGAGATAGAGAGTTAGAAACATCGATGAGAGAGAAACATCGATCAGCTGCCTCCTGCACATCCCCCACTGGGGATATGCCCGCAACCAAGGTACATGCCCTTGACCGGAATCGAACCTGGGACCCCTCAGTCCGCAGGCCGACGCTCCATCCACTGAGCCAAACCGGCTTCGGCAGAAAAAGAATGTTTTTAAGGAGAAGAGGAAACTCCTTGAAGAATAAATTCCTGGTCTCTGTGGATCTCTGTAGAGATTGTAACTCAATTCCGGCTTCGTCTAGATCCCACTGTTCGTGGGCACGGCGTGGGACCAGGGGACAAAACGATGGGTGTGGGGGCCCGCCAACGGGGTGGTTGCCCAAGGCCGTGATAAATGTGTGTGGAGTGGCCTGAGTAGGCGCCTGGGTTCCTTCCCAGGTGGGTGAGGTGAGGAAGGAGACGGCACTGGAGACATCTTTCACATTCCTGGCCAAACTCATCCAATGAGAATTCCCGTTCGCTGAGGCTCCCTCCGTCTGGGACATAAAGACCTTCACTGATGCCTGGCTGGCGTAGCTCAACCACTTGAGTGTTAACCTATGAACCAGGAGGCCGCAGCTCAATTCCTGGTCAGGGCACATGCCTGGGGTTGCAGGCTCAGTCCTCTGTAGGGGGCGTGCAGGAGGCAGCCGACCCATGATTCTCTGTCATCATTGATGCTTCTATCTCTCTCTCCCTCTCCCTTCCCCTCTGAAATCAATAAAAACATATACATATAAAGACCTCACTGACTGTGAGCACTCCTACCTACTGGGGACTCGTGTTTGCGGGCAATTCTCTGAACCTTCTGAAGTCACTCAATGATTCACATGGGTCCCTTGAGTTCTGCTGGGAACACTTCACCTTTTAGATTTAGTATAAAGCGCAGCTCTGAACCGAGGGGGGGGGGGGCAGGGAAGAAAGCCTTGCTTTTCGTCAATCCAGTTGTCATTTAACAGGATGGGACTCGGGCTCCATGTCCGCCGCAGGCCCAGGCTTGAGGCCACCATTCCTGGCTCCAGAGTGAGGTGGGGACAACCGGACAAGCATGCCCAGGAAGGGGCAGGCAGCTGTTCGCATCCTTAGCTCAGTAACGACTTTGAGGAAGAAAAGGGAGGCAGCACGTCTGCAACTGAAGACAGTTTCCCGGAGCCAGTGCCTGGCAGGAGCGCCCCTACGTGGAGGAGCGGGGGCTTGCTTCCATCGCCTCCCGCTGACCCAGGGGATCTGTAGGGAGAGGATCCAGAGGTCAGGCCCCCGTCCCCCAGGACCCCGACATGGCACTCGCACGCGAGAAAGCTTCTGGGGACGGGGTGTGGGTCTGGGAGAGCCTTAGATCTCCGCGCAGACCGCCTGGAGGGGAAAGGAGGCCGGGGGAAGGGTGAGCTCCAGGGCTGAGGGTGGCACGAAAAACAACAGAAGAGCAGCTGGAGTCCAAGGAGCAGCACGTGAGCCGTCCCTGTGGTCTTCCCCGAAGACCCTTTGAACACCTCGGAACCAGGGAGCCGGCAGACCGCACCTGTCCCCTTCCTTTGGCTCCTTCCTGCCCGGCTGAATCCTGAGGCAGAGACCACAACTCACAAGGGAGACACTCACCAGTGTGTGTGTGTGTGTGTGTGTGTGTGTGTGTGTGTGTGTGTACACAGGATCCGCCCGCCCCCCTCACTACCACCCCAGGAGCTGGGGGCAGGCAGAAGCTGTAACCAGAGTTGTGACTGTTACATGGGACTAGGCTTTTGAAGTCCTGGCTGGAGAGAGAGGCCAGGGAGGTGGATTTCACCCTTAGGTTTCCTCCCAGGTGGAGCGAGAGCATCCCAGCAGGCCTGCACCCCCAGCGGGAGGAAGAGGAGTTCTCTTTCGCAGACAATGAGTCCCGGTGGCCGCACACAGGAGTCAGGGTTCGTCTCCCCACTTCAGGGAGGCGCGATTTGCACGTGCACTAATTAGGGCTCCGTTTGCACTCCCGGCCTCACCTCTCAGCACCTGCTTCTGTGCAGGCGGCTCTCAGGGCTTGCTCTCTAGTGTGCCGTTTGTAACTCATGTTTCTTCGAGGGCCCGGGAGCCTCGCTCTGACACTGCCTGACGTCCTGGAACTCGATACAGATCCGCAATTGGTGCCTCGTCCACGTGGCGCTCACCTCTAGAAGCGCCAGGGAGACGTCATGGTCGTATGACCCAAGTGGGCGGGTTCTGGGAAGGGAAGGTTCCGGAGACCTTGGTGGACGCTGGAATTTCCTACGCCGTTGACTTTGGAGCAGGGACTCGCATGGACTGAACCTTCTCCCATCCTGGACCGGTGCTCAGGCAAAGGGTCCGGTGTAGGCCAACACAGGACCAGCCTTCACAATCCAATTGCAGTGGGACAGGGGCGGCCCCGGGGGGCGCGGAGGAAGGGCTGGGCCTTGGGGAGGCCTTTGCTGTGTGGACACTGGCTGCAGTCCCAGCTCTGACAGTGTCAGTCTTGGGGATAACCCTCCATGTGTCTCGCTTTTCAGTGATTTTTTTAAAAAAATTGTGAGGAAGTACTCATCACATAGAGTTTACCATTTTAATCATTTGAAGTGTTCAGTTCAATAGCATTGCGTAGTCACAACGCCGAGTAACCATCCCCAGCGTCCATCTCCAGAACTCTGCTCATCTTTCCAAACACAAACTCGGCACCCAAACAATACCACCTCCCCCCGCCTCCCCCGGCCCCTGGCACCCACCTTCCTACTTTCTCTCTCTGAGGCGCCCAAGTCAATGGAATCACAAACATTGTCCTTTTGGGTCCGGCTCCCTTCACTCAGTATAATGTCTTCCAGGCTCCTCCATGTTGCAGCGTGGATCCGAATTGCCTTCCTTCTGTGGCGGGATAATCTCTCACTGTGCGGACGTCCACACGTTGTCTATCTGTCGACTGACACTTGGGTTGTTTCATCTTTTGAAGGCTGTGGATATGCTGCCATTGAGCACTCGGGCACACGCTTCTGAGTTCCAGCTTTCAGCTCTTTGTGTGTGAACCTAGACGGGGAATTGCTGGGTCCTACAGGACTTCGGTGTGACCGCTGGAGGAGCCTCGAGACCGCTTTCCAAGCAGCGGCACCCCACCAGCCATGCATGGGGACCCGATTTCTCCACACATCACAGCCCTGGCTTTCTCTTTTGTGTGTGTGGTCCCAGCCATCCTAGTGGGTGTGAAGTGGTGCCTCACTGTGGCTTTGATTTGCTTTTCCCTAAGGACTAATGATGTCGAGCTTCTTTCCATGTGCTTATTGGTCATTGTGTCTTCTTTGGGAAAAGCATCTATCTGTGTCTTTTGCCCATTTTCAAATGGGGTTGTTCGGTTTTCTTGTTGTTGAGTTGTAGGATATTAGATATTAGTTGTAGGATATTTTATATATGAATCCCTTATCAGACACATGATTTTCAATTATTTTCTCCTATTCTGTAGGTTGTTTTTTCACTCTCCTTAAAAAATGTTTTTATTGATTTTTAGAGAGAGAGGGAGAGGGAGAGAAACAGTGATGCGAGAGAGAAACATTGACCAATTGCCTTCCGTACGCATCCTAACTGGGGATTGAACCCACAACCTGTGCACATGCCCTGACCAGGAATTGAACCGGTCACCCTTCAGTGCATGGGATGATGCTCAAGCAACTGAGCCACACCGGCCGGGGCTCTTTTCACTCTCTCGGTAGTGTCCTTTGGTGCACAACCGAATGCAACTTCTTACACATGTGAAAAAAATTCATCTGATAGAAATCTGCCAGCTGACAGCTATGCTGTATTAACGAATTCACCCATTTAAACCCACAAGCATGAATTATGGGGGGCCTTGTGCCCGATGCTGGGGAGGGTTATGTTCATAACACACAGAAGCCACCAGACCGCTCACCTTCAAAGTGTCTACAGTAGCTGCCAAGACACATAAACCAGAGAGGCTGGAAAACAACGACAACAAACGTTAGCGAGCGCCATCTGAGCATTTCAAGCGGGTGAACTACGGTCATGTGACCAGAGAGATCCGCCGTCACGGGAGGTGGGTCAGGGCAAGCCGCACAAGCCCTTCACCAGCTGCCCCAAACCACACCATCAAATCTCTCACCAGCAATCGATACTTCCGAACTCATGGCAGACGCTCTGTGATAAATCAGCAAGAACTCGAGAACCACGACTCCCGGTGTTGTAACATCTGCAGTTCATTTAGCCCCTTACCAGGTCGAGGGTATGACCGCTTCTTTGTAGCTACATCTCCAGTCCCGCCTTTGGTGGAGGCTACGCCATCAAATCAAGTCACAGGAAATTTTTTATTGAGCACCTATTTTATGTCATAGGTGTGCTGTTTCTTTATCTTGATTTTAAAATAAAAATTAAAAAGTTATTTACTGTTACAGGTCATTGGATTTAACTAGATTAGATCTTACAAAATGAAAGCGTTAAAGGACAATTCTTTGCATGAGCAAAGGAGTCTTTCTGAAAGGCTTCATCCTAATGCCCATGAAAGGTGTCCTCGCACAGCGAAGACGGGTTTGTAGCACTAAATTCCTGGACCAGGGCAGCAGAGGCCCTCATCATGGAAGGGTCCTGAGCCTTGGGCAAGGGAAAGCGAGTCAGAAATCACAGTTGGAGACGAATGAAAGTACACGTGGGACACACTGTTACCATTCTAATAACCCGGTTATTAATTAATAACTGGAAAGGAGCACAGGGAAGCTGCTTATCTGTCAGTCACACCTGGAAGCAGCTCATTGGCCAGAACAGTGTGGCCACTGCAAGGGTCAGGAATCTGAGATACATAAGCTCCTAGACCAGTGGTCGGCAAACTTGCGGCTCGGCGAACCGCAGCTCTCGAGCCACATGCGGCTCTTTGGCCTCTTGAGTGTGGCCACGAAGTTTCAATCACACTGTATGTGCGCGCCTGCACGTGGTATTTTGTGGAAGAGCCACACTCAAGGGGCCGAAGTTTGCCGACCACGGTCCCAGACAAAGGGAGCTCTCTCCGGCACTCGTGGCTGTGGAACTCACACGCTCTGCACTTGCACACATGCCCACGGCCCTGGACTCCACACCATGGGCTCGTGGACTTGAACTGCTGATCGGATCCCGCTCCACGTGACGTGGAAAGTCCGGACACTGGCTTTGCTTCCAGCGTTATTAAAGCCCCAGCTGCACATTTTCCAGAACTGGATGAAGGAAAATGGGACTTTGGAACCAGAGAAATATAATTCCATGCAAATAAAACCCATTCATCATCCCGTGAGAGGCTTAGAAAATTCTTTTTCTCAAGATATCGCAAGAACCCCACTCCCACTAACCACAGAGTTCCCCCGTGCAATCCTCCAAAACAGTATGACTCCCAAATGGTTGATGCCAGTGTTTGCACTGTGTATTGCTGTTTAGCGACGTTTCTGGCTTTTAAGGCCAAGTACACGCGTGCCTCAGGGAGCCTCGCCGACGAGGGTGGCCAGCTTTCCCTACTTGAAGCTGGACTCTCCCATGGCAGTCTACGCTCCCTGTGGGCAGCGACGTCTCCTGGCCCCACAGACTTGCTTTGAGGGTGAGGCGCCCCACTTGCTTACGCCGAAAGCCCAGACTGTATCTTTGATTCTTCCTCTTCCCTCGTCACTACATCTAACACATCGGCAAACCCTGTCGATTTCCTTCCTTGAGCCGCTCCCTGCGGAACACAGGTGCCTCCTGTGTGTTACCAGGTGTTTCTGAAGCTTTGGCATTGGGGCCTGGCTGACCCTGAAGGAGGTGACCCCTCAAGGACAGCCAGTGCCTAGAAATAGCAAATGATTCACCCTGGAGGGCACCTTTCACTTGCAGACCAACCCATAGGGAGCCCACACCTCCGACCTCCTCCTCTAGGGGGCGCTCACACCCAGGGCGGCTGTCCCCCTGCCCTAATCACCCGGGGCAGGTACCAGACAACCAAGGGCAGCCCTTAAGTCCCCAGACCACTGAAGCTATTCAAACTGGCCGGACCTGAGCCTGCTCACCCCGTCTTCCCGCAAAAACCACAATGCAGGCTCTTGCCCGCGTTCCCCTGCTCCCTCTGCCTTCGGACCAACCCTGGTCCTGCCCCACGTGGCCGTGTGAGTGACATGGCCTGCCCCCTCCCCTTGGGGACCCTAACAAACCATCTTCCCAGTGGCCGTCACCTCCCGATCGGCTGGCCTTGCCAAACACCCTGGAGTTGTGTCTCCTGCCTGTGTGGACCCTTCGAAAACTTCCCACCCACTCAGCGTGCTTCTCCTTGAGGCCCGAGGCCCGGGAACCGGGGACTTTTTCCCAATGAAAACGATTATTTACCATCCTCCAGAGCCCTCCACTGCACACGAGGAGAAAACCCACGTTCCTCCGTGGTCCGAGCCTGTGTGCCCGGCTCCTACCTCTTGCTCAGTATCCCGGCCACGTTGGCTTCCCTTCAGTTCTTCAGAGACGCCAAGCTGTTTCCTGCCTCAGGGCCTTTGCACGCGCCGTGCTCTCTGCCTGGAACACTTTCCCCAGCTGTGCAGGACCGGCCTCTCCCCTCTACTCTCAGTCAAAGGCCACCTCTAGGAGTGGGCTTCCTTAACTAGGCAGTCAGACACCCCACTCCACGTTCCTGCTGTATTTTCTTCATCGCACTTGGCACTCCGCCATGTCCTTTACTTGTTTACTGTCCGTCTCCCCACCCCCCACACCCCTACTTGGAGTCAAACATAAGCTCCTTGAGAACAGGAGCCTTGTTCACAGCTGTGTCCCCCAAGTCTACACAGCCTGGCGTGTAGCACTGGACAGATTCATGCGGGGGACCTTACCTGTATTCCGGGACCAGAGAGGGGAGGGGTGGAAGGAGCTGAGGGGTGCAGAGTTGTCCCAGGCTGTGGCCCTGCAGCCACTAGGGAGTGACGGGCTCACCAGAGGCTCCCACACTCCTGGCCCGGGACCAGGCTGCCGCAGTGCCAGGGCCAGGAAAGGCAGACAGGCCTGCTTCCTGGCCCAGCCGACGGGAAGTGCCTGTCGCGTGAGGGCCTGCTGACCATGGCATTTCCCCTGCAAGCGTGCCCGGTCCTTCCCCAGACCCCGGCTCATCGGACGCCTGCTCCACAGCTGGGCTGCCCCGGGCCGCACCTCCGCTTGGCCCGCAGGGTGCAATGCAGCGTTGCTGGTGCAGAGACGTCTGGGGTGGCTGCCAGCGCTTTATCTTTTCATTTCATCGGCCAGCCAAGAGCTTTCCCCTGCTTCTGCCTCTGAAAGCTTAAAACAAGAAATGTTGACCTTGAGTACAGGTGCCTCTTGCTTTCTTACTCACGGCCCCCTGTCCTGGTTCACATCTGGGCCAGCTGCTCCCCAGTCTTCTCTCTTTTTTCCCTTGACACCTCCCCACCCCCCAACACACACACACCCCAGGCAGCCTCCAAGCAAAATTTGGGATTTCCCACCCTGAGATCTAGCTCAGGCAGTAGTAGCATTTCCCTTTTCCCCCAAGGGCGCTGGGCACCTCAAGGTCCCAGAGTCACTCAGCCACGTGCAGAGCAAAGGGACTCGGCACCCGGTCTCGGTGGCTCTGGCTCCCCGCCTTGCATCGCATTCACCTGACAAGCACTTTTGGAGGGGCTGTCACTTGCCAGACAGTGGTCAGCCAGGGCCTGCCTCCCTGGACCAGGTGGGGACCGTGGTCACGTCAGTGTGGTGTAGCTATGCAAGAAGATGTTTCTGGAGCTTCTTCTGCGACAGTTCTACAGAGCATCCTGGGACAACTGGATACCCGGATGCAAGAGAATGAACTGGAACCCACTACCTCTCCCTTCATATATAAGAACTAAAAATGGATTAAAAGTCTAAGTGTAAGAGCTACACCTATTGAACGCTCATAAGAAAACTCAAGCGTCAATTTTCAATGACATTGGATTCGGCAAAACCTTCGTAGATATGACACCAAAAGCACAAGCCGAACAAAAGGAAAAAGAGATAAGTTGCACATCAACAGAATTAAAAACTCATATGCCCCAAAGGACGCCATTGAGACAGTGGAAAGACAACTCACAGAGCAGGAGAAAATCTCTGCAAATCACACATATACGTATCTGGGAAGGGACTTGCATCTGGAATACATAAGGAATTCTAACAACTCAATAACAAAAAGACAATCCAAGTGAAAAATGGACCAAGACTCTGACTTGATTTCTCCAAAGAAGACACACAGATGGCCAGTAAGTGCATGAAAGGATGCTCAACGTCACCGGGCACCAGGAAAATGCACATCAAAACCACAGTTAGGTCCCACTTCACTCCCATGAGGGTGGCTAGAATAAAAAAGTCAGATAACAGCAAGTGCGGGCGGGGAAGTGGAGAAACAGAACCCCTGGCAGATTGCTGGTGGGAATGTAGAATGGCACAGCTGCTGGGAAAAAGTCTGGCAGTTTCTTAGAAAAATAAACATAGAGTAATCACATGACCTAGCAGTTTCGTTCCTACAAATAAAAACATACGTCCACACAAGTTCATAGCATTATTTATGGTAGCTAAAGTGTGGAAATGTCCGTGAACTAATGAATGGATGAATAAAATGTGGTGAATCCATACAATCAAACATTATTTAGCAATGAAAAGGAATGAAGCACTGGTACATGCTACAACATGGATGACTCTTGAAGACATGATGTAGATACACATATATGTGTCTATATAACATATATGTAGACAAGGCCACATACTGTATGATTCCTTTTTAATGAAAAGTCCAGTGTAGGCAAATTCACAGAGAGCAAATCAGTGGCTTAGGGGGAATGGGGAGTGACTGCTAATGTGGACAGGGTTCATTGTTGGGGTCATAAAAAATGTACCAAATTGATTATGGTGATGGCTGCACAACTCTGTGATGACACTAGAAACCAACGAATTATACGCTTTAAATGGGTGAATGGCATAGTATGTGAATTATATCTCAGTAAAGCTATTATTTAAAAAAATCATGTGCCCGGCTGGTGTGGCTCAGTGGTTGAGCATCGACCTATGAACCAGGAGGTCATGGTTCGATTCCCAGTCAGGGCACATGCCCAGGTTGCGGGCTCGATCCCCAGTGTGAGGCGTGTAGGAGGTAGCCGATCAATGATTCTCTCACATCATTGGTGTTTTTATCCCTTTTTCCCCTCTCTGAAATCAATAAAAACATTAAAAAAAAATAAACCATGTGATAAAGGTCCTGGACAACCCAGAGGGTTTGAGAATCTGGAAACCTATGACCTGGGGTGCACAGAATGACTCTCTAAAGATGTCCAGGCTTTAATGTCCGGAACCTGTATGTCACTTACCTGGCAAACAGGACTTTGCAGGTGTGACTAAAGGTGAAGACTCTGACATGGGGAGATCCAAAGCACGTGACCGTCTGTTGCTGACTTTGACGATGGATCTTGGGGGCACAAGCCTGGGAATGTGGTGTCCCTGGGTGCTGGCAACGGCCTTCTGCTGACAGCCAGGAAGGACGCATGGATCTCAGTCCCAAACCACAAGGAACTAAATTCTGCCAGCACCCAACTGAGCAAGAGAAGGGCTCCCCGAGGAAGGAACGCAGCCCATGGAGACCCACGTGGGGCTTCTGACCGACAGGACTGTAAGAGTCTGTTGGTGTTGTTTAAGCCACTAAATGGTGGCAACTTGTTACGGCAGCAACAGGGAGCCGACACAGCTACTTCAGGGAGACTGTGTGAAGCCATCCTTTACAAAGCAGAGTGCTGAGCGTTCTCATGCCTGGGGAGGGAAAGATGTACTGCGGCTGAAAACCCAGGACACCTGTTTGCCTCCCCCCTCCTCCCCACACCCAGCGAAAGCCAAGAGTGAACAGGCAGGCTGACTAGGGAGCGCTGCCCGAAAATAGAAACCCCACAGACATTCTCGTGAGTCACTCATCACCCTGAGTCTCACTGTCCGTCTGCGTCTGCGTCTGCGTCTGCGAAGCAGCCTGTGACCCTGACTTCTGCCTACCCTGCGATTGAGGAAGACAGACAAAATCTGCTGACCGAGCCCCAGGGAGCTCCCGGACAGGCCCAGTTCAGGTCCCGGGACCCCGCAGGGGGGCGCGGGGTGGCATCACCCTCTCTCAGGCTCCCTCCAGAGTGTTCGGGGAACACCTGGTCGCCAGTGGCCTGGAGTGTCTGCTGTGCGTACAGAAATGAGAAAGGCTTCAGGTCGACAACTGTGCCGACGACGCCGGTGACCAGCCCAGGGAGGAGGAGGTTTTAGATGTTTGGTTTGGGGGCCGTACTCTCACGTCTGGATGAGACCAAACTGTTTGCAGATGGGAAGAAAGCAAAGCCATGATCCAGATCAGACGAGAAGGTGCCGAGCCGGGGAAACTGAGATAAGCACCGAAGGTGAGCGAGGTGGGCGGACAAACGGAAAGGCCTCCGTGAGGTGGGAGTGGAAACACTATCGGGAAACCAGCAGTTACACCTAGGCTCACTGCCATCACCCCTCCGACCCCACCCCGCCACGTGCAACTCGACACACATTTTCTTAATAAACAGGTTACAACTGACGGGCTTTGGGGTATGTTTAAAGATGCCTTCAAGGTCCCCGACGATCACCCTTGTGATGGCTGCAGAGGGGTCTGGTAAAGGTCCCCTCCACTCACCTGTCTCTGGGCACCTGGCTTCTCCTATCTGTGCCTCCCTTGGCCCGGGTTTACATAGCCGTGCGGGTGCACGGTGCACCCCGGGTTACAGAACATGGGAAAGGCTCCTACCAAGAGTCCCGGTATCACCCAGTCCGGTTTGGCTGGTCCCTGCCCAGACCCTACGGCCCATGTCCAGTTGTGGAGGCAGCCAGTGGGTTCCTGGCTCCTTGACCCTCTGCACAAGTCCCACCCAGGATGGTGAAATCCCTCCTGAGTTCCAGCAGCCCACTGCAGGCCCCCAGAGGGCCCAGCCCCCCTTGCCTCCCCAGCCTTCCTGGAACCCTCTTGCCCAACATCCTGTGTGGTAATTACGCCCGTTGGCCCTACTTAGTCCCGCTGGCCCCTGCCAAGTTCCCTCTGCTCGTTCCCGACCCTCGACCTCCACCGGACCCTTCAAGAAATAAAAAGCTGCCTCCAGTTTCCCGGCTCGGGTCAGACGCCCGCTCTCAGGGGGTCTGGCGTCCTTCAGCGAGATGGCCATGCATTCTCCTGTCTCAGGGATGGGGGGAAGGCGGGTCTGGAGGTGGGAGGGGGGGATCTATGTCCAAGAGCTGGTCCCGGGGGTCTGGCTGGCCGCTGTGGCAGGGCTCCCTGCCTTCCTTAGCCCAGGGTCACCAGGGCCTGCTGAGAAGCAGGGAGGACCAGCTGCCTCTGAAATGCCTGGGGGCCCCCTCACCGGGGCGCACTCACAGCAGGTGGGGCTGGGAGAAAAGTGGGCTCAGGGCTGCTGCAGGTTGAGGGTCAGGTGCCGGGATGACGGGGATGACGGTGAGGAGTCGGGTGGAGGACCGCATTCCATTCCCTGGATGCACCATACCCCTCAGGTCACCCCACAGGGGGCAGGGCATTCTTCCCACTCACTGTCTCCCTAATAGAGCCGCCCAGGGGCAGGCTACCATTTACTGAGCACGGGTCACAGGCCGGGGAACCCTGGGGCCGGTGCGCTCATTGGCCCCCGTGGCGGGCGCAGGTTACCGTCTTCAAGGTCACGCGGGGAGAAGCAGAGACTAAAGCTGCCTGGTGGAGGCCTGGCAACAGCGGGCTCTCTCCGACCCCGACATCATTACCTCTGGATACTGAACATGGGAGGAACCCAGCCACCCATTCAATCCGCCCGGATCGAGAAAAGCGAGGCCTGGGGGGTGGGGGGGGCTAGGTCAGGAACCCCGTCCCCACAGCGCGTGTCAGACTCTGGGGAGGAGCCAGCCAGCAGGCTCCCAGGACACAACCTCTCCCGCGGCCCCCGTGCGTCTCAGAGGCAGCCCCTCGGTCGCCCCGCGGGGCCTGGCGCTGCGAACGGGAGGGAGGACGGGCCACCTGACCGCGCGCCGTGCGCTCCGAAGTGCGGCGCCTCCACGCGAACCAGGAAATCGTCCCGGAGGCCCCGCCCCCTCCCGCCCCCTGACCCCGAGCCAAGGGGCGTGGCCTCGCCTGCGCCTCCGCCCCCCACGCGCGCCACTGGCTCGGTCCCACTGCGCGTGCGCGCGCCCCTGACCCGGGGACCCCTGGCGCGCGCGGCCCTGACGCGGGGACCCCTGGCGCGCGCGCCGAGGACGCCTGGGTCTCCGCGCTCCCGGGCAGGGCAAGGGCGGCCGGGCTGAACCTGGCCTCGCGCCCTCCCTGCTCGCCGCCCCGGCTCCGCTGGCGGAACCCGAGCGAGCAGCAGGCGCGGGGCCGTGACGCACACCTGCCGGGCAGCCCGGGCCCCGGAAAGGGATGCGCGGGGCCCCAGCTTGAGCCGGGTCTACAGCGCCCCGCGCGTCGCGACGTCCCCGGAGCAGCGGCCGGCTCGGCTGGGCGAGACGAAGTAAGCTCCTCCCCCGCTTTCTCTCGGCCCCTTGGGCCGCAGGCGCGCCTTCTGGCCCGACGGCGGCTGCGCGCGCGCGCGGGGCCGAACCCGAGGTCGGTGGGTCGGCCGCCGGCCACGCGCGGCTGTAAAACCCTCGGGCATTTTGCTGGGAAGTCACCTTCGCCACCCCCGCCTGCCTGCAGCCGCTGCGGAGCAGGCGGGGCCAGAGCTTCCGGAATTCCTCTCCCACCCGCTCAGCAAAATAAAGTCCTTGTTCGCGCCCTGACCCTGGGCATAGGCTCTGTCTGATGGGGGCGCTGCAGCCGGCAGCCTGGCCCCCGCGAGGCTAGTCTCGGGACCATCGGTCCCTTCCCAGCCTCCCTGGGATGCAGTTCGATGAGAGGCATTTTTCCTGGGATCTGCTTTATCTTTGGCATTAGCATTCGGGTTACAAGCAGCGTTTCCAGCACATGGACAATGAATAGTTTTCCAGAAGTAAACCTGCCCAGAGCTCTGAAAATCAGCTCGCTCAAATTTGAAAGTTTTGCCAGAATTGAGAACTTATGGAGAAATCATAAGCCTCGGTTCCCTGTCCCCCAGGAGGGAAGGTAGCCGATGAGGGAACGCTGGTGTAGCGTGGGCACATTTGAAGCCATGCTCTGCTCTCTCTGCAGCAGTGGATGGTTGATTGAATATTTGAGCGTATGAGGCTCAGTCTGTAAGTTTTAGGAGCACCTAAGGTAAAAATGCCCCGTGTTTGGCATGAACAGAACTCATTTTCCTGGGGGCTTTTTGCATAACTTTTCTTTGAGGTACATGACCGCCCATCAGTAAACGCTCCAGGCAAACACTCAAGTCATTTGTATCCAAAGGCTGGAGTTGACTAAGTTACTCTTTAAAAAACATTGTTTTTAAACAATGATGTGTGTGAGAGAAATAGAGAGAGGAACGTCGATACGTCGATACGTTGTTCCACTTATTTATGCATTCTTTGGTTGATTCTCACATGTGCCCTGACAGGACCAAACCCACAACCTCGGTGTTTCTTGGTGTTTCAGGATTATGCTCTAACCAGCTGACTACCCAGCCAGGGCTGCTAAATTACTGTCAGATGGTTTTAGGCCATTTAAAGGGGAAACAGTTACATCTGTGGGCAAGGAAAGGGAAGCTGCGAGGCACTCTGGCCACCTGTGGCCCAGCCACTTCTCACTGTCGATGGAATTTGAACCAGACAGATGTCATCCCTGGTTGGCAAGCTGCACCTGGAGTGTGTCCGACCCTCACCCGGGCGGAACAGGGAGTCTGGTTTTGCCTCGTGCTGCCCCCAGTTGGGAGCCAGGAGGCTCTTCGGGAGCCTTCTCACCACTGTTGCTTCCCATCGTATTTCTGGGGGTTTGGGCCAGGGGTTACAGCGAGGTGATGATCCCCAGTTTGCAGCTGGAGAAAGGCCCTCAGCAGTGAAGTGAAAGCTTAGGGCTATGGAGTTAGAGGCTTACTCTCCTGTGTTCTTTGGGCCCAATTTTAACCCCCTCGTGGGCTGGGTGGGGACTTTTAACCATCTCAGCATCATTTCCCGTTGATTTTTTTCATCTGTGTGGTAGGAAGGTCAGGAAGCTGTCGATGAGCTAGCTGGCCGTTTCTTGGCATTTTCAGCCGTGAGGTGGTTAATTGGTCTTGTAGCCGTTCCAGGAAGCTAGCAAGAAAAAGTCCCTTTACTCGTGACGCCGTTGGTTTCATAATAAGCCCCTTTACTCACGGTGCTGTTGGTTGCGTAATGGTGGGGCTGACATTTCTTGGGTGCTTACTGTATGCCAAGCATCGTGCCAAGTTCTTTATACCGATCGTCTCGTTTTGTTCTTATCGACTTGTGTTCCCTCTCTGCGGTGAAGTACAGAAAGGTTAAGTGATGTGTCAGGTCACACAGCTGTTGTGTGGCCGAGCCAGGGTTGGAACCCAGAGTTCTCACGCTTCAGAAACTGTTAGGACCTTCCTGGTTTTAGCAGAGCCACTCAGCCTTAAACACAGTGTTCTCCTGACGTCGGGAGGGAGGAGGAGGGTGAATCACTGTCAGGCAGGCAGAGTGGGCCGAGGCTGATTCCAGCGGCTAGTGTCAGGGCCACTTGACCTAGGGTGTAGAGCTGCTCCCTGTATGGGCAGCGGATGCTAGAGAAATGGCCTGTCATTCAAACCACTGGTGTCCCGGCTGTTAGAGGAGCAGGATCCGTGTCCACACTAATACAGTGTATACGTGTCGCCGTTTGGGGTTGGAGTCACGCATTTTTACAGGTTGTGGTGGGAGGTAGGGCTGGAGCCAGTCTGCCTGATTCAAATCCTATCACCTCTAAGCTGCCTGACCTTCAGTAAGTTACTTCTCCTCTCCCCACCTTAGCTTCCTCTTTGCTCATTCTAGAAATGGGGACAGTCATAGCATTTCTTCTTAGGTTGTGGCGTGATGCATGTCGAGCTCTTAGCCTAGCATCTGACACATGATTAAATACTCTATAAAGGTCTCTTTTATTATTCATAGTATTGGTACAAGTAGTAAGTTACAGCTAATGTGTGTGTGCCACGGAGCTTGACATCACCGCTAGAGTCTTGTTCCTGTGTGCCGGCACTCACACGCAGAGAGCTCAGACACAGGGGACGGTGGTCTCGTGCCAGTGGAATTTATTTGTTCATTCAGCAGATGTTTATGGCTCACCCTCTGTGTGCCAGGCCCTGTTTTGGATACTGGAGACATGCATTGAACCACCACGAAAACCTCTGTCCCCATTGGCACGTATGTTCTTGAGGGGAGCGGTGACAGACAATCCTCCTATATAATGAAAGGCTAATGTGCAAAATGACCAAATGGTGGAACGACCGGTCGCTGTGACGCTCACTGACCACCAGGGGGCAGATGCTCAATGCAGGAGCTGCCCCTGGTGGTCAGTGCACTCCCACAGGGGGAACGCCACTCAGCCAGAAGCCCTGAGCCAGGCTTCAGCGGCAGCAGTAAGGATGTCCAACTGCCGGCTTAGGCCCGCTCCCCCCCAGGACATCCCTCGAGGGCTCCTGGACTGCGAGAGGGCACAGGCCAGGCTGAGAGGACCCCCCCCCCCGTGCACGAATTTCGTGCACCGGGCCTCTAGTAACAAAATAAACACACTTATCACACATTAAAAAGTGACATGTACCGTGGGGAGAAAAGAAACAGGGGTCAACTTGGGGGCGGGTTGTTTCTGGTTTTACATAGTCGGCCGAGAACGCCTCAGTGAGAAGGTGACATTTCAGCAGAGAATTGAAGTTGATGAGGGGTGAACCAAGTGGACGTCTGCAGGAAGAAGTAGGTCAGGCAGAGGGAACAGCAAGGACAAAGGCCCTGGGGCAGGAGGATGGGTGGCTGGAGCCTAGAGAGGGGCAGGGAAGCCGGGGAAGAGATCAAAGAGCTAATAGCTGGGAGGCCAGAATGTGTAGGTAGACCCTACAGGCCCTTGAACAGAAGAACAACATGATCTGAGCCGCCTGTAAGAGATCACTTCTGATGCCGTGTTCAGGGGAAGAGAGGAACGGGAGGCCAATGAGCGGGTTTCTGCAGCAGCCCAGACAGGTGATGGGGCAGCCAGGACCGGAGTGGAGGTGGACGGTGAAGAGAGGTGGGTGTTTTTACAAAACTGTCGGATTTGCTGACGCATTGATGACCCGAAGTTTTCCGGCCTGTGCCCGGGGAAGGATAGAGTTGTCTTTTACTGAGAATGGGGAAATCTGCATTTGGAGCAGGTTGGGAGTCAGTCAGTTTGATTTGAAGCGTGGAAAGTCTTGTAGACAACCAGCCAATGGTGTCAGAGCAGCAGTTGGTGTCTGAGTGTGCCGTTTAGGGGAGAAAGTCCAGACTGGGAATGCAGACTTGGCAGAGCAGGCCAGGCATGCTGGTAAATGTGTAACAACCTCCCCCGCAGGGGTGCAGGCTGGTGGGGAGCCTGGTGTGTAGTGTTGGCCAGTATCTGCTGTGTAAACACTCCTAGCTGGCCAGCTTCAAGCACTTGTTACGGAATATCTTCCCTTACAGATACAACAGAGGTAACTAATGTCGAGAGCATAGATAATAGTAAAATGTAGTCTTAACTGTGTTTTTAATACACTTGGTTTAGTTCTAAATTTGCATCATCCAGTTATTAACAATGGCTGTGTTGAACAACTGGCTTGAAAAATTCCTAGAGGTTTAGCACTTGAATCTTGTGGTGAGGTATAAGGGGGCTCCAGCACAGCATTTGGGTCATGGGGACCCAAGATTGGTTCCTAAAGAGATGATGGGAATAGACTCTCTGAGATTAGGAAAAATGGCCCAGAGTTTAACGTGCATGTGCGAGGGTTGGGGGAGGTGGCACAGACGGCTCGCCAAGTAGGAAGAGTGCAGGAAAAACTCGAGTTGGCACTTACAGAAGGGACTGGGCACGGCCCCTTGTACTCTAGTTGAAAAGGATCTTTAGTTTCACTTGTTTTCCTTCTACACATCCTTTTAAAAATTCCAAAGTCGTGGTTTGAGAAAACCTTCCTCCTTCCTGCCTGGCACACGGAAAGCGGGCGCCCAAGGTGTGGGTACCAGCAAAGGTGTGGATGCCATGCCGTGCTGGGAAGGGGCAGGGCAGCAGCAGCCTCTGACCTTTACCCCCTGCTCCTCTCCCGCACGCGGCTGCTGGGCCCAGAGGACCAGAGCTGCTTCTTCCTGGGCTTTACTGGAACCACCAAGCACAGCACGCGCCGGTCTGCGCGGGCCTGGGCAGGCACGGCTGTGTGGGCCCCATAGCTGCCTCTTTTGCTTGGGAGAAGCAAAGACTGGAACCCCGATTCTGATCCAAACCCTTTGGCCGGCCAATGTTCACACTTTGTGATGTTAGCAGAGCCGTGCTGTAAAAGGTGAGTCCCCAGGATGCCTGTAGACCCCTCAGTCTGGAGCTGGGGTGCCTGGACCCTGTGCATGTGCCCGGTCAGCCCGAAAGCCCTGACGCCAGAAGACCACCTGCTGCCCCTCCCCCAGGAGGCCTCGGGCCTGCCCTGTGCTGTGCAGCGTGTTTCTGGCGAGTGTCTTGAATAATAATTGTTCTGCGCATGTAACTTACAGCTTCAAAGAGTTTTGTCTTAACTTCTGAATGACACTCATTGCTTCATATTTTATTATTATTATCTTTTAATTGCTTCGTATTTTAGTCCTGCATTTCCACCTGCTGCCTCGGCCTCGGGCTGTGTCTCCCTGCTAATAGATGGCCACCGCCTTTCCTTGGAGAGCTAGAACTTGGGGACAGGAGAGTGTGGCGAGTCCTGTAGCTCAGACCTCATTTCCTGGACGGGACGCTGCGGCCCAGCCCGGGTAGGAGTCTCGTTCAAGGTGGTGTGGTCGTTTAGCAGCGGGCCCCGGGCGAGAATCACCACATGGTCCAGCTCAGTCCTTCTCCATCCGGCCTGCCCTGCGGCTTCTCGAACTTTTCACTAAGGGTTTTCTTGTTCGTTGATGATAAAGAGAAGAGACTCGTAGCAGGGTCAGCGGTCAGAATGCCACCTCCATCTTTCGGGTGAGCTTCAGGGATGTAACTTTAGGGGATTTCTTCCACAGCCCGTTCCTCGCAGAGCAGGCGAGGAGGCAGGAGGGCGAGCTTCTGCGAAACCTCCCGAAGGAGAGCCTTGAGCGGAGGGGGCTCAGGCCACAGGCACATGTTGGGGCCTCCGGGGGACCCTGTTTTTCAGTGAGGAGACGTGGACCCTAACTGATGAGGTGACTTACTGTCTGCCAAGCCAGGGTGTGCGGCCGAGCCAGGTCCTCTGATTGAAATGTTCGCTCCGTCTACACAGGAGCATGGCTCAGGCTGTATAGCCCAGTGGTCGGCAAACTCATTAGTCAACAGAGCCAAATATCAACAGTACAACGATTGAAATTTCTTTTGAGAGCCAAATTTTTTAAACTTAAACTATCTAGGTAGGCACATTGTTATTAACTTAATTAGGGTACTCCTAAGCTGGCCTTTGCTAAAAACGTCCTCAATCTGATTGAGGTACGTTCGCTGAGGTCGACCCCTTCCAACTCTCCCTACACACTCGTCTTGTGTACTTGTTTCAGATAGACAAGTGTGGATGGGAGAGTTGGAAGGGGTTGACCTCAGCGAATGTACCTCAAAACAGCGTACCTCCCCCGCGCTGCCTATCCCGCGGCCCGCCTGCGCCTCGTCTCCCGTCGCCCGACCGACCGACACCCCCCACTTCTTCTAATGCCCCTTCTTCAAAATAGACTCGCCCAGGCCGAAGCCGACTTCTGCGCATGGGCCACGGAGTTTCAATCACACTGTATGTGTGCGCCCGCACGTGGTATTTTGTGGAACAGCCACACTCAAGGGGCCAAAGAGCCGCATGTGGCTCGCGAGTCGCAGTTTGCCGACCACTGGGCTAGCCCAACAGCTGCCTCACCTACAGTTTTCTCCGCTGTAAACGAGCCTCTGCGCAGAGCCTCCTCCCCAGGCGCACTTAACCCTCTGCACACCCTGTCTGCTCGGGCACCTCCGGCGTTAGCATTAGGCTCTCGGTGGCCAGCAGCCAGCTTCTGCCGGGGGACGGCAAATCCGAGCCTGCCGTGCATGCTGCAGCGGGTCACCCCACTGCCATGGTGAAGGGAGCAGGAGGCAGGTGAGTGTGTGTTGATCTGAGGTGCCTCTGATTCGAGCCGTCGCGCTAGAGCAGCGGTTCTCAACCTGTGAGTCGTGACCCTTTGAGTCGCCTAAGACCCTCCTGCATATCAGATATTTACATGACGATTCGTAACAGTAGCAACATGACAGTGATGAAGTAGCAACGAAAATAATTTTATGGCTGGGCCACAACATGAGGAGCTGTATTGAAAGGGCCAGAAGGTTGAGAACCACTGGTCTGGAGTCTAGACCAGTGATGGCGAACTTATGACACGCATGGCACAGGTGACATGCGAACTCATTTATTTGGTTGATTTTTCTTTGTTAAAGGGCATTTAAATATATAAAATAAATATAAAAAATATAAGTCTTTGTTTTACTATGGTTGCAAATATCAAAAAATTTCTCTATGTGACACGGCACCAGAGTTAAGTTAGGGTTTTTCAAAATGCTGACACGCCGAGCTCAGAAGGTTCGCCATCACTGGTCTAGACTCAGTGCTCCGTATTCCAGTCGCGCTATTCTAAGTGAGCTCCTTGGACCAGCATCTCAGGCCTCTCCCTGGATCCTCTGCTTCAGAACCTGCATTTTAAAAAGATCCTCAAGAGACTCAAATGCACATTAAAGTTTGAGAAACACTGTTAAGGTTAAGCAAACATGGCAAGAAACCAATCCAAACACACACACACACACCACCCACACTGGTTCGGGGAGGAGCGGTTCCCGGGTGTTTAGCAACCACAGAGTAAGCGACTTGCTGTAATCACTGGTAGTTCTGATCTGTGCTTGTTTCAAGGAGTTCTGGGGACATACACAAGAGGTAAGGGGGCAAACCTGAGAACTGGGCTGGTCAGGGGAGGCTGCAGCAAGAGCTCTGAGTCAGAACCACGTTACAGAGGGGCCTGGGAGGCGGGCAGGCCCGGGCCACCCATCGCCGCTTTCTGCAGTCTCTGGGGCCGGCCCCGGCCCGTGGGCCCCCTCCCCTGCCCCCCCAGCCCTGGAGGTTCTGGAGCCTTCCCGGCTTGTACCGGCACGTCCAGAACCCTGGCCGCCACTCGGATCAGGAGCCCTGAGTCGAAGCCTGCCAGCTGGCGGCTCCAGGCTTCACCTTTCTCCTGCTCTGACCTTGCAGCTCTTCCTCCCTCCCCACGGGGATTGCCACTGACGAAGGAAGTGCTTGCAGGGCCAGGGCCAGGAATTGGAGGGCAGGAGAAGGAAGTAGAAGGGGACTGGCTCCTCTGCGTTGGGGGTGAGTGCAGGTAGAGGGGAGTGGAGCCCTTGATCCTAGCTAAAGCTGCCGTAGGGAGTGCCGGTGTCCTGGGCATGCTGGTGCCCACACTGGTCGGACCCTCCTCCTGGTTTGGCTGCCAACGGGTGCCGTTGGGGATGGGCCCCGAGAGAGATGAGGACGAGGTAGGGAAAGTGGAGGAGGGGTCAGATGCCCGAGTCAGGAGGCAGATCCGGGGCCTCGATCCAGGGACGAGGCAGGCCTGCGGAGGTCGGCCAGCCGGGCTGCGGGGCTTCTGTCACTTCCTGTGATTTCTTTAAACCTCAGTTTCGCTATCTGTAGACCAGATTACAGACTCGTGGTGGAGGATTTCGTTCATCCTTTATCTGCCTGCCATATAATTGGTGCTAATTAGTCATTCTAGTTCCTACTTAAAAAATAAAATGAATAAGTAAAATAAAAATATATATATACTAGTATATGGCATTGATTTCAGAGAGGAAGGGCGAAGGGGGGAGAGAAACGTCAATGATGAGAGAGAATCATTCATCAGCTACCTCCCACAGGGCACCCACCAGTGATCGAGCCCACAACCTGGGCATGTGCCCCGACTGGGAATCGAACTGTGACCTCCTGGTTCACAGGTCGACGCTCAACCACTGAGCCACGCCGGCCGGGCCTAGTTCCTTCCTCATTAGCACAGCCAGGCTGGGCCCATTCCCTCACCTGTTTCTGAGACCCAGCTGCTGGCCGGATTCTTTCCTTCCTTCCTCACTTCTGTCTGTCCCTCAGAGCGTGGCCTGGGCGGGAATGGGAGGATGGGGGGCCTGTCCCTCAGAGCGCGGCCTGGGCGGGAATGGGGGGATGGGGGAGCCTCGGAGTAAAATTGAGCCCAATGAGCTTTACAACCTCAGCTCTAACAGAGGCCAGGGAAGTCGAATCCTCTGGTGCGTTTGTGGCAGGTCTGAGGCCTCTCTCCGTTCGTACATGTCAGCTGCTCCAAACTAGGCTGATACCAGTCAGGTGGTAGGTGTGCCTGGGGGAGGCTGCAGCGTGCCGTTGCTGTGCAGTCAGCTCAGGAGCCAGGGGGCTGGGGCCTGTCCAGCTCCCCCACCTCTCACCTGGGGACCTTCAGCTGCCTGGGCCTCGGCTCCTCTACCTGCAGGAGGGCGACGAGGTGGGACTCACCACTGGGTCTTCTCAGGTTCCTGTCTGCATTCCGTGAGATCTAATGCTCACGCGCATCAGGTTCATGCTTGGAACGTGTTAGCATTCAGTGTTTGCTGCTCTTGTTAATTAATATTCCACGATAATTATACAGCACTGTCCCAAGCACAATCTAAATATTGACTCACTGTAATCTTGTAACAACCATGCGATGTAGGTACCTCCAATACTCCCATTTCAGGTGAGGAAACCGAGGAACAGAGAGGTTGTATAATTGTCCAAGGTGACGGCTTGAGCTGGGATTCAAACTCCGTCCTCTGGTTCTGGTCTGTGCTTTTACCACCATGGGTAGCAGTGACCTGTATTCACTGTGTGCTTGGAGCCAGTGCACGTGGGAGAAGCCAGGGGAGATGGGAGAGGCGTGAGCATCTCTCACAGCTCCAGCCACCCGCTAAGGACCCGCCACCATCCCCGAGCTGCCCTGATGGTCCAGGCAGCCTGTGCGCCGGGCAGAGACGGGCCATGGTCATGAGGTGGACAGCTCCAATCCCATGATAGCCCTGGGGCCTCCCTCACGGCTTGTGCCACCTTCCCATGCTCCTGTAGCAAAACGTTCCGCCTCCGCCAGTGGCCTGCCACCTTCCCGGGCAGAGTCCTGTTTACAGAGCACGCTGCCTACCCGCCGGCGTCCTGGCACTAACGCAAGCTGCGAGGAGGGGGGAAGCGCGGGGACTAGCAGTTTCCTGAGAAATACGTGGCTGTTTCTTGCCAGGCAGGAAATGTTCGATAGCCTGGAATCGTGTTCACCCCCCATTACGCCACCTGAGCGTGTCTGATCCTTCCTTGTTCCTTGTGTGTCTCTCCCAGGCGCCCGGGCTTGTGGAGGATGCTGGCGGTGGCAGTGTTCGTGGCCCTTCTGGGCTGCCTGCGGGCCCAGGAGCTGCGGGGACACGTCTCCGTAGTCCTGCTGGGAGCCACTGGGGACCTGGCCAAGAAGTACCTGTGGCAGGGACTGTTCCAGCTGTACCTGGAGGAGGCGGGGAAGGGCCACAATTTCAGCTTCCACGGGACTGCTCTGACGGCCACCGAGCAGGGCCAGGAGGTCGTGGCCAAGGTCCTGGAGTCCCTTTCCTGCCCCAAGGATGTGGCACCCGCTCGCTGTGCTGAACTCAAGGACCAGTTCCAGCGGCTGAGCCAGTACCGCCAGCTGAAGACCACGGAGGACTACGCGGCTCTGAGCAAGGACATCGAGGCGCTGGCGCAGCGCGAGGGCCTCTGGGAGGCGGGCCGCATTTTCTACTTCTCCGTGCCGCCCTTCGCCTACACGGACATCGCCCGCAGCATCAACAGCAGCTGCCGCCCGGGCCCCGGCGCCTGGCTGCGCGTCGTCCTGGAGAAGCCCTTCGGCCACAACCACCTGTCAGCGCAGCAGCTGGCCACGGACCTCGGGAGCTTTTTCCACGAGGAGGAGATGTACCGGGTGGACCACTACCTGGGCAAGCAGGTGAGCCTGCCGGGCCGGAGCGAGCTGGGCACAGGTCGACCCGTGGACGGGGCCACACCACCGACTGTGGGATTGGGCCTGAGGCGTGTGAAACCTGCGCGCCGTGGTCGTTTTGAAGGGGGGCAGGAGGTGAGGGGGTGAAGGGCAGATGGTGAGCAGGTCTGTGTGGCCCTTGTCCACGTGTCCTGTCCTGTTTCCCAGCAGGGGCCGGGCTCTGATCGCTCAGCGGTGCCCTGTGTCCCCTCCGGAGGTGGCCCCGAGCCATTGGGGTGAGCCCGGCTTCTGGCTGGGTATGCTGTGGGAATTAGAATTGATCACCTTATTCCACACCCATTGGCCTGGTTTTCAGTATTTTTTCTTGCTGGGTTCTGTTTTGAGCCAGAAGGCTGGCAGCAAGATCTTAAAACTGAATAGGACCCCAAGGCCATGCTCTCAGTTGGGTCCTGTGGCAGAGCGTGGGGCTGGCCCGGGGACGCACCTCAGCTGACTGCGCCCTCGGAGCCCCGTTAGGACACTTCCCCCTGGAAACGCCAACCCTCAGGCCCCATTTGAGTTGCAATATTCCCAGAGTGGTCCTCAGACCAGGGCCTGTCCCGGGGAGATTTCACTTGTTTATGAGAAAATGAAAAAAATAGCACTGAATGTCAACTTGAAGCTTTCCTTATTCCATTTTTGGTGTTACAGTAGCTTTCTGTTATTTAATGTTGATGCTAATAGGCAAAAGATAATCTTACCTATTTCCTTTCCTGGCAAAATAAAGAGCTGGTGGCCCTGTGGAGGGCACCTAAAGGTCTGGAGTCCTTCCTGGGCCGGGAAGCCTGCCGCCCAGGGGCCATCGCTCTGAGCGTCTCTCAGAGTCAGAGAGAGGGTGGGGCCCCTCCTGGGAGTCAGGCTCCTCCTTCGCCCCGGGACCCACAGCACACCCGTCTGCTTCCCCCAGGCCGTGGCTCAGATCCTGCCTTTCCGAGACCAGAACCGCAAGGCCCTGGACGGCCTGTGGAACCGGCACCACGTGGAGCGGGTGGAGATCGTCATGAAGGAGACGGTGGATGCAGAAGGTGCGTGAATGGTCCCGCTCACGCCTCCTGGTCCTCCTGCCCTGTGTCTGCTGCGGCGCTGGCTGACCCCATGCCTCCCCAATGCCTCGCAGAGGGGTGTTGTTGCTGGTGTGTGAACCGCTAGCCCCCAGGGCCCTGCGGGCAGACCTGAGGGGTCAGCATGGGGTCTCCTCAAGTAAATGTGGCTCTGATGCTGGAAGGTACCCCGAGTTCTCTGGGGGTGCGGGGGACCATCAGGTCGCGTGAGGCTTCCTCAGACTTTTGTCCTCATCCAAGTGGCGACCTCTGCCTGGAAGGCTTCTCGCCTTCTGGCCCCTCCTGTGCCTGGTCCTCAGCTCAGGTGTCACCTTCTTAGGAAGCCTCTGCTGAGCATCTTAACCAGATCCACTCCCGTGGCACAGCAGCGCCACCGCCCCTCCCTCCACCGCCCCTCCCCCCGCCGCCCCTCCCTTCACTGCCCTCCTAGAGGAAGGGAGGGAGGGAGGGAGAGAGACACATTGATGTGAGAGAAAGAGAAACATCGATATGAGAGAGAAACATCGATCAGTTGCCTCCCTCATGCGCCCCGACCAGGGATCAAACCCTCAGCCCTTTGGTGTATGGGACAACGTTCCAGTCAACTGAGCCACGGGCGGGACTGCCCTCCCATCTTTTCCTCGTCATATCCCTGTCCCTGCAGACCACAGGGCCCAGGCCATCCCTGCGCTGGCACCTGGCACACTCCTGGGAGGCGCTGGTGAATCCCCCGTGAGTGAGCAGGTTGAGCTGGGAGAGGAGACCTGCCCGTAGGCCCGTCTCTGCCTCACCTGGTGACCTCAGCACACACTCCCCTCACCTGGGAGATGAGCAGGTTGCGGAGGTGACCATGGCTAAGGCCCCTTTGAGCTCTGGCATTCTGGGATTTCATCAAGTGTTTTGAGCATGGATATGTTCAAAGCCTTGGTTCTCACCTAAAATAATAAAAGCTCATGCTCGTTGTGTCCTAAACCCTTCATTAGCCAAATGAGGTGGGTACTGTGGTTACCTCCACTGGCAGGTGAGGTTCGGGATGTGCCCGAGATCACTCTGGAAGTGGTGGGCCCGGGTCCTGGGCAGGCGGTCTGGCTCCCGCACCGGCTTCCAGCTCACGCTGAGACCACTTCTCAGCCCGGACAGGAGCCCAAGGCCCGTCCCTGCCCCACACTGTGTGCCTGGGCGGAGCAGGACCGGACCCTCGGGCCCGGGTGGGGGACGAGGAGGTCTGCCTCTTGTTCTTTGCCTTCTCCTCTTTTTCTTTCTCTTCCCCTGGTTGCTCTCTCCAGCTTGCTGTCCCTCCTCTTTGGATGTGTATGTAGAGCTAGAAGCCCTGGTGACACAGGGAGCAATGAGATGCAGCCTTTGTCCCCCAATACCTCACAGATTCGTGGGGGGAGAGGATATCGGGACAGACTGCCAAGTGGATGAGGCAGGCAGGGTGCTGTGGAGCAGGGGAGGGAGGGAGGTGGGCTGGGGCGTCAGGCAGCCCTTGGGAGCCAGGCCCGAAGGGCACTGCTGTCCTTCAGAGGAGCTGGGTTTCTCCAGCCTGGACCCACATCAGAAGAGAGGTCCCCGCGCAGTGAGCTTTCCGAGGCCTCAGGACCCCCCCAGCCCTGCCAGATGCCCCTGCTGTCCTGGGCGAGGGCTCCGGCCGGGGCTCCCGCTGGGGCCTGTGTGTGTCTGATGTCCCAGCAGCATGAGCGCTGGGCCTCCGAGTGCTCTGTCTGCAGAGGGTGCGCTCAGGCTCTGCACGGAGGGCGGGCCGAGGCCAGGCAGGGTGGGGAGCCTGCCGCACCTGCTGTGGGAGCCAGCACCTGCTCTGCCTGGACTTGGCCTGCTCACTGCAGGGCTAGGACGCAGGGCGCCCCCCTCCTCCCCCCCTGACTGCAGCTCCTTCTGCGCCCGCGCAGGTTGGGGAAGAGCCGCACTATCTGGAGGTCCCAGTGGGCGCCATGGCCTCTTAGTTCTGGGACCCATTGTCATTTGTGGGTTTCTTTGCAGGATCCCCATGGAGCCAGGGGCTAGACAAAGTGCAGCATTTTGGAGGAAGTGAGTTCTCTGTCTCTGTCTGTCTCTCTCTCTCTCTCTCTGTCTCTCTCTCTCTCTCTGTCTCTCTCTCTCCTTGTGTCTCTCTCTGTGTCTTTCTCTGTCTCTCTCTCAACCTCATGGGACTTAGGACACGCATTCTTCACATCCAGGAAGTGGCCTGTGCAGCTCTGGTGCCCCAAGCACTGGCCTGCAGCCCCCCCCCCCCCCATGGCCAGGAAGCCCTGTGTCCAGCATGTCAGGGCCTCGGCTCGCCTTCTCCGGGGTTGGGTAGGAAACAGGCAGGGCAGTCTTTCCCCCGCCGCAGGGGGACTGCGTGTGGCCAGCAGGCAGGCTCAGCCCGGCGCTCTGCTCTGACCATGAAGCCACAGGGCAAAGTGGGGCCTTCTCCCTCCCGCTCCCCCAGCACTCGGCCCCTGGCTTTTCTCCTTCTGCAGGTGTGCACCCCTCGCTGAGTCCTGTGCAGGGAGGCAGGGATGGGTCCCTGGTGGCAGCCTGGACCACCACCCCGGGTGCTGGCAGGGGAGGGGGTTTGAGCCAGGCTGGGACACGGGCTGTTCTGGCCTGAGCTGCTGCAGGCCCCGGGAGAGGGACTTGTGAGCTGCAAGGTCATCAGGATGTCCCCACCCCCACTCACTCGCACCCACAGGGGCGGGGTTGGCTGCCCCAGCTCCCTCCCTCCACGGCTGCGAGTGGTTGTTTTTCCTCCTTTTCTGTCTCACCCTCTGGCCCAGAGGAGTTTGCTGCAGCATCAAGGCCACTGCATAGACAGCAGGGAGGGGGTGGAGAGAGGGAGAGAGGGAGAGAGAGAGAGACAGAGAGAGATAGAGAGAGACTTGGGAGGAGGGAAGGAAGAAGCAGTCCTCCCTCCAGCTGCCAGTGCAGCTCCCTCTTCTCATCTGGGCGCCCTCCTGAGGGGTCCCCATCCAGTGAGACCCTGAGAGTCACGGGAACCTGGGACCTGGGTTCCTGAAACAGCCCCGTGGGCCGGGCAAGAAGTGACCTCGGCTGGGCCACTTGGCTTCTGTGGAGAGGACGCCTGCTGGTCCGGCTCCTGGCCACTGGCAAAGGCTCTGTGGAAGGAGGGCTGGGCCGCTGATGGACTGAGGCCCGGCTAGGGAGGGTCCCTTTCCTGACCTTGGGGGGAGCGTGATGCACGTTCACTTCTGAGGGCGGAGTGACCACTCAGTGCCTCTCACTGAGGGACGGGCAGCCAGGGTCCTCCCAGGTACCAGCTGGCCTGCCTTCCGCCTGGTATGCCACAGGGGCCGCCCCGTGTGCCAGAGGGGCCGGAGCGCACTCAGCAGTGCAGTCGTCCCTCCCTCCCCCTCCCCCCGCCTCCATCTGCAGAGCTGCCAAGGTGAGCGCAGGGCAGTGCCAGGCGTCCTGACCAGTGGACCGCTCGCTCCTGGGCCCAGCCCCCTTTTATTTTCAGTGATCCCAGAAGGCATTGGTGCGGATCTCAGCTGGCTTTTAGTTTCTTGTGCTTTTAAAGCCCTGTTTTTACCAGGAAATTGGGATCTCCCGTCAAGTGGAGGCAGCAGGACCGGTGTCCGATCCCAGCAGTCTCTGTTACATAGTGACGGTGACCCAGTGTCTGTCTGTCTCCGTCTCTCTGTCTCTCAGGGTGTCTTGACGGCTAAATCTGGAGATGTATGCACGTGGGAATACTTTACTACTGGAAATGCTGCCCTTTATATACTTGGCAAGGACAGGGAGTGGGCGTGGCCTCAGGCCCTGGGCTCCACCTGACTTATTTATTTTTATTTTTTAAATATATTTTTATTGATTTCAGAGAGGGAGCGGGAGTGTGAGAGAGAAACATCAATGATGAGAGAGAATCACTGATCGGCTGCCTCCTGCACACCCCCTACTGGGGACCGAGCCTGCAACCTGGGCATGTGCCCTGAATGGGAATTGAACTGTGACCTCCTGGTTCATAGGGCGATGCTCAGCCACTGAGCACAGCCGGGCTAGTATATACCTTTTAGTAGCTCGATATTTCTGTTCAGTTCTGATTATGCCACGGAGTATGGATTGTTCTATTATTAGGCATTTTGGTTGTTTCCGTTTTTGCCATTTTAAATAGTCCTTTGTGAGCTTTCAAAAAAAAATTAAGATATATTTCACATGCCATAAAATTTACCCTCTTAGCCCTAGCGGGTTTGGCTCAGTGGATAGAGCATTGGACTGTGGACTGAAGGGTCCCAGGTTCAGTTCCGGTCAAGGGCACATGCCTGGGTTGCGGGCTCCATCCCCAGTTGGGGGTGTGCAGGAGGCAGCTGATCAGTGATTCTCTCTCATCATTGATGTTTCTATCTCTTCCTCTCCCTTCCTCTCTGAAATCAATAAAAATGGATTTTTTAAAAAAAATTTACCCTTTTAAAATGTACAATTCACTAGTTCTTAATATATTCAGAGTTGTGCAACCACTATCTAATTCTAGGACACTTATGAGCATTAAATTTATTTTTCCTTTAAGTATACTTCTGAAGTGGAATTGATAGGCCAAAGGAGGAAGTCTACTTTGTTAGGACATCTCCCCAGACTTCTCCTGCCTTCCCTGGGATGCCACCCCTTGAGGTTTTGAGGGGCAGCGCAGCTGGGGGGCAAAGCGGTGGTCTCTCCAGCTTGTGAGCATGGACGAGCCCTGGACTCGGGCAGGATGGAAGCCAGTGTATGGGCCTTTCTTCCATCGTCCATGCCACTGTGCTGTGTTCCATCCTGTTCACATTGATGGACTTTGACCCTCACCTTTCAACCCAGGCAAGGATGCTAGGGGTCAATATCGATCATTTTCAGAAAAAAACAGCCACCAAAGAACAGTCCACAACAGCTGGTGGCAACTAGCAAAACCCAGCTTGGTGGGCATCTTCAGGAGGCCTCGCCCCTCCCTTCCCTGTGCCTGGGCTTAGCTGCAGGCCTCCCCCTGAGAGGCACAGGTTCTGGTCACTGCACTTGAACTCGGAAAAGACAGAGCCAGCCAGGAAAGGATCAAAGCCTGCAATCTGTGGGCTGTGCTGCACGCGGCACCCCCTGAAGCTTGAAATTAGGAAGAAAGAAAGCTCTCTTTTACGCAGTGGGCAGCAAGCCTAGGAAGTGCTTCTCCCCACGGATCAAGAGGGGATAAAAATAGGAAAAGGGCCACTGAGGGATTTGCTAAACTAATGAATAGTAAGCAGATAACAGGGCCTTTAAGGACTCTGCTGTGTTCTCGCCATCAAAAATTCCTCTGTTTGCAAAGCTTTATTCTCTTTATACTCTTAAATCTGCTGCGATTCATCGATTCTAAGACACATTTTCCCCATCTCTGAAGTTGGGTTTCCCACTGGCAAAGTGACAGTTGAATTGGCACCCCTTTTCTTCAAGGTTATAAAAAAATGATTTTCACCATCGATGGCATTTTTGATTTGACAAAATCCAGCATATCCCCCCAGTCATTGCCTCCCCAGGTCCGTCTCAGACCACCAGCTACCTTTTAGGATTTTTTTTTTTTTTTTTTTTTTTTTTTGTAGAGGAAGGGAGAGCGAGAGAGAGATAGAAACATCAACGATGAGAGAGAATCATTGATCGGTTGCCTCCTACACGCTCCACACCTGGGATTGAGCCCACAACCGGGGCATGTGCCCTGACCGGGAATCGAACCATGACCTCCTGGGTTCATAGGTTGATGCTCAACCGCTGAGCCACACTGGCCGGGCACCTTTTAGATTTTTTTTCACTGGACGCCACACCACCTCTTCAGACTCAGCGGAGTTAGGGCTAAAACCATCCTTGCATTTTCTCATGAAATAGAACTACTTTTTCTAACTCTTTTTATTTCCACATGGTGACTGCTGTCCGAGTTGCCTGGCTGGGGGCCCTCTCATGCCGCCCCCGTAACGACACAAACACCAGCCAGTGTTCATGGTGCTCCTTGTGCGCCAGGCCTGCGTGTGTGTGGACTCATTAACCTCGCAGCAGCCCCACTGGGAGGCACGCGCCGATTCCTCTCTTACGTGTGAGACAGCCCCTCCCCGGGGCCACGGGGCTAAGACATGGCCGGGCAGGCGGCCTGGCTGGAGACCCCACTCCAGGTCCTGACCCTGAACTTCCCGTCTCCGCCCAGTGCTCACTCACCCACGGACTGTCCGCGTCGCTGCGGCTCCACGCGCCCGCCCTGCCTGATGTCATGCCGCTGCCCGTCTGGCAGACCGTCTGGCAGGCCCTGGCCGCGATCTTCCCACAGCGCCTCTTTCCTGTCTCCACTTCCTGCTCTAACACGCGGTAAAACAGTTCTGCTGGGAGGTAATCACGTGTCACACGGTTCACCCGTTCGAGGCGGGCAGCTCAGCGGTTCGGGTATGTTCGCGGAGCTGGGCAGCCATCCCCACGGCCCACTTTAGACATTCTCATCCTTGTGCCCTGTGGCTGCCCCTCTGATGCCCCCCTCTTCCAGCCCCCCCCCCTCCAACCTCTGGTCTTTCTGTCTCTCTGGATTTGCCTGTTCTGAGCATTTCACATCAATGGAATGATCCGACTTGTGGCCTTTTGTGTTTGGCTTATTTCACTTAGCATGATGTGGTCAAGGTTCACCCATGTTGTAGCGTTTGTCAGAGCGACCTCTTTCGTTGCTGCCTAATACTCCGTTGTGTGGGTGGACCACATGTTCCTCATGCATTCATCAGCTGCTGGACATGCGGGATGCTGCTCTTTTGTGGCTGTTGTGAGTAATGTGGCTATGAGCATCCGTGTACAAGTTTTTGTGTGGACATACGCCTTCCTTTCTCTTGTGTCTACGTGACAGTAGAATTGCTGGGTCACATGGTAGCTCCTTAACTAGTGGAGGTCAAGAACTTAATAGCTCCTCACACTCCTCAGTCTAGTGCCCAAGGCCCTTTCCGTCTGTCCCGGATTCCTGCTACTCCCAGCCACAAACCGGCTGCTTCTGCCGGGCCAGGCGTTGCCATCTGAGCTGTGTGCTGGGGCCTCTGCCCTCTGGCGCGTGCTGTCCACTCCAACTGGGATGTGGCCCAGGGACAGTCAGCCCAACATACATGTCTTTGAGACATGCGGCATTTTAAGCAATCTGAATTACGTGTGCACATTTAAAAATCATGAGATCACACTCATTGGTCCAGATGTTTATGTTCTCCAAAAAAATTAGATTTGGTCACCCTGAGCCCACACTCCAGTGCGGCACCCCCTGATGGCAGCTGAGGCATTTAACTGTCCTGAGGGATGTAAGCGCTGCCCCACCCCCTCACACCTGCACTGGGCCCCCAGGCATGGGGTCCCTGACCTTTGGCCTATCCCATCCTCTGGAGCCCCACTCAGCTTGCTCCTCCGACCACTGTGCTCTGTTCTGAAGTCCCTGGTGCTTGGGCCACCGAGCATCACACTGAGTGCCATGTCCTGTGGTCGTTTCAGTGGGGTGGCAGGAAGTTGAGAGGGAGGTATTTGGTGGCAGGAACTGCCTGGCTTCCAACCTGAACCAGCTGTGTGACCTGGGGCAAGTTACCTAACTTCTCTGAGCCCCAGAGGTCACAGCAGGACGGCCTCATATATCACTATGGTGAGGAGTGAGTGGGCTGATATCCATGCATTGTTATTGTCATAGCTTTTCCCGGTGTCTTCTCAACAACATTGTCAGGACTTTGACAGTCAGAACGCTGTGGGGCGGGCTCGGCCATTGTCTTCAGTGGGGCGCTCTGAGCATGCGGCCTGGACAGGCCTGGGCGGCCTGCTGTCCCAGGGTTCCGCTCTGGCCAGGGACGCTGAACTCTGGGTGAGAGTCACTCCGGCGCCGGGGACACGGTGCCTTCTGCAGGCACGCTGCGGCTTCCTCTCTGGCCCACAGCACCGGTCCTCACGTGGGGCATGGCATGTGGGGCTGGTCCTGCTCGCCGTCCAGCTGGCCGGAGCCGCGCTGGGAGCCGGGCAGGCAGGTGGCTGGGACCTCACTCAGGCCCCCGTGGCCGCGGAAAGCAGTGTGCTGGCCACGCCGGCCTGAACAAGGAGCCCTCCTCGTTGTTTGTTTGAATTAGATATTGACGCAATAAAAAAGAATGCTTACAAAATACGCGTAAGATCTACAGGACTGTGGTCTAGCGAATACCACGTGCCCCCAGCCTGAGTTCAAAACAGGGCTTTGGTGTCTCCGGGCCCCTCCCCAAATCCCCTCCCGCCTCGCCTGCAGTGCCCCAAACTGCGGTAGACCGTGCCCTGGCCCCTGCCTGTTGTTGCCATGGCTGTCTGACCCCTGACAGCGGCTGTGGCATTTGACCCTTCATGCTGTGTGTTGGATGGAGGTGGCTGTTTTTGTCCCTTTATCCTGCATGCAGGATCATCTCTCAGGTCTGACTTCTAGTAACTGACTCTTTTCCATTGTTTCTGATACATAAAGCCTTTCTAAGTCCCAGGAGCAGTTTTCCTCTGTCTTAAGTTCTGTTTTTCTGGTCATTTTCCATCCTGTGTTCAGAATTAATTTTTGGGGGGAGCATTCACGTTTCTTTCTGTCGACATGCTTGTTGCAGTTGATCCGTGACGACGCGTCTGTTCGTTTTCTCCGCTGTACAGTGTCCCTTGGTTGCGGGCGGCGCGCTCTCAGGCGCCAGGGCTGCCGCAGTGAGCAGGGCCGCAGCCCCTGCCCCGATGGAGCTTCGGGTGTCGCGGGGCAGCGACAGGCGGGCACTGAGTCAGGCAGGGGCCGGCAGAAGGCAGGGGCCCGCGGGGTGGGCCGGAGGTCAGTGACGTCTCCCGGAGCTGGGACCCGAGACCCGCGCACGAGTGGCGTTGCCGGGGTAAGAACCAGCCTGCGTCATGGACAGTGCAGTGAAGCCTCCACCCGTGACTGCCTCTCTGTGTGTCGTCGGCTGCAGTGCGGATAGGAGCCGTGCCACGCGAGGAGCTGGGCGCTGGCACCTAAGCTCTCAGACAGCTGGAGCCTCTGCACTTGACTCTGACAGTCACAGCTCCCGCCGAGCTCTGGAGAGGGGCAGGCGTGTGTGTGTGTGTGTGTGTGTGAACCCGCCCCTGGCGCTGCTGTACTTGCCATGGGCAGGTACACTCTTGCTCTGGTGGAGCAGGGACAGTTGTGGTGGCTGCCGTGCAGGACCTGTGGGTGTGACCAGAGGGCGCGTGTGAGCCTCTGCACCGTGCCAGGCCACAGCGAACATCGGGCTGTCACGCGGGCCGTGCCCTCACCTTGTCCACCTGCCAACTTGACTTCACCTGGATGTCCAGCTGAAACTCACCTAGAACAGAATTTGTGTTTCCTCCGTCAAACTGTCCCTCCCGTCTCCCCATCTTGGCAGATGTCTCCACCGCCGTCCTTCGCGTAGGCCCCGATTCTAGGAGTGACTTTGGCTTCTCCTCTTTGCTCAGCAGCCCAGTCAGTCCCGACTCCAGAATGAGTCGTCCATTCCCTCCAGCCCCTGTGCTCCCACCACAGCCTTGTCTCCGGGCTCCTCGTTTCTACAGCCCTTCTCCCCACAGCAGGCGGGGGCTAGGCCGAAGGCGCATCTGAACTTGTCCCTTCCTGCTTGAAATCCTCCAGGCACTCCCCCTGAACTCAGAAGCAAGTCCAGCCCCTTACCTGGGCTCCAGGCCCCTGCCCTCCTGCCTCCTCCCTCTGGCACAGGAGCCAGCCAGGCTCCATCCTACCTCGGCTTCTGCTCTCCCTGCCGCTGCAGGGCTGACTCCGGTCTCAGAGCAGCCTTCTCTGTCCCTCTGTCACATCTCTACATTTCTCTGTTGACTTGCTTTTTCCTCCCTCCCATTTCCCCTCCCTGGAAGCCGAGGACAAGGACCTGTCTGTGTCCTTGGCGCCTGCATGTTGCCTGGCACCTTGGTGCACTTGGTAACGGGTGGCAGTCAGCCCCGTTGATTAGCGGGAGGCAGACACTGGCACTCAGAAGTCACACCTAGGAAGCGGCCCTCAGACCCCAGAGCCTGGGTCTTCTCCGTGATGCCAGGGAGGGGCGGGGCCAGGGCCGGCCAGGCGTCTGCAAGTGCAATCTGGCCTTTGCCGGAACCAGAGCCTGCCCCATGCAATTCCTGAAACTCACCTAAAACGGAACTCGTGTTTCCTCCGTCAAACAAGAGAAGCCCGGAGAGTGTGATGCCTTCTCTTAAACGGCTCTTGAGGGTTTCCTCATAAACCATGTTGTGGGCTCTGTGGACCGGGCTTGGGGTGCAGACGAGGCACGCGGGCTGGGGTCTCGGTGCACCTCGGGACATCGGGCGTGTTGCCCACCTTTATGGCCTCCCCATCCTCCTCCCGCCAGGTCGCACCAGCTTCTATGAGGAGTACGGTGTCATCCGCGACGTCCTGCAGAACCACCTGACGGAGATCCTCACGCTGGTGGCCATGGAGCTGCCCCCCGACGTCGGCAGCTCGGAGGACGTGCTGCGGCACAAACTGCAGGTCTTCCAGGCGCTGCAGGGCCTCCGGAAGGGCAGCGCCGTCCTGGGCCAGTACCAGGCCTACAGCGAGCAGGTGCGCAGGGAGCTGGACAAGCCGGCCGGCTTCCTCAGCCTGACGCCGACCTTCGCAGGTGGGCCCCGGCCCGGGCGCGGACTTCCCCACTGGACGCTGCTTTCCCAGCCCAGACACCCTTGGGTTTAGGCCAGAAGGGTCTTGAAGTGGGGTTTTCAAGGGGCGCTCGGGGGCCTCCCATCAGCTTAAAGCAGCAGGTCCCCTACTGGCTCCCTCAGGGTGAAGGACACCCTGTGACAGTGTCCGTTCAGTCCCTGTCCACAGATCCTTCAGGGCTGGCTCACGCCTGGCTCTCACCCTCATGGGGCTGACGTCCAGGCCCCCATTCCCACCCCCTCAATGAGGCTGCAAGCCTGTCCGGCCACTGCCCAAAGCACCCCCCGCGGGCAAGGACCACGCTGGTCAGGCAGGGCCCCCCAGAGCCATCCTCTGGGCAGTCCCTGAGGCTCAGAGCTTTCTGGGAGAGGGTGCTCCCTCAGGCTGCAGATAATACCCCACAACAGGAGCAGCACTGCTGTGTGCCAGGCACTTTATCTGCCTCATCTCATGTAGTCCTCACACTCATGCACCCACGTGGCAGGCATGTTATTACCTGCACTTAGAGGGAGGAAATGTGAGGTTCAGTGACGGTGAAAAACCTGCCGAGATCTGCAGGGAGAGTGATGGAGACACGGGCAGGGAACTGAGTCAGGAGGACGCTCAGCACCTGGCCCTTAGCACACCTCCCTCCCGCCCTCGAAGTCCTCCTTACTGGCACATCCGCCTCCCTTCTATACCTGACCTTGCTCAGGCGTGTCTGAGTCCTCCCTCTCCCCGCCCCCCCGCCCCAGTAGCCAGCATCCCCATCCTGGGACTTTTCTCAGAGGCTCTGGGTCCGACCTCAGCCCAGTTCCCCTTCCTCAGGGACGGTGAGTCTAGGAGGGCGGTGTCTGCGATGGTCCCAAGGCTGTTTTTCTTTCTCTCTTTTTTTCTTTTTTGGTTAATCCTCACCTGAGCATATGTTTCCATTGATTTTTAGAGAGAGTAGAAGGGAGGGGGAGAGACAGAAACGTTGCTGTGAGAGAGACACGATTGGTTGCCTCCCGCACAGGCCCCGATCAGGGCCAAGGATCGAGCCTGTAACTGAGGCATGTGCCTTTAACCAGAATTGAACCCAGGACCCTTCATTCCGCAGGCTGACACTCTATCCACTGAGCCAAACTGGCTAGGGCTGCTTTTCTTTCTTTCTTTATAAATATATTTGTATTGATTTCAGAGAGGAAGGGAGAGGGAGAGAGAGAGAGAAATATCAGTGATGAAAGGAAATCATCAATTGGCTGCTTCCTGCACGCCCCACACTGGGGATTGAGCCCATAACCCGGGCATGTGCCCTTGACCGGGAATTGAACTGTAACCTTCTGGTTCATAGGTTGATGCTCAACCACTGAGCCACACTGGCCTGGCGAGGCTGCTTTTTGAGCACTGCTGGAGGGAAGATCATGGGAGGGGTGAAAGGTGGGGGGTGAGCCTAGCAAGGCCGTGGGTGCCCAGAGGAGGGGCTGGGGGAGAGGGCTACTGGCAGGGAGGCAGGAAGGGGAGGCGAGTGGGTGGGAAGTCCGTTTCCCGTGCTGGAGTGTCACCTCCTCCGTCCCTGTCCCCGCAGGCATCCTTGTTCACCTGGACAACCTTCGCTGGGAGGGCGTCCCTTTCCTCCTGATGTCGGGCAAAGCCTTGGACGAGAGAGTGGGCTACGTCCGGGTCTTGTTCAAGAACCGGGCGTGTTGTGCGCAGAGCGAGCAGCACTGGGTCGCGGAGCAGAGCGCGTGTCTGCCGCGCCAGATCATCTTCTACATCGGGCACGGCGCGCTGGGCAGCCCCGCGGTGCTGGTGAGCCGGAACCTGTTCAGGCCCACGCTGCCCGGCAGCTGGGAGGAGGTGGGGGGCCCGCCCGGGGTCCACCTTTTTGGCCGCCCACTGTCTGATTTCTATGCCTACAGTCCTGTGCGGGAGCAGGACGCCTACTCCGTCCTCATATCCCGCATCTTCCACGGCCGCAAGGACTCCTTCATCACCACGGAGAACTTGCTGGCCTCCTGGGCCTTCTGGACGCCCCTGCTGGACAGCCTGGCCCACGAGGCCCCCCGCCTCTACCCCGGAGGGGCAGAGAACGGGCACCTGCTGGACTTTGAGTTCAGTGGCGGCCAGTTGTCCTTCTCGGTGCAGCAGCCGGAGCAGCTGGTGCCGGGGCCCGGCTCCGCTCCCGCGCCCAGCGACTTCCAGGTTCTCAGATCCACGTACCGAGATCGCCCGCTGGTCACTGCCTGGCCCGAGGAGCTGATCGCAAAGCTGGCCGACGACGTCGAGGCGGCTGCCATGAAGGCCGTGCGGCGCACTGGCCAGTTCCACCTGGCGCTCTCGGGCGGCTCCAGCCCCGTGGCCCTGTTCCAGCAGCTGGCCATGGGCCACTACGCCTTCCCCTGGGCCCACACGCACCTGTGGCTGGTGGACGAGCGCTGCGTGCCACTCTGGGACCCTGAGTCCAACTTCCAGGGCCTGCAGACGCACCTGCTGCAGCACGTCAGGCTCCCGCACTACAACGTCCACCCCATGCCCGTGCACCTGCGCCAGCGGCTCTGCGCCGAGGAGGACCAGGGCGCCCAGGCCTACGCCGAGGAGATCTCCGCCCTGGTCGCCAACAGCAGCTTCGACCTGGTGCTGCTGGGCATGGGCGCCGACGGGCACACCGCCTCCCTCTTCCCGCAGTCGCCCACCGGCCTGGAGGGCGAGCAGCTGGTGGTGCTGACCGAGAGCCCCTCGGGGCCGCGCCGCCGCATGA
Source organism: Myotis nattereri (assembly GCF_964212035.1). Taxonomy (NCBI): domain Eukaryota; kingdom Metazoa; phylum Chordata; class Mammalia; order Chiroptera; family Vespertilionidae; genus Myotis; species Myotis nattereri. Next base: position 211,725,988 of record NC_138077.1, on the reverse strand, counting down.
GCCTCAGCCTGCCCCTCATCAACCGCGCCCGGAGGGTGGCGGTCCTGGTCATGGGCCGGCTGAAGCGCGAGATCACCCTGCTGGTGAGCCGCGTCGGCCACGAGCCCAAGAAGTGGCCCATCTCGGGCGTCCGGCCGGTGTCGGGCCAGCTGGTGTGGTACATGGACTACGAGGCGTTTCTGGGGTGATGGGGCCTCGCCCCCTGCTCACTCCCAGGCTGTCTCTCGCCGGTCCTCTCCCCTCCCCCGAGTCCTGCCACCTGCCCGGGCGCCTGGCTCTCTGGAATCGGATGCCTCAGGGTCAGCCCCGGGAGAGGCCCCATCCCAGCCCCTTTGACCGTCCCTGCCCAGATGTGGTCAGACCCAGAAACAAGGAGGAAATGGAGGCTCCTGAGAAGCTTCAAATCCAGGTTAGGAGAGACTGGCGGGTCCACGTCCACATCAGCCCGCCTCGTGGCCAGGCTGCGGCGTGGGAGCTCCCAGCTTCAGCAGGAGGCGTGCAGGGGGCCGAGGAGGGTCCTGGAGGGGGACCCTGCGTCGGCGCCCGTGGAGAAGGGTGCGGGCAGCAGGGAGCGGGGAGCCGGGCACCGTGGGTGCAGGGCCGTGCCGGGCAGGTGCTGGGACTGCCCGGAGCCCAGCCGGTGCAGCCCTGCTGCCCGTTTCCTTCCGGAGCCTCTGCCGTCAGCTGCTGTCCTGGCCCCTGTGGGCTGCCTCCTGCTCCGTGTGTCCGGTCCTTCCTCCTCGTCCTGACTCGGGGGGCCTCCCATCCCTCCTTGGTATCCTGACTGTCCCCAGACCCTCCAATTGTAGACAGAAAGATGACGACAAGAACACTGCCACAATACTGGGTGCTACAACGGTGCCAAACACTTCGTGACTCATTAGGGGCCCTTCCTCAGTAATGACCTTCTCTGCATGGGGGGAGCCCCCCGCCCGCTGGGCATAACCATCAGGCCATCCCGGGGTCCCTCCTTGCGAGGGCTCTTTCCATCTCAGGGAACCTCCAGTGTCCTCCCTGTTCTACCAGGAAAGACCTAGTCAATCTCTCTGATGGGGAGAGCTCACTGCGGGGAGAGCTGTGACGTCAAGCGATGCACCATCCGGACGCTCTGATCTGACCAGACAGGAGCCAGGCCTTTTGCTGGGGCGGCCGTGGCGCTGGGGCTGCAGCACCCGCCTCACAGCCCGCGACTCCCTGCCCGCCGGTCCCTCCTGCCGCTCACGGTGCCACTGCATGTGGGAGGCTCGGGAACAGGGCGGCGGCTTCTCAGGAGTCGGTGGGTGCTCTGCTCTCGAGAAGCGGGGCTCGGGGGCTTGTTCTCCTGAGACCCCCAGGGGTGTCTCTGAAATGCTTTTTAAAAAATCAGCAGCGACAGGACACAGGCTGTATTCCAGCTTTGCAGCTAGTCGCGCCCCCAGCTGTGGCTGTCAGGGAATTAGATGCTTCGTGTGACTGAGCCCCGCCTCCTGGCCTCACTGTGCGGCAGACACGCCGCAGACAGGCACGTGTCCGCGTGGCGCGAGGGCTTTCCTTGGTGAGGAGGGGCGCCCCGAAGTCCGTTTCTCTACTTTTGACTGTTCAGACTTCCTTCACGGCTACGGGTTTAAAGGAATATTGCTTCTGTGGGATGGGAGCCTGGGAGGTGGCGCCTGAGCCAGGGGCACTCCCGTTAAAATTCTGCTTCCGCTGGCAGCACAGCATCAGTGCCAGGTGGGCGGGCGTCTCCTCCCTTTCTGGGTCCGCATCTTGGCCTCTCTGCTCTAGAGATGCTGGCGGTACAGGTGGTTGCAGGTCGGGTGCCCCGGTGGCCACGTGGGGGCGCTCGCGCACCATCCCTGCCGGTGTTCCTTGCGGTCTGGCTCGAAGGCATTTCCCCTGTGTCCCAGGAACTCCCCCTGTGTCCTGCTCCCAGTTTTGTACCCTGCCTCCCCGGGCCCTTGGCCCCAGCAACTCCCCCAGCTGTTCCCCGGGGACTTCTTCCTCTGGTTGCAACACCAGAGCGGAAGGGACCTCCACAGCCCGCGTCTCCGTCTGGGATAAAGGGTGAGCTGTCACCATTTCTGAACAAGAGTGAGTCACTGCGGGCCTGAGCTGAGGATGTCCTGTTCTTAGAGGGCTGCCTTGCCCCGAATGCACCCTTTGTCTGGGGTTTTGCACACGGGCTTGGGATGGGGCAAAAAATGCCAAAGGTTTCCTTCCCAGAATCAGCTGCTGTCCTAAAAGTCCCCGGGAGACGCTGTCAGCATTCACTTTCCCCCTCCCTCCCCCTTCCCCTCCTTGCCCTGTGCCAGGAAGGGGAGTCTCAGAACCAGGCCACCTCAGCTGGTGGTTTCCAAACGTTTGGAACTGTGACCCACAGCCAGGAACCTGTCACATCACGAGGCCTGGAAATCTGTCTCCAGCCCAGCGTGGTCAGGACCTGCCTGAACATGGTGCCCTCTCCTTTCTGTCTCATTAAGAAGATGCTGCAGGATCCAGCGTTACCCCGTCCCACAGGCCGAGGATCCGGGCTCCCACGGGGACACTGCCCCCATGCGGGGCCTCGAACCCGGCTTCCCAGTCCTGCAGCCTCACGCCTGGGCCCACCCAGCACAGCAGGGCTGCCCGGGCCCAGAGTGAGGCTGCCTGAGCCCAGGGGTGGGGGCCCACCCAGCACAGCGGGGCTGCCCGGACCCAGAGTGAGGCTGCCTGAGCCCAGGGGTGGGGGCTCACCCAGCACAGCGGGGCTGCCTGGCCCCTTCACAAGGGAGAGAGCAGTGGGTGATGAGGAAGCCCTCCCCAGCCTGGGAGCGATGGTGACGGAGGGGTTAAGTCCGGGGCTAGATTCTCAACATCTTGCACAGCATGGTCTCCTCCGATCTTTCAACACCCAGTGAGGTCGTGGAAGGAGCTTCGTTTACTGGAGATTTTGAAACTGAAGTCTAATGACAACAGGCCAGTTGCTCCTAAGCCGGGTCTTGGGGGTTCTAGACATGCCCCCCCCCCGCCCCCTGCGGGGCCACCTCCCTCCAGGGAGCCCTGGGTGCTGGAGCAGCGCAGTCAGCCTCAGCGGAGGGCCTGTCAGATGGGCATCTCTGGAGAAGCATTGTTGCCATGTGTGTCTGGAAAGGATGAGGGACTTTCCAAGTTGCTGGGAGCTGGAATCTGATCGTGATCTGGGAGCCGTTTCCTGTGAACCGCAGGCGGGAGCCCTCCTAGTCCGTCTCCTGGATGCCCCTGCCCCCGTTCCTCTGCAGTCAGCACTTCCTAGCAGCTCATCACTCTCTGCTGGGGCTGGTGTTTCAGATCATTCCACAATCACAGGCTGGGCTCCGGCCTGCTTCGCCCTGCTCCCCTCCCCTTCCCCCCGCCCGCCCCCCAGGATGGTGTGGTAGAAAGGAGAGACCTTCCATCAGACCTTTCCTACACTTGAGTTCTCAGAAACAAGTTTTCTCAATGGAAATGCCCACGGCCTCACGCCTGCATTGGCCTTGCCCAGCGCGTCTTTATCTTCAGCCAACGGGCCCCGCAGGCCCAGTCCACATGGAGAGAAGCCGCCTGGCGCATGTCGGGGAACAGCCCCAGGAAAGGCCAGTGGTGACAGGGCAGGGCCCCCATGACAGGCCAGTGCGGTCAGCACCTGCCGTCCCGGGACAGACGCCAGAGGGCCGGTCCCCATGGTCACTGCTGGAGTGAAGGATGGGGCTGCAGTGTGCCCCCCCCCCACACCCCCCCCTGTGCTCTGCTGGCCCCACAGGCCTTGAGGTGCCCCTGGCTTTTTTAGGTGGCAATTGTATGAGAAGGAGGGCACTCCCTCCACCCCCAGCATCTGCATTTGGAAGAACTGGGTGAGGGAAGATGCCAGCAGGGCCTCCCTGGGGCCAAGGGCTGTCAGCACCTGTGCCTGGTTTACACCTGGGAAGGCCCGGCTGTCGGGTGCTCAGGGGCAGTTGCCAGCAAGATGCCTGGAGGGAGTGTGGGCGCTGAAGCCGGTGTTGGGACTGGGTCGCGTCCCTGTCCTCTGTCCCGGGCTGGGAAACGGTATGGGGCTCCTGACGCAAGGAGCAGGGAGCCGGGGGAAACCCCTGGTGGTGGGGAGATGCTGGGCAGAACACCCCCCCCCCCCATTCCCGCCAAAGCAGCAAGACTGGTGCCTTCTTGCCATGAGAACTGCCCCTGTTTCTGTGGGAATACTGGGCTCTTAAAGATGCCTCAAACACACATTCAGAGTTTTAAAATGATTTCTATGTCAGATGCAACATTTATTTTTTTAAGCAATAAAATTGTTTTGCCAAAATCCATGTTTTCCTTTCTGTGGGAGCTGGAGGGTGGTGGGCTGTGGCCTCGTCGCTGAGCTGTGTTCTCGGAGGAGGGGGTAGGGAAGCCTGGAGGGAGGGCTCCCTCTGGACCCACTGCAGACTCGGGCTGCTGAGTCCAGCAGCTGCTTCCCGTCGCCCGAGGTCCCTGGGCCTCCTGGACGCGCCGGGGGCCAAGACAACCCACCTCACGGTTCCCCGTCTTCCCGGCAGCCCCCGGGATGGAGACGTCCCCCGGGGAGGGCCCAGGAGGGAGCAGTTCCAAGCAGCAGGACCAGGGGCCATTGCTGGTCTTGTCATGTCCTCTGCCTGGTGCTCGCCCCCAACCTGTGTCATGTTCCAGGAACGCGAGGGTTGTGGGCAGTCAAATAAAACTGCAGAACCGCGGGGGGGCAGGAGGGGGGCGGGCAAGAGCCAGAGCGGCGTGCACATCAGAGGGTGGGCTCCCCAGGGACCCAGACGCACAGGTGACAACGCCCCCCACCCCCAGAGCCCACAGGGGGAGGAAGGTCCCGCGGTGATGAAGGCTGGAGACCAGAGCCCGCAGTCCCGTCCTGTCCCTGATCGTGCCTCTGCCCCGAAGCACACGGGCCTGGGACAAGTCGGTGGTGTGATGGCCTTGGTTGTGCTGTTGTCATGGAAACGTGGCCAGGTGGCTCACGGATACCGCTTGGGGAGCCGCCCTGCACTTGGGTTGCCAGTGACAGAAACCCAACTCGAACTGGAACTGAGAGAACAAGGCCACGCTCACTCCTCCCCGGGAGGCCGGCTTGGAGCGGCGCCAGCCAAGTGGCTCCGGGGCCCAGGGCCGTGTCCCCAGGACGCTGAGCTCCGCTCCCCGCGCATGAGGGTCGTCAGATTTAGCAAATCCACCTACAGGACGCCCAGAGAAATTCGGAGCACAGAAATGCAGCTCAAGTAGAAGCACGTCCCGTGCAGCATCTGGGGCATAGTTCTGCTGAAACGCCATTGGTTGTTTCTGAAAGACATTTCCCGGGTGTCCCGTGTGTAATCTGGCGACGGTGCCTGTCCTTCGAGGGGGCTCACAGCCCCCAGATGGGGCAAGATGCCAAGGAGGGGAGGGCGTTTCCTGGCTCTGCCTGGGACGCCCTGGGAGGACTTTGTTGGGTCACTGGGGGGGCAGCACCGGGAGGGGCCTGGGGAGCCCTCGCCCGCCCCCCCCCCAGCCTCCCCGCCCCCCAATTCTCGGCTGTGAACAGTCATCTCCGTCTCTGTCCAGCGCTTTGCCCATCAGCTTCCAGGCAAGAACCCTGCTCGCTTTTCCAATCAGATCCCTGCCCCCAAAGCCCTTCAGGGGATGGGAGCAGGGCCCGTCTCTGGATCGGCCACTGGATGGGGGGCGGGGAAGGGAGAAGACATTGCCCACGTGGATGCGCCACGCGTGTCAGAGCCTCAGACTCGTGGCTCGTGCCCACCGGCCCTGAGACACCAGGGCGGCCTCGCTCACTGACAGAAACAACCAGCTCGGCAGTCGTTACTTCGCGTTCCGGAGAAGGGCACGTCGCACAAACGTTTTTCTAATCATCCAGTGATTCCAGGAGCCAGCATCCCCCAAGAAATCCAAACCCCAGCGTTCACCACCGGAGTTCCGCAGGCGCCGGGGAGCGGAGCTAGGGGCGCCCAGGGGCCGCGCCCAGAAGTGCGGTCAGTTGTGCGCCCAGAAATGAGTGTGGGGCGCCATGCTTTCCTTGGGTCCCCCCCCCCGCCACCCCCACCCCCACCGCTAACATCACTCCCGGTGCCACAGCCCTGGGTTCTGAGCGAGGGTTTGATTCCGTGCAAATAGGGTGACTTACCTGCTGCATGGAGGGTGTCTCCTCGCCCTCTGGTCACTGTCCTCCTCTTCATAAGGAGAGCAGGTGCCATCGAGGGCCCCTTCCCGGCCACAGAGGGGTACAAGGAGAGAGGGTGGCACAGCAGGGTCACGTGTGCCCGCCCTCCGCCTCCTCGCCCGCCTCTCCCTCCTCTCTCCTCTCCCCAAACCTGGGCCCCAGCACCCTGCGCGCCCCCCACCCCCCGTCAGGTCCGCCAATGGGACCATGTGAGATGGAGATTTATCATCCAGCTGTGAGGGTCGTCTAGACTGGCCTGTCCCCAAGAGAGGAAGGACATGGCACTCATGCAGCCCGGCCTCCCCGTGTGTCTCCTCTCTTGGGGTCCCCGCGCTGGTCCCTGCCGCTGGCCCTTCCTCCCACTCCAGTCTGGGCTCCGGCTCTGCCCACACCGCGGCTGCCGCTCGCAGAGGCCCAGCCGAGAGCTCTTTGCTCGCAGACCCGAGGCCTGTCCGAGCAGCAGGGCTGCTGCTCCCCTGGCCAGTGGCACACTTCCCACGCCCTCGGGAGGATCTGGGGGCGAGGACTCGGGTCCATGCCGCTCGTGGCCTTTGCAGGACCACATGCTGTGAAGCTCAGAGTTGGGCTCTGAGTTCAAATCCTGATCGTGCTGGTTCGCTGGTTTACCACTGAGCCCATGTTCCTCCTCTGTTAACGGGTAATGGGGCTGCTTCCTGGGAAGGGGTTCGGCGCGGCCCTCACTCTGCTCCCTCGGTGCTGGAGGCACACACAGGGATTGTGTCCACTCACCAAGTCCCTTCACCTGACACTGCAGGTCTCTCGTGTCCTAGGGGCTGTTACACAAGGGGACCGGGCCGGCCCTGCGCGCAGAAAACGAGTCCAGCAGAGCCGGCCCCCAGGTGCTGCCGCCGTCCTGAGCAGACGCAGGTGGACAGGAGGGAGGTGGGGACAGGAGCGCTCCGGGGAAAGGTGCCAGGGGCTGTTCAGTAAACGTTGCCAATTGACTTCACCCCCTCTCCCCAGTATTTATTGAGCACCTACTACGCGCCAAGCACTGCTTGGTGTGGGCATTCCGGGGGCCCAGGACAGAGGAGAACCCAGCCCGTGGCTCCCAGTCTGGTGGGGAAAGAGGCAGGACCAGGTGGTCACAGGCTGGCTGGAGTGCAGGGGTGCCTGGTGGGGCACTGCCCACCCTGGGGCACCACAGACGTTCTCCAGGGGGCGCTATAGCCGGGAGCCCTGGTGCGGGACATGGGCCCAGCCCAGTCTCCTCCGGGACTGGGCCTCATCCTCCGAGAGCCATGGGCCGAGGGGGCCGGGGCTGCGGCTTTCAGGTTCTGGGGGCTGATAGGATGCAACTCCCAGACACTCTGGCCCAGGAGGATCTGCTCCTACTCAGTGACCTGGGAGACCCCTCAGGACTCGCTCAGCTGTCAGGATCGTGGCTGTGGAGGCAGATTGGCCCACAGAGCTGTCTCTCAGCAGCCCAGCCCGGGCAGGGCCCCTCCTCTGCGCCGGCTTTGCCCACATGCCCAGGTCTCAGTAGATCTGCACGCCCCCCTCCCCCAGCCACACCCGGAACCCGAGCCCCTGATGGGCAGCAGAGCTCATCTCTGGGCCTTTGCTGTCCTGGGAGACAGAGTGACCCCCCACAGGCCGGCTGCAGGGTCGCCTAGAGCCCCTCCTTGCCACGGGCCCTGCTGGGCACAGAGACGCACAGGTTGACAGACGGCTTCAGGCAGCTGCTGCGGAGTGTCTCCCAGATGCGGCTCCCAGACGGAGCTCAGCCACTCTCGCTGAGTGCCAGCCGCCTGGGTGGTCTGCGAGCGGAATGAAATCCAGAGGACAGAGGAGCCGGTTCTGATTGGCACCAATTTCCTGAAAGTTCCTTCTGGAGCTGGTTGAGTGGGGAAAAGCAGACCCCTCACTAAAACCAGATGTCAGCATCTGTCGTCCCCCCCAAACCCAGCACCACCCGCCACACAGCCGATGAGGGAGACCCTGTGTAGAGGAAGCCACTTCTTAGCTGGCACTAAAAATATTGACTTGGGTTTTCCCCTTTAAATAGAAAGGAAATTCAACTCCCTCCACCCCAGTCCTCCCCCTCCTGGGTTCAGAGTGGGCACCCTGGGGACCTCACCCAGACTCGGCTTCCCCAGGGGACTGGAGCAAGGACAGCGTGGAAGACAGGAAGGGGCTGGCCTGCCCCTGGGGGGCATTCCTGGGGGAGGTGGGGAGGGGCTGGCCGGCATTTGGTGGGATCAATCGCCCAGAGCACCATTCATCCCGGAGGCACTGGGCATCTCTGTGGCACAGAAACCAGAGGACAAGGGCGACCAGATGACCCAGAACATGAGAAAGGGGCAGGGAGGTGCTAATGCCCAGAGCCACTGGGCTCCTGCCGGCGTCTTCGCCTAGATCCTCCATGGACCTGTGCCAACAGGGGTGGTGGCTGGGGCAGAACCTGTTCCTCTGGGTCGGGTGCCATGGCTCTGCTGGGACCGAAGGCTCTGCTCCCACATCTTGGTAGCTGGCTGCACGGGGTCCTCCGTGGCTGCTGCAATCATTACTGTCACAAGTCCAAGGCCACTTCTTCATTAATTTCTTTTCAAAGTTATGGGAACTTTCCTCAAGCCTGGCTGTCACCCAGCGTCTCATTTAAAGCCACTGAAACTGCATCGTCCCTTTATTCCAGCAGTTCTCAACCTGTGGGTCGCGACCCCTTTGGGGGTCAAACGACCCTTTCACAGGGGTCGCCTAAGACCATCGGAAAACACATATATCATTACATATTGTTTTTGTGATTAACCACTATGCTTTCATTATGTTCCATTTGTAACCATGAAATTGGGGGTCACCACCACATCGGGAACTGTATTAAAGGGTCGCGGCGTTAGGAAGGTTGAGAACCACTGCTTATTCTGATAAGTGGCAATGTCTGATAGAGCTACACTGCAATATCATATGTTGCCAGCAGGTGGCACTGTCCAATATGTGATCCTTCATGAAACCCACAGAAGTTGAAGGCCAAAGAGTCTATGAAATGAATCAATGTACTCAATTCGTGAATGCTGTCAGACCAAAGTTCTGTGAGATAAGGTCCACTCTACTTCAGGGTCACGGCAGGCGATAAGAACATCTTCTGTTAGAGATGTTCTAAATTGTATTGATGCTCTTCCGTGTTCTTTCGGTTCTGGTGGATCTTGCCACACTTCCGTATTATGGATCCCATGCTTTTCAAGGGGACCTCTTTTTAAAAAGATATATTTTTATTGATGTCAGAGAGGGAGGGAAAGGGAGAGAGAGAAATAGAAACATCAATGATGAGAGAGAATCATTGATTGGCTGCTTCCTGCACGCCCCACACTGGGATCGAGACTGCAACCCAGGGAATCGAACCGGGATTCCTGGTTCATAGATTTGCCGCTCAACCACCGAGCCACGGCCGGGCAAGGAAACCTCTTTTTATTCTTGTCAATAATAATATGTCACATGTGTCCATGATCTGGACTTTCCTCAAAACCCTATGATTTCTTTCTAACATAATCCCTTGCACGTGTGGTGCTCAATTAATATTTGTTGAAGATTGTCCCTCACCCCACAAATTCTGGGAAACATGTAGAGCTATCCCACAGACGAGGAAACTGGGTCTCAGAGAGGTTAAGGAACTTGCTCAGGGTCGCACAGCTGGTGACTGGCAGAGCTGGGGTTTGGGTTAGGCTTGACTAGTTCCAAATTCCTTGCCCATTCACTCCAATCAGCAAAGGGACTTGGAGAAAATGGAGTCCCTAATGCTTATGAAAACAGTAGGAGCCCGGCCAGTGTGGCTCAGTGGTTGAGCATTGACCTATGAACCAGGAGGTCACCGTCTGGTCCCCAGTAGGGCACATGTCTGGTTGCAGGCTCAATCCCCAGTGAGGGGTGTGCAGGAGGCAGCCAATCAATGATTCCCTTTCATCATTGATGTTTCTTTCTCTCTCTCTCTCTCTCTCCCTTCCTCTCTGAAATCAACAAAATATATTAAAAAGAGAAAGAAAGAAAACAGTAGAATTCTGCTCTGTGGGCCCAAACACTGCCCAGGACATCTCTGGACAGACTCTTCATCCTCAGAAAAAGCAGCTGCTGTTCATTTTGCTATCTTACAATTTCTCCCCGTCATCTTCCCGAGACAGATTAGAGACGTGAGCAAATTATACTGATGCAAGTGATAAAATGTGTGTGTGGGTGGGGGTGGAGCTGGGGGGTGGGGGGGGGTGGCACCACCAGGATCCCAGAGTCACCTCCTGCTTTCTCACCCCTGTGGAACACAGACACTGAGCTGATGACTTGGAGTCAGTCTGCAAATTCCTGGACGGTGTTTATCAGCTGATGTCACAATTGCAAGATTATGTATCTTCTAACAAACAATAGTATCAGCACGGATAGGATGAGCACACAGGGGCATAGTCTGGTCTCTTCCGATTGCTCAACGCCGGCTTCCCATCATCATCTGGCCCACCAGCCCAGTGTCCTGGCGGGAGGAAGGCCCTCAGGGCGGCCTCTGGGAGATTCAGGTCAGCAGGATCTAATTACCTGCGGGATCCCAGCTGGAATTTCTAGGTTAATGCTGCAGGAAGGTGGGGTGAGAGTGCCGAGGACGTCAAACTGGGAACCATCTGTCAGGGTTCCCATCAAAGGTGGGGTCTCTGGCCCCGGGTAAACAGCACGCAACCTGCATTTTCCAGTCTGTTCCAGAAGATGCCTCCAGGGTGAGAAGTGAGGCCGCACCATGAGAGGGGACAGCACCTGATGGGGGCGCACACTCCGTGCGTTAAGGCACTTGGATCCCGTTACCCCTTTGGGGGAGAGGAATGAAGCCCAGAGGCAGCTGTGCTTTTTCAAGACCACACTCTGGGGCGGACCAGGGGCCTGGAAAGACCCCCGCCGTCTCTGTGCTCGCACACCTCTCCCACGGGCCCTGACGCTCACCAGGGACAAGGCACAACTCTCAAATTGCAAAGTGGCTAAAGGGACTCACGTGCCCTTCTAAATTCCAAGCGCCCCTGGCTTGCGGGCAGTGGCTGCCCCCGACAGGCTGGGTTCACCTAGACAGCGTGAACCAGGAGTGTCAGCTGAGCGGCCAGAATGCCCACACAGGCCTGTCCACCCTGTTGCAGATGGTTGAGCCATAATATTTTTAAAATTCAAAACAAAGCGAAACTGATCTACGGCACGAGGTGGGAAGACAGCAAACGTTGGCAGCGAACAGTCCGGTCGGGCTCCACGCTTTGCTAGGGCAGGGCCTCGGGCCACGTACGAACGGCTTCCTCATCTTTACAATGAGTTCAGCTGTCCTGCCCTTCCAGGTTCTGGTAACGATGAAATAACTAGAAACCACATTGTTTGTAACAGCTTCTCCAGTCATGCCCATTCCCCGTGCCCTTCAATGGACACTACACACAGCGAGGGGGGGGAGGAACGTAAGATTTTGTTCTTAAAACAGTGATTTCTTTTAAAACTTCCCAGTTCTAGGGTGCAAGTGGCTGCTCTGTAAGGGGACGAGGGGGAGGAAAATGCCTTTGAGGAGTGAGAGCCACAGGACACGGTGTAGAGAAGTCGTCAGGGTGGGGACCTCCCAGGCAATTGCTCACTCGCTCATTCATTCATTCATTCATTCATTCATTCATTCATAATCACGCACGGAAGGCGGCCTGCTGTTTGCCTGGAGCCCTCGGGAGCTGGATGCCCAGGTGCCCAGACCCTGGGGTCTGAGAGTCCTGAGACTCCCCCTTCGTCTCCTTGTAGGTACCGGATACCCAAATGGGGACGCTCGAGCGGGGCTGATCCCGGCCCACAAGCCCTCTCCGTGCCCTAGAATTACAGAACCAGAACCTCGAGCTGCTGGGAAAGTCAGCTGAGGCCGGCGAGGCCTTGCTCCGAGGTTACTGAAACAACCCCGCTCTCCCGGGAGATCGGGAATTATTATTAGCAAGACCACCCCTTCCTGGGGCTGGGGCTGGGGCCGGGGCTGGCACCGCCGGGCTCCTCCGGGTGTTGCAACTCCGGCCTCTGGCCCAGCGGAGGCCGCCCGGCGTTTCCCAAAGACGCCTCCGGAGGGACCGACGCCTCGGCGCCGCCCCGCGCACCCGGCGGCCTCGGTGGGGCGAGGAGGGAGCGGCGGAGGGGGGCGGCCGAGAGGGCGCGGGGCACGGGGAGCGCTGCCCGCCCCCCCGCGGGACCGCCGGCGCCCCGCGCCCTCCGCCAGCCCAGCCGCGCGCAGCCGCCCGCACGCCGGAGCCCGAGCCCGGGGCGGGGCGGGGCGGGGCGGGGCGGGGGCGGGGTCATCCCGGGCCGCGCCCCCCCCCCCCCCCTCCCCCGCGCTGGGCTCGTTTCTTCACTTTAAAGCCTTCGGTCGCTTTTTCTTTGCACAGAAGTCGCGCTCGGGCGGCCCGCGCGCTCGCACGGCATCCAGGCTCCAGGCGCGGGCGCCGGGCCGCGGGCGGCGGTGACTCCGTGCGGCGGGCGCGGCCGGGCGCTCAGCCTCCCGGCCCCGGAGAGCGGGCGGCGGCGGCCTCCCGGCGCGGTAGGCAGGGCCGGGGCCGGGGAGCGGTGGCGGCGGGCCGGGCGGGTGGGCGCGGGGGGCGCGCGCTGGGGGAGCGAGTGGGTGGGCGCGGGGCCGGCGGGGGTCCCCCCCTGGGACCGGAGGGGCGCGGGGAGCCGGCGGCCGCCTCGGGTCCCGGGAGAGGGGTCGGGCGCCGCCCTGCGCCGCTGCCGGTGCGGCCGCTGCAGGCGCGGGCGGGTCGCGGGTCCCCACCTGCAGGGCGCGCCGGGGCGGGGGGGTCCCCGCGGCCGTGGCGCCCGGCTGAGTCGCGGCGGCGGCAGCCCGGGTGGAGGGGCCTCGGGCGCGCGGCCGCCGCCGACCCCCAGGTGCCGGGACCCCCCGGGCCTCGGTTCCCGCGACCGTCCCGCGGCTCCGCGAAGTTAGTTTCGCTTTTCCCGCCGCTCCGCCCGCATCGGCAGCGCCGCGGGACCGGCCTCCTGGCTCTTCCCCCGCCCGCCCGCCCGGTAGCGCCTCCCCCGGGGAGCCCGCCGGGCGACACCCGGGCGGCGCCACCTTCCCCGCCTCCCCGGAGCCGCCGCGGCGCGGAGCCGAGGGTTATGTCAGGGAACCTTTCAAACGGAAAGCCCGGAGCAGCCTGGCCCGTGGGTGAGCCCGGCCGTGGGCCACCGGGCCGGCCGTGCGAGGACCGGGCGCCGGTCCTGGTCAAGTTCAGGGCAGAGGCGCCTGGGGCGGTGAACGGCCCCGCTGGCCCGCGCCGGCCAGTTTGAGTGTGAGCGAGTGAGTGAGGGTGTGTGTGCCTGAGCGGAGGATGCCGTGCACTGGGTCTCTGTGAGCCCGTCGGTGTGGGCGTGTGACTGGGTGTGTAAATGTGTGTGAGAGTGTATACGAGTATGTGTGGCTCTGAGGTCTGAGTGTGCTTCTGCATATGTGTGTCTCTGGGAGTGTGTGTCTCTGAGTGCATCTGTGTGTGTGTGTCTGAGTGCATCTGTGTGAGTGTGTCTGAGTGCATCTGTGTGAGTGTGTGTGAGTGCATCTGTGTGTGTGTCTGAGTGCATCTGTGTGAGTGTGTGTCTCTGAGTGCATCTGTGTGAGTGTGTCTGAGTGCATCTGTGAGTGTGTCTGAGTGCATCTGTGTGTGTGTCTGTGAGTGCATCTGTGTGAGTGTGTCTGAGTGCATCTGTGTGAGTGTGTCTGAGTGCATCTGTGAGTGTGTCTGAGTGCATCTGTGTGTGTGTCTGAGTGCATCTGTGTGAGTGTGTCTGAGTGCATCTGTGTGAGTGTGTCTCTGCGTGCATCTATGTGAATGTTTGTGTGTGAGTGCATCTGTGTGTGTGTCTGAGTGCATCTGTGTGTGTCTCTGAGTGCATCTGTGTGTGTTTCTGAGTGCATCTGTGTGTGTGTCTGTGAGTGCATCTGTGTGTGTGTCTGAGTGCATCTGTGTGTGTTTCTGAGTGCATCTGTGTGTGTGTCTGTGAGTGCATCTGTGTGTGTGTCTCTGAGTGCATCTGTGTGTGTGTTTCTGAGTGCATCTGTGTGTGTGTCTCTGAGTGCATCTGTGTGTGTGTCTGAGTGCATCTGTGTGTGTGTCTGAGTGCATCTGTGTGAGTGTCTGAGTGCATCTGTGTGTGTGTGTCTGCATCTGTGTGTGTGTCTCTGAGTGCATCTATGTGAGTGTGTGTCTCAGTGCATCTGTGTGTGAGTGCATCTGTGTGTGTGTGTCTGAGTGCATCTGTGTGAGTGTGTCTGAGTGCATCTGTGAGTGTGTCTGAGTGCATCTGTGTGTGTGTGTGAGTGCATCTGTGAGTGTGTCTGAGTGCATCTGTGTGTGTGTCTGAGTGCATCTGTGTGAGTGTGTCTGAGTGCATCTGTGTGAGTGTGTCTCTGCGTGCATCTATGTGAATGTTTGTGTGTGAGTGCATCTGTGTGTGTGTCTGAGTGCATCTGTGTGTGTCTCTGAGTGCATCTGTGTGTGTTTCTGAGTGCATCTGTGTGTGTGTCTGTGAGTGCATCTGTGTGTGTGTCTGAGTGCATCTGTGTGTGTTTCTGAGTGCATCTGTGTGTGTTTCTGAGTGCATCTGTGTGTGTGTCTCTGAGTGCATCTGTGTGTGTGTTTCTGAGTGCATCTGTGTGTGTGTCTCTGAGTGCATCTGTGTGTGTGTCTGAGTGCATCTGTGTGTGTGTCTCTGAGTGCATCTGTGTGTGTCTCTGAGTGCATCTGTGTAAGTGTGTGTCTGAGTGCATCTGTGTGTGTGAGTGCATCTGTGTGTGTTTCTGAGTGCGTGTTTATCTCAAGTGCATCTGTGTATGAATATGTATATGAGTGCATCTATGTGAATGTTTGTGTGTGTGAGTGCATCTGTGTGTGTGTTTCTGTGTGTGTGTATCTCTTAAGTGCATCTGTGTGTGAATATGTATGTGAGTGCATCTATGTGAATGTGTGTGTGAGTGCATCTGTGTGAGTGTGTGTCTGTGTGGGGTGAGTGTGTCTCTGAGTGAGTGTGTGTGTGCCGTTCATGGTCACCTGGCTGTGGACCCCCTGGTGCCTGACTTTGGGCTGTGTTGGACCCACATTCTGGACTAGGGGAGCCCCCCTGGTGCCAGATGAGGCGGGTGCAGACGCCTCTCCCTCCCCCTCTCTCTTTCTCTGAAAATGAACGATAGGCTTTGGGGTGAGTTGGCAGGGGCTGCTTCCTGAGTGAGTAATATTTAATTAAACACTCCAGCCGGTAGCATCAGAAACTGGTCATGCGTTGAGTTTTAACAGGTGTTGATGGTAAAAGCGCCGTCCGAGTGACTAAGGTTTGGTGTCTTTGGAATAATTCTCCCGGGGGTAGGAGCGGGGAGGGTTGTGGGGTGTGAGGAGAGCAGCAAGCAAGGAAGGGGGCTGCTCCTCCCTTCTCTGGGTGGTGGGGAGCGCTGGGCTAAGCTCTGGGGCAGAGGCTGGCTTCCAGGAGCTGGGAAGTCCTGTCTTACAGGATATGTTCCCAGCAGAGGCCCAGAGAGGGTGGCTGACTTTCCCAAAGTGCACAGCCAGGGCCATGGACCAAGTCTTCAGAATCCTAGCTGTTGCTATTGGTTACTGTCCCCCGGGCTGAGGTCATGGGCCAGGCTCTCATGCCTCCCCAGCTGTGAAGTGATGGGTGGATTAGATCATTTTAAGCACTTCTCTGCTTCTCTGACTGCTTTTTCTTCTGCAGAGCGCTTTACCAGTGAGAGAGAGAGAGAGAGAGAGAGAGAGCGCGTGTGCATGGATGGGGGTGTGGCGTGACCTAATGCAATAACTTTATTAAGTCTTCCTTTTCTTACCCAGGGAAGCACAGGGACAGAAAAGCAATGGCATGTTGACCTCAGTGGCTCTGACAGCCATGAGCCAGGACTGATGTGGCTTTAGGGAGGGAGGTCAAGGGTCAGGGGAGAATCAGTGGGTTCTGGGGGTGCCAGGAGGGAGAGGTCCTGTTGGGGGCGCCAGTGATGTCACTTTGGAGCTGGGTGGGGCTGCATTCCGTGGGCTGGTCCAGCAAGGCTGGAACCACCCTTCCGCAGGCCTCCAGGGCTGCCTCTCAACCCCACGCCCCCTGGGCAAGCAGCGGGGTGCTGAATGTCTCTTAGGGTCAGGGGCCAGCGGGTGGGGGTCAAGCTGGCGGAGGCCAGAGCTGCGCTCCCTGTGCTGTGCCTGGCACCCACTCTCCTCCTGGGGGCGCAGACACGTGCCTGCTGAAACATCTTCATGATCCTATGGCGTTTGTGAGTTTAGCCTGAGAATTTAACACCATCCTTCTCAAGAAATAGGTTGTGGTATGTGTCAATCGAATTATCTTTTTGTGCCTGAAAAGTTTGCAAAGGAATATCTTTTTTATTGATTTCAGAGAGGAAGGGAGAGGGAGAGAGAAACATCAACGATGAGAGATAATCATGGATCAGCTTCCTCCTGCACATCTCACACTGGGGACCGAGCCCGGAACCCAGGCATGTGCCCCGACCGGGAATTGGACCCTGACCTCCTGGTTCACAGGGCAATGCTCAACCACGGAGCCACGCGAAGGAGCGTCTTTACCAGACAGCGTGCAGGGTGGGGACAGGTGTGGCGCGGTCTCCCTCTGCACAGGGCGCGTAACCTCTTGCGGGTCCCTCCCTCCAGGCCTGACCGACAAAATCCGGACTTAAGGGGACTTTTTTTTTTGGACTTTCAGCCTCGTTCTCACCCTCCTCCCCGTGAGTGGTAGCATCCCCCCACCTGAGAGGACAAGCCCGCCCTTAGCCGGCTGCCAGGCTCAGGTAGCAGGTGCTGAGTGCTCCGTGGTGTGACCTTGTTTGATGATGATCGTGACGATGGTGACGACGATGATAGCAACATTCATGCTGGTGTTCTGTGGGTGCTAGGCCCAGGCTCTGATCCGAGTCCTTGACACCTTCACCCTTGTTCTCTCCTAGAACCCGGGCACCAGCAGGGCTGGCGGCGGGGCCTGTGGAAATGGTTTGTCACAAGCTCTGGACCCGACTGACCTAAACGTACGTGTCACCGGCTTGAATTCACCTCCCGGGCGGTGGGTGGGGGCGTGGGCGAGCATCTGCGGGTACCTCTGGGGAAGTGAGGGGGGCAGGGGGTGATGTGGGCCACGACACGGGCACGTGGGACGGAAATGGCGCAGGGAGCAGGATGCTGGATCGACCTGGTGACGGGGTCTGGGTGCCTTTGCCAGACGGGCCGCTCACAGCAGGGTGTGTGCCGGGGTCTCTGCAGTGGGCACCAGGGCGCCCGAGAGCCACCCGGGAAGGCGCTCTGGTTTAGGGGTTTTCTGCTTCTCTCTTTAAAAAAAAATCACAATAACATTCGCATAACTTCAGACTTACCGTTTGCACCATTTTTGAGTGGACTGTTTAGGGCAGTGATGGCGAACCTATGACACGCGTGTCAGAGGTGACACGCGAACTCATGTTTTTGGTTGATTTTTCTTTGTTAAATGGCATTTAAATATATAAAATAAATATCAAAAATATAAGTCTTTGTTTTACTATGGTTGCAAATATCCAAAAATTTCTCTATGTGACACGGCACCAGAGTTCAGTTAGGGTTTTTCAAAATGCTGACAGGCCCTGAGCTCGAAAGGTTCGCCGTCACTGGTTCAGGGGCATTTAAGCACATTCGCACTGTTGTGCAACCATCACCTCCGTCTACCTCCAGGACTTTTCGTCTTGCAAATCTGAGTCTCTAACACCCACCCCCGCCCCCAGGCCCTGGCACCGCCCGTCCCACTTTCTGTGTCTATGAGTGTGACTACCCGAGGCCCCTCGGAGAAGTGAGGCGTACAGCTTGTCCTGCTGTGGCCGGCTTCTCCCACTCGCACGCGGTCCTCACGGTCCATCGCGTGGTGGCCTGTGCCAGCGTGTCCTTCCTGCTGAAGGCGCCTCGCAGTCCGTGGTATGGATGGACCACACTGACTTCATCCGTTCATCCACCGATGGATGCTTGGTCTCTGGTGATCTCTTGCACCCCCTGAGTGAAGGCTCCGGGGGGGGGGGGGTTCATGGTGTGCCTTTGGGTGCTGTGGGGATGCAGGGGCTCTGGTGGTGGACTTCTTGGGCTCCTGCCTTGCCCTGAGGTGACTGGCCCAGCCTCACAGGCCCCTGCCCCTCTAGCTGCTCGGAGAAGAGCTGAGGCTGCTTGTGGGAGCTGGAGGGGGGCGGGCGGGGGGCCTGGGAGCAGGGTCTCAGGCCAGGACCCAGGGTTCTGGCTTCAAGTGGCCACTGCGCCCCCAGGGCTGCTACTGCGGTGAGACGAGTGCCCTCCAGCCGAAGGCCAGCCTCCTTCCCAGGTCAGCACAGCTGGTCTCCATGTCCTCGTCCTGGCGTCCTGCACTCCCGGTCTGCCTGCAGCCTGGAGGTCACCCTCCTACCCCACACTCACTGAGCTTTCCAGTTCGCATCCACTCACCAGCTCTGCTGCTTTGGTGCCGCCTCCCCGCCCCCCTCCTCTCTGCTTAGAGCGCTCCCCCCACCCCCCACCCCCCACCCCCGCCTGCTTCTGCTGAGCCTCCTGGCCCTTCCTGCTTTGTCCCCCCAACACCCCCCCCTCCTCAGGCAGGTCCCCGCCACCCCCTCCTCGCTTCAGTCACCAGCATCTATATCCTGTGCCCCGACTCTGCCTCCCGCACCGATGCCCCGCCCTGCACATTTCATGCCAGCCCGATGGCCTAAACGCCCTTCTCACTTAACTTTAAAAACCAAGTCTCCCCTCTTCCCAGACCCGCCTGCTCCCGTGTTCCTGTAGGGAGGGGCAGCCAGTCACCCAGGCCAGACACACACTCACCCCTGGAGGCACCCCGGGAGCTGGCCTGTGGGCTCCAGGAGAGCAGGGGGTAGGGCACATGGATCTTGTTCATTACTGTGTCCCCAGTGCTCAGTGCACACAGTAGGCTCCTACTGGATACCCACTGCCCGCATGAGTGCAGCCACGGCCTGTAGCGGGGTGGTTCCGAGCAGGGCCCGGCAAGGCCTGGACCCAGGCTTAGAGGACCTGCCAGCACCTCCCGGCGGGGTGGCCTGGTCAGACACAAGCTCCCCTTCATGGCCTCGGCCTGTGTGACCGTGTGGTGTGGCTGCCACCGCACCAGGTGGCTGTGAGGTTCCAGGAGGTGACATGCATCAGGACTAGCCTCGGCACAGGGCTAGCCACGTGCCTGGTGCACAGCGTGTGGGGTGGGTGGTGGGTGATGGGTCTCCCTCACTGAACCTGACTGCCAGCTTTTCATTTCTAGACCAGAATTTCCCCTCTGACCCCACGGGAGGTCAGGAGCTCCAAGGCAAGGCCCCTCTTGTGAGCGGTTTATTGGGCTGCTTGTCATTTATTCTTTAACTCACACATTTATTGAGCACCTACTGTATGCAGCCAATCTACTGGGGCTGAGGACACAATGGATGGAGAGGCGGTCTCGCTCCATCTCTGTGTAGTGGGAGAGACGGGCCCTGTGATGGCCGAGCCTAGGGCATTATGGGGACGATGACAGGCAGAAGGTGAGAGACAGGCAGGAGGCATTCCTGGTGGAATCATGGCAGGTGTAGAGAGTGAGCACGGGCTAGTGAGAGGCTGGCCTGGAGCTGAGTGAGGGCAGGGAGGGTGCAGGGGATGGGCTGTGGGGGAGGGGCTGGGTGCAGGGGATGGACCTGTGGGGGGAGGGGCTGGGCACAGGGGGTTGGACCTGTGGGGGAGGGGCTGGGCGCAGGGGATGGACCTGTGGGGGGAGGGGCTGGGCGCAGGGGATGGACCTGTGGGGGGAGGGGCTGGGCGCAGGGGATGGACCTGTGGGGGGTGAGCTCTGACCTGATCCTCAGGGCAATGGCTCAGGGGCTCGGGGTGATTACTCTTTCCTGTCAAGTGTCCCCCCTTCCTGGCCTCGGGCCCCTGGGCCTCCCTGTGGTGGATGCTATTTCCTGCAGTGTTTGCTTAGCACCTTTTCACTATAAGTAGCCAGGTTTTGACCCGGTGAGCATTCTGGGCACAGCAGAATGGGGTGGATGGGGGGGTGCAGTCCTCCCGCGGGGAGGTGGGGGCATTAATTGGACAGAGTGGCCCCAGGTTTGTGAGGAAATGGTGGCTCCCAGCAGCAGTGGGACCAGTGTGCTCAGTGGAACTCAGCTCCAGGAGGGCGCTTAATCCTCTTCATGTGCTGATGTGCTCGGCGCCCTGGGCTCGTTAGGGAGGGCTTTAAAAATTGAGGTGAATTTCACTAACGTTAAAATTAACCATTTTAAAGCGGACAGTTCGGTGGCATTTTGTGCAGTTGGCTCTGTATCCCCAGGTTCCACATCCGTGGATTCAACCAGCCGCAGGGTGAGAAGGTTTGGGGGGAAGTTACGTGGCTGCTGACGTGCACTGTGGTTGCGTCTGTGCAGACACATACAGGCCTTTCTTCTCGTCATTATTCCCTGAACAATACAGCAGAACAGCTATTTTCACAGCACTGCCATTGTATTGGGCATTGTGGGTAATCTAGATGTGATTGAAAGTAGACAGACTGGAGGCCCAGAAGGTGTGGCTCAGTGGTTGAGCGTCGACCTATGAACCAGGAGGTCTGGGATTGATTCCTGGTCAAGGGCACATGCCCAGGCTGTGGGCTCGAGTCCCTAGTAGGGGGTGTGCAGGAGGCAGCCGATCCATGATTCTCTCTCATCATTGATGTTTCTAGCACTCTCTCGCTTCCTCTCTGAAATCAATAATATCTATATGTAGATATATAGATATCTATAAAATAAATTAGACGGGAGGCTGTGTGTAGGTTATATGCAAATACTACGTCATTTTGCATAAGGGACTTGAGCATCCATGGATTTTGGTGCCCGCAGGGGTCGGAGGGACAGCTGGGCACGCACCATGCTGTGCAACCACCTCTCTCCAGTTCCAAAGGGAAACCCTGTACCCAGTAAGCAGCCGCTCCCCACGCCGCCGCCCCAGCCCCCCCAACCACCATCTGCTGGCAGCCTAGGAGTTTGCGTTCTCTGGACATTTCCCCGGAATGGAATCGCCCACCCTGTGACCTTTGGTGCCTGGCTTCAGATTACGGTGTTTCCCAGGAGGAAGCTGGGGTGCCCTTCCTGGTTCACTGGAGGGCCGCTGGGAGGGGGGCCAGCGTGGTTCAGACAGTTTGTCCAAAACGTCTGCCTGGAACTGCAGACACCTGCCTGTCTCTCACCTTCGTCGCCGCCAAAGACCCAGTCCCTTCCCCTTGTAGTGAGCAGTTTGTCTCATTGTTTTTAATGTTTTTCCAACGATCTTTTAAAAATGAACGCTTGGAGCCCGGCCGGTGTGGCTCAGTGGATGAGCATCGACCTCTGAACCAGAAAGTCAAGGTTCGATTCCCCGTCAGGGCACATACACCTGGGTTGCGGGCTCGACCCCCAGTGTGGTGTGTGCAGGAGGCAGCTGGTCAATGATTCTCTCATCATTGATGTTTCTGTCTCTCTCCCCCTCTCCCTTCCTCTCTGAAATCAGTACAAATATAAAAAATAAAAAAATAAAAATGAACACCTGGGAGCCCTGGCCGGGTAGCTCAGTTGGTTAGAGCGCTGTCCCCATATGCCAAGGTTGTGGGTTCAATTCCCCGTCAGGGCATATACAGGAAGCAACCAATGAATGCACAAATAAGTGAAACAACAAGCCGATGTTCCTCTTACTCTCTCAAATCAATCAATAAAAAAAAGAAGAATACCTGGCGATGTCAGCTCCCTTCTGAAAGCTCATCAGCAGTGACCATTGCTCTTAGGCACATTCCCAAACCTGTTTTCTGAGACCCGTCAGGCCCTGAAGGGGGTGGACTGTCTCTCGGTCATTTGAAGTTTGACCTAGAGCTTCCTGCTGGTCTCCGAGGCCGTGACATCCTGACCAGTGTCAACCAGCAATCGTGCCATTCGCTCTCTGCCTGCCCTGACCGGTCACCGGCATTCTAGCATTGGGCCCTGGCCCGGAGCCCCAGAGCCACGCTACCATGACTGCGGGTTGGGGGGCAGCTTGTAGAAAGGAGACCGGCGGGTGATCCCCGGCCTGGGAGGAGACCTGCACAGTCACCCCCTGAGGAACATCGGCCCCTGGGTCATTGGAGGCCCCCCCACCCCCCGACATCTTTTTCTGCCTTTCCCCTCCCGCCCTCTGGCTGCCGTTTAGTTCAGGGGTCTCCACTCCCATCTGCTCTGGGTATGACTCGCCAGAAATAGTCTTAACCTTCCTCGAATGCCTGCCGCGTGCTCACCCCGTCGATGGGTTTCTAGTCCTGCCAGCCGCCCTGTGAGTCAGGTATTGCCTCGCCGTTTGTGGATGAGGCGCGAGCTGCAGGGGCATCTTCTAAGTTGCAGGAGGGGACAGGGCTGCGTGCAGGGTGTAGTTGGCCTGATTCCACAGCCTGCGTCCTTTCTGCTGTGACTGTCGAACACTTACCATTTATGGGGCACTTGCTGTTTACCAGCACGACTCTGGAGGCGTGTGGAGCAGCCTGAGAGTCCGCAGTGGAGCAGGTGGAGGGGCAGGGTGTGCAGGAAACGTTGGCTCGCTGCCAGGAGTGCTGGGTAGGCACGGAGGGCCTCGGGGGGCTGGCTGCTCAGGAGGGTCTGTTCCAGGCTGGGGTTTTCATGGTGGGGGGCAGGGATGCCGAGTGACGCCCGGGAGGAGGGACTGGCCATCATGGGAAGGATCACAGGAAGGCTGCCACCTGGCAGGGGCGCCTCGAATGCCAGGCTCAGGGCTTGTCAGTGGGTACAGGGTTGTCCTTGCATCCCTCTCCCACCCCATTCACCCCAAAAGTTGCTCCTGAGACGGTGGCTCATCTCCACCTGTCTGTGCCTCCTTCGTTAAACACTTGGCTGTCTCCCTTGGCAACCCCAACTCAACTCCCCGATCCCTTTGGTCCCTTTGCCTGGACGCCCCTGGGGCCTTCCCGGCAGATCTATAACCGTCCGCTTGGTGATTTGGCTGCAGGTGTGGCCGAGGCTGTGGTTTCTGGCTGGGGTGGTGCCACCCTGCGGCTCTGAATCTTTGCAAGGGCAGGGGGAGCTGGGGAGCGTCCGGATGGTTCCGCACCCGCCTTGGGAGGGCCAGGCAGGAAGCGGCCATGCTGGCGGGCCCGCCTCGTAGTGGGTCCCAGGAGCCCGAGCAACCCCGAGGTTAAACACAGGGTCCAGAGCGCGGTGGGTTTGTGCAAGGTCGGTTCTCGAGGGCCCCTCCTTGGATTTCCGCGGGAGGGACCCCTGGAGAGGTCAGGAGGGCCTGGGGGTCAGAGCCTCGCTGCTGGATTACCCTGAAGATGGGGGTGGGGGGCCCGTGAGGGCGTCTGCCTCTAGTTTGGAGACTTTAAAAAGCTGGAATGAGAAAGGTTCCCCCGAGTGTGAAGCTCGGAAAATCACCCTAAGTGTCAGGGTGGGTGTGAAACGTGTTCTAATTACGTCAAATTATGTGTCAGTGTCAGGATCCCCTTCACAAAACTTCCTGTCTTTGGAGAGATGCGATGTTCAAAGGGCAGGTCCCCCTCCTCCAGCTCTGTCCTGTGGGGCCCATTTTGGACCGACTTGTAGGAACGGGTCCCCTTTCCCTGCCTGCCCTCCAGGGTCCAGAAAGCCCGTTGCCCTCACTATCGAGTCACACTCAGGGGTGTCTAGACAGCTCGGGTAGAGGGTTTTTAAACTCCTTCATCCTTCAGCCAATATTCCGTGAATGCCCGCTCTGTCTGGGCGTCGCGGTGCCTGCGCTGAGCCGCCCAGACAGCCCGACCCGGGAGGCCACGTCTGAGCGGAGGCCTGGGCCATGACGGGGGTGCCTCCCCACCCCAGGGGGTGTCTCACCACCTCTGAGGTGGTGCTTTGCTGTCGTGTTTACATGTATTTTTTTTCATGGAAAATTTTGAGCCCATGCGAGAGCCGAGAGAGCCGTATGGGGAGCCGCACGCCGTCACCGCCCCGTGCACGGGCTCTCCTCGCCCGCCGCCTCGAGGCCCACGGACGGCCTCCCTCCCCGAAGATGGGGCTCAGGGGCAGCATCGACCTCCCAGAAAGGGGCAGTCAGGCCTCTCCTGCTTCGGTTTTTTGTTTGTTTATTTAAAATATTTTTATTGATTTCAGAGAGGAAGGGAGAGGGAGATACAAACATTCATGATGAGAGAGAGTCATTGATCGGCTGCCGTCTGCACGCCCCCCACTGGGGATCCACCCCGCAACCCCGGGCATGTGCCCCGACTGGGAATCAAACTGTGACCTCCTGGTTCATAGGTCAAAGCTCAACCACTGAGCCACACGGGCCAGACAGCTTTGGGGGTTTAAAACCATGTCCTGGTTTCCTGGGCAGCTCTGGCGAGGGGCACCGAGCTTCCAGGGATGCCAGCCCCCCTCAGCTTGCCTGGCTCTGGGAGGAGCTGCGTGTGGGCGCCGCCTGCCTCCCGTGCTCCCCAGGGTGGGAAAACAGGCATTGAACCCAGCGCAGTCTAACTCTGATCTTATTTTTTTTAAGGGGGTAGAGTTCTGTATAAGACTTATTTGGGGTGCACGGGAGTGTTTGAACTGCTGAAAGTGAGTTTTGGGGGGAAATAATGTTTGGGACCACTTTCCTAGAGGCAGGCGGGGTGTGGGGTGGTCTTCTCCTGCCTCCTGCCTCTGCCTGCTCCCCTCTCGGCCTCAGGAACGGGCAGCACCCAGGGTGGCTCTGCCGGAGCCGCCGGGTGCTGAGCACCACGTGGCTTTATCCACCAGGTTTTGGGGTTCGGGGTGTGATCTGTGTTTTCCTCCTGGGAAGGCGGGTTTGAAGCCTCCTAGGGAATTCTCTGCGGCAGCCGAGCCACGCTTCAGGCCCAGCCGGGGAAATCACGTGGAGACAAAGCAGAAAGGTGGGGTTGCGTTTCTCTCCTGAGGCCGGAGGGTCAGGACGCACCGGGACAGAGCAGCCCTGGCCATGGCCGGCACTTGTCCTGCTGTAACTGTTTCCCCTGAATTTCTAGTAAAACCAGGCAGGGAGCACCAGCCTTTCTGGGCGGGTAGCAATGGGGTGCTGTCCCTTGGGGATTCGGCGTGTATACAGCAGGCGCTAACGTAGGATTCCTTTCTAGCATTGCAGTTCACATGCTACCGTTGTACGTGTCCACTGTGTCCAGCTGGGCAACCCGAGCACCATCAGAACTCATTGCTTCTCAGAACTTTAGCCTGTCGTGCAGGTGGGCCCGGGGCCGGGGGTGCAGCCCTCCCGGGACCCCGAAGTGCTGGTGGCCATGTAGGCAGGTGCGGCCATGGCGTTGCTGGGGGAGCAGCCCCCGAGGTGCATTCCGTGAGGAGGGACCGTCGCGCGCCTGCCGTCGCATTGGAGCGGGAGCGTTCGGGAGGCCCCTGGCGCAGGCGGCGCAGGCGGAGGGTGTGAGGTTAAGGTGACCGGTGACCGCGCGTGCCGGCTGTCCCAAGCCGGGCCCGAAGCCGTGGTGTCCCCAGGTGCCTGCGCACAAGGCCCACCTGTCCCTCCTGGACTCGGTCCAGTGCACTTGAGATCTCTCGGCACCTGCAATGTGTCGGGCACTGTTCTCACCTTACTTAGCGCTGCCAAGGGCTCTGTTGGGTGGGGCTTCTTATGCCCATTTGAAAGGTGGGCAAACTGAAGCACAAAAGTCAAATCGCTGGCCCGGGATCACACAGCCACCAAGTGGAGCTGGACGCAGACCCGGTGTGTGCTCTGAGTCACTGCCCCACAGGCCTCTGGGCGCGAGGAGGCTCTCGATGTGGTGGGGATGAGGATGCGTCTAAAGGCAGCAGTTCTGTGATCTGGGAGTGTGGGTGCCATGGGGGGGGTGTGGGTGCCATGGGGGGGGTGCGGATCCCACAGGGGGTGTGCGGGTGCCATGGGGGGTGTGTGGGTGCCATGGGGGGGGTGCAGGTGCCATGGGGGGTGCAGATCCCACGGGGGGTGTGCGGGTGCCATGGGGGTGTGTGCGGATCCCACGGGGGATGTGCGGGTGCCATGGGGGGTGTGGGTGCCATGGGGGGTGTGCGGATCCCACGGGGGGTGTGGGTGCCATGGGGGGTGTGCGGGTGCCATGGGGAGTGTGCGGGTACCATGGGGGGTGTGGGTGCCATGGGGGGTGTGCGGATCCCACGGGGGGTGTGGGTGCCATGGGGGGTGTGCGGGTGCCATGGGGGGTGTGCGGGTGCCATGGGGTGTGTGTGGATCCCACAGGGGGTGTGCGGGTGCCATGGGGGGTGTGCCCCTGCCGTGTCTCTGTGGCTGGCCCTCAGCAGGCGCTCCGTGGAGTGAACTCTGTCCCTGCGGAGGCAGGAGAACTGGAGGTCCTGAGTCTTGTGTTTTTCCCTTCAGGAGTGGCCAAGACAACTTGAAAATGCCCTCAAATATCCACTTGACATTTTTCAGTATCTCTGCTGGGCTGTGAGTAGATCCAGCTGTGTTCCTCTTGACCCTGCCTCCCTTGGCCCCCCAAGAAACAGAACAGTGGGGGGCTCCCGTTCCGTGTCCCGGATGCGCCTGAGGCGGTGCCTGGACCCCCTGCCCACCTCCTGTGTGTCCAGAGGGGGAGGTCCCGAGCAGGAGGCCCTCTTCCGGTGCAGACGCCACAGGAGAGGGAGGAAGTCGGGGAGGTGGAGGGCAGGACTCGGCACCTGCTGCTGCTCTTTGGCCCGTAAACCACATGAAGAATTTCAGAAAATTACTGCTTCGTCGTAGGGTTTCCCTCGGCCAGACCGGGGCGTAGGTCTTCTTACGTCGCCTTGTTTTTCTGCGAGAAAAATCAGCCTTAAGCGTCAGACTTCAGTGACCTCCCCGAGGGACACTTCCTGTGAACGTTTTGAGTGAAAAGTGGTTCATGTCATGCTTCTGAGTAAAATTAGGGTTTTAAACTGGGTCGCAAACTCAGATGCCCCCAGGGGCCTGGAAGAAGGTGCAAGCGAACAGTGGGGGTGAGGCTATAGGGGCGGGGGAGGACTGTGGCAAAGTAGAATTCCCGTGTCCTGTGTGAGGGGTGCCCTCGCTTACCTGGAGGAGTGGCACCAGGGCACCAATGGCGTCCTTTTCTTTTTCCCCCTAAGAGAAGCCAGGAATCCGGTTTTTAAAAGCGATGTTGGCAAATAACTCAGCGGGGTTTTGTTTGTTTTAAAAGAAACAACGCAGAATAAACCGTCTGGACCCTCCGTGTACAGATGAGGAGGGCGAGGTCCAGGAGCCCAGAGGGTCACAGAGCTTGGGGCTCAGGGCCCGGGACTAGACCTGTACCCGCTGGTGCCCGGCCTGGGCTACTTCCCCCCTCACATGCTGTGTCCCGGGGAGAGCAGGAGGGCGGGGAACTAACTCAGCAAGTTCCACTGCACCCAGGGGAGCAGGGCTCTGGGGGACAGAGCCCCCAGACAGTGACACCGCCCCTCTTAGCTCCCCCCCGGAGCCAGCACTCAGGGCTGCTGCGTGGGGGCCAGGTGCAAAGTGCTGTGTGGATGTCTCTGGTGATCCTGGCAAGGCCCCTGGTGGGTTCTGGCGCCCCGTCTTCCCGATGAGGAAACCGGGACTCAGGGAGGCTCCGCTCACTGGATGCGTGGGTTTATCCCACCGAGGGTCGGATTCCCGGGCCCAGGCTTTTCCACCATCGCCTGTCGTGACCCGGGCCCCTAGTGCAACGCACCCTCGACCCGGTGCCGGCGAACTTGCCCTCCCCACCGGCCTGCCTTCTCTTTCTCACCCGTGCCCGGGGCATGCCCTGCAGTTTGGTGTGGAGGTCGGGGCCACCCCACGCCCCTCTTGGGTGGATGGGAACCTCGAGAGCACGGGGGCTCCACCCACCAAGGGGCCGCCCGCCCCTGGGCTCACAGCGCTGCTGACTAAATTCTCTTTGCAAACGGTTCAGTTTCACATGCTCGAGTTTCCAGTAACTACGTGGGTGGATTTGTTTCATTTAAGGGGAAAACAAAACAAAACAAAGCATGGAGGGGGTTTTCTTTCCCAAGAAGAGGGCTCGCCAATTATGGGTTTTAGTGTGTGCGGTCCGGGCACCCTGGGCCGCTTCTGCAGCCAGCGGGGCTCTTGGCAGGCAGGCTCGGAGGTGGAAATCGCTTAGTCATTTGCAAGTGCGGACGGGAGCAGGAGGTCAGGGAGGTGCAGGGGCCACCGCCACTGGTTCCTGCAGGGGGAACAGGGGCCCGTGCTCCTCCCGCCAGGCAGGGCCGGGGCTGGGAGCTGCGGGGGAGGGGAAGGTGCCCCATGAGACTACCAGCCTCATCTTCCCTGGGCTCGCTCACCACCCAAGGGGCCTGGGCTTGGAAGGAGACACTTCCCAGCTAGCTGCATGCGCGGCCTGCTTCAGGTGAGTTGGAGATGGTGGTGCACCCAGGCACCTTACATTCTCCGTGGGGGGGGGGGGGTTGGGGGGGGCGGGAAGGGAGAGGGGGAGAGGGGCTTGGGGGGAGGAGAAGCAGTCCCCAGGGGACAACGAAGGGCTGCGGGTATGTGTGTGCGCGCACATGTGTGTCTTCCCAGGTCATGTTAGCACACTGGTTTGGGTGGGTACTGGCCAAGCAGGGTCCTGGGGCCTCTGCGAAGCCAGGCATCTGGATGTGGGGGTTGGGGGGGAACCTGGGGGGGTCGGGGCCATCACTCTTTACCAACACATCTGGGAGAGTGTGGGTATCTTAGGGCCCCTGCACCCCTTCAGAGCACAGCAGACAGTGTGTGACGTCTCTGGTTTAAGGGTTTCTTTTGGAGGAGGCCACCCCGACGCTGTGTTTAGTCTGGGTGTGTTGGCTGGAGCAGGTACAGCCTGGCTGGGGAGGCAGATGGAGGTGGCTGGAGTGTTGCTCTGGTACTTCCTACTCCTGTGACCTGGGCCTCAGGTCCCCATCTGTGAAATGGGGGTGGTAAGAGTACCTCATGGATGGAAGGGGTTGATGTGGGGCGAGCTGTCCGGGGCAGTCCTTCCCATACCTGGGATCCTAGGCCTGCGGTGCAGTGGGGCCTCACCTTTCATTTTCCTTCCTGCTCTGGGGAGGGAACATGCCTTGCAATTTCTAATCCTTCACCCTGGCCTTTGAGAGCTTGCTTCCTGAGCTTTCTGGAAGGGAAGAGGGCAAATCTACAGTTAACTCTCAAACAAGATCATCTTAGGCATCACCCGTCCCAAGCAAGAGCAAGGAGAGGCAATTGGAAGTCTGGAGGATTTTGATGAGACTAAGGGTTTATGCTCAGCAAGTGAATCCAGGAAGACTTCCTGGAAGAGGTGACATTGGGATGTGTAAGAACTAGATGTGTGTGTGTGGGGGGGGGGGGGCGGCGGGGAGGAAAGGAAGAGAGCGGTCCCTGGTGGAAGGGCCTGTGGGCATGCAAGGTCGCCAGGGGCTTAGATGGTACCTGGCACGTAGTAAGCACGTAATGAAGATTATTGTAAAACTAGGTATGACTCCAGGGTTTTCAGTGTAGGTATCTGGGAGAAGAGTGTGTGTGTGTGTGTGTTAGAGAGAGAGAGAGAGAGAGAGAGAGAGAGAGAGAGAGAGAGAGAGAGGGAGAGTGTGTTTTACAGGCCACCAAGTAGGGAAAGCAGTTTCAAAATTGTACGCAACTGATTTCCTGTGGCGTGGGAACCGGCTTCTCTCTTTCAGCCCTGCAGCTGCTCAGCTCCTCCGTGGCCCTTTTCACTCTTTACCTTCCACCCGGCCACATGCTCACAGGAGCCTCTGAGTGCGGGCTCCGTCCTGCTCGGGCGGCCGGTGGGGCGCACCGACAGGAAACAGGACCCGGGCGAGGACCTAGGGGAGTCCCGCCCGGCCGTGGCCTCGGTGCGGTTTTAGGCCCTGCTCTTCTGGAACTTCCCGGGGCCTGGGGCCGGCCTGGAGAGCCCAGGCTGGGTGCGCGGCTCTCGGCCCCCTGGGCGCCAGGGGAAGCGGTGGGCAGTCTGGGCTCCGTGACGAGCCAGGTGGGGACCACAGGAAGCAGCTGGACTCACTCTCCCTTTCCGGGCAGGTTGGGGAAACGCGGCGTTAGTTCTGGGAAGCGCCGGGCTGACACAGATGGCATTTCCTGTGGCCTGATGAGGGGGGCCGTGGGGTCCGGCTGACCGCGGGCGGGGGGTGAAGGTGGACCTGGCACCCAGAGACCCACGCTGCACCCCTGGCTCCTTGGCTGGGTCACCCGCGGGGCTCGGCTGCCACCCCACGCGGGTCCCTCCGCCCGTGCCGCCTCTGCTGTCTGGCCCGCCGGCCTGGGCCTCTCTGCCCTCCCCCTGGCAGCGCAGCCCTGCCGGAGGCCCGGCATCTCCAGGCCGCGGGGGGCCAGGAGACAGAAGCAGGGAGGCGTCCTTCGCCGTGGCCCGCAGGCCTTCCTCCACGTTCTTCTCCGTCCGCACGGCCGCCGCCTCCGCCTCCGGCTGCCGGCATCCCGGGAGGAGCGTGAGTTTGATTCTGGCTCCGACCTGGACCCCGGATAACTACTTGGCCTTTTTGAGCCTCAGTTTCCACATCTATAAAAGTGGGCGTGAGCCCGGCCGGTGTGGCTCAGTGGTTGAGCTTTGACCTGTGAGTCAGGAGGTCACGGTTCGATTCCCAGTCAGGGCACAGGCCCGGGTTGCGGGCTCGATCCCCAGTAGGGGGCGTGCAGGAGGCAGCCGATTAGTGATTCTCTCTCATCATTGATGTTTCTAGCTCGCTCTCCCTCTCCCTCTCTGAAATCAATAAAATTTTTTAAAAAGTTTTTTTAAAGTGGGCATGAGACCCATGTTGCAGGGCAGGGACCGCTGCTGCTCCCCCCCGAAGTCGAGTTGAGGAGGCAGTGGGGACATTTCGGGTCAGGGGCCGGTGAAGTGTGGCTGATGATGGGTGGGGAGGAGGCCTTACCCTGGAGCAGCCCCAGGTGTCCACCGGGAGTGGGGAGCAGGGACCCCGGGGCGGCAGGGGCAGAGGGGAATTGGATGGGGGTGGCGGGGGTGACGGGAGGGCCCAGGCGTGGCTGGTGTGGTTTGGTCGGCGGCGGGTGTGTGTTGGTGGTAGGGCCACCCCTTGAAGCACTGGCCAGCCTGGTGGTTAGAGACAGGAGAGCCCCTTTGAGTGAGCTCCCGCGTCCACACCCACTGGGCCCTTCCTGTCTGCAGGCATCCAGCCCACACCTCCTGGGAGGCCCCTGGCTGGGCCTGGCCCTGGGGTCAGAGGCGGGGCACTCCTTGGGAGGGAGGACGGGGATTCACAGGCTCGCGCCCATGGAGTGCATGAATCCAGGGGTGCCAGCCGGACTTCCTGCTCAGCACAGGGCTGGGGTCCCCCGCCAGGGGCTCCGCATGTCCTGGTTGGTGTGTGTTTCTCCCTGTTTCTGGGCCGTGCCCCCCCACCCACACACACACACCTGCTGCCCCCTTAATTTAGGTTTCTCTTTGCCGCTCTCTTACATGTTCATAGCAGAAGCTCCTGCAATATTCCTGAGCACCCAGATGTGCCAGCATTGTCCTGGGGTGGGGGGAGGGTGGGGGTGGCAGCAGGAATGAGGCAGGCGGGGGAGGGCTACCCAGGGTCTCTGGGCAGCGCTGCCCTGTGCGGGCAGGTGTGTCTGTCTGTCTTCCACCTGCAGCACCTCCTCCCCCCTCCCCCAGCCACATGGCTTCGCCCTCCTCTTGCCTTTCCTCCCCCTGCCCTGCCTCTGTTGTGTGCAGACGTGGGGTGCCCCTGCCCCCCATATGGTCGGGAGGCCCTGGAGAGCCCGTTCGTCATGGTGCTCTGGGGCGCACTGTTGCTGAGGGGTTTACACACGGGGTTCACTCGGTGCTTCTCATGTATCCCAGGGTCCCGGGGGAGTGTGCGCCCACCTGTTCCGTTTGGCAAGTGTCTCAGGCATCGGAGCAGGAGAAACGGGTTTGCCCCACGTCACCGAGGGAGATGGGGTGTGGGTCCCCGTGCTCAGTGGCTCCGCGGACATCCTGGGGGATGTACTAGGAGTCGCTGGAGCGTCCTGCAGGGCAGAGACGTGGCTTGTCACTGGTGGGGCCTGGTGGCTGGGGCACATGGGGGCTCCATGGGAACTTGCTGAATGGATGGATGGATGAATGAATGAATGAATGAATGAATGCCAGCCTCTTCAGGACGCGGAAAAGTTCACGGCTCTCACCAGGCAGCTCATATTTCACGGTTGTCTGTTAACTGTCTCCACGAGGGCAGGGCTCCATCCACCTTGTCCGGCCGCCCTGAGCCTGGGACGGCGCCTGGCACACAGCGGGATTGAATCAGCCCATTGTTCTCCAGCCACCACTTTACCCAGCGTTGGGGTCTGACCACACCTCCCGAGGGGCTGCCCCACTCTGGCTGACCGGGACCTTCCTTTTGAAGGGGCCCTGGAGGTTGGGTTCTGTGTCTCATGTTTCCTCGTGGGGACTTTTCGTTTCCGTCACGGGCGTCTTTGAGGCCGACTTTCGTGGGACAGAATTATAGGACAGGTTGGTGTGTGGCCGGGAGGGGTCTCCCCGAGGCCCCAGTGGGAGACCTTCCCCCTTTTAAACAGGCCTCTTGCTTCTCCTCCGCTCTGGTCCCGTCTCTGAATTCCTGTGTCTGACACGCTCCCCAGGCCCCGGCAGTGGGACAGGGGCTGAAGCAGGCGGCGGTGCAATTGCAGGTACTGGAAGCGGCCCTGTTTGCCTCTGACCCTCCTCCCCCTGCCCCCCGCCCGCCACACACACACACTCCCCACGCGGACAGAAGCTCTTAAACCTTAGTTTAGTCTGCAGAGCCTCGCAGGCCGGGGCCTTAAACATTTACATTCCTCGGGCTTAGCCGGTTCTTTTGGATTCTTTTGTGTCGCGTTTCTGGGTTAGTGGTGTGTGGAGGGTGAACCCGGAACTCGGTACAAAGGAAGCGTGTCGGGGGGAAATCCCAGATCTCCTGGACGGCACGGGCCCCTCTGCCTAAACTTGCCCGGCCTGCTCTCATCGCCCTGGTGCCCACCAGAGGCATCTCAGGGGCTCGGCTCTCAGATCTCCAGTGAACACTGCTGTTCAGCCCGGACAGAGTAAGGGAGCCTGCGAGAGCGTGTGACCAGCGAGGGGACAGTTGTGGCCACCTCGTGAACGTCGCCCCGTGATCGCCCAGGACCCATGAGAGGAAGGGGCGCTGTTTGTAATAAGCTGCCCCGACCGTCGCTGTAACCTGCCACCGACTCCAGGACCAGCCGAGAGCCGTGAAGGGAAGACCTGACTCATGTGGAGTCGGAGAGACAGGGTGGGGGCATCGGACTGGCCCGGACACTGCCCAGTTCCTGGGAGAGGCCGCTCGGCCTCTGCAGGTACCTGGGGGGCAGTTTGGGGGCAGCGCGGGGCTGGGACCTGCAGCAGCAGCAAGAGCCATGCCCATGGGCACCGTTGACCGAGTGCCCGCCGTGTGCGGCCCCTTCTGGGCCCGGGCTGCCCATTTCCCCGCTGTAGCCTCTGGCCCCGGGGGAGCTGCCCCGATGTGCCTGTTGTACTGACGGGCAGAGGCCTGGGAATAGCGCTGGGCAGAGAGTCAACTCCTGCTCTCCCCGCGCTCCCAAAGGGCCTTGAATGGCTCTTTATTAAGGAACCAGATCCCAGGGCGCAGTCCCTGGGGCCCCGGCTCCTCCTTCGGTCTTGGACCCGTCCCTGCAGCTTCTCTTGAGCCAGCACTCAGCCTGGACCAGGCCCCGGGATGTGCGCACAGCATCGTCTCACCTTAAAACCACCCTGAGAGAGAGCGCAGGACGGAGAAGCTGCAGCAGCTGCCCCGACCCGTCCCGGAGCCCCCTCTTAAAGGGGATGACCCGTCCCGGAGCCCCCTCTTAAAGGGGATGACCCGTCCCGGAGCCCCCTCTTAAAGGGGACCATCCCCATCCGCGTCACTGACGGAGGGCGGTCAGATTCTCCTGCTCTTTGGCTCAGCTGCTGGGGAATCTGCGAAGAGCACACCCGGAAGCAAGCGAGGATCCGCATGTTGGTGGCTTTAATGGAGGAACATGTTATCCCTGGACGACGGCGACGTTCCTCTCCTTCCCGGCGATGTCCCATCAGCCTCTGCATGCTGGAGTTGCCCGTCTTAGAAACTTCAACAGGACTGCTGTTCTGTTGTGGGGAGAGGGGGATGCCAGGCCACTGGGGGGGAAAAAATACCCCGCAAAAATAAAAAAATAAAGATCCCAAAACAACAACCACAAAAAGGAATAAAGCCAAAGTGTAGTGTGACATCCAAAATTAGCATCTCCGTAACAAGTGGCTGATTGTCAGTTGACTGTCCCAAACGCTGGCATCTGAGAAACAGGGACAAGTCCTCCCTGAACGGCGACTGTGTGCTCGATGCCAGCCCGCCCCCGCCCCGCCCCTCCCGGCCTGCGCCTCTCTCTGTGACGGGTCTGCGTCAATGTGAGTGTTAGCAGGCGTGATGAATAAAACTTCTCTGTGTGTCTCAGAAACACGCACGCACGCACGCACACACACACACACACACACACAAAACTGAGACAGATAAGGGGGTTGTCCTCGTTTTGCAGGTGGGGAAACGGAGGCCCAAAAGAACCTCAGGTCACAGCCAGGGAAGGGTCAGGCCTGGGATTTGAACCCGGGTCGCCGGCTCCATCGCCCCTGCCTGCCTCTCACCCCCACAGGTTTTCCCCAGTCTCGCTCGCTAGCCTCCCCAGTTGTGTTCTGACTTCACCTGCTGGCAAACAGGATATAACAGTCCTGACTTGATGGTTGGCGGGGAGGGGCGTCTCCGTGGGGCCCGGCGAGACGGGTGTCCGTCCCGGCTGTGGGAGGAACCCGTGGGAGGACCGGCAGACTTGCCCGCGAGAGCTGAGCTTACAGGGTCCTGTGCTGAAGGCTGGGGAGGCCGGGACCACCTGGGTCCCACGGGGCTGAACTGACAGAGCACCCGGAGGTCAGCGGGGCCGGCCGGTGGAGGCTGGTGGAGCGCGCTCGGTCCTGCTCCGGCTGCCCTGATGGCCCGCGGGAGGCGGAGGTGCAGCCATGGGGCCCCTGTGATGGAGGGGAGCGCGTGCGGGACCATCAGACACCTCGGCCCTCCCCTCCCCCTTCCCTTTGTTGTCTGGCTGCCGCAGACGTCTGGGCCTGCAGGGAGGTTCCTGAATGGGCCTCGGAAAGAGGTCACTCCCTTCCCGTGCCGCCGGCTCTGACCCACACGTGACCTTCCCCGTGGTGACAGTGTCTGGCCGTCACTCTTTGATGCTGGCTGTGCAGGGACAGTGAGTGTCTGGGAGCAGGGTGGCCGTCCCTCCCTGCGCTGGCCTTTGACGGTCCTGCCAGCGCCCCCTCCCCTCTGCCGTCTTGGAGCGGGGAAACCCACGCTGCTGACCCTCTGTCTGAGCATCCGACCTTTTCCGCTCCGTGGCGCTGGCGGCTTCGACTGGCGAGATGGGCAGACTGATTCCTGCTGGGCCAGCGCCGAGGGGGGTGGCGGCTGCGCTTGGCCCCTCTGCCTGGCGCTCGGCGGCGGATGTCTCTTCCACGGAATCACTGGGGTTTCCCGCTTCTGCCCCGCTGGCCCGGGAGCTGTCCCCCAGGCAGAGATCACGGCGCATCTCGGAAGATGCCCGGTAGCCCAGGCGCCAAGGCGGACCCTGCAGGTCCACACCGTGTCGCCAAGCGGCCCCTCACTGTCTGCAGTGGAGGCTGAATCCGGGCCCCGCTTAGCCTTCATGGAACCCACCTGTGCACAACACAGCCCGTCTCCTCCCAGGACGGGGTTCCGGCCGCCCCAGCGTCCTCCTGTCGAGAGCCCAGCTGGGCAGATGCTGGGGAAGTGGCCCTGGCAGATCCTTAAGGCCGCCTGGGCCTCAGGGAGACAACGCCACGTCCACACCACGGGCGCCCCGCAGCTGGGCTTCCAGGGTGCTGAGTCGTGGGTTTCTGCTGAGATGCCCACAGATGGCGGGGCCGTGTCCACGGGACCCTGGAGCCATGGGACTGTGGGCCTCCTCCCTCTCAGACCCTCCCTCTCAGACCCTTCCTCCTGGTGGCCAGCAGGAAGTTGGGGGGACTTTTCCTGCAAGAAGAAGAACCAGCATACAGACCCCAAAGAGGGGGGCGCCTGCAGGCTTGTCACTGTCTCCTCTTGGCCCCTGGAATTGAGCTCTGAATCCTCCTGGGGCACCCTGCTCGCTCCATGTGGTCCCAATTCCTGTTTCGTTTCTTTCTTTTTTTCCATTTCTTTTTTTCTAGATTTTTTTAGGCCGTACCCCTTTTGTGTGCCAAGGTAGGGGGCCCAATCCCTGCACGTTCATGCTTTTCTCAGCAAGTTGGTGCACCTGATGCAGCTGGAATGGGCTCCAGGTGGGCAGTACCTTGTTCTTCTCGCCCCTGCAGGCAGGTGTAGTGGGACTTGCAGCGATTGGTTGCATCAAGGAATTGAATCCGAATGAGCTGTCATCACATTGATCGCCTGCCTCTGTGGCAGGGTCCACTTCGACTCCATTGCTCAGCACACAGTGGGCCCTCTGTGAGGTTTCGGTGGGGGGCGTGGGTCGTGTTCAGTGTGGGGTGCGCGTCCCTTGCTGTCCTCTGTGGGGTCTCTTTGTGCCCAGCCTCGGAAGGCTTGGCTGCAGGGACTTGGGTCCTGGACGCTGTGTACTCGACAGGGAGGCCGGCCAGCCAGCTGGTGGGGATGGGGCAAAGGCAAGACAAAGGCCTGGTTGTGCCCTCGGAGAAAACCCAAACCTGGGTTTCCCTGAGGCTGAAACTGCCGGTGCCGGCTGCCGGGTTCCCATAAAGGGAACTTTGTGTGGCTCCGGAGGGAGGAGGCGCCCAGACTCTCTGGGAACGGCCTGGCCGCCTCAGAGTCACAGCTCACGGCGGAGATAACTCCTGTGACCCCCAACCTCGCAGATAGAGCTGCCACCAGGCCAGACGGTCATGTTTGGGACAAGTCTGTTCTGTGTGCCTCGGGGCCGGCATTGTCTGATCCGGGCCAGACACACTGTTTCTTGGAAAACCAAGTGGGAGGGGCCGCAGGGATGGCTCTGCACGCAGCCCAGAGGGAGACACCTCTGCCCCCCTGCGGACTGGTTTCCCGGAAAGGGCGCCGGTGCAGGTGAGGGGCTGCCTGCGCGCTGCCCTCTGGGTATAGGAGGCCCCACACGCCGGGGGCAGTTTGGGGTGTGCAGGAGTGAGTCTGGCCACATTGAGGAATGAGGTGCCCCAGAGGGCAGACCTGGGGCAGAGGAGCTGCAGATCAGCCGGGGGAGAGTCCAGATCAGGTCAGGGACAGACAGGTGGACACCTGTTGCCCCTTCAGGAAGCTGGCGTAGGAGGGGGAGCCCGAGGCCCTGCTTCTGTGGGGGTGGCATTTCTGCGGAGCGTGGCGGGGTTCAAAGTGGCTTCATGGGATGGAAGGAGCCACTCACTCCTTCAACAGGTACTTGTTGAGCACCTCCTGTGCTCCAGGAGCTGGTGGAGGCCCCCCCGTGGAACACGTGTTCTTGTAGGGACAAGTGAGCATCTTGTAGGGAGAGTGCTGTGGCGAGGAGCTGAATGGAACCCGGGCAGGAATGCTGGGGACAGAGAACAGTTGTCACGTAAAGTAAGGTGGCCGGGAAAGGTGTCCGTGGTGGAAATGAGGCAACAGCTGCCTGAGTGCCCAGGCCCAAGTGTACCTGGTACCAGGCAGAGGGCCCAAGAAGTGCAAAGGCCCCGGGGTAGGAGCTTGGCATGTGCCAGAAACAGCCAGAAGGCCAGTGAGGCAGGCCAGAGTGAGGGAGGAGACAGGGGAGAGGGTCGAGGAGGCATAGGGGGTGAGGCTGTAAGGGTCTGTGGGCCGCTGTGGACATCTGCTTTTCACTGAGTGGAAACACTGGGGGGCCCGGGCAGAGGAGGCTGGTGCTGGGGACCGGGAGGGGACAGCGAGGGGACGAGGGTGAGCAAGAGCTGCCCACCATGGCTGGGTTCTGGGCAGATTGAGGTAAGACCAACAGGGTTTGCCTCCCCCTCTGATGGGCTTAGCTTTCCACCCCAGCACCCACTCACGATGCAGCGATGGAGGAGGCATGCCACCCTGAGGCAGATTGCTCCTTCCTCCTCCAGCAGTTGTCTATCTGGTGCCTTCTGCATGCCAGCCTCTGGGCCTGGTGCTGGAGCAACCTGGTCCCTGCCTTCCAGGAGCAGAGACAGGTAAGAAAACAGCCTTCGCAGCAGCTCCCCGCTGACCACGGGGCAGGACGAGGCCGCTCGGCACATATTTGAGGACGGGGTGAATGAATGGAAAGCACACACAGGTGTGAAGGACACAGAGCAGAGGCCTTTGAATGGCGCGGGGTAGAGGTCAGGAAGGCTTTCCAGGGGGACCCGAGTCCAGGGTCAGAGCTCTCTGGGGAAAAGCCTGATGAGAAAGCCGAGAGTTCCCGGTGGGAGAAACAGCATGAGCAAAAAAGTGAAGTCTTTCAAAAGCTCGGCTTCGAGTCGGGTAGGATGTTTCCAGCTGTCAGGGACAGACACCCAATCCAAACAGCCTTCAACGGGCGACCGGTTTGCTGAACTGTAAGTAGCTAAAAAGTCAAGGGGGTTTCAGGCGTGGCTGGATCCAGGGGCTCAGACTCCGGCGTTGGCAATCGCCTCTCTATGTCAGCGTCTGCTTTCCGTGTTTAGGGCCTCTTTCTCAGAAGGTCATTAAAGCTGAAATCCCAAGACTGGCTCTGATTGGCCTGCATACTCACTGTGAGGGGGTGGGTGCTGCCCAGTGCAGTGGACTGAGGCGTATCCCTGCCCCCAGAGCTGGTGCGCAGAGTAGGCACACAGCCCGGGGCCGGGAGTGGGAAGAGGGAGTCTCCCAAGTCAAAACGGAGGGGCATCACCCAAACAAGAGAG
Source organism: Myotis nattereri (assembly GCF_964212035.1). Classification (NCBI taxonomy): domain Eukaryota; kingdom Metazoa; phylum Chordata; class Mammalia; order Chiroptera; family Vespertilionidae; genus Myotis; species Myotis nattereri. The sequence continues at coordinate 211,687,044 of NC_138077.1, read as the reverse complement.
GCCAGGGGCCGGGCAGGGGCGTCGGGTGCCCACCCCAGCTTGTTAGGGACACTGTGTTGTGTGTGTTGCAGCCGGAAGGGCAGTGGGGAACCAGGCCACCACCGTGGTCAGAACCAGGTCATAAAAGGCATTCATATGCAAGAGTTTGGTCTTTGTCCCCGAGGTGGCCCTCTGACACTGGCATACAGCAGGCACGCGGTAAGCTTGCCAAGGTGACCCGCATGCTTCATGAAGGGCCCCCCGACGGTTTGCAAGGGCTCTGTGTGGAGGCTGGAGGCCGGCCGGCAGGGAGGGTGGGCACGGCGGGACCTCAGGAGGGGTCGGCACAGCCGGCTGGGGCCCCCCCCACCCCCGCTTCCTCACGCTCTGCGAGGCCCCTCTCCGTATGCGGCCATCTGGACAGATTTGGGTGGCGGAGCTGAAACCTGTCATTAGCTTGGCCCCCGGCAGCCTCTGTGCCCTCGGGAGGGGAGAGCGGCTTCGTTCACTTCCCTCTTTTAGCTGCCGGCGAAGGTCTGTGGCTGCCGCGCAGGGCGTGTTGCTAAAAGCAGCCGCTGCCGGGAGCTGCCTCTCGCTTGGGTGGCCGCTTCCTGGGCTGGCACGCAGCTCCCTGTGGTTGCACTTCTTTTTCTCCGTAAAAACTCGAGGGGAGGTGTATTTGGGTCCCCTTGTCTGCCCTGGCTTGTCCCGGGAGCAGGGAAGACGCCGCGGGGAGTCGGCACCTGCACCTCCCGTATCCCGTCTTCCCCGGAGGTGGGGCTGGGCAGACGGCGGGGTCCTGCAGCCCCTGGCATGGGAGGGGCCGGTGGAAGGTTCCGCGTGGGGTGAGTCTGTGTCCCCTCCTGGGGGCCGCTGGGACCAGGTCGGCCCCAGCACTGCTCACGTCACTTTTCTGAGCCCGTCTCTGCCCCGTGGGCGCCACCAGACGTCCCCCGTGCAAGCACTCAGACTCGCCTGAAGTGCCCACGAAAGTCAGTGGGTGATGCCCGGGTGGCTGCCCCAAACCACTCTTGAACAGTGGCTAAAGGCCGTCAAACAGCCGGGAAGGTGGAGTGGGACCTCGATTTCGGGGTCACAGACTGTGTTCTCCCCGGTGGGGGGCTGCCTGGCGGGCTGGAGTGAGGGCCCTGGGAGGCAGCCGCTGGGCAGAGGTGCCCGGCCCTCCCGCCCCTCGCCAGCCCCCATCAGTCCCTTTCCGCCCACTCCCTGGCAGCAGCCGTCACCCCGCCGGCTGCTTCTAAGGGGCTTTCCTCATCGCTGCGTGTCAGTCTGCGCTGGTTTAATCTGAAACACGTATGCTCTGAGTCAAAACACAGAAATCCCCCTGCATGGCCCTGGTGTTTGCTGTCCGGGAGCAGCTGGCGCCTCCTCTGGGGGGTCCCTAATCCTTCCCTTCCTGCCTGCCCAGCGCCAGTGGGTGTGGCTCCTGGTCCCGGGACCCAGCCTCCCCCCATCCCGGGGTTTTCCGGGGCAGCGCTCAGGGCAGGCATCAGGAGGATCCCTGGCCCTTGATACATCCACTGCCCGTCACTGGGGGCGGGACGGGCACAGTGCGTATGTCCGGTGCGTGTTCCTACGATTGTGTCCACCACACAATCTAGGTCTTTGGGGGGTAGACATTTTAAAGTTTGCAAATTGGGTTCATAACCAAAAAAAAAAAAGGCTGGTAGCTGCTTTAAATGAGGCTGTGGTTTGTGAAGGGAGCCAAGGGGCCAGGGGGCCAGGGAGGTCTCAGGGGGTGAACAGATGGCAGGATCCTGGCACTGCCCTGTGCTTTGGGTACAAGGTGTCAGCCGGTGGGTGTGACACGGGGCCTGAGCCGGCTGGGAGCGGCTCCAGGAGGAGCTGGGAGAGGGGTTGGGCCCCTGATCCTTCAGCGGTCAACAACATTTTCCAGGTTTAGACCAAAGGTCAGCTAACGAAGGGCCAGAGCGTAAACTTGGGCTTCGTGGACCGTGTGACCTTGGTTCCATCTCCTTGACTGCTGGTATCGTGAGCGAGTGAGAAAGCCAGAGTCCATGTGTGAGCAGAAGGGCAGGGATGTGTGCCAATAAAGCTTTATTGACAACACCAGGCAGTGGGTTCATCGATTGCCAAATCCTGGTCTAGATTCAGAGGACGGGCCCAGCAGGGCTCAGCACCAGCCAAGGTTGCCCTCCATAAAGCAAGGCCCTGGCCTCGGGCTCGGGCATGCGTATGCCCGGCCGACCGACACGTGGGGGCCTGGGGGACAGGGTGTGGACCCCGCAGAGTTTGCAGAGCTGGAGGTAAACAGCGTCTTACCTCACAGTGCAGCGCGCTCAGCCCTGCCTGCACGTTTATCTTCCTTAAGGGCCAGGTGAGCGGGGCGTGGGGGGAGGCAGGGGCTCCGCTCGGCACAGAATCGAGAAGCTGCAGAGCTGAGAGGGATGCCGGGTGCTCCACACGGCGCCCCTGGGGGTCGTGGGAAATGTGCTGTGGGGAGACCGTCCCCTTCTCTGCCAGGGTGGGCACCACAGAGTTCAACAGCACCTGCCAAGCTTCTGTCCTGCAGGACTTCTCAGAGCCTTTTTTAAAAATGTGTTTTTATTGACTTCAGAGAGAGGAAGAGTGACAGAGCCATCCATGATGAGAGAGAATCATCGATCGGCTGCCTCCTGCACGCCCCCTACTGGGGAGTGGGCCTGCAACCGGGCGTGTGCCCTGACCGGGAATTGAACTGTGACCTCCTGGTTCATGGGTTGATGCTTAACTGCTGAGCACACTGGCTGGCCCTCAGAGGCTTTAACATGCTGGTGGGTTTGTGACTCTGGGACAGGGTTAGCTCATGGCTGGGTAATTAGCTCGTGGCTGGGTAGTTAGCTCGTGGCTGGGTAGTTGGTTAGCTCATGGCTGGGTAGTTAGCTCATGGCTGGGTAGTTGGTTAGCTCGTGGCTGGGTAGTGAGTTGGTTAGGTTAGGTGTTGTTTAAGGTGGTGCAGGTCCCTCAGGGGGCCCAGGCTCTGAATGGTTCTGTGGGGATGGCTGCCTTCCGGGTGCGTGGATGGGGTGGATTAGTGTGGGCACCTGCGGGAGCTGCCTCCGCCCGCCTCGGAGGTTTGGGCAGGAGGACGCCACCCGCAGCGTCAGAGCAGAGCGTCGCGGGGCAATCACGTCTCTGGGAGAACGCACGCCGCTCCGGGGCCGTTTTCCCGAGATGCTCCGGGCGCACACGGTCTGGTCTGCAGCGTGAGCATGGAGTTGGGGTTTGCTGCTTTTCTGAAGGTAGCTGTTGCCACCGTGCCATCGCTGTGTTGCTGCTGCCGGTGGGGCACCCTCATGGGGAAGGAACGCAGGATGGGGGCTCGTGGATCTAAATAAGGGCAGATCACCTGACACCACCTCGTCGCGCTGACGGTTCCCACACATCCGTGGCTTCACGTGCGCGCTTTTGGGGGAACTGTTCCGTCTTTGCCACCCGCCCCTCCCCCTTCCTCCCTTCCTGTCTCTGTCACGCCCGTCCCAAACCGAGGTTAACCTGGAGCGTGTCTTCCTGTCCCTTTTTTAAAAACTGTGGTAATACATGTAACAAAATTTACCATCTGGCTGAGTCATCTTGAACGGCTGTGACAGAAGACCACAGACAAGGCGGCTCCCACAGCAGACGTTTATTTCTCACGGTTCTGGAGGCTGGAAAGTCCGAGGTCAGGGTGCTGGCAGACCCGGTGCCTGGTGAGAGCCCTCCCCGATTTGCCGATGGCCATCTCCTTGTATATCATGTGTGTGGAAAGAGATGACCTCTGGTGTTTCTTCTTAGAAGGGCACAGATCCTATTCACGGGGGCTCCACCCTCGTGACCATTTAATCACCTCCCAAAGGCCCCACCTCCATTGCATTTTTTAGCGAGTGGGAGGAAGGGAGGAGAGGAGGAGAGAGAGAAAGAGAGAGAGAGAGAAACATTAATGTGAGAGAGGCACATCGATCCTCCCACACTCTGGGGATCGAACCAAGGTATGTGCACTTGATCGGGAATCGAACCCAAGACCCTTTGGACCATACACAGGCTGACGCTGTAACCACTGAATACCCTGGCCAGGGCTGTTTGCTGACTTTTCTTCTGAATTGCCTGTTCGAATCTTCTGGCCGTGTGACTACTGTGCGATAATAGGAGGGCCAGCAGCAGATGTGACAGACTGTTGACAGCCGTTCATTTCAGGTGTTGAAAATATGTCGCTTTGGTGCATTTTTTAATTACAGATTTTCCACATGAAGACGGCGTCTAAGGGAGAGCGTTGTGGGAAGATCGGTTGAGGTCAGAGAGACGCTGTGGGCAGGGAGACCCACGGGGAGGCTCTTTGGGGCACTAGCCCGGGAGGCGATAATGACTTCCCAGCGAGGATGGGGACAGGTTTGGGCAATTATGCGCGGATTTGTACCATTGGCTGACACTGTGGGAAGCCGAGAAGAGGAGGAATCCAGGAAGATGAGGCGTTGGAGTCTGGGTGACGGGCTGGGAGGAGAAGGACAGAAATAGCAGAGCTGTAGAGGCTGGGAGTGGCCCCATTTGTCTGGGGGGGGGGCGGGAGGGCTGTGTGTGATGGGGGACAGGGTTGCCATAAGAGCACTGCTTTGGACCAGCCCGTAAGGTACAGGCTGTACATCTGAAACTAGTGCCGACTGACATTGAATGTGAGCTATCACGAGCGATGCTGCTGGGTGGCTGTGTCGAGTTCAAGGGGAGCCCGTGGAGGGAGGGCCCCTCAGCACATCTGTGTTTCAGGGGCAGGAGGAAGAACTGGCAGAGGAGCTGGGTGGGAGCCTTGCCGAGTGGAGAGCATCCATCGCGGAAGCCAGTGTTGCAAGGTCAAGGGCGTGGTCGGGATTCTCGAGCGCGGTTGGGAGGTAGAGGAGATGCTTTTCCTGCCGTTCGATGTATTGATTCGGAGGTTGTGACCTTGAGAGCATCCTTTCCCTAAAGTGGTTGGTGCAAGACGTCGGCCTGCTGGGTTCCGCAGCCTGAGTGTGCGGAGGGTGACGGGGCCACAGGAAGTGTGGGTGGCTGCAGGAGAGGGTGCCAGGTGCACGGGCTCTGTGGCACTCCGCCTCGGCCTTGGTTTCCACGCTCTTCACCAGCCAGCGTGGACTGAGCCGCCCTTGTGGTCCATGAGTCCAAGTGGGTGCACGGTCCCTGGGGGAATCTCCCAGAAGCGGCCTCCTCCTGAGAACCCCCCAGAGCCTGGGTCTGCCGGTTGGGTGTCTGCTCTCGGTGCGGCCCCCAGGGACCAGCGGAGACATGACTCATTTCCTGGACAGCAACCTGTCCCAGCTTCTTAGCCATGTGGGGCCTGGCCTTGTGTCAACGTATCTTCCTTTCAAGCCCCCTTCTGTTTCCTGCCGGCTCTGTCTTCCCGTCAGGTTCTCGAAGCACCTGCCGTGGGAAGCAGCGGGTGAGGAGCCCAATCGACTTGCCTGGGAAGCAGCCTGCGAACATTCAGGTCTCTTCCTTCTTATTTCAAACTAGGGGCCCAGTGCACGAATTCGTGCACCTTGAAAGGAACTGTGGGCCGTGAGGCTGCGGTGGGCACAGGGGGGGATCTCGGCCCATCCTTCCTGCCCCCGTCCAGCTCCTCCCACTGCGGTCCCTGGTCCCCTGTCTGCTGGCATCCCCTCTCCCTCTGCTGCTGATCCCATGTGCTGATGGCGCCAGCCCGCTTGCACCCGCTGACAGCACAGAGAGATTGGGACCGGTGCTGGCAGCGGGTGCGAGGGCCGGGCGGGACCGCAGCATGCGAGAGCAAAGAATTTTCAGTAACCACCAGAGGTTTGCCCCAATGACAGCAACTTGCGCCCCGCCTTGGTCTGGCGCCCCCCACTCCACCATCCTGCCATGTTCCGTGCTCTGCCACCTGCTGCCGACGCCCACCATGTTCTGCACACGACCCCTGGTGGTCATCGCACGTCATAGCGACCGGTTGTTCAGTTTTTCCGCCGTTCGGTCTATTTGCATATTAGGGTTTTATATATATAGATGGAAGGGAGGTTGGCAAACAGGTCGAAGGAGCCCGTGAGCCAGGTGAATGGTGACTTTCTGCCTTTGCCGAGGCTGCCCTCCCTGCCCAGCACAGCTCCTGGGACACCTGCTCCATGCATGGACGCTGGTCGGCTTACAGATGCAGACAGGGCACGGCCAGGGCCGGCCGGCCAGGTGTCTGGCATCATTCCAGTAGCATCAGCATAGAGGGACCCCTTTCATCATGTAATCTTTCTATGCCTCAGATTTTTCTTTTTTCTTTTCATATAAAACGAAGCCTCTTTTAATTGTGGTAAAACACAGGCACCATAAAACTGACCATTTCAGCCATCGTTAAGTGTGTGCAGTTCAGTGGCAGAAGCACAGTTGCAAGGTGGTGCAACCGTCGCCACCATCATCCGCAGAACTTTCTCCTCCTCCCAAAGTGAGACTGTCCCCAGGGTTCTGGCTCCTGCAGGTGCCGCACCTGAGTTTGTGACGGGCACGTGATGTCCTCGCGGTTCATCCGTGTTGCAGCTCCTGCCAGATTTCCTTCTTGTCTGAGACTAAGCAGTTCCAGTTCCATTGAATGGACTCACTGCACACGGACGTCCGTTCGCCTGTCCAAGGACACCTGGCTGCCTCCAGCTGTGGCGATTGTGAACCTGTTCGCGACCCAGCTTGCCCTTCTTCTGGGTCTGTATACTGAGAAGTGGGAGTGCGGGAACAGGTGGTACTTCTGTCTTTACTTTTTAAGAAATATGTTTCTATTGATTTCAGAGAGGAGGAGAGAGGGAGGATGAGATAGAAACATCAATGATGAGAGAGAATCATTGATCAGCTGCCTCCTGCAGGCCTCCTACTGGGGATCAAGCCTGCCACCCGGGCATGTGCCCCGACCAGGAATCGAACCGTGATCTCCTGGTTCCTAGGTCGATGCTCAACCACTGAGCCACACCAGCTTCGCCCTACTGCCCTCCACAGCAGCTGCCCCATTTTACAAACAGCATTTTTGTCCGGTGATCTGTAAGGTCTCTGTGTGCTTGACAGGACAGTGGGGGCTCTCTGGCTCCAGGATCAGCGGCTGGCAGATGACCTTGGGAGTTGAGGTTGGACCACCTGAGCATCAGGTGACAGTAATGACAGCCGGCACCTGACACATGAATACGTGTGAAGGGCAAAGCGCCCGAAGTGCCCAGCACAGTGAGGGCTGTGGAAGCACCCAGTATTGTCTGAGGGCCCACATGTGCTGGGGGACCTGCTGGCCTCTTGGTGAATACTCACTGCCACCTGGGACTCTCAGCACGCCTGCACAGTCATCTGTGGAGGCTGCGGGGCCTCCACCCTCCTGCCTCCTGTCCTGCTGCTGCCTCCCCAGCTGCATTCTCGGTTTCTCTCCCTGTCTCTGTCTCTGCCGCTCTGTCTCTCTCTGGGAATCTCTGTCTCTGCTCGGTATGTGTGTCTCTGCTTTTCTCTCTCCCTGTTTCTCTGTCTTTCTGTCTGTCTCTCTCTTTGTGTGTATTTGTCTGTCTGACTCTCTCTCTCTCTCTCTGTCCCCTGGGAGGCCTTGAAGCCAGCGTCTGGGGAGAACTAACCTGTGGGCCTTGCGGGGTCAGGTGGGTGCGACAAGTGTTCTGGTGGCTCCCCTGTTTGTCGGGGGTTTGCACCTGCTGCCACACTCCCCATCCAAGGTCAGCAGTCTGTCCCCAGAGGAGGCTGGGGGAGATGGGGTGCTCTCTTTCCTGAAGAGGGAGCAGAGAAGAGAGCATGGCTGGATCTGTGAAGGGCTCAGGTGTAAACCCACAGCGACAGAGGGGCCCCCGCATATGCCCCTGCCATGGCCGGGGGGGCGGGGGGGCCCTGGGGGAAGTGTCACTCAGCTCTTCCCGAACCCCATTCCACTCAGGTTTCCGCCTACGGGGACCTGGGACCCAGCCAGGGCCCAGGCTGTGGGGTGCCCCTGAGTGGGGGGAAACCCTTTTCCCAGGGCGGAGGCTGTGGCTGCTTGGGGGTTCCAGGTGTGCGTTGCCAGGAAGCAGTGGGGATCCGTGACCAGGCTGTGTCCCAGGGGAGGGCCTCGGCGTGAGTGCAACGGGAACCTGGTGAGCAGGCATCTTCTCATTCGTTAGTGAGTCTCTGTCCGTTTCATGACACGTTGCTTGGGGACAAGACAGCTGGTCGTGCTGGAAGGGGTGCTCGGAGGAGGCTAAGGGACAGTGCTGTCTGTCCGCCCTGCAGCCTGGGCGGCGTCTGCGGGGCCGGCACCTCTGCACCTGCAGGGGCGGGGGAGGGGGGCCTGCCTGTCGTTTTGCAAACTTGACTCAGTGGCTGCTGAGAGGGGCAAGGGCACCACCTTGCGTCTACATGGGCCGCCTCCTCCAAGACCTCAGCCGGCTCTCGGGGCGTCCTCCCTGAGTCGGTGGATGGGTGGACGGGTGGAGGGAGGGTCCCTGGGTCTCGGGATGGGATGTGCAGCAGCAGGAGGACGGGCCTGGGTCCCATGGCCTCCGGGCCCCAGCCTCCCAGCTGAGGGCGTTTGGGAAGCGGCGATTACCTTGTAATTGTTCCCAGCAGTGAGGCCAGTCCCAAGGAGCAGGAGCCGCTCCAGGGTTTGTTTGCCTTCTGTGTTCCCTGGGCCAGTGGTAACCAAGGCCCGCTTCCCCTTGGTGACGGAGGAGCTCGCTCCGGCCAGGGCCGCTCCAGCCCCAGCGAGCGAGGTCGGGGGACCCGGCAGGGCCCGGCGGCCGGCACACAGGGTGCCAGGTGCTGCCTGCAGACCTCTCGGCTCCCCGCTCCAAGGACCGAGGGCTCCTCTCCTGGCGCTCTCCCCCGGCACTGCCCGAATCATTCCAGAACTCCAGACCCGGGTAGGTGTCTGGGCACCCATGAGGCCACTGGCCAGCGGGCCTGCGGGGTGGATCTCAGGCCGGGCGGCGGACCTCAGCCAGCACGCGACGTGGGGCCAGGAGTGACCTTCCTTCTAGATTCCGGCAAGCCCCGGGGCCCTGAGTAATTCGGGGGAGGTTTGCGGGGGAGCAGAGCCACGCTGTGAAGCAGCCCAGGTCTGGGCCGGGCAGGCGCTGTGGCCAGAGGGCAAGCCAGGTCCTGGGTGGAGGGGGTGCGGTTGTTGGTGTGAAAGGAACGGCATTATGACAGGTGTGGCCGGTGTGGCTGGTGGCAGTGGGGATACTGGAGGAGCAGAGAGAGCTGAGGGGGCTTTAAGGAGCTTGGAGGTGGGCAGAGGGGAGCCCCGACTGAGCTGTGAGCAGAGGAGGGGCCTGGACATGGTGTTTGCCATAACCTTGGTCTTCCCGACCCCGAGCACCCAAGACCTTCCAGGAAGGCAAGGAACCCTCAGGGCCCGTCCTGTAGGTCCGGCAGAGGGACGGGCCGGCAGCCCCTGCCTATTACTGTGTTAAACCTGTCGGCCTCTAGGCTTGGTTTGTTATGAGCCAGTTTCAGGACTGGCTTCCTGCGAGGGATGGACACTCCTCTGTGTCTCTCTTTCTGATGTGTTTCCTCCGGCCTCCACGTCAGGAGGACTCACACCACAGCCCGCACCCGCCTGGGCACGCATGCCCCTGGGGGTCCGCCTGCGGTGCCATCCCCAGGCCGTCCGCGGGGGAGGGGCCCGGCGCCGCCTTTCTGGCAACTCCCAGGCGATGCCTGAGCTGGGTCCCGGCCGCCCCGGTGGGACCAGATGCGGGCGCGCAGGGTGACTGGCCGCCTCGCCCCAAAGTGACTGCTTCTCAAGGAAGGAGTTGGACGGCTCCCTGTGCAGGGTCCCGGTTGTGTCTGCTTTTCCATTTGGGGACCTGGAGGGGGGTGCTGTCAATCAGGAGAGGTGGGATAGCGGGGTGAGGGGCCGGGCCACGGCGCGTGGGGACCGCCCGAGCGCCGCCGTCCGACTTTCACACGGATTCCTTCCACCGGCCCAGCTGCCGAAGCTATTAAGCCTGTGATTCACTGCAGCGCGTTTCAAGGGAAGGCGCCGTGTTTCGAACACGTGGGTCCCAGCGGCTTGTGTTGTTGGCAGGTCTTGCTGCCTCAGCAGAAAAGAGGCGCTTCTGATATGGGAACGGAAACTCCTCAGCGCCTCGGCGAGAGGGCCTGTGGCTTCCCCAGCCGTGGCAGCCCGCCGCGCGCGGGGCTGGGGGTCCCCACGCCTGGGGCCGTGTCTGGGCCGCCCGGCTGTGACAAGGCAGCCCTCCTTGACACAGGAATGTGGGACACGGCCTCCGCTCCCCATTCTGCCTGAGAAGGGACGTGGTTTTATTTTATGGGGAGTCCAGCGCGCGGAGGAAATACCTGTGCAGCGTGGCCTGTCTGCGGTCTCGGGGAGCCCTGCCGAGGCGAGCGCGGGAACTGTGCGCTGAGCCCCTGTGTGTATCTAGGAGGCCCGGGGCGGGGGGGGGGGGGGGGGGGGCGCGGCGAGGGCCCTGGAGTGGCTCGAATGGCCGGACCTGGGCTGGCTTACATTTCCGAAGTTGGGCCGACAAGGGTGCTGGGCAAGCACGTGCCTTCGTTCTTGTCTCTTCTCCCCTCGACGCTGATTGCCGCCCGGGACGAGCCCAGTACGTGGTTATCGGTCCAATTTCCCTTTTCCCCACTTCCCCTTTCTTCCCCTGTGTTCTCCGAGGTGACAAGTGGGGCAGACTCACCCAGGTCACACTTGCTTTCCTGAGACAGTTTTCTGTGTGTGTCTGTCCCGGCCACCTGGCCCCAGAGAACACCCAGGACCCCACAGACACCCCACCACACTTGCCACCCCTTCCCGGAGCCGGCACAGTGGGGGTGGGGGGGTGGGGGGCTTCCCGCGGAGGCCTCGCTGTCACCGTTAGTGAGCGTGGGCTGAGGAGCCTCAGGGAGAGCCCTGTTCTTGGCGGAGATCGCTGAGCTTGGGGTGGGGAATGGGGTCGGGGTCTGCGTGACTGCGTTCCACCACTGAGCTGCTCTGGAGACCCCTTTCTCGGGGAACCAACCCCCCTCCCTCTCCTCAGGCCACTGGATGGCAAATCCATCGCCGGCGCTGGCTCTTTGCAAAGTGTCGAGCTGTCCGTGGGCTCCGCATGCAAATTCTTAACGTCCACAACGGGGTCAAACAGTCATCACCCCCATTTCAGTGGGTGAGGAACCCGAGGCTCAGGGAGGCGTGAGAACTCGCCCAAGGTTACCCAGCATGTGGAGCTGAAGTTAAACCAGGAGGCCCCACTCCAGACTGCAGGTGTCTTCTCCATCTTTGTAGGCACCTTGAAAACCAGTCGCCCTTGACTGGCCCTGGTCCAGTTCCAAGGAATCTCAGATAGAGGCAGGGGGGCCACTCAGAGGAGGATCCCGAGGAGTGGACTGGGCCTTGGGTTCACTATAGCGGACCCCCATTTTGCAGGATCAGGAACTGGACTCCCCCCCCCCCCCCCGCCCTGTGTATCCAATATTGATAGAGTTTGGAGCTGTCTGCCAAGCTCACAAGAGCCTGATGTATAGACCTGAGGCAATGGGGCCGCACACAGTTGGGATAAGGAGTAGCACAGTTGGGATAGGGAGTAGCACAGTAAGGATAGGGAGTAGCACAGTCGAGATAGGGAGTAGCACGGTCGGGATAAGGAGTAGCACAGTCAGGATAAGGAGTAGCACAGTCAGAATAGGGAGTAGCACAGACAGGATAAGGAGTAGCACAATCAGGATAGGGAGTAGCACAGACAGGATAAGGAGTAGCACAATCAGGATAGGGAGTAGCACAGTCAGGATAAGGAGTAGCACAGTTAGGATAAGAAGTAGCACAATTAGATGTGCTCAAGATTGTTGTTCACCTCTGAGAGCGGCCAATGGGAGGTGCAGAACCCGAGCTCAGGGAACCGGCGAGCAGCCCTCAGGACTTGCACCTCTAGCTCTGTGGCCCGATATCTCTGTTGTCACCACAGGAGTAGACCTAATAAGAGCTGGAGTCCTCGGGCCCATGGATGAGGCCGCCATCTTCCCGGGCTCTGTGTCTGTGCCCTCGCTCAGCAGCACCTTTCTCAAGCAGCCCTTTCCTTAGCCAGGTGTGACATCACCAACCGGGTCATAGCTAGTTTGGGTGACGCTCTGCATTCTGGCTTTCCCACCACCCACAGCCCAACATGCCTCCCGGCTCTGGCCCCCTCGCTGGTCACCCTGCTTCCACTCTGGCTGCCAATAGCCTCGTCTCAACAGCCACCGCCCACAGGGATTCTGCTGGAACGGGTCAGACTGCGTCCTCTGCCTGCTCAAAGCCCTCCTGGGTTCCTCGTCACCCAGAGACAAAATCCGGTCCTCTCTGGCCCCTGAGGCCCGGCGCACGGCCCTCTGCATGCTCTCACCCTGGCTCCTCCTGCAGCCTCTCCGTCCTGTGCTCCAGACCCTTAGCCTCTGTCCTCCCAACATGCCAAGCGTGCTTCCACCTCGGGGCACTTGCACCTTCTGTTCCCTCTGCCCAGAATGCTCTTCCCATTCTTTCCTCACCCCCTCCCTTCTGCCAGGTCTCTATTTGTGTATCACTGGATCAGAGAAGACGTCTCTTGATCTCCCCCTCCCCTGTCACTCGCTTTGTCCTCACGCCCAGGCTTCATTTTTCTTTAACACTTACTCCCTGGCCCTGTATTGGCTATTCATTCAGTCAGTGCTTGTTGACTGAGCACCTACTGTGCTCCAGGCTCTGTTCTAGGCACTGGGGCTACCACAGTGAACACAACAGATGCGAATCTCTGCCCTGGAAGCTTTTGTTAATTCTTCAAATGCCTTAGCTGTCTCCCCCACTCGACTGTGAGCTCCATGAGGGCAAGTTCTACTTGTGTGTATATTACAGGTGCCCAGCAAATATCTGTGGAATGGATTCCCGCCCTGAGTCACCTCCCTGGGACCTGGGCGTTTCCCCAGTGCTTGTCAGGTAACCATTCACAAACTACTTACTCTCAGGTTGGGTCACGGCTGCAGGTGACGACCGTGTCGGTTTTGACGGTTCCTACCCGTTTCTACCAGGGAAGGTGCGGGCGGGACACTGCCCTGCTTTCCCAAACACCAGTCACATGTAGCTCACAGTTTGGGAGTCACCCGCTTTGTTGAGGTCCCCAGGGACTAAGGAACAAAGAAGGGGGTCTTGGGAAGCCCATCTGGGCTTAGCAGGTGCGTGTGGGATGGGCGAGTAAGCAGCTGAGATTTATTTGGTCCCTACTGTATACACAGAGGCCTTGAGCAGGGGCCTCTTCGGCCAGCTTTTCATGTTTCACGCGAGTGTCCGTGGGTGTTGTTGGTACTGGCATCCCCGGGCCGCTCAGTGTGGCAGCTGGTCCAGTCAGGCCGTGCATTAGCCTGGCCCAAGGCCATGCTGTGGCCTCACAGGTGACAGGCAGGCCCCGGCACCACGGGCAGAGGGAGGAGCGGACCTGGGGGCTGGGGTGGTTTCCTGCTTGGCCCATTTGGAGCGGCCTGAGGGTGTTGCCTTGCTCTGTGGAAAGCAGGGCCTGGGAATCCGTGCATGTCTCTGCTCGTCCCGCCTGGTTCCCAGGCTGGGGAGTGTGCACACATGTGTGATCCGCCGTGACATCGGTTCTTCCATGTCCTCATCCTCAGGCCGGCGGCCCTGGTGCGTGCCGGCCACCCCCTCCCACATGACACTTCGGGTGCAGGCGCGGCGGTGCAGGCGCGTTCCGGATTCCAGAGAAACGCGATCTACAGGTGCCTGTCGGGGCGTGCTGTTGCCAAACCGCAGCTCTGCGCTTTCTCTTCTGGAGGAAGGGGAGGGGCGGGCGCGGGGGATGCCGCTCTGGAAGGCCGACTCCCCACATCTGAATATCGTTAGCCATGTCCCTGTATGTCCCCCTGGCGAGCAGGCCGCTGCAGGTCTCGGAACCTCAGCTTCTCTGCTCTGTGGCCCCTTCCCACTTCCACTGCCTGCCAGGCGCCTTTTGGAAAAGTGCACATTTTTCACCTATTGTTTTATTTGTTGAGGTGAAATTCACATAATATAACAATAACCTTCTTACAGGTTCAATCAGTGGCATTTAGTACATTCACGATGTTGTGCAACCACCACCTCTATCGAGTTCCAGAACATTTTCATCCCCCCACTCCCCAAAAAAGAGGCCCAGACCCCATTAGCAATCGCTCGCCATTTCCCCATCCCTGGCCCTGGGCTCCTGCCAACCACTCATCTGCTTCCTGTCTCCATGGACTTACCTATTCTAATTATTTCATATAAAGAACTTAAAGATGGAGCTTGCAACCCGGGCATGTACCCCGACACTCAACCATAGCTGGTTTGGCTCAATGGATAGAGCGTTGGCCTGAGGACTGAAGGTCCTGGGTTCGATTCTGGTCAAGGGCACATGCCCAGGTTGCAGACTCGATCCCCAGGAGGGGGCGTGCAGGAGGCAGCCGATCCATGATTCCCTCTCATCATTGATGTTTCTCTCTCTCTCCCTCTCCCTTCCTCTCTGAAATCAGTACATGTTTTTAAAAAGAATACAACATGCGACCTTTTCTATCTGGCCTTTTTCACTCAGCATCAAGTGTTTGAGGTTTGCCTACATTGTAGCAGGCATCAGTACTGCATGCCTTTTTAAAATATATATATATATATATTGATTGATTGATTCCAGGGAGGAAGAGAGAGAGAGAAACATCAGTGATGAGAGGGAATCATGGATCGCCTGCCTCCTGCACGCCCCCCACTGGGGATGGAGCCTGCAACCCGGGCATGTGCCCCGACCGGGAATAGAACCGTGACCTCCTGGTTCCTAGGTTGACACTCAACCACTGAGCCACGCCGGCCTGGCAGCACTTCATTCCTTTTTGTGGCTGAATCACATTCCACGGTGTACATGTGCTACAGTTGGTTTACCCATCCATCCGCTGACGGCCACCTAAGCTCATCCCCTTATGGTCCTTCTGCAATAACGAAGCAGCGGTAAGGGAGCCTGAAAGAGAGGGAAACTCCAAAGCTCATCACTCTTACACACGGCATTTTCGTTTTTCTGGGTCCCTTTTCATCCCTTTCCCCACATCTGCCTGTAGAGGTTTTTTCTAGATTTTACTCTCAGGGCACATACAGTTGTGCCCTTCGCTCCACTTGCCGTAGCAACCCTTTGCCTGTGCCCCTGGTACGGCCATCCTTCCTGCCAGCACCTGTGAGGGCTGTCAGAACCCCAGAGGCGCCAGCTGGGGCGGCCTCTTCCTGCCCCCCTGCCTGTCCCCCAGGGGGCCAGCTGGTGCCATGGGAGCCTGACCCGCGGACCCTCCCCCTTGCCGCCTTTGGACTCGCTGAGCCCCACCCCCCACCCCCCACCCCGTGGCCTTGTCGGCCCAGGTGTTCAGGACTTTCCGGGTTGACTGGGTCAGAGGAGGAAGGCCAGCAGCGCAGAGGAAGTTCCTGCAGCCACTGTGGCCTCGAAAGTAGGTTTAAGTCCCTTTTGCACCCACTGGCCTGTGCCCCCGGGATTCGCCGCCCCGGGGCTTCCTGCTGAGTTCCGAGAACCCCCGGGGAGTGGCGATTAGGTTGCACCGGGAGACGCGCTGCCCGATTTCTTAGAATCCTTTCCAAGTTCATTGGCTGCTGTCCCTTCCACCCATCGACAAACCTTTGGTCCAATTAGTGGCACAGAAGCTCCTGAGCGCTGGAGGCAGCCGCCACGGTCAGCTCGCAGCCCCGGACGCCTGGCGATGGTAGACACTGGGTTTCCTTCCACTGTGGGGTGGGGGTGCTGAGGTCCGAGATTTAAGGGTGGTGAGAGGAGAGGTGGCCGTGAACAAAATGATCAGAAACTGCTCTGGGGCCGTCCTGTTACGGAGAAAGTCCGCGCTTTGTACAAACACCTAGATGTCCATCTGTCAGGGAAAGTTCCGGAAATTATGGTGATGGAATATTGTGCAGCTCCTGACACATAAACTTGACCTCCGCGCTAATATATGAGTATTTGGGGAAAGCACACTGGGGAGAACTGGCGGGGGGGGGGGGGGTTCGTTGCTGTTAAGGGGACTGTCTTTGCATCTGCACTTGAAAGCACAGCAGAGAGTGGGAGGGGGACCCTTTAACTTATGGTTTATACATTCCTGGGTGGAGCTTTCATAGGAGCACATGTAGCGTTTGAAATCTGTCAAGATAGCACGAGAAGTTTTAAAAACTGTGGTTATCAATCCAAGCCTGGCGGTTCTCATGTCACATGGATTCGAGTTTCCAAATATTGAGCTAGAGTCCCTTCAACCAGCAGCGCCTGATCCCCAGTAGGACTCGTTAGGATGCAGACGGGGTGGGGGGAGGGGGGGGCCACCCCTTGTCTCTGATTCAGGAGGTCTGGGCGGGGCTTGCCTTTGCAGCTCTAACCTGCGATGCTGATCTGCTGGTGCCTGGGGACCTCACTTTGAGAACCACTCCTGTGAACCTGATGACAGGAGAACATCCCTACAGCCTCTTCCCTGTAGGAAGTGTGGGACTCCTGCCCCTGCGGCGGGCCTAAGGGGGTGGTTGATTTGGGGGTTCTGAAGTTGTGCCCCCACAGGCAGCGTTGCCAGAGCTGAGGCCTCACGGGGGGCTTCCCACCTGCCCGCCCGATGGAAGGATGTCTGCGGGTCTCTCCCCTCCCTATACACCCCTCCAAGACGGGGCTGGGCTCCTCGGGCCGCCCTGTGAGGCCTTAACCCGAGCCTGCCTGGGCACTCCCTAGCTGAGTGCCCTCCTGCACGTGGCAGTCACGATTCCATCCTTTCGTTTGTCCCC